>NW_024609883.1:23042090-24319908 GCF_016920785.2 Ixodes scapularis | reverse complement strand
TGACTGGTCTTCTGGTCCCTTACACAAGTGAACGGCAAGCATGCAGAAAATAAAAAAGAGCAGATATAGAGTAGGAGCACTGCACATCTAAGATTCATATGCATACAAACTAAGGTTCCCATACATAGAAAGCATGAAGCGCATGCATCAGGCACATCCATACTCCCACAAACATGATAAATATATTAGAAGAGTGGTTCTAAAACACTCATGGCTGGGGGCAACTCTTCTGGTCTGGTAAAAGTGACGGGGACCCCTGGGCCCTGCATGACAAAGAATGAGAAGGTGGGTCGACTACAATGGTAAATGAAAACCACCCCACCATATTTGCTGGAACACAAAATATATGAGTGGGCCTCTAATTGAAATAATTGAGCACAAATGAAGCAGATGCTTCAATGTAGGCAGGCCCGGCCTTCAAAGAGAGAAATGTAATTCACAGAGCGCTCGCTGATCCTACATAAAATTCATTTGTCGATAGTAAAGTGGTTAGTTGGGCGAGTTGGTAATGATTGAACATGGTTAAAATTGCGCACAAATAGAAAGGTACACCTTTCTATTTGTGCGCAATTTTAACCATGTTCATTTGTCGATCGTGCTGGTCACATCAGCCTCTGAACTTCCAGAACCAACCACATGCCTCTCCAATCTGTGGTGCTTGCAATGAGACACTCACGTCAAGCTTACTGTTTTGCACCAGTGCTGCGGCGCACAGCTTTCCCGCATTGCACCGGTGTTTGCGGAGAAGCGGAGGCCAGGGGGAAGCGCTTCCACACAGTGAACTAGATGGAGTACAATTTTTTTTCTCAGGATCATAGATCGATTCCTAACTTCAGAAACCAGTGCTAAAAAAGTAGACCTCTATCCGAACCAACCGTCCAATTCTATCATGAAATCGACTTGCTTTATAATATTGTGATATTAAGAAACATCACACAAAGTGTGACATTTGTTGTGTCTATAAGAGCAAAAAGCTTCATTGCTTAGCTTGACTAACAACCAGGGAGTATGCAGACCCTCCTTTGGAAACCACGGTACTACAAGTCAAGCAATGACTTACCGTAAAAAAACTCCGGAGCTGCCAACTTTTTTTCTGATCCAAAATATCACAAACTGCAGGCCTTTCTCCAGACACTTCATTATAAAACATTGTTCGAAGTTTTGTGACCAGAATCCAACATCCTGAAAAGTAATAAATACATGAATTTAAATGCCAGTACGCCAATATAAAGAAGTTATATCCATGTTACACAGGCAGCCTTAACCTCAGTTAAGCTAAACATGGTTCGTGGCCTCTAAACTGAACCGAAATGCTATTACATGGCTTCCTAGCTCCAAGTTGTCACGAAAACAAAACCAAGTGTGGGGTTAGGTAATCACTATGAATACTGAAGCAGATTAATTATCAAGGCCTATTGTATTGTTCATAGGCGTCTTCAACAGCTTTCAACTGATTTGAATTAAATTTCTAACGTAGAAGCCTCACTGCCATTGGCAGCATTAACTTCCGAAAACAAAACAATAACAAAAAAAATCAAAATATAATTCTGCTTGTTCCGAGACGTGCTGCGGTTGCTATAAAGGCAGCTTCAACCCCTAGGTATGGCTCCTCCAAGAATATCTGCTGCTACGACTGTTTCTACACGACTCCCCCAGCATTCTAGAACAGTGAGTACGTTGACACCAATTGCGGACCTGACGAAGTGGTGGACGGCGCCATATTAAACGCGGTTATCAAGCCCGAAGCGGGCCCGCCAACCTCGGTCTGCTTCAGCCATGGTTATCGGGCTAACTGCACCTTGGTTTGCTGTGTAACTGCGGATAACTGCGGTTAAGCGTGACTGCGGTTGGCTTAAATGAGGTTAAGGCTTACCGTGTAACAAGGGTACTAGAGTTGCCTAAATTGCAAATGACACTATAGTTATATGAGGCAGTCTTTCAGTACATGCATCGGTGCAAAAGACTATCAGAGAGGAGATGATATGTGCTGTGACAAGACCGAAAACAAAAAAAAAAAGGAACCATCATGCAATTTCCTCTTCTCAGAGCTCATGATATGATCTACCAAGAATAAAAATATAAAAACAATGGCTTACAGACGCTTTTTGAGATTCAGCATGGTGGTGTTCGCACAGAAGCAAAAGTTTAGGCCAGTTTGATCATGCTGGCATAAACCGGGAATGCACAGAATGTGTTGACGTCACTCAAACGCATGCTGTGCGTGCTCGGGGATAATAGGAAATGGTCACGTGACCATATGGCCACCATTGGTCACTATCTCCAGTGTGATCACATGGTAGACTGGACCCCACTGACCATGATCACGTGAACACCAACTAATGACGGTCTCGGGCAAAGATGCGACTCTCTCCTGTTTTCCATACCCTTTCCTGGCTCGTGGTCACAGAAAATTGGGATCAACAGCCAGCAGGGACGCGGTCTCTACCTCTCTACTGAGCTCATTTAAGAAAGGAAGGAAGTGCAGCATGTGTGAAACTGACAGCTTATGCTGAACAGACCAAGAGGAGTGGGTCTCGGGCCTGTTGATTCTTTGTTTATTGGCGTCTCAACTTTCAAAACCATGGATGGTGCACCTCTCTCTGCCTGACAGTGAAGCAAAGGCTATGTTTCGTATAGGCCAATAAGTTGTATACAATTTCTTACGTGACTGCCCTTCTAGAGATGCGCATGCAACGCCTTATTTATACCGATTCTCTGCACATAAAACAGGCCCATGACACAAGAGAAAAACGTCGAACAAAAACTTCTTCTTTGGCATTTGGGATTGCACGCCAAAGATAGTTTTGCTGGGTCGGTGGTTTCAGACTTCCCCGAGGATTAGGTTGGTGGCAAGTCATTCTGACACATGGCTACTTTTTTTAGTTTTGGAGCTGAAGTTGCCCAAGTGGGAAAATGCCCGTAGATCGCCCGAGCTAGCAGTCCAGACTTCTTGTTCAGAGGGTAACAATGAGCACGCAGCGTGCTCGTGATGCGTCCGACTGACTCCCGACACATTTATGTTTCACAGCTTTTTTTATGGTAATTGTTAACTTTTTAGAGCCTCACATAATATGTGGTGCATCATACTCGCAATGAAGGACTTCCTTTTGATGCTCTGCTAAAAATAAGTTATTTTCCTCTTATGTATCACTGGATGACCAGCTAATTTCGCTTAATTGGCACATTGAACTCTTTGCAGGTATTCCAAACTATTCTTTTTGCGTACAGTGGAAAGTTAGCATAAGCATATATTCCAGAAATAATTAAACATTGCAAAGGACACTACCATGAACTCATGCACGTGCAAGTTGATGAGGCAGCCAATACAATAGAGTGTATTCACATAAAGCCAGACTGCCTTTGAATGTGAGTTACCACACACAAACATGGCCGATAAAGGTGCAAAAGGCTATATCACTTTCCTTATACAACTGGCTATAGTTGACTTTGTCTTCCCTCAGTTCTTTCAAGGATTCGGATTAAATGTTTAGATTTACCTATTGGCACTCATGTTTGTAGGTAATGACTCAGCCTCCAGATCATCGGCAATGTGGAATCCATAGATCAATTTGAAACCGCGATGTACTAAGAATCAGTAAATATTGTGAAAAATTTCCTGGGCGACATGCTGCACTGTGTTAGAGTATGAATATTAAACAAGCTGTGTAAAGTGTGACCCCTTTTCTCTTCCCTCCTCCCAAAAAGTAATGTTGGTTTTCCCCCACCGAAAGAAAATTGTGCTGACACTCACGGGTGTCAGACAAGGCTTACTCTCACAAACATGATAAATATATTAGAACTTAAGCAATCACTTACCGTAAGTAAAACCAGTTCTGCCCAACTATTCTTTTGATCCAAAATATCACAAGGCGGAGGCATTTCTCCGAACATTTGACTATAAAACATTGCTTGATGTTCTATGACGCGAAGCACACCACCTGGAAAGTAAAAATTTACATTAACATAAATGCCAGAATGAAAATATAAACAAGGTAGAGTTTCATATTTGCAAATAACACTTGCTATGTGAAGCAATGTTGCAGTGAATAAGCATGGGTGCAGAAGACTTCCAGGGATAAGCTGACGTGTGCCGTGAAACGCCTATGAAAAATATTTACCATAAAAAATTGGAAAACATGGCTTAAATTATCTTTGAGATAGTCATGGTGATGTTTGCACATATCAGAAAAAAAACCTATTTCAGAAATTTGTGTACGGGGCCTTGCTTGTGACCTGTGATTCAAACGAGGCAAGTTCCTGAGCTGTTATGAGTCAGCAGCTACTGCCTGGCTTGTCATGTGCAGCATCCCCAACATTCTTGATTTCAATGTGCTGGCTGCTGTTGTATCCATTGTGTCAACTGTCAACACCGGCTAAGGTAAAAATATTCATTTGACCAATAGTGTCATTCTTATATACCATACCATATGAAAGAACAATATTAGACACATTAGATTAGCCTTACCCTCTAAGAAATTATAGATCTGCGAAAATGTAACTCTCCTCTTACTTAAAAAAGTTCAGTGTTGCAGGCTCTACTTTAAGCTCTTCAGCAGCTTCAAAATCTTGAGATGGACAGCTGACCGCTTCCTTGCTCCCGTGCTCCTTGAGCCCTTCTCTGGGTTAATTTGGCAGATTTGGCTAGGAACGCACGACATATGGTCAGTTAGACTCTGCCTTGTAGATATGCAAGGGGGACCCCCAAAAGCAATGAGAATTTTTTTTTTCAACTCTTATATTTCTCAAGACATTTCTAAAATTTAATTACCCTCAAAAGTACTCTCCCTGAGATGCAACACACTTTTCCCGCTGATGTTTTCATTGTTCAAAACCATTCCCGAGCTCTTGCATAGCAAGAGCATTCAGTGCCTTCGTCGTTTTCCTCTTTACCACCTCCACATCTTGAAAACAATTACCTTACTTTTCAGTTAAATGAATTAGTAATGAAAAGTGATACCAAGTGTGTCCTTGTCTGACCTCTCTGTATACTCAAGCATTGCCAAATGATTGTCTCACCATTGAATGAACTTGAGGTTCGTCGAAGCTTCCTTTGGGTAGGAGAGTTTCAGCACAATGAATGTGGCGAATTGAAGACATACAGCCTTCAAGAAGGGCACAGGATCATTGTTCATCTTTTGATGCTCTGTTATGGCAAAACATTTGCCACAGAAGATGCCTCCTGAAAAGAAATACAAACGTGCATCTCAGAAGATATGTATGGGAGAGGCAAGATCTTGAAAATTAAAATTCAAAGGAAATTAATTGTACTATACTAAAAAGCTCCTGAGGCGAAGGCCGCGGTAACACGGAATGTATCATGCGCAGGACTGGAGGGCGTGAAAGAGAGCCTCGTATGCTGATATTAAGCTGTTTTGTTTCACAACGTTTCTTTTTCTTCTGTGCTGCACGTGAAATAGTGTTCCCCGGCTCGAGCTTGTACAAGCACCTGCCCAATGATGGCTATATGTTACCTGCTACTTTATCTATGTTTTTCAGTCAGTCCAAGCTGTAAGCATCCGGTACCACAAAGGATGACACTACCCTAAGTAAAGCGGACATGATGGTACCCTTTCTCCTTTTTTATCAATACTGTTAATCTCTTTCGAGATTGTATATAAAGCATATAAAGCAAAGGAAGTATACATTTTTTGCGGTCTATGGTAGTTTTAATACATTGGTTTACAAGCTGAGGGTCGCAGGTTCGAATCCAGGCATGACCACTAATTCTTCATACTGTTGGAATTTTAGTGTGTGCGCAACCACAGGCGAGGCATATTACAGGAAGTGCTTAAGGCCAGCCTCATGACACATCCTGTGCAAAAATTAGAAAAGAAACGATACATACTCAGTTTTATTACAGTCCTGACTTATACCCGTCACACGGGCAGCCTTAACCGTGGTTAAGGCTGCCCGGAACGCAGCAACGAAGATTCATCTTTGGCAGCTACAGAAGTACTTGGGTGGAAACAGTCTACATTCTGATTGCGGCCGACGGTAGCAAACCACAGCGCCCGCGCGTAGTTTGAAACGCCGTCACTAAGTGGGACAAATTTTTAAAAGGTCTATCTTACAAGAATAGAAGATGAGATAATTTTTAATTGAAAATCAAAGAAAATGTTCACCTGACCAGTAAACAACATTATAGTGGCATCAGTCACACACACCTACCCAGGCAGCACACCAATGTTGGACCTACATTGGGTCAACAATGGCAAACGCTGGCTCCGGAGGTTGGTCCAACATTGGTATTCTGGCCGAGCGCAACTTATTCCAATGTTGGCCCAACCATTGGCACCAACGTTGGGCCATCGTTCAACCAATGTTCCAGCCATCATTGGCACCAACATTGGGCCATCGTTCAACCAACCTTTTAGCCGTCATTGGCGCCAACGTTGGGCCATCGTTCAACCAATGATCCAGCCATCATTGGCACCTTTTTTAGGCCATCGTTAAACCAATATTTCAGCCATCGTTGGCATCCACACTATGTCATTGGCTATGCCAATTTTGGCTTTCACACTAATTCAATGGCTATGCCATCATTGGTATAAAAGTTCAATCATTTAATAGGCCGTTATCGGCAGTCAAGCTGATTCATTGGCATGTCCCAGTGTTAATGCCATATCTTTAATGCTGGCTATGCAATGATGGCAATGTGTTTAAATCCTGGTTATTCCAACATTGGGTTTTAAGAACCCCTGGCCTGTTTCTTATTAGCAGCCCACTGCAAGAAAAACATTCTGGGCACAAATGGCAAGGTCCTCCTATGCTTTGTCTGTGCACTATCTTATCTGGCGAGCAAATGACTAATTCAAGATCAATTAATACTTTTTTTCGGAACTTTTATTCAAAGGGGCTAGGGAGGAAGCTGAGCGGGGAGCCTATGCCTGGTCCTGGCGAAGGTCCTGGGGCGAGTCCTGGGGCTGGGGAGCCATTACGGCTTCCGAACGCCTCTTCCTGCAGCCTCCCCTGTCGCAAGACCCTGGCAGCCACTTCAGCATCATTTATAAGCGGCCGATTCTTCAATTGTTAGCTTCGCACTGATGGCATCTACGAAAAGATCCAAAGGTCAAAAATCAACGCTTTCAAACCCACATTGGTCTTATAAAGCACACTCCCAAGCAGCACTTCAACAAATGTTAAGGTTTGAGTGTCCCCTAAAAAGTCCCTCGCTCACAACTTTTCAGTCCTTGCGGCGTAGCACCCGTGGTAGCCGATGATCAGTTGTCTACGACGTCAGGGCCGAGGTCCGAACGTTGTGACGAGGCAGTTGACCGATGGCCGAAGGCTTGAATCAGGCCCCGTACGCCGGTGGCAGCCTATGACCAGGTGTCCGCCAAGGTCTGGGCCGAAGGACGTAGCGACGAGGCAGTTGGGCGTTGGCCGAAGGCTTGAGTCAGGCCCAGAACGTCTGTGGCACGGAGTGGCAGCGGGTGTTCAACTGCGCCACGCATGCAGTCTTGTCTACCTCCGGAAGGTTGGCGCCCGGACTGCGTGAGAAGTGGGTTGTGGGTCGGGCCTCTTGACGTCTGGTCACGCCGACGGAGGTCCGGCCTGGTTGCGTCTGCACCGTCCTTTGTCAACCGCCCGAATCCCCTCCCGCGCTCCTCGCATGCCGCCACCTCGTCTTCTTCTTTCTCGTCCTCTTCGGCTGGTCGCGGGATCGCTCATCACACCAGACTAAGCCAATCATAATAATAATTGGGGTTGTGGGGATATTTATACAGCGTGTAGTAGACCCTTTTCAAAACTCAGAGTCCTCTTGTGGCAGTATAAAAAGCTCCATTATTGCCGCTCTAATGGCGGTGATAGGAGGTCATGCGCGGCTAAATCAAACACCCTCGATTCCGTGCATCCAAGGTGACGTGAAAGGACCAACATCTTTTCCTTTTTCTGCTCTATGCTTTCGAAGACGTTCGATTTTTCTGGTGTGGAGAAACAGTGTAGTTCCGCCATTAGAGCGTCCGGTCTGGCTCTGCACAAGGTGGGTAGACTGACTTTCGTAAAGGGTCTGTTAAAGTTGCGACGAGTCACACGCTGTAGATGAGCAATTTAGCCAGTGCAGTACAACCGCTAGCCTGGGGTCTTCAACGTGCACCACGCACTAGTGATACACGACCGCACGCCGGTACGATGCTCATCCAGATTGAAACGGGCAGGGGTGGGGCTCGAGCCCAGGATCCCTGGGTTCTGCAGCGCGAGCTTTCGCTCCACGCGCGTCGAGCTGGGTGTGCGCTTCAGCCCACTCGGCCACCGATCCTCCCTACTAAGCCAATCAATTACCAACGTTGGTAGGCCACTGGCTAAGACAGGCAATTGGTGGCCAGCTTAAACCAATCGATTGCCAACTTTGGTAACCCGTTGGCTCTATTACAGCTTATATTTCTGAGGGCGTTGTCACTTCCGTAGTCAGTACTGCAGTTGCCGTATTTTGTACGCACTTTGAAGTCATTTTTGGGCAAGCAGGCATAATGCTCAGCTTCTTCTGTTATATGTTGCGTGATAACCTTTCTTTGCAGACTGAAATGCGCATCAGCTTTATGTCACCTCCTACCTCAAACATAGGATGTTCGAGATGTTAATTCAACGCAATTTTTTATTTGTGAAGGCATGTAATTGCTTAATCAGTCGCTGGATATTTGTTTAAGGTTTTATTTTTTTTGCTAAAATTATTAGTGCTTTTTATTTATTTTTTAATTTTGTCCGGTTCAGTCTGAATTATAGGCCGCGTTTTGCGGCTCAGCAAAGCGGGTTGCCTTGAGATTTTCAAGGTCACATACAGCTGACAATACACCCGTGTCCTAGGTTGGGGAGGCGGGTGGAAATTTCGGGGTTGAACCCTTCCTTCCTCCCCCCCCCCCCCCCCTCTTTGGAAAGGTTTCCCGGCTGCGTCGCTAAAGGGCCATAAGAGAAGAGGTACTATGCTTTTTGCCGTATAAACATATACACAAATCGAAGGAAGCGTGCATTTTGTATTTCGTGTGGAATTTACTAAGCCTAACTATCAGTTTTGGGAAAACGCGTGTTAGTTATAGTCGGTGACAGGTGGTAGAAGCTCCTCCCATCTCTTTCCATATTTATAGATCGAAAGATCAGGAGGAGTCGACCTCCTCCCCAGCGTTTATTTTTAACCTGTCACCGAACACGTTTTTTTTTTTTTGCGTGGACGTTCAAACTTGCTACAGCTCGCAATGCATACAGCGTTCTAATTCAGTTGCTTGCTCTGCCTGTGAAAACAGAAGAATCGTTCTCCCCGGAGGCATAGCTAGAGATTGTTCTCAGCGTGCGTGATCAGCACATTAAAATAACTAAGCCAATTATATATAACATTGGTAAGCCACTGGCTAAGACAGGCCAATGTTGCCCAGCCTAAGTCAATCGATTACCAATGTCGGTAATTGATTGGATTAAGCTCGCCAACATTGGCCTGTCTTCGACGATCGACTACCAATGATGGCAACTCATTGGCTAACATAGACCAATGTTGGCCAGCCTAAGCCAATTGATTACAAATGTTCGTAACCAATTGGCTAAGACAGGCCGATGTTGGCCAACCTAAGCCAACCAATTGCCATCGTTGCTAAGCCGTTGGCTGAGGTTGGCCCATGTTGGCCAGTCTAAACCAATCGATTGCCAACGTTGGTAAGCCATTGGCTGAGGTAGGCCAAAGTTGGCCAGCCTAAGCCAATCGATTACCAACGTTGGTGAGCCGTTGGGCAAGTCAGGCCAACCTTAGCCAGCATATTCCAGTGTACCACCAATATTGGTTCTGCGATGGCCACATTGGCCCAATATTGGACCATTGTTTGCCAATTAAATGCCAATGTTGGCCCGACGTCATGTGCTGTCTGGGTACGTTTCAATATGAGAAGCGCTTCTTATTAATGTGAAGCAGAGCAAAAATCGTTCAGCCTTTCCACTCTCGTGAAGAAGGAAGACCAGCGGAGCTGTACTCGATATACTGTGTGCTTCTTCTTCGTCGTCGTCTGTTTTTCGCGCTGTTTCCTACGACGAATTCCCACCAACGCGCCCAACTATCCATTCTTCTCTTATAGCTGGAAAGGTTGCCCCCATCTACGAGTGACGGCGGAAACCATACTGGTTGTGTGCTTGCCGCCGTCGCTTATAGGTGCCGGTAGCTGTCCAGGTAGGTTTCTGTCGACATACGCAGACACGATCCTGGGGAACCTAGCCCTTAACAGCTCCGCTGTAAAAAAACATCTGTGCACTCAGCTCATGAATTAATGCATATAATGGCTTTGGCAGTATATGTGAAGAAGTAAATAGGTAAGCACCCCATTTATGACATATACGCTGAACTCGCACAGCTGTCACATCACTTTGATATGCGCTTACTCCAAGGATGTAAAAAAGTGTCCTTGTATCCTCTTTGAAGTGGCACGCCAGAATCGGTAGGAGCAGCTTTTCCTTGGCCGTGGCATCCCCACGCTCCTCTGCGACCTGTCTAGACGACACCCAGTGCACAACTTCCCTAGTCGGCTTGCTTGTGAGGTACCCCATCAGGACGTTTGCACACGAGCTTACTCCTTCAGTGAAACATTTCTGTGAATATAAAAAGGCTAAGCAACATTAGAAAAAATGCTCGCTAAGACATTTAACCTTGATGTCCTTGCCAAGGAGTCTGTCAGCGTGGTGGTGAGTTCACTTTGCCCGGATGCACATTATTTTGAAGGAGAAAAAAAAATTATTTATCTTTAATGCCACACAATGTGGGCGAAGTCAATGCGAATCCAGCGTAGCCATCTGAAATTACAGCGTCGAATGGGTCTTTCATATTGCCGGAGACTGTACGCGTATACTGTCATACTCATAGCCTCTGCACACAGCTGAAAAAAACCAGTCAGATACAGCTTGGCTTGGCTAACCCATTCACCTTCAATCGTTTTCTGTTAGGTGCTTTCAGGAATCTGTCCGATTAATAAAAGTAATCTACCTAGATATGTATGCAACCATCGGCAACAATTATCTTAGCTCGGTGTGTCCGCTTCATTCGAAGTTCGGCCGAGTTGTATGCAGGAGTCAAAGAATCTTGGTACCGAAAGAGGCACGTACAAAATCCTGTGAAGAAAACAACAGCAAGCGCTGTGGCGGGATCTGCTTTCCGCCTAGCAGACGACAAAGAGAATATGATATTATGCCGCACAGGTTAGGTGCGGTGTTTCGGAGAGTGCCTCCTGGGGGGACGAAACGGCCACGGCTGCCTCATAATAGCTAACACTGTGTCGGCGAAAGTATCTAGTTTTGGTGATAGGGGATCAAGGATATCCTTTTGTGACGCTTACAAACAAAAGTTGAAACTAATAAATAATGAAATGAAAAACATGTCCGAGGGTCGCAAGAAAATATAAAAAAACTGGTCAGATTCGAACAATTTGCAGACCCAAAATTATGAGTTTTTTTTTGCATAAATCTGAATCTGCCAAATTTTTACTGGCAAGTGCTTTTCATATTTTATCTGATTTATCTGAGAACACAGAACTCTAGCCATAGCCAAATCTTGTCAAGAGGTATAGCTTTAGACTGTCGGGCACTCTCCCCGGTCAGCTCGAGCAGGATAGTGCAAGGCTCCCGTTCAGCAGAAACGCCGGAAGCATTTAGAACACACACCCAACACCCCCATAACACTCCACTAAGCTGAGGCTAGTTCCCCTCACCTCCCCCCTCTCCCCTCCCAAGAATTTCCTGCGCAAACTACACACAAGGCTATACACCCCCCTTCCTCCCTCACCCACCCACCCTCCCTCTCCCTTCCCTCCCCCCCTTCCCCCTCCCTCCCCCGAATTAAAATTTTTGATAAATCCCTGCCCTGGTGGGACCGGCCCTTGGCATCCTTATCGCGGTTGTGGGGACGGTAAGGTAGATCTCGACTAGGGATGCCGCGAACCACCCTAGGTTCGAATTCAAAAGGTTTCGATATTTTCGACCGAACTTATGTTCGAATTCGAAAGGTTTCGATATTTTCGACCGTATGGAGGTTCGAATTCGAAAAATTCGTAACTTTCAAAAATCGTTGAGTTTCGAATTCGGAAAGTTCGAAGCTTTTACGGTATCTAAAAAATTCGGGTTCGATTATTTCGAATATTTTTTTACTTGAGGTTCAAGTAATTCAAATATTTCGAACTTTCCTAAATTGGAAATCGAGAGTATCGAATGTTTCGAATTTTTGGGGATCTGAAATTCGAAAAATCGAACGTTTCGAATTCTTATAGACATAATGCTCGATAAATTCGAAGATTTCGAATTTCTTTCCACATAAAGTTCGAAACCTTCGAAGGTTTCGATTCTCGTTTAGGGCTAAATTCGAAAAAAAAAACTTTGAAGGTTTCCAATTTCTTTTAAGTCCAAGTGCGCAAAGTTCGAAGTCCGGTTTTCATGTTTCGCCACAGTTTCAGTTTCAAATAACGTTTTCACGACTCACTGGATTTCACGAAATCAGGTTTAGAAAAGTTCGGGTGTGAGATTTAGACAGCGCGAAGTTGGGTCAGGCAATTAAATGAGACGACGAGTGTTCCGGATGTGCTGGAATATTTGCCAGTGCAGAGTGACGTGTGACCATAGATTGTGACCGCCAGCCCGGGGGAGTCATTAACGTGCATCACGAAGTAGTGATCACACGAACGCACTGTTTAACGATACTCATCCAGTTCGAAACGGCCAGGGGCAGGCAGGTGATTGAGGCTCAGAAAAACCTTGAAGCGATCTGGCAAAGTGCCTCCCTACCCCCTCGCACGCTGGTAATAATCCGGTCAAACGCCGCCCGAGTGACGCTGGCATATAGTAAGTTTAGCATGTACATGATGCAAAATCCTGAGACTGGGTATGATATTTCAAAGAAAAAGTGGAAGAAGACAGAAAAAAGGGGACAGGACAACGCCTCAAACTCAGCTCTGGGAATGAAATTTGAGAGAAAAAGTGCAAGAAGACAGAAAAAAAGGGACAGGACAACGTCTCAAACTTAGCTCAGGACAACGTCTCAAACTCAACTCATCTGAAAACTCAGCTCAGGACAACGTCTCAAACTCAACTCAGCTGAGTTTGACACATTGTCCTGTCCCCTTTTTTTCTTTCTTCTTACACTATTTCCTGCGAATTTTATTCCCAGTCTCGGGATTTTGTATCACGATCAACATACACCAGCTCGCCTGCACCTCGACAATTTTTTAGTTTGTAATTGCTTTCGAGGCTTATTTTCCGGGACGGAAGAAACGCCGAGAAGCTGACACAACTTGAGGTCGAGGAGCGTTTTACCATACCAGTGGCGTCGGAAGAGGAAAAACGGGGGGGGGGGGGGGGGGGGGGGCTCCTGTCCCTCCCCCCCCCCCCCTCCTTCCCAGATATTTCGGACTGTTAAACAAAAACAATACGGGGAAAGAGGGTATGGTCGAGATTATTTTAATCCGAAATTATTTATGCATATGCATAGCTACTGTCGCTCTTCACTGCATAAAAGATCGCGTAGATGGACATTGTTAGAAACTCGTTGTCAGAAGACATCACATGCTGGGTGGTTCGGAAGTTCAAAGCTATGTCTTGTCGACATAAAAAAACTGTGCCATTGGTAAAAATAATAAATAAATAAATAAAACAATAAATTCAAAAATAAAAACCTGACGAAAAAAAACTATCAAGAGCCCACCGGAAGTGTTGTATTCTAGCATAATCAGAGGCCCAAAACTACGAAACAAGTTTCTCCTACCAATATGTGTAGAGGCTAAAAGAAACACGTCCCAGGAACGTGACATGAGAACAAAAAAATTAAAAATGCTTTTTTTTATGACGTGCTGAACTTGAACACTTTTAGATATCTTCCCCCATGAGTTAATTTATTCCTCAAAGTGAACAAAAATAAATACATCATTTTGTATTCTGCAGTTGGTAATGATATGTACTGTCTGTGGTGTTAACTTAAATGCGATACCTCAAAAAATTTAGACGAAAAAAATTACCAAGTTTAGGGCATTGTTCCCCGTAGATACATGTTTGGATATTTCTTTGAAACTCGTCTTGAACAACAATAGTCATATCTTAAGACGACACTTACCTAGGCTATACATAGATCATTCTTAAAAAGTTTAACATCTCTACCATAAATAGCTTCAGCTAAAGCGCGCTTCAAATATGGCACAAACGACAATGGTCAAAAACCTGTCGTCCTTCCTCGCTCCTTCGGGAATCTATCTCTTTAAAACCAAGCATGCCAGATGATTGAAATAAACGGCATTGTCTTTTGCAAGGAATGCGGAACAGCGTGCAAAAATGGAAAAAAAAAAAAGTATACAAATGTACCTCACTGCTTGAATCCTAAGGAAACCGCCCGCCGGTCTTTCAAAGTTCGACCAACTTCGAACTTTTACCCTAAAAGTTCTAAGTTCGTCGAACGTTTGACTTTTCAGGAATCGAAAGTTCGACAATTTTCGAATTCTTTAGATTAATAACTTCGAAAGTTCGAAAATTATCGAATTTCTTAGCGTGGGAAGGTCGAAAGTTCGAAAAGCTTCGAACTTTTAGCGCAAGAAGGTCGAAAGTTCAAAAATGATCGAACTTTTTAGTCTATCAAGTTTGAAAGTTCGACAAGCATCGATTTTGCAGCGTAAGAAGTTGGAAATATCGAAAAGCGTCGAACTTCTTAGTTTAACAAGTTCGAAAATTCGACTTCCATCGAATTTCTCTATATGGAAGGTTCGAAAATTCGAAATCTTTCAACTTTCCGAACAGCTTGATTCGATCATCGAACTTTCGGCTCGAAAAACGTTCGTGGCATCCCTAATCTCGACTGTCTCGACCTCAAATCACATCGCTCCTCACTCAGCCCCCCCCCCCCCCCCCCCCCCCTTCCCTAAACCGCGGAGGAAACAGGGATTGTCATACTCACGACCGGAAAGCCGGTCGTGGTCATACTCCGCCCATCATTACTTCGTCTACTGGCTACTTGGCTGAAGTAGGGGACTTCAGGCCCATGCAAGCCACCACGACCGCTTGCCACTGCACAAGGTCAGCCGTAGGCATGAATACGCGAGAGGCGCTCTCTTGAGCTCTCTGAGTGACAGGCCGCGCTATCAGTTGGATCGCGACGAAATGCAACACAAGGGCTTAAATCAGGTTTCGTAAGAACGTCAAACGCGAACGGGAACTGAGAAGTGCGACCGTCGTCATCAAATACGAAACATCTCGGCTGCAAGACTCCGTGGTTTTGTTTCCGAGCCGTACCTCACGTACAGAACCAATATTTACACGCAAAGGAACTTACCGTTTCTTCAACAGATCGGCCTTTTCATCTTGAGATTCAACACCGAGAACGTCAAAGCGAGACCGCGAGAAGACCGACGCGAGCGGGAAAACCCGGAAAACCAGAGAACGGTATGGATAAATAAATAAGTGATAGTAAGATTCAACTAGACCAACACCGCATCTTCTTTTGCTTTTAGGCGGTAGCTAGTGCTACCTATTGCTTAAAGCTTTTAAAAACGGTTTAAAAGTACGTTAAATGTATTTGTTCAGACATTGGACGCATTGTTATGATGTTCTACATCTAATATAACGCATTTAAGCTTATCGTAGGCTCTCTACTAAATTGTTCAGATAATTGTAATTCCAGACGAACGGACAGGTTGTCCTTAATTACGATCACGGAGACTTCTCACTAGCGATTACGGAGAACCTATCCTTTTATTTACGGAATTGTTTTACAGTGTACACAGATTAATTCAAGACGGCAATTGCAGCCGTGCGCGAACAGCACAAATAGAAAAACAAACACCACAATAGAAATACTGGCTAGGAAGTGCCGCGCGGGTAAACAAACCCATGGCTTGGAACCGCATGGGAGCGGCTCGATTTATTGACTTTCAAATATTTACGGCATGATCGAGCGGTTTCTTTTTAATAAGAGATTCATCCCCTGAGCCATTAAAAATACTCTCAGATGTATGACATTGCTGGAAAAAAATCAACATGCTGGGAATATATTTTGTTGCTTAGGGAGTCACCGAAACATTCCGTACGTTCGAAACGACTAGTATAAAAGACGGAAACGCAGAGCTCGGAAGTAGTGATCGGGTTATGCTGCTGTTGTATTGATGTTTCTATGTACGTGTATGCGCTCTATGTATGTTCAGCTGATACTTGTACGCGTAGGACGCGTAATGTGTATACCTGTGTGTAATAGAGGGCCCCGAAGCGCAGTGGTGGCGTGAGAAAATAAAATATTTTTTATAGAACATGAATTGGGCGTTAACTAGCGCCACCTAGCCTAGCTACTTGTGATCACTCTGCTTGACTCTGTCATCTGGTGGCAAGCGATTTAACCTCCCTTTACGCTACGCGGCTACGCCATAATTTCGTGTTACCGTGCTGAGACGAGCCAAGAGGCTGCTTCGGATTTGCTTTTTTTGAGAGCGGCTTTTGGTTTTGCGGGCGAATGGCTTACAACTCCTCCGTGATGTGTCGTTGACGCAACGGTTGACGAAAGAATTGTGGCTCGAGGAATAGCAAAGGTAAGTCAAAAGTGCGCGAACTGGGTGCCGGTTTTCTCCGTTTAACATCGCAGTGCTGACGATGAAACAACTGAGTGACTGCATGCTTTCAAAACGGAAGTTTCTTTACCTGCAGGGGGAAGCCGGCTTCGGAAATAAATACAGTTCGCGGAAAGATCGTGTTACGTTTTTATTTGCTGCTCCTCTCGCTCCGTACAATAGACTTAGTGTTCTCGTTAAGCCTTATTGAGCTCGATTTGCTCGATTCGTGGCCGCCATGATGAGATGCAGGCGACGGAGGAACTTTTGCTCCCCTGCTTTAGGGACGAAAGTTTCTCCCTTTCCGTAGGAACATATGTATCAAGAGCGTTCCTTCCTTTAGGGAGGACTATACTGACCCTTTTTTCTAAAAGTGTAGCACCAGGCTTCTGGTAGACTACAACCGATTCCACAACCATATATACCAACCATTCCAGCGTATAGGAATCGACTTTCTCGGTCCTTTTCCTCTGTCGACAAGCGGGAACAAAGTGGATCATTGTAACTACTGATCATTTGACACGCTATGCTGAGACAACTTCTCTACCCGCCGCCAACGCCGATGAAGTTGCTAATTTTTTTCTGCACTCCATTCTCTTGCGTCATGGAGCTCCCCAGTTTATAATTAGTGATCGTGGCGCTCCCTTTCCCTCTCAAGTCCTTGAAGACGTCTTTCGGCTTTCTTCCAGAGACCAGAAAGTCACAAGCGCCTACCATCCCGAACAAATGGACTGAGCGAGCGCTTGAACCACACACTTGCCAACATGGTTTCCATGTATGTTGCTGACCATCACACAAACTGGGACATCATTCTTCCCTACGTAACATATGCATATGATACGGCACGGCAGTCTACAACCGGCTACTCTCCATACTACCTCCTGTATGCCCGCGAACCCTTCACACCTCTTGACACCATTTTGCCCTACACACCTGACACCTTGGTTCAGCCGTCCGTAGCAGAGATCACATCCAGAGCAGAGGACGCTCGCCAACTCGCCCGCATGCACACCCAAGAATCGCAGCAGCACCAGAAGCTACGTTACGATGCATGTCGTCTGCCTACTACCTACGCCATCGGCGACGAAGTTCTCTTGTGGACTCCCTTGCGCGCACCAGGCAAGTCTCAAAAACTCCTCAAGCAATTCTTCGGCCCGTTCCGTGTCGTCCGTCAACTTTCTTTCAACAACTACGAATTTGCGCCTGTTACCCCGCCCCTTAATCATCGTTCAAGATCTTCCGGCGTGGTCCACATAAGCCGTATGGAGCCTTATTATCATCGCAATACGTAAGTCTTTCAAACGCATCAGAGGACCGGTGCCTGCACCGACGGGGCGAATATTGTTAGGAAGAAGTGGTACCGCAGAGTGGCGCGCGCTCGACGAGCATTCAGAGAGCTCGGACTGTTCCCGTACGAATGTCACCCCTACTATCCATCTTGTATCTAATCATTCCTCATTAAATCACCCTATATTTGTTACCTAATAATATATATATATATATATACAGGGTGTTTTTTTAAGCATAACAGAATTTTTAAAAAGAAACCATGAAAGCTAGGTTAATGCGGTCTGCGCAGGTGAGTTATACGGCCAGGGGGACACAGTATAGGGGCTAATTGTAACGATCAGTCGGCTAATTAGTTAAAATTCGTTAATTAACTTTTTAATTAATGAAAATAGACATATGGTTTCAATTAGAAACTTGCTCAGCGTCATCGAAAACCACTAAATCAGTCATTTTGAGAAAGACTTTAGGCGCGTGAGAAGCGTAGCAGTGCACTAAAGTTAGCACTCGTGGAGCAGGTACAAGGCTGGGGCTAGATAAGAGACAGAAAAATTGCGCGGCCGCCTTATCGCAACCGCTAGCTTTGTTCGTGCTCCACGAGTGCTAAATTTAGTGCACTACTACGCTTCTCACGCGCTCAAAGTCTTTCTGAAAATTACTGATCTAGTGGTTTTCGATGACGCTGAGCAAGTTTCTAATTGTAACTATATGTCTATTTTTATTAATTAAAAAGTTCATCAACAAATTTTAACTAATTAGCCGACTGATCGTTATGATTAGCCTCCTATGCTATGTCCCCCTGGCCATATAACTCACCTGCGCAGACAGCATTAATCTAGCTTTCATGGTTTTCGAAAAAAAATTCTGTTAAGCTTAAAAAAACAAAAACACCCTATATATATACAGGGTGTTTTAATGGGAATGAGTGAAGATTGACAAGTGCAGTTGTAGTAATATGGTCAACGAAGAGGGGAGAAGGTGATTATTGAATTTATTGCATTAAAGTTCGGGAAAGGGAAAGCGAGCTGGCGAAAAATTGGGCCAGTCGCCAGCTCTCTTTCCTTTTCCCTTTCCCTAACTTTAATGCAATAAATTCAATAATCACCTTCTCCCTTCTTCGTTCATAATATATATATATATATATATATATATATATATACAACACGGGCACTTCACACCATCGTACGTGGTCTCCGAGGAGGATATAAACGAATATGTGCAGATGAATGAACCGTACTTAATCCAATGAATTAAAGAATCCAAGTTTTCAGGAACCCGCCGAAAGCCAAAAAACGGCGGAGCCAGGATTTGAACTCTGGGCCTCCCAATGTCCGGTCGGGTGTGCTAACCTCTACACCACTCCACCTTGGCTTTCTAGCGTTTCCTACCTGTCTTATTAATGCACAGGAAACGAAATGTATCCAATCGGAGGTGTTCTGGAAACACACGCCGCCGCGTGGAACGCGGTACGACGCTTAGTGTCACGTGGTACGTGCTCGTTTGTGCTCCAGAAATCCTCCCACTGTTTGTCTCACCCCGTATACCTGTAGTAGTATTCCTTGTTTATGAGCTTTTAGAGACACGGTATCATCATCATCTGCGAGAATCAAGAGCCACGTTATTGAATATACAACACGGGCACTTCGCACCATCGTACGTGGTCTCCGAGGAGGAGATAAACGAATATGTGCAGATGAATGAACCGTACTTAATCCAAGAATTAAGGAATTAAAGTTTTCAGGAACCCGCCGAAAGCCAAAAAACGGCGGAGCCAGGATTTGAACTCTGGGCCTCCCAATGTCCGGTCGGGTGTGCTAACCTCTACACCACTCCACCTTGGCTTTCTAGCGTTTCCTACCTGTCTTATTAATGCACAAGAAACGAAATGTATCCAATCGGAGGTGTTCTGAAAACACACGCCGCCGCGTTCATTCATCTGCACATATTCGTTTATGTCCTCCTCGGAGACCACGTACGATGGTGTGAAGTGCCCGTGTTGTATATTCAATAACGTGGCTCTTGATTCTCGCATATGATGATGATGCCGTGTCTCTAAAAGCTCATAAACAAAGAATGCTACTACATGTACACGGGGCGAGACAAACAGTGGAAGGATTTCTGGAGCACAAACGAGCACGTACCACGTGACACTAAGCGGCGTACCGCGTTCCACGCGGCGGCGTGTGTTTCCAGAACACAAGAAATTATACATAAAACAATCATTATCATAGGTGCAACTACTCGTCAGCAAGCCAGTTCATCAGCTTTTCTTGAAATTCTTCAAAAGACGTGACGTCCCAAAAAACACTTGGGGTAGTCTGTTCCCTTCTTCTATTGTTTTTACAAGAAACGAATATTTAAAAATGTCAATATTGGGCATAAATGGGTCAACTGACAATTCATTGTTTAGTCGTCAAGACCGTCTTCCAGGAGATCTGATATAAGTTTGCGTGTCAATATGGAGATATTTAAAATACAACAAATAAAAAAACTTCAGCCGCGCAATTCTTCGTCTTGACGCTAAGGAGGATAATTGGGCTTCCCTCAACAATGCCGAAACAGACTCGTGTCTATCGTATTTAGAAAAGATAAATCTTACTGCTAGCCTTTGAATGCGCTCCACTTTATCTATTTGAGTTTGTGCGTGGAGGTCCCATATTATCGATGCATATTCTAATGTCGGGCGCACTAGAGTTTTATAAACGTTGGTCCGGATATCGGAGTGCGTCGATCTTAGAGATCGCCTCATAAAACAAAGTTTTCTATATGCTGAATTACATACATTTTTAACATGCGTATTACAGCTGAGACCACCCGAGATAGTAATACCAAGATACTTAATAGTGTTAGAACGTTGCAAGACTACACCATCTATTTCATACAAAAACATCAACGGAGACTTCTTTTTGGTTATGCTTAAGACAGTAGTTTTATCAAAATTAATTCGCATATCCCATTTTTCACACCAGTGAAATATAGCCGTCAAGGAGTCATTCAAGAATTTTTGATCATCTACAGTTACTACGGGGATGTAAACCAAACAATCATCAGCAAACAAACGCACTTCTACAGCAGGGTCGATGTCTTGAGCGATATCGTTAACATAAACTAAAAACAAAACTGGCCCCAAAACAGATCCTTGGGGTACGCCAGACGTGACCGGTAAAACAGATGACGCAGGACCGTCAATTTCAACGTACTGTGTCCTAACAGATAAGTATGATTTGATCCAGAGAACCAAGTTCTTATCAACACCAAGAAGCAATAACTTTTCAAGTGACTTTGTATGCGTGACTCTGTCAAATGCTGTAGATAAGTCGATAGATAAAACTTCTACTTGGCCACGAACATTTAGCACTTTTCTAAAATGATGATTTGATTCAAACAACTGGGTGATAGTCAATAGCTTCCTGCGAAAACCGTGTTGTTTATCATAAAAAAGGTTTCTGTCTTCTAGAAGATCAACGAGATGTTTATAAATGATGTGTTCGAGCATTTTGCATGTTGTTGATGTCAACGATATTGGCTGGTAGTTTTTAACTTTACGATGGTTGCCCGATTTGTGAATGGGTACAACTTTGGCAATTAACCAGTCCTTTGGTAAGCAACATGTATTTAGCGACTGTTGAAAGTTAATGGTCAAAAAACGTGAAGCCGGTTCACAGTAACGCCTCAGGAATTCATTTGGGATTTTATCTGGTCCCGGTGATTTTTTTATGTCAATGTTTAGTAGTAAGGCCCTCACTCCCTCGTAAGTAATTTGAATAGGCTGTGTTTGCAGACTGTGTTTGTTGTCAGTCAGGTCATTTACAAATGTGCCCGCTGAAAAAACCGAGTGAAAGTAGCTATTGAATTCATTTGCTACGGTAAGTGGATTATCGCATATAGCACCGTCCACATAAACTTCTTTTATAACTTTCTGCTTAGGGACAGATGTTGCCAAAACTTATGAGGCGACGTTTTTAAAATCGTGTTCATCGTATTTGCAAAGAAGCTAGTTTTGGAACCTTTGAGTTTCTTTTTCACATCACGGCTTAAAGAACTAATTGCTAATAAGTGCCAGTGCTTACACAGTCTCTTACGTTTTAACCTGCGGTTTAAGTGGATGATCTCACGTGTGACCCAAGAATTTGTCTTATTAATCTTTTTTTATTCTCTGAGGAACATAAGCTGTTAGGCGGTAGTTTACTGCTTCCTTAAAGCGATTCCAGAGGCTTTATACGTTAGCGTCCTGGCGAAAAGAATCGAGAGAATAATCCAAATAATCTAAGACAGTTGTGTCCTCAGCTTTCCCAAAGTTGTAAACGAGTGCCGTATTCTTTTTCTGTTTTTGAGGGGGGCTATTTTGTGTTACCGTCACACGCACCAGCTTATGATCGGAAATCCCGTCTACAACAGACACCGTACTCACGAAAGCACGTCGAAAGAAAGCAGAGATCTAAAATGGAATTTCGTGACCCACACGTTCTTGTGGGTTCCCGGACTATTTGATCGAGGCCATGTTTTAACAATATTTCTAAGATGTAATCATATTGTTTCCTACCTGACGTTTGTAATGCTTTCGGCACTCAGGGAATGGAATTTTCTAAAACTGTCACCAAGGCAACGAAGCGTTCAGGAGACGCTTCTTTGCCATAGTGACGGTAGGGTGCCTACATGTTTCCGCTCCGCTTTAGGGTGGCGTTAACTTCTTCTTAGCCTTTCCCAGATCCTCTCCCACCGCCATTTGTTCCCACTTCTTATTTCGCTAAACGTAAACAAGGTTGAGTTTCTGTAGTCTCGAAATACCGGCAACACTGGGAGACCACTTTCGTTTCCGTTCATAAGAGGAGTCGGAGGCTCAGCGGGATGGCAGTCGTGGTGGCTGTCGCGCTCTTTCTTCGGGTGTTTCGTATTTTGAAGTTGCGAGCAGGAAGTGTACGTTGTTTTTTATGAGACGCGAGTTCTTGCGACAAAGTGAAACGGAACAGACCGGCATTGCACGTCGAAACCTCGCCGTAGGAACGAGAGCGGTGGGCGCTCCCTAGCCCTAACGAGGATTAGCGGCGTAGTCCGAGCGCACGACCGGCGAGTGTGACAAAATGGTCGACGAAAACAGCGGAAGTTGCCATGATAACAAGGTAGGCGACAATGGCTTGTCGGCAACAGGTATCATAAACGTTGTCGCTACACTAAACAGCGGAGCGGCAGAAACATGTACCGTAAGTGACGGTTGCCATAGAAGGCGTACTTATCGCGCGGTAGTAGATGGCGGTCTGGCGAGGTCGGTTGCTTGCTGGGGCTCTGTCGCTATGCTTTTCAGTGGGAAAAACGTAAACGAAACAATATCGAAATAAGGCATTAACAAAGATGGCTGAGTTCCTCCGGGTAATATTTTGACCAGCCTTACACAAAAGCATGTTTTAGTTCGCAATTGGGTCTAACGTTTTTAAGTCAACATGGAGCTAGTACCAATGTACAAAATTCTCAACCTCATGAATACACTGCAAACGGTTATAAATGCGCTAAATTATGCAAAGGAGTGAATATAAAATGTATATATTGTGGCGTGGGAAGCACAATCGTCAGTGCGCGGGACTGCGCGCCGCTGGGGCTGGGGCACGAGACTCGGGTAGCGCGTGCTGATATAGATCTCGACCAGGAAACAACCGGCATTTGTCTTCTTCTTGAAGCGACCAAAAACACCCTCACAATCTGGTGGAGGTGCGGGGTTTGCCTTCCCATACTCCAGAGGAAAGTACGATCGGCTGAATTCCGCTCCCATTTGACCAACCTGGAGCTACGAACTCGGACACTACCCCCAGCACAAGGTATGTCGACAACATCTCCTGTCATGACGTCCACTTCTTCTTCACTGCTCACGGTACCAACCACCTTCCCGCCTACCCTCACCCCGGCAATACAAACCCCCCTCACATCGACCATCGGGGCAACGGGAACTCTCGGATCAACTCCTCCTCATCTGATGGGCATTCCACCGCAGCCACCGCTGCTCTACATGTCCTCTCGCCAACGAGACCCCCGTGTGTTTTCTGGCATCGGCGACGAAGATGTCGAAGAATGGGTGGATTTCTACTCAAGAGTAAGCCTCCACAACAAGTGGGACGACCACACTAAATTGGCGCACGTTGTTTTCTATCTCAGCGACGTCGCCAAGACATGGTTCCTTAATCATGAATCCGATATCACGTCATGGGAGGCATTTTCATCTCGTGTTCACGAGGTCTTCGGACGCCCTGAGGACCGTAAGCCCGCTGCGCGCAGGCGCTTGACTGTCCGAGCCCAGCTTCCGACTGAAGGATACACTTCCTACATTGAAGATATTCTTACCCTGTGCCGCAAAGTCGACCCTGCTATGCCTGAAGTAGACCGTGTGCGCCATGTTTTAAAAGGTATTGCCGAAGAAGCAGTTCACCTTTTTGTACTGCAGCCTCCCACTGACGTCAATTCCATCTGATCTCTCTGCCAATCATTAGAGGCAGCACGACGGCAAAGGATTTCCACCACCGATACGTTGCCGGCATCCAAGGCAGCTATTTCTCCCTTGCCTCAAAGCGATCTGCTCCACAACACTATCCGAACCATCATCCGAGAGGAACTCGCACGATATTTTGGACCCCTCCCAACCCTCAACACCTCTCCTACCGCGGAACTGCGTACCATTATTAGAGATGAACTTACGCAGGTTGCCCGTCCTTCCATTGCTACACCTGTGTCATTCACCCCACAACCACCCGCCTACGAAGAGAATCGGCAGCCGCCGCTAGCACCCACTCCAAACCAAGCTTCATCACATATCCCACAAGTCGCAGCGTTTACCTCGTCTAATTACGAACGTCCCTCATCATTCAGGACGTACACGACACCAAATAGCCGCCCAATGTGTTTTTATTGCGGCATTCCTGGGCACGTAGCACGATTTTGTCGACGTCGTCAGGCTGATGGAAATGCCACATGGCAAAGCAGACCAAGCTACAAAAGACACTACAACCCCCAGCCCTCTCAAACATGGCCGAAGAGATACTACTTCAACAGAAATTACAACGACGAACACCAGCGCCCTGACTCACCTCCACGCTACGAAAGCCCACGATCACCGTCTCCTCGTCGTAGACATCAGTCAATCTCGCCAATGATCCCCGCACGCCACCGATCGTCTTCTCGTCCGGAAAACTAATCCTTGCAGTTTCCGGAGGTAAAACTGCAAGCACTCAATTCCAATATAACCCTCCTCGTTCCCCCACAAACCTCATCGACATTACAATCAATAATCATCATTTCACTGCACTTGTGGATACCGGTGCGGCAGTATCTGTTATGCACATCGACGTATGCAACCAACTACGCAAAGTAAAAACTCCTTTGAGAAACTCTTTCCTACGCAGCGCTGGAAGCGAGCTGATTCCAGCCTCCGCCATTTGCACAGCCACCATAGTCATCCAAGACCGCCTCTACATTGTAGAATTCATAGTTTTGCCAAAATGTACGTACGACATTATTCTTGGTTGCGACTTTCTTCAATCTGCACATGCGATCATTGATTACAGAACTTTAGAATTATCGACAGACGCAGATACGTACGCTCACGCGGTTCATTCAGAACAAGACAACAAGCTACGCCTCATCGAAGATATAGAACTTCTGCCCCACCAAACGTCGTTGCTTTACTTGAAGACACCCCCTCACTTGACAGGGGATATTCTCCTGGCACCACACCACGAAGTCCTTTTGGGAAAGGGAATAATTGTGCCCTATACACTCGCCACTGTTTCTTCGAGGCGTGTTACGCTCGCCGCCACCAACACGACTAATCAACGCGTACTTTTGCCAGTCAGCTTTTCTCTTGCAAATGCTGAGTCTACTCAGAATGCAACCATCGCCACGCTCAATGAACAGGAAGCTGCAACGTCGGCTAAAACGCCTTTCTCGCCGTCTACATCAAGCCTACTTTGGAACACAATTGATTCATCGCTATCCAGTGCAGAACAACACCAGCTATTTACTGTATTGAACAAATACAGAAGTATATTTGACAACTCATCCCCTTCTCTCGGAAAAACCAATCTCGTAGAACACCGCATTGAAACCGGAGACTCCGCAACTATCCGACACCTACCATACCGCGTTTCTCTCAGCGAGCGTAAAATAATTCAAGAACACGTTGACGAGATGCTTCAAAAAGGTGTTGTACGACATTCGTCAAGCCCATGGTCATCACCTATAGTTTTAGTCCGAAAAAAAGACGGGTCGGTACGTTTTTGCATTGACTACCGCCGCTTCTAAACAAAGTTACCCGCCGGGACGTTTATCCGCTTCCACGCATTGATGACGCCCTGGATTCCTTACAAGGTTCCTTATACTTCTCATCACTTGACTTACGATCGGGATATTGGCAAATCCCAATGGCCGAGAAAGACAAAGAGAAAACTGCCTTCACGACGCCAGATGGACTTTACGAATTTAATGTAATGCCTTTCGGACTTTCTAACACACCCGCCACATTTGAAAGAATGATAGATGCAGTTCTTCGCGGCATGAAATGGAAGACCTGTTTGTGCTATTTAGACGACATTATTGTGTTTTCTGCTACGTTCTACGATCACTTGCTTAGACTATCCCAAGTTTTGTCGTGCCTTACTAATGCGGGTCTTCAGCTCAACACCAAGAAATGTAACTTTGGTGCAAAAAAAGTGAAAGTTCTCGGCCACATCGTCAGCGAGGCAGGTGTTAGCCCAGACCCTGAAAAAATTCGTGCGGTTACCCATTTCCCTTGCCCCACAAACGTGAGGGAACTGAGAAGCTTCCTAGGCCTCGCTTCCTAATTCCGTCGTTTCGTCCGAGCATTTGCAACAATCGCAGCTCCGTTGCGTCGGCTGCTTCAAACAGACGTGCCATTTGTATGGACCGAACCTTGCTCAAATGCGTTTACTTCTCTTCAAGCCATACTCACATCACCGCCTGTTTTGTGCTTTTTCGATCCCACGGCCGCTACAGCCCTCCACACTGACGCAAGTGGACACGGATTAGGAGCTGTGCTGGTGCAGCAGCAAAATAACTCATCTCTAGAACAGGTCATTGCATATGCCAGTCGAACCCTAACGAAACCAGAAACCAATTACTCAACTACTGAACGAGAATGTCTTGCCGTAGCGTGGGCAATAAACAAATTTAGACCTTACCTATACGGCCGCCACTTCAAGGTAGTAACCGATCACCACGCTCTCTGCTGGCTTTCGTCCATCAAGAACGTCTCCGGCCGTCTTGGACGCTGGGTACTTCGTCTTCAGGAATATGACTTCGCAGTAATACATAAATCAGGGCGTAAACACAATGATGCTGATGCACTTTCACGCTGCCCTGTTCCACCCAGCACTATGCACGACGCAGAAGTGTCGACCACCGTCCCACCTTCGATTCTCGCCACCATTTCATCTCACAACTTTCTCTCCGCCCAACATTCTGACCCCTGGATACGACCAATACTTCAACACCTCAATGGAACCTTCCCCTCTGCTAAACAGAGATTTATTAAGAAGACTCAAAACTTCTGTCTAATTGACGGTCATCTCTATCGCCGGAATTACATGCCCGAAGGTCGGCGCTGGTTACTGGCTGTTCCATCCGAATTCCGTAGCGAAATCCTTCATCATTTTCATGACGACCTCACTGCAGGACATCTTGGTCTTTTCAAGACCTACGCTCGCATCCGCAACCGTTTCTTCTGGCCCGGTATATACCGCACCATTTGCAAATATGTCCGTTCCTGCCCACAGTGTCAACGCTACAAGCGTTCATCATCGGCACCCACTGGTCTCCTGCAACCGCTAACTCCACCGCCCAAACCTCTCGACGTACTGGGCGTGGACCTCCTTGGCCCTCTTCCCCAGTCCACCACAGGGAACCGTTGGATCCTCGTAGCCATCGATCACACCACTCGATTCGTGGAAACGGCAGCCCTTCCCGATGCAACTGCCGAGTGCGTTGCACGATTCCTTCTGCACCACATCATCCTACGACATGGCGCCCCCCAGGTCCTAATCACAGACCGGGGACACTCCTTTCTGGCACAAACAGTCGAAGCTCTCCTCCAAGCATGCAAGGTGGACCATCGCACGACATCGCCTTACCGTCCACAAACAAACGGCCTCACCGAGCGCTTTAATCACACCCTAACAAAAATGATTTCAATGTATATCAATTCGGACCATTCCAACTGGGACACTATTCTTCCCTTTGTTACGTTCGCCTACAACACGGCAGTTCAGACAACGACTGGATTTTCCCCATTTTATTTGCTTTACGGCCGTGACCCATCCTCAACCCTCGACACAATCCTACCTTATCCTAACGAACATCCCGACAACGACCTCATGACCCATGTCACGTCCAGTTCCGAAGCTTCTCGTCAGCTTGCACGATCTCGCACACTGCAACACCAAGACGCATCAAAACGTCGTTACGACGCCCAACACCGCGACGTACACTACCTTCCAGGTGACCTCGTTTTAATCTTCTTCCCGTTCCGTCAAACTGGTCGCTGCGAAAAATTTCTCCCAAAGTTCAAGGGCCCATACAAAGTCATTCGTCAGACCTCCCCGGTCAACTACCTAGTTGAGCCTGTCAACCCACCATCTGATCGTCGAACCACCGGTCGACACATCGTACATGTTGGCCGCCTCAAGATGTTTTATCAGCGTCTCCCTCCCTCCTGATCTCTTAAGGCCAGGATGGCCTTTTCTTCGAAGGGGGCATTTGTGGCGTGGGAAGCACAATCGTCAGTGCGCGGGATTGCGCGCCGCTGGGGCTGGGACACGAGACTCGGGTAGGGCGTGCTGATATAGATCTCGACCAGGAAACAACCGGCATTTGTCTTCTTCTTGAAGCGACCAAAAACACCCTCACAATATATATTTTTTTTCATTTTTCAACGTTCTGAACAATGCATTACGACGCCAAATAGCCGACTCTCCATGAGCATGAAAACGTTTCCTGGTAGGGTTTTGTGTTCCATCTTGAACTCTAACCAAGGTCAACTGCTCTCGCCCATTCTGCATTTTTTTTTTCTCCTGAAATTTTGCAGTTGGAGATTAAAACACCAATCGTATGCTCTTTGCTTACGCAGGAGCCGATTTGAAAGCAGGCGACGGCGTTTACTCGGCTAATCTGGTGCCAGAGGGCCGAGGTGGTTACATCATTGATGTTCGTGCTGAAGTGACGCTAAATTCGACCACAAAAAGCACTCAAGACTCAGGTACGCCCGTTAGCGATGCTTGTTGTTGATCACTGGTTAGTATGACCTATGTAAGGTAAACTGCTCAGTGCAGCGAGGAGTATTTAACTTTACAGCGCTCCAAATGAAAAATACACACGGACACAGGAACATTAAAAAGTAACGCAGTCGCTCAGCCCTTACTCACAACTCTTGGTTTGTGTTTGTTATCTTCTTCATTTACTTACAATGAACGACTTTTTTTTTATGCACTAAAACGAGATGCCAACCCAAAAATATAAAAAAGTTGAAAATTTCCTTACAAATTCTTTGAAAAAAAAACAACTAAAATTAAAAAAATTAAAATATTAGAGCATATTTTCTTGCTGCCTGAGAGTCCCTTTGGCCAAACAGTCTAGGTCCCTTTTTGAAAGAGTTATGTAAGTTACTGAAGTACCTGTCATTCCGACTTTCAATGCTTGCTGCTTCTATAAATTCCCTGGTGAGTTGGATGGGACTCTTGCGTACTACAGTACACTTCTATAAAGCGGGGGTCAGCGATTCCCGGACTTCGGTCAAAATTTGTGGAAGTTGCCTTCTGACACTTCTGAAGTAAAGAATACAAAACCGATTTCGCCTGAGTGTCCTAGTTGTTGTGTAAAAAAAAAAAAAGATATATATTGGTATTTCTGCTATGCCTCAACTCACTCCCAGCCTTCAGGATCACACCTGGTCGCACTCCGAGTGACGTAATTAGAGGTGCCGTGTATCTTTCCGGCTGCTCTCTCGGAGGACGCTTCCTCTCCCTCTCTCTGCTGATATTAGCGGGCGTTATTTTCTGCAGCTTAGAGCCGAGCGAGGTCACGTAAGCTTCTCGCCCTAGTTCCTTCGGCTGCAACTCGGGGCTGCAGGCGGGTGAAAAAGCTCGATTTTTGCTTTTGCGATTATGCAGCGGAATCGTGACATTTTTTAATAAAGGAGATGTTTTCTCTATCCTCCGGGACACGATAAACAATGTAAAAATGACGAGATGCAAATTTGTTTAATCTTAAAATCGGTGCACCCCAATCCTTTAAAACCCTGAACACCCGCAGTCCCTAGAGTGAATTCCTAAATGTCCCGAGTTGACGTTGACGATGTAGTTGCTATGCTCTCGAAGGCGGTCATTGGGATACCGTTCTGTCTGCCCTATGTACTCTCCCTCACAGTGGAAAGGAATGAATGACACCTTCTGCACAGGACACAAATTTTATCCTTAGGTTTTTGGAGCAGGTTACTGTATTACTTGAAGCCCAGTTCACCTTTATTCACGTGACATAGAGCTTGTTTTTGGACTGAAAAGACTACAACTACGTTAACTATGTTTGCTCCCCTCTTAAGGCCATGAGAGCAATTAGGCACGTACGGCTCTACTACCGGTTTTCTTGTCTTGTCCCTAAATTTTTTTTTTATCACGCCTCCTTTTTGTTTGATCTGATGGAGGAGTGTTTCAACTACCGAAGTCAATAACGAATTGCCGCATTCCTAAGGACTTTAACCTTGCGATTCGCCCGTTGAAGCTCTTTTGAATTGCATGCTTGCATGACTCCGTGATTGAAGTATTTAGACATATCCGCTCTACGTTCCTCTTCATGAGCTGGGAGTGTGCTGGGTGCAATGGGAGGAGCGGTTTTGTTTTCTTTCTAGGCTCGTAAGACCAGCATACATGCCGGGTTAACGATTCAAGTCTAAAATCCACGAATCTTAGACTTGAATGGTTAACCCGGCGTGAAAATGTCGCGCATGGACAGGCGAGGAAACGAAGAATAAATGGGGAAACTGAAACGTTTATTGGGGGCGAACTTGTGCCCAAAAATAAAAAAAACAGAAAGAAAAGAAAGAGCAGAGTCGAACGCTGGGGCGAAACTGACTCCGGCTGGCCACACGGAGCCCCTTTTGTACACAATTGGGCTTCTAGAAGGTTCGGCGTGGAGAACGTTCTAAACTCGAATCAGCCAACACGGTTCTCGAATTTACCAGAACATTACATTAGAGTCAACAAAAATGCGCCAGGAATCGAACCCTGGCTTCCTGAGTGGGAGGCACGCGCGGTAACGATTAGGCCACGAGCGCGCTGCCTACTCAGTCAGCTGCGCTCGCGGCATTATTCCCCCTATTAAAAAAGTGCATCGTCCCGATGCAGCACAAAACGAAAACACAGATACACAACAAAAGGATAATCGAGTCGCGAGCCACAGTTCACAATTCACATGTAGTTCACTCTTTGATGAGAGTCCACAGTTCTATCGTTCGTAATATGGCTTGAGCCGGATGTCGTGCACCACCTCGGGTCGTGGCTAGCGTCTTGCAGGTGGGCGCGTTTGGTCAGGTAGAAGAACTTCGTAGTTCAGATCGCCGAGGCGTCGGTTGATTTTGTAGCGTCCGAAATAGCGTTTGAGAAGCTTCTCGCTGAGACCGCGGCGCCCTATCGGTGTCACACCCATACCCGGTCTCCGGGTCGAAAGTGGACATCCCGGAGACGTAGGTTATACCGGCGTGTGCCGACTCGCTGTTTTTCATGAATTTTGATTCTTGCCAGTTGGCGAGCTTCTTCCGTGCGTTGCAAGATCAGTTGAGCGTCGTCGCTCCCATCGTCGGCCGGCACGTGAGGCAGCATGGCGTCGAGCATCGTGGTAACCGTCCGGTCGTGTACCGGTTGGAATGGTGTCATTCCCGTGGCTTCTTGAACCGCTGTGTTGTACGCAAACGTGACTTACGGCAACACCTCGTCCCAAATTTTGTGCTCTACGTCGACGTACATGGAGATCATGTCGGTGATCGGCTTGTTGAGCCGCTCCGTTGTTAGCCCGTTGGTTTGTGGATGATAGGCGGTGGTTCGTCAATGGCTGGTGTGACTGAGCCGAAGAACTTCTTGAGTCAGCTGTGCCATGAAAGGTGACCCGCAATCTGTGATCAGCACTTCAGGTGCGCCGTGTCGAAGGAGAATGGACTCGACGAAAAACTTGGCGACTTCAACCGCTGTTCCCGATGGAAGGGCTTTTGTCTCGGCGTACCGTGTGAGATAATCTGTGGCTACGATTATCCAGCGGTTTCCCGACGTGGACGGCGGAAAAGGGCCAAGTAAATCCATTCCACCTTGCTGGAAGGGCGTAGTTGTGGCAGGAATCGGCTGCAGAAGTCCTGCTGGCTTCGTCGGACGCGTTTTACGTCGTTGGCGCTCATGGCAGGACAGTGTGTACAGATGGACGGTTTTTGGGAGTCTCGGCCAGTAGTACTTGTCACGAATCCGGGCGAGCGTCCTGCTGTAGCCGAGGTCTCCAGCCGTCGGGTCGTCATGGCAGGCTTGAAAGATTTCTTCTCACACGCTGGCCTGAACAACCAGCAGCCAGGCAGGGTTTGCTTTTTCCGAAGTTCTTCAAAAGCACGCCTCGCCGCAGAACGAAGCTTGGCAAGTATCGGGCCAAGACTCGTGGAACTGAACTTCCTTGACCTTCGAGGTGGTCGATCACGGCGCAAAAGTTCCGGGTCGTCTCGTTGAAGTGTTCCCATGTCGGTATCTGTAGCTGCGCCGAGAAAACGGTCGTCATCGTCGTCGTCGGTGCTGTCAAAAGGAGATTCGACTGAGGCTATAGACAAACAGTCGGCGTCGTTATGCTTGCGGCTAGACTTATGCACAATAGTTACGTCGAATTCTTGCAGTCGGAGACTCCAGCGAGCGAGGCGTCCTGACGGGTCCTTGAGGTTGACGAGCCAACAGAGAGCGTAATGGTTCGTGAAAACGCGGAACGGGATCCCGTACAGGTACGGTCGGAACTTGGTTAACACCCAGATGACAGCGAGACATTGCTTGTCGGTCGTTGAGTAATTTTTCTTTGCCTTGGACAGTGCCCGGCTTGCGTGAGCGGTCACCCTTTCTTCTTCGTCTTGTCTTTGGACGAGTACCGCGCCGAGTCCGGCGTTGTTGGCGTCCGTGTGAAATTCCGTTTCCGCTGCTGGATCGAAGTGTCCGAGAATAAGGGGCGACTGGAGTCTTTCTTTCAGTTCGTTGAACGCTTGCTCTTGCTCCTCCCCCCCCCCCCCCCCCCCCCCCCCCCCCCCTGGAGGTTTACGTCGTCCTTCGTCAGATGCGTGAGCGGTGCAGAACGTTTGGCGAAATGGCGATCGAAACGTCTTTAGTAAGCGCCCAGTCCAAGAAATCTTATGGCTTTCTCGTCTGATGGCTTCGGAAATGCGGCGACGGCGGATGTCTTTGCCGGGTCAGGGCTTACACCCTGAACACTCACGACATGGCCCAAGAATTTAAGCTCGCTGTAAGCGGACTGGCATTTGGGCGGCTTGAGTGTCAGTCCAGCATTCTGAATAGCCTGTAGCACCGCTCGCAGACGTCTTAGGTGCTCGTCGAAGTCGCTTGCGAATACCACGACGTCATCGAGAAAGACGCGAGAGTTTTGCCATTTCAAGCCTGGAAGGACGGTATTCATTACGCGCTGGAAGGTCGCCGGTGCTGTGCACAGTCCAAACGGCCTCACTTTAAATTCGTGCAGTCCGTCCGGCGTGACGAAGGCAGTCTTCTCACGATTCCGTTCGTCGACGTCGACCTGCCAGTACCCACTCTTCAGGTCCATCGACGAAAAGCATCGGGTGTGGCGCAGCCGGTCCAGGGTGTCGGCAATGCGGGGCAGCGGGTAGACGTCCTTTTTTGTTAGGGCGTTCAGTCGACGATAGTTCACGCAGAACCGAAGAGTCCCATCTTTCTTTTTCACCAGGACTACCGGTGAAGCCCACGGACTCCTTGAGGGCTGGACGACGTCGTCGTCGAGCATTTCTTGAACCTGCTTCTGGATGACTTCTCTCTCTTTCACAGAGACACGGTACGGCGACCGATGAGCGGGAAACGCGTCGTCATCAGTAATAATTCGATGTTTCGCAACCGTCATTTGGTGTACCTTTGACGACGTGGAGAAGCACTTAATGAACTCGGCGAGAAGATCAGTGAGCCGTCGCCGTCGTGGGGGTAGGCAGGCGGGTTGTATCGATGTCGAACTGCGAAAGCGGCGTTGTCTTGTGTGGCCACGACGAGAGGTCTTCTGATACTCCAACGATAGCGGCTGAGTCAGGGAGTTTTTCGGCGTGACCCACGGCGGTGCCTTTCGTAAGGTGCTGAGCCTCCTGTCGGAAGTTCGTTACGAGTATAACAATGCGTCCGTGTTGGAGCTCCGCGTTGCCTCTTGTGAGCCGATCCCTCTTGCTAGTAGCAGTTCGACGCCACCTTCCAGCAAAGCTTCTCCGCAGATGCCTTTTTCGGTCGTGAAAGGCACAAGTACACTCGAGCGTGGTGGCAAGTTCACGTGGTCGGAGAGTACACGCACTTTAGCTGACGTGGGTGCCGTAGTTTTGTGATCCTCGGGCACTACGACAGGTTTCCGCAGCCTCAACTCGTTGGCTTCCAGGTCGAAGACGGCGCCGGATTCGCACAAGAAGTCCATTCTGAGTAAAACGTCTCTCGCGCAGTCTTGCAAAACGACGAACTTTACCGGACTCGTCTCGCCATGAATCACGACGCGAGCAGTGCATCTTCCGACTGGCGTAATGAGGTATCCTCCGGCGGTTCGTATTTGTGGTCTATCCCACGGCGTCATGACTTTCCAGAGGCGTTGGGAGAGCCTCCCACTCAGGACGGAGTAGTCTGCTCCTGTGTCGACGGGAGCCGAGGCGTCGTGGCCGTCGATAACGATGTTTAGGTTATTCTTTACCGTTGTAGGAGCGTCGTTTCAGTCTCTGGTGTCGTTTGAGTGGGGGCCCTCCGAAGTTCGGGGAGGATCTTGGCGTCGGTCGTCTTCGGCAACTCCACCTCCAGGGGTTCCCGCGCCTAGTTTCAACGACGAGAAGGGAGGGGTGACAGGCTTTCACGTCGGGGTCGGTGCATCGGCGAATCTGGACGTCGTGGCGACGGCGACCGGGACTCTCGGCGGTACGCAGGCTCGGGGGACTGTGGTCGTCGCAGGCACTCGTCGATCTCCCGAGGACGTTTACCATAATGGGGGCGCGGGTCGTTCGGGTGGAACCCGCGCATATCGAGTCGTCGGTATGGGCATCGGCGGTAGGTGTGGTCTGCTTCCCCGCAGTGGAAGCACAGAGGGTGTCGGTCGGGCGTTCGCCACACGTCAGTCTTCCGGGGTGCGCGGGCGCCTGGCAGGCGTGCAGGACCTGGTCGTCGTGCGTCGGTCGTGCTGCGGCGCAGGAGACTGACGTCAGGGCGGCGCGACATAGGCGCAATGAGGAGGCGGTGGCCGTCGGGCCACAGCAACGTAAGTTAGCGTCGGTTCTCCGGTGACTGCTACATTGATTGGAGCCTCTGGCTGAATGGCTCTCTGCACCTCTTCCCGCACGACCTCGGCGATGGAGAGCGAAGCTGGTCGGTCAGCGGCGGGTAGCAGCTTTCGGAGCTCCTCCTAGACGACGTCGCGAATGATCTCGCGAATGCCTGGGATGCTGGAGGCAACGTCGCCGCTAGACATCTTGAGGGCAGCGAGGCTGGGTAGTCGCTGATAGTGACTGGCTCGGGCTTGCAAGGCACGCTCGATGTTCGTTGCCTCGATGACAAAATCTTGGACTGTTGTCGGAGGGCTGCGGACCAGGCCGCCGAAGATGTCGTCTCTTACGCCCCGCATGAGGATTCGCAGCTTCTTTTCTTCTTTGGCACGAGGGTCGGCGCGGGCGCACAGGCACAGAACGTCCTCCACGAAGCCGGTAATGGTCTCGTTGGGGCCTTGGGTTTTGGTTCGCAGTAGATCCTCGGCTCTCTCTCGGCGGTTGTGGTTGATAAATGTGCCCTTCATCTCGCTCTTGAAAATCTCCAACGATGTCAAAGAGGATTCATGATTTTCGTACCACTGCTTGGCGGTCCCCTCGAGCGAAAAATAGACGTTGTGCAGGCGCTGCTCATCTGTCCAGCCATTGTGGCGGGCAACGCGTTCGTACTGGTCGATCGAGTCTTCGACATCTTCGTACTGCTCGCCGTGGAACGGAGCAGCCGTCCGCGGTGCGACGGGCAGGTAAACGATGGTAGAAGTGGCCGGGGCCTGCGACTGCTGGTTGTCCATCGTCGGCCTCGTTGGCTGCTTGGTCCTGGGTTGCAGAAGTCCGTGTTCAGGGTGTAGATCTTGGATGCGGCGACTTGATCGGGTCTCGATCTGGTCTTCGTCGAGTCCTCCGGAGCCTGGCTTCGAACTTGTACTGCGGGAACTTGGAGGGGTGCGCTGCACGGACATGCGGTACCCCGCACCTCCACCAAAATGTCACGAATGAACAAGCGAGGAAACAAAGAATAACTGGGGAAACTGCAACGTTTAATGGGGGCGAACTTGTGCCCGAAAATAAAAAGAAAACAGAAGATAACAGCGGAGCGTCGCGGGCTTCAAAGTCGGCGAAAAAGCAGAGTCGAACACTGGGGCGAAACTGACTCCGGCTGGCCACGCGGAGCCCCTTTTGTACACGCGGGGGCTTCTAGGAGGTTCGGCATGTAGAACATTCTAAATTCAAATCAGCAACACGGTTCTCGAATTTACCAGAACATTACATTAGAGTCAACAAATATGCGCACCCACGGCCAGGAATCGAACCCTGGCTTTCTCCGTGGAAGGAACGCGCGGTAACCGTAAGGCCACGACCGCGCTGCCTACTTAGTCAGCTGCGCTCGCGGCAATAATCCTTCAACCGGGAGTTTGTACGTGATTTTAAACGGTTTCATACAATTCTTAGAACAGGCAATGACCTCGGTCACTAAGTAACTTCGCAACCTTAAAATCGCAAGTAAAATCACACCATCTGAATCAGGCTTAGCATGTAGGGCGTCTTTCGTGAATCTATGTTCACTGCGTTTCCATTGCCATCACAATGCAATTTTATATCTTCAAACGAAGCTGGAGATTTAATGAGGGCCTTCAGCTGCAGAATTAACGTCTTGGAGGAGGCGATTTGGTTTAGAAGAATATTGGAAAAAGTTAACAGATGTAGCCTTTCTTTGTTCTTTCGGCGTTCACTGGAAGAATTGGTGGTTAAACGTTTCGTCGACATTTTAAGCAGGGGTGTTAAGGCGGGCTTTGTTAATTTTTTTTCATGAACCAGAAGTTGTCTGGGACGTCAAGAACTGTAGCACCGTCTGGTGGCGTTTGCCATAAAAAAGGTTTATAATATTTCTCAACTTTCTTTACTGATGGTCACATGCTGCCCTGCCGTGACATACTGCATGGTATCAGCGGCGCTTAGGAGGTTCCAAGCCGCTCCTTTCTGTTGATGAGCTTCCTCGTGTACATGCAATCTATTTATTTTGGCTGAAACAGAAGCAATTTAATTGGTGTCATGCTGTCTTAAGCATGACACCTATTAAAATTGTTAGTACCTTCAAGATATCAGGCGTCAATTATTTCTGAAAACATATACTGGGATTATTATGTTGAATACGTAATCTCGAAATAGTCCCGCGTTTTTGGATTAGTAAACCAAAACCGCTCTATTCTTCTAACCTCTGCCAAAGAGCATTGTACAAGTAGCGACATTCTTTGGTTCGCCAACTGCGTGACGGTACAGGATTTAGGAAGCGAAAGGCTGTACGAAGCACAAGACAGAGCTGAATGACGCCATTTTGTTCCAGCGGAATGTCCTTCGTCATTTGAATTGATTGTCGTGGCTTGTAAAAAGCAGTATCCAGGGGCTTTATGCCGAACCAGTTATTTACAATTCCCTCTTCTTTTCCTACTTAAATTATTGTCACCTCTTCTGGGGCACGACTACGGCTGGAAACTTGGAAAAGATATTCCGTCTTCAAAAGAAAATTATAGCAATTATCTGCAACGCTCCGTACGAATCCTTTACTTCTGGTTTGTTTAAAAAAATGTGCAATAATAAGTATCTATAACTTATACAATTACAAGATAGCGACTGGTTAAAAAAAACACAACAAGATTTTTGAATTTTTTGCAAGTCTTGCCACCCTGACAAAAAATGTTGCAACTTATAGCTTATTGCACCCAACACACTGAATGCTGAGAGATGTTCACTCATAGAAATAATTACGGTCTTCAAATGATAAAATATACGTTGCAGCACTTTCGCTCTAAGAAATGCCTGCTCGTCTACTTACCCGCAAAACACTCGAAGAGCCAATCTTTGCGATCTAGAAAATCAGCTCAGTGAATGATGAGGAGGAGCATCTGTATAGAACTCAAAAATTAAGTCTCCGCTGTGGTATTACACTATGCAAGCCTGACGCCTTGTATTGCGCTATTCCACAGCGCATACTGCATGTTTAGGTCTAAACGGATGATCCGCCTCATCATTCACTGAGCTGATTTCGTAGATCGCAGAGATTGACTCTTTGAGTGTCTTGCGGGTGAGTAGACGCGCAGGCATTTCTTAGAGTGTACTCCACAGCTCAAATAGCCGCGACTTGCACCTGGATTCACTCACCATAAAATAAATTCGTAAATTTTATGTGTAAACACAACTTTGTGCAAATATGGCAGTGTATGTTACGGCAAAGATTATCTTGTTTTGTCTGTTTATTTTGGGTTGCTTTCTTTCGCCACTGTAAGGGGCCGGGGACCCGTCAAGATGTAGACTTTTTTCGTTCCGGTTCCCTTTTCATCAGTTGCTGGAAAAATAAAGGTTATTAGGATAATTATTATTAATATTCTTCTTCTTCTTCGTCTTTTTATTATTATGATTAATATTTATTATTATTATTATTATTATATAAATTATGACAATGTTTCTTGATAAATTTAATTTATTAGCTCCGTCGCAGTACGGGTTTATTGCGGGACGTGGCAGCGAATCTCTACTGGAAGACCTCGTAGATTTATTACATAGCTCGTTTGAAAAAAACAAATATGCTTGCGCTTTGTTTTTAGACGTTGCTAAGGCATTCGACTCCATCAATCACAAAATACTTCTGGAAACATTTTTAACTACGGTTTCAGAGGGCCTTTTTTCAACTTACTTCAAGATTTTCTAGCAAACCGGACGCAGCACGTTTCAGTTTGTAATACCAGTAGCGCCAAAGTGTGCTTGGAAGTACCTCAGGGTTCAAACTTATCGCCACTTTTGTTTAATTTGTACGTAAATGACTTCTCAAAATCTGTCTCAGGATGTCAAATATTTCAATATGCAGATGATACACTACTAATGTCAACCCATACAAATTGTAAAAGTACTATTAACCTATTACAAGCTAATGCTACGCAGGTGATGAACTGGTTTGACGCCAATCTTATTAAAATTAACGTTCATAAAACGAAACTGATGTGTTTCGATAGTCCTTTAAAACGTATGAGTTCACAAGTTCCTTTTGTGCTACGCTCGTCAAACTGTACGAGCTGCAGATGTAATCAGTGTTGTACGGAACGGCGTTCCAAGGAACGGCGTTCCTGGAACGCGTTCCTTTTAGGAGGAACGAAGGAACGCCGCCGTTCCATTTTGCATCGCTGGAACTGGAACGGGAACGCGTTACATTTTTACTGGAACGGAAGAAGTAACGGCGTTCCTTTTTTCGTCCAGTGGGGTAATTTTTTATCTTATTTCTCACAGGGAAAGTATGAAAGTACAAAAACAATATCTTTATGACGTGCAGGATCTCTTTAACTTTTTGGCTACTAATATTATGGATTATTTTGTCTGGTCCTTGCTTGCTAACAGTTTCGGGTGCAGGAGAGCTGGTGGGCAATGATACTTTTTTGAGTGCCCGAAACTGCGGTACAAAAAGCAAAAAGTTTAGTCGTAGGATGTAGGAAATCGCGTACCGCCGCCGATTCGCCATTTCCCACGTGGTCCGTCAACAAACCGAGTCCAGCCTGGTTCTTTCACGGGAGCGGGATTCCGCTCCCCGTTTATTCGTACAATAAAACACAACACTACAAAACACTCAATCTAAACTACAAATACAAGCTACATTACACAATTATTTACAAATGCACGTTCAGGCTAAATCTAAACACAAAGGAGGCCCTTAGGCCTCGCGTCCCGCGATATCCTAGATCCGGTCGCCACCCACTTGCCTGCCAGTGCCTGCGTCTCGGTCGCGTCCGGAGTTCTTAGAGGCCTCTCGCCCCCTGCCCCACCGAGTATATATGTCGATGGGCGAGGAGGTTTCTCCTCGCCTGCCACGGGGGCGCCTGCAGCGCCCTCCAGTGGCTAGGAGAGAAAGCGGCGCGTCGGGAGCCGAATTCGAGATCCCGATCGACCCCGCGGCAACACGACCATGTGATCGTGTCGCGGCCAAGATTGGCCAAATGGTTTGATGGGCGCCCTCGTGAATTCACGGTGCGCCATACTCCCCTCTCCTAAAAATCGAAGTACGCCGGAATTCAGACGTACGGCTAGGCTGCTGGGAACACCGTCGCTTGGTTTGGCCTGGAGACCCCCCACACGCACACACACACCGCTGGTCCCATGGGTCGTCCTCACTGAGGTCCATCAGTTCGCCCGAGACCTGGGGTGCGCGGCCACCACACACCTCACAGTAGACTGTGTCGACTTCGGCTTGGCGGCGGCCTCCGGGGCAACGGGGTCCTTGAGCAGTGTGCCTGGCCACCATGAGACTGGCCCCTCCACAGAGTGGTGCACCGGAGAGGGACTGTGGTTGCGACCCAGCTGCGACCGCCCTCCCGGAACGATGCGGGGCTGGAAGTCCAGTGTCACTGAGAACTGCACCCCGGCGTCCTGCGTGGCGTCGCGGACATCCCACAAGGCTCCCCGAGCTGTGGTTCCTGCCGGGGAATACGCTGTCAGAAGACGAGGAGCTCAGCCCAAGCTGGTGATTGTCCAAACGGCGACTCCTCCTTTCATCCCTCCCAGAGAGGACCATTCGGTGCACACCAAGTTGCGTCTCGAAGCAGCAGCCGCAGGGGCGATGACGCACAAGATGGGAAAAGTCCAAGGCGTGCGCCCAGCGAGGGAGCAGTACCCCAACACTAACAGCGACGCCGCACACAAAAAAAAACAAAAAAAAAAAAACAAAAAAAAAAACCCTTCAAAGCAAAAACAAGAAAACAAACACTGAGGGTTCCGAGGCACCCTCCCCCCACCCACAAAGAAAAACAATAAAAAAATGCCGGGAACGCCGATTTCGGATCGCTCCCCCCCTCTTCTTCCCTTTCCCGGGCCACGCACTCTACGAAGTTCCGATCCCATCGGGTTGCCTCCGGCTACGCGTGTTGTAGCTGTGCCGCGGTGGTCCCAGGAACTCCTGAGATCGTTGGCGCCCGCGAATGCCCCTTTGCGGCCGCTTGACCGGCTCATCCCCTTCCCTGGGGAAAAAGGGTTTCAGTTCGCCGATGTGAACTGTCCCGCGGACGAGATCAGAATTCTGGTCCCTCAGCGTGTATGTCAGTCGAGACTTCTTGGAATCGATGACAAAGGGGCCAACCCACTTGGGGGCCAACGCCGCCGAGAAGAACTTACTCGCATCGCTCTGCACGTGACTTCGCCGCAGAACGGTGTCGCCCACCTCGAACTGCGCATCGCGGTGCGCTTTGTCGTAGGTGTTCTTCTGCTCCGCCCGCGCGCGAGCCCTGTTTCCGCGGGCGGCGTCCAGCGCCCGCGACAGTCGCTCTCTTGTGCGCGTCGCGAAGTCCTCGTACGAGGGCACCGCTCTGGCCGCGCTCTGTCGCGGGCGAAGAACCGCATCGGTCGGCGTAGAGAGTTCTCTGCCGAAGTTCAAAAGCGCAGGCGTGAACCCAGTGCTGCGGTTGAGGTTGGACCGCAATGCAAACGAAATCGAATCCAAATGCAGATCCCAGTCCCGCTGCTTTCGAGCATACGCCCCGAGCAGCGGCTTGATGTCGCGGTTCCGCCGCTCGGTCACATTTGCTTGTGGATGGTAACACGAAGTCTTACAATGCTTAATCCCGAGGGCCTGGCAGGTTGCCGCGAAGACTTTCGAGCAAAATATCGAGGCGTTGTCACTCACCAGTCTCTCGGGGAACCCGTAGCGACACCAGACCTCGGACAGCCTGCTCAGGACTCCCTTGGCTGTCACCTTCCGCATTGGAAACATCTCGACGAATCCGGTGAAGTGGCAAGTGACTACCAACACATGTTGATAGCCTCCGCTTGACCGCGGCAGGGGTCCCATCAAGTCGCAGGCCGCGATCTCCCATGGCCGCGTACTCACGATGGGCTCGAGCAGGCCGGGTGGTCTGCCGCCCCTGGGCTTGCGCTCTTGGCACACTGCGCAGCTACGGACATAACGGCACAGCTGCCCCTTCATGCCCGGCCAGGTAGCGAAACGGCGCAGCTTATGCCACGACTTCGGTGCACTGCCATGACCGTCCGCATCGTGGTAGTGACGCAGCGCTGCCACTCTGAGATCGCGGGGAATCACGGTCTTGAACGACTCACTTGAATCGCTCTCTTCCGGGAAGTAGCGCAGCAGGACGCCGTCCCCATCGATCAGGTAAGACTCCAGCTCACCTGCTTCAATGTCTGACTCCTGGGCGGTGGCACTTGGCCCTCTCGGTGTTCCGGAGTGCCGGAGCGTCTTTTCGCCCGTCTGGTCAGGATCCATCTCTTGCCTGAGCCGGTCGAAGATAGCGCGACAAAACGAATCGCTCTGCTGTGCTTCGTACAGTTCCGTACGGTTGAACGCCGGTCCCAGTGAGGTAATCGCCTCAGCCAGCTGCGCGACGCCGCCACAGTGGGGAGCGGAGCGAGATGCGGGATTTCCCGTCTCCTGGGGGATGGCCCCGCCTCGGTAGTCTGCTGCCTCGCGCGGTGGGGGATCCACGGGTGCGCGGGAGAGCGCGTCGGCCACCACATTTGTCGTGCCCTTCCGGTACCGAATTCGGTACTCGTACTTCTGCAGTGTCAAGGCCCAGCGCGCCAGTCTTCCGGCGGGTTCCTTGATTCGGGAGAGCCACGCGAGGGCCATATGGTCCGTCTCGATCGTGAATTCCGTCCCCTCGACATAATGATCGAACTTCTTAAGAGCAAAAATGATGGCGAGGCATTCGCGCTCACTCACCGTGTAGTTCTTCTCCGCCGGGTTCAGCGCCCGGCTGGCAAATGCCACCGGGCGGATCTCTCCCTCTGTCTCCTGCAGGAGCACCGCGCCGAGTCCCTGGTCGCTGGCGTCCGTCTGGATCGTGAAGGGCCTATTCAGGTCTGGCAGTTTGAGGGATGCTGTACGCGCCAAGGCCTCGGTCAGCTGGAGGAACGCCTCCTCCTGCGGCGCCTCCCAGCTCCAGGGAGCAGCTTTCCTCAGCAACTGCGTGAGGGGTGCCTGCATGGCGGCGCAGTTCGGGATGTAGGCTCGGTAGTATCCTATCATGCCGAGAAAACGGCGCACTCTCCCGACATCGGTAGGGACTGGGAACTCCAAGATCGCCCGCAACTTGTCCGCGTCGGGGGAAACTTTTCCTCTCTCGATCCGGAATCCCAACAAGCTGATCTCAGAAGCTCCAATTTGAGCTTTAGTCGGGTTTAGTGTGAGGCCGGCAATTCGTAGTTTGCGCAACACGTCCTCGAGGTGACGAAGGTGGTCCTCGAAAGTTTCCGAGTACACAATGATGTCGTCCAGGTACGCGAGCGCGTGCTGCCACTTGGCATCTCCGAGCACTCCGTCGATCAACCGCTGAAATGTCATCGGTGCACCTGTTAATCCGAACGGCATCCGAGTGAACTCGAACAAGCCTCGGTGACACACGAATGCAGTTTTGCTTTCGTCGCCCGGGCTCATCTCCACTTGGAGGTAGCCTTTGCTTGCGTCGAGGGTAGTGAAATACTTCGCCTTCCCCAGATTCGAGATGATTTCTTCGATGCTCGGAAATGGATACGCATCTTTTACGGTCACCGCGTTCAAGCGCCGATAATCGACGCAGAGTCTCGATGTTCCGTTCTTCTTGGGCACCAAAACCACCGGGAATCCCCAGGGTCCTGATGACCGGCGAATGATTCCCGACTTCAGGAGCTCATCGACTGCGGCATCTATCGCTTTTCGCTTCGCCAGGCTCACAGGACGCGGATTGGACTTCCAAGGGCGTGCGTCCCCAGTTTCAATGCGATGTTGCACCTGCTTAGTGCAGCCCGGCTGTTCGGTGAACATTTCGTCAAAGTTGTGCAGCAAAGCCGCCAACCTCTCTCGCTCTGGTCCGGACAGTCCATCGGCATTGGCCAACGGGTGGCCCATCTCGTCGCAGTGCTCGGCGGAGCTCGGAGTTGGGTGACTCATGGGCATGGCGTCGTCGCGGTCGGTTCTTTCCTGTTCTGTCGCTTTTCCCAGTGCTGCCGCCATGGCCCCCATGGAGCGCTCTCGGAAACTTGAAAGGGGTGCATGTGCCCCCTCTCGGTACCCGCCACTTGCCACGTCAATGATGATGCCAGTGTGGGCCAGGAAATCCCGTCCCAGAATGATGGGCACTGTCAGCCCGGCCAAATGGACGAACCGCTGTCTCTGCGCGCGTTGATTCCAACGTACCACGAGACGCACTGCTCCCCTCGAAGTCGTCGACCCACAAGCCAACTGGAAAGTGGTCTCCCCATGCCTCACCCGAACGGACTTCTGTTGGAGATGCCTGAGGACCTCGTCCCCAATTAGCGACGCACTAGCCCCGCTATCCAGAAGAGCTGCGAACTCCTTTCCCGCCACCGTCAGGGAAATAAATGGGGCCGCGGTGCTTGTCGCTGCTCCGACTCGATACGCCGTCGGCACGCACACGGTCGAAGGGGTGTCGGGGACCCGCTCGTTGGTCTGTTTCGCCGCCGATAACTTTATCGGCGGCCTCCTCCGTTTCCCGGAATCTCCCTTGTGCAGTCGCGCCTATAGTGCCCGATTTCGTGGCACCGAAAGCAGCGGCCTCGCCAACCTGGGATAGGATTCTCCCCAGTGGGACGTCCGATGCGCTCACCCCTTTGTGGCAGCGGGTCGGCGGCAGCCTGCTCCTGGGCTGCGGCGATCCGTGGTGCGCCGGTCGGACGGAATTCCGTCGCGTGGACGGCCGCGCTCTCTCCTCGGCGCGATCCTGGCTCCAAGGCGTCATCCGTGAGCTCCCAGGGATTCCCGCTCGGCTCCCCGCTGGCCTCCGCCATTGCGGCCTCCCCCCGTCGATACCCACGTGGCACCGGCCCCTGCCACGCGCATCGGGGTTCGAGCGTGTCGATTGGTGCTGGGGGAAGGTGGTACCTGCGCTCCGCCAGTATGTCGGCCTGAACCCTGCGCGCCTCCTGTGCGAGCTCACTCAGACTTCCGAATGGGCGCCCACGCAGATACCGCGAGAAGGTGGGATGCGCCTGCCTCACCACCCGCTCGACCTGCTCCTGGTTCGTAGCATTCGGATCGGCGATCTGCAGGAGTTCCTGCATTGCCCGCAAGTACTCTCCGAAGGGCTCAGCGGGAGCCTGCGTTCTTTCCTCCAGTTCCCTGCGCATTCTTGGCAGGTAGTCTGCCGGCAAGAATTCTTGTCGGAAGAGGGCCGTGAACTCGTCGAGTGTTCCGGCTGACTCGCCCACAAGGCGATGCCACCTGGCTGCTGGGCCTACAAGAGCCACCGGCAGAACTCTGCCTAGCGTCTCCTTCTCTGTCAGGCCGGTAGCCTTCCGATATCGCTGGATTTCCAGCAAGAAGTCGGTCGCGCTCAGAGCTCGATCGCTGTGTCCGCTGTACTCCGGCACCGGAATGCGGATGAGGGTTCTTGGCGGCGGCGTTTGCCCCTGCATGCTCTGTAAGGCCTGAGCGAACGCCGCAACCAACGCCGTGGATTCACGGGACATCTCTGTGCTTTGCGGCATAGACACGACCGGCGCTACCGTCGGCGTGTCCGGACTCGGCGCTGCGGTCATCGCCGCGCCGTTCCGCTCCGCCAGCCCCGTCGATGTAGCGACGTCGGCCAAAAACATTAAATCCGTGAGGGCGAAATTACCCGTGGCCATCTCGAACAGTTGTTTGGACGTACCCTTCCCACTTTCGCAGTGCCGCGGTATAAACTCGCCAACCAGGGGGACCGCCCCGCGTGAACTTCCACGCAGTGTCGTCGACGGACGTTGCGACCGTAATTACGGCTCGACTGCCCCAACGTTGATGCGCCATTTGTAGGAAATCGCGTACCGCCGCCGATTCGCCATTTCCCACGTGGTCCGTCAACAAACCGAGTCCAGCCTGGTTCTTTCACGGGAGCGGGATTCCGCTCCCCGTTTATTCGTACAATAAAACACAACACTACAAAACACTCAATCTAAACTACAAATACAAGCTACATTACACAATTATTTACAAATGCACGTTCAGGCTAAATCTAAACACAAAGGAGGCCCTTAGGCCTCGCGTCCCGCGATATCCTAGATCCGGTCGCCACCCACTTGCCTGCCAGTGCCTGCGTCTCGGTCGCGTCCGGAGTTCTTAGAGGCCTCTCGCCCCCTGCCCCACCGAGTATATATGTCGATGGGCGAGGAGGTTTCTCCTCGCCTGCCACGGGGGCGCCTGCAGCGCCCTCCAGTGGCTAGGAGAGAAAGCGGCGCGTCGGGAGCCGAATTCGAGATCCCGATCGACCCCGCGGCAACACGACCATGTGATCGTGTCGCGGCCAAGATTGGCCAAATGGTTTGATGGGCGCCCTCGTGAATTCACGGTGCGCCATAAGGAAAAGACACAGAAAGACGGTTGTTTCAAACTCATGTACTTTCTTTGGTTCCACAAATTCTCATACACCTAGAAATCTTATTCCGACTACAGCCATTTTCGAACTTCAATAACGAGACCTACAATTACAACAAGATCACAGATTGCCAGATATCGGACTCAACCTTGTATCCCGAACATTATTCACTTAAAAGATATACACAAAAAAAAAAAAAAAAAACTTTATTCCTTTTTTTGTTCCCTACCTTCAAACTGAACAGCAAATCCAACCGTGACAACGAAGTATTTGTAGCTTTCAAGACTGACTTTCCAAAAGCCCTACCTTCTCCTTCACTTGCTCGTTTTGCGGACAGCAACATCGAGAAGCAACTGTTGTTAAGTTCTAACACAGGACTCCGTTAAATTGAAACGTGTGAGGTTGTTGAAAAACGCTTGTGCAATCTTGGGTAAAAGTACATTTGGCTCGTCTGAATTGTCCACTACAAACATGGACATGGTTAATAGCTGAGATTTTTAACATGAATATATCAACAAATAAACCCTACCTCCGCGTGTTTTCTACTCCTGGTGCCCTTCCATTACGACATAAAATCTCGTATGTTGCCTCTTAATGGAATAGATAAAAAAAAAACTCTGCTTGATTTAACTAAATATGGTAATTAAAAAAAATAGCAATGTAACGTATATGTAACGATACGTTCCATTTTTTTAACTGTAACGGGAACGAGTTCCTTTTTCACAAATGGAACTTGTAACGGGAACGCGTTCCAAAAATCACAAGGAACGAGGAACGAGCTTCCGTTCCTTTTTTTTAGGAACGTGTACAACACTGGATGTAATCCTCTCGAATATGTTCATTCAAATAAGTATTTGAGAATTTACCTTGACAGTGATATGTCCTGGAACTCTCACCTTAGTTACGTTGCTAAAAAGATACGTAATGTATCATGTATGTTATACTCTACTAAAATGTTTCTCCCTATTTCTGCTAGAGAAATGATTACGAATGCTTTAGCCTATGGTCTGTTGAGATATGGTAGTACTGTCTACGCAAAGTGTTCTATGCTCTGGCAAGATAAAATTGATAGCATCTGGGTCATTCCATGTGAAACGTCCCAGACGTTGCGCTCGACCACCTCCGATTTCTAAAAAAAAATTCATGGGCTTCGGCCACAATTTCCGTAGCCATACCCTAAAATAGTTTTGACGAAAAGAAATTTGTGATGACGTGAGCGCGATTTTAATTTTTGAAAACAGCGTGAAACCAGACGTCACTCAATAATTTACGAAAAATCAGCTTTTTTATGAAACAAAAAAATATTTTTTTCTTAAATCTGCACGGTTGTCGGCTTACAATGTGGTTGAGTTTGTGCTGTTTTGTTTAATTTAAATATTAAAAAAAAATACATAATTTTATTCAAAATTCAACATATTTATTATTTTATTAAAAAATACATAATTTCTCCCGGGACCTAATATAACTTTTTACTGGTTTCCATCTAGGTATATAACCTATAAAAATATTTTAAACCGCTCAATTAAATATCTTGCAGTAAAAAAAAAATCCTGATGTTGCCAAAAAGTGCGTTTTGACGCATAAACAGCCGTTTATTTCACCCTGAGGTGTTCCAAGTAAAAATACAAAATATGGTGGGTTTGGAAGGATGATTGATCGTCTTTTGATTCTGAAAGTTTAATCAGAGTAATTTTGTTTAAAGCGAGAAAACAATTTTTGAAGTTGAACTCTCGCACCACTACCTGGCGTCGCTTCTTAAACGCCTCTTCGCCGCACAGCGCGCCACCTGCGACAAAAGCCGAAGCGATTAGGTCCAAAGAAGCAACGGAATTTGCTGCCCGCTTCCCCTCGTCCCTCTTTTCTGGCTGTAATTGAAGAAACGGCGGGTATCGTGTACTAATCGGAGGTGCCGCCAGTGCGTCGCCATAGCAGGCCGGTTGTGCCCTTTGTACCCAGGGCGGCTCCTCACACTCCGAAACGCGATGCCTAATCGACGGGTGGCAGCAGCTGACGTGGATGTCTGAAACACGATAATATCGCCGCGAAATCTAGCCGTCACGCATGCTGCGGTGAAAAGCGGAACTATGATCCGGTTCGCGCTTAGTTGGAGCGCAGTGAAGGCTATCAAAGCATGAAACGCGCTGATTCAGTATGTTAACTCGGACGCTTAAAGCATCGTCACAAGCCAAGATTGGGCTTCTAGCATTATTTTCGGTCCATATTGTCAGTGCGGGAATCTTTACATGACACACTGGAAATAATAAATAAACAAAGGCACCTGTCCGCACTATTGACACTGGGTATCGAGATTCATTCCTTGCATTTTGAGTAACCCGGTTCTGCGCTAGTAAGCTAGGAAAGGGCTGACAAGCGAGAAGTTGGCTTTAGAATGACCATTTGAGATCGGAAATCTGTCAAAGAAAGGAATTCATTTTTCGTCAAGTGCGTTGTACGGTGTTGTAACGATAGATGAAGCTCTCAATACAAGAAAAAAAAAGCTTTGCAAATTTCTGTTAACAGGAAAATGATTTCGGCATTTCCGCTGAATGGAATTTTTTCGCAACGTCCCACGGGAAGAGTGCTTGTGACGGAGTCGGGGGTACAGTGAAGCGTCTGGCAGCAAGGGCCAGTCTTCGAAGTCTCTTCGAGAACCAAATCATGACCCCCCAGCAGCTGTTTACCTGGGCCAAATATAACATCGGGGGCATAACAATACTTTGGGTGCCGATAGAAATGGTTGAAGAAAAACGAGCTCGACTCACTCCAAGATTTAGCTCAGCGGTCCCCGTCAGAGGGACAAGAAGTCACCATCACTTTAAGCCTGCGTCACCACCTACGCTACGTGCTGGTTTTTGTCTTTTCAAAATCGCTTTGAGAACAAACGACGCTTGAGCCTTCAATGGCGCGCATTCGTCAACACCACATCGCCTCGTCGTTCGAGATTGCCCGTTCACGGGTCTTTTGTGCTGCTGTTTACATCTGTCCTGACGTTAACAAGAGAGAGTGATCGCGTTGTGTGTGTAGGAAACAGCTAGCTTACTAATGGATGCTCTGAACCGGCAGCGCTAAGCATCTCCTGACATCAAGACACTTGAAGATCACAGGAGGACATCGCCGCGTAAAACGGTCGAAATGGGAAAAGCCATGAAGCAACAAGAGTGAAAAACAGCCCCTTTTCACCAAGATGTACCCGACAACTCAAGGTCTTGCTCCCTACCTGCGTGGGTACACCGTTACACCGTCGCACGCTTCGCCGGGCTCGACGGTGCCGTACTGTGCAGAGAAGAGGCACAAGAAACGACACCAGGTTGCGACGTAAAAGCTCAACTTCAAAATGTTTTTTTTTTTTTTTTTTTTGTTTAGAACAACATTATTTTAATTAAACTTTCAAGAACAAAAGGCAATAAACTCTTCAGTAAAAGTCACCATGTTTCGCATTTTTCTTTCGACCACCTCAAAGCAGAATTGACGGCTTTTTTAGTGCAGTATATTCACAGGGTTGCCAAAAAGAATTTTTAATCACCTGCAGCAACGAGATAGTTTGTAACCAAACTATCAAAAAGGCTAAAATTCTAATATATTACTTTTTTTTAAATTGCTTTAAGCGAATATCCATGATCCTTATTACACAACAATCAAAATACCATGTGGTTTTTAGGAAAAAATAGTCCATTGTTCTATAAAAATATTTTAATTTTCATCAATTAATAAATGACTCCTAGTTTCACCCCTTTTTACGAGTTCAAATCGCCATCGCCCCATGAAACATGTTTCTCGTCAAAAATATTTTAGAGAAGCACCACAAACGTTACGGTGAAGAACCATTAATTTTATTTTAGGAATCGGAGGTCGCAGTGGGACCTTTGGCATGGCATAAAAAAGTCCACGTCAGCTGATGCCGCCCGTCGATTAGGCATCGCGTTTCGGAGTGTGAGGAGCCGCCCTCGGGTACAAAGGGCACAACGTGCCTGCTATGGCGACGCACTGGCGGCACCTCCGAGTAGTACACGATACCCGCCGTTTCTCCCATTACAGTCAGAAAAGAGGGAAGAGGGGAAGCGGGCAGCAAACTCCGTTGTTTCTTTGGACCTAATCGCGTCGGCTATTCTCGCAGGTGGCGTGCTGTGCGGCGAAGGGGCGTTTAAGAAGCGACGCCGGGTAGTGGTGCGAGAGTTCAACTTCAAAAATTGTTTTCTCGCTTTAAACAAAAATTACTCTGATTAAGCTTTCAGAATCAAAAGACGATCAATCGTTCTTCTAAACCCACCATCTTTTGCATTTTTACTTGGACCACCTCAGGGTGAAATAAACGGCTGTTTATGCGTCAAAACGCACTTTTTGGCAAATTCAGGATTTTGTTTTTACTGCAAGAGGTTTAATTGAGCGGTTTAAAATATTTTTTATAGGTTATATACCTAAAGAGCAACCAGTAAAAAGTTATATTAGATCCCGGGAGCAATTATATATTTTTTTCATAAAATGACAAATATGTTGATTTTTGAATAAAATTATGTATTTTTTAAAAATATTTAAATTAAACAAAACAGCACAAACTCAACCACATTGTAAGCCGACAACCGTGCAGATTTAAGAAAAAAAATATTTTTTTTGTGTTTCATAAAAAAGCTGATTTTTCGTAAATTATTGAGTGACGTCTAGTTTCACGCTGTTTTCAAAAATTAAAATCGCGCTCACGTCATCACAAATTTTTTTTCGTCAAAACAATTTTAGGGTATGGCTACGGACATTGTGGCCGAAGCCCATGAATTTTTTTTTAGAAATCGGAGGTGGTCGAGCGCAACGTCTGGGACGTTTCACGTGGAATGACCCATCTTAAAAAGCATTTTAAAAGGCGTAGCATACACATCTATAAATATCGCAAGGGAGGATTTGTTGGAACATTTATGTCTTCCACGTTTTTCGGCTCTTTTCCAAAGATCTGTAATTAGTAAACATATTTGGTCAAGCCCTTTTAATATTCTTAGAGTTGTACATCGCTCTCTAAGAGATGGTGAACGTTTCACTATCCCACGTGTTTATACGAAATATGGACAACGACTGCGCTCGTTTTATGTCCCTGAACTTTTTAACGCCCTCTCCAATACCTTTTTTGAATTAGATTCAAAACGTAAGCTTAAAAAACTTCTGAGAACAATCTGCTAAGGCCTGGATAACTTGGTCTTTAATATTTCAATCAGCTGCTCTTTCCAGATACGTTAGTACATACATGGTGTGTGTGTGTGTGTGTGTGTGTGTGCGTGTGTGTGTGTGTGTGTGCTTTCTTTCCCCTATGTTTCTTAGTTGACTTACTGCGCGTAATTATGAATGATTCATGCATTATATTTTTCTGGTTTGTGTCTTTTGTGACATGTTAGTATGTAGTATCTTTTTTTTCATGCAATGTTTTGCATTATATTTTCTGCCTATGTTGTTGGTTGATTTTCCAGAACAATTTTGCTTGGTGGAATATGGTATTTTTTTTGCGTGTTATTTTCTTCTTGCAGGATTGTCTGCACTTTTTGAAACTTGTTTTTAATTTCGTCTTATGCTATGTTTATATTAACTGTTTTCCCTCTACGTCGATGCCGAGTCTAGTCCTACAAGCCCCTTTTGGCTTTTCACGGACTTGCTTTCTTTTGTATTGATGTTGTATATTTGCAATAAAAAAATTATTATTATTATTATTATTATTATTATTCTCCTGCAACTCTCACCTTAGTTACGTTGCTAAAAAGATACGTAATGTATCATGTATGTTATACTCTAAAAAGAAGAAGAAGTCGCCGGGATCGGTCGTTCCTTTTGATCGTACTGGATATTTCTCTTTACCTTCACGGATTTCGTCGATGTAAGACCATTGGTGACGTCCTAAAATCTACACAAGGCGGAGCAAGTTCCTGGATCTGTGGCTCGAAGCTCTTTCAATTAAAGCAGCCGACAATATCGTCTGGGGCAACCGCTCGACCACCTCCATGATCGCCATCTTGATGGCCATCTTGATCGCCATCTTGATCGTCATCCTGATCCGACGGCCGGACTCGTCCTTTTGAGGGTACTTCAGTGCTGGGCTTGCAGCCGGGCCTTTGGATTCACTTACTCGGCGCAAACGTCAACGCAAACTTCAGCGCATGGTCATAAGTGCCCTCCTGATTGTATGCAACGTGGTGTGTTTGTACTCTACGGTTACGTCCGGTGAGCCGGTGTTTTCTTTACTGGAGCTTTTGACTGCACTTCCTTATTGTAGCCACCGGAAAATGTCCGCTTCGCAACGCGGTATGGCTTCCCCTCTAGCAAGCGATTCGTCTTTATGCTACGCTTGTCAAAAGGCTGTGCCTTCAGACGGACGAGTTTTGAGCTGTTCTGAGTGTCACCGTGTCTATCATCTTGCACCAACGTGCGCGGGAGTTGCGGATGCTACGTTCAATACCATGGGCAAGGCAAAAAATGAAAGCCGTTTACAAATCCCTGTAACGCCGAATTGGAGCGCAGCTCTTGAGGAGGAGGAGTGAAGGGTACTGAGGGGAGGGTAGACCCCTCCCCCTTCTCCTCCTCCTCCCCTCATTCTTTAATATGCTCCGGGGGGGTGTCACGTGACTTCGGGGAGGGGGTCACGTGACCTCGGGGAGGCGTGACCTGGGGGTGACCTCAAGGCCACGTGACCCCAAAGGTGACCCCCACGTGACCTTGGGGTCACGTGACCTGGAGGGGTCACGTGACCTCGGGGGGTCACGTGACCTCAGAGGGGTCACGTGACCTCAGAGGGGTCACGTGACCTGGGGGTCACGTGGGGTCACGTGACCTTGAGATGACCTTGGAAGGGGTCACGTGACCTTGGGGAGGCGACCACGTGACCTCGGGGGTCACGTGACCTCAGAGAGGTCACGTGACTTGGGGGTCACGTGACCTTCAAAGGGTCACGTGGGGTCATCTTGGGGTCACGTGACCTTGAGATGACCTTGGAAAGGGTCACGTGACCTCGAGGGGTCACGTGACCTTCAGGGGGTCACGTGGGGTCACGTGACCTTGAGATGACCTTGGGAGGGGTCACGTGACCTTGGGGGTCACGTGACCTTGGGATGACCTTGGTTACGCCGACGCCGACGGCGACGGCGACGGCGACGCCGACGGCGACGCCGCTCAAGCCGGGAACGGGCCCCTAAGAGCTGCGCTCTAAAAGGGAGAGTTGGGTTTGCCCCAAATGCCGCGCTAAGAAATACAATAAGAACAGCAGCTTTGGTGGTTTGGGTACAATGACGATGATCAACGAAGACAACCTGACTCTCCAACTGAGTGCGATCAACGAAAAGCTGCACGTGCTCCTCCCTTTGAAAGAAAAGGTTGATGAGTTGACGCAACTTCCAGCAAAAATGAACGATTTGCTAACAATGAAAGTGGTTGTCGAAACGTTAAATGAGACGATGAGGGGCCTCGAAAAATCGTTAGAGTTCTTCTCCGGGCAATACGATTCATTGCTGGCACAGGTAAAAGCCAATGTTAGTGAAATAAAAGACCTGAAAAGTGAGGTATGCGTTCTGACATCAGCAGTAACCGAGCAGAGGTCCGAAATACGCCGATTACAGGCAAAGCTGAATGACTCCGATCAGTACAGCCGATTAAGTAACATGGAAATCCACGGACTACCTTACAAACCAACCGAGAACGTCCGGGATTTGGTTGACAACCTGGCTTCTAGCCTAAACATTAAGGACTTTCAACCCTCTGGCATAATTACGGTTCATCGCCTCCCTCCGAAGGAGGATTCAAATTTCGTTCCTCTAGTGATTGTAATGTTTAATTCCGTCACCAACAAAGAGACCTGGATGGCATCGCGGGGCAAACTGAGATCTCTGCCCGGCTTCCCTATTCTATACTTTAACGAAAACCTCACTCGCATCAACAAGAACTTTTTTGGAAGGCTAGATCTAGAGGCAAGGAGAAGCAATATCAGTTCGTGTGGGTAAAAACGGAAAGATTTTTGCAAAGAAGAAGGAAGGATCTCCGGTCATTCGCGTCAATAGCGTAAGTGACATTGACAAGATGGTCTAGATTCATGGAAGAAACGTTTTTTAAATGTCCCGACTTGTCATCTTTTCGTGAAGTGCTATGTCCTCATTCTGGTGAGACGATTACCTTATTGCATGTAAATATCAGAAGTCTAAGAAAATACTGGGATCAGTTCTCAGCACTCGTTAAAAATAGTTGCACAGAATTTGATGTCTTGGTTTTAAATGAAATTAACGTCGATGATAGCCTGTGTGATACTTTTTTTCTTTCTGGGTACAAAAGTTTCTTTCGCACGCGACAAGGCGCCAGGGGTGGTGGAATAGGAATACTAGTTAGGGAGGTTTGGCTAAGTGAGGTTACCGATATTTATTTTGCTCATTCAGAGTTACTTTCTCTGAACCTGAGTAACAAAAACTCCTCCTGGTCTCTGTTGGCGTTTTACAGGCCCCCTTCCAGAAATCCGACTCTTTTCGTAAACGAGCTAAAAACAGTACTAGCGGGACTCTCATCAATAGAAAAGATTTGCCTTCTAGGGGATTTTAATATCGATTCTTTGAAAACATCAAGTTCATTTGTCTGCGACTATCTCAATGTCCTATCCAACGTAGGATTTGTGAGCGTCATTAACTCGCCAACACGGGAAGAATACATGACAAATAAATTAGTATCATCATGCATAGATTATATTCATTTGCGTGCGTCATCTTGTATTATTACGTCAGCAGTAATATTGCAAAAACTGGCGAATCATTATTTCACAGCGTGTCAAGTAATTTGTGAGACGACAATCAAACAAACAAGTCCTAAAATAAAGCAGGTCGAGATTGTAGATAAAAAAAATTTGACAAACTGGTTTCGGCTTACCAGTGGCAAGATTTGTTACGGAACGTAAACTACGACGATGTCTACTCTAATTTCCATTTAAGCTGGAATTTTTTTATTGAAGATTCCAAAAAAGTTCTTACAATTCGACAACGCCGTGAGGAATATGTTTGGTTGAATGCAGATATTCTACGAGCCATTCAAGATAAGGATACTTTGTGGAGAAAATGCAGGCGTTCTCCCCAAAATGCACAACTGAAAACAGAATATCGTTGCGCACGTAACCGTGCAAATGCGCTCCTCCGGGCCATTAAAAGGAGACACTTTCAAAATGAATTTTATCGTGCAAGATCAAATGCAGCAAAAACTTGGTCTCTACTCAACCAACTCCGTGGAAAGACGCCTTCAAATTTAGTAGATGAGGAGCTTGAAAAAGCATTTGGCTCAACTACATGCTCAGTTGTTGACAAATTTAACGAAACTTTTGCACAGTTTTCGGGCGTTCCGCAGAATGATGTTGCCTATTCAATTCACTCGAGGGATTGGAACATGGCGTCAGCTTTTCTTCCTGAGTTATCAGAATATGATCTAAAAAGTCTGCTGCTTAGTTTTAAACCTAGAAAATCTCCTGGAGTTGATAATATCAGAGCAAATGACCTCATCCGCAACTTTGATGCAATTAAACATGTCCTTTTGCATATGTTAAATGGTTTCATTGCAGAAAGAAAAATCCCTAGTAACCTGAAAAATGCAAAAGTTAAGCCTCTTCATAAAGGAGGAGATCGTCGTAGGGTCGAAAATTATCGTCCCATCTCGATTTTGTCTTGTATAAGTCAAATTTTAGACAAACATTTATTCCAAGTAATGAGTTAGTTTCTTGAAAAGTTCGAAATCATATCCAATAATCAATATGGGTTCGTCAACGGACGGGTTACACAGCCATTACTTTAAGATTTTGCAGATGAATTACATTACGCATTCGAAAAAAATGAGGTCGTATGTGCCCTTTTTGTGGATGTTTCAAATGCATTCGACAGCGTTAACCACAGCATTCTATTCCAAAAGCTTTATCATATTGGCTTCCGAGGTCTATTTCTGGAGCTACTAAAAGATTATTTAACTGGACGATCTCAACAAGTTCACATAGGTCCCAAAAGAAGTTCAAAGCTCACCTTGAAATCCGGAGTTCCACAAGGATCTATCTTGTCTCCGTTACTTTTTAATGTCTTTGTTTCAATAGTTAGCTGCAAACTATATCAGTATGCTGACGATACTGTACTCTTGTCACGCCATATGGAATACGAAAAATCAATTTTTATTCTCCAACGTGAAACCGCACATTTGATTGAATGGTTTCAGCAAAATGACTTAAAAATTAACAACACAAAGACACGTCTAATGTGTTTCCGGAATCCGTTAAAAGTTGTTATCCCAGATACGCCACTATTTTTACATTCATCTATTTGTCCCTCGTGTAAATGCACTCCAGTGGGTTATGTGGACCATGTGAAATATCTAGGTATTGAATTCGACAGCGACCTTTCATGGAATGCGCACATGGGAACTGTATGTAAAAAGCTTAGACGTGTTTCCTGTCTACTTTATAATATGAGATCACTTGTTCCACAATATGTTAAAAAGATGGTCATTAATGCTTTCGCATACAGTGTTCTTCGCTATGGAATAACCATTTATGGTGGCTGTTGTACGTTATGGCAAAAGAAAATTGACAATATTTTGACTGGAATGTTTAGAAGTATTACATACGGCACTGATACCGAAAGAGAAAAAAAAACTGATCATATTAATCTTCCATTATGTCATGCTTTGTTTACTGAGACGGAAGTTTTAAGACACTTTTGGGATGACAGATTTAAAGTTCCCCACATTGCACCTCGGGCACTCAGACATACACCTCGTTTTGAGGTGCCGAGAATGTTAACGAGGTATGGCAGAAGACAACGAATATTTTATGTACCGGACATTTTCAACAGTCTTCCTGAAAGAGTGTTGGACCTGGATTCGGAAAAAAAGTTGAAACAAGCCCTACGAGACCTATTTTAAATCAAGTGTGCCTGCACGAACCAGATTCATCTTCTCGGCGTCTTAAACTGTGCCCTAAAGATTTTTTTTTCTTAGGCCAGTGATGTGATCTTTATTACAACCCAAGTACTGTGACAACTTGACATGACCTGTGCTTCATTTTTTTCAATCTTTTGATGTCTGTGTGTGTGTTCTTCATGTAATGTGACTATCCACATATCAACAACTCTGGACACTAACTTTATCAATGCTTCAATGTTATTTTCTTAAAACGTGTGTGCGTGTTCATGTGTGTGTGTGTGTGTGTGTGTTTTATGTGCTAGGGCACTCTTCACGGAGTTGAAATTAATTGATTTATAACTTTAATACTGGTGGTTTAGCCAAACAAGCCAATTCTGGCTTCGGCAGACCCGAATCATACTTCGTCGCATCCGAAAAAAATAAATTATTATTATTATTATCATTATTATTAATATTATTATTATTATTTCTTTTAATTTTTTCTTTTATTCTGCGCTTTTGTTAACATGCTGATGGTGAGGTTGAAGGGTTCTAGTCCCACAAGCCATTTAGGCTTTGACTGACCCGATTTTTTACTGTAATGTGGATGTTGCAAATAAAATTATTATTATTATTATTGTTATTATTATTATTATTATCTGATATCAACGACCAAGTATATCTCCTCACAACTGTTGTTCAAGAGGCTATGGACATATATATCCCTCTTAAAACGTCTAAAAAATCTTGCTTCCCTATCTGGTTCTCTCGTGAACTCAGAACGCTTTTAAAACGGAAAGATTTTTTGCCCAAAAAATTTAAGAAAAGTGGTCTTCCAAAGTGGGAAGTTGAATTGAAAATTTGCAGAAAGCGATGTAAGAAAATTTTAAACCGTGATCACCAGGCGCATTCTGACTCGGTAGAATCAGATCTTGTTAAAAATCCCACGAAATTTTGGAGGTACGCTAAATCGCGCTTGGGGAAGAATATTGAGTCCGAAATTATCTTGAATCAGCATAGCGGCAGTGCGAAGGGCATGTCTGAGTTGTTTGCGGATCACTTTGCGTCAGTTTACATTAATAATAATAACTGCTCCTCAACTCTTTTGCCTCACTCGGACGTACTTGGTGACTCATCAGGTTCTGTGGTTGTCGATGAGGACTGTGTTAGGCTATATATTAAGAAAATGAAACCTACATTGTCTGCAGGTCATGACGGGATACCCGCTCCAATTGTTAAGGGTTATCATGAATTACTTACTCCTATACTGTGCACAATTTTCAATAACTCCTTGACGTCAGGGATATTCCCTGACGACTGGAAACTGGCAGTGGTTGTTCCGGTCCTGAAATCTGGAAATAGTGATGTTCTTAATTACAGGCCGATTTTTCTTCTCTCGTCTTTTTCCAAACTGTTTGAAATGGTAATCTATCAATTCCTCTCCTTCAAGTTTCGTAGTATAGTCATTCCGAATCAGCATGGTTTCATGTCCGGCAGATCGACATCCACCAATCTCGTATCTTTTACGTCTACTGCCTCTGAAGTAGTTTGTAATAGAGGTCAGCTTGACGTTTTCTATTTCGACCTGAGCAAGGCATTCGACGTAGTTAACCACAACATCCTCATATACAAGCTTTCCTCTTACGGAGTATGTGGTTCGGTATACAATTTGTTAAAAAGATATTTGTCTGATAGGCAATCCTACGTCCGCGTCAACAATGCTACCTCGTCCTTGTACAAGGCAAGCTCTGGAGTGCCTCAGGGATCTGTCTTGGGCCCCCTCCTTTTTAATATTTTTGTAAATTATGTCTCTCGAGTTATATTAAATTCTTCATTTCTGCAGTACGCTGATGATATAAAACTTTACAAAAAATATCGACCTTAGATGATTGCATCGCGCTTCAGAATGACGCATATTCCTTCGGTCGTTGGTGTCTAGACAATGACCTCCGTTTGAATGATTCTAAACCAAAAGTAATGATATATTCTCGCCAGACCCATGATATATTCTTTCCATATAGTTATCATGGCGAACTGCTGTCACGTGTAAGTGAACTGAGGGACCTTGGAGTTGTCTTTGATTCAACCCTGAGATTTGACACTCACGTTATCAGAGTGGTTCAATCGGCCTTGCGCACGTTAGGTTCTGTGTCTCGCATAACGAAGGAATTCAAAAGCCCGTCCGATTTTTTTACGCTGTATTGTTCCTTAGTTAGATCCCAGCTAGAGTACGCCTCGGTTGTTTGGAACGACATTTCCAAGACTAACAGTTTATCGGTCGAGTGAGTCTAAAACAAATTTATATCTATCTTTAAATATCGTTACCCTGAGAAAGGTGATCCTTGTCTCAACGGTGTGTGTAACTCGCAACTTGTCAACTTGTTGAGCCTGCAGCAGCGTCAGGTGAAGGCAGATTTGTTGTTTTTGTTTAAGACCCTGCACGGCTCGATTAACTCTCCCAGCCTTCTGTCCGAAGTGAGCCTCAGAGTTCCACGTGTGCCTAAACGGCTACAATCGTCTTTTTATACAGCTCGACATTTTAGCCAATTAAACCCGATCCAAAGTTCGGCTGAGTGTTATAATCGCTACTCTGACACAATTGATATTTTTAACTCATGCGGGCGCAAGTTCGGAAATGCTGTTCGAATCTTCCTCTTGCAGGAAAAGGGCTGATCAGTTGAAGCGTTGATATAGTATTCGCTTTTTGCTCTCACACCTGGTAATGTCTCTGTTTTGTGCTTTTGATTTCCCTTGTTGATTTGAGTGTCTTTCATTCATGTTAATATTTTTATGCTCAGACTGGAGAACTACGTTTTCCTTCTGCACTCGTGTGTATGCGTGGTTGTATGTGTGTGTTTTTGCTCATTTTTTTAGTGTGCCAGCACTAAGACCGATTGGTTGTTCCTGGACACTTTAATAAACATTGATTGATTGATTGATTATTATCATTATTATCTCTGCGGGACGGAATAATAATAATAATAATAATATTAATATTATTATTATTATTATTTTATATTATTATTATTAATTAATTATTAATCCTGGTGAGCTTTGCATCGGTTCCTCTGAAGGAGCAGTGGATGGGGTGTCGTGGCCGACTGCGAAGCCTCCACCGTGTCGTCACTCTTCCCAATGTGTTCCTGAATAAAAACCTCACCCGTGCCAACCGCGAGTTGTTTTGGATGGCTAGGAATAGGGGGAAAGAGAAGGAATATAAATTCATCTAGACAAAAAACGCTCAAATCTATGCAAAGAAAAATGCAGACTCAGCTCCCTTACGGATTAATTCTGTAGGGGATATCGCCAAGATTGTGTAAGGTATGAGCAGTAACTTTTCGCAGTTTAGTAGTTTTCAAGCATTTAAGTCACTAATAGACAAACCAGAGGGGAAAAGTTTTATTTGCTTACATGTCAACATCCGGAGCATCCGTAAGCACTGGGATCATTTTCGAGTAATTGTTTGCAATGTAATGTTTCATGTCGACGCATTCATTTTGACAGAAATTAATCTCCCCGAATCTATGCTTGGTCAGTATACCCTCAAAGATTACAACCAATTTTTTTTCAATACGACCTAAGCGCAGTGGTGGTGGCATCGCTGCTTTTATCCATCAAAGGTGGCAAGTTTCTCCCCTTGATTTAATTTTTTCTCACACTGAATCCCTTCCACTCAAACTTGAAAATAACACTTTTTCGCTATCTGTTCTTTGTTTCTACAGGCCACCTTCAGAAAATGCTAGAATGTTTCTAGATGAGCTAGACCTAACTCTCCGCTCTTTATCCTCCATGCAACACCTCTGCATTATAGGTGACTTTAATATAGACGTATTGAAGACAACGACACCAATCGCATGTGACTACTTAAATATTTTAACGAACTTTGGTTTGGAATGCGTTATTGACGCCCCCACTCGAGAAGAATTTCTAGGAACAAACCTCGTCTCTACTTGTATTGACCACATTTGCATACGGGCACCAAGCGATCGTGTTGACAGTGCTGTAATTCTTGAAAAGTTGGCGGACCACTACTTTGTTTCCTGTCAAATAACACACACTTTGACCTCTGAACCGCAGTCTAACATTATCAGAGAGGTCCAGATTATTGACATTGGTTTTTCGACAAAGCTGTTGCCTCTCATGATTGGGATGGCTTTTTGGGCTCCGCTAGTGGCGTTGATCTGTATGCAGAATTTGTTCAGGTTTTTAACTCCTTCACTGAAGCTGCCAAACGAACTGTTACCTTAAAAAAGTGCAGACCCCATCACGAATGGTTGACTTACGATATCCTTAAAAAAATTAAAGACAAAAACGTTTTGTGGAGCCGATGTCGGAAGTCTCCTAATGATGCAAATTTGCAAATTGAATTTCGGCAGGTCAGAAATTGCGTCAACGCTGTCATTCGTTCTGCAAAGCGACGATATTTTCAATCAAAGTTTGAAGAATACAAGCTTAACTCGGCCAAAACATGGTCACTGATTAACCAATTTCGAGGTACTGGGGCTAAACAATCTATCGACCAAACTCTTGAAAATAATTTTGGTTCACTCAACTCGTCATTAGCAGATGAATTTAATGCCTTCTTTGGTAAATATACTCGTGTGACTCGAGCCGCTGTTGACAAATGATGTACTCTGGCTGATACATCCCTAGAATCAGCTTTTCTTCCCCCGTTAACTGATGCAGAGCTTTACTCTCTTTTGTTTAGTTTCAAAGCCAACAAGTCACCCGGTGCTGATGGTATTCGCACAAATGACCTTCAACGGAATTTCGCTAAGATTAAGAAGGTTCTCCTGGTCATGTTGAATGACTTCATTACGAGCGGTAAAATACCTGATGGTCTTAAGGTTGTCATTGTACGGCCTCTCTTCAAAGTGGGTGCGCGAACAAAAATTGAAAATTATCGCCCTATTTCGATTTTACCAATCTTAGGGCAAATTCTTGAAAAACACCTTTTTCAGTCGATCAACGGCTTTATAGATAAACATGACATTATTTCACCTACCCAATATGGTTTCGTGGCTGGGAGAGGCACCCAACCGGCTCTTGACGATTTCTCAGATTACCTCTACTCAAAGTTTGATAATAATATGTTCGCTTGTGCGCTCTTCCTGGATGTATCTAAGGCCTTTGACACTGTCAGTCATCAATTACTTCTAAAAAAATTGCAACGCTTAGGTTTTAGGGGTCCGTTTTATTCTTTACTAGAGAATTTTCTAACTAATCGTTCTCAATTTGTCTTAACTGGGAAATTTAGAAGCTCTCTCCTTTCTTTAAAAGCGGGGGTACCTCAAGGATCTGTTCTTTCACCTCTACTCTTTAATATCTTTGTCAATGATATGTCTCGCGCTATCAATGGCTGCACTATCTATCAATACGCTGATGACACCCTCCTTACTTCGCGTCATATTAATTTACCTTTTGCAGTCAACATTCTCCAGACGAATTCCACCCATCTAATGGACTGGTTTGCGGATAACCTTCTTGACATCAACAGCTCCAAAACAAAGCTTGTTTGCTTCCGCGATCCCCTTAAAAGACACCAAGCTACTCTCAGATTTATTCTCCATTCCTCATGCTGCCATCCGTGTAACTGTGACGCGATCAAATCTGTTAACAACCTGAAATATTTGGGTGTTCATTTTGATTTCGACATGTCCTGGAACACTCATATGTCCTACTTATGCGGTAAACTACGAACTATATCTTGTATGCTATATAACACACGGATATTTATGCCCGCCAATGTTCGGTTTCTGTTAGTCCACGCGCTTGCCTACAGTGTGCTACGGTACGGAATCACAGTGTTTGGTATTTGTTCAGGTCGCTGGCAAGCAAAAGTTAACACTTTATTAAGAGGCATACTGAAGAACATCCTCTACAATAGGCCTCTTTCTGCCACTGCCGGCATTTTTGAAAGCCTTCAACTGCCGAATTTCCGCTCACTTTTTATTGAGACCGTCCTCTTTCGCAAATTCTGGAGCAGTGATTACAAGACACAGCTACATTCGTCCCGCACATTACGCAGCTCTCCTCGTTTTGTAGTGCCACGTTGTTGCACCCGGTATGGTAAATGCTCGCGAGAATCTTATGTACCACGTGTCTTCAACGCCCTCCCGGGCCATATATATGATATCACATCACTGAAAACTCTAAAAAAAGAACTCAAGTGTCTTAACCTTGATAGTATTTAGTGCCTGCTCTGTGTGCGTTTATGACGATCCTGATGGTGCTGGTTGCTATAGCTACCGCAGATTCGAAATGTTGCCTCTTCTTTTCTATTTTATTTTTTGGTCTCCGTGCATTGTGTTACATTTTATTTGGGACTCGCGTCTGTAAGTGTTAATTCTATTTACGTTGTTACATTTTATTTGGGACTCGCGTCTGTAAGTGTTAATTCTATTTACGTTGTTACATTCATTTGTACATTGCTTTCGTAAGCTGTATTTTTTTTCTTCGTAATTAGTACTCTGTGCTACAATCGGGAAAGGGGGGGGGGTTGGGGCGGGGAAAGTTTTATCTTTCAGTTCTCATTTTGAAGGCGATGCCTTTACCTTATCACTTAGGTGGACATTTCTAATTTTTTTTAGGGTGTCATCCCACAAGCCCTTCGCTGGCTTTGATGTGCCCGCAAACATATCCCTCTTTAATGGTCCCATAGAGTCAATAAAATGTATGTATGTATTATCGCTGCGGGATGGCGCCGAGTAAAGATGCCTGCCTGATCTGCTCCCGCTGCTCCTACGGACGACAACAATATCTGCAGTGTTCCGGATGCAGACTGCGTGCGCATACCAAGTGCGTATGGTGGCCTGCCGACGTACACAAGTTTCTGCAATCTGGCGTGCCCTCTTCACCTGTGCGAACTGTGAAAAGATCAGCGGTGGTGCTAGCCCTAACCACGCCGCCATGGCCTCCAGCGACCGCCGCAACGTGGCCTCCCTCTCCCACCTCTCCGTGTCGCTCTCCCCCACCGACGCCGCTCGTCCCGAAAAGGGTGAGAGGTCACTCTAATCCTCTCCCTACATCCTCAACACGGGCGTCGATTCTCTGCGGGCCCTTCTGCTCGACGCGCTTGAGGGAATCTCGTTCTTCACGGATCAAGTTGCCGCGCTCAGGGATGAGAACGCGCAGCTCCGTCGAGAGCACAAGCACGACGCCCAGCAGCAGAAAACCATGCTGCACAACATAAAGGCGGAGTTGAGGAGCTTCTGCCATGAGCCCAGGAAAGGCGGAAAACAGCCCCCATCGTCTTACGCTGCGGCGACCAGCCTCCAGGACCCGGTTGATTTGATGCGAGATGAAAGAGGCAACAGTCGCCCCGTAACGAAGGCTACCCCTACTGAAAAAAAACATTTGAAATTCAAACGGGTCGACCCGTTTCTATCAAACGGGTGCAAACTTGTCGACCGGTTTGGATCAAAAGTGATTATGGGATACGGGTAGCCGTTTGGAAACGGTACCCGTTTGATGCAGGTGCCCGTTTGATACGGGTGCCCGTTCGACCTTGCACGTGACCACACGTTTGAACGTTCCATTCGATTCGGGAAATTATGTGCTAGCCCTAAATGGGGATCGTCTGGTAGGTTGGTTATCTGAAACTTATTTAAGACGTTCCAAAACTCATAAACCTATTTATAACATGGAGGAAACACGTAGAACAAATGTGCTCACGTAGGTGCTTGCAAATGGACAAGAAAACGGACACAAAAGATTGTTTTCAATTCTCCTCAAAGTTTATTACGTCTTCTGTAGACAAGTACAAACGTGCTAGCGATCTGTAAAATGTGAGAGGCACTCTAAGCTTTTATACAACTGAGAAGATAGCAAAGCACACAAGGACCGAGGTAATTCTAGACTACGAAGGTAGACTTTCGGGAAATTATTCGCCTGGCTGCCGCGAGAATAGTGGCTGCATAATTATATAGATAATCTGGAAGAGTACGAGTAGAAAAACGGTCAATCGTTGCCAAGAAGTAGGTTGCAGTGCACTTACCATAAAAATAGCGGACTTGAAAGATGTAATCCGTGATATTTGTCGACACGGTCAAAGCAGGACAACCACACAAGCACAAACGAGAGGGAGCGGCTCCTTGGAAGTTTCAACACGATGTGGCGCACAAGCTGTCATTTGCCGAACCCAACCAAACCGCAAGAATTCCTGACTTCTTTGAAGAATCGCTTGTTGCCGGTATAGGCGTAGGACTTTTCGAACACTGATAGCTTTGGTGCACATCCAATACGTTGTCGGGAGACATCCTAATAAGACCGCAGAGTTAGACGACAGATCGAAGCAGGTGGACGAGCGATGTTGGAACTGGAACTGACAACAAGCAGACAAAGAAAAAAGCGGCTGCCAGGCTCACCTTCCGGATCTCGATGCTTATCAGCGTGTAGCTCGCGCGTTACTGCGGGTCACGTGACAGGGGTGACAAGAGAGGAGAGAGGGGGCGAGGGTCCAGGCGCCGGGACCACCGGTACAGCCCCTCTCCCTCTCCCCAGGCATTCCAGTGAGATGTGTTTTTGTAGCCTCAAAAAACATACGCGCGCGCGCGCGCGCGCTCGCATTTTAGCACGCTTGAACCTTAGAAATGGCGGCGGGGCGGCCAGAAGCTCGGCTTGCGCCTGAGCGAAGAAAGTACTCAGCGCGAGCTCGTAGTTTGACTGCTGCAACGGCGGGCGTGCTCTCGCAATGCTCGATGTTCTTGCAGCCGCGTGTACGCGTGCTACCTTCGCTGCGTCTTGAATTAAAGTGAAGCGGAGTCTAGACATACATTCTCTCACGCGGTCGCGTCGTCTATGAGAGAGATTCGAGCTGAATAAGTAAATTGAGGCAACAAAGATGGACAAAGTTTTAAAGTTCTGTCAAAAATATCGGCTCAGCAACGTCGCGCGTTTACGTAAAACAACAAAAAAAAAGGTGTTAGTTTTAGTTGCAGTATAAGTGAACATCAGCGCAATCGAAATATAAATATAATTACCTGCATTACGCGGACGATCTGAAATCGATGAACCGGTGCTCCCAGCTTTCCGGAAACATTGGCTTCCACGGCTGCAACGCTAGGCGTGACCACGCCGCCGATCTGCACGTTCAATATCAAACGGGCCCTGGAGAGCCGTTTGATTAAACCGGTACAGTTTGCAACATGGTCACCGGTTTGAGCAAACGTGCGACAAGTTTGCCCAAACGAGTCGCCCATTTGCCCAGACCAGCGACCCATTTGCCCAGAGGAGCGACCCGTTTGCAAAAGGAGTGACCTGTTTGTCCAAATAGGTGACCGTTATAACTCATACGGGACCCCTTTGAGCCATACGGGCGACCAATTTGACAAACTGGTGACCGGTATGGTTAAACTGTTACCGGTATGGACCCGTTTATTTTCATATAGGCGCCAAATGTTTTTTTTCAGTCGGGACGTGTGCGCCAGGCGCCGCTGTACCTGCTGCCATTGGAGGCGAACGCTCCGTGGCCTCTACTCTGGATTCGAGGACGCACCCCCGCCATCAAGACAAGTTGAACCTGGACGGAGGAGGCTTCCGCGAGACAAGGCTAAAGCTCCCCAGGACGAGGCGTCTTTTGCTCAAGGGAAGCGCGTCAGCCAGCGGTATTCCCGTGGCACCACCTCCCTCTCAACCACGGCGACAACGTGCTGTGGTTGTGACACGACTCGGCCCCAACTGCGACGCTGCAAGCCTCCAGGCTCACATCGAGCAGGGTGGCACCCTGAGTGAGCTTGTGTGCACGCGACTGAAGGCGCGTCACGATGGTTACTCCTCGTTCCACGTGACGGCTGTTCAGCAGGATATCGAGAAGCTGTTTGACCTCCTTCTCGGGCCAGAAGGAAGCCTTTTTAAAGAAATCACTGGCCAGTTTTCGAGAGCCGCATCTATGAAGCGGTCAGCCAATAAGTGCCCTCCTCCGGAAATGCCGACGAAAGTACATAACCTAGATATCTATTACCAGAACGTCCGTGGTCTTCGCACAAAGACTAACGAATTTTTTTCTAACGTCGCTTTTACTGCTGATTCTATTATTGTTCTCACTGAAACTTGGCTTTGTCCAGATATTTCTTTTTCTGACTTTTTCCCACCAAATTTTACGGTACTTCGGCGTGATCGCGAATTCTCTAATAAGGAAAAGACGGGGGAGGTGTTTTGATAGCAGTTGATGCGTCATTACCGAGCATAAGACGTCCTGACCTAGAGACATCGCTTGAGTCAGTGTGGATAGAACTGCAAAGTGTCAATGGTGAACGCATTCTGCTTGGCGCATACTACTTGCCGCCCGACACCTCTCCTGATGAATTTAACCAGTGTCTTCCTGCTATTGAAAGTACAACTACTGCTCTAGACAATTTCAGATTTGTTGTTTTTGGTGATTTCAATGTTCCCAATATAAGCTGGGAAACAGCTACAGCGTCTTCTAATAATTACTACCTTGCTCAGAAATCTACGTTCTTACTTAACTTTGCATCATTTACGAATCTAAAGCAACACAATTGTATTCGGAATTGCCAGGGAAACATGCTTGATTTGTGTTTCTCAGATTTAGATGGTATACGTATAACTGAGTGTGCCTCAAGTTTAGTTCCACCTGACAGATATCACCCCCCTCTGGAGATCGTCGTAGCTCTTCGAGAGGGCATGAGGCGTTGTTTACAGAGTCATTCTAATGTGACTAGTCACAATTTTTCCGCTGGAGACTACGTTGGTTTATACAACCATTTTGCCGAATACGATTGGTCATCGATCATTCGATGCACTGACGTCGATGAACAGGTTCGTGAGTTTACACGCGTCGTTCGAGAAGGGATGCACCAGTTTATCCCGTTACGGAGAACCGCAGGTTCTAGGTTTCCCTTTTGGTTCTCACGTGAATTACGCAGATTAATGAATAAGAAGTTGCACGCTCACAGAAAATTTAAAAAGAACTGTCTCCCTGGATGGAAATCAGAATTTAGGCGTCTAAGGTCTTCATGCAGGGCAGTTATGAGGCGTGATCGTCAGAGGTACGTTAATTCTGTTGAGCTGCATTTAACTCAGAATCCCATGGAATTTTGGAAATACGTTCGGTCTCAATCAAAGACAAAATGTGGGAAGGCGATCACATTGCTGAACTCACAGGAAAACTCGACCACAGATGTTTGCGAAATTTTCGCCCACCACTTCCAGTCCGTATTTAGGCATCAACCGAACTCTCCCATTAACGCCGCGCCAGCTGCCTCTAGTAATTCAACCTGTATTGCGTTTTTTGATGAGGAGCTATTACATGAGTGTGTAAAGAAGATGAAGCCGTCTTTGTCTTTTGGCCATGACGGCATTCCGTCGGTCCTATTGAAGGCCTATAGTGCAATATTTATCCCTATTTTGGTACACATCTTTAACAACTGCGTAAAAACCGAGGTGTTTCCCGTCTTGTGGAAAACAGCACTTGTTGTACCCGTACATAAGTCCGGTTCAAGAACAAGCGTCTCAAATTACAGGCCTATATCTCTTCTTTGTACATTTTCAAAACTCTTCGAAGCAGCTTTACACAAAATATTTTCGTTTAAGCTCAAACATTCTCTTATCCCTAGCCAACACGGTTTTATGGCGGGTCGCTCAACAACGACTAACCTCACTTGTTTCATGTCAACTGCTGCTCAGGTCATCTCTAATAGAGGCCAAATTGATGTAATCTACTTTGACTTAAGCAAAGCGTTTGATCTTGTAAATCACGACATGTTGCTTTCAAAGCTGTCAAAGCTTGATGTCCCCAGTTCGTTACTTTTATTGCTCAAAAGTTACTTGCGTGATAGACTGTGTTTTGTCAGTTCGAATGGTAATTCGTCTGCTGCTTCTCAGGCTACGACGGGTGTACCTCAAGGTTCCGTTCTTGGCCCCCTTCTGTTTTCAGTTTTTGTGAATGATGTTTCGGCCGTGATCCGTCACTCCTCCTTTCTACAATATGCAGATGGCATTAAGATGTTTATAGAGGTACGAGACGAACGCGACTGTGTTTTGCTACCAAATGATGTGTATGTTTTCGAAAACTGATGCAATCAGAATGCCCTAAAACTAAATAGTTCTAAAACTAAAGTCATGTCCTACACTCGAAAGACACATAATATTATATTCTCTTATGACATTCAGTCAGTTCTTTTGACACGTGTGAATGAAATCAAAGACCTTGGAGTTGTATTTGATAGTACATTACGCTTTCCAGGACATGTTGACCATATTGTGAGCTCAGCTTTACGTACGCTTGGTATCACGTGCCTCATTACTAAAGAGTTTAATGACCCTAGTACTTTTGTCACACTGTACAGTGCTTTATGTCGACCACACGTCGAGTATGCCTCTGTTGTATGGAATGGAATCTGCGCGACAACCTCGGCTAGAATCGAACGTGTTCAGAATAAGTTCTTATGTATCTACAGACATCGTTTCTCGTCGCGCAATGCGTCCACCTCAAACGATGATCCAGAAGTCCCAGTCCAACATAGCTTGGCATTGCCCACCCTGCGGCGTCGGCGAGAACATGCCGACATCCTATTTCTGTACAAACTTATTCATGACATCACTGACTGCACATCATTGATATCAAATGTGCGTTTGAAAATTCCCGTAAAAACTAGAAGGCAAAATGCATCCTTCTACAATGCTCCCGTAACTAATCTTCACGACCCCGTGTCGAGAATCGGGCACACCTACAATTCCTCTTTTACAGACTCTATTGATATATTTAACAATAACACACCGGAGCCCATCAGAGCGCTAAAGTTCCTCACCTAAATTTGGCTTCCCATTTTTTGCACCTGATTAAGTTGCTCAGAACCAATCCTTTCCTTTCGCTATCGTGGTGGTATAGCCTAGCGAGTTTATGTGACATATGTGATCTTTTTTAAGTGTTTTATTGTTTACTGTTTGTTTGTTGTGTGTAGCGTTGTTTTTCATGTTTCCTAAGTGCACCTGTACTAAGACCGCAAGGTTCTTCCTGGGCACTTCAATAAAAACATTGATTGATTGATTGCTTGATTGATTGATTATATAAGTTAAATACTTAGGTGTTTATTTTGATTTTGATATGTCGTGGAACACACATATTTCATACTTATGTAGCAAAATACGAGCTGTATCTTGCATGCTTTACAACACTAGAGTCTTTATACCAGTTGGTGTAAGGCTACTGATAGCTCACGCACTTGCTTACAGTGTCATTCGGTACGGCGTAACCGTTTCTGGAAATTGTTCTGGTCGCTTGCAAACCAAAGTTGATACCTTACTGAGAGGAATACTCAGTAGCGTTGCATATAATACACCTTTGTCAACAACTGGGGATATGTTCAAAGCTCTCCAATTGCCAAACCGCCGTTCACTGTATATTCAAACTGTTACATTACGCAAATTTTGGAATAAGGATTTCAAAACACCATCCCTTCCGTCTCGCTCATTGCGATGCACCCCTCGTTTCAAGGTGCCACGTTGTTGGACCCGTTATGGAAAATGCACGCGCGATTATTATGTTCCGAGTTTATTCAACGCTCTGCCGGACTCAATCCTGGACATCACCTCACTGAAAGCATTGAAGAAGGAACTGAAATGTGTTGACTTGGATATTACTTAGTGCAAGCCTAGTACTAGTGTGTGCATAGTGAATTTGCAGGGCTATTATTTTTTTCTCTGGCCCCTTCTTCAATGATTCTGATGACATTTCTATGTCTCCTGGCAGTTTTTTTTTTACATTTATTTGCTTTTCTCGTGCCATGTAGTGTCATTTTGTAACTGTGTTTCATTTTGCTTTCTGTTTTTTTTTGTTTTTTATGTGTATTAATTTGCTTATTCACTCACAGATTTTTTTTTCTTTTGTCACTGTCTGATGACAGTTACGACTTTTCCTTCTACTTTTCTTTTCCTCGATATGTTTTCCCAACGTCGTGTTTCCATTCAGTATAGTTCTGCTGAAAATGTTTAGTTTTTACTTGCTTTTTTTATATATATTTTTTTTACTAAGGTTAGCGGCATATTTGCTTGTCGCTGATGATACTTTCATTTCCATTGGTCTAATAGTTATGATGACATGCATGTATAGTTTACTCTCCTGACAATGTTTTCCTCTGCTTCGTCGTGTTTTTTGTTTTTTTCTACTCTTGCATTTTGCCGATCCCATTGTTCTGTTTTATTCTTTTAGGGCGTCATCACACAAGCCTTTAGCTGGCTTTGATGTGCCCATACATATAACATTGCCTTTCTGATGGGCAAATAAAATTATTATTAATATTTTTATTATTATTGTTATTATTATTGTTATTACTATTATTATTATTATTTGCGTCAGTTTCCATCAAAGACCGATGGATGCAGGCACGTGGCAAGCTTAGGCACTTGGCTAGTGAGGGCACACCGGGCAAAGTATATTTCAATGAGAACCTCACACCATCTAACAGGGAACTCTTCTGGCTCGCTCGCTCGCGCGGAAGGGAACGTGAATATAAATTCGTCTGGGTAAAGAACGGGAGAATTTTCGTTTGAAAAGAAGAGGGCGTCCCTCCCGTGAGAATCTCTCGAAAACGTGATATCGATCTTATCACTTAACCGCCATGACAAGTTTTTCCCAGTATGCCGACTTTACTTCGTTTAGTGACACGCTTGCTTTGTCTTCCACAGATCGTTTCGCAGTTGTACACGTTAACATTCGTAGCATTCGTAAATACTGGGACGAATTCAAGGTAATTAGTACTAAAATCTGCGACCAAGTTGATGCATTTATTTTGACCGAGATAAATGTAAGCGTTGAATGGCTACCACAATTCACAATACCAGGGTTTCATAGTTTCTTTTACAATCGTGTCAATACTAGAGGAGGTGGGATCGGTGTCTTTATCAGGGACTCGTGGTCAGTAACTAAAATTGATGTCTCGTTTAAGAACTCAGAAAGTCTGGCTCTTAAGATTTCTAACTTCAGCCATGAAATATTGTTGCTAGCAGTTTACAGACCTCCTTCCTCAAACTGTAATAGCTTCTTAGATGAGCTGAGAGAACACTTGCGGGGACTAACTATTGAAGTAAATGTGTGGTTAGTAGGTGATATCAATATTGACACGCTTAAGGGTTCCAAATCACACGTCTGCGAATATTTATCTCTTCTTTCGGATCATGGTATAACATCCACCATTCAAAGCCCAACGCGAGAGGAAGTGCTAAATGGGAATCTTGTTTCTGCATGCCTTGACCATATTAATGTCCGCCCTTCTGATGCTTCCATTCAGTCCGCCGTAATTCTTCAAAAACTAGCCGACCACTACTTTGTGGCTTGTCAATGTATCTTTACTAAGGCAGTTCCTGTGACTGAGGCAAGGTACCGCTTTGAGAAGCTTGACTTGAAAATGTTCGATCGGCTCATTGCCGGTTATGACCGGGCAGCTTTGTTATCATCTGTCAACGGCGAAAATTTATATACAAATTTTACTAGTGTTATACAAAAATTTCGAGGCCAATCAAAGAAGGTTGTGCATGTCAAGAAACGCAGCCCCACACTGCCCTGGATGACTTCTGAAATACTGGAGGCCATAGGACTCAAAGAGCAACTGTGGAGAAAGAGTCGGCGTTCTCCCAACAATGCCGCTTTCAAGCTGGATTGTAAGATTCACAGGAACCGTGTAAACGCTCTCATTCGTTCAGCGAAGCGGTCCTACTTTGCTAAAAAGATCTCTGACGTTGGTTCTGATGTCAGGAAAACTTGGTCCATTATCAATGAATTTCGTGGCTGCCTGAAAACGAACGTAGCCGATAGTCTAATTAAACATTTCGGCACTGATTTCACTCTTACTGTGAACAAGTTCAATCGCTCCTTCGCAGGCGCAGGCGTTGTCGCATCTCACTGTGCTTGGGATCGATTGCCCGCAGCCTCGTCAATCTCGGAATCTGCATTTCTTCCTTCTTTAACGGAGCCAGACTTGCGTTCTTATTTTTTTGGGTTTAAACGTTTCCGGTCGGCCGGTGTGGATGGCATTGCAGAAGGTGACCTATGCCGGAATTATGACTCGTTAAAGGACGTACTTCTCGTTCTGATAAATAACATTCTAGATTCTGGCATTGTCTACAACGAATTAAAGCAAGCTCTGGTAGTTCCGCTTTTTAAGGGTGGTGTACGAAACGAGATTTCCTCGTATAGGCCTATCTCTATACTGTCTTGCATTTCACAGATTCTGGAGAAACATCTTTTTGTCGTTATGTCAAGTTTTCTTGAGAAACACGCAGTAATATCGCCAAACCAATACGGTTTTGTCGCTGGTCGTGGTACCACCAATCTTCTAGAAACCTTTTCAGACTTCCTTCACTCTTCTTTCGAATACAACATGTATGTGTGTGCACTCTTTATCCATGTCGCTAAAGCGTTTGATACAGTAGACCATGACATCCTCCTAGACAAGCTATAAAGATTGGGATTTCGTGGCCCATTTCACGCACTGCTCAGATGTTTTCTTACAAATCGCACACAGGTTGTAGCGGTAGGCAATGCCCATAGCGCAAAGGCCCTCCTAAGATCTGGAGTCCCTCAGGGTTCGATTTTGTCACCACTGTTATTTAACATATTTGTGAACGACATTTCATCATCCATTTCCAATTCAATAATGTTTCAGTACGCTGATGACACTGTTTTGCTTTCTCGCCATCTAGTGTACCAGCGTGCAGTGGACGTACTCCAACTGGATGTAATTAGCGTCATGGACTGGTTTTCGGTAAACAAGCTTCGAGTAAATGCCTCTAAAACAAAGCTTATATGTTTCTGCAATCCCTTAAAGAATATAAGGTTGACCTATCCGCTATTTCTCCACAACGCCGGTTGCTTGTGTTCTCAGTGTGATCCTATAGAATATGGTTCTATCAAACACCTAGGCATTTACTTTGATTGCGATCTTTTTTGGACTACTCATATCACGCATCTTTGTCAACGGCTGAGGTCAGTGTCTTGTATGCTATACAACATAAAAAGATTCCTACCGTTCTCCATCAGGAAAAGGGTTGTGCACGCTCTGGCCTACGGTATACTAAGGTACGGGAACACAATTTTTTTTTAATTGGCCACTCTTCTGGCATTCCAGAATTGACCGAATTCTAAACGCAATCCTCAAGAACGTCACGTATAACACACCATTTTCGTCAAACGCTAACTTGTTTGGTTCGCTTGAACTGCCCTCATTCCACTCCCTCTTTCTTCAAACGGTGATCTGGCGTTACTTCTGGGAGAGCGAATTTAAGGTCACATCAGATTCGCCGCGGGAACTAAGGACTACCTCTCGTTTCGACATACCACGAGTGAGAACGCGATATGGTGAAAGTACGCGCGCTTTTTATGTGCCGAAATTGTTCAATGATTTACCAGACTCAATATTTTCCATTACCTCAAACAAGAAATTAAAGAAAACTGTGAAAACAGCATTTTCTGACGTATCGCGACAGTGACTGTGAGCTTCATATGATATCGGTGAAACGTTCATTATTCTGTTTGCGATATTATTTTCCTTTTCATTTCTCAATTTTGTCCTGAAGTAGATTGTTGTTTTATCTGCATCATCTTGAGGCCCTAAGACCTCTGCGAGTTTGCCCAGTGATTTTTTTTTCGTTGGTGCTCTTTTTGTTTTTAGTGCCCTACACTATTTGTAACTGCAGTCTTGGTCTGTTCGTCCCGACGTTCTGCTTCGCCTTTCTTCAATACGGACGTACAAGTGTACGTGTGTGTCTGTGTGTGTGTGCGCCGATGAGTGCCGTTTTTTTTATTTAGTGCTCCGACTGATCTGCTGGCCCAGCGGCTAACTGCGCTCGTCCTGCGGGAGCAATGACAATTTTTTGTGTAATTTTCTTCTCTTCTTTTATTTTTACATACTGTGTGACAATATGCGAGCTCGCCCTTTGATTCTTCTCTTGCTGGATCTGGTCCCACAAGCCCTTGCCGGCTTTGACCAGGTCCGAAGCTGAACTTGGTAATTCTTCTCTCATGAATAAATATTATTATTATTATTATTATTATTATTATTATTATTATTATTATTGTGTAATTTTCTTCTCTTCTTTTATTTTTACATACTGTGTGACAATATGCGAGCTCGCTCTTTGATTCTTCTCTTGCTGGATCTGGTCCCACAAGCCCTTGCCGGCTTTGACCAGGTCCGAAGCTGAACTTGGTAATTCTTCTCTCATGAATAAATATTATTATTATTATTATTATTATTATTATTATTATTATTATTATTATTATTATTATTATTGTGTAATTTTCTTCTCTTCTTTTATTTTTACATACTGTGTGACAATATGCGAGCTCGCCCTTTGATTCTTCTCTTGCTGGATCTGGTCCCACAAGCCCTTGCTGGCTTTGACCAGGTCCGAAGCTGAACTTGGTAATTCTTCTCTCATGAATAAATATTATTATTATTATTATTATTATTATTATTATTATTATTATTATTATTATGATAGTATTCGATCTTAATACGACAGTGGCTGAGGATTTCAACAAGTGTTTTGCTAAATTTTCTGGAGTAGCGCCTAACGATGCTACGTTCTCTACAGAATATCTAGAGTCTAATGTTTCCTCGGCTTTCCTTCCTCAAATGACCGAGCTTGATCTACGAACTTGGCTTTTCAGTTTCAAAACAAACAAGGCGCCTGGCATAGATGGCATCAGTGCAGAAGACCTGCAACGCAATTATAATTCTATAAAACACGTGCTTCTTTATATGTTAAATGGTTTTATTTCTTCCGGGATTATCCCAGATGATTTAAAAACTGCACTTGTAAAGCCTTTATTTAAAGGAGGAGAGCGCAAGAAGCTTGACAATTACCGCCCAATTTCAATTTTACCCTGTATAGTCCAGATCTTAGAAAAACATATCCTTCAATCTATGACGGGGTTTCTTGATCGCTTTAACATTCTATCGCCAACTCAATATGGGTTTGTCAGTGGACGTGGGACCCAGCCACTTCTAGAAGATTTTGCTGATGAATTGAATCATACCTTTGAGAAGCATCAGGTTGCTTGCGCACTTTTTATTGATGTGGCAAAGGCATTCGATACCGTGAGTCATAATATTTTACTAACTAAATTGCAAAACATTGGATTCCGCGGCCCATTCCTTTCACTACTTCAGAACTTTTTGTCGGGAAGGATACAACTAGTTTCCATAGCGAATATCCGAGGCTCCAAAGTTAGCTTAAAAGCTGGGGTTCCTCAGGGATCCGTTTTGTCACCTCTCCTTTTTAACATCTTTGTAAACGATATGTCCAGGGCAGTTTCCTCATGTAAATTATTTCAATACGCTGATGACACGGTATTGCTATCGCAACACCTTGATTATGTTGCAGGAATCACTTTACTCCAAGACGACACGTGTCACCTACATGACTGGTTTAGAGCTAATTGTCTCACGATCAATATACATAAAACTAAGCTTGTTTGCTTTCATAATCCACTTAAACTTATAACTACCGATTATCCACTTTATATGCATACATCTCGGTGTACACCTTGCGACTGTCGTCCTGTGTCTTATGTTGATGAAGTTAACTATCTAGGAATACAATTTGAGAGTGACTTGTCGTGGAAAGCCCAATTATCCCAACTTTGTAGAAAACTGCGAAAAGTATCCTGTTTTCTGTATAATGCCAAATCTCTAATACCCATTTCAACCAAAAAGACAATAACTCACGCTTTAGCATACAGTGTATTACGCTACGGAATAACTATTTTTGGTCACAGCCCAGGACTATGGGGCAAAAAAATTGACTCAGTTTTAAAAGGAATATTTAAAAGCATAATGTACGGTGCAACGTCACAAACTGAAGAAGAAATGCTAACATGCTTGGGTTTGCCTTTTTTTTATTCTTTACTTGTACAAACGGTTGTTCTAAAATGCTTCTGGCGCGATACTTTTAAGGTGCCTCGTGTCTTATGTAGACCTCTTCGGCGTGTTGAGCGGTTTGAAGTCCCTTTCGTAGAAACAAAGTACAGAAAAAGAGTGCGAAATATTTACGTTCCATTTATTTTCAACAATTTACCAGATGATATCTATGCTGTGGATTCCTTAAAAAAATTGAAAGAATCACTTCAAGGTATTAGGAAGAAGTTGTGACTGCATGTTTCTGTTTGCATATGTTGGAATGACCATCATCACCTACATTGTTCTGCATCTGTAGTTGATTTTGAGCTGTGAACTTCTTGTTTGTGGGGACTCTTTCAAGCATGAATTGTAGGGTGCTGTCCCACAAGCCGCTTCTGGCTTTGACAGGCCCGTGTATCTGCCTTGTTAAATGCGTGTTCCAATAAAAATTTATTATTATTATTATTATTATTATTATTATTATTATTATTTCGCGGGATGGAAGGAGAAGAGGTGGGCGGTATTCGATGGCCTTTCTTCAAGGCTCAGCATTTTGACTCCTAATTATCTACTCAGTCTACAAAGTCAGTCCTGGCTTGCCCGAATCAGCTCCTAAGAAGGCCCTGACGACACCATTGCAGCTCCCACTTTCTGCAACTCGACATCAATCCATGCCGCTTCAACGGATCACTGCCTGACCAACGGCCAAGACTCACCCTCCATCTTGGATCTATCGCCTGACATGATTTAAGAAGCGCTTTCGCCCTTCCACGCAAAAATGACCAGCCACCATCACTTTGGTTCTTCGAACCCACCGTGCCGCCGCCCTACAAGTACCCCGTTCGGCACCGCTACATCGGTTCTGCTACGGCTTCATCTAAGACAAACATTTGTGACCCATCTGGAGGCCATTGGATCTGTTGTCAAGGTTCTTTAGACTCACAAGCCGGTGTTGTTGCAACTCCGCAGCCAGTCACGCTCTCTGCAATAACGATGGTTTTATTTCGCGGGTGAGCTGGAATTGTCTCATTTATTTACATTGTGGCTAGATTCAGTCTTTCGTCTTTACCGTCATCTTCTTTTTCGTTGTAAAGCGAATACCATGGCAATGCTTTGTGCCGTCTGTTCTGAATCTGTGCCGATAGACGGCCGCTTTATTAAGTGTGCTGACTGCGCAAAAGTGTTTCACCTAGGAAAGAAATGCTCCGGCATATCTGAGAACACCTTTAAGGGTATGAGTGCCACAAAGGCTGAGAAATGGCGCTGTCAAGGATGCCGAGGAGGACCGCCGAAGTCTCATTCTGAAAACGACCTCACACCGCCTCAAGGCGAATCTGGTTCTTTTTCCTCAGAGCTCTCGACAGTCAACCACAAACTCGATCTCCTTATTTCCTGGAAGGACACAATGGGCCCTCTTCACGAACTCCACCCTAAGATCGACGCTTTATTACTACTAAAGGAAACGGTCGACTCTTTGCGAACCACCATCAATGAGATGCAGACGTCTCTTGATTTCTATTCGAAGGCATATGATACACTTGTGAAGTCCACTCAATCACAAGACAAACTCATCAAGGATCTGCAAAGTGAAACCAGCTCATTACGAGCTATCGTAACGGATCAATCCAATGAAATACAAAAATTAAAATCCGACCAAAATGATTCCGACCAAGCACACCGTCTCTCTAACTTAGAGATACCCGGCATACCGGTTTCGGCTGGCGAGAACATTATACATATTATGACTGACCTAGCCGAACAACTAAGCGTTGAGAGCTTTGAGCCCGCACAAGTAGTGGCTGCTCACCGCCTCCCGGCTAACCCTGGCGCTGTGCCTCCCATCCTGGTTCGGTTCAGTTCAGTCCCGCACACAGAACGCTGGATGACTTGTCGCAAACGCCTAGGCACCTTACCTACTAATGACTCCCATCCAAGGATATACTTCAATGATAATCTCACAGAAGCAAACCGGAAGCTATTCTGGACGGCAAGATCAAGAGGAAAAGAAAGGGGTTTCAAATTCGTATGGGTCCGACACGGTAAAATCTTTGCAAAACATAGCCAGAGCTCTCAACCCATTCGCATCATTGACGTTGGTGCATTGGAAAAAATTGTGTAGGCCACGATGACTAATTGTTTCCAGCTAAAAAACTTAAGAGTCCTGTATAGAAACCTTCAAGCCCACCTCGTGTCATACTTTTACTTTATTCCACGTAAATATTAGAAGTATTCGGAAGCACTGGGATGAATTTAAACTTGCTATTATTTCTATCCTCCCAATTGCTGATATTTTTGTTCTGACGGAGATCAATATTCATCGGGATGAAGTAGGGCAATTCACTTTACCAGACTTCAAAAGTGTCTTCTACACCCGCGAAAATTAGCGCGGAGGTGGCATTGCGATCTTCATTAAGAATAAGATATCATTTACGGAACTTCGTTTAACATTCAACTCAGCTGAGTCAAAAGTTTTGCATATAATTACTTCTGCCTATGATCTCTATCTACTTATATTTTATAGACCACCTTCGGAAAAAGCTGCAGATTTTCTTTGTGACCTGCGGAACAGTCTGCAAACTTTTCCGGCAACTGCTTCTTTATGTCTCGTCGGGGACTTTAATATTGACTTGCTGAAGCCTTCAATGGCTCTAGTTTGTGAATATCTGACACTGCTAGCAGATCATGGCATTGAGTCAGCAATCACTGTCCCAACAAGAGAAGAGCTTTTAGGAAACAAACTTGTTATCGCGTCTATTGACCATATCAATCTGAGATCGGCATCCTTCAAAACAAAAGCAGCAGTAATTACTCACAAATTATCAGACCACTATTTTGTCGCATGCCATTTAGAATTCCCTCATGATACGCCGACTTCAGTTTCTAACAAAATTCATCGGGTCGAAATCGTTGATCGACAAATATTTGACAACTTTGTCTCTAATTTCGACTGGAATGCTTTTCAGCAATCTGTTACACCTTCAGATATTTACCCCCGTTTTGTGCAGCTATATAAGCGGTTTTCACAATCATCAAAGAAAGTAATTCTTCGCAAACAACGAAATTTAAATTTACGTTGGTTAAATAAGGACATATTATCTGCTATACAACTTAAAGAGATAGCCTGGAGACGAAGCCGGCGCTCACCTCACAACTCTAACCTTCAAGCCGAATTCCGGACTCTTCGGAACAGAGTAAGCGCACTTATTCGCTCGGCTAAGCGTCAATATTTTCAAAAACAATTCTGCGCATCAAAGTCCAACTTTGCTAGATCCTGGTCACTGATTAATGAACTACTCGGAGTCGCACCACCTGGTTTACAGGTTGACACTTTTGGCGAATTTTTTGGGCCCGATTCCCTTGCTCAGGCGAATACCTTCAATGACGTTTTCGCCAAGTTTTCGGGCAAAGCCAGACAAAGCACAACACCGCCCAGTCTTTTACCCCACTCCAAATTAGCTTCTGCATTTCTTCCACTGATGACAATGATCGATCTGCAGTCTATAATATCAAGACTCAAACCTAGAAAATCACCAGGGTATGATGCAATTCACCTCTGCGACATCCGAAGAAATTGTAGGCACATACAAGACACACTTCTACTGATGTTTAACGGAATAATAGAGTCGGGTGTCATTCCTTCAGGATTAAAAACCTCCATTGTTAAACCTCTTTTCAAGGGAGGCAAACGTGACCAGGTGGAAAACTACCGACCAATATCTATTCTTCCGTGTCTTGCTCAAATCTTGGAAAAGTATATTTATATAGTTATGTCTTCTTATATAAAAAAATATGACATAATATCGCGATCCCAATACGGGTTTTAGCCGGGACGTGGGACACAACCTCTTCTTGAAGCATTATCAGACATGTTGAATTTTGGTTTTGATCGCAACTTATTTATCTGCGCATGTTTTCTAGATGTGAGTAAGGCATTTGACACGGTGTGCCATTCTATTTTGCTTCAAAAACTTTCCTTTATCGGTTTCCGGGGACCATTCTTATCTCTGTTAAACAATTTTCTCCAGGGTCGATCGCAGCTTGTTTCCATCGATGGCATGGAAAGCCTAAAAGTTTCCTTAAAAGCGGGGGTTCCACAAGGTTCAGTTCTTTCACCATTGCTTTGCAATATTTATGTTAATGACATGAGTTTATCTGTTTCAAACTGCACCATTTATCAATACGCAGACGATACTCTTTTGCTGACGAGCCATATCTCATATGCCAGAGCAATGGGTTTGCTCCAAAACTGTACCTCAGAGCTGATGAACTGGTTTGCGAATAATCTAATTAATATAAATATTTCGAAAAATAAGCTCGTTTGTTTTCACAATCCCCTTAAAGTTGTTGACCTCAATATTTTTCTCTTGCTGCACACGTCTCACTGTGTCCCATGCCAATGTATCCCAATTTTTTGTTCATATACTGTGAAGTACCTAGGAATCACATTCGATTCAGATCTCTCCTGGAACTCATACCTATCAAAACTCTGTTCCAAATTAAGAAGCGTTTCCTGCCTATTATACCATATCAAGACATTTCTACTTTTTAATCTCAGGAAGCTTATAGCCCACTCGTTAGTTTATGGTACACTCCGATACGGCGTAACAGTCTTTGGCAAATGTTCTGGATTGTGGCAGGCCAAGATAAATTCAACTCTAAAAGGAATCTTACGGAATGTTCAGTATAAACCTGCATCCTCAGATCACGATCTCTTTAAGGCTTTGTCCATGCCAAATCTGCAATCTTTGTTTTTTGAATCGGTCGTGCTTGAACACTACTGGAAGGATGATTTTAAAACTCTTCGTCCGAATATGAGACAATTACGAAAAATATCAAAGTTTCTTATTCCCGCTTACTATACACGTTATGGTAAGAACATGCGGTCGGTCTATGTGCCTCAAATTTTTAATTCCCTACCTCCCAGCATATGTGACTTTACCTCAAGAAAAAAGCTCAGAAGAGCGCTTCGACATATTGATATGACCGACGAACCTTTGTGAATACTTCATAATTAGTTCTTCCGACATTTTTTTTAACAAGTGCGTGTTTTTTTTTTGCTGTTTTATGAGTTTTTTTTAGTATTATCATTCTATGAAAACAAAGAAAGTCATCAAGATCTTCAGTGTCACAAAAACTGGACAACAATTTCTACAACTTTCAATGGCGAACAATGGCGAAAAGTGACGTCAGTGCATTGTGTGTGTGTGTTTTTAATACTTTTCTGACTTGATTTTTTTTTTAAAAAGGGAAGGGGGGAGGGGGAATTTAGTATGCAGTTGGATCTGCTGCAAAAACTTAGTGATAATTCTGCTTTTTCTTTTTTTTATCTAGAACGGACTCTTTTATTTTTATTTCAATTTACATAGTTGGTTTTGCCGCACAAGCCCATGATGGCTTTGGCGAACGTGCACTTTTCCTCGATTATGTTCTTCCGTCAAAAATAAATTTATTATTATAAATTTATTTTTATTATAAATTTAAATTTATTTATTATTGCGTCCGTACTAGGCGGAGATGCCGCCTAGTACGGACGCATGCGCAATCTGCTCCCGTGTCTTCTACGGAAGACAGAAGTTTCTCCGATGTTCTGAATGCAATCTTCGTGCGCACACAAAGTGTGTGTGCTGGCCGGACAACGTGGAGACATTCCTTCAGTCTGGGGTAAGCTCCTTTCTCTGTGAGAGCTGTGCGATTGTCGGCGGTGCTGCGAGGCCTAACAGCGATGGCGTCGTCGGCAATCACGACAGCAGCGCTGGGGACTCTTCCCGTACCCCTGCGGCCCTCTCTCCGGCTCGACAACTTCCCGCGGGGCCACCCGCCTCCTCTCCTCCCGTTGACCTTGGCGCCGGCGTCGAGTCCCTTCGGAGCCTGCTCCTCGATGCTATGGAGGGAATTTCGTTCCTGACTGACGAGGTCGCCGCTCTCAGGGACGAAAACGCACGCCTCCGACACGAGCAAAAGCGCGACGCCGAGCTACAGGCGGGTGTCATGGCCTTACTACGGACGGAGGTCCGGGGTCTGCGTGACGCACTCGGCCAGCGACGAAAGCCGGACGCGCCCGATCGCCGGCGGCAGCCCGTGGATGGGGCTGCGGGGGGGTCTTTGGGAAAAGACTCTTATGCTGCCGCTCTACACAGCTCTCTCCCCCAAGCTTCTCCTACGAAAATTGTGGCGGCAGCCCTCCCTTCGGATGGCCAGAATAATGCTCCGCCGAAAGACGACATCCCTCCCAGTGGCATCAACTCTGCACGACCAAAAGCTAGGACCCCGGCGCTTTTCGGGGCGTCGGAAACCAGCAAGTTGATCGTTGCGCCTCCATCAACTCGACGAAGAGCCCTGTTCGTCACCAAGCTGAACCCGGACACCAGCTGCGTAGACATCAGTTCTCACCTCTCTTCCATCGGAGTTGAGGAAGTGGAGTGCCGGAAACTGAAGACGCGCTACGACTCCTACGCCTCCTTCCATGTGTCTGTGGCTGCAAAAGACTTCGAAAAGCTTTCCGATCCTACCGTGTGGCCCAAATCATGCCTCTTTAAGGCTTTTCGAGGCGCCCTTCGCGAAGACCTGCTCCATGCATCCGAGGCAGCCGCCTCCCCTTTGAACGTTGGATAGACCAAGGATGAGTCACATTGATTTATTTTACCAAAACGTTCGCGGCCTGCGTACAAAAGCCGATTGCTTTTTCTCTAATGTTACCTTATCCAATTGCTCTATATTCTGTTTAACTGAAACATGGTTGTGTTCTAGCATCGGCTCCTCCGATTACTTCCCTCCTTGTTTTGAGGTGCACCGTCGCGATCGTGATTCTACCCCGCGGAGCAGAACGGGAGGTGGAGTGTTGGTCGCAGTCGACAGGCGCTACCGCTCTAGGAGACGCGAAGACTTAGAGAAATTTCCCGAGAGCGTATGGGTCGAGATTGAGGCTGCAAAGGGAGTACGCGTTTAATCGGTTTATTTTACCTCCCTCCCCAGACACCGCCAGATGAATTTCATAGTTGTCTTGTTGGCATAGAGAATACAGTGAATGACTTACAGGGATGCGAAGTCTTAATCTTGGGGGATTTTAATGCTCCTGAAGTCAACTGGCCGCAGCTTGATGTTTTTACGGACAACTTTTACTGCAGGCAGAAAGGCACCCAGCTCTTAAACTTTTCTTCTTTCTTAAATCTCAAACAACACAATAATGTTTTGAATCACCAATTTAATGCTCGAGATTTATGCTTCTCAAATATGGACAGTGTGCGTGTAGCACGGGGTGAACTGCCATTAGTTCCTCAGGATACATATCATCCTGCACTTGATATAGTACTTTCTTTTGAGAATTATTCTGTTCGTGCTCATTCTAGTGATTCCCCGCCGCACACCTCATATAATCTGTCGGCAGGGGACTATGTCGGGATGCATCATTACCTCACGAGTTTTGATTGGGCATTGATCTTGGAGTCGCCTGATGTGAATGACCAGGTCATGCTCTTCACACAAACTGTTCGGAAAGCCATGGATACTTTTATTCCGTTAAGGACAGTTACTAAATCTCGCTTTCCTAACTGGTTTTCCAGTGAGCTAAAAACACTACTGAAAAGAAAGGACTTCTTTCACAGGAAGTTTAAGAAAAGTGGCCTTTTAAAGTGGGAGGTGGAATTCAAGAACTGCAGAAAGCAATGTAAGACGGTCCTGGATCGCGACCGCCAGGCTCATCGTTGCTCAGTGGAATCAGATCTTGTCAGTAATCCGAAGAAATTCTGGAAGTACATTAATTCACGTTCTGGGAGGCATGTCGAGTCGAAGATTGTCCTGGATAATCACGAGAGCGATTTGAAGTCCGTGCCTGAGTTATTTGCTGAGCATTTTAGGTCCGTCTACAGGGATAGTACGCAGCGTTCTGCACCTGTGCTGCCTCACTTAGATGGGTTTGGTGACTTGTTAAGTTGCATTAATGTTGATGAAGAGTCCGTACGATCCTGTATTAAGAAAATGAGAGCAACATTATCAGTAGGGCCCGACGGCATTCCTTCTGCGATTCTCAAAACGTATCACGACATATTCACGCCGGTACTGTGCTCTATATTTAACAACTCGTTAAGGTTGGGAACCTTTCCTGAAACGTGGAAAGTCGCTGCTGTTGTTCCAGTCTTAAAGTCGGGAAAAAAAGGTGATGTTTGTAACTATAGACCTATTTCTCTTCTCTCTCCATTTTCTAAGCTCTTTGAAATGGTAGTTCATCAATTCCTGTCTTTCAAATTTCGAAACTTAGCAATTCCCAATCAGCATGGTTTTATGAGGGGCAGATCAACAACTACCAATCTCGTTAGCTTTTTGTCTGCTGCATCTCGCGTAATATGTAACAGAGGTCAGTTGGACGTTGTCTACTTTGACTTAAGTAAGGCTTTTGACGTAGTCAATCACATTATTCTTTTATCCAAACTTTCCTCCTATGGAGTATGTGGCTCAGTACATGACTGGTTAAAAAGCTACTTGTCAGAGAGAGAGGCATATGTCCGGGTTAACAACATGAACTCTTCGTTGTACAGGACTCGCTCTGGCGTTCCTCAGGGATCTGTTTTAGGACCCCTTCTGTTCACAATTTTCGTTTTAAATTCTTCATTCCTGCGTTTGCTGTTTTAAATTCTTCATTCCTGCAATATGCTGACGATATAAAAATTTATCGAGAAATAGTTACTGAACGTGATTGTGCTAAGCTCCAGGAAGATGCATGTTCTTTCTACCGATGGTGCTCCGAAAATGACCTTCTCTTGAACCCGTCCAAAACCAAGGTCATGACGCTCTCTCGGAAAACTCACAATATCTCTTTTGCATTTAATATTCAAGGAGAGACTTTGTCTCGAGTAAGTGTAATGAAAGATCTCGGAGTCATGGTTGATTCTGGGTTGCGTTTCTCCGATCACGTAGGTAAACTGGTTAACTCGTCTTTGCGAATGTTGGGTGTTGCCTCTCGCTTAACCAGGGAGTTCAAAAACCCGACGGCTTTTATCACGTTATACTGCTCGCTATCCAGGTCACAGTTAGAATATGCCTCAGTTGTTTGGAATGGAATTTCTAAAAAGTCACTCCTTGGAGATCGAACGTGTGCAAAAAAAGTTTGTTTCTATCTTTAAACATCGCTACATAAAGGAGGATGTTCACTGTTTAACATATGAGTCTGCGTTAGAGCGTGTTGGTTTGCTTAGCTTGCACCGGCGTCGGGAGAACGCGGACTTACTATTTTTGTTTAAAACGCTGCATGGACTCATCAATTCTCCGAGCCTGTTATCTGAACTGTGCTTTAGGGTCCCACGTGTGCCTACTCGTCTTCTGTCATCTTTTTATGTTTCTAGAATGTTTAGTCCGGTAAACCCAATTGTGAGAATGGCTCAGCGTTTGAATCATTACTCTGAAAAACTTGATATTTTCAACCCTTGCTACGGGACGTTTGTCCTTTCTATTAAAAACTTGCCCGTGCAGGATGAGCATTGCTGAATTGCTTTGTTATGTCTGAATGTCGTCATCTCCATGTCGTGTTTTCTGGTGGTGCTGTTGTTGTCCTTCGGTCTTGTGTTCCGTCTCTACTGTTACTGCCTCGTTTTTATTTCATTGTACTAATTACTCGTGCACTGCCTAGTATTATGCTAAAAATGTATCTTATTTTCTGCGGAGATGTGTATAGTGTGTTTTTTTTGTTTTTTGTTTTTTTTATCCACCAGTGTACCAGCACCAAGACCTCAGGGTTGTTCCTGGGCACTGTATAATAAAGATTGATTGATTGATTGATTGATTATTATTATTATTATTATTATTATTGTGTGTGTTTATTGTGTGTGAAACCCGTGAAACAACTTTAAATTGTGTATAACTGTCTTTTATTCGCGCCTGAGAGCAATCAGTCTCATCACCACGGGGTCTAGTCGCACAAGCCGACCCTGGCTTCGACTGACCCGCCTCGTACGTGCCAAAGAAAGAACAAGCCGAATAAAATTATTGTTATTATTATTATTATTATTATTATTATTATTATTATTATTATTATTATTATTATTATTATTATTATTATTATTATTATTATTATTATTATTATTATTAATAATAATAATAATAATAATAATAATAATAATAATAATAATAATAATATTTTATTATTATTATTATTATTGCAAAAGTTTAATTTTGCAATAATAATAATAATTTTATTCTTTTGCAAAACAAGGCCAGGGATCCACAACACTTCACATCACTAATACTGAAACATTGGAGCTAATCGCCTAGAAGCAAATGGCTAGTTTTTTTCGGCTTAACAACCTTCATTCTTGCCTAGAAATCCTCACAACAAGCGCATGTTCCTTCACTTTATTTTATGTTAATATCCGTAACCTCCGGAAGCACTGGGACAAATTCCAATTGGCTATTAACTCTGTCCTACCAATAACTGACGCATTTGTTCTAACAGAAATCAATTTTTCTAATGAAAGTACAGACCAATTTTTCTTGCCCGGATTCAAAAGCATTTTTAATACTCTCGACCATAGACGCGGCGGTGGAATCGCAGTTTTTTTTTAAATCAAAAGCTACTTTTTGGGATATACAAGTAGCGTTTCGGTCATCTGAATCAATAGCACTGCGCATACTTACATCAGTCTCCGATCTATGCTTGCTGACTTTTTATCGACCCCCCTCTGAAAAAGTTTCCGAATTTTTAGCCGAGCTTCGAGAGTATTTGTCAGCTTTGCCAGATAAAGCAGTCCTATGTATAGTAGGAGATTTTAACATCGATTTACTGAAGTCTTCGAAGCCCCTTGTGTGCGAATATCTTACTCTCTTGTCAGATCATGGCATCGAGCCGTCAATTTTTGGTCCTACAAGGGAGGAACTCTTCAGAGGCAATTTGGTTACCTCCTTGATAGATCACATTAATTTAAGGTCGCCATTATCAAATGCAAAAGCAGCTGTCATAACTCCAAAACTATCGGACCATTACTTCGTTGCATGCCACATAAAATTTCCTGGCGGTACATCAAAAATAATGCAAAATAAAGTGCGTCAAGTTGAAATTACTGACCATCAAAAACTTGACAAATATATATCCACTTATGACTGGCAGGTTTTCATACAAACACACTGGGACATATACCCCTCGTTTGTTCAGCTATTTAGGCAGTTCTATGAGAACTCAAAAAAGGTTATCCTCATAAAACAAAGAAAAGCAAACCTACCATGGTTAAATAAGGATATACTATCTGCCATAAAGCTTAAAGAAATTGCTTGGAAAAAATGCCGTCGATCACCACAGAGCTCGAACTTTCTATGTGAGTTTAGAACTATTCGCAACAGAGTAAGCGCCCTGATCCGTTCAGCAAAGCGTCTTTACTTTCATAAACAAATGCTAGAATCTCGAAACAATCCTGCGAAATCCTGGTCATTGATAAATGAATTACGGGGAATTCCTTCCAAACGACTACAAGGGAATGCATTCAACACTTCTTTTGTTCCTGATCCACTGACTACGGCTCGTGCCTTCAACAATGTTTTCGCTACATTTTCAGGCAAAGCCCGAGAAAATGACTCATCCTCTTCTCACCTCCCTAACTTAAATATGGCGCCGGCATTTCTTCCACAAATGACACTTTCCGACCTTGAGACAATAAATTTTTGTCGGAAACCGAACAAGTCCCCAGGATACGATGGGATGCGCCTCAGCGATCTTCGTAGGAATTTCAACTATATAAAATACACACTTCTTGCTATCTTCAACAAAATAATCCTAACTAGTTCAATGCTTATCGAACTCAAAACCGCCATTGTTAAACCTCTTTTCAAAGGAGGGCAAGGAGACCGAATATAAAATTATAGGCCAATATCTATTCTGCCATGTTTGGTTCCATATTAGGAAATTTATTTATATAAGGATGGCTTCCCTTGTGGATAAATACAGCATCATATCTGCCACCCAGTACGGATTTATTCTGGGGCGGGGTACTCAACATCTTCTCGAAGCTTTTTCAGACAACATAAATTTAGGTTTCGAATTTAACCTGTTTACATGTGCATGTTTTCTCGACGTCTCCAAGGCGTTCAACACTGTAAACCATTCCATTTTAACACAAAAGCTCTCAGCTGTTGGTTTCCGAGGGCCTTTCTTGGCCTTGTTAAAAAACTTTCTACAAGATCGAACACAAATGGTTTCAATAGAAGGAATATGTAGCAACAAAGTTTTCCTAAAAGCAGGTGTGCCACAGGGCTCGATCTTATCACCTCTGCTCTTTAATATCTACGTCAACGACATGTACGAGGGGGGACCCAAAAGAAACCGAACTAATTCTTTTTTAAGCAGAGCTTTTGCACTACCGCGTTTTGCCGCCAGGAGTTGATAGAGCGAACATTGCTGAGTCATTAGGCCTAATTCCGTCCTCGAAGAAGGTTAGGACTAGTTGCGGCTGGGTTTATAGTGACAAGTGTTTCGTGTGGGCGTCGTTTTTGCAATGTCTGATTTCTGTGAACAGCGTGCGGCGGTTAAATTCTGTTTTTTGCTCGGAAAAAGTGGAACAGAAACTACTGAACTGTTAAAAACTGCGTACAAGGACGATTCCATGGGGAAAACTCGAGTGTTTGAGTGGTTTTCCCGTTTCAAGAATGGCGACATGTCAATTGATGACAAACCTCGTTCCGGTCGTCCTTTCACGGCACGAAGGCATGAAAACGTTGAAAAAATTCGTGCAATCATCAACGAAGATCGACGACGGACCATTGACGAAATTGTGGAGCTGTCGAGAGTGAGTTGGAGTTCATTGCAGCGAATTCTGACAGAAGATTTGGGAATGAAAAGGGTGGCTGCCAAATTCGTGCCACGACTGGTGACTGCTGAACAAAAGCAAGGTCGCGTGGAAGCATGCTGTGCTTTGAAAGAAGAGTCCCGAAGTGACCCAAACTTTTTTTCAAAAGTTATTACAGGTGACGAAATTTGGTGCTATGGTTACGATCCTGAATCAAAGCAACAATCAAGCCAGTGGAAGACTTCAGGTTCGCCTCGCCCCAAGAAAGCTCGTCAGGTGAAATCAAACATCAAAGCAATGCTGATTAGTTTTTTCGATGTGAAAGGAGTCGTCGATTCAGGATTTGTTCCGCAGGGTCAGACAGATAACCAGGCTTTCTACTTGGAGGTTTTGAAAAGATTGCTCAACAGTGTGCGGCGGAAGCGGCCCGATTTGTGGAAGTCGGGTGACTGGTTTTTCCATCATGACAATGCCCCGGCTCACACTGCCTTGTCTGTACGACAATTCTTGACCAAAAATGGTATGACCCCTGTTCCTCACCCCCCATACTCACCCGACCTTGTCCCGTGCGACATTTTTTTGTTTCCTAGAATAAAAAGAGAAATGAAAGGAAAGCTTTTTGCTGAGGTTGCTGAGGTGAAGAAAAAAACGACGGGGGCGCTGTCAAGCATCACAAAGGATGAATTTAAACAGTGTTTCGACACATGGATTAAAAGATTAGACAAATGTATTAGTGCAAGTGGACAGTACTTTGAAGGATATTGAACGTTTGTACTTGAAATGGGAATAAATAAGTGCAAAAAAATTTAGTTCGGTTTCTTTTGGGTCCCCCCTCGTATACCTCCATCTCAAACTGTACCATCTATCAATATGCTGATGACACTCTTCTGCTAACGAGTCACCTTTCTTTTCCCATAGCGATGAAAATGCTGCAGAAATGCTCCATCCAATTAATGGATTTGTTTGGCAAAAATCTAATCGACATAAACGTCTCAAAAACAAAATTAGTTTGTTTTCACAATCCACTTAAGACTATCGTTTTAGACATTCCGCTTCTGCTCCACACATCACAATGCGTCGCCTGCCACTGTGCTCCCATTCCTTATTCGAACACCGTAAAATACTTAGGTATTCTTTTCGACTCAAACCTTTCGTGCAACTAACATTCCATAAAACTATGCTCAAAATTAAGGAGTGTTTCCTGCTTATTATACAACATCAAGCCCTTCCTGCCATTTGGTATCCGAAAACTTATAGCTAACTCGTTAGCATATAGCATACTCCGCTATGGCGTAACAGTTTTTGGCAACTGCTTCGGATTATGGCACAAAAAAGTCAACAGTATCTTAAAAGGAATCCTGCGTCATGTACTTTACAAACCCACGACATCTTGTCCCGATCCCTTTCAATCCATCTTCATGCCTAATGTCTGCAGTCTCTCTTGTTTGAACCGATTGTGCTCAGCCGCTACTGGAATGACGAATTTAAAACACCCCGTCCAACATCCCGCCAACTACGACTAGACACTCGGTTTTTTGTTCCCACGTGTTATACACGTTATGGCAAACACATGCGATGTAACTATGTTCCCCAATTTTTAACTCGTTACCATCCAGCTTTGGAGACCTGACTTCAAAAAAGAAACTAAGGAAAGCTCTACGTCATTATACTTCCTTAAATGAAACCGCTTAAAAGGCCTGTGTTTTTTTGCGGTTTTTGTCGTGTTTAAGAGACCAAACGTTCCTGCTTTTTTTTGCAACATTTAAAAAAAAACTATTTATGGTGCACATTGTATTCTTCTACTTTTTACTTTTCTCTAACTTTGTGAAGTTATTGTGATTTGAAAGGACCGAAGACTGATAGATATGTATATACTAGAGCTAATTGCATACTGTTTGTATGTAAAACATTTCAACAGTTTTACAAACTGTTTGTATGCAAAACATTTGACATTCTGTGTCGCATGGCCAAGCTCTCAAACTTCACGAACTTTTCTCAAGACTGTGACAAAACTGACTTTTTTTTTCATGTGTACACTTACTGTTACTTCGACGCTCAGACTTTTTATGTTCTTTTCTTCGCTTGATACCGATGCGATGCTGCAGCTTTTTTTTTCTAACACTTCTCTTGATGCTACTGCGAAGCTTAACTTTTCTGTTCATAATACTTCACTCGATGTCACTTCAACTTAGGTTCTTTCCCACAAGCCCTCGATGGCTTTGACGAAACTGCATGAATTTCGACTAGTCTCAAAGAGGAGCAATAAACTTTATTATTATTATTACTATTATTATTATTATTATTTTCATCAGAATATGACTCTCTTATGGAGTCATTCAAATCTCACAACAACGTCATCAAGGAACTTCAAACCGAAATGAGTACATTGCGTTCTGTCTTGGCAGAGCAAGCGAAGGAAATTCAACAGCTCAAGTCCAACCAGAATGGCACTGATCAAACCAATCGCCTCCGGAACTTGGAGATACATGGGATTCCATTCAAGTCGAATGAGAAAGTTGCAGATATTATGATTGACCTGGCAGGAAAGTTGAAGATCGATTTGCAACCGGCACATATGATGTCTGCTCAACGTCTGCCGGCCAGAACAGGATCAATACCTCCAATCCTGATTCGTTTCTCCTCAGTCCCATTAAAAGAAACTTGGATGTCCACTCGGGGAAGCCTAAGATCCATCCCCCTTGAGGATTCCCATCCTCGAATATACTTCAACGACAATCTTACTGACGCTAATAGGAAGCTCTTCTGGATGGCACGCACAAGCGGAAAGGAGAAAGCCTTCAAATACATATGGGCTCGGCATGGCAAAATGTATGCAAAACAAAATCAAAGCTCAACAGTCCTTCGCATCGCTAACAGGGATGCACTGGAACTAATCAATTAGGTTTTGATGACTAGTTTCTTTCAGCTAAAAGACCTTCAATCTTGCTTAGAAATCTTCAACCCTAACTCAAGTTGTTCCTTCAATTTATTTCATGTAAATATCCGAAGCATTAATAAGCACTGGGATGAATTTCTTATCGCTGTTAAGTCCGTACTTCCCAAAGCTGACGTCTTCGTCCTTACGGAAGTTAATATTCACAGCAAAAATGTAAACCAATTCTCCTTGCCTCGTTTTAAAAGCATATTCTACACACGAGATAAGAAACGCTGTGGTGGAATTGCGGTGCTCTTAAAAAACGCGTTGTTTTTCTCGGATGTACAGTTATCGTTCAATTCAGCGGAGACAATAGCACTGCGTATCTTTACTTCTGTCTTTGAAATCTACTTACTTGCCTTTTATAGACCACAGTCTGGAAAAATTTCCGAACTTATCTCTGACCTGCATAAAGGCCTACAAACTTAACCGAATTATGCATCGCTCTGCCTTGTAGGCGATTTTAGCATCGACCTTTTGAAACCTTCCAAATATTTGGTTTGTGAATATCTTACTCTTTTGGCCGATCACGGTATTGAACCTCTGATACTTGCACCCACAAGGGAAGAAATCTTAGGAGACAAGTTAGTGATTTCGACAATTGACCATATCAATGTAAGATCTTCATCCTGTTTGTCAACGTTTAGCGCACTCGAAAAACTGCCACTCAAGCATTCACACACCCAAAAAACACTCCTGTCACACAGCGCTCACTAACAACTTTGTATTTCGTGTTTTACTTCGGCTTATACTTCTTCAAATTTTAGACGATTTGCAAATAGAAAAAGACGACATAAGAGTAAAAAATTCCTGTTTAACGCTTAGGCTAATTTACGGCTAAACAATTAATCTCTTCTCGTGATAATGTTATCGACGGCGTACTAACACATCTGCCCTCTAGTCGTATGATGTTCTCGGCTTCGATGGGCGACACATTCACAGTCCCGAAAGTGTATCCCCAACAGTGTATCCTCGAAGGCGGTCATTTAGACATCGCCCAGTTTGTCACACTTATTGTCTTCCACAGGAAAGGGGGAATGAATAGACAACCCCCTCAAGGCAAGACACAAAGTTGGTTGTATGCTTCTTGGAGCAGCAGATTTCGGGATTTGAGGGTATGGTGACGTTTTTGCAAAGGCTGGACAGTTTGGTGGGTGCTGAAAACACGATATTAACATTGACTCTGTTCGCTGTTTTCTTGAGGCCGTGGGGAAAATTGTGGATGTAAGGGACGATGACTGGTCTTCCTGTCATAGCTCTGTGTGTTTGTTTGACACAGTTCTCTTGCTTTCTTTCTTTAAGAATAGTTTCGACCACTGACACCAATAAGAACACAGGGTACCCTGCTGACTTCAGTCTTGCAATTTGCCCGTCGATACTCTTTTGTATGGAATGCGAGCACGACTTTGCGATTGAGCTCTTAAGGCATGACCGCACTATGCCTCTTTCACGAGTTTTGAGTGCGCGGAGTTGAAAGGGAAGAGTGTTTTTTTACACCTGGGTCCATAAAACCAGCAGACGTGGTGAGGAAGCACCTCCAATCGGAGATCCAAGAATCTTAGGGATCCTTCAACCGGCAACTCGTGGGTGATTTCAAGGGGACTCATGCAGTCTTTAAATGCCGAGAGGACGTTGTCCACCGAGCTTGAACAATTGTTTTCATCGGTGGCTAAAAAACAAATGCGGCAGTTATATCACACAAACTAGCGGACCATTACTTTGTAGCCTCCCACTTGGAATTTTAGTTTGCGCTTCAAAACCAATCCCTCAAAAGCTTCGTCGTCTTGAACTTGTAGATAAAAAAAAATTCGACCACCTAATATCTACTTATGATTGGTATACTTTTCAAGTATCTGTAGCTCAATCTGACATCTACTCATTCTTTGTTCTACTAATCAACGAGTTCTCGCAAGCTTTAAAAATGGTTGTTATGCTAAAGCAAAGGAAGACAAATATCCCTGGGTAAATACCGAAATACTATCTGCTATAAAACTTAAGGAATTGGCCTGGAAAAGATGTCACCGCTCGCCTCATAACACCAGCCTACGTGATGACTTGAGAACATTACGGAACAGAGTGAGTGCGCTTATTCGATCTGCGAAGCGGCTCTATTTTCAGAAGCAGTTCACTGACTCTCGACCCAACTCAATTAAAACCTGGTCTTTAATTAACAAATTGCGCGGATCTACATCGCCTCGTTTAAAAGCAAATAATTTCAATAGTGTTTTTGGACATAGTGCGCAAGCTAGGGCCAATATCTTTAACAACTTCTTCGCCTCCTTCTCGGCCAGAGCACGCTCAAATGCCACACCGTCATCTTTTCCAAATTTGAATTCAACTTCCGCATTTCTCCCTAAAATGTCCATTAATGACTTGAAGTCGATCATATAAGGGCTCAAACCTAATAAAGCTCCAGGTTATGATAATATGTGTCTTATTGATCTTCGCAGAAATTTAAGGTACCTACAGTACACACTTCTTATTATGTTTAACGAAATAATCTAGACTGGGTCTATTCCAAATGAAATGAAAACTGCCATTGTAAAAGCGCATTACAAGGGGGGGGGGGGGGCAACGAGATAAAGTAGAAAACTATCGACCAATATCAATTCTATCATGCCTAGTTCAAATATTGGAAAAAATTTATCTATACGACCATGGCTTCTTTCGTGGATAAATATAACATAATAGCTTCTTCTCAATATGGTTTTATTCCAGGACGGGGTACACAAGCACTACTCGAAACACTCTCTGACAACTTAAGTTTAGGTTTCGAACACAACCTGTTTAGCTGTGCTTGCTTCCTCGACGTTGCGAAGGCGTTCGACACTGTGAGCCATTCGATTTTGATACGAAAACTTTCTTCTGTTGGTTTCCGGCGACCTTTCCTTTGTCTATTACAAACTTTTCTGCAAGATCAATCCCAAGTGGTTTCGATCGACGGTGTATACAGTGCCAAAGTTTTCTTAAAAGCGGGTGTTCCTCAAGGTTCAGTTCTTTCTCCTCTTCTATTTAATATATATATGTGAATGATACGTCTACCATGGTATCAAACTGTACCCTTTTTCAATATGCGGATGATACTCTACCACTAACTAGCCATCGATCTTATCATACAACAATACAAAAGCTTCAGGAATGTACACATAAACTCATGGAATGGTTTGAAATCAATCTTATAAACATAAATATCTCCAAAACAAAGCTTGTCTGCTTTCGCAATCCTTTAAAAGTTGTGGTTCCAAATATTCCTTTTTTTCTCCACACAACACACTGTGTAGGATGTCATTGAAGTCCAATTACTTACACAGAGACGGTGAAACACTTAGGCATCCACTTTGATCCAGACCTTTCATGGAATTCAGATCTAACAATAGTATGCTCAAAACTAAGAAGCGTCCTATGCTTACTCTACAAGATTAAGACGTTTTTGCCATTCGGGATTCGCAAGCTCTTAGCCTACTCTTTGGGATATAGTATACTTCGGTATGGCATTACAGTTTTCGGCCAATGTTCTGGATTATGGCATAAGAAACTAAATGATATCCTAAAAAGTATTGTACGAGAGGTTAATAACAAACCTACAACCTCAAACGTGAATCGTTTTCAGGCATTAAATATGCCCACCTTCGAATCACTGTTTTTGGAATCAGTTATACTAAGTCGCTATTGGACAAAGGATTTTAAAGCACTTCGACCTAATTCACGAGAACTGACAACGGTTTCACGATTTCTTGTTCCAGTATATTACACCCGCTATGGTAAGAACCTGCGATCTTTTTATGCTTCTCAGATATTTAACTCTTTACCTTCTGACTTCTTCGACTTCACATTCAAAAAGAAACTAAAAAAAGCGCTTCGCCATCTTTTATCTACTAACGAGGGCCTGTAATTTGTCACAATTTTATTCGCAATTCTTTGCAGTTCTATAAAGAATGTTTAACACCAGATTTTAATATTTTTATTTGATTTGGCTCATGCTTGAGTAAATCAACACGACTTACACCACCCAGTTTTTCTGCTTCAAGATCCACAATACCAAGCACCTCTATCAAGACGTTCTTCAATGCTGACAATGACCGGCTTGCGTATTTGTGCATATGCGCAGGTGTGTGTATGCGTGCTTTCCCTTGAGTCTATGTGTTTTAAGTGTCACAACTGTTATTGGAACTGACTCAAATTTCTTTAGTACTAAAATATTATCTATTTATTTCGAAAATTTCTTTAGTACGTGGCATTGTTATTTTTTGAGGGCACTGCAGATAGGTTGAGTCATACAAGCCCTGGATGGCTTTGACCAACCTGACTTGTGACGTGGATATGCTAGTTTTTTTAAAAATAAAATTATTATTATTATTATTTAACATGATTATTATTATATACAATAATATAAATATAAATATAAATATATATAGATATATATATATAATTTTTACTTGTCAGTGCCCCTTTAAGAATCGCTATTAGGCTAGGAACTAGCAAACTTTGGATCATGAAGATTTTTTTGGAACATGTTAGATTACATGACATATATCGACGTAGGGAAAAGGCGGATTTGTTATTTTTGTTTAAAACCCTTCACGGCTGAATTAACTTGTCAAGTCTCTTATCCGAAGTGAATATTGCCACGAATGACAGATGATGAGGCGATGATTGACCAGGAACTAAACGTTTAATTTGGCGAGCTTGCGCCGGAAACAAAAATGCAAAGAGGTAGAGTCGCTGGCGTTGAAGGTCGGCGGAGTAGCACGATCCGGCGCAAGAGCGAACCTGACTCCGGATCGCCACGCGGAACATCTTTTGCACCAGCTTGGGTTTCTGGAACATTCGGCGCAGAACGTTCGGCCCGTAGAACATTCGTAACTTAATCAGCCGACAAGGTTCTCGAACTTACGAGAATGTCAAGTTGAAAGGATAAAGGAAAGAGAAGTCCGCTCCCTGGAATCAAACCTCCGCGCGTTAGCCAAGTGCGGTAACCATACGGCCACGCACGCGCACACAGACCCTTTTTTCACGTTACACTACGTAACGTTAAAACAAGTCACCGGGAAATCTGTTCTTCGCATTAAGCGTGACTATCAATTCAAGGATATAGCTTGGCAAGCGACATTCTAAACTCGAATGTTTCGGTGAAGACGAGGTAGAACGGTGAGTTACCGTAGCAACCAAGGGCACAAGGCTCGTCCTGACGTAAGGAGTTGAGCTCGGTCGAACTTTTCACACAGCACAGTTTTCTTACGTTACGTCTAATCCCCGAAACATTCGTGCCTCAAATGTCGCGTGCCAGGCTATATCCTTGAATCGGTAGCCACGCTTAACACGAAGCGTAGATTTCCCGGTGACTTTGCGTAGTGTAATGTAACGTAACGTAACGCAAGAAAACGGGTCTGTGTGAACCAGCCTTTAGTCCCCCCTTTATAAAAGCGCATCGTCTCGATGATACGTGCCAGAAAACAAAACAGCAAAAAATAAGATAATAATTGCACACAAAGGAGGCGTGCAAAACACAGTCCTATCGAGCATCGTACAAAAACGCAGTTCATAGTCCTATCGATCGTAGTACGGCTTGAGGCGCACAATGTAGACGACTTCCTGTCGTGGAGGGCGGCGTGATGAATGCTATGTTTCGTCGGGCATCACCTCGTTGTTTAGAGACCCGAGTCGACGAAACACTTTGTAAGGTCCGAAGTAGTGTTTTATTAGCCTCTCGCTGAAACCGCGGCGGCGAATAGGTGTCCACACCCACACTCTGTCTCCGGGGCTGACGGTGGGCGTCGCGACGACGAATGTTTTAACGGCCAGCGCCGACACGTTGCTGGTCTTGAATCCGGAGTCGGGCGAGCTGTCGGACTTGTTCGGCCCGTTGCAAAATCACCTGACCGTCGTCACTTTTATCGTAAACTGGCTCGTGGGGCAGCATCGCGTCGAGCATCGTCGTTACCTTCCGACCATGTACCAGCTGGAAAAGTATAACTCCGGTGGGCTCTTGAACCGCAGTGTTGTAAGCGAATGGGACGGAGGGCAACCTCTCGTCCCATGTCTTGTGCTCTACGTCAATGTACATGGATATCATGTGGGCGATTGCCTTGTTAAGCCGCTCCGTCAGCCCGGTGGTCTGCGGGTGGTATGCCGTAGTGCGACGATGGCTGGTGTGGCTGAGATGAAGAATTTTTCGCGTCAGATGTACGATGACCTTCATTTGTTATGAGGACTTGAAAAGCGCCATGTCGTGGAACGACGGACTCGACGAAGGACTTGGCGACTTCCACAGCAGACCCTGAAGGAAATGCTTTTGTTTCGGCATATCGTGTTAGATAATCAGTGGCTACGATTATTCAACAATTTCCCAGTGTTGACTCCAGAAATAGACCAAGTAGATCCATTCTAATCTGATGGAACGGTGCAGTTGGCATAGGAATTCGCAGCAGGAGACCTGCCGGCTTCTTCGGCGGTTTCTTGCGTCGCTGGCACTCGGGGCATGATCGTGTGTAGAGGTGGACGGTTTTGGGGAGCTTGGGCCAGTTATACTATTTACGAATACGGGTCAGTGTACGGCTTTAACCAAGGTCTCCGGACGTCGGGTCGTCATGGGATTACCAGCAGCCACAGTGAGGTACTGTCCAAGAAGTTATCTTTATAGAGTGCACCTTGTCGAATGGCGAAGGTCGGCAGGGCTCGTGAGAAAACGCGTGGCACGGTACTCCCGCGCCCTTCAAGGTGCTCTATTAGTGCGCGCAGCTCAGGATCGTCTCGTTGACGTCGTCGGTGTTTACTTCATCTAGGAAGCACTCGTCGTCCTCGCCGTCACTGCAGCCGGAAGGTGTTTCGACTGGGGCTCTGGACAGGAAGTCGGCGTCGCTGTGCTTGCGGCCTGACTTGTACACAACAGTTATGTTGAACTTTTTTTCGTCGAAGACTCCATTGAGCCTGGCGTCCTGACGGGTCCTTGGGGTGCGCAACATTGCAGAGCGACTGGTAGTCCGTGACTACGCGGAACGAGCTCCAGTACAAGTACGGACGAAACATCATGATTGCCCACACGACCGTTGGACATACTTTTTCAATCGTAGAGTAATTTCTCTCCGCCTTGGACAGTGTCCGACTTGCGTAGGCGATGACTTGCTCGATGCCTTCTTGCACCAGTATCACTCAAAGTCCTGCATTACCAGCGTCCGCGTGAATCTCTGTTTCCGCATCCTGATCGCAGTGTTCAAGAACGGGAGGAGTCTGGAGTCTTCACTTCAGCTTGTCGTATGCCTGCTGCTGCTCCTCAACCCATTTGAACTTCTCAGCGCCCTTCGTGAGGTTTGTGAGCTGTATAGAAATCCTTGCGAAATCCCGAACGAAGCGCCGATACTAGGCACCTAGTCGAAGGAATCTTCGGACGGCCTTCTTGTATGTCGGCGCTGGAAATGCCGCGATGGCGCGGGTCTTCTATGGGTCTGAGTGAACGCTTTCGTTACTAACCACGTGACTTAGGTACTTCAGTTCGTCATAGGCGAACCGGGAATTTGACCGCATGAGGGTGAGTCTGGCGGTCCGTATGGCTCGGAGAAAGGCCCGTAGTCGTCGGAAGTGCTCGTCGAAGTCTCCTGAAAATACTACGACGTCGTCAAGGTAGACCAGACAGCTCATCCACTTCAGTCCTGCCAGTACGGTGTCCATGACACGCTGGCAAGTTGCTGGCACCGTGCATAGTCCGAATGGCATCACCTTAAACTCGTACAGTCTATCCGGCGTGACGAGAGCTGTATTCTCTCGGTCCCGTTCCTCGATTTCGATCTGCCAGTAGCCGCTCTTCAGGTCCATTGATGAAAAGTATCGAGAGTGGCGAAGCCGGTCTAGTGTGTCGTCAATGCGGGGGAGGGGATAGACGTCTTTCTTCGTCACGTCGCATTCAGCTGCCGGTAGTCTACGAAAAACCTATTTGTTCCGCCATTCTTAACCAGTACGACTGGAGATTCCCACGTACTGCTGGAAGGCTAGACTATGTCGTCGTTCAGCATCTCTCGAACTTGCTCCTTGATCACCTCTCTTTCTTTTGCGGAGACTTTGTTCGGCGATCGGTGCACAGGGGGCGCGTCGTCCCCGGTAACGATGCGGTGCTAAGCAACGGCGGTTTGGCGAGGCTTCGACGACGTTGCAAAGACGTCGCTGTATTCGGCGAGGAGGTTTGTCAGTTGCCGTCGTTTCGGGCCCGGAAGCTTAAGGTTAATGTTGGGCTGCGCTGGCGACGTACTGTTTTACTGAGGTGGCGAAGATTCTTTAATAACTGTGGCGATTTCGGTAGAGTTCCGGAGTTCCTCTACCTGAGCCACAGCTGCACCTTTCATGAAGTGTTGGGTTTCTTGTCGCAAGTTCGTCACGAGGACCACAGCGCGCCCATTCTGAAGTTCAGCTCTCCTCTTGGGACGCCGATTTCTCTTCCCAGGAGCAATGGAAGGTTGCCTTCCCAAACACCTTCGCCGCAGGTAGCAGCATAGGTCATGACGGGTACAACGACGCTTGATCGCGGCTGCAGGTTCGCGTGGTCCGCAGTGAGTCGGACGGCGGCTGACGCTGTTTGGGGTGTCTCTGGAGGCGAAACAGGTGTCCGCAGCGTCAATCTGTTTTGTCCAAGGTCTATGACGGCGCCGTATTCACACAGAAAAGTCCATGCCGACAATGACGTCTCTGGCACAGTCTTGCAGAACGACGAATCTCACAGGACATGTTTCGCCGTGAATATTGACCCGGGCCGTGCAGATTCCGACGGGCGTAATAAGGTATCCTCCGGCGGTTCCAACTCGTGGTCAACCCCAGGGCGTCATAATCTTCCGCATGCGGCGAGAGAGCCTCCCATTCAAGACTGAGATAGTCTGCTCCGGGTCAATGACTGCCGATGCGTCATGCCCGTCGATAACAACGTTTAGGTTGTTGGGAACCGTTGCTGAAGAGTGGGAGCTCTCCGGCGTTCTTGGAGGCTCTTTATTTCGGTCGTCTTCGGCAACGCCACTTCCAAGCGTTGCCGTACTTTGCTTTCATGGCGATAAACGGGCGAACGGCTGTCTCGACGGGACAGAAGTAGAGGTGACACGGGAAGGCCCGGGGACGGTGAGCGGGATCCTCGGGGATGAGCTTGCTCAGATGATGGCCGGCGCAGGAACTCCTTGATCCGCGGCTGCTCACCGTACCTCGCGCACGGGGCATCTGCCGCGAACCCTCGAAGACCAATTTCACGGTAAGGACATTTTAACTTTTCTTACCGTTAAATTATTAAATTAGGTTATTAAATAATCCTAATTTTAATACGCTAAAGAGGACATTTTCACAAAATAAGAAAGAAAACATTGATCATCCTCGTCGTCCTCTTCCAAGATTACCAAATCGCACAGACCAAGAAGGACAAAAAATTAATATTTAAAGCAATAGACTCTCCAAAAGGGGGACAATTTATATTAATTACTGTTGGGAATGCCGCGAACTTCTTTCGAACCAAAGGTTCTATGATCAAATCAAGCGGTTCGAAAGGTTCGAAATATTTCGAATATTCGAACTTCCTATATCGAGAAATTCGACGGAAGGCGAATTTTCGAACTTGTTAAACTAAAAAGTTCGACGCGTTTCGAAATTCGAACTTATTACGCTGCAAAATTCGATTCTTGTCGAACTTTCCACTTTGATAGACTAAAAAATTCGATGATTTTCAGACTTTCGAATTTCTTGCACGGCTTTTAAGCTTTTCGACCTTTCGAACTTCCTACGCTAAAAAATTCGATAATTTCCGAAATTTCGAACTCTTAATCTAGAGAATTCGAAAATGGTCGAACTTTCGATTTATGAAAAGTTAAAAGTTCGACGACGAACTTCAAATGTTTAGGGTAAAAGTTCGAAGTTCGTCGAACTTCGAAAGATATATTTGGATTCAAGCATTGGTTATATTTTTTATAAAGGTTATATTTGGATTCAAGCATTGGTTATATTTTTATAAAGGTTATATTTGGATTCAAGCATTGGTTATATTTTTTATAAAGGTTATATTTGGATTCAAGCATTGAGGTACAGTCATAATTTTTTTTCTCGCATTTTTACATGCGGTGCCGCATTCCTTGCGAAAGACAATGGCGTTTATTTCAGTCGTCTGGCATGCTTGGTTTTAAAGAAATAGATTCCCAAAGGAGCAAGGAAGGACGACGGGTTTTTGAAAATTGTCGTTTGTGCCATATTTGAAGCGCGCTATAGCCAAAGCTATTTACGGTAGAGATGTTAACCTTTTTAAGAATGACCTATGTATAGCCTAGGTAAGTGTATGTCTTAAGATATGATTTTGTTGTTCAAGACGAGTTTCGAAGAAATAGTCAAACATGTATCCACGGGCAATTATGCCCTAAACTTGGTAATTTTTTTCGTCGAAATTGTTTGAGGTATCGCATTTAAATTAACACCACAGACAGTCATATCATTACCATCTGCAGAATACAAATTAATGTATCTATTGTTCTTTTCACGTTGAGAAATAAATTAACTCAGGGAAAAAGATTTCTACTATTTTTGCTCAGATTCGGCACGTCATAAAAAAAAACAAAAAACAAAAAAAAAAAAAACTTTTTTTTTTTATTTTTTTTTTTCATTTTACGTTTCTGGGACGCGTTTCTTTTAGCCTGTACACATTTTGGTAGGAGAAACTTGTTTCGTAGTTCTGGGCCTCTGAATATGCAAGAATACAACACTTCCGGCGGATTCTTAATAGTTTTTTTTTTTCTTCAGCTTTTTATTTTTTGCATTTATTGTATATGTTTATTTCTTTATTATTTTTTACCAATGGCACAGTTATTTAGGTCGAAAAGGCATAGCTTTGAACTTCCGAACCACCGAGCATGTAACGAGTAGTGCCTTCTGACACGCGTTTCTAACAATGACCATCTGCGCGACCTTCTGTGCAGTGAAGAGCGACAGTAGCTATACATATGCATAAATAATTTCAGATTAAAATAAGCTCGACCATGCCTTCTTTCCCCGTATTGTTTTCTTTAACAGTCCAAAATATCTGGGGGGAAGGGAGAACTGGAGCCCCCCCCCCCCCCCCCCCCCCCCCCCGTTTTCCCCTTCCGACGCCACTGGTATGGTAGAACGCTCCTCGACCACAACTTGTGCCAGCTTCTGTGCTTTTTGCTCGGCGTTTCTTCCGTATCAGAAAATAAACCTCCAAAGCAATTACAAACTAAAAAAATTGTCAAGGTGCAGGCGAGCTGGTGTATGGTGATCATGATGCAAAATCCCGGGACTGGGAATGAAATTCGCAAGAAATAGTGTAAGAAGAAAGAAAAAAGGGGACAGGACAACGTCTCAAACTCAGCTGAGTTGAGTTTGAGACGTTGTCCTGAGCTGAGTTTGCAGCTGAGTTGAGTTTGAGACGTTGTCCTGAGCTGAGTTTGAGACGTTGTCCAGTCCCCGTTTTTCCGTCTTCTTATACCCCATTCACACGACTGTAAAGGTACCTTTAGCTAAGGGACCTTTATTCTCTGCGGCAAATCAAATCACGATCTTCCGCGCGTGGCGTGTGCTCGCGACCCAAGAGAACGGGCTCATTCGCCGATAGCGAAGGGACCTATGTGACCGAGTATGAGGCGTTGTCCTGTTGCCGTTCTTCTGTCTTCTTACACTTTTTTTTTCAACTTTCATTCCCAGTCTAAGGATTTTGAATCATGTACAAACTAAACTTACTATATGCCAGCGTCACTCGGGCGGCGTTCGAGCGGATTACTACCAGCGTGCAAGGGGGTAGGGAGGCAGTTTGCCAGATCGCTTCAAGGTTTTTCTGAGCCTCTACAACCTGCCTGCCCCTGGCCGCTTCGAACTGGATGAGTATCGTTATACATTGCGTTCGCGTGATCACGACTGCGGTATGCACTTAAAGACCCCCCCTCCCCCGGGCTGGCGGTCGCAATTACTGAGCTGCACACGTCACTCTGCACTGGCAAATATTCCAGCACATCCGGGACACTCGTCGTCTCATTTAATTGCCTGAACAACTTCGCGCAGTCTAAATATGACACCAGAACTTTTCTAAACCTGATTTCGTGAAAACCAGTGAGGCGTGAAAACGTTATTTGAAACTGAAATTGTCGCGGAACGTGAAAACCGGACTTCGAACTTTGCGCACTTGGACTCAAAAGAAATTTGAAACCTTCAAGTTTTTTTTTTTTCCAATTTAGCCCTAAAAGGGAATCGAAACTTTCAAATTTTTCGAGCTTTATGTAGAAAGAAATTCGAAATCTTCGAATTTATCGAACTTTATGTATATAAGAATTTAAAGCGTTCAAATTTCTCGAAATATCAGATCCAAAGAAATTCGAAACATTCGAATCTCTCGATTTTCAAGTTAGGAAACTTCGAAATCTTCAAATTTCTTGAACCAAAAGTAAAAAAATATTCCAAATAATCGAACCCGAACTTTTAGAAACCGTGAAAGCTTCGGACTTTTCGAATTCGAAACCTTTTGAAGTCGAACATCAGTTCGGGTCGAAAATATTGAAACCTTTCGAATTCGAACCTAGGGTGGTTCGCGGCATCTCTAGTTACAATAGGCCTCGCAAGTAGGCTCGTTTTCGTCTTCTGCGCATGAAAAAGGAAGTAGCGGTGACGTCAAAACGCCGAGCCCTGATTGGCTGATCGCGACCCCCTATCTGAGCGTCGTCTGCTCCTTTGCAACGTCGTCTGCTCGCAACGTCGTCTGCGTCTGTCTTACCTTTCCTGCGACTTTCGGAAGTCGAGCGAGCTCGACTTCGCCTTTCAGAGGGGGAGACGAAATAACTCGAACGGTACGTTGTTTTTGTCTTACAACTAGCCGACGTGCATCAAGGAGGGAAGTCAAAGGACTCACTTGCGAGGTGTCCCGAGGCGCCGAGGTTTGTTTGCTAAGAACCGAGAGGTGAGGGTGGTTAGTGTCCGCAAGTTCCCTCCCAAATACTTTTTCCCTCCTTTCGTGTGCGGCGAGACTTCTCACTCTTTAACGGCGTCGGCGGGTTGGCGCAGTTAACGTCGTCTGCTTTACGTTTGCTAGTCAAAGCGATGGCTGCTTTACCTTTCCTGCGTCTGTCGGAGATTCACCGCTTTTTTATCCGCGAGAGTCACCGTTGCCTCGGAAAACAAGGAGATGGCAAGAGGAAGAGATTGACCTCTTAATCTAAAATTGAGGTCAGCGATCAAAGTATAATACGGGAACGGTTCACAAGGGTCGCGCGGGCATATTCCATTCAGCACGCCAGCCGGTCGTGGGCAGACGGTCGCCGAGTCGGAGTGCCTGCTAGGCCTATCTGCCGTGCTCGCTTGGTCGTTGTCATTGGAATCGTGGCCGTAGGAGCTTTTCCCGGGTGTTTGTGGATCCAGCGTTCTTGATCCTCGTGGTCTGTTTCAAGTACGTTTTACTTTTTTCTTGCTGCTTGAAGTCGAGACGCGTGAGAAGCGCACGTAGAAAAATAAACGTCCGTTGGTCGACGTGACCGCGACGCTGTCGGCCATGCTGATTTGATTAAGACAGCTTCGGAGCTGTCGTAGCATTTCATCGTAACCTGCGCAAAACTTACGAAAATTTCGTTTCGTGAATACGAATTTGTTCTTAAGTTTTGTCTTACGCATATTTTTGGCGTAAGATCCTTTTGTGAACCTGGCCTCTGCACTTTCGAAAGTCGCGGGATAGGTAAGACAGACGCAGACGACGTTGCGAGCAGACGGCTTTAAAGGATTAGACGACGCTCAGATAGGGGGTCGCGATCAGCCAATCAGGGCTCGGCGTTCTGACGTCACCGCTATCGCCTGCGCAAGGAGCGGACGAACTTGCCCTGCGCATACATGCCCGAATGAGCGTCTAGGTCCGTTACTGCATGATCGTGTGGTTTTGATGCACCCAGTTTTTTTTATAATTGGCTTTAATACGAAATGGTTTTTTTTTGGTCATTTGACCCAATTTATTCATTGTTCATTAGTTTAAACCTGTAAAGGCCGGTTCAGACACTTGCGTTTGAGTGCGTTCGACTGCGTTGCGTCGAGAACCGAAAACGAGTCACCGGCAGATCTGTGCTTCGTATGAAGCGTAGAATCCAATTCAAGAAATCATCTTGGCACGCGATATAAGCAGCAGGGATCTCCTGGTTTCTTGCAGCCGCAACGCAGTCAAACGCAGTCAAACGCAACTGTCTGAACCCTGCTTTATGCCCTTTGGCGATGCAGGTTGACAGACAATTTTTTTATGTTTTTTACATACGCTTTTACTTAGAAATTGTAAGTTGTAAGGACATCGTCGGTATACCTGGCAAGCTTCACCGCAGTGGAAGGACACTGGTCGTCGGTCAGCCGTTCGCCAGACATCGGCTCTCTTTGGCCCAACTGGTTCATGGTGCACGTGCGCTCTATCTTCCTGGCATTGGTATCGATACTGTGGAGAAGGGGCGTCTCGTCGAAGTGGCCCCAGGTAGATAGGGGCAGCAGGCGACGATCGTCGGACTGCTGCGGCGTATGTCACCGTTGGCTTTTCGGGTGGGGCCACGATGACGAGAGCCTCCGGTTGGATGGCTCGCCGAACCTCCGCTCTGACTACTTCGACGATGGAAAGTTAGGCCTGACGTTTGGCAACGGGCAGCAGCTTGTTCAGTTCTTCCTGGACGACGTCACCGATGATGTTGCGGATGCCTGTGAAGCTAGGGCTGATATCGTTACATGATGGCGTAGAAGCAGCTACGCTCGAGTGCCGGTGGTAATGGCTGACTTTTGCGAGGAGGGCACTTTCTATGTTCGTGACCTCCGTGATGAAATGTTTGACGGTAGAAGGGGGGTTTGCGAACAAGACCACCGAAAATGTCATCCTTCACAGCTCGCATGAGGATCCGGACCTTTTTTTCGTCGGTGACTTTAGGGTCGGCGCGAGCGATCAGGCGCAGAACATCCTCGACGAAACTGGTGAAGTTCTCATTTAGGCCTTGGGTTCTTGTCCGAAGAGCTCTTCGGCCCTCTCGTGTCGGTGTTGGCTGGCAAACGTCTTCTTCGGTTCTTGCTTGCAGACCTCCCACCATGTGAAAGAAGCCTCGTGGTTCTCCGCGCCAGTGCCTCGCAGTTCCTTCCAGTGAGAATGTGATATTGTACAAGCACTGTTCAGCTAACCACCCGTTATGGCGAGCCACACGTTCATAGCGGCGGCGGTTGGGGTCTGCGACGACTGGTTGTCCATCGTCGGCCTCGTTGGCTGCTGGGTCTAGGGTAGTAAAAGTACGAAATCCCGGGGTAGGCCTTGGATGCAGCGGCTTCCTCGGGTCTCAGTAGCCCCTACGGATGGTCCTCTTAAGCCGGGGACTGGGCTTGCGCTGCGAGGCCTCGGAGGGGTACGCCTCCTGGGCTGCGATATCCAGTACCTCCACCAAAAATGTCACGAAAGACAGGTGATGAGGCGATGAATGAACAGAAACTAAACGTTTAATTTGGCGAACTTGCGCCGAAAACAAATATGCAAAGAGGTAGCGTCGCTGGTGTCGAAGGTCGGCGGAGTAGCACAATCGAGCGGAAGAGCGAGACTGACTCCGGACCGCCACGCGGAGCATCTTGTGTACCAGCGTGGGTTTCTGGAACATTCGGCGTAGAACGTTCGGCACGTAGAACATTCGTAACTCGATCAGACGACAAGGTTCTCGAACTTACGAGAATACCAAGTTGAAAGAATAAATAAAAAGCTAAAGGTTCGCATAAGCACTGTCTATGAGTTGTGAATGCGAAAGCATGCAAGCCGCTCGTCCGCTCCCTTTGTCGTCCGCTGCATACCAGCGCGCGCGCGCTTCGGGATCTCGGAGGCCATGGCGCAGCGGCCAATGGGAGCCCCGTCGACGCGCGCCAGCCAGTGGAACCGAAGGCGCGCGGAAACTAGGAGCCGTTTTTGCGCTTCCAACTGATGACATCAGCTCGCTCCATGAGACAGCTAATGCTTTCGCATTAATAAAAGAGGACTCCGCTCCCTGGAATCGAACGCGATAGCCAAGGGCGGTAACCATTCGGCCACGAACGCGCTCGCTTGGCAACGCGAGTGGCAATATAAGAATTCCAAGAGCACCTACGGAACTCGCTTCACCTTTTTTTACATCTAGAGAATTTAGTCATTTGTGCCCAATTCCTTGGTTATTGAATTGTGAGAACGGTTACTCTGAAAAACTGGACATATTTGAGTCCAGACGAGATAATTTCGACCACTCGATCAAGAACCTGTTCTAATTGACAGAGAGTTGAAATGTACTCGGATGTTTTAGTTAATAGCACAATAGTTTTTATTCTTTCTTGCCACTTTGTTGGCACTTTGTTTTACTAATTAAGCTCATGTTGCCAATATTTTACTAACACTTTTGAACTACCCTACAATGATTACGAACGGTATGAGGGCTACATGGCTACAATTATTTGAAAAAAACTTGGCCAGTTTACACTTTCTGTTTTTTTTTTCTCTCTGCGTGATCTACTCTCCAGAGTATACACATTAATCTTCACGACGCAACAACGTATGAACATTCAACATAAACATTTAACTTTAATTTTTATGTGTCGCTTATTCTGATGTCTGTGTGCTTTTGTTTGGCTATAACTTTCATGTTCCATCATGTAATATGAGTGCGCTACTTATTTGTTACTGTTTCAATGGCCGGTTTGCTAGCACCCAGACCGAAAGACCGAATGGTTTTTTCTGGACATCTAATAAAATTGATTTATTGAGTGAATATTTTTTCTCCTCCGAGTTTTTAGAGCCATTAATCTTATTATTATTATTATAATTTTTACTATTGAAAAAAAGATGAAGTGTCCGAAGGCAGTCGCTCTTTTTTGATCGTTCTTCATATTTCGAGTGTTATTCATATTATTTCAACCTGATGTGCTACCGGCGGACTGTTCGTGGCCCAAGTCGGGCCCTGGAGTCGCGACGGGCTTAAGGCGGCGTCTATTTGCCGTCTTGACTGCGAGTTCGCCGCCTTAGGATCGCGACTGCGGCCCCATCCACCTCCATCGGTGTCCATCAATCATAAGCCAGCGGTCGTCGTCTCATCTTACCATCGACGTACAGCGACCGTCTGAGACTTGATGGCGATTCAGCGACCATCTAGTCCTTTGCGAAAACCGACTATCAACGCACTGTGAGACCTGGCTTTCCCGGTGACCGTACAAGACTGTCGTCGAATCACTGTTTTACCGGTGTAGCTTGTCTCTTCAGCTGGCGGCGGGCATACCCCTGGCCGCTGTAAGGTCTTCCGACCTTGTTCAGCGGAATCGCCACCATCAGCACCGTCCTTGGTGTGTGCTGTGTGGTAGCTGCTCTTGCTCTGCTAAATCGTTCCCATCTACTACCGCTCGAGCACCGGCAAAGTGTATGCCTCTGCCAGGTTTTTGCCAGTGATTACGCTTGAACGCTTCGAACACCGACCTAACTAGATGTTTGACAGCCCGACTTGCGTTCCACGATGCACGCGCATATAAGCTTTGTTTCGCGCTTAACAAGTGAGCACACTGTTCAATCTTTTAGTGTATGACTCGCAAACGTCGATCTGCATTTTCCTATATTTATAGCTTCTTTCACCTCTTCCGTTTTGCCATGGCCTCCACTAACTGTTCCAAGTGCCACGAGCCTTTGCCTGTTGATGGGGGATACCTGATTTGCGCGAGTTGTGAAAACAGCTACCACCTCGGAAAGTCATGTGCCGGTGTTGCTGCGAGCACATTTAACTCCATGAGTTTAGCGAAACGACAACAGTGGCTCTGCCATCTGTGCCGCACCTCTGTGACTAAGTCGACAGGAGGAAGCTTGGAAGCGGATTCGCATATAGAGTCCGCGTCAATTGCAGCCCAGTTAGCCGAAGTAAACAAGAAAATCGACTTGCTTCTCTCTCTCAAGAGTAGCGTGGATTCGCTCGCCCAGCTTCCGGCAAACGTTGATGAGCTGCTCACCGTTAAATCTGCGGTTGATGCCATGGAACAATCTGTCAATGAAGTTCTTGAGTCAGTAGCCTTCTGTTCAGCTCAGTATGACACTCTGCTCAAACAAGTGGCTGAGCAGGATGCTACTGTTTCAGAGTTACAGACCGAGGTGAATTTTTTAAAGTCCTCCATGTCAATCCAATCAGAGGAGATCCAACGACTCAGGTCTGAGCTCAACGACTCCGAACAATTTAGTCGTCGATCTAACCTTGAGATCCATGGCCTTCCCTGCAGATCCAATGAAGATCTTTCGGTTGAGCTTGATGATATAGCACAAAAACTCGGCATTTCCGACTTCCATCCTTCAAAGGTTGAGGCCGTTCATCGCCTGCCCTCTTCGCGTGATACCATTCCCATTACGTTGGTCAGGTTTCGCTCTGCGCGTGCTAGGGACCGCTGGTTGAGGTTGCGTAGCTCATTGGGTACTCTCGCCCGTGAACGAAAACTCCCAAAACTCTTTTTTAACGAGAACTCGACACAGACGAACAAGGAGCTCTTTTGGAAAGCCCGGGCGAAAGGCAAAGGAAAACAATATCGATATGTCTGGGTTAAAAACGCAAAGATCTACGCAAAAAAAGCAGAGGGAGCCCCACTCATTCACATTACTTGTGTCAATGACTTAGAGCTCATTGCCTAGCAACCATGACCTTGACATTTTTTGACTGCGATGATTTCAATTCAATTTTGAGTAATTTTGACTCCTCCACTAGCGGGTTCACCATTTTTCACACTAATATTCGTAGTGCTAGGAAGTATTGGGAGCAATTTGGTCTTATAGCCAGTTCCCTATACGATCTTGTCGACGTGTGGGTCTTAACGGAGATAAGTGTACCAGCTGCTTCTGTTGATCAGTTCTCAATACCTGGTTATCAGCAATTCTTTCATACTCGCCCTGACAGGACAGGTGGAGGTATTGGGATTTTCGTCAAAGATTCATGGGGTACAGAACAGTTAAAAAATACTGTCGTTCATGCAGAGTCTGTCACTTTCAAAATTTTCAACTCAGTATTCTCTATTGCATTAGTCGCCTGCTATCGCCCTCCATCAGAAAGCGCTTCGTCCTTTTTAGTTGAATTGAGAGCTTGCTTGACTGACCTTCAGGCCGAGGAACAACTTTGCGTAGTCGGCGACATGAACCTTGACACCTTGAAACCCACAAAGTCAACCGTATGTGACTACTTGAATCTTCTCTCAGAATTTGGTCTCAACTGTACAATTCAAGCACCTACCAGAGAGGAAACTTTGAATGAACACCTTGTTTCTGCTTGTCTAGACCACATGATTATACGCACTCACGGCCTTTCAGTTAAGTCTGCTGTCATTTCGCAGAAACTCGCAGATCACTATTTTACCGCCGTTCAACTGGTTTCTGATACGCCTCTAAGATACACCTGTCCGGAAACAAAACTTATAGAGGTTGTCGATCGGAAATTATTCGACAAATTAATCTCTTCTTATGATTGGGGACGTTTACTGACATATTCAAATCAAGAACTCTACACGAAGTTTATTAATCTTTGGCAGACTTTTACAAGACGCAGTAAAAAAATAATTACTATCAGAGAGAAGCGTGCTGAACATATTTGGTTGAGTAATGTCATTATTGCCGCGATTAAGTATAAAGAGATATTATGGACGCGTTGTCGTCGCTCTCCCGATAACATAGACCTGCGGAATGAATTCCGAAGTGAGCGCAACCAAGTCACTGCTTTAATTCGCTCCGCTAAACGTAACTATATTAAACAGAAGTTAATAGATTCCCGTTATGATTCCCGTGTAACTTGGTCTGTTGTAAACGATTTACGAGGAGGCCACAGCGTGAAACATTCTGTGAACGAGACGATCAACCTTGTAAGAAACAGTCCACGGCAAATGCGTTTAATGTACATTTTGGGGAAACCTCAAATGTTTCACGCGATAATGAAGTTTGTCTCTCAAAAGCAGCTCCGGTGAATGTAGCGTCTGCCTTCCTTCCTGAAATTACAGAGCAAGGTCTACATAGTATGTTGCTTAGTTTCAAGCCGGGTTTGTCTCCTGGAATTGATAACGTCCGGATGGCTGATTTGCGGAGAAATTATGCACCATTGAGGCATGTGATACTAAATATGTTAAACCGCTTCATAACGTCAGGTGATATTCCAGATCTCAAAACAGCCATTGTCAGGCCTTTATACAAAAATGGGGATCATAGTAGCATCGAAAGCTACCGTCCTATATCTATCTTGCCTTCACTGGCGAAACTTTTAGAAAAACACATTTTCCAGACAATGTCAGCGTTCTTAGAAGAATTTAACCTTATGTCTCCCCAACAGTACGGTTTCGTTATGGGTACAGGAACCCAACCCTTACTTGAAGACTTTTCCGATGTTCTTCATAATGCATTTGAACATAATCTTTTCACGTGTGCACTCTTTCTAGATATTTCTAAAGCTTTCGACTCAGTCTCACATAAGGTACTTTTAAATAAGCTGTTCAGCCTCGGCTTCAGAGGTCCTTTTTACAGACTGCTAGAAAACTTTCTGTCAAGTAGTACACAACTCGTTTCGATATGCAGAGCTCGGAGTTTGAAAATGTCCCTAAAGGCTGGTGTTCCACAGGGCTCGATACTATCACCTCTTCTTTTTAACATCTATGTCAATGATCTTCCTAAGGCGGTCAACTTCTGCACAGTATTTCAATACGCAGACGATACTGTCCTGTTGTCGAGTCATGTACGATACCATGAGGCTGTTGAGCTACTCCAATCAGATGTATTACGGCTCATGAACTGGTTTTCAGCAAATGTCATGAGAGTAAACGCGAAGGAAGCACAACTAGTGTGCTTTCGTAGTCCACTAAAACAGGTTCTTTTAGACAAACCAATTTTTCTTCACACGTCAGATTGTGTTTCTTGCGAATGTGCGCCAATTGTTTATGTGAACTGTACGAAATATCTGGGACTTTATTTTGATTGCGACCTGTCATGGAACTCTCACTTCTTCTATATTTTCAAAAAAATACGAGCCGCTTCGTGCACCTTATATAATCTTCGCATACTTCTTCCCATCACAACAAAAAGACTTCTGATGCACGCCCTTGTTTATAGTATTCTCCAGTACTGAATAACTTTATTCGGACGGTGTACTGCCTTATAAGAATCTAAAGTGAACTCCTTACTGAATGGCATCCTGCGTAGTGTAGCTTACGGTTCTAGTCTCCAAAGATCTGATAACCTCTTTAATGACCTCTCGCTACCAACTTTAAAATCACTATTTTTGGAAACAGTAGTGCTGAGGCACTACTGGGATAACACCTTTAAGACCCCCAACACTGTCTGTCGTGCCCTTCGAGACGTGAGACCATATCAAACGCCGCGCATCAAAACACATTTTGGAAAATGCGTTCGCCTCTACAATGTATCCCATATTTTTAACAACCTCCCTTCTGTGCTACTCGACGTAAGTTCTCGAGGAGCTTTGAAACGTAGATTGAAGACTCTTTGCCTAGACATCATTTTTTAAAGTGCCGATTAATTTTTTTGTTTTCATTTTTTTTCTACTTAATGTGATTTCTGTGCGCTGTGCACTACTCCCTGTTTGTATATATTTCTCTCTGTCACACGTTCTAGATCTCTGAAAGGTTTATACTAACTTGCTTTAAGTGTGCCTTAAGTAATTTGTAAGGAACTAGTCCTACAACCCTTTAGGGCTTTGACGGTTCCGATATGTGTATATAGCTGTATTTGAAGCACCTGCATTAAAATATTATTATTATTATTATTATTATTATTATTATTATTATTATTAGAATTATTATTATTATTATTATTATTATTATTATTATTATTATTATTATTATTATTATTATTATTATTATTATTATACTTATTTTAGATTCGACGACGACGACACGCGACTTCGGTTGCTGGCAATTTTGCGGCTCCAAATTTGTGCCTCATTTAATCTTCTAATCAGTTTCTTTGATGACCTCGACGTAAGGGATCGCCTCTCGGTAGTTCTGCCTCCATGCAAGTACCATCCGCTCAACATCTTACGGAGGATTTGACTGCAACAGTGGGTCACCATCATTCCACCTGGCAAGTCCCAACAACCATCTTGGAATCCTAATACTCCTACCCTTACGACTAACCAAGTTCACGGTGTCGGCGACGAGAATCATTTCCTCATTCAGCGCATTTGTTCTCACGGGTCAGCCTGGAACCCTTCACTTACTGTGCATTTATTTTATATCTATCTCAACTGTCTACCTTCTTGTGAATCTTCTTTGTCGTCTTCATCTTAATATCATGGCCGATCCTGAAATATGCGCGTTTGCTCTGAACCTGTGCCATTGGACGGCAGGAACAAGAAGTGCGCTGACTGTTCTCGCCCGTATCATTTGGGGAAAAGGTGCGCTGGCATCGCTGACGGCACCTTTAAAGGCATGAGCACTGCCAAGCTCGAGAAGTGGCGATGCCTCGCCTGCCGTGGAGGTTCAGCGAAGTCGGATCTAAGCACCAACCCTCCCTCTTCTCAAGCTGACGCCACTACATTTTTGGCGCAGCTAGAAACGGTGCACCAAAAACTCGATCGTCTGCTATCTTGGAAGGACACCGTCGACTCACTCCACGAACTGCACCCCAAAATGGATGCCTTGTTGTCCATGAAGCAGGCAGTCGATACGATGCGCGACACAATGGCCGGGATGCAAGAGTCCCTGAACTTTCTGTCGTCTCAGTACGATTCCCTTCTAGCTTCAGCACAAACTCAAGACAAGATCATCAAGGCACTTCAAACAGAAACAACTACCTTGCGGTCACTGATATCCCACCAAGCAGTGGAAATCCAACATCTGAAAGCCGTCCAGAACGAATCTGAACAAGCTAATCGCCAATGTAATATGGAAATTCACGGAATACCCTTTGCTTCTCGTGAAAACCTTGGCGGCATCCTCGAAGGCTTAGCTAGGCAATTTGAAGTGGAGGACTTCCAGACATCACAAGTTGAGGCAGTGCATCGCCTTCCCGCAAGGCGTGATGTCGTACCACCTATTCTGGTCCGTTTCTCGTCAGTTCCTCTGAAAGAGCGTTGGATGGCCTGTCGTGGCCGCTTGGGCTCTCTCACAAGAGAAGAATCACAGCCCAAACTCTACTTCAACGACAATCTGACAGACGGCAACAGAAAGCTCTTCTGGATGGCTAGAACCAGAGGGAAAGAGAAAGGATTCAAGTTCGTATGGGTTAGTCATGGTCATATTTTTGCGAAACAAAACGTAGGCTCTTCTATACTCCGAATCACTAATGTTGCTTCTTTGGAGCGAATTGTGTAGACTTTATGGCCACTTTTTTTTACTTTACGGACCTACACTCGTGCTCAAAAAACTTCCAGTCAAGTTCTGGTAGTTCCTTTACTTTATTTAATGTTAATATAAGAAGTTTACGTAAGCACTGGGATGAGTTTAGACTAGCCGTAGATTGCGTACTTCCGATCGCCGATGCATTTGTTCTCACAGAAATTAATATTCACAATGACGAGGTTGACAGGTTTTCGCTACCTGGATTCAACAGATTTTTTTATACTCGGGACAAAATGCGCGGAGGTGGTATTGCAGTTTTCTTAAAAGCTACTGCGGGTTATTCAGAAATAACCACTTCATTTCTTTCTTGCGAGTCGCTGGCACTCCGTGTTACTACTTACGTTTATGACCTCTACTTGCTCGCCTTTTATAGACCACCTTCTGAAAGTGTTCCAGGTTTTCTCTCTGAGCTACGCCACTGCATTCAATCTTTGCCGGGTAATGCAACCCTCTGCATCACAGGAGACATCAACATTAATCTTTCAAAACCCTCTAAATTACTAGTTTGCGAGTATCTTACATTGTTGGCTGATTACGGAGTGGAACCTTACATTCTCGGAGCAACCAGAGAAGAATTTCTGTGTGGCAGATTTGTCAGCTCATCAATAGATCATATTAACCTGAGGACATCATCGTCAGCAATTAAATCGGCAATTATAAAACAAAAATTATCAGATCACTATTTCGTAGCGTGTCAGATTGAATTTCCAAAACAGGTTTCTACTGGCAAAAATACAGATATCCGTCGAATTGAAATTGTTGATAATAAGACTTTTGATAAATATGTCTCTGGGTACGACTGGGTAACATTTCAGCGACATGTAAACCATTCAGAACTCTATACTTCGTTTGTCCAACTGTTTCGGCAGTTTTATAATGCATCAAAAAAAGTAATATTTCTGAAACAAAGAAAGTCAAACATACTTTGGATATCCACTGACATACTGTCCGCTATTAAACTTAAAGACGTAGCTTGGAAGCGTTGCCGTCGTTCACCTCATAATCAAAGACTGCAGCACGAATTTCGAATTATCCGCAACAAAGTTACTGCGCTTATTCGCTCGGCTAAACGAATTTGCTTCCAGAAACAGTTCTCTGAGTCTCGGAATAATTCCGCTAAAACTTGGTCATTAATTAACGAACTGCGAGGTGTCTCCCCGGGCATACAAAAAAAAAAAACGTATTCAAGATGTATTTGGGCATAATTCCCTCATAACTGCTAATCTTTTTAATGATTTTTTTGCCGCATTTTCCGGTACACTCCGGAAAAGCACCTTATCCCTTTCTTTTTCTTACGCAAACTCTGCTTCCGCTTTTCTCCCACTGATGACAGCTGATGATTTACAATCTATAATTTTTAGCTTGAAGTCGAGTAAATCTCCAGGATTCGATGCTGTACGGCTGAGTGATCTACGCAGGGATTGGAATTATGTTCGGGACACACTTCTTCTGTTGTTGAACACTATAATTGAAACCGGTTGTATACCTGATGATCTAAAAATCGCGGTTGTTACACCTATCTTGAAGGGAGGATGTCGAAGTAAGGTTGAAAACTATCGGCCTATTTCCATTTTGCCATGTCTAGCTAAAATATTAGAGAAATTTATTTTTATCACCATGTCTTCCTTTATAGACAAACAAAACTTAATGTCTCCAAATCAGTATGGCTATATTGCCGGCCGAGGCACACAACCTCTCCTGGATGCTCTTTCGGACGACATAAATTATGGCTTTGAACACAACTTATGTACATGCGCGTGCTTTCTTGACGTATCAAAGGCATTTGATACAGTTAGTCACTCCATTTTACTCAAAAAGCTTTCAGCTATAGGTTTCCGTGGTCCTTTCTTGTTGCTATTAGAGAGCTTCTTATCTGACCGCTCACAAGTGGTTTCGGTGAACGGCGTGCATAGCTCTAAAATATTTCTGAAATCTGGGGTCCCACAGGGGTCTATCCTTTCACCACTATCTTTCAATATCTATGTCAATGATATGTGCACTGCTGTTTCCGACTGCATTCTACACCAGTACGCTGATGACACTTTGTTACTTACGCGTCACCTCTCTTATCCAAAATCAATAGAGATGCTCCAACGTTCTTCAAATCAACTAATGGAATGGTTTAATCGCAATCTACTTGATATAAACATCTCTAAGACGAAACTCGTCTGCTTTCACAATCCTCTAAAAGTTATTTTTTTAAATGTTCCTTTTTTCTTACACACATCAGAATGTATCCTCTGCCATTGTGATCAAATTCCTTATTCAGACACCGTAAAATACCTTGGAATACTCTTAGATTCAGACCTATCATGGAACTCTCATCTTACAAAAATATATTCACAACTAAGGAGTGTTTCCTGTTTGCTTTATCATATCAAAACATTTATTCCTCTTGGTGTATTGTAGGCATATTGCCTATTCTTTAGCTTACAGCAAGTTACGCTATGGTATAACTATTTTTGACCAATGCTCGAACTTGTGGCAAACAAAGGTGAACAGCATCTTGAAGGGAATTCTAAGAAATGTATACTATAATCTTACGTCCTCCAATTAAAATTTTTTTCAAATGCTTTTAATGCTCGATTTTCGATCTTTGTTCTTGGAAACAGTGGTACTCAATCACAACTAGAATGATAAATTTAAAACGCATCACCCGGTCTCACGGCAGTTGCGCAAGTTTTCACGATACCTTGTTCCCAGTTGCTACACTCGGTATGGTAAAAACATTCGTTCATTTTATGTTCCGCATATATTTAACTCTCTCCCGCCTCATTTTTCAGACATCACGTCCAAAAAGAAACTTAAAAAAGCTCTACGCCATGTATATTGGAATGAAGGAGATACATAAATAATTTTTGTCTATCGCGAGAAAGAGGAGGGAAAGGGGGGGGGGGGGGAAGCGGCGTAGTTTCATTCTGGGTTAATAAGCGTTTTTTTTCTCCTCAGCCATTTTATTCTTACTTTCGACGCTAATTGAATTGTCGATGCTGTTCTGCATCTTAAAATATTGTTTTCTATTGTTTTTTTAATAACACACACGTCCATGACAAAAGCTTTCGGCTTGTGGGTGTAACCTTCCTGTGACTTTCATGTGACATTCGTGTGACTTTCACGTGACTCCAGTGTGACTTTCAGTTTTTGTGATTGTTCTTTTTTTATCGTGACAACTGACGTCATTTTGCTCAAGTCCTCCACTGTTTTTTTTTTTCGTTTTTTTTTTTTAGAATATTTTGTCATTAGTGCTACCATGGTTCAGTCACACAAGCCCTTGAAGGCTTTGACGAACCGGCCTTGCTTCATCACTGCACCCATAATGTACAAATAAATTTATTATTATTATTATTATTAGAATTATATTATTATTAGAAAAGAAGGAGAAGAAGTCCCCGAGAACAATGGCTCTTTAAATCGCTCTTCACATTTCAATTGAAATTTCCGGTATTTAAGGCTCATTACAATCCGCGAGAAGTGTGACAACCACATTCAAGCCCTGGCAACACCACGAGACTGCTCTTTCGTCAAGAACGGGTAAACCGGCGTCTTTATGACCTCGGCTGTGAGGTTAGGCTTGCGCGATATCCCTTGCCGGGCTTTCTCGCATTCGAACCCACGCCCGCTCTACTCGCAAGGCAAACTTTGCGGTGAGTTCTAGAATAAGTGGTGGCCTACGTTTCCAAGAAGACAAGGGAGAAGTAACGCAAGATCTCCGGGCAGCAACATTCAAGATCATGGCCCCCTCCCAGACGCCTGCCGCCGGCCTCACCTATTGACCTCACCCGCGTCGTGACGCCCTGAAGCCATCACAGTGCGCCGCTTGATTCAGCGTCTAATGTTGGGTGTCGATGTGTCGCCGACGGGACGCCTTTGACCAGGAGGATTGCTTCCCAGTTGCATCCTTTAGAGCTTGTCTGACTGTGACCGACGCAATTTGAACAGGTGAGAGCAAAGGTCACTCTGCTTGATTTGCCACTTGTTCGCCCGCTGACGTTACTTGAAGCTCTGTTGCCAATCTATTTATGTAAACTGTGAAATAATTTGCTAGATAACTTCATTTACTATATACTTATTATGAATTGCGTAAAATGCAACCTCGCCCTACCGGTTGACGGAAGGTTCCTGACTTGCTCATCCTGTCAGAATGGGTACCATCTTGGCAAACCCTGCTCCGGCGTTGCAGATACTACGTTTTCGGGTATGAGCGCTACCAGAAGAGACAGTTGGAAGTGTCCTTCGTGTCACGGCAGCGAGGCTCGCTCGAGCACTGCGGCCAACAGCGGCGTTCTTCTCGAGAGCTCTAGTGTCCCTGCTGAAAGTCAGCAGGATGAACCGAGCCTCGCGTCTGTAGGTTCTCAGCTTGCCTCGATCAATGTAGCGCTCCATCAGCTTCTTCCTCTGAAGACTAGCGTCGATTCGCTCTTGCCTCTTCCAGCTAAAGTGGAGCTACTGCTATCCCTTAAGCCAGTTGTTGAAGAACTGCGAAACACTGTTGTAGGACTTCAGTCTACAGTAAACTCCTTCAAAGAGAAATATGACTCGGTGCTGGCTCTTGCACTGACCAATGAGGAATCAGTAAAAGATCTCCAAAAGGAGGTCAACCAAGTAAAAACAGTGATGGATGAGCAGTCACAGGAGATCTCAAGGCTGAAAGAAGAGTTGAACGACTCGCAGCAGTACAGCCGCCGTTGTAATATGGAGGTACAGGGTCTTGCTTACACGCCGAGGGAGGACCTGGTTAAGGTCATGGAAGATCTCTCCCAGAAAATAAGCCTTCCGTCATTGCGCTCTTCGGACATTGTCGCAATCCATCGCCTTCCAACCAAACGAGACGCAGCCCCGCCAGTACTGATTAAGTTTGCCTCAGTCGAGATTAAGGAAGCCTGGATGGCTGCACGTGGCAGGCTGCAGAAGCTATCGCTGACTGATAACGAACCTAAATTATATTTTAACGACAACCTAACCCCAGCAAACAAAAAGCTTTTCTGGATGACGAGAACGAAAGGGAAAGAAAATGGATACAAATACATTTGGCTCAAAAACGCAAACATTTATGCCCGCGAAAGCGAGGGCTCTCCGGCTCTACGCGTAAACTCAGTTAGGGATCTCGAGAAGCTCATCTAAGAAATGACAGCTTGCTTTTCTATTCCAGACTGTGGCTCTTTTCACCAGGTTTGAGGACCTACTTCAGAATACTCTTTTACCATTATTCACGTTAATATTAGGAGCTTACGTAAACATTGCGAGCAGTTTCGGGATTTAGTAAGTCATTTTAACCCTCCCATTGACGTATTTGTGCTTACTGAAATTAGTATCTCATCATCGCGAAGCAACCAGTTTGTTTTGAATGGTTATAACGAGTTGTTTCACACCCGTGAACGCAGTAGAAGTGGAGGTATTGCTATATATGTTAAAGAAATGTGGCTATCTGCAAGTTTGAATGTCTCTTTCTCCCATGCTGAATCTCTCGCTATAAGTATTTCTCAGTCTGGATTTTCTTTATATTTATTAACAATTTACAGGCCTCCATCAGAAAATGTCTCACTTTTTCTTGCAGAACTAGAAGTTGCACTTAAAGAGTCTCGCTCCGAAGGGCAATTTTGCATGGTCGGCGACTTGAATATCGACACCCTTAAACCTTACAAATCCAATGTTTGCGATTACTTAACCCTGATTTCGGAATATGGAATTGAAAGTACTATCAGCCTCCCCACAAGAGAGGAGCTCCTATCTGGAAAGTTAGTCGCGTCCTGTATTGATCACATAAATACCCGCTCTCCTGACACCACCGTAAAATCTGCCGTCATCACTAATAAGCTCTCCGATCACTACTTCATAGGTTGTCGGTTACAAAGGGAGGTGAATGAGCGAAAAGAAAAAGCACGTGGTTGTACTTTCGTTGCGATTACTGGTACAGTCAAATTTGATCTGTCGGTAGCTACATTTGACTGGAATCAAATATTGATGTCGGTGGAGCCCGCCGCTATTTACAGCGTTTTTGTAGAGGTATTCCAGTCCTTCTATCGTAACTCATTAAAAGAAGTGAAATTCAAGAAACGGTCGGATAAGCCATGGTTAAACACCGACATCATGGTAGCCATTAAGACTAAGGAGGCATTGTGGTTGCGTTCTCGCCGTGCCCCTAAAAACTTAGAGCTGAGCGCCAAATTTAAATGTGCAAGGAACCGTGTAAATGCGATTATTAGATCCGCGAAACGACGTTACTTCCAGAGGAAGTTTTTTGAGACAAGATCAAATCCACGGGAAACATGGGAGTTAATAAACACCTTAAGATGGCGCGCATCGAGACAACCGATAAGTATTTCTCTAGAGAGGCATTTCGGAGCTAACTTACAATCCACCGTCGATGATTTCAACAAAATATTTGCTTCGACGTCAGGTATCGCCAGAGATCGTAAAGATACCTCTACCAGTTCAGAGCATAAGCTCAGATCACCTTCCTCGGCATTTTTACCTCCTCTTGATTTAAGTATATTGCGCTCTATTTTATTTGGTATAAAGCGGAATAAAGCACCTGGAATCGATGGCATCCGCGTTGGTGACCTATGCCGTAACTTCGATGCAATTAAAGAAGTCCTCCTTGTAATGATAAATGTTTTTTTGAGTTCTGGTATTATCCCCGTTGACCTGAAGACTGCACTTGTGAAACAACTTTTTAAAGGAGGCACACCAAAAAAGCACGAGAGCTACCGTCCTATCTCAATCTTGCCATGCATTGGGGAAATATTAGAAAAGCACCTATTCACCGTGATGTCAAGCTTTATCGACAGCTCGGATATATTGTCAAATAACCAGTATGGTTTTGTGGCAGGGAAAGGTACCCAGCTACTCCTCGAAGACTTTGCAGATCTTATTCACACCGCATTTGAGAACAACCTATTTGCGTGTGCACTTTTTTTAGACCTATCTAAAGCATTCGACGCCGTTAGCCATGACGTGCTTCTCAGCAAACTACATAATTTCGGCTTCCGCGGTCCATTTTTTCTTCTCCTACAAAGTTTCTTTTCGGAGCGTTCGCAGATTGTGTCTGTAGGACAATTTAGGAGCACGTGCGTAATGATAAAAGCTGGTGTCCCTCAGGGTTCGGTGTTGTCGCCACTTCTGTTTAATATATACGTAAACGATATTTCCACCAGAGTATATAAGTGTCGTCTATTTCAGTATGTGGATGATACCTTGCTCGTCTTACAGCTATCATGCAGCTATCATGCTGTAAACTTACAGCTATCATGCTGTAAACTTATTGAAACATGATGCCACGCAAATAATGGACTGGTTTGATGAAAATTTAATCACAATTAATGCGTCAAAAACAAAACTGGTATGCTTCAGAAACCCACTCAAGAAAGTGAACCTTGACTCACCAGTCACTCTACACAAATCGAATTGTACGGACTGTCTTTGTTCTCAGCTGGACTATGTTGATAAAGTTAAGTATTTGGGAGTGTATTTCGATTCAGACATGTCATGGAATTCCCATATGTCGTACATTTGTAAAAAGATTCGGAGCGTAAGCTGTTTACTTTTCAACAACAAAGTGTTTATGCCTTTTGCGGTAAGAAAGTCTATCGCGCATGCCCTAGGCTATAGTATAGTTAGGTACGGTATAACCATTTTTGGTAACTGTGCAGGGCTATGGAAAATTGAAATCGATCGTATTTTGAGGGTTATGTTAAAAAGCGTTGGGTATAATTGGGATTTTCCGACTGATATTAATGTTTTCGAGGCACTACAGATGCCGAATTTCTCTGCTCTTTTTGTACAAAGTGTAGTACTTCGTCACTTTTGGAGCAATGATTTCAAGCTCCCCTTCGTCAGTCATAAAAGTCTCCGACATACGTCACGTTTTGTAACCCCTCGTTGTGTGACGCGCTACGGCAAACGAGTTCGCTCGTATTATGTGCCCTTCATCTTTAACACACTTCCTGAGCACATCATCGAGGCCAGCACAAAAAAACAACTGAAGAAATTGATGAACAGTTTGTCCGTTTAGTATTGCTGCAGCATTGTTTTCTCTATTTATTGTTCTTCCTGGTGTATGATTCACATTTGAGTATGACTTGTGTGGTCTTGTGCAACAAGTCTTCTCTGACTTTAACAAAACCGTGTTTGTATCATGTATATTTTTTTTCTATGAACATAGCGTACACAGTGTGTTCGTGCTATGAAAAACTATTACATTATTCACAGACTAATCAAATCGCACGTTTCTCTTTGCGAGCCGATTGTGTTGTACTTTATTTCGGATAGCTTTTGTGAAACAAGTCTGTGTGTGAGTGCGTGTGTTTTGTGACTCATCTACAGGACAAGCCTACTCTTCCTGACATTCCCTCTAAGGAGACTGACATTTCGGGTGACTTCTTATGCTTTGTATGCCCATGTGAATGCACGATTTTCCTCTTCCTTTTATTTTACAATGGTGGACTTGATCCTACAAGCCTCTGTGGCTTTGATCAGTACTGGAACTGAAATGGCATATTTGCACCACGGAATAAAACTATTATTATTATTATTATTATTATTATTATTATTATTATTATTATTATTATTATTATTATTATTATATGGTTTAAAATCCGAAGAAAGTCTGGAGATACGTTAGATCGCAATGTGGAAGGAATATTAGGTATTAGGTGTGGAAGGAATATTAGGTCCGACACTCCTTTGGACATCGGGCGATATAGGAGGGGCCTGGCCGAGTTGTTTGCTGATTACTTTAGCTCAGTTTACAAAGATAGTACGGACTCTCCATCCACCGCGTCGTTCAACCCGTCTGAGTTCAGCGAAATGGTGAATTGCATTCATGTCGACGAAGGATGTGTCGAGCTTTGCATTAAGAAAATGAAAGGCACATTATATTCTGGTCATGACGGAATACCCACAGCAATTGTCAAATCTTTTCATGATCTGTTCAGACCCATACTAACCACAATATTTAATAACTCTTTAAAGTCTGGAATATTCCCCATAATGTGGAAAACCGCCGTTGTGGTTCCGATCTTGAAGTCGGGAAATAATGGTGATGTTCTTAACTACCGGCCTATTTCCCTTCTTTCTTCATTTTCTAAGCTTTTTGAAATGATAGTGCATCAATTCCTGTCTTTCAAGTTTCGCAACGTAATAATTCATAATTAACACGGCTTCATCTCTGGCAGATCAACAACCACTAATCTTGTAACTTTTATGTCGACCGCAGCTCGGGTGGTCTGTAACAGGGGTCAGCTAGACGTTATTTACTTTGACCTGAGTAAGGCTTTTGATGTTGTTAATGATATGATGCTATTGTCCAAGCGTTCCACCTACGGTGTGTTTGGCTCATTATTTCAGTGGCTGAAGAGTTATTTGTGCAACAGAAACGCATACGTACGTGTCAACAACTCGTCATCTTCGTTGTACAAGACATGTTCGGGTGTTCCTCAGGGATCGGTCCTAGGTCCCCTTTTGTTTTCAATTTTTGTAAATGATGTTTCCCGTGTTGTTTAAAATTCTATGTTTCTCCAATACGCGGATGATATAAAAATCTACAAGGCATTGTGACGCCACAGGATTGCACTAGGCTTCAGGAAGACGCATGTTCCTTCTTCCAGTGTTGCTTAGATAATGATCTTTGTTTAAACCGTTCTAAAACAAAGGTCACGACTTCTTCTCGTAAGACGCATAATACCTCTTGTTTTTATAATATCCACGGCGAAATCCTCTCTCGTGTCGATGAAATGAAAGATCTCGGTTTCACCTTTGACTCAAGTTTGAGGTTCGATGGCCATGTAACCAGGGTGGTGGTCATCTCGTCTCTCCGCACTTTGGGTGCCGCATGTCGTGTTACGAAAGAGTTTGAAAACCCGCCTGCATTTCTCGCATTGTACTGTTCATTAGCAAGGTCACAGCTGGAGTACGCCTCAGTTGTGTGGAATGGAATTTCCCAAACCAAATCTGGGTGGATCGAGCGAGTTCAAAAGAAGTTTATTTCTATCATGAAGCATCGCTATCTTAAAGAGGATGTACCTGGTAAGAATTATGAAGATTCACTAAAACTTTTTAAATTTCTTAGCCTGCACCGGCGTCGGGAGAAAGCAGATTTGTTGTTTCTGTTTAAGGTAACGCACGGCCTAATTGATTCACCATACCTCTTGTCTCAAGTGAGTCTTAGAGTTCCACGCGTACATACACGTCTTCAATCACCTTTTTATATCTCTCGAGCTTTTAATCAACTAGTCACACTCCTCAGGTTGGCTGAATGTTATAATCGTCACTCGGAAGTACCTGATATATTTGACTAGTGCTATGGGGCTTTCAATCAATTGATTGTAAACCTGTTCATACTTGAGCAGGAGTGAAAAGTGCTGAATGTCCGACTGTGTGTAATTCATTGTTTTTTCAATATGCGTGCGTTGCAAATGTCTCGCTGCTTCGCATTTATTTACGCGCTTTAACTTCCCTCCGAACATCTGATTTTCACCAGCCGAATTTCTATCTTTGTTACCCCTCTGCATTTGTTGGGTCTGGTATAAAATTGTGTTTCTTGTGTTTTTTGTTAATCTGTAGTTATATAAGTGTGCCAGCACCAAAACCGCGAGGTTGTTCCTGGACACTCTAATAAACATTGATTGATTGATTGATTATTATTATTATTATTATTATTATTATTATTATTATTATTATTATTATTATTATTATTATTTAGATTATTAAAATTGACGTTTTCACCTTGCAATTTCGTAGGAGGAGCAGGAGCATTCGTCGAAGAACACAGCCCAGGTTATTCGGAGCTCAACCGGCCGGAAACAGGCCAATCTATCCCGAAGGCGCCTATTGCCCTCCCTCAAAACAAGCCTGTAAGAACCCCATCGACTCACGCGTATTTAATTTGTTTTTGTTTCTTTTTTTCTTGGCGTTTATTTGCGCTTTCGTTGCTTTCCTTTCTATTTCCGCCTTGAAGGCGCATCTTCTACGCTCCTCGACTCAGCTAACGTAAATGCGAAATCGGAGCTTTTTCGTGCTTCGCTCAGACATGACATTGGGTGCAACCCCCGAATAATCACTTTTCACAGCACTACTAGTATTGATTAGATTTTTCTAGTTTCCAGCGATAAAGAGCAATCGCTTGTTCGGGAGAAGAGTGTCGCTCTAGATTCCTCGCATTGCCCTGGTAGTCTTAGCGAACGTGTGGACTAGCTCTAAGTAGTGTCATATATACGTTAGAAAGTTTGGTCAATAACGTTAGAACGAGACGGGAAGTAATGAATATGAAGGCGTTGACTCCTCTTACTACTAATTCACTAATTTTGGTTGCACATGAACGTTAATGCGTAAAACGTTCCTCGTTTTCTTTTTCTTTTTTTTCTTTCTTCACGTGGTGGAAGCAGAAAAGAGTGTTGAACTTTTTCGAACGGTGCGGCTCTGCGCGATTTCTGATGAAGTTCAACAAGGTTGACTATCCGCCCCACCGGATTCGTGACTTGAAGATTCTGAGTGCTAAACCCGCGGGGAAGACGTTCCGCGTGCAGTTGTCCTGGACGTCCCTTGGAGCTCACCTGGACGTGGACACCGGTGAGAAACTCTTGAAAAGAAATTGTGTGTAATATGCGTTTTTGTTTCGTGCTCTTTCTCGCAATTTTCTTCTTTATGATTAGCACATTTCACCAGCTTGTTTATGCCGTCACATTTTATTCATCATCCTTACATAAGGCAAGTTGCGTCCTACTTTCGTCTCGAGACCACCTCCGTGTGCTGTCTCTTGTCTGCAATGCCCTCTTTCTCTGGGATCTATACTATTTGTGATGCTGCTCCTCATTTGTGTGATTTTTTTAGGCCTAGTCAAGATTGTCTCACTAGGCTGAAAGCAAAACAAAAAAATTACAATGAGCTCTGTGATCCCGTATTGTGAAATATCGTCAGTTGGCTTCTACTACTAATGGGTGTAGATACGCTCAACGGTCCATCGAACCAAATTGTCTTCCTTATAAATTCTTCACACATTAACGGGAGTTACTGAATGCTCACGATATGTGAGACAGTCTTGACTACCTGTTTCTCTAGCCCGTTCAGTGCCGGAGAATGATAATTGTGTGCGAACGAAGTTATTTTTTTTGTCAACGACTACAGGCTTAGTTTAAGCAATTAGTATGCACTTTATCTAGCTTGTACTTCGCTTAATTCGTTGCAATGTACGCGGAAGAGTCAATCTCTTTGAAGCACATAATGGGTTTATTTATTTATTCATTTACCCTTAAATGACCAAGGGCATTACATAACGTGAAAACTGAGGGTTTAACAACGATGCCGAGTGGCCAACCTCGACTATGTCATTATAGGGGGTGTTTTTTTAAGCTTGTTTGATTCAAAAGAGCCGCGAAAACTACACTTATGCTATTTATGCAGGAAACTTGTACGACAACGGTGATATAATATAGGGGGCTAATTGTAATGGTCAGCAGGCTAATTAAGTAAAATTTGTTTAGTGACCTTTTTAGTTGGTAAAATTGGACATCTGGTTCCAATTAGAAATTTGCTAAGCGTCCTCGAAATCCACGAAATCAACTTTTTTTTTAGGAATACTTAAGGCAGGGGCAGCATTTTACGGCGTTCCCTGAAAGCGCTCAATTTGGACATGTTTCTAGGTTTCGGTTTACTATCGAAGCCCATCTCTGTACCCGTGGTCCTGCTGCCCAGTGGCCGAGGCGCACAACACACGTGTGTCATACTTCCCTCTATTCTACGACGGAGGCGAGGCGTTGGCTTCGCGCCGGGAAGCCATTGCCTCGGTATATGGGAAAACCTATACCGTAAATATCTTGTTACCTTCACGAGTTACAATTGATAAGGTGATGAATGACTTAAAAAAAACTGAATGTCTAATGGGGTGAACTTGAGCCCAAAACAGAACGGGAAAGAGGCTAGCGTCGCAGGCGTCCATGGCGGCGCAACAGCAGGATCGAGCGCTGGGGCGAGACTGGCTTGTACAGCGCGGCGCAGCTTCTTTTAAGCTTTCCATGGAGAATATTCTGCCTCGATCCTTATCGAATTATACATTCTGGGCATGAAAAGGCTAAACGGTTTTCCAACCTTCTCGAATCATCTACTTACATTAAGAAATCTAAAACGTCACGCAGTTCTTGGTCAACGCAAAACATCGCCACATCATCCACGTATGACGAAATCCGCACTTCAGTAGTATGTAAATTAAAACCTCTAACGTGACTACTACAAAGAATGCTTAAACGAAACGGTTCAAGAAAAATACAAGAAGCAGAGTCGAAATTGGGCAACCTTGTCTCACAGCAGAAAACAGACAAATGCGCTCACTCACACGTTTGTTCGCAACAAGACTGGTGGCGCAATTTTTGGCATGTCATTCGTATTTCATCTCACAAACTGAACCAACATTTACGTGGTATAAAAAAAACAAAATTACACATCATGTGACACAAGGGCGAAGGCCTTTTTTAGGTCGACCTGTAGCTCAGCGATTCTCTATTTTATACTATCGCAACATTCCAGAATGTTTCTTGCCACATCAACGTTTGTAACGACACTCCGTCCATTGATACCAGAAGTCTGGTGCAGGCGAACATTAACGATTATCACACTTTGCATTCGCTCTGCTAATGTTTAATCAACATTTTATAATCTACATTTGTAAAAGTTATTGGGCGATAGGCTCCTACATTATGGAGTTTCACGGGGTAGTCACTTTGCGGTATAGAAATCGTACGAGTGCACAGAAATTAAGAAGGTAAAACGTTTACACGATACGCTTCGGGAAACACACTGTGCAAAAAGAGGGCAAGCTTGTCCTTGAACGCTTTATAAAAACCAGCGCCCAAACCATCAGGACAGGGTGACTTTCCTGGTTTTAAAAGGTCGATGGCTCGTTTTACTTCCCACAACGATATGGGCAGTTCTAGCTTTTCCTCTATGTTATCTGCCAGTCAAAGTGTAAACGTCAAATAAACGCTATGAAAGCCCTTCTTTTTGGGCGCGCGGTAACTAAAAAGTTCTTGGTAGTACTTCTCAAACGCGCGTTCCATGAAATCCTTATCACCAGACAGAAACCCTTGATACGAAATCTCGCTTATCTCATTTTTACTCGCATATCTTTGTTCCGCCTCGATCGCTCTTTTTGTTGGGTATCTCCTCGAGTGATAACCGCTTTCATCGCGCTCGCACGATAGCCCCCATATATTGTTCGGTGTCTAAAAATTCTAAGCGCTTTTTATTACCCCTAATCTCCTCCGAAAAAAAAAAAAAAAGAAAAAAACACGGGCGAGCGACTTTTTTTTTTCATTAACGTCTGAAGCAGGCCATTCAATTCGCTTGTTTTATTATTTCCTTCATGCTTTAATAAACTCGATTGTTCTATGGCTATCATTTTAAGTTCCCGTTTGAACAGTTTCCATTTAACACCAACCTCTTCCCCTTGGGCGCTTGCGAATTCTCCAAGCTTCTGACGCTCCGCAGTTAAAAAAAAAATTTGAAGCTTCGTATAAAATTTTTATAAAACCCAAACCAACTTCTTAGGCACCCTTTAGAAGAACAAAGTAAAAAAGAAAGAAGTGAATGATCAGTGAATGACACGTGGTCGACGGAGTATTCTTCACAGGTGCTAAGTTCGGGGGAAACGTAAGGCCCGTTTAATCGCGCGTGACTCGTGCCCTTGAAGTGCGTGTACTGTACCACATGCCTGCTACATGACGCGCAGTGGGCTATGTTTTCTAATTCACATCAATCGAGCATATCGTTTAACAATACTGAACTTGCATCGCTATACCGCGTGCTGTTCGACCTGTCTTGGGGTGCACAAACGCAATTAAAACCCCCCAACAAAATCACCAGTCGATCTTCCTAAACATACCTTTCATTATGATTGAAATAAAACTACACGTTACTCCACCTATGTAGGGGAATAGATGCACAAAACACGAAACTTGAAAGTAGCGATAAAAAAATCACACAACACAAGTCGGCCCGCGTCGCAGTTAATCACTTGCTCAACGGTCCCAATACACTTTTTGAGAAATGAAAGACAGCAGACGTCCCCTCGTGTCTGACGCACACGTCGTGCATCGCTTTAAAAAGTCGCACAATGTTTCCTGTCGGGGCCTCGCTCTCCCTCTTTCTTTCCTGAACCTCGACCACTTCCAGGTCTTTATAAATAAGCGATTCACCCGGTATTCACGACGTTTGACACATAAGCCTCGCACGTCTAAAGTGCCACGCATAGAGATCGTTCCAGGTTCATGAAGGATTAAGTGCGAAGCTTAATCCTTCACGCACACTAAAAAGCAAAAGCCAACAAAAAGGCGCCGAACATTTGCAATGTCGTAGGGACAGAAACCACTCACAGAGTTTTTCCTCCGGCGATTATTCGGCGGGATATGCGGCTCCACCACGACCCAACCTTTCTTGGGTCCGTGCGTGGGCCAAAGCCTGGTTGGCCGCCTCGCCAGTGCAGTCAGGTTTTGCCGCTGGCTCTCTTGGTCGCTTTACCGTTTGGCTGGCGTTCATTTTAGAGTCCTGTTCGTCTGCCGCTCCCGCGTTGCAGCCCTCACAGCCTGAATGGCTGTTCGCAGCTGCAGATTGCCCGCGTGCAGACAGCGCTTGCTAATCGGGCAGGTCCTCCTTGGCTCTGTCGCGGGGCGCGTCTTGACCTCGCATCGTCGCCTCAGGGTCACGCGCTTGTGGCGCTTTGTCCTGGTTACTATCGTCCTTGTGCATGGGTTCATCGGCAGCAGGTCGGCTGGAGCCAACCCTCCTACGGCTATTTCTGCCTCGACGCCATCCATCAGGTAGTCGGAATCGTCCACAAACTTACGGTCCCGGGCCATCGAGGCGTAAATCTTGATGCATTCGTCTACCTCATGACTGTAGCGGTGGCAGTCAGAGCAGCGGTGGACTCAGCAGTCCCGGCGAATGTGGCCCGTACGACGGTAGCGAAGGCAGAGCGGAGCGCGTCCGGGCTCCACGACAAGAACCTTACACCATTCCAGGAGCATCACGTGGGGAAGGGAGGCTGTCCAGGGTGCAGCCTTCTTTGAGGATCACACGTACACTCCGGGTATAAGAATGGAAAGCCTCAAACCCCTTCTCCCGGAACAGGTCCCTGGTGACCTCAGACACCTTGCCGTAGCGCTCCAACTCCTTCTTCACCTGGCCGTTTGGAAAGTCCTACGGTACCCTGTGGAGTCTGGTTCATCTGATGTGGATCGGCCGAGTTCAGCACTTTCAGCCACTGCATCTGGTCGCGGAGGTCTTGCACACGATACGGCCTTCCTTTTACATCACAGTGTAAAAATACATCGTTGGTACAACATATCCAGTGGGCAGTTGGCGCAGGATAATCTTGTAGTTTTCAGTTCTATCAAAGACAGACGTACCACGGCCTGACGCGGCCGTTTTTACCCCTCCGTAGGAGCTCATGACGCACACGTTCGTACTTGACTTAGGCCGGAAGTGGAATGACTCTGCTACGTAAATGCGCGGCAATATTACGTTAGAACGCCTACAAGAGTGTCACTCCAAGCTTTCATATTAGGAACAGACGTCGATATACCGTTTTTGTGCACCGTTTTTTCGACAGCATACTTGCAAAAAAAAGCGCTTTGTTTTCTTACATGCGGTTTGATTTGTGTTCGAAAAGCATGTTAAAGCCTGTTCACAAACTTGCAACCGAGTACGACCGAGTGAGAAAAACCGCTTTTTAAGCCTTTTGCGATGTCTTAAGGCCCGCTAACACTCTAGCGACCTCTTTGAACTTGGTCCCTTAAAACCTATTACAACGAGAGGACACAGTGGCGCCATCTAACGGGTTCCAGTGTAAACTTCGCGGTCCGGCATATTTTATATTTCTTCCGAGTATTATCCTCTCTTGGCTCGAAAAAACTTTTGTAAACATTATAAACGAGCCTTTCGTATAAGTATTACGCACATTTGACCTCGGAAATCCCGCTAAACCTTCGCTCCGTGAAACGCAGTTCCAGGGCTACCGCATAGATGGCGGCAAAATGTGTGTGTATTACCTAGTCCTAAGAAATTAAGAAGTTTTAACAGATCTCGTCTTTCTCGGTCGTACTCGGTTGCAAGAGTGTGAATGGGCATTAAGGAGCGGATGCGCTGCTGCGGAGCTGGTCCTAAGACGTCGCAAGAGGCTTAAAACCGGTATTGTCTCTCTCCGTCCTACTCGGTTGCAAATGTGTGAACGGTGCTTTATGTTACAATAAACTAATAAAAATGAATGCCGTTTACAACTCCCTGTAACGCCGAATTAGAGCGCAGCTCTCGAAGAGGAGGAGGGGAAGGTACGGAGAGGAGGCTATGCCCCTCCTCCTCTCCTCCTCGCCTCCCATTTAGGGGAAACTTTTCCCCGCTAAATTTAGCAGAGACATTTACCCATCATGCACCGCGCGGTTACACCGACGCCGACGGCGACGGCGACGGCGACGCCGCTCAAACCGGAAACGGGCGCCTAAGAGCTGCGCTCTAAAAAATATTTGTATATTTTCCCTTAGAGCTCGGTTTTTAGGCGTTTGTTTCCGGCTTGAGTGGCGTCGCCGTCGCCGTCGGCGTAACGGCGCATTGCATTACGGGGCGTTTTTCATAATTACGTCACAGGTGACGTCACCCCCGAGTCAAAACACGGCGCCTAAACTTAGCGGGAATATTTCCCCGCTAAATTTGGCGGGGAAATTTTTTCCCTAATTTTTTTCCGCTAAATATACCGGGGAAATGTTTCCCGCTATATTTTCCCCTCTGTGAGGAGGAAGAGTGGAGGGTACGGAGGGGAGGGTACAGAGGAGCATACTCTTCCTTCCGTACCCTCCTCTCCTCCTACTCAAGAGCTGCGCTCTAATTCGGCATTACAGTGAGTTGTAAACGTTTTTCATTTTTTTATGCGTTGCGGCGCAGATGTTTGAGTAGGTCCCTTTTTTATTTCTTGCTGGGTACGGCACGATATAAAATATATTGCAGCGGCTTTGAATTTTCGGATTTATTGATAATCCCAGTCGAGACGAGCATTGACGAATGCGATTGACAAGGGGCGTCGATACACAAAATGTGAGGAGTCAAGTTTCTTTTCAGTCTCTTCGATTGATCTGAGAGCAAGCACCGACAACGCAGTGCTTGATACTCCCGATGCGGTGCGGCTCACAGACGTTTTCTCTGGATCCTTGGAACCGCTGCCTCCGTTCAAGTAAGGAAGGGAAGTCTGCCCTGGGTAGGTGGACTTTCGATGCTATATACTTGAAGTTCTGCGTGTATCTGACGTGGGACAACTGTGTTGGCTTCCTTTTCGAAAATTCCCGACTAAAAGAAACAAAAAAAGAAACATCATCATCTTTGTGTTTTCGGCACACCAGTAAATTGAATTTTTATATAGCCACTTAAACCGATGAGAAAGTCGATAGCAGTAGGTTCATGCAAGAGTAGGTACAGGGCCGGACGATTTTTTACCACAAAGACTGCAATATTGTCCGGTGCAGTTAAGAATACTAGCGGAAGCTCCTGCCACAAAGCTTACACTCTCTCCACTTTGGCAGAGCGAACGCTAAAGAGGAGGAAATAATCAATTATAGCGAGCAGAAAGTGTTGTGGAAGGTCTTCGTGCTGCTATTTTATATCTGAAGCACTAAAACTTTGAAGGCTGTTTCATTCATTTACGTCTGAGTGTAAATGCGTTACAATACCTTGTAAATCGTTGTGACTGCTCACAACAAAAGAACACACCAGTGCCATCTATTGCGTAGACCCCAAGCTCTTACGATCTGCGTATTCTTAGAGTTTGTACAATCACCCTGTATAGGGGCCGTGCAAGGGTATTGAGTAGGAATGTTTCTCACTTTACACGAGCTTACTTGCACTAGAGCGGGGGCCAAGTACAGTCGCAGGCGACGGCACTGAACAAGAAGCCTTCTTGCAGACGCGTAATGTTGAGGATACAGGCGGAGGTTTTCTTTCGATCTCTCCTTCGCAGTACTTGACGACTAGGCTGTGGGGATGGCGTGGTTGGCGTTGTGAACAATGCAATTCCCAGGATTTCCTCGTCATGCTTTGCGATTCCCGTGGCGATGATACTTAAAGGGGCGATGCAACAATTATTGTACTTGGCGCAAACACCGCTTAGAAGGGATCCCTGACGTTAATGACCTATGAAACTCGCGTTCGTTTTTCACCCCACGCAATAGAAGTCCCCTGAAGAATTCAAGAAAAACGAGCAGCGTTCACCCCCTCATCTCACAGCCAGAGCAAGCGGCCACGTGATCGGCAGCCGATTATAGGCCGCCAATGTTGATCATAGCCACGCGCTGGGGTTGGCAAAGCGCAGGACACGCGCTGAGTTCCAGACATTGTTATGGCTCGGCTGTTGTCGTCGTTGCAGCGATTGGACACGGGCCACTACCCGAATGCTTCTCGAGCTAGGAATTATCACGAGCCCAAACCGAGTGCCCACGCAATGCTCGGGTTAAATCTATGAACCGTATTCAAATATCGTCATTGGGGTGTACTGCGATGCCCACGTTACGTCATCAAATTTTGCAAAGGAGAAATTAAAGGAAAATGATCGCTTTTGTCCTTGAAATTACACCGCAACAAAGGCGTTTCCTGGCCAGTGGCGTTGCGTGCGAGTATCCTTGAGTCCCACTATAGTGCCGGTAAGCTCGTCTAAAGTGAAAAACATTCCAATTGAATATCGTTGCACCGCTCCTTTAAGTGCGGCTCATACCGTTGACGAAATCGCAGTGTAAAGGGCCGCCCACACTAGCGAGAAAACGCGCCCGGCGCGCCGATAAATCGGTTAAGCGGGAAGATAAAGGGCGTGTCTCTGCACGCGCTCGTGGCGCTGACTGTGCTTCGGCGACATTTTGTTACTTGCCGCGATCGGCGTGCCACGCGCGTTTTCTCGCTAGTGTGGGCGGCCCTCAAGCCTTCAATTTGAGCCCGTGACAATCAATGTGCCGACGCGCATCCGGGTAGTGGCTCGTGCTTAATCGCTGCGATGATGCAACAATCCGTGGAACTCTACGCATGGCCTGGGCTTTGCCAACCCGAGCACCTGGCTGCTTGTTCTGGCTGAGTTGAGGTAAAGCCCCTCTATCCTGGCAAAAGTGGTGCCATTCATTGTTGCGGAAATGCTCGAGGAATGTGCCGCGCGCAACTTCTGGGAAGAACATGGCGCCTGAAATTTAGCTCAGTGCTGCGCTGTGCCGCCATCATCTTCCCAAGGGCTGCACGTTGCACGTGCCTCGTGCATCGACGCACCTCGCGCTACTTTTAAGACATGAAGGGGCTTCAAGTTGAGTGGGTGAACGCTGCTCGTTTCTCTCGTATTTATTGCCAAAACTGCAATTGCGCTAAAAAAAAAATATATATCTAACGTTTGTTTCTGCAGGTAACGATAACGAATGCCAATGAATGGCACCGTTAAACCTTATTTACTTAAAGTACAGAAAACAAATGTGGCGTCGCATGTTTAGTGATAAGAATAAGAACTTCTGGCAACGTTGTAAGCATTTATTTGCAATAGCTAGCGCGCGGATTTGTTCTCGCGAACAGCCCAAAACCTTCTATCTAGTTTAAGCACCGACGCGCGGCTACGTCGCCAAACCGTGGCCGCTGCTGCCGACACGGCGCAGGTGCAGCAGCTTCACCTAACGCCAGTCCGGTTTCTTCTAGAAATGTCGCGAACTTTTGTGAACCGCATTTTTAGGCCGCACTTTCGGGGTTCGACTGGTTCGACGAACCTTCGAGCTTTTAACCAGATTCGACTGTTAAGTTTTTAAGTTAGTCCAAATTCGAACTTATGAACCAAAGTTTCGACGAGGTTCAAGCCAAGTTCACCGCCATAGGTTTAAGGCAACAAATATAAATAACACAAGATGTCGACATGCGAAGTGGAGTTGAAATTACAGTAGAGTCTCACTTAGCTGATCGTGTCACAAAAGACTCATTTGTAGAGCGCTGAATGATCACTTTGGAGTGGCCTCAACCTCGTACCTCACGCGTTCTCTTTTTTTTCTTTCTTTTTTTACTTTCGCACAGAACCGCTTTTTTAGCACACCTCCGTAGTTTGGCCTGAGGTGACCTGTGGGCCAACAGGTCACTGATCTGCAGGCTTGCAATTCAACAGAGGCGCTACGTAGGGAGCGTCCTCCATATCATTAGTTAAGGCCCGCGCGTAGTGTGGACGCCGATGCGGTGCAGCGGACACTGGAAGGGCGCTTACCTTCTTATCATTAGTAACCGGATGATATTAGGGGGCTAATATTATTTATTCATCAAAGAAGAGAGGTTCCTGGCAGCGACAATATTGTTAGCCCAAAAACAACCGGTCGTGGACCAATAACCTGTTCAGGGGGCCGGGTAGTCCCTAATTAAGCCAGGTTGTATTCTCCTCAATCTTGACCTCTTTCGGGTACTGTGGCTGTGTCAGTGTTTTTCCGTCCCACGGGTCACCCCGTCAAAAATTAACACCCAGAGCAACTAAACATTTTCGGCAAGGCTGGGTGCCTTTTAGAGCATTCATCGTCCTGTATATGTAGTTATCTTATGCCAGCATCGCATTTAGGCGAATGATTGATCGAATTGCTACTAGTTTGCAAATACGTGGAAAGTACGGTCACCTCACCGCCACAGGGCTTTTCGACGAACCATTCAACCAGTTCAGCGCTTGTTACATAGGTTACTACAAATAACAAGTAATACAGGTACAACTGTCAGCACCACCACAGCACTGAAAATGAAGGAGTATATTCACAGCATAAGAGAAACGGGTAACGTTTTGTGTAAGCTTTGTAGCTCATTTCACGATTTTGCAAGAATAATTTGTGAAAACTTAAATTCATATTGCGTCAGTTGATGTCCACCCGTGAAATTAAAATACTTCGAACTTAAAATTGAAATTTTCAACATTTTCGAACATGTAGCTTGAAAAAAATTAAAATCTTTGATTTTTCGATCTTGAATATTAAATAAATTTTATCTGTTTGAAGTTTTCGAACGGTCTGTCAAAAAATTCGATATATTCGAACCCGAACTTTCAGAGACGTTGCCATTTTCGAATTATTCAAATTCGAACCTCGGCAGGGTTTTAATGCTGAGAACTTTTTTTAAATTCGAACCTTAGCCATGTTCCGAATTTTCGAAGCCTTGTGGGATTTCCCTTGCTGCTGCCCGTCTTTGGGAATGACACAGCACACCCGTGCAACAACAGGTAAACATTTCATGAGCGCTATCGCCTGCGCCCCAATCCCAACCCCCCCCCCCCCCCCCCCCCCCCCCCCAGCGCATACGCTGCGACGGCCGTTTATCAGCGGCGGAGCGCCGCTCGCGTGGCCAGCTGCCTTTGGCCCTCTCGTGGTGAAGATGACCACTCATGATTGTCGGAAGAACAACCTGGGCCAAACGCTTGGAATCCCCAGGTTGCCAACAAGCTATCGCCCTCGAACTTCGAGAGATTTGCGGGGTCCCTACTTCGAACGCTCTCGATCACGCTCAAATGCAAATGTACGCACTAGCCCCAAGGTACGCTACTGCTCAGCCATCCCAATCACCGAGCTAATTAAAAGGGGCCCGAATGGTTTTCTAAGTGCATCGCGGATGCTAGCCTACAAGCAGGAGAGTGCATTTCTGTAGAGTGCGTTTCTGCCAGTTGTATCTTCTCTGCTCTCTCATAGTAAACACACCGTGACCGTCTCCCTTCCACCAACGATGCTGCCTGAAGCAGGCAGCTTCCTGCTGTTCGTGGGGCTACGCGTCTGGAACGCCCAGAACGTCACGTCTGCCTTAAGTACCACAGCTTCGATGAACCTGGACATGTCCGTGTTGTCCGACAGCGCCACCACAGGTGAGACCTCGCAAAGTCACGAGGGTGTCAGAGCTCCACTCTTAAGAAACTGTTCGCCGGTTTACTTTGGCGAAATGTTACCAAGACTAGAACGTTCGCGCCGCAGGCGGAGCATCTACTACGTTTTTGACCTGTCACCGACGATGGGTTCGCGCCCCGTCATAATTTGAGTTTCAAGAAGGCACAGAATTTTTCTAACACATCAAGAAGACTGCATACGGGGTCATAATAAATGCGAGGTATTCAGAAACACCTCTCGAGTTACTAAATCCTTTTGTGCAATTTAATAATGAATAAGACCGTACTTGTAACCCACAGAAAGTTGTTTGCAGGTAAAAATCAGATATATACCAGAAGCATGCTTCTAATATCTGATTTTTACCTGCGAACAACTTTCTGTGGCTATACACCATTTCCGCAAGAACGCAGCCATCTTGAATGTCGTCACTTCCAGTATGCGGTAAAACATCGTTTAGTTCTCTTAAAGCCGCTGGAAGGTGTTTACGAAAAATGCGTGATTGTCATACATTCTTGTTTTGCCTCACCTGTATTTTCTCCCATATTTCAGGTTTAAATGTTTTATTAATTTTTCGTCCCACGTGACTGAGAACGACAGGTAACAGAAAACGTCTATTAGCGGCGAGATGTTTTGGTGGCGCCCTCCTATGGTTCCCCCTTGTGACGTCAATACCTTGCAAACAACGAGTTTGATGGTGTTTGTAAATAGCATGGTGGAAGCTTGAGATCATTGCACTCTCAAAGGAACACTGCCGACACCGTCAAAATTAATGTTTTTTCATTCCTCTTATTTCGTCAATGATAAATCCCCTTTCCGACGTCATAGTCAGCGTTCGGCCAATCGTGGAAGGCCGACCACAGTGACGCTTTCGGTCGCGCACGTCGCCAATAGACGATGGCAAGCAGGGCACCTGGCCGCCGCTCTACTCGTGCGGGCAACTGCGTGAAAATGGACCTTTTCCGAGAAGTGTTCTGCGCACGCGCGAGCGCCCGATGCCAAGCGGCGGAAGTCGGCACGAACAATCGAGGAAATTCGAATTGAGGCTCTGGATCAGCGAGTATAGAACAGGTAATTGCAGTATATACGAGGCAGAGTCAAAAAGTAAGCGGAATTAAGTTTTTTTATTTGCGTGGTAGTATATGTATCTTGAAAAGCCCTTTGTTACTTTTCAACATAGTCACCTCCTCGCTCGACATATGTGCGCCAACGCTACACCAGTACATAGATGCTGCGGGGAAAAAAAAACTTTCTGGCTGAGTCTGGAACCAGGAATGCACCCCCGCTTTGAGGTTATCATCTATATCAAACTTCTTTTTCCCAAGAGCCCTTTTCAAGGGTCCGAATACGTAAAAATCACGCGGTGCGAGGCGAGGTATGGCGAGTATGATGGGTGCGGAATACACTGGAACCGCTGTCCTTTGATTTTTTTCGCTGCCGTACGTGCCGTTTGGGGGCGTGCATTGTCGTGCTGCAGTAGAGTGCCTTCATACACACGCGCGCTTTTGCTTGAGTGGTGCCATCTCAGCCATTTTTCCGCCCAGTCGTTTCTTTATGCGTTTTGAAGCGCGCGCAATCCGGTGTCACTCAGCTCGAGCGCGTAGCTTTGGCTAATGCATAGACGCCATTTTACCGCCCAAGTCACGCACCGAGTGCGCGAGAGCGTCACGCGCTGGCATATTCAGGGCAACAATGGATGTCTTCACCCTGAGACAGACAGACATGTAGGCACCCTATGCTGCAGCAACACCCCTGAGCTCACCAATCTGCGACGTTGGGACCTGATTGCAGGCTTCAAGTGATTCTCAAGCAGGTTGCAGCTTGATGCACTGTTCACTGTGAGTTCCTTTGGCATGTAACGTTCAGATATTGGGGTCTTTGTGGTCCTACAAAACCGTGAGCATTAACTTGCCCACCGTTTACGCTGTCTTCAACTTCTTCGGCCTTGGTGACGTTGTGTGTCGTCATTCCTTGCTCGCTCGCTTTGTCTTTGGCTGGGCGTAGTGTGCCCAGCATTCATCACCGGTGACGATGCGTCGAAGAAAATCATCTCCCTTGGCTTCGTATCGTCGGAGTAGCGTCTCACAAGCATCCACACGCCGCTCCTTAAGGTACGGCGTAAGTTGTCTTGGTACCCAACTGGCGGGTACTTTGTGATATTGCGGAAGATTATGAATGATAGGGTGCTTCGAGCCGTGACTAATATTTATTTCTTCAGCCACTTCATCGATGGTGACACGCCGTTTCTCGTGTATGAGCCGTTCCACAGTAGATATTGCGTATGGCGTCGTTTAAGTGTGAGCCCGGCAAGAGCGAGGTGCGTCTGTCAAACTCGTACACCTGCCGAAGCAATACACAGGTGTCTCTGTACTGCTTCATTGTTTTGCGTTAAATATCCGCCGGTGTTTCACCCTCTACGCCTAAAAATCGGTTAACCGAACCCTGCTCCACCCTGCTGCATGCTAGCTACGGAGTGGTTATTTTGAAAGTGCTATGGTCCCGTGACATTTGCCATCAAGTCGCCAGCTGCGTCTTGTGGTGGGTCAAAACATATTGCAGCGCAGCAGTCTATCTCTAGATTTGATTTTCTCACGGCTAAATAGCGGTTACTTTTTGACTCTGCCTCGTATATTATTGTGTTACACAAAAGAAGAGAGCGTACGGAAAGAAGAACACGACGTTTGGGTGGACACCACGGATGCCCCTCTTTAAAGACGCGTTTGGTACGCGCCGCAGCTCAGAGAGCGAAGAAACTGGTAGCGTAGCTCCCATTACCGATTGGTATCGCAGGTAGGTCGCTTCCTCGATTTTAGTTCGTGCAGCCACCGCCGGGTGCTGTTCGTATGTAGAAAAGGTCCATTAAAAGCTTGACAAAGCTACTTTGGCGCGCACGCCGCACATGCTTGCACGCATGGGGCAGTAGTGAGAGGCCATTCTCAGAGCCGTATACGTAGAGAGTTTGGCCATTCGTTGGGAAGTATAGGAGACAAATGTGGAGGCGCCATTGGCCGAAAGCGGGCTTCGCGTGTTTCAGGGCGTCTTCACTAATTCGAATGTGGCCAATCAGAAGCCGGAAATAATACCCTGGCGGTGGTCGCGAGAAACAAACTTAATAAGTGGGTCGGAGTAAGTGTTGGTGACTCAAAATATGGTGCACGTGATGTTTCAATCACGGCCATCCAAAACTATGGTGGAAGAGTGCGACTACAGCGGAACGATCGACATAATCCGTACGCCAAGCGCCAAAGGCCGGAAATCTGCTGTCCGAGCGGTCACACCTTGTCCAAGCAAAAAACCATATTAGCGGCGAGAAGTTATGGTGGCGCCCTGCTACGGTTCCACCTTGTGACGTCATTACCTTGCAAACAACAAGTTCGATGGTGTTTGTAAATAGCCTGGTGGAAGCTTGAAATCATTGCGCTCTCAAAGGAACACTGCCAACACTCTCAAAATTAAAGTTCTTTCATTCCTCTTATTTCCGTCGATGATATACCCTTTCCGACGTCATAAGTCAGCGTTCGGCCAATCGTGGAAGGCCGACCACAGCGACGCTTTCGGTCGCGCTCGTCGCCAATACCAACATATACCTTTGAATAAATCAGTTTCTCGCTACCACCGCTAGGGGATTCTCTTAAGCTTCTGGTTGGCCAAGAGAGCATGTAAACCCCTCTTTGTCCGTCTGGTGCACGCACTGGCTCTGCCCTCGCGTACCATTGACCAAATTCTCTGTATACACGGCTCTGGCCAAGCTTGCACTTTTCTATTAGCCCCGTGCGCGACCGAAAGCGTCGCTGTGGTCGGCCGTCCACGATTGGCCGAACGCTGACTATGACGTAGGAAAGGAGATTTATCATCGACGTAAATAAGAGGAATGAAAGAACTTTAATTTCGACGGAGTTGGCAGTGTTGCTTTAAGAGCTCAATGATTTCAAGCTTCCACCATGCTATTTACAAACACCATCGAACTTGTTGTTTGCAAGGTAATGACGTCACAAGGGGGAACCATAGGAGGGCGCCACCAAAACATCTCGCCGCTAAAGGCCCCGTCACACTGCGGAAACAGTCGGATAACTTTGTCCTTCAACACCAGGAAGACATGTTTTCGGAGACCCTGTCACATTGCGGAAACAGCAACAGTCCGCAAACATGTTGCTGTCGTCCGAAAACCATGTTTCCCAACTTGTTCTCCGACACTCGGGGAACATCCTGTCACACCGAGAAAGCGTGTTGGAAGAACACAAATTGCCTCCTCTCCTGCGCGCTGCATCCCTCTCTCTCTCTCTCGCCCTCGTCTGCCCGGCCGGCTCGGCTAAGCTACAAGCGCGAGCTCCGGGCTTTCAGCATCCCTGCCAAGCACGCGCGCCCGTGCAGTGCAAGCACTGTTCTGGGCCAGATGCTCGCGCTTGTAGCATCGGCTGCGTCTGGACCGAAGCTGAAACGAAGTATAGGCGGCTAGGCTCAGATCCGCTGGCTCCGCTCGCCCCTTGAATCGTTGCCATTTTGGATCGCCTTCTCATCGACGTCTCTCTACCGTAGTCGATTCATCAGCCGCGCGAACCATCTCGCGTTCTCTGGATTTGGCGGTTGCTTTCTGCTACAGGGCTAGACCCTTGCACGATGGCATACGCACCGGCCACAGCAGCAGCTTCTGCTTTGAGGCCCTGTCACATTGAGGAAACACGGCGGAAACATGAACAAAACATGTTTCTCAACAGTCGGGAAACATGTCGGCTGTCGGCTCTGTTGCCCGACAACCCTGTCACATTGAGAAAACAGCAACACAACATGGACGACAGCGACAATGTTGTCTCGGTGTGACAGCTTTTGGCAACGGAAACCTCGACAACTTGTGTCGGACGACACGTGTTGCCCATTTTGGTGGCTGAGCGAATTTTTTTCCAGCAACACGGCAACATCTATATTTTTCTGTACAGATAGTCGCACAAGAATACTTCAATAATAACGTCAAGCGTGAAGGGCCATTTTGAACGCGGCTCCTTGCGCGGCGGCAGCTGATCGTCAGAATCATCTGAATCGATAGCACGAAGAAGCACCAAAGCAGAAGCTGCTGCTGTGGCCGGCGCGTATGCCATCGTGCAAAGGTCTAGCTCCGTAGCAGAACGCAACCGCCAAATCCAGAGAACACGAGATGGTTCGCGCGGCTGATGAATCGACTATGGTAGAGCGACGTCAATGAGACGTCAATCCAAAATGGCAACGATTCAAGGGGCGAGCGGAGCCAGCGGATCTGAGCCAAGCCGCCTATACTTCGTTTCAGCTTCGGTCCAGACGCAGCCGCGCGAGCATCTGGCCCAGAACAGTGCTTGCACTGCACGATCGCGCGTGCTTGGCAGGGATGCTGAAAGCCCGGAGCTCGCGCTTGTAGCTTAGCCGAGGCGGCCGGGCAGACGAGGGCGAAAGAGAGAGGGAGGCAGCGCGCAGGAGAGGAGGCAATTTGTGTTCTTCCAACACGCTTTCTCGGTGTGACAGGATGTTCCCCGAGTGTCGGAGAACAAGTTGGGAAACATGGTTTTCGGACTACAGCAACATGTTTCCGGACTGTTGCTGTTTCCGCAATGTGACAGGGTCCCCGAAAACATGTTTTCCTCGTGTTGAAGGACAAAGTTCTCCGACTGTTTCCGCAGTGTGACAGGGTGCTTCTTTGTGCCATCGACTCAGATGATTTTGACGATCAGCTGCCGCCGCGCAAGAAGCCGCGTTCAAAATTGCCCTTCACGCTTGACGTTATTATTGAAGTATTCTCGTGCGACTATCTGTACAGAAAAATATAGATGTTGCCGTGTTGCTGGAAAAAAAATTCGCTCAGCCACCGAAATGGGTAATACGTGTCGTCCGACACAAGTTGTCGAGGTTTCCGTTGCCAAAAGCTGTCACACTGAGACAACATTGTCGCTGTCGTCCATGTTGTGTTGCTGTTTGCTCAATGTGGCAGGGTTGTCGGGCAACAGAGCCGACAGCCGACATGTTTCCCGACTGTTGAGAAGCATGTTTTGTTCATGTTTCCGCCGTGTTTTCTCAATGTGACAGGGCCTTAATAGGAAGTATTCACTGGCGGCCATAGCTGTGCGCGCCACTGCTGAGCGCGTGCTGATGGCGAGCTTCCACAGTTCTTTTGTAACGTGAATTCCGCACCATCAAGATTGCCGGTCTTAGCAGCCTATTAATGTGGGCTTGTTCTGTGCCTACGCTCTAGACAGAACGCACAAATATGGCGCCCAGTGAATACTCCTTATACAATTAAAGCCGGTTAAAGTTAGGGGTACGCGTGCGCTCGCACAACCTGAGCGCTCATTCATAGCCTCCTCTATTCGCACAAAGCCTGGCAGTTTGACGACGGAGACATAGTGTGTCCGGTCGCAGATTTGGAGCGCGAGGATTTGATAGCACAGAGCATTTCTCGGGAAGCCTAGGGTGCCTGCATGTCTGTCTGTCTCAGGGTGAAGACATCCATTGTTGCACTGAATGTGCCAGCGCGTGACGCTCTCGCGCACCCGGTGCATGACTTGGGCGCTAAAATGGCGTCTATGCATTAGCCAAAGCTACGCGCTCGAGCTGAGTGACACCGGATTGCGCGCACTTCAAAAGGCATGAAAAACAATTGAGCGGAAAAATGGCTGAGATGTCACCACTCAAGCAAAGGCGCGCGTGTGTATGAAGGCACTCTAGGGGAGCCTAGTCATAAGCGCACAGCTTTTGCAGCGGTGAGGACCCAAAGCATGGTTTTCAAACGCGACGAGAAAAGCAGCGGTAGCGCGGGGAACGCGAGAAGCACGAGCGGACATTCCGTCGCTCGGGAGAAGTGTGTTTCGGCGTCTCGCCGCAGCGGGATGCCCGTCACCTGGCTCATCTCTCATCCGTTGTCTGCCACTCTACCTTTTATATTTCGGCGGCCGCGTTTTGTGGCGATCTGCCAGGCTTTGTCAGTATAAAGGATGCTATAGCTAATCAAGACTGCACGCGCTCGTTTAACTACATCTGAAATGTCACAGCAAATTGTTTACGAGTAGAGTCAGACAGCAGTTTTGACGCTTGGTCGTTTTTTGTCCAGTAATATTGGCAGTAACGCACCAGAATATATTTCACAAACAAAATTAAAATACGCGTTCATTACTCCTTAATGTAAATGTTAATCTAGGGCTTAAAATCGGAACTTAGAAAATGAATTGAAATGTCAACGCTGTTGAGGCCATGAGAGATTAAATATGTCTAAAGCTTCGTCGTAGTTGTTTTTATTTATTTTTTTGCAACGTTCATAGAAATATTATTTAAGCGGGAGAGCCAAAAATTAAGTTTTCCGAATGACGTGAGAGGTAATGAAATTAATTGTAGTTTCGATAAATTAGGCTTTTGATTTAGTCTGGTCAAAGGCGATAGGATTTGGAATATGAGGTTCCTTTTCATCTCTCTAACATTTTCGTCGCAGTCTGAGATCGAACGGGTTTTGCGCAGCAAAGCTACATGTAGGTAACGTATACTTTTTGGGTCTTCCCCTTATGAATGCACCATTGAGAGGATTGAAAACGCCTCGGATACCTTTTACAGACACCAAGGGCTCTCTTCTACTTCTCCCGATACAGATGGGACCGACGTGGAGAAGCGGCCCTGGGACATCTCGCCAATTCTGATCCTGATCACCGCCGGGGCCATTCTCGCAATGGCTGTTCTCATCGTTGCTTTTACTGTGCCTGAACGATTACGTTGTCCCGTCTGTCACCAGACGGCCTCAGAACAAGGAGCAAGAACTACGCAGGAGTAATCATCGCCATAACTAAGGGAGGAGAGGAGACCAGATCGCGGGGACATCAGATCTCCGAGTTCCAGTTATGATTACTGGGTAGGCGTGTAGCTAGCTGTCTTTGTATCCACTGCACTTTTCGGACGCGTCCGAATACGAGTCAAACGCCTGAGCCGGCGTTTCGCGTTCTAACGCGTTGGACGCGTGCAGTGTAGACAAAGGCAGCCATAGCTTTAGGTCTACCCTCTAAACTGTCCAATCAGAGCTCGCTGTTCTGAAGTCCCCGCGCGCTCACGTCTGAGCCTCTCTCTCGTGCTTCGGCGCATCCTAGGCGCCAACTATCTTGTGATACCTGTCAAGTCTAGTCTTGCTTCTACAGTGCTACAAAGACTTACACGTAAAGCGGTACTTGTACCTGATCTGTCTCTCAGTGAGTACGACTCTAAGTGGGTAACTCTACAGATAACATTTCTGATGGTATGCTGCTCCCAAGTATGGTAAGACTCAGCAATAAAGCCGGGACACCATTACGACGGTACATGCGTGCTGAACGAGTGGCATTCGGTCATAGCGCGACCGGGGCAAAATGAAAATGCTCCACTCGCGAAAAAACGAAACGGTTGAAACGAAACGGACGAGAATGGGAGGACTTGCGCAATTTTCAAATGCGAATGGGACGTTTTTAGATAACGGGCAGGGTGAGAATAGGCCCAGTAAGGAAAAAAGACTCGTTCAGATCTTATGAGAAAAATCAAATGAGAATGGGGCGGAATACGCGAGGTTTAAATGCGAGTGGGACGTTTTGATATACACTCGCAGGAATAGAGAAACCGTTCTTTAAGGCTTTGCTATACTCCGACTTCGTAGCAAACGCAGTGTAGCGCAGCAGACACCGCTACTGATTGGTCGCAGATATTGAGTTCTTGCTCGCCGGCCAATGAAAGGACCCACGTTCTGCGCAACGCCACCTTCGGTGCGCTCAACGTAAGAGTAGAACAGAGCCTTAAAAGGTCACTAAAAAGAAGAAAAAAAAGTTTTTTTTTTAACCAGTCTGATTGCGACACGCGTGTCAAAAATTAAATTTTACGCGAACAAAATTTTTAGAGCGATATTGACGGCGCGAGATTTATTTGAAATTCTGCACGAAAAGTTTATGACGTCACGGGACGGTCATACACTCTTTTCGCCTCAACAAGACGGTCATATACTGTCTCCACCTCAACGAGAAGGTCGAGCCGATCCACCTCTTCTCAACGCGCCCGAAATTCCGAAAAAGAAAACAAAAGGAAAGGAATGGCTACTCACTCTAAAAAAAAGCCCGTGCGGTTACTTTACCTGCACAACACTCGGAGAGCCAATCAGCGCAACTTACGGAGGCAGCTCAGCGAATGACGATGCCGAAACAAATGTTCAGATCAAAAACCACAGTCTGAGTTGCGACCACGGTGTAAGATACACCCTTTAGGTGAGGACACGGCGGGGCTGAACGCGCGGCGCGAGGAATCAGATAGTGTTCGTTCGACGGGCATCCGAAAGGCTGAATTATTCAGCGACCACCGTGCCCGCGGCTGACAGTGTCGCCGGCGGCCAACCGGCGAAACTGTGTGAGAGCGAAAAAAAGTATCTCGTTGCCGTGACACCCCGGTACACCGTGGTCACGGTGGAAGAAATAAATTTAGGTGGTGACTTTGGCCGCTCTTCACGCGGGGAGCGAGCGGCCAGATCGTGTTCGGAGCTAGACTCGAACAAGGAGTATACTCTGTTTCATTTTATGATGCACCGCAGGAACGGCTACAAGCGCGAGCTCTTTGCTCTGGGGCACATCCCGGCGCCACAAGCTTTCGCGACTTAAGAGCAGCTGCCAACGCTATAAGCTCGTGCTTCTAGCCTTCGCTGCGGTACAACATAAGGTGAAACGGGGTGTAGTTGTTCCGCACCGTCGCGGAGGGCGCTGCGGTGTGAGCACCGTGGGCATAAGGTCTCTTCTCGGCAGCAACGGTGTCGGGAAGGGAGGAAGTGGCCGAGTGGGCTAACGCGTCTCAGCTCGGAGCGTGGAGCGAAAGCTTGCGCTGGGAACCTCCTGGGTTCGATCCCCGCCGCCCCCGCCCGTTTCGGTCTGGATGAGTTTCGTACCGGCACGCGTATGTGTGATCACTACTGCGTGATGCACGTTAAAAAACCCAGGTTAGCGGTTGTACTGTACTGGCTAAATTTCTCATCTACAGCTAAGAGACCGATTACCCGTCGTGGCGTATCTCCATCAAGGCTGTATAAACATACAGAGCAAACCAACGGTGTCGGGGGCGTAGCTCGCTCGCCTTTTTCGCTGTGTGGTGGTGGTGTGCGGTCAGTGGCTGGCCTCATGTTTTGCTTTGGTGCTGTGTCAATGACCGGTGCCACCATCGTGCACGAAGATGAGCCTTAACCCGAAGAGGAAGTTATGCTATAAGGATGGGGAAGAAGTGCTTCGTTCCCAACTGCAATTCGGGGTACCGGAACTGCGCAGAGCGAGTGTCCTTGTTTAAACCTCAATCGAATGGCGCTCGCCTAGAGCAATGGCGTCGTGCAATCCCGAGGGCCGATCGCAAGTTACTACCTGGTCTCCTCATCGCGTTGACCAAGTGGAGACCAAGCTTGACAGTCTAATTTCTGTCGAAGACTGGGAATGCGAAGATGTATGGACAGAAAAGGCTCACGAAACCAAAGCTGTGGACTGCATGCTATCTTATGTAACTGGGTTTTTGAGCGTGAAAAAAAAAAAAAAAGCTACACGCTGCCCTGCATGCCGATCAGCTTTCAGCATCGACAAAAACACTTCTACTGAAGCAGCCCTGACAAACGTGAAGAACAGAGGAAGCCTTACACACTCCAGCAAGAACCTTTTCCAGCTACTGAAGCAAGCGGAACACTTCTTCGTGGAAAATAAAAGCCACCCGACTGTTTACTGGGACACAATTGACAGTGTCCTTGACACATGCACAATAACGTTTCCATGCGCTGAACACAAAGAAGAAACAACTGCCCAGCTGCTCCACTACTACACTCTAAGAAAAAGGGGAGCGCGACTTAGTCCCCGAAGGGAGCAAGTGCGTTGCCACAACCATTAGTCCTCTCGGGGACTAACGGGAAGGGGAGTAACAGTTGCGCCCCTCCATTAGTCTCTTGCACTAGCACCGCTGGGACTAACTGTTACACCGTTTCAATTGCACCTCGAGGACCAACTGTTAGGCCCTTGCACTTGGTCCCCTGGGACCAACTATTACACCGTTTCAATTGAACCCCGAGGACGAACTGTTAGGCCCTTGCACTTGGACCCCTGGGTCTAAACGTTGCGTCCTTGGATTTATACTCCTGGGACTAAACGTTTATCCTTTGCATTTTATCCCGAGCCGCAAATCTCCAAAACGAAATTGTGCATTTCAGGTTAAACGTAACTTTATTGCCTCGTAGATACACATCGCTTTGAAGGACGACTGAAGTCGAAGTTGCTGAGCGGTAGACTCCACGATAAGGCCAAATTCCGAAGAGTGCACTTGCGTCGACGATGGCTTGAAGACTGGGACGGCTGTCCAAACCGGTTGTGGTCCAAGCACCGTTTATTGGGGCACCTGCAGCTTCTTGCCTGTTTGCGAGGAATTTGGATTATTAGCAACAGGGGTAGCATGAACTACTCGATCGCTCAACAAAAGTATGAGACATAACACACACATATCAAAATAACAAATAGGCTACAAAACCGCTACAATGGTTCACATCTAACATGCGATCTGTTGACAGCAGACCAGCGCAATATTATATTTTTAGTAGACCGTTCGCTGCGAATTACAGACCCAGCGTGTGCGTGCTCAAACTGTGCTTCGAAGTGACGGAACGAGCTCCCGCTATCAACGCGAAAGTCTGTACAATCGAATAAATGTCTCCATTAAGGCAGGTTCTCACACGCAGCGAAGCGTTGAAGTAGCGCTGCTCACGTGTCGTGAGCTGCTTTTCGTCTGCCATGAGCAACAGTTTTGACGGTGCGATACAAAGTTGGTGAAAGCTCCCGTCAGCACGCGCTTAGCGCTAGGTTAGCGCTATGCTTGTAGCTCTCTGCTGCATGTGTGAACAGGCCTTTATGGTAAAGCGATTGTGCCAGGGTCTGCAAAACACAAAAAATAAGCCATCGGTAGTACTGGGGTTTTGCTCGATACGATTGAATATCAGGTCTCCGTGCTGCGTAACAAAATATGGAACCATGGTGCCAAAAAGAATAGAGCATGGCGCGTGCTTTGGAAGCTGGAGAACGAGTTCAGAATAAAACACTTTCTGAAGCCGCAGTTAGTGAATATACCATAAACAGAAGTACTTTGACATACCTTATTCGAGTTCCCTTGTCTTGTGACTTCAGAACAGATCAAGTGCAGTGTTGCAGCTCCGCGAATCCAAACCGGATCCCGCAATGATCGGAGACGACCAGCTTCTAGGTCCTGCCTGACGAAGCACAGGTTCTTTTAAAACAAAGACGCCTTCCATTTTCCCGACAGACCCTCTCTACCCTGCCCCATCTACCCTACCCCCCGCGTTAGCGAGGAATGCGGGGTAGGGGGTTGGTAGAAGGGGGAAGGGAAATCTCGTTTCCCCGAAAATCTCTTTTCCCCCTTACACTACACACGACACTCGGACACACCAACGCCCGAAGGACGGGAGAAGGTCGAAGGTCGCCATTTTCAACACGCCGGTCAAGTATCGTGCAAGCAAACACGTTTTTTTTTTTTTTTTTCGTTTTTTTTTATCTTTTTCTCTGTCTCCTCAGTTTTCTCGGGGATCTTTTTTTTTTTCTTTTTTTTTTAGTTCGCATTTGTTTTGTATTAGCAGGGTGTTGCCATGGATGACGTCCGGGCGCGGTTCGTTCTTCGTTGTTCATCATTTTTTGCGCGAAGGCAAATTACGTGAATCGGACTTGTGAATCGTCAACAGATCATTTTTGACGAGATAGTTGGATGAAGTAGAGTCAACACATTCGTTAACTCGCATTCGATACTGCCTATGACTGAATGATAGATCCAAAGCTAGCTGTCTATTTCTCCGCTGGACTTGCCGAAAGCGCTCAAATACAGAAATCAAACGCCGGTTGTTGGCGTTCCGCGTTCTAACGCGTTCTACGCGTGCAGTGGAGACAAAAGCAGTTAAGGCCCGTTCACACGATGCATTTTTCTCGCGCATCTAGTGTCGCGAAACGTAGTTTCGCGAAATGGTTGAGCCGTCTGAACGAGTCCGAAAAGGACGCGCGCATCTAAAAGAAGTTGCGCGCACACCTCGCTTCTGGAGCGAGCTTTTGCTGAAACTTTGCCGAGTCCTGTCAATCACTCTGAGGGCGCCGCCAATGGCCGCTCAGAAACGCTCTCATGTGGCCTTTGAGGGGGGAGCGAGCTGTTTGAGACCACTTCACTGCCAATGTTGTAGCCCAGCCAAATCCGAAAAAAACCGAAACCACGAACGATGTATACTGCCGGCGCTTCCGGAAGCACGTCAAGCACCGCTGGAGGAAAAGTGAGTAGCGTATCGGAAAAAAAATCCAGCGATCGACGAAGACGTAATTGGTGATGATGATAATTCGCGTCTATTTTTAGTCATAATTAAGAAATAAAACCTTGAGACAAGGAAACAAGAATGGACGTACTCAGTACCGTCTCAAAACCAGCACATCGTACAGCTTTCATTTACTTCCACAACAGACTTCTTTGTCAACCTCCATCCAAATTATACATATTCAACAGTAAATAAAGTAAATGGCAGTAAATGACAATTCAACAACTAGTAAATGACAATTTAAGAGTAAATTAAGTAAATGGAAGTAAATGACAGCTGTATGCTGTGCTGGTTTTAAGACGGTGGTGTGTATGTCCCTTTTTGTTTCCTTGTCTTAAGGTTTTATTTCTTAATTATGATTGTTCACCAGCTCGCCTGCGTTTTGACTCTTAGAATGTGGCGGGAGACGGAGAACACGACGCTGAATGGCTAATGGTGATGATGATGATGTTGGCTTTCAACTGAAGCGCCACTTTATGGTCAACACCCAAACTATTTTCGCGAGTCTAAACGTCATCGTTGTTGCACGTGAAGCGGTACGTGTGAACGAGCACATTTCGCGAAACTTGAGTGTCGCGAAACTGTTGCGCGCCTAAAAGATGCATCGTGTGAACAGACCTTTAGCGTTACTTGTACCCGCTCATCGTTCCAACCAGAGGTCGGCGCTCTGACTTCCTAGCCTGTCTCCTCCTCTCTCTCAGTTTCTCGCCGCATACGAGGCGCCAACTATTTTGTGATCCGTCGTCAAGGCAAGTGTTGCTTCCACAGTGCTACACAGACTTGTACGTGACCTTGTATGTGTCCCTGATGTGTGTCTCAGTTCGTTTCTATACGCGAGCCATATATCTGATGGTATGCTGGTGCCCAAGCAAGGGAAGATTCACCAACAAAGCAGGCATGACATAACGACCGTAGATGCTTGCCGAAATAGTTTTATTTGGCCGTAGCACGATCGGGCCGAATGAGAATAAGAATGGGATGAAATGTACAATGTTCAAATGCAAAACGGGCGTCTTTAGGTAACGAGAAAGTTAAAAATAAACCTAGCTGTAAAAAAAAAATCTGGTACGGATCTTGTGAAAGGGATTAAATCAAAATGGGACGAAATACGCTAGGTCCAAATGCGAATGGGACGTTTTTAGATAACGGGCAAAATGTGAATGAGCACGTTGTCGGATGTGATGAGAAGGCTGAAAACGATACTGACCAAGCGAGAAGGGAAGGAAATGAGTACCGTTCAGATGCAAATAGGACGTCTTTAGGTAACGTGCAAAATGAAAATGGGCTCCGAGTAAAGTTTCGTTGTTGTTCTTCTTGGCTGGCGGCTTGGTGGTTTGGTGGATGATGGAGGCTTTTGGGGGTTACGAGTTCAAGACATTTATTCACATTACAAACTTTGTACAGTTTTATGTACAAGTAGGGGAAGTTTGCATCTCCGTCGAACTTCTTTACAGTCGTTCCAAAGCAAGCAAAAATCGCCCCTTCCCGCCCCGACACGAGCTTTTAAAACCTCGGTCTTTCTCGCCCTCGGGAAGGGATCGGCCAATAGGTTTGAAACCCCTCGTAGTCACGTGCTGCCACCCGTCCAATGCCTGACAGGGCGCAAACAGGCACATTCGTCAAGTTTCCAACGGACGCGAGGTGACAGCCCCGTAACTCCGACAGTGGTCGTCGTCGCCGTCCTCGTGGCGCCACAGGGAACCCCTTAGTCGAAACCGGATCGGCCATGGGGGTGCGCCCGGCAGCAGCCGCCCTCGTAAACAAACAAAAATATAACACTTCTCGCGCACAACGACCACCCGGGGGCTGCCCGACCTGCATCGCACCGAGGCGCGCAGGCTCCTAACGAACCCGACGGGAGAGCCCCATAACATCGGTGGTGGTCGCCGTCTTCTCGGGATCGCAGCGGACCCCTCGGTCGAAACCCGACCGGCCGCGGAGGATTCGCCAAGTGGCAGACGCCTCCGCAAATACAAACAAAAAGAAAACACTCCCTGCGGCCAGTGACCACCTCGGGGTGGGGCGACCAACACGGCTCGCCCCGAGGCGCTCCAGCTGCGGACGGGCGGCCGCTAACAAAATGAACAAAACGAAACACTCCGCGGCGTCACCCAACCTTACACCTCCAACGCAAAGACTGTTGTACGGCGTATAGACCGACAACAGTACACAAAATTCGACGACCGGTGACGCTTTGCCGGTTCAGCGAAGGGACATGCTTCACATATACGCTCATAATAACGTTTCTATGGGAACACGAAACAAACAAAACTAAACGATCACGATTAGACATCACGCCCCTGTCGCACGACGAAACAGCCACTGCGCCGCTGATGAGTAGGTTCATTTCCTTACACAGTTCGGCCGGCACCCTGCGGCCCCAATCTGCAGTGCCCTCCCTGGGCAAGCGGGAACATTCACCTGCTCCCAAGGGTAACGTGGCTCCGCAGTACACATCACTCCAGGGCCCCTAAACTCGTCAAACGCAAAGTTGGGGCCGAGGTTGACGGAGCGCACCGATTGGCTTATCACGACGATGACTTCGCGTTTTTTTCACCGACGTCCAATCAGCGCGGTCCGCGAACTTTCGGCTCCAACTTTGTGTTTGACGAGTTTAGGGCCCCAGCTGTTATTTCGGAGTCGCAACAGAGTGTCCGCGTTACAGTTGTTTACCCGTTTACGGTGGGTGACCACGACGTCGTAACGCTGCAGCGCCAAAGCCCACCTCGCCAGTTTAGCCCCGTGCGGTGTGCTCGCGGTGAGGTAGGTCAGGGGGTTATGATCCGAAACGACGTTTATCCGCGCCCCAAATAACCAGTAATCGAACTTCTTCAGAGCCCAGATTATGGCAAACGCCTCGCGTTCGATGGTCGACCAGCGCATCTGGGTCGGCGTGAAGCGGTGGCTCGCAAAAGCGATGGGCTTTTCTACGCCGTCCCCTCTCATCTGTGCCAGGCAAGCGCCGGCAGCGGTTGCGGACGCGTCGGTAAAAAGCCAGTAGGGTTGATTCGGTTCGGGTGTGCAGAGGGCCACGGCACCACAGAGTGCTGACTTTAATTTTTGGAATGCCTCCTCTGCTTCGCTGGGCCACGGTATCAGGTTGGGCACCCCTTGCCTTGTGAGCGCGGTAAGTGGAGTCGCCACATCGGCAAAGTCGCGTACATACTCCCGATAATATCCCATAAGCCCCAACACGCTCCTTAACTCCTTCTTGGTCCGCGCCGCAGCTAGCCCCTCTATCGCCGCGAGCTTGTCCAGATCGGGTCCGTGGGAACCCGACCCCACTATGTGTCCCAAGTACTTTATATGCGCCTGAGCAACCTGGCACTTCTCAACGCTAGCCTTTAAGCCTGCCTGCTTAAGCAGCTGCAACACCACATCCACGTGCTCGAGATGTTCCTCCCAGGAACTGGAAAATATTGCTATGTCATCCAGGTAAGCGGAGGCGTACGCCTGGTGCCTGAATAACAGGCGGTTTATCATCCGTTGAAAGGTGGCCACGCGTTCTTCAGGCCGAACGGCATCACCTTCCACGCGTATTGCCCTTCGTGCGTCACGAAGGCCGTTAAATGTTCGCTCTCGCGAGTCATGGGCACCTGCCAATATCCGCGGCGCAAATCGATCACGGTGATGAACTTCGCGCTCCCGACTCTAAAAATCAACTCTCTCGGGTTTGTCATTGGGAACGCGTCGGGGAGCGTGGCGGCATTCAGCCGCCGATAATCAACACCTAAGCGCACCGTGCCGTCTTTCTTGGCGACGCACACGATTGGGTGCGCAAACGCGCTTTCGACAGGGTAAATTAAGTCCAGCTCGAGCAGTTCGCGAATTTGCCGGCTAACCTCCCCTTTGAGTAGCTCGGGAATCCGGTACGGGTTCCCGAGCTACTCCGGTATGCCCCTCCTCTAGCTCAATCTTATGCTGGCCCACCGTGGCTCTCCCGTGTGCCCCGCCGAATACTTCGCGATGCTCAGCGAACACGTTTAAGATCTGGTTCCTTAACTCTGCGTCGAGGTGTTCCAGTTTTGACACGGGGAGCTCTCCTGTTCCTTCCGAGTCACCTCGAGGGGCGTACTCGACCTCGCCAAAGTCTTCGTCTTTGTGGAATACCACTCCCACGTGCCCTGCTCGGGCATAGTAGGGCCGAAGTCGGTTTGCGTGCGCTATTGAAATCTTTCGGACGGGCCCCTCCAACCGGTAGGAGTTCTGCCTCTCTGTCCCGATAACGGTCAAAGGCCCGGTCCACCTTGGCGCCATCTTACCTGTTCGGTTGCAATCGAACAGCAAAACCTTGCCTCCCACCTGGAAGGACTTCTCCCGCGCGTTACGGTTGTACCTGACCGTGTAATCGCTCTGCTGAATACTGCTGCTCAAACTGGCCATCTCCGCCGCTACTTCCAGCTGCTCTCGCAACTGTTGTAAGTACTTCACGGGTTCTTCGCGAACAGTACTGGGAACAGTCACCTCACCTGTCCACGTTTGCTGCAGTATAGCCAGTGGCCCACTAGGGTCTCTACCGTAACCCTTAGCGAAAAGTCGTTCAAAATCAGTATACTGAAAGTATACTAATAGTGAACTTAGGGTATGTACTGAAATCGTACTAGTTTCACACTTTTATGAAACAAAATAGCATACCTTTAGTACACCCCAAGTACATATGTAGTATACCATAAGTGCACCTCGAGTGTACTCTTAGCGTACTATAAGTGAACGTTTAGTACACTTCATGTATGCTTTTAGTGTACTAAATGTACACTACCAGTACATATATGCGGAGTGTCCCAGATAACTTGCACCAAACTTAAAAAAACAAAAAAACAGAGCGTTCTGCGGGAGTGAAACCAACTGTACACTGTTAGAAAGTCTCTTGCGAAAGTGCACGAAATTGTTTTAGTGCGCCTATTTATTTAATTAACAGTAACAAGCTAACTTTTGAAATCTTTGTTTAAAAGCCGAGGTGTGAAATGGAAAGTTGTAGAGCGCATTAAGAAACCCCCAATTAAACCATTTTCAACAAGGTGCAATTTGCATGCTCCTTTTCCCAAGGCTTCAAAAAAACGCCCGCGAAATACAAAAAAAAAAAAATACTGCTTAACAACTCGCTTCCCCAATCACAGCGTGCGAGCGCGCCGCGAATGTGCGTTCTTTGAAGGCCGGAAAAAAGCACGAAAACGTATTATGTTTCAAACACTTTAATTCGGTGTTTCTCAATGCGCCCTGCAACTTTACGATTGATATCTTGGCCCTTAAAAGAATATTGGAAAGGTTAGCTCATTAATCTTAGTTATTTACATAACCAGGAGCATTAAAAAAATCTGTGCACTTTCTCAAGACACTTGCTAACGACAGTTGATTTCACTCCTGCAGAGCCCTCCGGTTTTTTTGTTTTTTTTTAAGTATGGTGCAAGTTATCTGGGACGCCGTGTATGCCGGGCGTTCTGAATGGAAAGAACGGTCTCAAATTGACCAGAAAAATCGGCGCCTGCATTTAAAAAGCTGACTTTTCAAAGGTGTTTCTTTGAACGGCTAGTATTCCAACCTGTGAAATTTCATCTCATACAGCTCCATTCTCGTGAAATGTTAAGAAACGCCGTTGACAACTCAATTGATGATGATAATGCAGAGGCGCCACCATCGGGAGATGCACTCTTAAAAATGAGTCAGGAAATTAATGAGGAAATCTTTGGCAGCTCTATTCCTCGTGACAATGACGTACCGGCGTCTTCTGAAACTGTGTGAGAAAAGCCATAAAGAAGAGGTGCACTGCATTTTTCAACTGAAAGTATGTATGTGTAGCATAGAAACATTATGATCAGTGTTCTTCGCGTAATTGATAAGACAGAAATTGAAATCCTACTTATCACTTTATTCAAGTTTCCGAGCCTGCCTCACTGTACACTCTCGTTTTTGATGATGGTATGCCATTACATCCTGCGTAAAAAGAGAAGAGAAAATTACCCTATGCCACGCTATGATATAACATCACATAATTCGCTCAAAGGACCACTATGTGAGGAAGGCAAGATAGTAACAACTTCATCCTGACAAAAGGGCGAGGAAAATCGGACAATATCGTTTCTGAAAACCTGATACCTGAAAGAAGCTCTAACACAGAGCAAACAAAATGATTGGCATTTTCTTAATGTCTCCTTTTCTTTTGCTGTGAACACACATACAAGTCATACGCTATTACACATTCAGTGGTGCGGCTTAATTTATGATAAGTACTTTTTTTTATATAACTTCGAGCTTTTAGAGAAAAGATTCAATATAATGGGTCGGACATAAATGGTTGCTATGAACTATCCTATATATTTACACATTATCTGATATCATAAAAGCGCTAGAGCAGGGTAGGGCTGTACTTCATCAATTATAAATTTCTAACCAATTAAAAGTTGGCATTTATTTAATTTATTAGTATTGGCTATTATTCTTTGACGAAGAATAACTGGGCGAGTTGGTACGTTGGTAGTCTTTCAACTCCATCGAATATTCAGGTCCTTTTAACATTTTTTCATGCTTTTCCTTTTTTTAACTGCTCTGCCTTTTGTAGTGGCTTTTGCCGCCACTAAAAAACGTGACATCCAAACTCACTTTATTCACAACACACAATCGCAAACTTGGAAAGCGTGCCGCTTCGGCATACGCAAAGAGATCGTCCGTCTCTATGGCACAGGCATCAGCACGGGCAAGAAATCATGCTGCTCGCTCTTGTAACGTTTTTCTCGCTCCCGCTTTATGAAGCAAATCGTTGGCGAGAGACTGTTGGGACCACACGTCCAGAACGAGCATGGCCTGTGATTGCTTGAACTGCCGTCAGACTGTACTTGAACGCTCCGCAAAAGCGTCGTCGGGCGACCGTCGTAGGGACAGCGTCCAGGACAGGCCCTCGGCTGGCCCTCGGTTCCGCCGCACGCGAATCTTTCTCACTCTGCGGAGAGAGCCATGATTTTGAAGATACGCTCTTCACAAATAACAAAATAAAACCGGGTAGAGCATAGTGAGAGTCAAGCATAGCTTAGCAAGCACACGGTACAAGACAAAGTTTGAAACAGCGGCGCACTTCGAAGAAACAAAGGAAACTTCCTCACCTTCGCTTGCACCAGTCGGCCATGATTGTCCACCACTTGCGACGCTGAGTCTCACAGCTCTCAGTAATCGCTTGCTATTCTTGAACACGGTATTCGTAAGGAAGATATAATATCCGCAAAAACGGCTAAACCGTAAAAAGGAAACGATGCTCGAACTCTCCGGAACTCCAACGGCGGCCGAACGGAAGCTGATTGCAATAGCGATGGTCTTGCGCAGTTTTCAAAAGTCTCTTCTTTTTGTACTTTTTTTTTTAAGACAAAATTAAGCAAATCAATATATTAATAATAATAATGTCACTTTATTATATTCGTAAAATATTAACAAAACGTTTAGTCTATCTTAGGTTTTATCTAAACTTTCGGTTTTCTTTTTCGGTGTAAAACCGAAACTATCTCAAGCAATTTCTCCCTTGTCGCCAAGGCTATTTTGATTCATCAGCGCATGCTTGCACCGCTGGTATTTCGGCTTTTCTGGAAGGATCGGCTCTCGCGGCACATAAATAATGAGGGCAACCTCGTGTTTTGAAACAATGAGCGTGCCCGTCTTTTTTGACGAGGGAAAGACACGTTAAATTTACGTCGATTTTTTACAGCGTGGAAATCTCGATCGACGGTGTTGTTCGTTGTTGCAATTGTCAATCTCTTTTCACGTGAATTGAGATGTCTTAGAGTTTTGCAAGATAAATCTACACCATGAAACACTTTCGGTGAAAGCTTGAGGTTGTTACATAAAGGCGCCGATTTCTCCAGCCAATTTCAGATCCGAGCTTCCATTCATAACATCACTTCGCTTACGCGATTCGGAAGTTGATTTGCGCTGCATGCGACCATGCAAGGTGGAGGATCTTATGTCCCCATTATTAGCCGTGGTTTCTTTTGCCTCCTGTCCTTTTGATTGCTGTGGATGCAGATATATGAAACAGCGTATAGTACGCTGAGACCTGCATTACAAAAACACCGGATTATCCTACAAACGTAATTTGTCTACTAGCCTATGAGGCAGCACGCAAGTGGCGGTGCACTTTGAAAACAAAGTCATGTGCATGCTTTTTCATCAGCAGCATTAAACACTTGGTGCGATTGCCCTCGATCGCCCAGCTTCCGAATAGTGCTAACAGTTTTTTTACAGTAAACTTTTATTCTTCAATAAAGGTAACAAATACAGCTCAGGGAAAATAAAAGCTATCTCTGCAATAAAAGTAGACTGTTCAATTGATAAATATAGTAGAGATGACTAGCTAAAATAATTATTGACAAGTTAGATAATGCTACTTTCCGTAACGTACAATGTAGCTAATTTTTCTATTTGTGCTTTTTTTTAGGCGTAAGTCCATGTTGCATTTGCGACGTAAGTATGCTCTGACAGTGCCGGTCGTTTCCCCGGGGAACTTTTGGACCACGTGGTCTGCAGTGAAATGAGAAATGAAGCATCCCTTTGTCACATTATGTCAGCTATATACCCGGTGATATTTTTTTATCAACTGGTTTCAGGAAAATTGGGGGCTCATGTCATGTTGATGCACTCTTCATGTGTGTCGTGCGACTCGGCGGACATTACATGGGTGAATAACCGTGGCAACATCTTTTTAAGTAATTAAAATCCGTAAATTTACTTCTTTTTATTATTGCTGTTTTAGAGGCAGTCGTTATTGGAGCCTAACACAATCAAAACTATTCACGAAACAGCAAGAGGCTTTGAGATATTTATTTATCAAATTTCGCACTTTTTCCCTCGATTCAAGAACCACGCGCGGCAGGGGCGGGCAAAGTGGAGAGTGACTTAGCGGTTTTGACATGGCATATCGGTGATGGCATGTTTGTTTGTGTTAGCGAGAACTTCTCATACTGGAGTTCTATGCATTATTTATTTTTATAGTGAAGATACAACCCTCATAAAGTGCTGTCGCATTTAGCATGAACGAAGTTGCACTCTTTTGAAAGCGTGCCTTTGGTGGTTGCTCCAGCATCATACTTCCAACGGTTCGACTGAAAGGAATACGTAAGAATAGCATCCTGCGCTCTGTCCAGTGCGCTGTTTTTAATCAGGCGACGAAAGGCAGAGTTTTAGCTATGAATAACCCAAAACTCGTCGCCTTTCCGCAAACTGTTTCAGTTGGGCTAGAGTTTATTCATAGCCCCTTTAAAATTGAAAATTCAACATGGTCAATTACACTGTCAATTAAAGAAGCTAATTAGACAACGTACTTTGACGTTTATTTACTTATCTAATGTCCACCGAGCCCCACAAATATTCTGAGAAAACGGCATCGGCCTATCTATCGCGTTTTTAGTGTGTTGATGTTAAAAATCGCACTATATATATATATGTATATACCGTTATTATAATTTGAGTACATCGGCTGCAAGCACTGAAAGTAGACCTTTAGTATACTTAAGTGCACTTTCGGTATACTGATTTTGAACTACTTTTTACCGCGGGCACTACGATTCTACTACATGTACTAGTTTTGTACGGACGAGTATACTTTCAGTCCACCGCCATTTTTACTGGAAGTGTACTTTAAGTACACTTAAAGTATACAATCAGTACAAAGACCGCCCTGAAAGTATACTTTTAGTATACTTCAGTACACTTCGAGTGTACTGATTTTGAACGACTTTTCGCTAAGGGAAAGCATACGGAAGGGAGACACACCGGTAGTGTCGTGCGGCACCTCTCGGTAAGCCCTGAGAACGAAAGGCACAAGTTTATCCCAGTTCTTAGGGTCGCGTAGGATGACATGAAACAACATATTCTTAAAAAACGCGGCTCCATCTCTCCACGGCTCCGTTGCTCTCCGGGTGTTCTGGCGTGAAAAACCTCGGGGAGCAACCCAGTCTTTCGAGCATATGCTGCGTTAGCTTCGCGGTAAAGTTCGAACCCTGATCGCAGCACACAGTCTGGGGCACCCCCGTACGACTGAACACGTCTAGGAGGGCCTCGCACGTGGCCTTCGCAGTCAGTGAACGAAGGCAGACGACTTCGAGCCACCGAGTACAACAGTCCACCATGCAAAGAGCATACCTGTGACCCCTCGATGAGGGCACGTCGAGAGGCCCGATTATGTCCACGTTCACAGCCTGGAAGGGATGCTCGGGACGCGTGAGTGGTGTAATCGGCACCCTATCCTTGCGCCTCCTATCCGATTGGATCTGGCACCCGTGGCCATAGGTCGGCATTTTAAGCTGTCCTCACTCAAACTCACGATCACTATTTTTTCCTCAATCAGAACTCACGCCCACTCACGATCACGATTTATTCAAGATAGGATCATCACCCGGACTCACCCTCACGGCTCAACGCAAATCCAAAACTCACTCGCCGTCATCATCACGGTCGTCACGCTCACAGATCATCACGGTCATCACGCTCACAGGTCACCACGAATCATCAGACTCACAGGTCATCACACTCACAGTTCCTCACGGTCCTCACACTCACAGGTCATCACACTCACAGATCCTCACGGTCCTCATACTCACAGGTCATCACGGTCCTCACGGCACTCACACTCTCAGCTCCTCACGGTCCTCACTGTTACAGGTCATCATGCTCATCACACTCACAGGTCCTCACACTCACAGCTCCTCACGGTCCTCACACTCACACAGGTCCTCACGGTCCTCACACAGGTCTTCACGCTCATCACACTCACAGGTCCTCACACTCACAGGTCCTACACTCACAGGTCATCACGCTTGCCGGTTGCTTTCTTTGTGCTTTTCTTTTGTTTCTCTCAAGCCTTTGGTTTGTCTTCGCGTGAGTCGTGCGGCGGGGAAACTTCTGAGCCACTAATCCAATTTGAAAGAAATGTACTATGTTAATGTTTAAGCTCCGCACATTTCTACCAAATTTCGTAAACCTGGATGAATTACGAAAGAAACTAAATGCAAGCTGACTAAAGTGGGTGCGTTTAACTTTCGCCTGCTGACAAGGGCGGCGGGAAAACAGAAACGCGCCTTCCGACAGGTTACACAGACAATGTCGCAGTGATTAGAACATCGCCTCGCTGTGCATACCTCGCTCATTTGTACAAAGATAAACAATTACTACATATATCACCTCCGTTTCTTTTTTGTGCCACCCACAGGTACTTCTACGGAAGTTTATGCAGAATGTATATATAGTAAACATATGGGCATCGACCCATTTTTGTTTTGTGTGTGTGTGGGGGGGGGGGGGGAGAGAACGGTTATATTAGGTAGGGTGGTTGCACGTGACGAAGGTTTGAAATCTCACCATAATCCCTGTTGACAGTGGTGTCTGTCAGTCGTATGCTATTCTATGAACAGGGGCCGCGGTGGCCGAGTTTTCTTCTCACTTGAGTTGCTTCTGATTTTGTTGATCGACCGTGCTTGCCGGAGTAGGCTGCGATTTAAGGAGAATCATCGGCTGGCATTGTTTTTCAGTCATCTCGGCCTTTATAAAATACTGTCAGCATTCATTATCTTGATACATGCAGCCGTCCTTGAATTGATTTCGTTTGGATTGGTTTGACTTTGGCATGACTTTGCTTGGTTTGGTTCGGAATGGTTTGGGGGTTTGCGGCCGTCCCCATGTGGTTCTTTCTTGCGCTCTCGATCATGTAGGGCGCGCCACTTTTCATGTGGCAAGCCGCGTCATTCTTGACGCGCAGTTTTTTAATGGGCAATCAGTTCGTCGAACAAGGTTTCATAGACAGATTGTTTCATCGACACTGCGATGTTTCATCGGCAGATCGTTTCTTCGACATTTGTTTCATCGATATGTCATCTGAAGATCGTTTCTTCGACATTCGATGCTCGACAGAGCTTATTACTCAGCCACCATATTACTACATTTCGTCGACATTTTTTTTTTTGTTCGTTTTGTCTTACTCGTACGTCTAACGACATTTCTCTTTCTCTCTCTTTCATTGACGCGGCGTTGGCTCGATGCGTTCTTCGCGTGTTCGCAGCGCACAACGGTGTCCGCTTCGGACAGGGTGCAGGTGGCGCAAGCGCAAATGCTCCTCACTCTTTGTACGCATGCAGTGCAGTGTGCTGTGCGTGGTGTTGGCTGTGCGCTTACGTCGCTTACGTTGCTGGAGTGGTGCGTGCGGCGCGGCGGCCTTTTGCACACGTATGGCCGTTTGGCCGCGTGCTCGGCCTGTCTAGCGGATATTTGCTTACGAAAGGAGCGTGCCCTACAGAGGGGGAGGGGGGGGGTGAAGCTGAGGCTCGGCGCTCGGCAGCCAGACGGTCGGACGTAATTGTTGCTTTCTGTCGTGCTTTTGGCCTCGTGCACACTTGACGCTCGCGAGATGCTGAATCATTCCAAACTTTTTCTAAAAGGAGTTTTTCTCGACGCAGTGGCGGCTTAGTTTGCCGCTCATTTTTTGTAGCGTCGTGTGAGGCTTATTTTGTTCCCAGTAATGCACGCGAAATTCCAAAACTGACGTTTTGCAAGTGTTCCGAAATAGGTAGTGACGTAGAGGTTAATCCGTCGGTTTCGGTAGTCTTTAAAAGTCCAATGAACGAGGTATTTGCATTGTTATAGAGTCGGAGCATAAGGAGTTTGAGCGAATATAGGGTGCGCTCCGATCGATCCAACATGGCGGAAAAGAGGGGGATAGATTTGCGACGCCCGTAGATCGGTAGCGTATAAATTAAACAAAGAGTGCTGTCCTCTGTTTGTTTACGTGTGCGAGACGATCATCGCTTCAACCAAGACTTACCGTGATGCTACAAATGAAGTGTTCAAGCCAGTCGAAGGCAAGCAATCTTGCCATAGTCAAGATATGTGTGGAAGTGTTCGACGTGAGCTCTCACGCTGGTGCAGCTGTCATCAAGTTGAACCGAATGTACTTGGGTTCAAAGAAAGGTGCACATCAACAATGTTGGCGCGTTGAAACTATGACGCGTACTTTATCTGAAACTAAACTTATCAGACTGCGGCTACAAACATTTCCGTTGAAGTTGCTTAGATGAAGTAACCATTCAGGCCTCGCATTAAACGGTGTTGCGAACTCTTCGGTTGTTCTAGTTAATAGTGATAAAAAGCGGTTGGATGGAAAGTATGACAGCTACAGCATACAAGGGACGACTGAGGTCTTTATCCTGCGTTCTATGTAGGGAAACATCGGTATCCTTGGTGTTATAATGCGATCAGCTGGTCGCCGATCGTCCTGTTTTTATGCATAATGTAAACAAGCCCCGGAAGCGCCAATCTCATTTCGATCTGCTTGTGCACCCTTACAAGCCTCCTTTTGGCTCTTGTGGAAAGCTTTATTGTAATAGCAATGGTCTCATCGGCCGTTCGAGTTGTATGTACCATGATGATATCTGCTGTGTGTGATCTGCAAAATAAACAAGTCTGTATTAAATGCCAGAAGGAGAACAAAGGTAAAGCTTTTTTAACTTTTTTTTTTCTTTTCACAAAGGAGGGCAAAGCTTCTGAAACAAGAGCAACCTAAGCTGATATTTGAGTGTGCTCAAGAATGAATGGCAAAAGGTGCTTATGCTAAGTGGTAGATGTACATTGTTAATTTTCTTTTGCCTCTGCATTGTAAATTGAAAGATATTTATCAGCAGAAGGCCCGTGTCTTTTTGAAAATGTATTTTATTAGGGCAAAAATAGGTTTTCATACACAACCGAAGAGTTCGCAACACCATTTAATGCGAGGCCTGAATGGTTACATCATCTAAGCAACGTCAACGAAAATGTTTGTAGCCGCAGACCGATAAATTTAGGTTTAGATAAAGTATGCGTCATAGTTTCAGCCTCAAACGCCAAACATTGTTGATATGTACCTTTCTTGATGAAAACTACACCAACGTGAGAGAGCCCACGTCGTCGAACACTTGCACCCATATCATGAATAGGGTATGGCAAGATTTCTTGCTTGAAGTGAAGATCATCTCGCTACGACTAGCTACGACCACACTCCGCAGCGATGCAGGCGTCGGGGGGGTGCAACGCAGTCAGTCGCCGTCACCCGACGCTGCTCGTTTGACATTCACGGATTTCCGCTCAGGTGCTTCGTTTGTACTTGGAACCAAGTGTTATTTTCTGTGCTTGTGTCTGTGCTCAGTGGCTGGATATGGGCCTCAAGAGCAGTTCTTCAGGCTCAATAGCATTCGCCGAAGAACTTGCGAAAAAAAATGCCACCCAGGAAAAAAAGCACGAAGACACAACGCACCAGCTTGGTGGACCATGCACTGGTCGCGGAAACCAGGCCCTGCGGAGTATACACCAAATGCAAACTATCTAAAAAAAACATTTTTAGGCTCAAATTGGGTTCTGCGGACTAAACGCCTGGACACTGCCTGTTATTAAGCATTGCATATTAACCACTGTTTGTTGGGGCTTGAGACTGCCTTCCTGTAATGATGCAGAGGAGTCAACTGAACCTTGAAATAAACATATTTAAGCACATCTAGACACGATGTTCCTTACAGCCAGATGGTCAGGGAAAAGGTGTGCCATTACCTAATTTGCCAACAGCACACCAATGGTCACAATCAAAACTCACCGAGTCAATGGGCAGTTTTCCACCGCATTATCGCCGTGTAATCACACATTTGGTCCATTAAAAACCTTGAGGCTGTAGCCACCAGCACACCCATTCTAGATCTGGAAAGCTTATGCTGTAGACGAAATTCCCATATCATCACATTTTTAGCAAATTAAATGGTCCCACCTGTTACACTTTTAGCTTTGGAAGTAAACCAGTTCACAATACCACCAGTGGCATACATCGTGCCCAGCATTAGTGCCGCGTGTGGCAGCAAAATGTCCTAACTAGGGAAGCAAACTTAATCGATCGTGTTGATTAAAGCACCTAGATACGGGAGAAATTATCAATCAATCAAAGAAGGACCCTCGAAAGGGAAGCTTTCTCGCCGAACGAGCATTACTTTTTATTGGGCGTTCCGCAATGTAAGGCCGAAGACATTCACTCCGTGATCGGTACAGAAGCATTTGCTCAGTAGTCGGTCGTGCGTGATAAAAACAACAACAAAAACAAAGATGGATTAGAAACGCGATAGATTCGCCTTTGCACGGAGTACTTAAACTTAAAATCGTGTCAACATAAAGCGACTATGGCCCGCCATGCTAGCAGCTATCTTAAATTTTACCCGTGTAGTCGTCACACCCGTGCACCAAACGAAAGCGTTGCTGCAAGCCCCTCCGCCGTCAACTTTGAGTCGCTGTTGAGTCTGAAGAACTGCTCTATGAGGTCCATATCCAACCACTGAGCACATACACAAGCACAGGAAATAAAACTCGGTTCCAAGTACAAGCGAAGAATCCGGGGCGGAAAGCCGTGAATGCCAAACGGTCTGCGTCAGGCGACGGCGACTGACTGGGGTTGCGCTCCTTCGACGTCTGCATCGCTGCGGCGGGTGGTCGTAGCTAGTCGTAGCAGATCGTGTCAGCTCTGTCGCTCGTACCGGAACGCTAGAGCCGCGTAATATTCTTGCTGCCGAAGTTTATAAGCCTACGTTCGTGGCCAACGCATTTACACAAAGCCAACGCCCAGCGAACCTATCCCCCTCTTTCTCTTTCGGCGACCGGCCGCCAGGGTGGTGACATCGTCGCTGAAACTCCTCAATCGTCTACGTCGTCTTCTTTGCCATAAGGCAGCTGACCGATTCTACGTGCGCGAGCTCTCGCTGGAAGCGTAATCCTATTTATATAGTGCTCATCCGTGAGTACTGTAGCAAATATTTCAGGCCCAACATATCAATAGTTTATTGTTATCAACCATAAAAACGCAATATCTGTAAACACCCCCCGACAAAGAAAGAAAACGAGAGCTCGCCGTTCGCTTTGACCAACGTTGGCTTTGACCAATAGACCGATCTCACCAACCGTCTAGAGCGTGCGTGACGCAGCCATAGTTGTACTTCACAGGAGGCAGCGGTAGTGCACTAGACGGCTCGTCTCGTGCACTACCGTGGCGTTTACCCTCGTGCGGAAAGACCACAGTTCCCGGAATTCATTGCGACAGAGGAGGCATTGCGAAACTGGCGATGAAATCGGTCTATTATCCCAAGCCCGGTTCACAAATCTGCGTTTCGAGCGACAAAAACGACAAAAACAACACGAACGACATGACAAAGGGGACGATTATGTTCGTATTGCAGAGCGTGACAGATAATGCAATGAGCAGCTTTGTCGAGCAATCATGTGTCACGGTTGTCCCAGTGTCATGTCGTTCGTGTCGTTTGTGTCGTTCCTGTAGCTCGGAACGCAGATGTGTGAACCGGGCTTTACGAGCCTGCTCTGATGGTACGCTTGAACGTCACGGAAAATCGGTCTCCTTGCCTCTTCGAGGTGTCGCCACGGGTAGAAATACTGGCGGGGTATTAAGTGATTTGTTCGGCACACAAGCGTCACTACAGGTTATGACTCTGTCAACATTGGCTGAATCCTATTCTAATTGGAAAATAAAATATCGAAGGTGTCTTCCCGGGCACAGTGTCCGCCCATATCAAAATCGAACTTGGCGGTTTTTCTTTAAATACAATATTTAGCATTATTTCGCGCATTAAGTTCCCGGAAATTAGCAGCACATTCGGGAAGTTGAAGTTGAGTGTTTTTTTCTTTTTTCATAACTCGCGGAAATGATGACAAACGGTTTCTCCGGACAAATAGTTGCACATTCACAAGACATATTATAATTTATGTTGCATAATTATCAAACCCGCGGCCTTTCTGTAACCATCGGCTCGAGACAGATTCTCTGTCGCTCGGTTAACAAGTGTTCATTCAACGCAGTAGCGCACTTCAACGACCCGCTTATCAATCTTGCCGTCCGCTACACCATTGTAAAAATTCATTACGGGCTTGAATCATCGCGATATGTGTCGTATGCCTTCCAACGATAAGAAGTGTTTCAGAATTGAATTGTAAAAAGTTGGTTATCAGATGTATTATTTTTGTTCCACAAGAAATTCTTGCCCCACTCTGAGCACCTATGCATTCGACCGTAACAACGTAAAAAGGAAACATGAATAAACAACGGCCAAGGGGAGCACAGCGTCACGCACGAAGCCCGAGAGGCCCGTTCAATCGGCGCTTCGGAGTCGCGTCCAGCCGGCGCGCCGGCAACCCGGCCGTGGCCGTGGGGCAGGCGCCGCGACGTTGCGGCCACTGCGCGCCTCCGTCACCGAAGGCACACGGCCCACGGCGAATTCTGCGAATCCCGATGAGCCAGTAGATTTATTGGAGTAAGACACATGGCAGCGTCTCACAGGCGTCCATTCTAGATGCCACCTGTCTCTAAGCGACGCTCTAATTGGCCCACTGAGTCGTAGCTTCCACAGTTTGCTAAGTGTGCCCATAGGCAACCAGCCCAACCAGCAATGCAGCTTGGAAGTTGGCACTACACGTTGCGCCATCTAGCGACTGAAAAATAAAACAATTGGATAGTCCAGGACGGCCTGGGTGGCCTGGGTCGCGTGGACTGTGGGCGGGCGCATTTAGAAACCACGTGTGAACGTGGCATTTTGGATCGGCGTGAGCCATTTTGGAACTGTTTTTTCATAAAATTAAGTCTCAACTTCACGTCTCTATGACCTTTCCGGGTTCCTGTGACATCTCCCCTAAGAATAGAGTTTCCCCCAAAAATAAACGCCGCTACTGCTGCGTGAAAGACTGCCACGGTCGTGCAGGTGACCCAAGCGTCAGACTTTACCGCTTCCCTTTAAGACCTTGGGAAGCGACACGGCGACAAGGTGGATTACTGGAGTGCGATGCATCAAGTAAGTGAATTTTACATTAATTGCTGAAGTGAACGAAAATAGATGTGCAGGCTTGGAAAGTGGTCTGAAAGACTCCTTTTGCAAAATAACGTATTTATACTAGTTTTTTTACGAGTCTCTGAGACAACCATTTAGAGAAATACAGTAGGAAAAATTGGGTCGATTGTTGTTTCGCTTTGACGTTGAGAATCAGGCGATCAGGTCTTCAAGCGAGATGCCCTTCGACCTGTTCCGGTATCGTAGTTGTAGGCGTGCATTTGGTTGCGACCGCGCCCGCCGTTCGGCACGCGCAGTCGCAACCAAAGCCTTTTAAGCATGCAAGTTTTTAAATAGTGGATTTTCGTAGAACAAATTTTTGTTTGTTTCGGCTACCAAATTTAATGCTGAATCTGGTAACAAATGTGACGGCGTGCAGAAAAGAGTATGCAATTTTTTTTTCTAGAAAAAGCTGATGCGAAGCGTAGATATCCTTCTCACACGCACACTTTTTTGCCTGTCGCCAGACTTGTGCACTGTTCTCTAGCACGGAGAGTTTGGTTCTAATTACCCACATTTTATTCTAGTGTCGGGGGGGCGCCGGGAGAAGAAGAGGACGGTCGAGCGAGGCGCGAGCGGGGGCCAGCCGGCGAGGAAAGAGGAAGAGCGTGCTGCACGAGGCTGGGGCCGGGCATGAACGATAGAGCCGTTCTGGCTGGTCCGGCCCAGGTCGGTCCCCGGAGCGTTCCACCAGCGAGCTTCGGATCAGGACCGGCGGAAACGGCGAGCCTGGCCTTATCGGCCTAGTCCATTGCGGTCCAGGAGTGGTTCTGCAGCGAAACTCTGGCTGTGATAGCCCGGAACAGCTAGCGTACGCAGTGCGTGGGAAGGACGATCCGCAGGCGTGGACACGGACTCCGACTGCCAGCTATGAACGACGGGCGACAACCAGGGTCGGCGGGTCCGGACTGCCGGCTCTTGAAGACGGGCAACCGGGATGTACAGTAAACCCATTCGCTGCCTTCTCGTTGCGTTGTGTCACTTCCTGGGAGACGAGCGAATCACAGACCGATCGGGCGGCGATTATTATAGAGCGACCCTGCAAGCGCACGAAGACAGTTCAAACAGGTGTCCAAATGACAGCTCCAGATTATACTCTCAACACTTGAACCTATCAAGGCTCCCGATGGTCTTAAAAAACCGCATAAAATAAAAAGGGACATGGCGCGCACGTGCACACGAGGACTGCTGAAATCGGGTTCGCCGCCGCTCGCCACGGCCCGACGGGCAGACTAGCCACTGGCCGACCCGTTAAGAGAGACCCCTCCGCTTGTGGCGCCGAATGCAGCACTCTCGTGGCGCCGCCTGGCCATTGCCGGCTGGCTGTCATGCACTTGCGCCATCTTGCCCCAAACAACACTTAAAAGCATGATATCGCACAATGTGAAAGACCTCACTCGAAGCTTCGATCGATCATGACACCGCCTTTGTCGCACTTCCTGAGCGATGACTCATTGCGAAAGGTACGTTGAGGTACGCGGAGAAATAAAATTCCGGATGCTGATGAGGATCATGGGAGTCATTTAATGTTATTGCAGCTGTGCGAACGTTATAGTTGACGCAATCATAAAAGTCTGTGCCCACTGACACCAACTTGACAACAGGAACCAAAATACACACGAACCTTTCTATGCCACAGAGAGAGGAGCGCTAGCCGTTTGGAGCGCTTCCCCAACTCCGACGTTACCGCGCCGCCTCGAGGCGCCGTCAGTCCGTTGGCGTCTCGCCGTCTGCCGGGAAGTGAAGAGCGAACGCCGAGGAGAGACGAAAGCGACCCCCCCCCCCTTCCTCATACGGAGTCATACCCCCTCTGCTTTCTACAGCTGGTTGATACATTGCGGAGGGCGCTGGCAAGGAGGAGCCTGCAAGAACAAGCACCCCCCCGCCCCTCCTCCGCCCTCCACAGGAACCGGCGCGTTCACATGGCGAAGGAGCATGCGAGCGACACCCAAACCAACCCTGAAGGCCCGAACCCCACGCAGTAGTTGCGAAACGAGAGTCTCCTCGCCCACTAAGACGGCCCGGGAGCTCACGTGACCAACCCAGCTAAGAATATACCAGCGCTCACCGCGACTCATCATGGCCATGGTCCTCAAGGTCACGCCATCACGCAGACTAATGCGATCACCGGACTCATATCCACCCAAAGACTCACGTCTTGATTCAGGCTCATGCTCATGAGCCTCGAAACTCACAATCACACTCAAGAGACCTCGAAACTCACACTCATGAGTACTTCACTTAGCGCTCAAGCTCACACTCACACTCAAGAGTTTTAAGAACTAACAATCACACTCACGGTCAAACTCACGTTCATGAGTTTGCAGGGCTCACGGTCGCACTCACACTCAGAGTTTTAAGAACTCACAATCACACTCACGATCAAACTCACGCTCATGAGCTCGCAGGGCTCACACTCGCACTCACACTCATTAGTTCTCAGAACTCGCGATCACACTCGCGATCAGACTCACGCTCATCAGTTCTCAGGACTCACACTCACACTCATAAGTTCACGTAACTCACGATCACACTCACACTCACACTCACAATTTTTCGAGACTCGCGGCCTCACTCACGATCACCTCAAATCTGATGGTGAGCGTGAGTGATCGTGAGTGATCGCACTCATGAGTGAGAATGCCGAGGTATGCCCGTGGCACGACTCGCAGTGCTTAGCTACGTCCCTCTCTAAGCCAGGCCAATAGAAGCTGTACTTGATACGGAGCTTCGTTTTCTTTGCGCCCAGATGCCCGCCCCAGAACGACTCGTGCGCGAGGCGCATCACTTCCTGTCGCCTCTCGCTGGGAAGGACCAATTGCCTGACTTTCGAGCCAGCAATTGTGTCCCAGTGATACAGGAGCTCGCCTGATACGAACATCCCTCCCTTGCCCTGGCTCGCGTCCTCCCACGCCTTTCTTAAACCCGCGTCATTTTTTTGTGAATCGCGGAATTGAACAGCCTCGCTTGGCTCATCTCGGTCTATATCGGGATCCTTAGCTTCCTCTCCCCTCTCGTCCGTTACGGCGCCCGCAAGAACTTCGTCCTCGTCGTGTTCCCTGCCACTCTTTCCGCCGACACTTGCCTCCACCGGGGTTTCCCGCTGAGACGCGGAAAAGGAACCGGCGCCTCCCGTAAGTAGCGCCCAGTCCTCTCCCGTCAAAAGACAGTCCAGCCCAGGGACAAGCTCGTCGGTCAACGCGCACACGATGTTTATCTGCGCGCCGTCCACGACCGTGCCGTCGTGGCGGAGCTGCAGTGGCAAACGAGCGAGCTTGGCCGTTATTGCCTGTCCGAAGGCTGAAATCAAGCGTATCGATTCCGACGGATCCCCTGCACTCGTCGGCAACAATCCTTCCCGGGTAACGGTTATTTCGCATCCCGTATCGAGGATCGCGTTCGACGGGACGCCAGCGCAAACTACCTCGACACGCTGCAAGCTGGAAGTGCAGGCGGCCTGCGGTGGTCCCGTCGCAAGCTTCGCCACATACTACCCCGAGTTATCTGGTGCTGGCTCGTCCTCTCCCACTACTATCGACTGTATCCGCGATACCTTCGAGCCAGCTCCAGGCTGATCTCCCGGCTTTGATTTTCGAGTCGGACAGTCCCTTCCCTACTGAAAAAAACCATTTGGCGCATATATGAAAACAAACGGGTCCATACCGGTAACTGTTTAACCATACCGGTCACCAGTTTGTCAAAGGGGTCGCCCGTATGGCTCAAAAGGGTCCCCCGTATGAGCCGTAACGGTCACCTATTTGGGCAAACTGGTCACTCCTTTGGCAAACGGGTCGCTCGTCTGGGCAAATGGGTCGCCCGTCTGGGCAAATGGGCGACTCGTTTGGGCAAAGTTGTCGCACGTTTGCTCAAACCGGTGACCATGTAGCAAACCGCACCGGTTTAATCAAACGGCTCTCCGGAGCCCGTTTGATACTGAACGTACAGATCGGCGGCGTAGGCACGCCTAGCGTTTCAGCCGTGGCAGCCAATATTTCCGGAAGGCTGGGAGCGCCGGCTCATCGATTTCAGATCGTCCGCATAATGCAAGTAATTATATTTATATTTCAATTGCGCTGATGTTCGCTTATACTGCAACTAAAACTAACACTTTTTTTTTTACGTGAACGCGCGACGTTGGTGAGCCGATATTTTTGACAGAACTTTAAAGCTTTGTAAAACTTTGTTGCCTCAATTTACTTATTTAGCTCGAATCTGTCTCGCAGAAGACGCGACCGCGTGAAAGAATGTACGTCTAGACTCCGTTTCACTTTAATTCAAGACGCAGCGAAGGTAGAACGCATACACGCGGCTGCAAGAACATCGAGCATTGCGAGAGCACGCCCGCCGTTGCAGCAGTAAAACTACGAGCTCGCGCTGAGTACTTTCTTCGCTCGGGCGCAAGCCGAACTTCTGGCCGCCCCGCCGTCATTTCCAAGATTCAAACGCGCTAAAATGCGCGCGCGCGCGCGCGCGCGTTTTTTTTTTTTTCGAGGTTTCAAAAACGCATCTCTCTGGAATGCCTGGGGAGAGGGGCTGCCCCTGTGGTGCTCGCCCCTCCCTCCTCTCTTGTCACCCGAAAAGCCGCGCGCGAACTACCCGCTGATAAGCATCGAGATCCGGAAGGGTGCGCCTAGCAGCCGCTTTTTTCTTTGTCTGCTTGCTGTCAGTTCCAGCTCGAACTTCGCGCGTCCACCTGCTTCGATCTGTCGCCTAACCCTGCGGTCTTATTAGGATGTCTCTCGACAACGTATTGGATGTGCACCAAAGCTATCAGTGTTCGAAAAGTCCTACGTCTATATCGGCAACAAGCGATTCTTCAAAGAAGTCAGGAATTCTTGCGGTTTGGTTGGGTTCGGCAACTGACAGCTTGTGCGCCACATCGTGTTGAAACTTCCAAGAAGCAGTTCCCTCTCGTTTGTGTTTGTGTGGTTGTCCTGCTTTAACCGTGTCGACACATATCACGGATTACATCTTTCAAGTCCGCTATTTTTATGGTAAGTGCACTGCAACCTACTTCTTGGCAACGATTGACCGTTCTTCTACTCGTACTCTTCCAGATTATCTATATAATTATGCAGCCACTATTCTCACGGCAGCCGCGCGAATAATTTCCCGAAAGTCTACCTTTATAGCCTAGAATTACCTCGGTTCTTGTTTGGTTTGCTATCTAGCTCTCAGTTGTATAAAAGCTTAGAGTGCCTCTCAGATTTCACAGATCGCTTGCACGTTTGTACTTGTCTACAGAAGGCGTAATAAACTCTGAGGAGAATTGAAAACAATCTTTTGTGTCTGTTTTCCTGTCCATTTGCAAGCACCTACGTGAGTACATTTCTTCTACGTGTTTCCTCCATGTTATAAATAGTTTTATGAGTTTCGGAACGTCTTAAATAAGTTTAAGAGAACCAACCTACCAGACGATCCCCGTTTAGGGCTAGCGCATAATTTCCCGATTCGAATGGCACGTTCAAACGTGTGGTCACGTGCAAGGTCGAACGGGCACCTGTATCAAACGGGCACCGGTATCAAACGGGCACCTGTATCAAATGGGTACCGTTTCGAGCGGGTACCGTTTCAAACGGCTACCCGTATCCCATAATCGCGTTTGATCTAAACGGGTCGACAAGTTTGCACCCGTTTGATTTGCCACTTTGCCACCCGTTTGAATTTCAAATGGTTTTTTTCAGTAGGGTTGCCAAGTGACCCTCTTTCTGGCACTCGTAGCATCGGAATGGGCGGCCAGCCCTGCCACCCTTTGTGGTGGGCGCCGCGCCGTTGTCTACGCTAGCCTCCACCACCTTCGCGATGCGACCCTTTCCCTCAGCTTCCTCGAACGTCTGAAGAATTTTGGCGATCTCGTGTGCCTTCATCCATCCCTCGCCCTCGCGCAGAGTCATATATTTCAAGCTGTCCTTGCCCAGACCATTTTTTACTCGATCCGCGACCATCAGTTCGACTAGGTCTTGCTTAGTGTCGGCCCCTCTCGCGTCAAGGTAATAAGTAAAATAACCCCTCACCCTTGACGCGAATGGGGTCCACCCTTCGTCTTTTCTTTTGGACGGGGTTTCGAAGCGCCGGAGGTATTCCCCCGGCGTCAGTCTCAGTTCCTCTAGGCCGGCCGCTTTCACCCTTTCGTAGTCGGCGACCTCCTCCGCGCTCAGGCTAGCGAAAAGGTACCTCACCTTCTCCGACAGTGCAGGCATGATCAGATGCACCCGGTTGTTTTGGGGCACCCCGAACGTCGAGAATATTTGTTCGACCTCCTCAAACCAAACTGGCACGTCCGCGTCGCAAGGCAGCTTACGGCCTTTCAGCACCTTGGCACATTGCGAAAACGGCCCCATGCGACAGCCCTCGCTCGTGTCCGACCCAGAGCATGACTCCGGTCGAGTCGTCTTTCTTTCTACCTCAATCCGGTGCATAGCGATGCGCTCCTCTGACTCGAGTCTGAGCACCTCGCGCGCGTGCTCCAACTCGAGTCGCCGCATCGCAACGGCATCGGACTCGCCCGAGTTTCCCGCTTTCGGTAGCTCAAAATCGGACCGATCATTGTACCCCGTCCCCGACTCATCCGCCGACTTCTCAGCCATGCCTCTCGTTACAACCACCATAAACTACTCAACACTGTACCGGAGCCACGTCAACCCCCGGAAACACGCAAGAAATCCCACTCACCCGGTCCGGGCTGGCCTGTCTCCGTTCTGCTCCAACGCCGCCAGGCGCTAGCTTGCTTGCACCCCCTGACGGTTCAGGTGCGCCGATGTCTGCCGCCGTCTTCAGGAGCTTGTTCCAACCGGGTCGCGCTCCGGAGACGTGTTGCGGCTGTTTCCGGCGAAACGTCCCAGCCCTTGCTCTGCTCCAACGTCGGCAGGCGCTCACTCGCTTGCACCCCTTGACGGCTCAGGTGCTCCGAGGTCTGCCGCCGTCTTCAGGAGCTTGTTCCAACAGGGTCCCGGTTCGGAGACGTGTTGCGCCCCTTCCTTGAAGGTTCAGGCGCACGATCCCTTCGTTGTTATCAGCTTGCTCAGAGGTACGTCGATGCCTTTCCGCCAGCACCGTCGGCTGCGCCAGTAACGTTTCGTCGTTGTTCTTCTTGGCTGGCGGCTTGGTGGTTTGGTGGATGATGGAGGCTTTTGGGGTTACGAGTTCAAGACATTTATTTACATTACAAACTTTGTACAGTTTTATCTACAAGTAGGGGAAGTTTGCATCTCCGTCGAACTTCTTTACAGTCGTTCCAAAGCAAGCAAAAATCGCCCCTTCCCTCCCCGACACGAGCTTTTAAAACCTCGGTCTTTCTCGCCCTCGGGAAGGGATCGGCCAATAGGTTTGAAACCCCTCGGAGTCACGTACTGCCACCCGTCCAATGCCTGACAGGGCGCCAACTGGCACATTCGTCAAGTTTCCAACGGACCCGAGGTGACAGCCCCGTAACTCCGACAGTGGTCGTCGTCGCCGTCCTCGTGGCGCCACAGAGAGCCCCTTAGTCGAAACCCGATCGGCCATGGGGGTGCGCCCGGCAGCAGCCGCCCTCGTAAACAAACAAAAATATAACACTTCTCGCGCACAGCGACCACCCGGGGGCTGCCCAACCTGCATCGCACCGAGGCGCGCAGGCTCCTAACGAACCCGAGGGGAGAGCCCCATAACATCGGTGGTGGTCGCCGTCTTCTCGGGATCGCAGCGGACCCCTCGGTCGAAACCCGACCGGCCGCGGAGGATTCGCCAAGTGGCAGACGCCTCCGCAAATACAAACAAAAAGAAAACACTCCCCGCGCCCAGTGACCACCTCGGGGGGGCGACCAACACGGCTCTCCCCGAGGCGCTCCAGCTGCGGACGGGCGGCCGCTAACAAAATGAACAATACGAAACACTCCGCGGCGTCACCCAACCTTACACTCAGTAACAAAAAACAAAAAATGGTTCGCTATTTATGAGAAGGAACAAATGAGATTGGAACGAAATGCGCAAGTAAAAGAACTTGTTGGGCTAGTTGGTGTTGACGGTATTGAACTATGGTTAAAAGCGATAAAAGGACGTACACAAGACAGAAGACAAACACGGGCGGTACTCACAACTGTATGGAAAAGGAAGATGGAAGTACGCACATATATATATATATATAGATAGATAGATAGATAGATAGATAGATAGATAGATAGATAGATATATTGTTAGGAGCGTTCCAGCCGTTTTCCTTTTCCTACTGCCCGTACTTCGTCCTCCTTCGCCTAATGTCCCCGTTTCTCTACTTTACTTTCGCCCGTTACAGTCGCCCCCCCCCCCCCCCCCCCCCCCAAGGGATTGTCCGTCCCGGACAGAACCAACGTAGTCATCGCGGGCCACATAAAGTTTGAGTTGACTCACATGAGCTGTCAGAGTCCGGTGTCTTCCTCATTGAGGCAGCGCTCGCAATTCCTCGAGGCAATATGTCACAGGACCGAGTTGCCTGCTTATTTTGAAGGGTCCGCAGTACCTTGGGAGTAATTTCTCGGATCGCTGCGGCCGTCTGAGGTGACTTCGAAGAAGCACTAAATCACCTGAACTTCTAGAACTTCCAGAGCGCAGGCGCTGGGTGAGATGTGACTGCTTATTGAAGGATGGCGAGTCAACCTCTTTCTCTTGTTTCGTGTAGTCGCACAGAGAAGTCGCATTCATAATACCGCGCGCGGCGGGTCCACGTCGTGTTCATCGCTGTCTCCTCTGGAAGCGTGGGAAGCCTTCCATACACCAGCTCGAAATGCGATTGGCTCGTTGTTTCTTGACGGGATGTATTTAGTGCAAACGCAGCAGTGTCAATATATTGGTCCCAGTTCTTGTGGGATGAATTAACGAATGCAGCTAATATATCGCTCAAAGTACGGTTAGTGCGCTCTACCAATCCGTTTGTTTGGGGGTGGTTGGGTGAAGCCGCTGCATGCTCAATCCCGTAGTTCCTAAGGACATCCTTGAAATCACGAAACATGAACGATGTTCCAGGGTCACTAATGATCAATTCATGGAGTCCCATGCCGCAACACCAGATGGTTGTTCACAAAACTGACGAGGTGTGTCGCTGACGTGTTGGGAACTGCGTGTACCTCAACCCACTTCGTTAAGTAGTCTATGGCCGCAATTATGTGCCTGTTGCCATCTTCTGATTTTGGGAATGATCCCAGATGGTCTATGCCGATTACTTCAAACGGACTTCTTGGCGGTAGTATCTGGTGAAGTTGTGCCTTTTTTTTTTTTTTTGGTTCGGCGGTGTTTTGCACATTGGGCAAGTGGTGCAAGAAGCAACGTACCGCCGAACGTCACCTCTCAAACCCGCCCACCAGAACCTTTGAGCGATTTTTTCTAGTGGCCGGCGTTGTCCAAGGTGACCAGCAGTTGGAGCGTCGTGACACATGACCATAACGTTGCGGCGCGGATTCGTAGGAAAAACAGGCAGCCACGAATCTGACTGCCGTGATCGATGGCAGAGAAGCCCGTCACGGAGCTGGTAGTATGATCGCAAAGGTTGCAGGCGTCTTTCGTGAAGACGAGAAGAGTCACTGTTTGTGTTTGCGAGATGACTGATGATAGTTGACGTCTCTGTGTCGTTTGACTGCGCTGCCTGCAAATCAAGCAGAGCTAAAACAGAAACTAATGAGCCATCCTCCACGGGATTGCGGGAGATGAAGTCGGCATCTTGATAATGTCTTCCGCTTCGGTGAACAATTGCAAAACTGTACTCTTGAAGTTTGATTGCCCAGCAAGCAAGCTTTGGTGTAAGATCGCTCTTCGATTGGAGCCACTGCAATGCAGAGTTGTCGGTGACAACTGTAAATGTCTTGCCGTAGAGGTAAGTGCGAAACTTTTCCACAGCCCACACTACTGCGACACACTCTAGTTCGGAAGACTGGCACCGGCTTTCTGGTTCACTGAGCTTCCTGCTTGCGTAGGCAACGGGGCGTTCTCGACCATCTTTGTCCTGTTGAAGAAGGACAGCACCCAAGCCTTCTCCACTGGCGTCAATGTGGATGACGGTGTGTGCGTCATCCACGAATTGGGCCAGCGTAGGCGGTTCTAGAAGAGCTCTCTTGAGGTTCGCGAAGGCTGCCGCTTCTTCCAATTCCCATAAAAATTTGGCGTCTTTTTTTAGGAGCCGATTCAGGGGAGAAGCCCTCACTGAAAAGTTCTCCAGAAAGCGGCGAAAGTAGGACGCGAAACCTAGAAAGCTCGTTAGTTCCTTTATCGTTGTGGGTACGGATATATTAGCAAAAGCTGACAGCTTTGCAGGGTCTAGACGAATACCATATTTGTTGACGACATGGCCGAGGTAGATTACTTCGTCATATCTAAAGAAACATTTTGATAGTCTTACACGAAGTCCAGCTTTCGAGAGGGCATCTAAAACAAGACTAAGACTATGTTGATGCTCGTCAAAGCTCTCGGCATACACGATTACGTCATCGAGCTAGACTAAGGCCATGGTCCATTTCAAGTGGCCGAGGACTTCATCCATAAGACGCTGGAAGGTAGCCGGTGCATTGCACAATCCAAACGGCGAACGTCTGAACTGAAACATGCCGTCAGGCGTTACGAAGGCTGACTTTTCAGCGTCATCTGGATCAAGTTCAACTTGCCAGTATTGCGAGATGAGGTCCAAGGTCGAGAAATAGTGGGAACCATGGAGACGGTCCAGGGCATCATCAAGTCGAGGTAGGGGGTATACATCGGGCTTAGTGATGCTGTTCAGCCTTCTATAGTCGACGCAGAACCTTTTGGAGCCATTTTTTTTCTTTTTGACGTGCACCACAGGTGACGATCACGGGCTGCTAGAAGGTGTTACTATGGCCCTTTGGAGCATATCGTCAACTTGAGCGTTGATTTCCCATCTCTCGGTCATAGAGACTCGTCGTGGGTGTTGTTGTACTTCGGTGACTTGTTGATGTAAAGTCTGCTCCACGTTTGCAATGCGAAGGGCGAGGCGATCGTCGAACTGTGCAAGTATATTTGCAGCGTCAGTCGGGCTCTTCTCCACCAACCGATTGTAAAGCTGTTCGGTGAGTTGCTCACAATTGGGTTCTGGATTTGCAGGCTGGGAGCGGGCGTCCTTGCTGAACATCCCACCGCTGCCACCAAAATGTTACGAGTGTTCCAGCCGTCGTCCTTTTCCTACTGTCCGTACTTCATCCTCCTTCTCCCAATGTCCCCGTTTGTCTTCTTTACTTTCGCCCGTTACAATATATATATACATATATATATGATACATTTATCGTCACCCAGGCTATACATGCGCGAGCTCCAAGGGCATAGACACCGGTTTATGCTCTTGTTATCTCGCGCATGTGTAGCCTGGGTGACGTTAAGTGTATCATATATATATATATATATATATACACACAAAGGAAGATGGAAGTTCATATATTGTAGCGAAGACGACGCTGTGCGATGGGACCGGTGAAGAAGACAACGATCGCGCGCCTTTTTTTGATTCTCGGCTAAGAGGCTGGGCAGACGGTAGTAAAAGCGGACCTGTCCTGACTCCCACCGCCTGGTCTTCCCTGTACGCTACAAGTGGTGGAGGTGCGGGCTTTCCCACCTACCTCGACGTCAGCCGTGGAGCTGAGAAGCCGAGCCCTCACATCGACTACACCAATCCCGCATTCCTCTGTCGGACTGAATACCACCACAACTTCCACGGCCACCCAAGCCGACACCACGGCCCCATCGGTACTCACCGCTCGCCAACGTGAGCCTCCCTTATTCTCCGGAATCGGGGACGCCGACGTGGACGACTGGATTGACGCTTACGACCGCGCCAGTCGATACAATCACTGGAGCGATGTCACTAAGCTGACCACCGCGGTTTTCTACCTATCCGATGCTGCAAAACTGTGGTACCTCAACCACGAGCAAGAATTTGACAGCTGGGCGACATTCGCTACCCGCCTTAAGGAAGTTTTCGGAAGACCTACAATGCGACAGATTGTGGCCGAGCGAAAGCTGTCCTCGCGGGCCCAGCAGCCAACGGAAACCTTCACGTCCTACATCGAAGACGTGCTGGATCTTTGCCGCCGAGTTGATATCAACATGACGGAACCCGAAAAGGTCCGTCATCTTTTAAAGGGAATCGCCGAGGATGTTTTCCAAGTTATCCTCGTGAGTAATCCAACCACCGTTTGCAAGATTGTGGAAATCTGTCAGCAGTTCCAAGAACTAAAAACCCAACGCTTGGCCTCAGCCGCTACAGTACAACGTCTTCCTGAGGTGAGCAGTATATCGGGGCCATCAACATATATCAACATCAACAGTTTGCGCCAGCTCATTTAGCAGATTGTTCGCGAGGAGGTTTCGCAAGCTCTCCAACTCACACAGCCGTCAACTACACCAACACAATCGGCACTCCGGTCCTTCGTCCAGAACGAGATTGCGTCTACCGTGCCTATATCCTCGCCGCTTACAGCACCGGCACAGCCCATGCTGCCGACCTACGCAGAAATTGCAGCCTCACCTCCAATACTCCGACCTCATTATTCTGCTGTAACCATGCCATACGTACAACCCTTTGGATACACTCAACCACACCAGCAGGCTACTCGCCCACAGCTCTACGACCGCCCTACCTGCTATTACTGTGGCATACCAGGACACGTTATGCGCGTATGCCGTCGCCGCCAAGCCGAAGAGTCTGCAAACGTCCATACAAGCATCACTGCGTACCCCACCCATTATAACCAGACTCCCGGATACACCCGGTCAAACTCTCCAACCACAAGGTTCGCCGGTAGTTCACCGGGATTTTCGCGTCGACAGTCGCCATCACCGCAACGTCACCGCTCAACGTCCCCTATGGTCCCATCAGGGTCCACTGCTCCATCACAAGGGGGAAACTTTTAACCGCAGCTCCTGAGGCACCAGCTGCGACATCTCCATACTGCTCAAGTCCTCATCAACCCCCCTCTAACGTCGTCGTAATCCAAATTGAAAGTCAAAACGTACAAGCATTAATTAATACAGGCGCCTCTATTTCCGTTATGCGCTTAGATCTCTGTCGACGCCTCAAGAAAGTCGTGACATCGTTTGAAGGTAATCTCAGAACTGCAGGATCAAACTTACTTAAACTCGTCGGACTTTGTACAGCACGGATTATAATACAGGGCCTATTATATTCAGTTCAATTCGTCGTCCTCTCATCATGCACACATGAAATTATTCTTGGCTGGGATTTCCTTTCTATTACTCATGCAATCATTTTTTGCGGGAATTCACAGCTTTCCCTCCAGGAGTTGCCTGATGACGACAAGCATGTTTCTGCGCTGGTAAACGAAGTACGAGCATCAGAAGACACTGTTATTACGCCTCGAAGTTCATCTTTCGTTCTCATTAATTGCTGTTCACTCTCACCGGGAGATTACTTCATCACGCCCACTTCTGCCTTATTGGGAAAAGAAGGTTTGCTCGTCCCACGTGGCATCGCCCATATTGGCCCAGTGTCGACGTACATCATCATAATCAACGTTACACCCGAGTCCATACTAATACCGGAGAACACAGTTCTAGCCACCGTAACATTGGCGACTGACATCAATATCATTGCCCTCAACGACACACCCTCCTCGCAACCGTTTTCCCAAGATCCTATCAAAGTAAATGATGTTGTCGATCGCCTTCCGAATACCATCGACGGGAACCTCACCGGTCATCAAAGAGCACAAATGCTAAGTCTCTTAAAATCGTATCACAAACTTTTCGATCTAAATGACCTACCTTTAGGCACAGTTCCAACAGCTGAGCATAGGATAGACACGCAGGGTCATAGTCCCATCCGAACACGTCCTTACAGGGTCTCAATGAAAGAAAGAGAGATAATAGAGCAACAAGTGACTGAAATGTTGCAAAAAGAAGTAATCAGAAAGTCTTCAAGTCCTTGGTCCTCTCCTGCGGTCTTAGTAAAGAAAAAGGACGGCAGTATTCGCTTTTGTGTGGACTATCGCCGCATCAACAAAATCACGACCAAAGATGTGTACCCCATTCCACGAATTGATGACGCCTTAGATTGCCTCCAAGGCGCTGAATTTTCTACATCGCTGGATTTAAAATCGGGATATTGGCAGATTCCAATGAATTCAACTGACAAACCCAAAACCGCATTTATCACGCCAGACGGTTTATACGAATTCAATGTTATGCCGTTCGGCCTATGCAATGCTCCGGCCACCTTCGAACGCCTGATGGATACTGTTCTTCGAGGATTGAAGTGGCAAATCTGCCTTTGCTATTTAGATGACACTATTATTTTTGCACCAACGTTCGCAGTTCATCTGGAACGTGTGGCCACAGTTCTATCGTGCATTGCAAACGCGAATTTAAAACTAAACACCAAAAAGTGTCACTTCGCAGCGAGAGAAATCAAAGTGCTAGGCCACGTAGTATCGAATAAGGGTGTTCGACCTGACCCGGACAAAATTCGAGCTGTCACCGAATGTCCTATCCCCAAAACAGTTAAGGAGCTTCGCAGTTTTCTAGGTCTTTGCTCATATTTTCGGCGGTTTGTACAAGGATTCGCAACCATCGCCGCCCGCTTACACACGTTATTAGACACAACAAAGCGTTTTCATTGGACTCCAGAGTGCCAACATGCCTTTAATCAGCTCGTTGCTCGTTTGACACAAGACCCAATCATGTGTCATTTTGACCCCTCAGCCCCCACTGAGATCCACACTGATGCCAGTGGTTATGGGATAGGCGCAGTCCTGATACAACGAAAATCACCCCAACTTGAAAACGTCGTAGCGTATGCTAGTCGCACCCTCTCGAAGGCTGAACGTAACTATTCGACAACTGAAAAAGAATGTCTAGCAATTATCTGGGCTACTGCGAAATTTCGACCATACCTGTACGGCCGACACTTCAACATCATCACGGACCATCACGCCCTTTGTTGGCTCACGTCATTAAAGGACCCCTCTGGACGTTTAGGACGCTGGTCACTTCGACTACAAGAGAACGACTTTTCAGTGACACATAGATCCGGACGCAAGCATCAAGACGCCGACGCTCTTTCACGTTGCCCTCTACCGACGATCGAAACTCAAGACGACGACAACCCCATCACATTGGCTTCTCTCTCTCTCGATACGGTGGCACAAGAACAACTTCAAGATCCTGGTACTGCCGCCCTCGTGCAACATATCACAGGTACATCCACTTCCGACAACCGCAAGTTTTGCAAACGAGCGCGACATTTTTCTGTTCGAGATGGCCTCTTGTACCGCCGTAACTACTCCACCGATGGTCAGCGATGGTTATTAGCACTTCCTCGGCAACTTCGTATGGATGTGCTACGGTGCTTCCATGACGATCCAACGTCTGGTCATCTTGGTATCTCGAAGACCTACCAACGTGTACGTGGCCGATATTACTGGTCCGGCATGTATCGCTCCATACAAAAGTATGTTCGTTCTTGTCTACTCTGCCAACAACGGAAACAACCGCCCCAGCAGCCGGCTGGCTTGCTACAACCCATACTTGTTCCCGAGAAACCATTTGAACGAGTGGGAATTGACCTGTATGGTCCTCTTCCCAAATCATCCCAAGGAAACCACTGGGTTGTCGTCGCCATTGACCATCTGACACGCTACGCTGAGACTGCCGCCCTGCCCCACGCAGATTCTCGCGAAGTTGCATCCTTTATTTTACATAGTATAGTACTGCGGCATGGATCTCCTCGCGAGCTACTCAGCGACAGGGGAACAGTTTTTCTATCCCAAGTTGTCGAAAACATTCTAAGAGAGTGTAATGTTATTCATCGTTGCACGTCCGCCTATCACCCCCAGACCAACGGCCTTACGGAACGTTTTAATCGCACACTTTCAGATATGCTTTCCATGTATGTCTCCCAGGACCACGACAACTGGGACCGTATACTACCTTTCATCACTTTCGCCTACAACACCGCCACTCAAGACACGACACACTACACCCCTTTTATACTCACATATAATCGCGAAGTGTCATGCACAATGGACACAATCCTGCGTTATTGACCAGATGTTACCGAGCATACCACCTTTGCCGAAGACATGAACCGCGCAGAAGAATGTCGGCAGTTAGCTCGTTTTCGCACATCTGAGCATCAAAACCCCGAAAAACACCGTTATGATCATCATCACCGTTCCGTAACCTACAACAACGGTGATTTGGTGTGGGTATGGATGCCCATGAAACAGCCTGGACTTTCTTCGAAACTTCTTCGCAAATGTCATGGCCCTTACAAAGTCCTAGAATCAACGTCACCAGTCAACTACAAGGTGGAACCCGTCCCCCCTCCCAGCGATCGTCGCCGTCACCATCGAGAAATCGTTCACGTGTCACGGATGAAGCCCTACTTCTCCTCAGACCCCCCAACTCCTTCTGCCAGGATGGCAGCATCCTGATCGGGGGGAATTGTAGCGAAGACGACGCTGTGCGATGGGACCGGTGAAGAAGACAACGATCGCGCGCCTTTTTTTGATTCTCGGCTAAGAGGCTGGGCAGATATATATATATATATATATATATGAACTTCCATCTTCCTTTCCCAAAACAGTTGTGAGTAGCACCTGTGTTTGTCTTCTCCCTTACAAACATGGCAGATCTGGACTTATATAAAAAAACACAAAAATGGATATATAAAAAATTGGGCAGATCTGGACATATCAAGCACATCAGTTTATATAAGCCTTATATAGCCAGATCTGCCCAATTTTTTAGATATCCATCTCTGGGTCTGCCAAATAGGGGTATATCTGCCTCCCATATCAGGGTGTTTTCTTTTTTATTCTTGCAGATTTGTTTTTAAGAAAAAGTCATGAAAGCTACACTTATGCGGTTTCAGCGAGTGAGTTATACGCCCAGGGGGACATTACGTGGGCGCTAAGCTTTGCGATTACTTGGCTAATTAATTAAAATTCACTAATGAACTTTTCAATTAGTGAAAATAGACATACGGTTCCAATAAGCAGCTAGCGGGGCGTCGTCCAAAATCTCTAAATCAGTCATTTTCAGAGTCTTTCAGCGCGTGAGAAGCGCACTAAAGTTACCAATCGTGGAACAGGTACAAGGCTAGCAGTTTCGGTAAGGCGCCCGCGCAATTTTTCTGTCTCTTATCTAGCCCCAGCCTTGTACCTGGTCCACGAGTGGTAACTTCAGTGCACTACTGCGCTTTACACGTGCTGTCTTTCTAAAAATTACTGGTTTAGGGGTTCTGGACGACGCTCAGCAAGTTTCTAACTGAAACCATATGTCTATTTTCACTAATTAAAAGTTAATTAATGAATTTTAATTAATTTGCCGACTTATCGCAAAGATTAGCAAACTACATAACGTCCCCCTGGGTGGACCACTCTCGCACAAACGGCATAAGTGTAGCGGTCACGGTTTCTTTTAAAAGAAATCTGCAAGAATAAAAAAAAAAAAAAACGGTATTCACTATGCTGGTAGTTGACTCTTCGACCCTCCACAGCGGGAGCAAGGGTAAACTGTGCCGCGCTCGGCTGTAGCGATTACGCGGTGTCCCGACGATCGTTTCGTCGGCATGAACCGCGAGACAGAGTGTCCGTCAAGTTAGAGAAAGTACAAGCGGGAGGAGAGGGATACGCCGGCGGATGACCGAGTTTGCGGCACTTACTCATAGCGGCGAGCAACGGCACTTTTCTACCGTTGTTTACGTTCGTGCACTCCTTTGCATCGGCTTTTGCCCATTCGTGCAGTAGATGTCCTGTGCCTATCGCTACTAAACGCCGAAAACGGCGACCGGTCGGTGGCGCTTCCGTGTGCAAGCTCGCCGAGACGCCGCCGTCAGGGGATCGGTTTGTGCCGTCCACGAGACGGTAACCCTTGCAAGGAGCGAAAGTATGTTGGCATGACGGTTAGAAAACATCATAATATTAAGCCTGAGTCAATGAGAGTTTTCCGTTATTTGATTTATCCTCATCTCGCGGTTTAGATCATGACGGTAACCTAGCATTGTTTACCAGTATTTCGCAAAATCGTAACAATCTTTCTACAAGCGACTCGTAAAGCCGCTCGTCAAATTTTGGAACGCGTAATTAAGAGTCTGTGTTGCTGTCGTTTTCTGGCGACACGTCAAAACTTTGTCGGCGGCATATCGAAATTTTCTGCTTGCAGCGCAATCGCACCAATGCCGAAACATTCTGCACAATGATTCTCCCGGCTGCCAGGAGATAGACACGGCCTAAATCTAGAGGTAATCTGGAAGAATACATTTAGGAAAAACGATCAATTTTCACGAAATAGGTTGCAGCGCACTTACGTTGACGAGATGCGACTTGAAAGGTGGTATTTGAGGGAGATGTCGACACGACCACGGCAGAAGCACCACTCGAACACAGAAACGAGAAGGTGCCCGTGAAGATTCAACACGATATAGCACAAGCTGTCGTTTGTAGAACCGAACACTAAACGCATCACAAAAAATTCTCGGGCTTATTTGAAGAAATCGCTTGCAAAAGCGGACATACGCAGCGGCCACATGGGCGAATTCACACGCCAAACTAGGTCCGGCTAAACGCATTCCCAGATCGGCAACGGCTAATGCGTCATCCGTCCAACCACGTGACCACTTACCTTTTACAACGCTTTCAGCTTGGAAAAAAGGATCGAAGGAGAGGCCAAAGTGGGGTTTCACAAACAAAAGGCTTATCTTATGGGGCCACAACAAGGGGATGTGTCACTTGTAACGAGAGTTGACAGTGCTGTGAATGTTATGTGTGGCCTTGGGTGCCAGGCAGGTGCGATGTCCTGCTTTGTCACCAGATTCTAGACTGTCGTCACGTGACCCTAACCGGAGACACGATTGGCCTAAAACACGCGTAGCAACTACCCTGCTCTCAATACCGAGTGAACATACAACTCTATTAAGTCCAGCTTTTGAACTCAAAACGATGCGAGTTTCAAGAGACTATGTTTTATTCTGTATAACCGACATTATAATTTTAAATGAAGAAATAAACCCGACTATTTTTTGTGCATGATGTTGACAAATAAATAGATAAATAAATATGTATGTCTATATTTTACCAATAAATTTAAATCATATGTACACTGTTTCAAATTTTTTTACGAACGAGTTACACATAAAAGACACCACGGACAGCACATCTTCCGACTTTCAACACACGATGAATCGCCGACGCTCGCAAACGAACGGATGCGATGCTGCGCGAATGGTTTTGAAAGAGCTGCGTATTGTACTCCGGGCGCAACGGCTTCCGTTCGAAGGGAAAAGGATTCGGGACGGCGAAGTAGTGTCTTGCATCTTGAGTAAGCTAACGGTTCGTGTTTACCCGCTCAATTTAGCAGGGAAACATGAAAAAAAAAATTAGTTTCACTGCCAGATTTCGCGGGAAAATTGACGTCACGTGACATACGTACCAATTCAATTTCTCGCTAAATTTAGCGGGGTGGTTACACCGATGGCGACGCCAACACCGCTTAACTCGGAAACGGGTGCGTAAGAGCTGCGACTAAAATCCATTATTTGATTAACTCGCGTTGCGATCGCACTTCGTCATATTGTCACACATCAGACATACAACCAAATTGCATTTGTCTTTCAATCTTAAAATTGCGCAATTGATTAATTGGTTCAAATTCCTGGAATAACTTTACTTTAAGGATGTTGACAATCGTTAACCAATTTCATGAGACTCATGCAATACAGATCAATCAACGAGTGTCTTAGCGAGTACATATAACTTGTTGCTTGCGCGACTGAAACGGGCCCATGTATCATTATCAGGTGCTATATTCGCACGCGTATATTGCGATATATGAACGTATTTACGCACTTATACGGTCAGATCTGGCAGTATTTGCCCACCTATTTGGCAAAATACGGCCGTATTAGGTCCCATATCTGGCAAAATACAGCCCTATTTGACTGCTTATATTATCATATCTGGCCGTATATAAAATATATCAGGCCCATATCTGACATTTTCGTACGGGCTATTTTTTGTACGCCTTCTTAGCACTTTTAACCATGGTTCAATACTGAAATGCGCAAGGTCCAACTGAGAATAGGAAGTTTTCAAATAACGGGCAAAATGAAAATAAGCTCAGCTGCAAAAAGAAAAAAAAAAAAAAAAATTTTCGTAACTGATGAGAAGGTTCAAACGAGACTGACCAAGCAGGAATGAGACGAAATATGTAAAGTTCAAATGCAAATGGGACGTCTTTAAGTAACGGGAGAAATGAGAATGGGACGAAATGCGCAAGGTCGAAATACGAATGTCACTTTTTTAGATAACGGGTAAAATGAGTACGGCCCAGTTAAAAAAAAAATGGGATTCGGATCTGATTACAAGGTTCAAACGGGACTGAGAAGGTGAGAATGGGACGATATGCGCGTGGTCCAATTGTGAATGGGACGTGCTTAGATAATAGACAAACTGAGCATGAGCCCAGTTGCTGAATTGGTTCGGTTCTTGTGAGGACCAAAAATGAAGGGTACGAAATGCGCAAAGCAATAATGCGAATTGGACTTTTTTTTTGCTGACCGGCAAAATAAAAACGGACCCAGTTGCGAAAAAAACATATTCGGATCTGATGAGGAGGTTCAAACGAGACTGAGCAAGTGAGAATGGGACGAATAGCGCAAGCTTCAAATGCGAATGTTACGTCTCTAGATAACGGGCCAAATCAGAATAGGCCCAAATACAAAAGAACTGCTTTGTATATTATGAGAAGGACCATATGAGAATGGGACCTAATGCGCAAAGCGTAAATGCCAATGGAACGTTTTTAGATAACGAACAAAACGAGAATGGGTCTACTTGCGAAAAAACGGCTCCGGATCTTAGGAGAAGGTTCAAACAAGACCGACCAGGTGAAAATGGAACGAACTGCGCAGGCTCCGAATGGAAATGGACGTCTTTATCTAACGGACAAGATGATAATGGGCCCAGTTGCGGGGAAAAAAAAACTGATCCGGATCTTGTGAAAACGACGAAATGGCAATGGAACAAAGTGCGCGAGGTCAAAACGCGAATGGGATTGTAGACTAATGAGGAAAAAGACGAACCTCGCGAGGTAGGCAGCTTGCCTCGAGAACTGAGGAATGATAGATCAAGAGAACATTCGTATTCGCCCAGAGCCGTGGTTGCGGGGCTTTTATCAATTTATTGTAGAGATCGCAAATGTCGGCCTAATTTTGGCAGGGTCACCATTCTGGGCACACACAGGGATAGGGTGACGAAAGAGAATATAGAGGCCTTCCACGTTTGGTGTCGTGGGTATTCGTGTGTTAGTGAACCTTCATTGGCGCTCTCTGCAAAAGAGTTTTGTTTTATGCGATAAAAATCAGTCACATAGTAAACGTCTAGAAATGTAGATTACTGATACGCTCCCCGGTCGGCGAGTGTACAATCCAGTGTAATATTCTAAGATTTTAAGATGTTTATTTTTTCTGTCTCGATTTTCTCCATTAAAGTTCTTGAGTTGCGAGTACAGCATTGTCCTGTCGTTTTTTTTTCTTTGTCCGTGTTTTCTGAGCTGATTTCCCCATCATGTATAACGCTGTAGCGCTTCGCTGCTTTAGTCAAGCTTCCCCATCTGGCATTGATGCACTACACCAGAGCATCTAGGCTGGTGGGGCTTGGAAATTCTGGATGTCGATCTTGACTACGATTGCAGGTTGACCGGCATTTTCGACATTAAAGTGCCGGGAAAGGGTTGACCCATGTTCAAATAACGAAATGCAATACTATCAGGTTTAATGAAAATTAGAAGGGTGTGTGCATGTAGTTTTCTTTTCAATTTGATAGTATGTTTTTCTGAACCGAATATGGTAATATTCGCTTCGATATTTGAATATTTAAAATATTCCAAATCTCTTGTCTTATGACGGCTATGCATGCAAAGTGTAGTGGTTCGAAAGGGGCTACAGAGTATGTCACAGGAGCCAGCCGCTTGTTTAGTTTCTTGTCGTGGACCTGGTGAATGATCGTAGAAGTGATGGCAAGGAAGGCGTAGCGGCCTCTCAACCTGCAGAACAGGCGTTTAGCAGAATGATCTCTGGCGCTGTGTTTATTTTGTCAGCGTTGAAATGAGCCGTTTGTGATGTCGCAAAGCAGAAATGGACTTTCCAAAAACTAAAATGCGGCAAGCACACGAGCTGGTGACGTGCACTGGGTGCCACACTCGTAGACAGTGTCCCTTAAAACATGAATTCCAATAAACTCTCTGTAGTATCTTTAATGTCGGTTAAAATATCTTACTTTGTACCTGCTTCTTCTAACAGTAACTAGAGGCATCATCTTTCAGCAAAAAGTGTTTGTAATTTGAGATGTCGAGAAGCTACCAAGATAGGAGTTATTAAGCTTTTTGTTTCTTTGCTGTTCACCTTCAAACCATTTGAAAATTTAAATATTTCCAGGCACAAGCTTGCGAAGTTTGAAGTCATAAAATCTCGTGGAGGTTCCAGTACCAAAGTTTTGAGAAATTTCCTTTAATTTTAGGGGCGAAGCTTCTTAGGGGCTAGCCACGTCCGTCCGTCCGTCCATCTGTCTGGTGTCCAGTGCTCCAGCTCGTGAGCTCACGTGCTCACGAGCACGTGAGCACGTGCTCACGTGCTCATGTAGGGAAAAAAGATAAGAAACGATAAAAAACAAAATAAGGAAAACAAAAAGAAAAAAATATGTTTACGCAGTCGACAGGATTCGAACCTGCGCGGGGAGACCCCAATGGATTTCTAGTACATCGCCTCAACCACTCGACCACGACTGCGGGACGAGTAGGGGGCTCTGAGATGTGGTAGTAACTCAAGAGCAGGGGATGTCATGAATGAAACGTTGCATGTAGCCGCTCAACATTTATACAACAGAGGGCGCTGCGGTCAAATGCGTATGTAATAGCGTTAAACTTTGCATGCGTTGGCTCAACGTTTATAGATGAGAGGGCGCTCCGGTCAAATGCTCAAATGCGTATATAACTACGTTCTATACCACACATTTTCTTTCTGACATGGATGAAAATGAACGAAAGGCTCGGCCTGCAGCGGCTCAGCGTCTACGCAGACAAGCACCAGCAGAGCTTTGCCCCAATCAACATCACTCACCACGTGGAGATGCGGTCAATTTTTGACAGGTGCTCTTTGTTTAGCACAGCTCATGAACATGTATACCCCAGCTGAAGGCCCACGGCAAAGCTGGCACAGCTCGACGTGACGTCAGGCAAAGCCATCTCTGCCATCAGCTTGCTGGTTTGCTGCGTGATCTGGTTGGTTCGGAGTTCAGTTGCTTGGCTTTCCTCTCAAAGCTTCGTCACTCTTTTACGACAGCAATGATATTTTGACGATCGTGCAGTATGCGGCCTAGGCGGAGCACGCAAAACCTTAGGGGAGATCCAAGCCAACCTCGAAGTAGGCAGAAACATTTTCAACGCTGTGAGAATGCAGGTGGTTCCAGACAACATTTTCATGGGCCCCGACATTATCGTAAAAACCGACGTCATTGACACAACAAACGTTGTGCTACTTCGGAAAGAGGGAACGACTTTGGTGCTAGACAAACGAGACTTCCCCATCGGAAATATCATCAGGAAAAATACTGATGGTGCATCAGGCTGATGGTCTGACGTCTTTTGGGACATGGATGGTCTAGTGGTCTGTTGGTGTGATGGTTTGATGGCCTGAAGGTTTGATAGTCTGTTGTTCGGTATGAGTTACTAATCACACATCCTTACCGGCAGACGACAAAGATTTCATTACAGTCATTTGTGAACTTTATTCTGCGTCCATTATTATTTCATAAAGAAACATCAGACGCGTTAATGTACCTTCCGAAATCCCAGTAACAACCTGAAAACAAAGTTTGCATTTCGGTTATGGCATGTTATTCTATTTGGAAATAATTTAACGTTGATATATTAAAAAGAAAAAGCAAACTGGAAGATAATGTGCGTTTAACCCACTCACTACCTTTGAGACTCTACGACGCGCAGCAACTTCATCAATGTCCGTTGCGTGGCTATGACACTCTGTCAAACTCGTCCATGCTGGGTATGACGGCGTCGTACGATAACGTGCACTACACTAAGCCTCGTCGGCCCGAGAATGCAGTAAGACTCGTATTACCACATTCGCAGCGTTGTAAACGTCTTTCCACGCAAACATTTAGTTGACAGTACACGTGGAGCTAGTAAATTAATTTCCTATCAAGAAAAGTGCGTTTTTTGGCACATTTGTTGCCAATTAGATGGTAAACATGGTGTACTTGTCATACAAAGCAAATCAACAAATGGTTGCACCAATGAACAATAAAACATTTTAAAACAAAACCATGGTTGCAAAAACATACCTGAGTTTATAAGAAGGTGTCTTCGTTACCTTTCGAGTATCCTAGGACAATTCTTAAGGCGGATTATTACAGATTGAATACACTCTTGTCGAGCCACGCCGCTGTCAGCTTTACACACCGAATATAATTAACGCATGCGCAAAGACGTGAGATAATTGGCGCCTTCTCTCGGCCACTGCTAGAGCCTCCCGAATATAGTCAGGCTCTTTCCAGCACCAAACATGTCGTGAGATGCACCATCAGATTTTGTTTTATTCTGATGGTCTATCGTCTTATCCTGATGGCCTAAGCGGGCAACATCAAAATGTTTCAATGGTTGGTCAGTTTCCACAACAAATATTTCGAAGGTCTCTGAGCTACAAACAAATAAGTGATGGTTCAGCAGCCATCATTAGGAAATGTTTGATGAACTTCAGGTACCATCAAGTAAGCCTGTCAGATAATGGACACAATACTCAATATAATGAACACGATACAATGAAAATCTATAATCGATTCTGATTGTATGAGCGGGATTACAAATACTGTGATAATATATATATATATATATATATATATATGCGATCGGTTTAAGCCTGGATGCGATTGAATCAAGAAGAATGTATACACTCGCTCAGACCCACTGCAACAACGCGCGTCCTCGACTGATTGAATATTGTCGTCACCTGTAAGAGCCACCTCAGAATATAATTCGTGGACGTACCAGACTATACCCTGTCAACGTGCTTTGACAGTACAAAGAACTTTTGATAGTCCATCGCCTGATGGTCTAACGGACCATCAGGTGCCGTTATGAACTTTTGGCGGGCTATCAAACGCGTGGGATGGTCCACCAAAGAGGTTTGATAAACCATTAGCTGCCATTCGAGCCCCTGACGGACCATCAAAGCGCTTTTGATGATTAATCAATGGTCTGGTGGACCATCAGATGCCATTTGAGCTCCTGATGAACCATCAAGCCGCTTTTGATAGTCCGTCAGACGCCATCAAGGAAGTGTGATGGACCATCAAAATCCCGTCGAAGGTCTAGTTGGACGGCCTGATGGACCATCAGGCGCCACCAAGGAGGTCTGGTGGGCCATTAAGGAAACCTGATGGGCAATCAGTAAAATTCATGAACCGTCCAGAAAGTTTGATGGACCACCAGGTTACCTTGACGGTCTTTTCGACCGGGTTTTCATTTCTCGAAGAAATCAAGGTTGACCATGATAATATGCGAGTTGCGTTCTCCACCAGGGAACCTGTCCATGCACTCTCGAAAGAGCGCATGGACAGGCCGTTAGTAAGCGCCTCGAGTATTTTATTTCAATAAGCCATCCAAAAAACGTCCAGGAAAAGTGCGCATGCGGACAAACGTTTGATTGCCACTTGATCCGGGGATGGCGCACACTGAACTGCAGCTTTTCCCGTTCATCTTTCGAAGCGACGTCCAATTTAATCGTGCGCTCCTCTCCATGTCATAGAGGGGCGCAACTCGCGCCCCTCTCTGACATGGCGCGCGCATACGGCGCCCGTCACACTTCTTCTAGCCACCATACTGGGGCGAGTCTGAACCTGCGAAGCCTCAGGCGGCAGATGCCGCTGCTAAACGCGCAAAGCGGGCGAACGAGACGGAGGAGCGGAAGCAGCGCAAGAAGCGGCAAGGCGACGCGAGTCTGCGTGCGGGAGAAGTCAGCAAAAAATAAAGGAAGATACATAGCTGGATCCTTAAAAGGACAATGAAGGCGATTTCGGATATCTTTCTGTCGATTGAACTGCGTTCCAAGTACGTCTCAGGCTACGTTGCACGAATTTCAGTCGAAACCGGCTCTTGTGTGCCGCGCAAATCAATTAAACAGTCGCGGTAAGAATCGTACCGGGATCGACATGGGCGACGCCCCGAGAGTTGCGGGAGAAGCCAGGAGTAGCGGAGCTCATGTAACTGTTGCGGGGCCAAGAAGCCCGACGTCACAAGAGACGCCTCAGCGATTGGTCAAAACGAGAGACGTACCCTCGCCACGTCTTGGTTCGTGATTTTTAGGAATATGGTCTGATTTCCGCTTGAATAACCATGAAAAGTATAAATCGGAACGGAAATTATTACTAAACCGTAGATAAAACAGCACAATTGATTTTCTCTTTGCAACGCTGGACGCGAAACGGGCAACGAGCAACTATGGGCAAACAAAATAAAATAAAAAAGAACACGCGGGAGACGTCTGGTTTTTGTTTCAGATATCGGTGTCGTGTTTCTTTTGGGAGCACGGTACTCGAAGGATTCTGCAAAATGGTAGTGATGCCAATTTTGGTTTGCGCTGTAGATGGCTCTTCTAACGGTCGACTGAAGACCAGTATTTGTTCGGGCGACTCTAGTTTTCACGTGTTGGTTGCTGTTGGTGTTCTTTAACGACGAGAAAAGAAGACGTCCAACTTTGGTGAAAACAAGAAATCGTGCGGTTTATTTTCTCCTTCTTGGGGAGCGTCCCCCGCGGAGGAACCGGTTCCGGAACGGCCGGGTCGCTGCCGCTTCTCCCTGGGCATCTCCCCCGCGTCCCTGTTTTTCGGCAACGCGCCGCTCTCGTCTCGCTCGAGCGAATGCTGCTCACTGCTTCCCTGGTGGGAGCCTGCGGGTCGCTTGTTGCCGGCTGGGGGGTCACCGTCGGGTGATGGCGGATGCCGCCACACACGTACTCCCGTTCGGTTGGTGTTCGGTCACTAAACGGAAGCTAGAACTCGCTTGCGAGAGCGGAATAGTCGTCCATGTTGACAGATTCGACGAAATGACCGCGCCACCGCCCCGCTGTACCCACCGCGGTAACCAGAGTCTCGATCTCCTAAATACTACCGATACCGACTATTCACACGTGACGTCACTCCCTACGTCACCTCCGTTTTCGGAGGCCCAGAAATGAGGATGGAGATAGTTCACTTTCGGTTTCTTCAGTGCTTTCGTAGGCACAAAAATGCGCGTTACAAAATGTCTACAAAAGAGTAGGCACCGTGCTAGGTTCCCAAGAAGCCTAAAAACACCATTTCAAAAAGTAAAATAAAATCGTCTTCATTGTTTCTTTAAGAAATGCGCCGCCGTTATGGCCTTTGGGAAACGCCAACACTGACGCCGTAACGAAGCCAAAAAGAGGAAGCGAATAATCGAGTAAGCTGAAGGGAAAGTCAAAGCAGAAAAGTAGGAGGGTCAGCGCAAGTGTGTCTCAAGGGGGGCGTGTGTGGCGTTTCCCTACGGTTATGCTAACACATTCCCTAGAGATCCACCAATGGAACTTCCTTTAATTTTTGTTTTGATTGGAAAAATATTTTTTTCTCGAAGCTAGACAGATTCGCCTGTACCGCGAACGACAGCTCTGAAGTAGTGGTCCCAAGCCCGTCGTCCGCCGCCATCGCTTATGGCGCGTTCCCACTGGAAGTGGATCCGCAACCGTGCAGCGGATCCGCACGTTCTCAACCGCAATGCGGCTGGGATCGAGCGGTCGGGGCGCGTTTTCACCAAAAGCTTCGGGACCGATTAACCTTAACCACTATCGCGAACCGCGAAGCTGCAACTGATAACAGCGCGACGCTGACGTGACGACGGCGGCTTTCCAAGCAAGATGGCATCTTTGGCTGGCGAGTCGTCCGAGACGCTCTAGGGATAGCGTCGTGACAGAGAAATCAATGACGAAACGTTATGTTCACGTCCGTCACTCACTGGAATGTGCCGCGAAAGAAATCGACTCGTAATCTTAACGGGCTTCGCTCCGGTGTCTATGTCGAGGTAAGTATTGGTTTATTTTTCGGGGTGTCAAAGCCCTTCACTCGGTGCCTTGTTAGTCTGCTTGTAGAACATCAAAACTAGCTCGTGATTAACCGAAGTGACAGCTTTCGTATCCGCTAAGACAGCCGCGTGAACTAGTGAAAGCTTTAGACATCGCGCATGAGCACAACGAATGCCGATAGAGACGTCGCGAGCCTAATTGCGGAGCCAACACACTACCGCGGAGCTGGCAGGGTGCCTGCGCTATCTCGACCTGTAACTTTAGCTATACTCCCAAAAGGAATGAAAGGAACCTGCTCAAGAAATAAGGTGTACGTACCAGACAATGCAGAGGTAATTCATACAACGTTTATTTGAGCTTAATGTCAAACAGTAAAACTGATCGACGTGCCAGGGGCAAGAGAAAAGTTTGCTACCAACGAAACCACTACCGCCTAGCACAGAAGACATTCCCTGCACCACTTTCCACCTGCGCCGCTGACTACTCCCAGAGCCGTTCATACTGAGAGAGCTTGGTCTTTTAGAGCGCAGCTCTTAGGCGCCCATTTCCGGCTTGAGTGGCGTCGCCGTCGGCGTCGCTGTCGCCGTCGGCGTAACCAAGGTCACTCCAAGGTCACGTGACCCCCCAAGGTCATCCCAACCGCCAGGTCACGTGACCCCTCCCAAGGTCACGTGACCCCCCAAGTCATCCCAAGGTCGCGTGACCCCCCCCAAGGTCACCGCAAGGTCACGTGACCCCCACGTGACCCCCAGGTCACGTGACCTCCAAAGTCACGTGACCCCCTTTCTCCCCCGAAGTCACGCGACACCCCCCCCCCCCCCGAGGTCACGTGACCCCCTCCCCCCAAAGTCACGTGACCCCCCCCGAGCATATTAAAGAATGAGAGGAGGAGGAGGAGGAGGAGGAGGAGGGGTGTACCCTCCCCTTAGTACCCTTCCCTCCTCCTCCTCAAGAGCTGCGCTCCAATTCGGCGTTACAGGGAGTTGTAAACGGCTTTCACTTTTTTAAAGAGATTTTTACAGCCTCGCAACAACAGCAGTGTAGTCTGACAACCGGGGGATTACTACCTCCGTGCGCCGTCTTGTACCTCAGACTCTCATTGCCACGCTCGTCCGCGAGCGACCGCGTGCGTGGCCAAGTGGTTATCGCGCTTGACTGTCGCGCGGAAAGCCTAGGTTCGGTTCCAGCGCTGCGTTCTCGTGAGTTCTAGAACGTTCTCGTCTGATCAAGTTCCAAATGTTCCAGTCGCCGAACATTCTAGGCCGACTGTTCCAGAAGCCAACGCGCGTACAAAAGTGGCTCCGCGTGGCGATCTGCAGCCAGTCTCGCCCAAGCGATCGATCCTGCTGAGAGGGCACGGTGGAGCCGAAAGAGGCATGTCACCTAAACTGTGCCTACTTTTCCAACAGGCGCTGCTGTGGTACGCAACGTACCCAGTGCAAGCCACGACAACACATGCAATCACAACAATCGACGAAGATCACGGGTGGCTACGAAGAGTGGACGGAACGCTATCGCACGGGCAGGCAACCATCGCGACCGTCATCCACTGTGCCGAGCTTTTAAAAGGACCCACCCCCCGCGACTACTTCAGAGGGCACGGCGGAGCCGAAAGAGGCATGTCACCTAAACTGTACCTACTTTTCCAACAGGTGAGTAGATACTCCCTTTGTAAAAGTTTTAAAAGTGACAACCGATTTGGTCGTGGTTCTGCAGTGCTCTGAAGTGTTTTTTGAAACATGTTCGGAATGTTGTAAATCACTCTTGTTGCTGCTGGCCGGAGATATCGAAGAAAATCCCGGTCCTGATTTTGAGGAAATGTTTAACCAGCTTCTTTTGGGTCAAAAAAACTAAGTGAAGATATAAACGACATAAGGAAAGTCAAGACCGTTTTCGCAAAGAGTTGGGAACAATAAACACTAAGGTTAGCCACTTAGACGAGTCATTAAAAAAAGTACAGCTGCAGGAGGAAAAAATATCGAACCTGGAAGAAAGTGTTAGGAAGATGAGCGTCATTATCCAGACACAACAGGAAGAGCTAGTCGATTTGGCAGACAGAAGCCGCCGGAACAACTTGATAGTGTTTGGGGTTCGCGAGAACTCGAGTGAAACTAATGCTGATGTAAGAGAAAGCCTGCTAACTGACCTTTTTGAAAACCGCATGGGTGTTAAGGTAAACACGATTGAACGAATTCATAGGCTTTGAAAAAAAAGCGCGAACAAAGCAAGACCATTTATTATAAAGTTTTATGACTATAACGATAAGCTTGAAGTGTTTAGAAATTGCCAAAAACTAAAAGGAACCAAAATATCGGTGTCTAACGAGTATTCCCCGGTCACCTTAAGAAAACGAAAACAATTCTGGGAGAGCTCAAGAGGCGACAGAGCTAAGGGGGTGTTTGTTAAGACTAGTCCACGATAGGATCGATAGAGAATCGTATTCTTGGGATGACGAACATAATTGTAAGATAAAGCTCGCCTCAGATGCAGCAAACCGAAGCACGTACGAATGACCGTCGAATAGCAGGGAATTCAAGCTGATTAATGTGAGCCCACATAGTTTTGCTAATAAAGTTGGGGATCTAGAACACTTGCTTATTCACTATGGTCCGGATGTGGTTATAGTCACTGAAACTTGGCTGCGCCCTGAAATAACAGATAATGAACTGCTTCCCTCCAAATACAAAATGATGCGTAATGACCGCACTACACGTGGTGGGGGTGTTGCTATAATAGTGAAAGAAAGTATAGACTTCGTTGGAATGCCCGACATCCCAGATAACGAAATTGTCTGGAGTAAAATATATTTTTGCGGCATTAATTTTATCGTTGGCGCTGTGTACAGGCCCCCAATTCCATTGTCTCGTTCTTAGAGGCTATTCAAGACTACTTAATAAATCAGATTCATGCCAATTCTCGCGTCATTATTGCCGGGGATTTTAATCTTCCAGAAATAAATTGGGATCGGCTGGAAACGAGGTTAACTGATGTAAAAAACTTGGAAGTTCTTCTTGACATTGCTTTTGGAAATGGACTTGTACAGATTGTAAACGAGAATACGAGATGTGGGAAACATTGCTTTTGGAAATGGACTTGTACAGATTGTAAACGAGAATACGAGATGTGGGAAAACTGCAGAATCATTACTCGATCTTGTTTTTCTTAATTGTCATACGTCAGATTACTCAGTATCAGTTGAAGATGGCCTGTCGGATCATAAGCTTGTGCTGCTGTGCCTGAGAAACGTCTTACCGCAACGCAATATAACAAAGTCACCCATTTACGTAAGGGACTTCAGTAGAGCTGATGATGCAAGCATTTTGGATTATCTGGAGCTATCTTTCTGTGCATTTGATGGGGCGATGGATGTGAATTGTTTGTGGCTTCAGTTTAAAAGTATAGTCAACTACTGTCTGGAACGATTCGTTTCAAAAAGAATAAAATTTGTGCGAAAAAAAAACCCTGGATAAACCGCGAAATTATTCAACTAAAACGAAAAATAAAACGAAATCGAAAAAATAGAACAAGAGATCAGAATGAAATTAACAGTCTTTCAGGAACCTTGAAAGATAATTTAGCGCAAGCAAAGGAAAGCTACTACACAGGTACCCTAACAGAATTCATGAAAACGTCGCCACGAAAGTTTTGGCGTTATCTCGCCCCATCCCGAGAGTCTTTAAAATACGTGCTTGTAAACAGTGAAGTTATCTCTGACCCTAGTGGGATGGCTTCCCGATATAATGATTTTTTTCACTCTGTGTTTCTTGAGTCGCACTGTGATGCACAGTGTCTGGAAAACGTGGATGTCGAGGCGTCTCAGGCTGACTTTGATATCTGTATATCACAACCAGGTATTTTTTCTTTCTTACTGAACATTGATAGTGATAAGTCTGAAGGGCCCGATAATGTTCCTAACAAATTTCTGAAACGATATGCGGAATGGGTGTCTGAATAGCTAACAATCATATTCCGCGCATCATTGGCCCAACATACTCTTCCTAACGACTGGCTAACTGCAAAAGTTACCCCGGTGCATAAAACTGGCAGCAAACATAACATTGAAAACTACCGTCCAATTTCCCTCACTTGCGACTGTTGCAAAATACTAGAGCATGTATTATCGGGTTACCTCTTTGATTACTTTGAAAGTTTAAACGCTTTTAACCCAAACCAGCACGGATTCCGGCGGAGGCTATCGACAATCACACAACAGAAACCATCCACGATTTTACGACTTCTCTGAATGAGAAGGAACAGACGGATGTCTGTCCCTTCTCATTTAAACTCAATTATGTATTCATCTATTATATTTTCTAAACTATTTTCTCAGTCGCTTGAACTTGGCATTTTATCTGACGACTGGAAGGTAGCCAGGGTGATTCCATTGCACAAGGGAGGTGCTAAGCATTCCCCCCTTAACTATCGTCCAATCTCGCTTACCAGCATACCATGTAAATTAGTAGAGCATATAATATACTCCCAACTGGTTGATTTCCTGGAATAAAATTCTTTTTAACAAGGGCCAACATCGTTTCCGCAAATTTCATTCTTGTGAGATGCAGCGTTTGTCATTTACTAACGATCTTCATTCTATCCTTGACTGGGGGTCTCAAGTTGACTGTGGTTTTCTAGATTTTAGCAAGGCTTTTGATAAAATTCCTCACCAGTTGCTTCTATTAAAACTGAACAAATTAAGTATTGATCCTAACTTAGTTGCCTGGAGAGCATGTTTTCTAACTAACCGATATCAGTTTGTTACTGCTAATGAGAACACATCTCCCTTCACTTCCGTCACATCTGGTGTTCCTCAAGGATCCGTATTAGGCCCTCTACCGTTTCTCATTTACATCAATGACCAACCTAAGTGCGTCTCATCATTAATTAGTCTCTTTTCGCTGACGACTGTGTAATATATACTAAATCTGCTAACAACTCTGATGTTTTAAAGCTCCAGACAGATATCAATGCTGTTTACCATTGGTGTGAACTTTGGAATATGGAACTTAACGTTACTAAACGTAAAGTCATGAGAATATCACGTACTAGTCCTAATGTGCCCTTCTATCATCTCAACAACGTCCCTTTGGCATCTTTTTCTTCTTATAAGTATTTGGACGTTCACATTACTTGTAACCTCTCATGGAAACTGCATGTTGATTATGTCATCAATAACGCTAACCGCAAGCTAGGTTACCTGAAAAGAAACTTTGCTCTCGCACCGTCAGCCTTAAAATTAACACTGTATAAATCTCTCGTTCGCTCCAAATTAGAGTATGCTTCTTCTATCTGGGACCCCAGTCAGTCTAACATATCCTCCAGAACATTTAACATTCCGCTTCCAGAACATTTAATGTTCTGGAAGCGGTCCAAAACCGTTCTGCCTGTTTTATTCTCGGTAACTATTACCGCACTGCCAGTGTTAGCTCCATGAAAATCATCTTGTCCCTGCCTAACCTCTCTCTCCGACGAAAAGTTGCTCGTTTGTGTCTTTTTCACAAGATCTATCATGCTAACCCGTACTTAAAGCAACGTCTTTTCATCCCACCGTTCTACATTTCACCTCGCATCGATCATCACCTCAAAGTTGGAATTAGTAAATGTAATACCAACGCATTTTTGCTATCATTCGTCCCTAAAACTTCTTTGGATTGGAATCACCTTCCCACTTCCGTAATTTATATTATTGATACCCAAATGTTTAAAAATGCTATAAACACTCTTTACTGTCCTGAGCCGCCATGATATGTTATGTACTCTGCCCTTTTGTTTCTTTTTGTGTGTCATTTTGTTACTCCCACTCCCCTCTTTAATGCCGATTGGCCTTGAGGGTATTTAAATAAATAAATAAATAGATAAATCTGCCTAGACCTTTTGAAGGCGTTCGATCGCGTTCCACACGGACAACTCATTCGAAAGCTAGTAGACGCCGGTATAAATTTACAGGTATTGAGATGGATCGAAGCCTACCTCACTAATCGTACTCAGTTTGTAGAAATTAACGGTACCAGATCTAGTACACTAAAAGTCAGGTCGGGGGTTCCCCAGGGGTCTGTGCTGGGAGCGGTATTATTTTTAAGTTATATTAATGATATTGCAGACAACATTAGCTCTAAAGTTACCACTCGCTTATTCGCAGACGACTGCTTAATTTATTCCAGAATTGTGTGCCCTGAAGATCAGATCAATTTGAACATAGCGTTAGAAAATATAAATGAGTGGTGCAAACTGTCAAAAATACAAATTAACCCTCAAAAAACTGTATTCTCAAGAATCGCAAATAAGATTAAAGACGTGATTTGTTTTCGATTATGAACTTGACGGTAGTCCACTAGCGTTCGCCAGTAATTTTAAATACCTAGGTGTAACCGTTTCTGGAGATATGAGCTAGAAATCCCAAATCGGCAACTTGGCAAGCACCGCTGAAAACGAAATTGTGGGTCTGCAGACGTAACCTCAAATAAGCAACAAAGAAAGCAAAACTAACTGCCTACTTAACATTTCTACGCCCTGTCTTGGAATATGCGAGCACCGTGTGGGACCCATACAGAAAAAAACTGATTGAAAAATTAGAAAAGGTGCAAAGGAGAGCTGCCAGATTTATCACATCCAGATACCGAAGGACTGAGCCTGTCAGTGCGATGCTCACCCAACTAAACTTGACGCCATTGGAAGAACGAAGGAGAGTAGCCAGATTAAAACTGCTGTATTTGATTCAAAACAAAAGGTTAAACATAGATTCGCTGCGATATTTAAAGTCTCGCCCTACTAGAGGACTTCGGGGCGGTCATACCGAGATGCTGATGCCGATGAAAACCCGGATCGACATTTTTAAATATTCTTTTTTTTTCCGAGGACCATAGCTGAGTCGAACAACCTCCCGCAAGATGCTTTTGCATGTGACAGCATTGAAGGTTTTGAAGCCGGCCTGAGAGGCCTCGCCCATCAACACATATAATGTATTTTTCTTTCATTTTCTTTTTTGTGTTCTTTAGTTCGCTTATATTTATATACGTTTAAATGCATCTCTGTCTGAATCATTCATGTGCTTATCATTCGTGGAAGTTTGTTTTAATTTTTTTTTACTAATAACCCACTCCTGTAACGGCCAATAGGCCAACAGTATGAATAAATAAAAATAATAAAACGCCGCTATCGACGCCCGCGACGCACTATATTGTTATCTTCTGTTTCCTTTTTATTTTTGGGCACAAGTTCGCCCCATTAAACGTATCAGTTCTTTCAGTCATTTTCTTTGTTTCACTTGTCATTCGTGACAATATGAACTCCATGCGATTTCTCAGGAATAAACTAGACAAAGAAGGAACGCCATTTTGTGTTATCGCGAAATCATCTGGGTCTATAATTTGTTTCAGCATAGGTCCGAGCGCGGCCGATGTTATGAGCCAAAGATCCAATGAAACAGCGAATGAGGCGCAACGTCATGGCGTGCTGTCGGCAGCTGATAGGACCAGCCAGTATTTGCCGTCTCTCTCCGTGCGTGCTCCTCCACCGGCTAGTTCTATAAAGCGCGGAGAGCACTCCATGAGGTTCCGCTTTTTGCGCTGTTTGATGGCCCCTTCGGTTCATAACATCGGCCGCGCTCGGACCGAAGCTGAAACGAAGTATAGTGGGCAACAAGCTCCGCCCATTGGCCAAATTCTCTCAGAATAAACGGCACTGATAACTCCGAAATTGATAAAAGCGAACGACGAGTGGGAGCGGACGAGGGCGGGGGGTGGGGGGCGGAAGGGGGGGGGGGCTTTTTATTTTGAAAACAAGGACAGCTGTTTATGCGAGAAGTGTACGATTAAAAAAACAGGGTGGGGTGCATCATCTTTTGAGACAACAAGAAGAAGATGACAAAGAAGAAGAATGTTTTTATTTCGACAATTTCATATATACAAATGCTATGAATGGCATCCGGATCCATAGCCACAAGGCTAGTTCTGGACCCATAAAAAAAAATGTGAATTTCGTTTTCAATCCAAGTCAGGAACAATGCGAGAAATACGCTAAAAAAATACAAGACTGCTAAAATATAAAATAAAAGCAGCGATGCGAAACAAAACAAATGCATAAAACGTCGGACCTATACAGGGAGTCAAGAAACTACATGAACACATATTATGTTCAACATAACGAACAACGATTCAAGTAGGTGAACTATAAATGTCATACATTATGTAGGTTGTCTATTGATTGACTGACAAAAACCGCCTAACTATATAGCGATGCTGGTGAGCGAACTCGAGGGATTCCCAGGCAGGTATTGCGTGTCCGTGTATTTTTTTTTTTTTTTTTCTTGCTGCCTGAACTTCTGATGCCTGCTAACAATCTTTAAAAAAAAATCATCAAAGTGCCTTTATAGCTGAATTTTGACTTTCTATTCTGGATTCAAGTGAATTTAGGATTGTAAAACAGGTTTTCCGAATGCAAGTCTCAAGAGATCACGCGTCATCCCCGAGGAACCGCCAACCGCGCCTCGGTGTGTCTAAACGGGGTCGCTCGCGAATCTCACCGCAACTGTTTTGAAAACGCAACTTAACCGCCAGTGTTACTGCGTTATTAGCCCGCTTCGTCCATCCATCCAGCCTGCGATTCCAGCGATACGACGCCATGTTGAGAATTACGCAATACCTGTACTTCTGTTACTCTGTGCAATCTTTTTTTTGTCAACTTGTTTTCAGCTTCGTAGAAGCGACAAAAAAAAAGAACTTCATATTTGTTTCTATCTTTAATATTGAGTGTCCGCCTTCGATGACCCACTACTTTGATTAAATTTGGTGTGTGTATCTAAACCATAGAGAAAGGCACGTGACCATGGGGAAGAGAGTGAGAGCGACTCTCGATCGGCGGCTTTCGGGCGGAAAGTATATTTCGGGTCGCAAATTGTGTTCTGGGTAGATGAGCCCTCATATGCCATGTACGGATGAAAACCTTGGCAAGCATTAATACCCTGTCCGTGTTCCTTTAGGAGCCACCATGACCTTGTTACTTCGGATGCGGCGCGGGGAGATGGAGCGTTCCACACCCCCGGCCACCGCTATCACTGAGCCTGCTAGGGATCAGCTGAAACCTTCAGAGGATATTCCCAAGTGCGCAGGTTACTCGGACAACAAAGCAGTAGTCAATTTTATAACCGAGCTTCCTGATTACCAGGTGGCATCGGGCGTCAGCGACGAAGTGACGCTCACTCGCATTTTGTCACTCGCGTTAATGGCATACCTCTGCATAACTCACTCATAAGTGCACTCGCTCACCTGATTTACCCTCACCGATCAGGCCTGAGGTGAGGTTGAGTGAGTTCATGAGTTTTGTGAGGCGCATGAGTTTATAAGGTCGGTTAGGTTACGACAAATGCCGCGACAATTTCACTCCGTGATGCTAAATTATTGACCATTACAAAGTTTATAAGAAAAAAAAAGTCAAGAAAGCGAAGTTTGTACGACCTAAAGTCTATCTTTACGTGCGGAGCATTTTCCTTTTTGAAGGTGTCTTTTGGCCTGCCCGTGGTGCCACTGGAGGCCGGAAGTAGAGACTCGGAACTCGAGTGGGTCTGTCCTCGTCGCACCTTGACCCACTCTCGTCCATTGGGTGAGCCGGAGCCGCAATGGGCTCTTTCTTGGAGGCTGTAACCTCGACGGCTCCCCAGGTTTCCGAGATTCACCGGAAGCAGAGGGGCCCAATCCCCGACCTGGTGGTGGCTGGTACGGAGAAGCAGGGGGTTCAGGACCCTGTGCAGGGAGCACAGACACCTGTGCTTGGGTGGATCTTGGCGAACCAGCATCTACCGTGTCATTTTGGAGCAGTGTATACAGCTCCAGGGGTACCTTGTTTCTGCGATGGGGTGACCTGCGTCTGCTCGGTTTATGCATTCCAGCCTTTCATACGGTTGGCGAGGGCACCTGCCCGGGTAGCTGAGATAGCACGTCCTGGAAGTTGCGCATTTAGCCTGGGACCAGAGGACTTTAGTGGTTGTCCTCTGGTCCCAGGCTTTTGAAACCCAAGAGGCGACGCTTCGCTTCATGGATAGATGTTGTTTTCTTTCACTTTCAGAGCCAAAATTTCCTTTTTTGTTTTGAAGTGTTCACATGACCGAAGATATGTGGGGTGCTTGCCTTTACATTTGACACATTTCATGTCTTCATAGCAGTCATCGACGATGTGGTCGCCGCGTACCTGGCGCATGTCTCGCGGCCGCGGCAGGACCGCGAGCCATGCCCAAAGCGCTGATAGAGGGAACAACGAACAGGGTTAGGTATGTAAGCTGTACCCTACATTTCAAGTACCCCTCTTTCACGGAAAATGCAAGGTGCTGATTTCAAATGTAAGTACCTGGTGTCGCGTAGGAAGTTCTTTGTCACCTCTATGATTATGCCTTTTACAGCAACAACACCCTGGCTGCGAATGCCTTCAAGAATCACTTCCTCTTGGCTCTTCATCAGGTCGTCTTCAGATATAGCACACCGAATGGTGTTGAGTGTACGGCGTGCAGAGACGCTCACTTTCATGTCCTGGATATGGTTGAGGCACAGCAACGCTGTTGTCTGATTTTTCTTAAATGCTTACACCAAAAGATATCCAGAGAAAGCCTTGTTTGCATTACACTTTTTCCTAACAAACCTTTTAAAGGGCAACGGCAACGAAAAATAAGTCTTTTTTTTTTTTAAAACAGCCTGTTTCGGAGAAGCATATGTCAAAAAACATTTTTTTCGCGAAAAGATTTTTTTTACAGCAATATTTATTGTGCGATACTGATATTAGTTTGCGGCTATTTCGTCATTTTGAAATGGCGCACCCCAGAGTTGGTATTTTACTTCACGAGGTGGCTATTATACGTCACGGCGTCACGTGCAATAGCATCTCTTCTCATTGGCTGAGAGATCGATTGACAGCTTAGATCTTGGTTGTTAAACATTTGTGACATGTAATTTCCTTTTAAGTGGCATATTTCTACTTTAAAAAGGTTTACAAGAGGGGCACTTTCGTTTAGATTCATACCATAGCAAACAAAAAGTTCGCCATTCTTTTACGGCCGCCGATGTCTGTGCTGCCGCCTGTTTCGACTACCTCGACTAGTCGTTTCCCCTAAGCGATCAGTGTTTCGTGTTGACCCAGACGTGTGAGCGAGACTTCCTGGTGTGTTTAGCAGCTGTCGCAGGTGTTAGTGTTGGGAACCGACGCGGAGTTTCGGCTTTCATAGCGCGGTTTGTTACTTTCCTTGTTCTCTTTGCTTTTTTAGCGTGCTTTTCATTTATTTTTATTTGCTTGCGTACCCAAATTTACACTTTTTTCAGATGTCAGTTTCTGTAAATTGGCGCCGTTTCTGTGTAAAATGCCGACAGATTAGTGATTGCGACAGCGAGTCTTTCAGCAGCCTTGCCGCTCCGAAAGCTGAATGCTATTTGGCTGGAGGCAATCGGGCGTTCGCGTAGCGATAACCGTGTATATGTATGTTCTCGTCCTTTCGCTCCGGGGGCCTTCGAGATTCGCACCGGTGCACCGAACTTCCGCGTCTGAGACACAGCTGTTACGTAAAAGCGTGGCACAGCAAGGTGATTACGTAACAGCTGTCCGCAGAAGCCTTCGGACGTCCGAATTCTGCGTTAGCCGACAGATTTGTTTTCTCGGCTTCCGTACCATATCACGTAAAGTTGTTCGAATAGAGTGTGTAGTGTTCTAGTTCCTTCCTACCTGTAGAAAATGAGCCTCCCACGACGAACGGTATTGTCTCTAGAGCTTGCGATCTCCAAAATGTTTTCCCATTGAGTTATGGTGCCAAATAAAATTTCCAACTTTTATCCCTATGCCATCTTTGTTTGGTATAACAACTTTCTTGTCAAGTTACGGTAGTGCCCTAGTACCTTTGTGCACAAAATGAGCTCCTCGCACAGCCAGGGTATAACAAAACAGCGGATTTCTAAGAAAAAGCGAAATTCCTATTGAATGAAGCATGCGATTCTATTTTAGTTGATAACTGAATATCTAAGCCACGTGTCTCAATTAAACTCGCCACACTGTCTCCTTGATCAAAGTTCTGATGTCCTAATCAATATAATCGTAGAAGCAGTCTTAGTTTTCAAAGGATAAGGAAGAAACAAGAATCAGCTGATTGCTCTGTTTGAGTGAACCCGCCGATTTTAATATTGTCAATACAACAAGTTTCACACACGCTTCGTGTCGTTTAGCTCCATCGCTCTCATCCGGTAGGCGACCTGGAGCACAACTGGGTTTAGCATGCCTCCGAAAATGTCGGCGTGATCTGTGATGCAGAAACTACCAGCAGAAGCGACCTCCGGAACCTCCAGGCAGCAGACGCACTCGCGGACCGTCGGCATTAGCTGGCAGCGGCCGGATGGGCACCTGGGGGCATGTAATATCGCAAGTCAATAGCAGCAGTACACAATTTTTTTTTTTTCAGTCTTGACAAATCGAGGAAGTTGCGTGACACCCAATGGCCAATTCGTCAAAGCGTGCCGCGTCTCGCGCGAGAAGGTAGCAGCAACGCAGTTCCGTGTCCCGCCTGACGAAGAGCAACTGGAGTTGAATTAGCAGCGGGTGTCGTCCAAGCGCGCCGAAGGCTTGGGAGGATCAGGCGGAGCGACGTCTTCGTTGCTGGCACAAGGCATAAGTAGATATGGTAGCGAAGCTTCCATAGACGCCCACTTGTCGAAAAAATGGAAGCTCATGGGCAGAGCTGCTTATTTGGAGAGTTTGACCATACATTGGTTTGAATAGGCGAGCATCTCGGGGCCAACCACAGGCCTTGAAACAGCACCCAGCGTTGGTCGTGAGCTCCACATATGTGACACGACTAATTTAAGCCGTTTCAGCGTCGCTACAGTAAGAAGGTATAACTCTTCGTGACTGAAAACTTGGCGCATGTTAGGCTTTCGTCACGTCGATATTCAATGGTAGAATAAACGAACGTGCGGTCCAAACCAGGACCGACTTGCTAGAAGCACCGTTTCAGCTGAGACTGGGGGAAGGAAAGAACTGCCAAAGCCAGCGCACGAGCCATGCGGAACAGTCTGAACCCGAGCCGAGCAAACCGCGTCTCAAGACGCTCGCGCGCCCCACCCTTTGCACTGTTTTAATAATAATAATAATATCTTTATTTGCCTCTCGAGAGCGGCGGCAACGCGGAAAGGCAACAGCCGTACCATGGAGGCCGTGGTGCCGCGTTTAAGGAACATGATATACGATGAGCATATACATGCAAGATGACGACGAGATGGATTGTTGCTATTGCGGAGGATGTCCGTCCAATTTGAAGATCTGCCTCAACATTTCGTTGAGGCAGAGCAGCAGCGGGCCAAGGGGATCCGCAGCCTGCCGTTCGATCGGTTCACGGTAGCAAAAAGAAGCCCCAGGGGCATGATGGTGCTGTCGCTCACTGGGGTTGAAGCATCAGGCTCCAAGGGGTAGCCCAGTCAAAGCAGAAAACTGCCGCCTTTAAGGTACCGAGACTATGGTGCCTGGATCGCGTCTTCGACTGGTGTGTTTAGCGACCTATGCCGCCCATACATTAAAAGTGGTCCCGAAGTGGCAACAAATGACGTCACAGAAGCCGGAGTGTCATGATGTAGCCTGCCGCGATCCTGACGGTTGGCCGTAGAAATGCTGGCGAAACGCACGAGCGAACTCGAGTGTCGCTGTCGTCACGGCGTCCGAGGCGTCCCAACTTCCGGCTGCTGTAGCTTCCGTGAACTGTCAAAGTGGAGAGCAACCTACAGTAGAACAGGCGTCTGCCTTATATGCCACAACTGTTAGGACGCCGCCAGGATCGCGACCGGCGACAGCATGACACTTGTATGACGTGATCAGGCGGAAATCGAGGGACCACTTTTTTGGCCACGGTAAACACACCAGTCGGAGACGCTTTCCAGGGACCATACCGAGACGCAGGGCTTAGATTGAGGCACCGCGGACGCCCGGTGAGGCATCCTCTAAACGTCGTCGTCGTCGTGCTGCTGCGAGATTGAACTCTTCTATTTCACGCTTTAAATATGTCGTTTTCAATATTGTGACATCGGGGTTTGCTGACTGGTCGACGCGTTGTCACATATTTAGTTTACGCTCTAACCTCGGGGGTAATATTTGGCGCTGGCGGCGGCCTTTGCTCCGCTTATTGGCCAAACTCTCCCAATATACGGCCCTGCTCATGGGGCTTCGCTAGCGCCATCTGTGTGTCGTGATAGCATTTCCGGCGGAGCAAAAAAGTGACGTCACTTCTGAAAACCACCATCGAAGACAAAGTGCTCACCAAATTTAAAAATGCCGCAGGAATGAGGTTAAGCACCTTCTTGGAAATCTTGATTCTACCTGTCAGCGACGGTTGTGGCCCAACAAGATCACCAGAATGTGCAAAAGAGTGGCATTGCATTGGCTCTCAAGTAGCCCCGCATCTATGCGAAGGCTTTCTTGCGAGGTGTGGAATAGCCATCCAGGAAGCCATACAAGATTCATGGATAGTGGTTATTTTTAGGTATGTAGATGACTTTCTTATTTTGTGCACCACAGAAGTCGACGAACAAGCCGATGAGTGCCTTATAACCACCTTGACACAATTAAAAAAAAGCTGCATGGGCCTCACTTTCAGGCGCAGATTTCGCGACTTCACAATGCCGGATATCCAAAAACCTTATTGGCCTCTATATGTGAAAAAATATGCCGCAGTGTCAAGAGGAACAATGCACAAAGTGAAGAACAAGCAAGGAAAACAAAGAAGTCCTTCGCAGTAGTCCTGTACATTCATGGGTCACTCACAAATTGAAAAAAAAAAAATAGCAAACCGTCAAAATGTTCATGGTGTGTGCTCGGCCCCCAATAAGGTATATTCCCTATGCCGCGAGATTAATCAGACACAAACAGACAAAACGACACAAGACAAAATACCTTCCGTGCCGAAAAGGAGTCGTTTACAGCATACCGTTAACATGTGGACGATGCTATATTGGACAGACGAGGAGATGCATAAACGACCGTGCACGTGAACATGCGGCCAACGTTAAAAATCTCTCGGGACCAGGACACCTCGCTGCCCATTGTCGAACTTGCAAGTGCAAACCAAAGCTTGAGCAAGCCAGCATCATGGGGCACCATAACAACCAGCTTGCAAGGGAGATAGATGTTGGAGGCCTTAGCTATAGACAACGAAGGAGAAAACTGCGTGAGCTCCGCTTCAATAACCCTACAGCCGCAAGAAAAGCTCTTTTTGAAGGGCGCCTTCTCTGCTAAGTAAAAATAGGAATCAGGAAAAAAAATGTATACGCTTTAGATTTAGTAGAAGAGAAAGACAATATATTAAAAGAGTTGGTAGTCCAGCGAGTGGTTGTCTTTTCTGTGTCTCCTTTCTTAAACGTTCAGCTGGTTCCACCCATAATGAAAAAAATGGACGTCAACTTGGTGTACCTTTTGGTGCGAAAATTAAATATAACAAGAAACTGGGACTGCAAACAAGAAAGACTATCGTTTAGTGACTAGAAAGATTTGTTGGAGACTTTTTAGAAACTGGGACTGCAGGCAAAAAGACAATCGTTCTTTTTCAGTCACGGTTCCTAAGAAGTCTCAAAGAAAGCTTTTTTAGTCACACTCAAAAGTCTCAAACAAAGCTGCCACAAGCTATGTTTAAAAGTTTTTTTTGTTTTTTGTTTCTTTTTTTTGTTATGTTGAATCTACACCACCTCGTTTGGACCCTTAATTTTGCGCGAAAATCGTTCATTCTTGTACGCGGCTGCCTTTTTGAGGCAGTTTGCTTCGAAAAACTTTTTTTTTTTTTTGCATCGCACACAACTACCTTGAAACAGCCACGTTTTGCTTATTTCTTCAGTTTTTTCGGAAATATAGAAGCGGCTTTAAGGGGAATGACCTCGCAAAAAAGGGAATCACAATACCGTTGCTCGAGTGTGTTGGCGTTAGAGACAAAGCACAGTAATTCTAATGCAAGTCCAATGTTACACTAACATTTTATTGACATACAACTGCTTACAACCACTCAGCCAGAACACTAATCAAAAACATACAATCAGTACCAGGTTTAAGGTAGAAGAATCTAGTCGATCAATAAATAAGGCACATTATGGCAGCATATCACATAACAGACTGCACAATTGTCTGTCAGTTGTGTGGGGATTGTCAGAGTATAGACAACCATCACTATCGTGCATTTTAAAGTGTTCCGAGAAACGCTGTGTTCAACACTTTAGAAGACGCAGAAAAATAACAGCTGTTTTTGGCGTTCTTGGGCAACGTTCCATAACCCAGAAAACTTTTTAACTTCCGTACGATGGTGCTGTGTACTCTTGGGCCTCCCCTTGCACGCATAAATTATTTTGGAGCCCTCCGGTACACTGTACGGCATAGGCCAGTGTTTCTTTGCACCTTAAAACCACAGGTTTGAATCAGTGACAAAACCACATGAGCAGTCTGTAAACCAAAACACTGTAAGCACTTTAATCTTCGCGATAACCTATTTTTCGAGAATTTCGCCATTTGATAAAAATCGCAAAGTGAGTCATCCATGGATATGAAAGCGTTAAATATCGCTCTGGATCGCGAAATGCTGCACCTACCAGATTTTCTCAAAAGCAACTCTTTGCGAAATGTCGAGCCCACGAAAATAAAGCATTTGAAACTATGTGAAAGGCTAGAAAAGCACACATGCTGCATTGAGAATGCACTCTGTGTGGTCTCAGGTGTTTAGCCGTTGCACTTGTTCCCGTGCTTTACACTTCGCTGATGCATCAACGAGTTCAGTGTTGTTGTTTTTTTTTTTTCGTAAAAACCAGTGTAGCCTGACTCTAGCAAACAGAGAAAGCAAATTGTCATACACATCGTGGTTACACACAGCAAGAGACGTTTTGACCTCCTGATGAAAAAGTACACTAAGAGTACGCCCTATGCCCTCCTTGGAAATGAGGTTGTTGATGCTCACCTCGAAAACACGCTCACAAGCATCAACGAATGATGGGAAGAACTGGAAGGGAACTGACAGATTTCCAAAGTCCGAGTCAACCGCGCCTTTTACACTCAAATACAGTAGCCCTTAGTTCCGTTAGAAAATCATGCGTTTTCTCCCTTCAGCTCACATCTCTGAAATGTCCCGACATAAGAATGAACCTTGAAAAATCTTGTCGCAAGCCACCCAGGAAAATAAACCATGTTGCTCTCTATCATGGCCGAAAGGTGGTTTATGGGCGAACCGTCTGCCGCGCTCACAAAAACTGAGCCTCCCAAGGGTAGAGGAGCAGAGGTTGCCGAAAGGCCTACCGGAAGAGTAGCAAGGAGGGACATCATGTCTTCAGCGCAATTTGATTTTTCCGTCAGCTTAAACAAGTTGATAGTCAAAAGATGCCTTAACGCAGCCTAAAACTGACGAGAAGTAGAGTTTGCGCTTGCGCAAGAATTTGAACGTATAATAGCAAAGCTGTTCTCGAGTGCATCCTGGTTCAAATGACGGTTTAAAAGGTAGGTAAAACCATAATTAACTGTGAGGTGATCGCAGAGCATCATCAGAGACCTCATTGTCAAGCAGAAGCTACGAATGCAGTTTGGCTGCCTTCTACATCTAAGTACTCGCAGGTTTTCAAAACCTTCTATGCAGTATTTCAAAAACTTTTCATGGACTGGGTAATTATGCATTGCATAGGCAAAGGGCGCCTTAAAACATTTGTGCGAGCTATCGAGGTTGTCAAAGAGATGGTCAATTCTTTCAATGAATTTTGCTGTGTGAATAGCAGCAGCTAGCAATCGCTGAAACGTTACAAAGGCATACATTGCTGCAGCACAGTGGTTGCTAAACACTTGGGCAGCTAGTTTCATCGACATCTTTGAGCGGAACATCGAATTAAAGTGCTTCTCGTTCAGCTTGGGCATATGCGGATATCAAGTGTCCGGTCCTTTTCATAAGCTTCCTCTATGTACGAGCTTTTCACTACGTGATCAAAATTTTTGAAGTCATACTTAAATAACATGTTTCTGAGGCGCTTCAGCAGGTGCGACGCATCAAAAAGGAAAAATAGAGGTTTGCCATTCACATCTATGTAAGGCTTCTCGGCAGTTACAAAGCATGAAAAAAGAGAAACGTTCTGGCTCCCCTGATCACATATCACAGCTACTGGCTCCAGGCCAACATCCACAAGGAAGCTGTAGCACTGGAAAAGGAGATCCCGTAGGACACTGGCAGTCCTGCCTTTATGAGCAAAAAGGTAGCCAGGTCGCTGCTTCTATGGTGTTCGGATTCCTTTTGGCATAAACACGAGAGCCTTTTTTGACAGGTTAGCAGCTTGCACACCATTAAATTGCTTCGAACCTGTTAGATGAGGGGTTGTATGAGAGCTCTTTTTTAATGTACATCTCATCAAAAACTGCCGACCGCTGGCCCGATCGGCTCGTGAAAATGATGTTGCTCGCCCCTCTATCAGCTCGAAAATGTCGGGGGAAAGTCCAACCCTCAATGAAAAACCCTGAAGCCAGAGCTGCAGTGTTGGACTGATGACAACCCAAGCATTCGCCTTCAATAGTATAGCATTTGGGCCATGAAAAAGAGGCCCAAAGCCAGAGCCTTGTTTTGGCTTCACCATCGGCGACCAAACCAGCTCACATTTTTCATCCTAAGCTGGGCCTCAACGAGTGCAGCGACGGCTGGAGACACATGAACGTGGATACTTTCAACTACTTCGGCAACAGTCCTCACCTGACGCTGTCGTTGCAGCCTCTTGTTTCGTTGTTGGATCTGTCGTACCTTGGCTCTCAGTGCCTCCATCTTTCTCTTGTCAGTGCGGCTGCCCTTGCTTGATTCTGCAAGGTCCCAAATGACCCAGATCAGTAAACTGTAAGAGTGTTCATAAATTTGTAAATGGTGGCCAATAAGAACTTGCATTCCTTGTCAAGTTGAACAAGTTATTTTTTTAAACCAAGAACAGCAAAAAGCTTGATAACATTCAAACATATAGATTGGAGCGTCGATGATTATGACCCCATACTCCTGGGGGCAAAACCGGTTAAGGTAAATTTGATTATCCTGGGCGCTTTCGTAATAAGTGCAAACAACGCTGCAAAGTAAAAGCGAATTGAAAGCTAGACATTTCTAGTAAAAACACGCCACGCCTCTAGGCAGTGCAGTAGTGGGCGGAGTGTGGCTTCGTTATTTGTTCTTGTACACATCCAGCCAACGCTGAGAGATTTATGAAAACTAAAACAGTTAGGAGAACACTTTACAAGGGGGACATGGCACCACATAACCCAACGCAGCAGGCATCTCACTGACAGTAAGGAAATATCACGTTCGAGTCTTCAAGTGTCAATAGGAAACCGGTGCACCAAGACGCCAGCCGCGCGGTCGTTTCTTCGGCATTCTTCTACGGAGCAACGTCTCTTCGGCATTCTTCTACGGAGCAACGTAACTGGGGTAATCACGCCGAGCGAAAAACACCTTTTTCAAACTGTTTAAATACCGGTAGAACAATTAAAATATCGCGTGGATAACTAAAAAACTGAAAGCAGACGGACGTCAAAAGCCGGCCCCTTCGCGCAGCACGAGGTCTGTGCAAATTATCGCTATTTTAAGCCAGCCTTGTTCCTTGTGCAGTTCAGAGGGCGCTAAAAACAATATTATTGGTAAAAAAGCTATTTCTGCTTTGTTTCGAACGCGATAAACCTTATTTCAGATAACTAATGATAATATACAACATTTAAAATACAATTTAATGAATTTACGTTCTATTATTTTATTTGTATATAGTTTGTCATAACTTATCCTAGTCGCGCTTCAAACGCACCGTAACCACGTGACCCTTTAGGTTGACGTCGCTGGCAATTGGTTTTGTACCGTGTTTTGGCCCAAGTTTCGCTTCCACCTCTACATACACATTGACTGGCATCCGTGCTCCGCGGCATATCTTCGACAAGACGTACCGGAGGTCGAGACGCTGCGTACGTCGTTCAACTTCGCAGCCAAGTCAATCAAAGAGCAAATCCAAGAGTGAGGGGCGGGGCCTAATTCTCCTCCTCACAGGGCGAAAGAGCGGGAGTCTTGAATGCGGTGAGGTTGTGACTCCGACTAAATTATGTCCTGTGGCGTAAATATTGCTGAAAAAAATGAAAGCCGTTTACAACTCCCTGTAACGCCAAATTTGAGCGCAGCTCTTTAGGAGGAGGAGGGAAGGGTACTGGGGGGATCAGTTGACCTCGGAAGGGGGGGGGTCACGTGACCTGGGAGATCACGTGACCTCGGGGGAGGGGTCACGTGACGATGGCGTCATCAGTGATGATGACGATGACGATGCGGATGCCGATGAAGTCATTGGCATCCGCATCGCCATCGTCATCATGACTGATGACGTCATCAGTGACGTCACTGATGACGTCATCAGTGACGATGACGATGGCGATGCGGATGCCAATGACTTCATCGGCATCCGCATCGTCATCGTCATCATCACTGATGACGTCATCGTCACATTACCCCCCCAGGACCTCGGGTTCCTTCGGGAGGACCTCGGAAGCACCTCGGGTTTCTTCGGGAGGACCTCGGAAGGACCTCGGAAGGACCTCGGGTTCCTTCGGGAGGACCTCGGGAGGACCTCGGGTTCCTTCGGGAGGACCTATACTCCGTTTCAAACATCGCGTGCAACGCTGGGAAAGCTACTGAAGTAGTGCGCATGAAAAAACACACAAAATTGTGTTACTCCGCGAGATTTCGTGGACGAGCGGTACAAGGCGCTGCTCCGGCGATGTCGGCGATGCCGACATCTCGGTGGCGGTGGTTCGAATCCACTTAAAGCGCAAAGGTTTTTTTTTTTTTTTTTTTTTTTTTTTTTTTTTTTTCCTTGACCGATTTTTTGTGCAAGATTGTGCGTATTGCGGAAGTGCATATTTCGATTCCTCTTTTCTTGTTGATTTTTATTTATAAGAAGGTAGACTAGGGGCTGGTATTCCGCTCGAACCTGCGCCGGCCTCGTCAAAACGGAAGAACGGTCGAGATCCAGGGCGTCTCTATTTAAAGCCGTTTATTTACATGGTAGCGTGAAAATCAGAGAGTACCTTGAGAGTGTGGTAAACGGTCCTTTATATAACGAATATTGTGATTAGGGGACCGCACTGCCATTGTTGAGACGGCTTGGCATTCTTTCACGTGATGTGACTTCATGGAAGTTTCCTTCAGAGTCAGAATACTCGCCGGTGTATGAAAGAAGTCATCCAGACGGCAGTATCTCGGTGCTCTGGTGCCGGCGCCCACATGAACCGGGAGTGATTCACAATAGACGCGTACACAACACACGGCACTCGAGATCAGGATCGAGTGTTGTTTCCTTTTCGAGGAAAGCAGGGGCCTCGGAATACAGGCACGGGCATGTGCGTCGTTTACTCAGGCGACCAAGGTTAAGGTGCCTCAGGCAGACGGAGCCGACCATGGTTACGGTCCCGCAGGCAGAAGAACCCATGGACACTTCGGAATGCAATCACGGGCACCGCCTGCTGTAAGGTCCCGTAAGCAGACGGAGCCGTAGGCACGATTCATCACCGACACAATTCCTTCTTGAGGCTTGTTTCACTTTGAAGCCATAAGGCCGATTTCAACACCAGAAATAACAGGTGGCAGTTCACAACACTGTCCGCGTGCTCGGAACTTTCACGTTGCGAGGTCTTCGCTTCGGGGACGCCACCTTGCCAGACACTCCGGTGTCGTTACTGACCGTCTCCAGGACCTCACGGACCGACGTCTCCGGGAAACACGTTCTTGAACTCGCGTACACGTTGGCGATCACCTGCTTGCACTTTTGCGAGATCTTCACACAACGAATCTTCGAAAATATCAGAGCAGGAAAAGAAAGCTTCCCGCGTAAGACGCCATCTTCACGAAACCGGCGAGGCAGGGGCAGCCGCACAACCCGAAAACCCGAAGCGAGTGCGAGTGCCGCACGAACGAAAACGGAAAATAATTTGGAGTAGTTTACATTATATTTTCCTTTTTATTGAAAAAGAATTGGTGTTCCCTCGAAATCATAACGCCACTATTAGTTACTAGCTCCAAAAATGTACACTTTTCGACTTTTTTTTTTTTTCAGGGGCCGCACTATTTTGTGGAGCGAACGTAGTCGCGGTCGGCTGTGCGAACCGGCGCGCTAGCTTTGACTACATTGCACGCTATGTTTGAAACGGAGTATAGGGGGGGGGTCACGTGACCTGAGGGGGTCACGTGACGATGACGTCATCAGTGATGATGACGATGGCGATGCGGATGCCGATGAAGTCATTGACATCCGCATTGCCATCGTCATCGTCACTGATGACGTCATCAGTGACGTCACTGATGACGTCATCGGCATCCGCATCGTCATCGTCATCATCACTGATGACGTCAGCGTCACGTGACCCCCCCCTAGGTCCTCCCGAAGGAACCCGAGGTCCTTCCGAGGTCCTTCCGAGGTCCTTCCCATAATGCACCGCGCGGTTAGGCCGACGGCGACGGCGACGGCGACGCCGACGCCGCTCAAGCCGGAAACGGGCACCTAAGAGCTGCGCTCTAAAACGTTTTTTTTTCGCGGAAGATTTGTGTTGTGACATGCTTGTCCTAATTAATCTGCTTAAAAAAACACTTTAATTTTTTTGCAGTTACCTTTTAAACTTTCTAATATGAGAGTTCGGCTATACTTATTGTTGTATTGAACTCGACCCACTAGCCGAATGTTTGGCGAGGCTTCGATCGCCATGAGCCCTAGTCAGTGCTCGGGCGCATCAGAATCGAGTGTCATGTTGTATCTTAACTCATCGTGAGAAGACGTTTTGTCACGTGACACAAAAAACGTGATGCCGTCACATCATGTGACCACATCGCGTGACGTCATGTCACGTGACATCATGCCCTGACACAATGATGTCACCTGTCCACTTCGCCTAATATCAAGTGACACGTGACGTTCCAATTATTCATCTTAGTGGAAATAAGAAACGCCATGAAGTACCAACGCTTTATTTCTCAAACAGTGAGATTCTCTGTTCGACGATTTTTCCGATAGTTAGAGATACAGCTGAATCATTTTTTGTTTTGCCGAATATTTATTTGTGATATTAAGAAAGTTAAAAAAAAAAAAAAATATTGGGCTGAAACATTTTAAACCGGTTTCCGTTAAATTCCAGAAATGTGGCAAACTGGGCGAATCGGTATGATAGCATGGTGAACAATACAGCGCACAAAACGTCAAGGACAGAGCAAATAAAAGTTATCTTCTTCCTTTTGTGGGTCAGTTCAGTAGCGAGTCAGCGCTTGTCTGTCGTGCATGTTCCTTTTCTCTGTCCTTTCTTTTGTTTGCTATCTTGTTCACCATACCTTTCATTTCTTTTTCGGTTCGCTTATGATTTAATCTCCAGATGGTAGCGACGCTTTTGGTTAGGTTCGGTTCCGGTACAGATGAAATTAACGGTGCCATTCCGCTTGTCGTCTCGGTTCAACATTGCCATAAATAACAAATAGAAGCTGATTTAAAACCAGTGTCGTGTTTTTATCACAGCCTATCCAGAAAAGTAGCAGCCCCACGGTGTAATTCGCAGGCGCGTTTTGTGTGCAGATATTTCAGGCGTTCATTAGTTTCGGCCACAATTAAGTTCACATATGTTCGTGCATAAAAATAGCACTCTGAAGCAAACATTAATTTGCACATGTTATAAACATGTTATAAACATCGAAGTTTTATTATGAACCATAATTTGACAAACATTTCAAAAAGGCATTGATATACCACGAAACAGTAATATGTATTAAAAAAAAAAAAAAAAAAAAAACGTGATAATAAAAAAAAAAAGTTTAGTCTGCTTTTTATTTTTTACGCCATGACCATTGACGCCATTCGGTCGCTGCGGAATGCCTATCGAAAAGTTGGAAAAGAAAACCAGAATTTGAAACATTTAAGTATGTTTCAAATGATTGAATTCAGAAAAGTGAATACGCTAATGTGCACTAGTGACCTTTCGCTACCTCCTGTGTGATATTTTTGGCAAAGTATTTTGTAATTCGTAATGTTTACAGTTAAATTTCGTCGCCTAGCGTTTCTAAATTGTCAGCTACTTGTAATAGTTTTTTTTACATGTAGCAGGAGCTATAATTTTTCTGTGCAAAATTTAAAAAAAAGTTGTTACTTAAGGGCATTTAATTTTGCTATTAGCTTACCTGACCTTTCGGCAACTTGGAACAGGGTTGCTCACGCTGTTAGGCTACTAATTAACATGTATATAGTTATTATTTCGTAATTATTAACTTTAGAAGGCACGTGGCATTTACTCAATATTAGCCCAATCTGCATACTGTATATTTGAATCGCACGATAAAATGGATACACAAAACGTTGAGCACTACTGACGAAATTATTTCACTTCTTTAGGGTGTTTGAAATCGAAATTTATCAAGAAAAAAGCGACAATGATGTCAACATCTCCACCTTTGCTTGGCGTCACAGTAACGACCTCATATGTGATGCCGCACTAGGCCATGCATAAGTACCAACTAGCCCAACTCGCAGTTTTAATCCGGCACTAATCTTTCTGTTTTGTTGCTGTTTACTGTGGCACCTGTAAATCTTGGCGTTTGCGGTTGGAGTTCACTGAACTGCGTCATTTCCTTCTCCGGCGAGCTTTTCATGGTTAAAATAAAGGCAGTTATAAAAAAAGACAAAGATAAAAACAATGCGATAGTGCCGGCGGGGCTGCCCGCATCATATATGGCGTCGTTACTGTGATGTCAAGCGAGGGTGGATATGTTGACTTATCTGGCTCTCTTTTTCTCGAATAACTTGTGCTTAAATAGCCTGCAGACGAAAAAAAAACATTTCGCCAGCAGTGCCCGAACTTTCTTTTGCGCTTATATTGCCGGACGCAGGGCCGAGAAAGGAACGCTAGGTCACGGGCTTCTATAGAGGATTAGCGTTTATTCTTGCTCCGGACGTAACGTTTCTCATTCATACCTGCGTTCCTGTCCTCGAAAGGGCCAGTTCATTCTCGCCCGGTGCGCGCAACGCTTGGACCTTCTTTGCCCAATATTCCAGATAGATACCCACATTAGATAAGAAGCCGCCTGCGACCTTGACCTGTCAGTCTTGTTCTCGCTTGCTGTTACGCCGCTAAATAGACGCCCGCTTTTCCTGCTGTATCGACGCCCGTTCTTTATTTTTGTTTGGCACAAGTTCGCCGATTAAACCTTTATTTTCAGTTCACTGTTCGTCCTCACCTCACCTTCATTCGTGACATTTCTGGTGCACGTGCGGGGTTCGGGCTTCCCGTCGGGGTGCGCCGCGTGTTGGTATCGGCGGGTTGCGGGCGGCGGTCGCCGGGTCATGGCGGCGTAGCTTAGGGTTGGTTGCTCGGGCGGAGCAGCGTAGACAGGAGCCCGTGGTGCGATGGCACTGTAAAGCCCTTCCCCCACAACATCGGCGATGGACAGCGACGCCGGGGGGTCTGCAGCAGGCAACAGTTTCTTGAGCTCTTTGCGAACGACTTGGCGGATCACCTTGCGAAGATCATTGGCGCTGGTGCTGAACTTGGAGTTGGCCGATGCCAGAGTCGAGATGTCGTTGAGCCGATGGCAGTGCCGCGCTCGCGCCGTTAGCGCCCGCTCGATGTTTGTTGCTTCGGCAACAAATTCTTTAACGGTCGTCGGAGGATTGCGAACAACTCCGCCGAAGATTTCGCTTTTCACTCCTCTCATCAGGAAGCGGAACTTTTTCTCGTTGGCGGCTTGCGGGTCGACGCGTACACTTAGACGTATAGCACATCTTCAACAAAACTGGTTACGCTTTCGTTGGTGGCCTGAATCCGTGGTTGAAACGGATCCTCCTCCCACCGCCGTCGATGTTGGCTCGACAGGGCCAACATCGACTTCAGCACGGCCAGGCGGATGTCGCACGTCGTGAGCGAAGCCTCATGGTTTTCAAACTAGTGCCTCGCAGTACCCTCCAGCGAAAAGTAGAGGTTCTGCAGGTATTGCTCAGCGGTCCATCTGTTATGTAGTGCCACGCGCTCGTAGTGCTGGATCCACTCCTCGACGTCCTCGTCAATCTCGCAATGGAAGGGCGTCGGCGTACGAGGGGTGACGGGCTTGTAAATATTGGGGAAGGCAGCGGCGGGAGTCTCAGTTTGCAGGCCCCGGGAGGTCATAGTTGGTTTCGTCGACTTCTTCCTCTGGGGGTTCAGTACAAGTCTGAATTCTGCAGGTTGATCGTTGGTGTGGCGGCTTCCTCGTGGCTCGGTTGTTTCTACGGACGGTCTTCTTGAGCCGAAACTGCGCTTGCGCTGCGAGGCCTTGGAGGGATACGTTTCATGGGCTGCGGTACCCCGCACCTCCACCAGAAATGTCAAGAATGAAGGAAACGAGAGGACGAACAGTGAACTGAAAATAAAGGTTTAATTGGCGAACTTGTGGCAAACAAAAAATAAAGAACGAGCGTTGAGACAGCAGGAAAAGCGGGCGTTGATTTAGTGGCGATACAGCAAGCGAGAGCGAGACTGACTCAACAAGGTCGCGAGCAGCTGCTTATCTACAGTGCGTCACTATCTCGAACATTCGGCAAAGAAGGTTCGAGCGTCACGCGCTCGGGGCGAGAATGAAATGGCGCTGTCGAGAACAAGAAAGTAGGAATAAGTTATAAAAGTTACGACCGCACCAAGAATAAACGCGAATCTTCTAGAAGCCTGTGACCGAGCGTTGCTTTCTCGGCCCTGCGGGCGGCATTCCGTTCAAAGTTCACGGCGTCTTTCGTGAGGTGCGTTAGAGGCGCTGAACGCTTGGCGAAATCTTGCACCAACCGCCTGTAATACGCGCAAAGCCCCAGGAATCTTCGCACGTTCCGAGGGTAAAAGCTCTAAAAAACAACGTACAAGTAAAAGAGACGAACAACACTGAGCGCTTTGTGTTCGTCTTTTTTACTTGCCCGTTGTTTTTTTAGCGCTGTTACCCTCGGATTTATGAATCACTAACCAGCATAAGTGCATACCCTTCTAATCTTCGGACGGCCTTCTTGTCGATGTGTGGTGGAATGCGCGAGGTCTTTTCAAAAACGAACACCTCCGTTACTCCCATCGTGGCCTAGGAACGTCAGTTCGCCGTAGGCGAACCGGCACTTTGTTTACTCGAGGGTGAGCCCGGCGGTCCTGATGGTCTCATGGACGGCCCAAAGGCGTCGCAAGTGCTCGACGAAGTTGGCCAGAATACCACGACGCTGTTGAACAACCCTGCCATTTGAGGCCCGCCAGTACAGTGTCCATGACAGGCTGGAAAGTTGCCGGCGCCGTGCACAGTCCGAAGGGCATCACCTTGAGCTCGTAGAGTCCATCAGGCATGAGGAATGCAGTCTTCTCTCTGACCCGTTCGTCGGCCTCGATTTGCCAGTAACCACTCTCAGGTCCATCGACGAGAAATATCGGGAGTGACGCCGCCAGTCCAGTGTGTCTTCGACGAGGGGGAGTGGATATATGTCCCTTTTCGTCACCACGTTGAACCGCTGATAATCTACGCAGAATCGAGGCGTTCCGTCCTTCTTTTTCCCCAGTACTAACGGAGAGGCCCACGGGTTGCTGGAAGGCTGAATGATGTTGTCGTTGAGCATTTCTTGCACTTGTTCGTGACTGGACTTTTTTTTCCTTTGGGGAGACCCGGTACGGCGGCCCATACACAGGGAATGCATCGTCATTAACGACGTCATGTTTCGCAACTCTTGTCTGGCGCACTTTCGACGTCGTCGCAAGGCAGTCGCTGATTCGGCGAGGAGGTCTTTAAGCTTTCGTCGTTCTGTCGCACTTATCTTGGGCTTAACGTAAAACTGCGGCGGCGGTGAACTGTATGGCTGAGATGGCGAGGGATCATCGGAGATAACGGCGATTTGGGCGGCGTTCCTGAGCTCCTCGACGTGTTCTACAGCGGCAACTTTCGTGGGGTGCTGTGCCGCCTGACGGAATTTTCTCACGAAAACCACAGTGCGCCCATCCTGCAGCTCTGTTATGCCCCTTGCGACGCCTATTCCTCTCCCGAGAAGCAGTTGGACGTCGCCTTCCAGAAGAACCTCCCCGCAGGTGACCGCATCGGTCACGATGGGCACAAGAACGCTCGACCGCGGCAGGAGGTTCACGTGGACGACGGCTGGAGTCAATTTCGATCCTTCCGGAGATATAGGACGAGCTTTCGCAGTGTCAACCTGTTCGCTGCAAGGTCGATCACGGCACCGTACTTAGGCAGGAAGGACATCGTGCGATTGGAACATAAAGTATAAAGATTGGCCTCCGATTTCGTAAATGCCCCATGCCCTTTAAGGTCATTAATTAATATTTCATTAAACTATTTTCGTTAATTTGTAGGCTAACAGCCTTCTAAACAATATTGTTTTTTAATCATTCGGTTCAGATAAAAGGGCTCTCTGTATGACGTCGAACAGGAATTGCACTTTTGAATGTTGTGTTTATATTTTACTATACTTTGTCTCATCCTACGATGGACTAAAGGCCAAAACCACGGGCCGCCAAGTCCAATCACGTTCCACGCCATATTATGACACGCTTAATATTGACTAGGGGTGGAGGATTAATGCTCGAATCCAAAAGCGCCGCGTCATATCTGTAGCTTCGACGCTGCAAAGAGCCTATAATGTCGTGGTTTTCTTTGCGATGTAAAACTGTTGAGTCACTCAGTGCTCTTCGATTCGAACCACTGTCCACCCATGCCCTCATCAGTGATCCGAGACGCGGGCACCTATACGTGCATCGAAGCGAAATACCGCATAATGACTAAGTGGCTCGTGATTGGATCTGGCGGTCCGTAGCTTTTGCCTTTAGTCCATCGTAGGGTGAGACGAAGTATAGCGTACAGCTGGAAAGCAGTAAAAGTATTTTAAAGCAGTGCAGATTTTTTATGGTTAGACATAATAAATATTGCCACTATCTTAAAATAAAAAGCGCCAGAATTCTCGGAAAATTTAATTTATCTGTGGACAGCGATTGTTGAAGTGATAAGGAAAACACGACAGCTGTTAGATCCTTGTTTTAAGGTGAAATGATTATTTTCCTTGAACGAGCTAATGTCATTACAAAAAAGTGGATGAAGTGTAAGGAATACCAAGAAGTATAGTAAAGCTTCTAGACTTCTCATTGAGGTAGATACATTTATAACGCCCCTCGAAGATCAAAGGGATCTACGCTATGTTTTCAGGTTTTTTCAAAGACCATGTCTGAAGCAATTCATCTGCGTATTTCTGAGAAAACATTTGACAGGAACTGTTTAAAGCAGAGTTACCACAAAATAATATTACATTGCAGACCACAATGTTCGCGAAAGACCCAGAGTGCATCTATAAAAAGTGCGAAGAATAAGAATATACACGCGGTCGAGCAAAGGTTACCAATATTATTCTTTCGAATTAATTTCGTTACTTCTCATTGTTGTTTTCAAGAGCGACGCGGAAGTCGGTAGTGGGCTTGCGATACGCGTTTTGTATGCTTGCGGAAATTCGCTCTATCCGCCTTATGGCACTGACGGGTAAATGCACTGTGCACTTCCCGTTCGCGTACGTAAGTATGTTCTTTTTTTCTGATTGGAAACGTCTTAAAGCGTTGAATTGGCATTTGTGTGGTTAGCGACTTCTTCTAACCTTTGGGCAAGAGAAACTGAATAAATATATATATATATATATAAGCACAAGAAAACTACACGTATTAATATTACCCTCGACGGCTCTCTTGGAGTTACGGTCTTCCTGAAATCGTAAAGTGAGTTCCCTTGCTTTTATACATAAAAAGAAATGTTTTCCATATGTGCCTTTGAATCACGCCACTTCATCAAATGAAAAATTATTCGAGGAACGTAACCAGCGCAGGGATAAGCAGTATTTCAAACACAAGTATTTGAAATACGTATTTTAAATACTTTGTGTATTTTTCATTTGTATTTAATTACAAATTGGGTAATGCATTTGACGTGTGTATTTAGATACTAAAACGTATGTATTTCAAATACAATTGTAATTAAATACAATTTTGTGGCCGAAAATACATCCCTCAAATTTATTGTCACGACTAATTTTGCTCATCCAAAGACGTGTCCAGAGCAGGAAGAAAACTACGTTCTGCACCAAATGCAGTGTCACTCAATCAAGCACAGGCGTTTAGTGACTTTGTTATTACGGTGCTAGTCCAGGGCAAGAATGGTGACGAAATCGACGTTAACAGGCAGACTAGCTAAATAAGTGCCTGTTACAACTTGTCATGCTCTCCAGCCTGATTTCCATCCATATTTTTGCCCGGAACATTCTAAATGCGCGGGTCGTCCAGATTTTCGTAAGTGGTGCGAGTTGCCACAAAAAAAAAAAAAATTCTCTGGCTAGTTCTGCACGTCTTGGTCTTCTCGGTTCTTTGTTGGTCTATACCAAAATATAATCGACAAGAAAAGCTGCTTGAAGCTCTGTACTTTTTCACCTATTACGTCCAAGCTGATTACGTTGGTTTGTTTTTTGTGATTATAGTTCTATTACGTTACTAGAGCCTCGCACACTAACTCCAGAGTGTGCGATGCAAAATTAAAATGAGATACCCGGAAACCCGTTGCAGGTGCCCTGAAGTCGCTGACGCAAATTTTGAGGAATGTATTGGGAAAAGTGTTAGGAGGAGACCAAATACATTTGGTTGTATTTGAATCTTTTACTTAAATGCTTTTTTAGAAATGTAATTAGATTTGTAATTAAATACATTTTTGACGAAGTATTTTGTATTTGTATTTCGATACATATTTGCATGTATTTTGCCTATCTCTGAACCAGTGAAATATGTTAAAACATTTTTAAACATCCTTTAAGAATTGTAGTTTGTAAAATATTGTCATCCGAAGAGCCTGCCAAAGTCCAAATCAAGATTATCCGGATTTCACGAAACCGTTAAAAACAATTGATCCAAGGTTGAATGGCGAGAGAAATGAATGTATCGAATTTTGTATGCATCCTATATTATGTGGTAATTATAGTTACCAGGTGCGCGATAGGCCAGACATGTGCAGGTTTGCTTTAAAGAAAGGTCATTTTTGCAGAAGCATTTTCTGTTAGATCAATTCCCAAGCCTATTGTTTAAAGCGAAGCCCATGGTGCAAAGAGTTTTGGAGACATTTTAGTATTTTCGGCTGCTTACGTAACAAAGGAGGCAGCTGATGAATGACTTTATTGCAGAATGTTGGAGCATGTTTGACTACAACCTAAAATGATTCCAGATATGAAGAAATAATTACTTTAGTATGACATGACAGACCACGGGTGTCTCCAGTGAATAGCTGTGTCAGGTTTTAGCTGATCATCTAGCTGATTTTCTCAAATTCGCTAATCATTATTTTTTAAATAGTTTAATACTACCGAATGCAAAGGTTGTATGAGTTCAGGAAATGCAACTTCGTTAACTGTTTGTCAACAACCACCGTATGTCCACTTTTCCATAGAGAACGCTACAGCCAATCGTCGCGTTCAATGCAAAAAGACGTAGCAGATAACGAAGTGGAAAAAGCGATCCTCTTCGATAATGCGATCCACGATTCTCATGAGCCCAATACCTTAGTCGTGGAAGTTACTTCGCTTACGTGCGTAGGGCCCAATAATCGCTATCACTCGCTCGCGAAGATTTTCTATCCTCCGTGCTCTGCGGTAAAGGGAAGCGCAGGCCTTTTTAGTCAGTTAATCAACAGTGCACCTATTGCTGAGTTAAATGTGTTAGATTCCAATCGTTAAATGAATTTTAACGCGGTAGCATTTAGGAGCTTGTTTCGCAGAAAACCCGGCGTCGGGGGAACCAAAAAATCCCATAATGCAAGATACGCAGCCACGTGTGACGTCACGTGTAACATCACACGTGGCTATGAAGTCATGACCCTATTGACCCGCCAAAGCTGGCGGCAAAGTTGTCCGCCAAATTTAGCGGAATGGTTTGCGCTAAATTCAGCGTGTTGATAGGGTCACACGTCATGTGACATAACGTCGCGCGTGGCGCTACCGACTAGACAACGCACACCCGTTTGCACGGCTTAAGGAAAAGCGCGTGTTTATATGAGAAGGCTTTGCGAACAGGGCCCGATAACACTATCGCGTTCCAACTTTAAAGGCGAAGCTTAAGTGTCCTAAAGTTTTTAGAGCGCAGCTCTTAGGGGCCCGTTTCTGGCTTGAGCGGCGTCGGCGTCGCCGTCGGCGTCGGCGTCGGCGTAACCGCGCGGTGCATCATGGGAAATGTCCCATAATGCACCGCGCGAGCCCCCCACCGGGGTCACGTGACCTCGTGGGGGGGCACGTGACCCCCCCGAGGTCACGTGACCACGGTGCATCATGGGAAATGATGTCCCATAATGCACCGCGCGAGCCCCCCCGGGGTCACGTGACCCCCGCCGATGTCGCGTGGCCCCCCAATGACGTCATCGTCACTGATGACGTCACCGGCATCCACATCGTCATCGTCATCATCACTGATGACGTCACCGGCATCCACATCGTCATCGTCATCATCACTGATGACGTCACCGGCATCCGCATCGTCATCGTCATCATCACTGATGACGTTACCGACATCCGCATCGTCATCATCACTGATGACGTCATCAGTGACGTCACTGATGTCGTCACCGGCATCCACATCGTCATCGTCATCGTCACTGATGACGTCACCGGCATCCGCATCGTCATCGTCATCATCACTGATGACGTCACCGGCATCCGCATCGTCATCGTCATCATCACTGATGACAAGAAATAAAGAAGGAACAGCTGTATGATAATTCAGTGGGGAGCTCTTTGCTTTTTGAGGCTAGAACGGGGGTGCTGCGAACGGAAACGTATAGGGCTAAATTTCAGGAAGTAGACACTCTGTGTGACGTATGCAACCGCGAAAGGGAAACTATAGAACATCTAATTTTAAGGTGTACGGGGCTTCGTCCCACCCTCTTGGGGGGGATGACTACGGATTTGGAGGGGGCGCTGGGTTTTCCAGACATGAATGGACGAATGGATTGGGAAAGAATTGCGACAACTAAGAGGAGATAGGAAGATTGGTGGAAGAGATCTAGGGAAGGATAAAAAAAAATTCATGTAAAAATAGGCAATAAATTCAATTTAAAAGAGAGGGGGAACTGTTATAACAAAATTCATGCAAAAAAAATAGTAGAAGGGATGACGAAATGTTAGGCTAGGTGGCGCAAGCTGCCGCCCGATACAAAGGGTATAGCCATTACCATCCATCCATCCATCCGTTACCGACATCCGCATCGTCATCGTAATCATCACTGATGACGTCATCAGCGACGTCACTGATGACGTCACCGACATTCGCATCGTCATCGTCATCATCACTGATGAAGTCATCAGTGACGTCACTAATGACGTCATCGGTACCCGCATCGTCATCGTCACTGATGACGTCATCAGTGACGTCAGTGATGACATCATCGGCATTCGGGGTCACGTGACCCCCCAAGGTCACGTGACCCCCAAGGTCACGTGACTCCCCCTGGTTAGTTTAACCCCCCCAGTGCCCTTCCCTCCTCCTCCTCAAGAGCTGCGCTCTAATTCGGCGTTACAGGGAGTTGTAAGCAGCTTTTACTTTTTTTTTCTTTTCTTGTTTCAAGTTTTAAAAATGTATAAAATAAATGAAAATCTACTATTGCATACTAACATTTCTGGCAACTTGAAGAAAATATAACGGTTATGTCCATCGACGACAGAAAGCATAAAACTGTGCAGACAAAGGGACAACGAACACGTTTTGTCTTCTGAAAAAAAGAAGTGTTCGTCGTTCCTTTGTCTTAAGAGTGTTATTCTTTCTGTCATCTTTGTCCGAAACCCAACACGTTCCCAAGTTTATATTATTTATGTTCATCGCTTTGAAATTTTCTATCCTTGGAAGGGTCATGCTTTGACTATGTCCTCTTTAGACATTTTTGTAGAAACTAAAATCTACAATAGAAAGGCCTTTCCAGATATTATGTCATTTTCATGCTGAGTACTGAAGAGAGACAAGAAAACCTTATTTTTGATATTTCGGGGAAGATCCGGTTGATGAATTTGTTTTTTGCAGGTCGCACATATGGCTTGGACAATAAAGGTAGCTGTCCTATGTGTTGTAGGCACCATAATCGTTGCAAATAAGGAGTATAAATCACCATTACAAGTGTTCCTGAAACCCAAGGACATTGAAAGTGTGAGAACTTCCATTCTAATGTTGGAGTAGTATACTATAAAAGTTAGTACTTAATGTAAATTGACTATTTAATTACTATGCTCTTATCGAAAGAGAGTTTTTGTATTTTTTTTCACTTGTAGCGCTGACCTTACCAATTTTATTATTTTAGAAACTGGAAACGTAAACAAAAGCAAACAAAAAACGAGAAAAATAAATTTGCAACACAATCAACTTAATTTTTATAAACAAACACGCTTACCCTCACATGGCCAGCACTACGCTTGCTCAGCAAACTGTTTTTACGCAATACCAAAGCGTACATTACAGTCGTAAACGGCAAGAAAAGCCCAGGCGAGCGCCTGGCACAGAAGACTTCGGTACTTTACAACGTGTTTTTTAAGCTTAACAGATTTTTTATAAATGAGACTTAAAATATAGACTTATCCGGTTTGTGCAGGTGAGTTATACGGCCAAGGGGACAGTGTAGAAGGCTGATCGAAAGGATCAGTCGGCTAATTAAGTAAAATTTGTCAATTAACTTTTAATTATTAAAAATAGATAGTGGTTTCAATTAGAAACATGCTGCGCGTCATCGAAAATCACTAAATCAGTAACTGGTAGAAATAATTTGAGCGCGTGATATGCGGAGCAGTGCGCTAAAGTCACCACTCGTGCAGCAGGAACAAGGCTACCGGTTAAATAACACTCCCGCGCGATTTTTCCGTCTATTATTCTAGCCCCAGGCTTGTACCTGTTGCACGAGTTGTGTATTTACCGGACTACTACGCTTTCTACGCGCCCAATGTGTTCCCAAATATTAATAATTTAGTGATTATCGATGACGCTCAGCAATTATCTAAACAAGCAAAGTACTCTCGTATTTTGCTTGTTACTAAAACTAAACAAGGAAAATATTATCGTGCAGTTCTTACCAAGAGAGAAACGCGAAAAGGTGCTTGCAAAAGCCAGGGAAAAGCGACTCACGAACAAAGACTTCGGATTATCGACTGACACCGCGGTCTTTGTAAACGAGCATTTGTGCCCGACCTTGGAGACTCTACTTGGAAAGGCGACTGCAAAAAAAAGCGAGACGCGGGATGGAAATACGTGTGGGTGCGAAACAGCAAGATTTGGGCCCGTAGATCTGAAACCGCAGATATCGTATTGATAGAACACGAGGGTGATCTCGACAAGATTTGTCAAGCCAAAATTGTAGGATAAGCGTTTTTCTTTTTATTGTTTTTTTTTGTGCTAGGAAAGGGCAGACAACGATCTGTTTCTTCTGCAAGATATTTGTAACGAAAGAAATAAAACAAGTAAACTCTTGAAACTTTTTCACCTGAATGTTAGATCAGCTAGATCTAAGATAGACGACCTTATGTTTCTTTTTGAGTCATGTAAATGCTCGTTCGATGTTATAATGTTCACGGAAACTTGGTACAGAGATGAAACAGATTTTTTATTCTCCCCCAGTATAATCATTTTTATCAAATTCGTGTTTCCGGGCGGGGGGTGGTGTCGCTATGCTTGTCGCGAGTGATAATTTCGAAAATGTTCCTAAATACACATCTGGTTACGGACGACTATGAAATACTGTGTATAAAACGGGACTTATATTTTTGCTGTTATATATCGTCCGCCCAGCGGGAATGTGGCACTATTTTTGACATTTCTAGATAAACTGCTGTGTCATGCAAACGAAAGCAAATATGTTATTTTTATTGGTGGTGATTTAAATATTAATTTGTTAGAAAATAGCCCCAACGCGGCCGACTTGTTATTATTTTTAACGACGAACAATTTTGTTAATGTAATTACTCATCCCACACGCACTACACTTTCTACATCAACATTAATTGATCTTTTTATTACAAACTATGAGAAGGAAAAGAACAAAGCTGGCGTAATAAGCTCAGATATTAGCGACCATCTGCCCCTATTTATGCTAGCTGACACAACACGAGAGGTACATAAGCGTGACACAAATTCTATGACTTTCCAAAACATTACACCACTTACACTAGACGCATTTAGGTAGATATTATTAGCCATTGATTGGACCGATGTACTGAACTCAAAAGACGTGAATAGTGCATATAACGCCTTTTGGGAAAAATTTAAACAGGTTTACTTTTCTTGTTTTCCAAATAAAACTATTAAACTTGCCCGAAAAGAACGAAAGCCTTGGATGACCACTGCACTCCTTAAGAAGACGCGTATAAAATATAAACTTTATAAAACATTTCTTGTGACACATGAGGCAGTGGCATTAGTCAATTGCAAAGAATACAGAGACCAATTAACAGCGGAAATTAGAAAGTCTAAAAGAATTTATTATTCGAGTCTATTTGATGATGAATGTCTAAAAAAGTCCGATATATTATGGAAACGTATAAATAGTGCTTTTAATACGTCTTACAAGCCAGAAAGTTTTGAAAATTTTAAACATAATGGAGAGGTCTTAAGTGCCTCAAACCTGGCAAACGTATTTAGCAACCGTTTTGTGAATATCGGGAACAACTCTTATTATCATGAACCGTCAGAAAATATTAAGCCTATCTCGGAATCGCTCTTTATGTACCCCACATATAAGACTGAAGTGTGTTCCTCTATTATGTGTCTGAGTAACAGTGGAAAGTCGTGATGCGGATGATTTACAAATTAAACCCGTAAAATATGTAGTAGACATTATTGCCCCCATATATGTCATACATATACAACCTCGCAATATCTTCCGGTATCTTTCCTAAAAAAATGGAAACCGCGAAAGTTGTAGCTTTATTCAAATCAGGAAACGAAAATGAGTTAGGAAATTACCGTCCTATATTCATTCTTCCAGTATTCTCAAAAGGGTTAGAAAATATTATTCACTCCCGCATTATTATTTTTTGTGATAAGCACTCGCTCATTACTGACTGTCAATTTGGATTCCGAAAACATAGATCAACAGAAACAGCCTTATTAGCCCAAAAAGAACATATCCTTAGAAATTTTGAAGACAAGATTTTGACGCTTGGGTCTTTTTTAGATTTCAGCGAAGCCTTTGATTGCATAAATCATTTAATCCTGCTAGATAAATTATTTTCTTATAGCATATTTGCGACCTTCCACTCACACTAATGAAGTCATATTTACACCATGGCGCCCAATTTGTTCAAATTAAAAATCAGAGATCGACACCTTTAAGTATATTATCAGGAGTTCCCCAGGGAAGTATCCTCGAGCCACTTCTTTTTTTGTTATATATAAATGACATAGTGAAACTCGATTCAAGTTGCAAATATATTATCTACGCAGACGACACCAGTGTATTTTTTTCAGATTCATCCGAAGAGGGTCTTGTAAATAAAGCAAATGTGTTTCTTATAAAATTAACAGCATCGGCTGAAGTGAATTGTTTAACTATTAATGTCTCAAAAACAAAAGCAGTAATATTTCGCCCACGTGGTTCGAGCGATAGATTATACAATCCTCTCAACTTTGGGTCCTTGCACATTGAATATGTAAATAGTGTTAAAACACTCGGAGTATTTTTTGTGATAATATGCTCTGGACTAACCACGTAAAAAGGCTCTGCTCTAAACTGGGTAAATCTGTAGGAATTATGAACAAACATAGACATGTTCTAGCGAAAAGCGTAAAAAGGGTTTTATATAACTCATTATTTTATTCACATTTGTGTTATTGCAATCTCGTCTGGGGAAATATGTTTGATTTAAATATAAATATGAAACATTTATTACAAAAAAGGTGATACGAATAATAGCAGATGTTTCTTACATTGATCACACCGAATCATTGTTTCAATTATATAAGATCCTTAACATACAGCAAATTTATAACTACCGTTTAACAATAGCTTACAGAAATGCGACATACGGCCGTTCTAGTACAATTCTTGAACTATCTGAATTAAAAAAAAAACAGAGAATTATTACCCGTCTAGACATCACCAACCTTGGAAAATTCAGAAATGCAGGACAAATTATAGAAAACAAACAATGCGTTATGCTTTACCTTTTTTGTTGAATGAATATTGTGATCAAAATATAGATGTAGTGAAAATTTCAAACAGCAGTATACTCAATTTGTATTTTAATACTTAAGAATGTATTCCTTATGTGCGCACTATATTTGCATTGTTTATTTCTGGGCGCATTTGATTTGTTTTTGTGCTCCTTCATAGCTGCTGAGTGGGGGGTCCGGAGCTCGTCTAGCTGCATTTCTGCAGCTTTTTCTCCGGCCTCCCATTCACCACATGTATATGTGGTGAGAATAAAGTTTGTATTATATTGTATTGGATTGCATCTAATTGGAGTCATGCGTTTGTTTTCAATAATCAAAAAGTTAACTCATTTTACTTAACTAGACGACTGATCGCTACAAGTTTTCCCCTATACTATGTCCCCCTTTGCCGTGTAACTCACGTGCCCAAGCCGCATAATGGAAACTTAAACAACCTTTTCTTAAAAAAATAAAAAAAAGAAGAAAATTTTGTAGAGGTGAGGACAGTTGAGCTATCATCGAACCTATTCATGTAAGTGGCGTTTCAGCGGCTGTTTGATTTTTGTCGCCGCTCCCAGCTTGGTCGGCAAACAATTGCTGAGCCAACACAGATTTTATGCTCTTTTTTGCTCACGCTTGCGGTTTTCCATTGAAAAAGGCCAAAGCAAGATATCGTAGAGTTGAAAGCGCAGTGTTTGTGCGTCGCTTGATAGAGCCTTGCCCGCTTATGGTCTTTTAAATTCTTACACAGGATTGACCCAGTCCCGAAAAAAAAAACTATAATTCACGTTGTGAAATACAATAACAAAACAACCCAAATTCCAAATGCTAAAAAAGCAGCTCTACGAAATCAAAAATATTAATCTAGTACGCTCTTGAAAAGCTGAGAAATAGCCCCAATGTGAAAAGTGCACGCTCATTGCTCCTGTGCTTCTGAAAGTCGTCGTCTGCTTCCCCACAACGAACTACCCACAAAAAAAAGACCTCCCCGACTGCAACTCCCCTTCTTTTTTTTCCCAACAAATTTTCCGGGGGCCCTCCCCCAGTTTCCTCCTCACCCCTTCTTCTTTCCTTCTCTCCCTCCTTCTTTCCTTCTCCTCCTCGAGCGTGGTACGACGCCAGAAGAATCTGTACCCACCACCGGTGCGCCGGAGCGCCGTGTGTGAAAGGAAGACATGGCGCGCTGCTCGTAAGAATGCGCTGCGTGTAGGAATGCGTCCGCATTCCTAGAAGTAGGCAATCTTAAGTTTCTTCGGAGAAGTTTCTTTGAAAGGATCTCATTTGCGTCCCATGTTGAACAGTTGAAGCAGTTGAACTTTTGAACGTGTATATGACTTTTGAACTAGAAATTGTTGCGCGTTATTATTGCTTGTATAATATTGTGAATGAACTTTGCACATCGCAATTGTTGTAAATAGTTGTAATCCTCTTTTCTTGAGTAGTAATTTTAATGCTTCTTCAGTGTGGTTTCGTTTGCTCTTCCTCATCCCTTTTCTTTCTTTTTTGAAATGTTGTGTTCTAAGTATGCTTTCACTAATCATTTTCTTTCTCTTTGATAGTTCTATATTTTCGCCTTTATTACTTACCTCATTCTATTTCTTTCTTCTTCCCGCACTGTCCTTGAGCTGGGGCAGTGCGCACGTTCATGAAGCGCCGTTCACACACTTGCAACCGAGCAGGACGGAGAATGACAAGACCGATCTTTAAGCCTCCGTAGACGTCTTAGGACCGGATGCGCTGCTGCGGAGCTGGCTTTAAGACGTCGCAAGAGGCATAAAAAGCGGTGTTGTCTGTCTCCGTCCCTCTCACTTGCAATGTGTGAACTGCGCTTAAACGTCATTCTTGCACGGTGGACGCCTCGAACAGACTAAGCCGTCTGACGTCATCTCAATGCCGAGACACAACAATCACCATAAAGATTATTCTTCGCATCTAATGTCCATCAAGCCTGATAAATATATGGCAAAACCGGCAGTTAACTAACTTTCACCGTTTTTTTTATGTGCTCGAATTAAAATAAAACACTCTGTATATTCCAAAGAACACACATGAATCCTAAAAGTTCCAGGAAGCACAGTTTTCGGAAAAAGGCTTTTGCAATGTGACAAAGGAAATCATATTTACCCAGAAAGTACGGTTCTTTGTGGGGTCCGAAATATAAACAAAATGAAATTCTAGATTCTCTGAATAGAGAATCGTTATACAAACGTAAAGTGATATTCTTATGTTTGTTTTCGATAGTCTTAACGCCTTAAAAGTGCACTCTAAGCGTTTGCCTTGGGCAATGTGAAGAGCTGCTTCTATAATGTAAGAAAAAAATTTTAATTTGTGCGGTAGTGAGAGGTATACAATTTCCCAGGTCAAGAGTTGCCCGTAATTAATTTTCTTGATACATGAAGCGTCAGAGTGCAAGCTTGTAAATATACATTCATAGAACAAGGCTCTTAATTCCTGTCCCTTTCAGCTGACAAAAATACCGTAAATGAATGGTACTTTAAATTTACTCCATTAAAGTTTCTGTGTATACTGACAATTCTATCACAATACCATTAAAAGCACGAAAGATATCAAATTTAAACATAGATTGCTCAGCTTTGCGATGCCGTGGTGTTAATATAATATAAACCCAATCGTATTAATATCTTTAAGTATAATATTGCACTCATAGCTCACAAAAGCAGATCGTGTCAAAGTTGTAGTATGGAGCAACTTGTCCATACAATTGAAATGGGCTTGTCGTTACCAGCTGTAATTAGACATTTGCTTAACTTATTTGAATACGCGTAATTTTTTTCTGCATGGGGTAACAAAAAAATATTTAAATCATTCTATCAAACAGATTTTTTAAAATGCCAAATAAAGCGTTTAGGGTAATAAAAAGCTATCGTTTTGTAAGCTTTACGGCCGTCGCGACAGAAAAATATAGCACGCTTCATGAAAGCGCTGTGACGGCAGTACGCGACGCGAGGGTAAACCACGTTCTGTGCTTTGCGTGCGATATTTTAGTTTACGCTATTTTTCGGAAATTGCCTGCGTACGCATAGAGTATTTGCGTTCCTCTAGGGAGCATTCGTGATGAGAAGTTGGCAAGGCGAGTACAATCGAGAAATGGCGGCTCTCAGGACAGCGGCTGCGGCCGCTCTGACGGCGTCGTGAGCGCGATGTCGGCGGCATCCTCGCGACTGCGATTTTCAACCCGGGACGACATTGCACTCGGTTTGGAGACCCAGTAAAGGGGTGTCCAAACAGGACACTACAAAACTCACGACTCCAGCAGATCGTGCCGCGCTCTGCCGCGATCCGCTTCCGGCCGTCGGAGGGAAATTTCCCTCCGTCAATTCTTCCCGGGAGGAAACTTCCCTCCGTCAAATCTTCCCCTCGCTTCCTCCACGGCGGCCTTGCTCTGCTTATCACGTGGGTCCGGAGAGCCACTCACACGCTCTGTTGGCTGTCGGTTAATCGCTCAAGGCCTCCGCTCAGAATACGGAACCGCATCGGACGCCATCACGACGAAAGTGAATCTCGACAAAGAAAGCAGATCCGAGGCGGGCGAAACGCACCCTTCGACGCAGGAATGTCCCAAATCCACCCAAAGCCGGACCTCCTTGGCCTTCGAGCCGAGGCGACGGCGGTACGCGAGGGCGTTGGCGAGGTGAGCCAGACGCAGGTGGCGTGTGACGTCAATCTGAAGAGGAGAACAGTCGTGATCGTAAAAATTTTGACGACTCCTGCAAACATTTTCACGACTCCGACAGACCGTAAAAATAGAAGCGTCCGCTTCAATTTTCACGATTTGCCGGAGTCGTGAGTCTTGTAGTGTCCTGTTTGGACACCCCTTAAAGACCGACCAACGAAACCATTTTCCTCAAGGTAGGAAAATGGCCCTCGCGCCCTCCTCTTTTCACACTCTCCCAAAAATCACGTGACGGCAGGGGCTCGTTTCGTGTCGGCTTTTTCTGTAGGGATAATCCTCAAAAACCGCGAAATGAGCGGCTAGCTGCGAACGCCACAACGACCTTGGGACGTCCAGGTGTGTACCCTCAATGACGCGGGCACGCTCAATCCGCGAGATTGAGGAAGCCAGCGCGACCGAACGCTTTTTCCCCATGAGCTGCAGGTCCGAGGCCGCTCGGTCGGTGGAGATCGAAGGGTCTTGGTATGCTTTGTTCGTTCCAGCAGCCGCTTTCTGGCATCGCGCGGCTGCTGGAACCATTCCCGTGTCTGCACAAGGATTGGCTTGCGCAATAAAGGGTTCAGGTCGTTGATAATACATTTATTTTTGAAACTTATAAATCAAGTGGCTTTCCATAATCTCTTCATTACTGTTTGAAACACATCTCTCATAGGTTGTTCATCCCATTTTGGACTCTTTTACGTATTAATTCGTCCTTACCTCTGCTTGATGACTGTGTGATAAATTGATAAAGACCTTTAATATTGGCGCGGGCTTGCGAGATCAACGCTGTCCCAGATTTACCCAAAATTGGAAAGATTGGCGTCAGGAGGAGTTGAAGAAGCAAACTGAAAATCTTGCTTCTAATGAAGACGGCACAAACGTAAGATAGGTCTTTGCTTCACTTGCCTCCACAACGCCCCATCGTTTGCACTATCGGAACTTCTCAGTAACATAGCTGTATACCACATTTTACTCATGGTTACTATAGATGTGGCCCCATAGGCTTTCCCGTTATGAGCTAGTCGACTTTTTAACGACCGGCGACTCTCCTGGATGACATGGAAGCATGGCGTAAAGCAGCTTGCTGGAAATATAAGTCTCTATTGCATTGCACTGGTGTGAAAAATTATTACGTATTTTTGTTTTATTTCTATGCGAAAATAAAAACAGCGTTTAGAAACCGAACACTGTGCGTTTCGAGGTGCGCCGAAAGGACATAAAAACCGGGACAACCTGAACAATACGAGGCGCCTTGCGTCACTCAGCTTTTCCTGGTTTCTTGTTTTTCCGGAGCCTTTCAAAAGGGGATGAAAATTATGAACCCATTGACTCGACTTGCCACATTAGAGCAGTTCATTTTCATTACGACAGGCTCTCTTAGAGCGTCCTGCATAGTTCAGCTTGTACTGGTTCGTTTTTATTTTCGGTTCTTTTCAAAAAGTTAGCTCTAAGCTACTGGACCAACCTACAACATTCAAAATTTAAGGAAGCGGAGAAGTGGTTGGGAGGACCAAGCAGGCAAGGGTTGCACGCCTCTCGAACCACCGTCCGTTACCTTTCCTTAGCGGCCGGGCTTTGCGAGCAGAATGCGAGCTTGCTCGAGTAACTTGGATCCGTTCAGAAGATAGTCCCCTCTAAACGACCATCTAAGCCGCCTGGGAAGAACGTAAGTGGGCAAACGAGACGCCTCGGGGTTTTGCGTCACGCCTGCATTTCAAGGGTCAGACTTACTGGTTCCCGACGCCAGCACGATTGACGGCACCGCCCGCGTCTTTGATTGTATATTGGTACGGAGAAGGAGAAGAGCGCGACGGCCCGCGGCCGTAGTGCGTTAATTCTGGCTCGCACTATGGTGGGCAATCAAATTAAAAAACTACCGCTGAAAACCACCCCGTGTACATACTCGAAAACATGATAAGCATCGAATGGGAGTGAACGTAGACGTATAATGATCCGATACAAAGTTTCGCTTGATTCCTAAATGAATAATGCCATAGCCAAGTACACCTTCACATCAAATTGTTAGACAGAATTGAAGAGAAGATTGTGTGTTTCTTGAAAGAGATTTTGGCCCCCTTCTATCCGGTCCGCTTTTCTATAGGCCCCAAATAACGTGGGCGAATCTTTCCTTTTGTTGCATTTCCACTTCTCCGCTTCCGCAGCTAATGAAATGGCAGTTTGGTCCTGTGGCTTAGAGCCCACGTATTGAAAGGAACCGAAAATAAAAAGGGACCAGTACAAGCTAGACTATGCAAGGCGCTTGAAGACAGCCTGTCGCAATGGAAATGAACTGCTCTAATGTGGTAAGTCGGGTCAGTCAGTTCATAATTTTTCATCCCCTTTTGAAAGGCTCCGAACAGACAAGGAACCAGGACAAGCTCTGGTTGTCCCGGTTTTATATGTCCTTTCGGCGCTCCTCAAAACGCGCAGGGTTTGGTTTCTAAACGCTCTTTTTGTTTTGGCACGGAAATAAGACAAAAATACGTAATAATTCTTCACACCAGTGCAATGCAACAGAGACTTCTATTTTCAGCAGGCTGCTTTCCGCCATGCTTCCATGCCATCCTCCAGGCCGCGAATGTTTGTGCACAGTGATTAAACTATTTACATCTAAATTGACATGCACTATAAATCTGGTAATTTCTTTTAGAAGCAGCATGTTAGTGCACATGAATTCTTCCAGCGTTTTGCCTTCGAATCGTGTGGAACGAAAATGGAAATATCCCGGGCATGATTTGTGCAGAAGGCGAGGTTCAATGGTCGCCTATTATTTCTACAAACTCCCTGGCAGATTCACTACCATATAGCCTACTGTCCTTCCTCCAAGAAGCGAGGTTTGATAGAATTTCGTTGCTCGGCCGCTATCTTTTGTAGTGGCGCGAAAAAAAAAAAAAAAAACAGAGAGAGAGAGGAAAGTAACGGTTTTCGCAAGCTGATTTTTTTTATTTTTTTTTTAGCCATTGCGATATTTTGTTGTCTTTCGGTATGCTTTTGTGGTGTAAACAATTTTACGCACTTCCCAAAAATATTTCATCGTCAACGAGAGTTTTAAAGTATTATGCACTGCCTCGGGTGCGTTGACCTTGCGCACTAGAGCGTCACAGGAGCGGGTATTTCCGCAAAATAAATACGAGGATCTATTTCTTCCTTTGAATCGACCACTTTTGTGGCATCACGACAAAGATACTTTCACCATGAAGTCGTAACAAAAAATGACTGATGATGAAATCGATTGGTCCCCAACAGTAGAGCCACATTATTTAGGTTGCAAATAAACTGGACGTCGTTCATGCAATGTGTTTACTTCCACGTTCGAATATGTTGAGAATGAGTAGCCGAAAAGCGCAATCTGCAGGCTGCTTCCTGGAGTGGCCTGATATTTCCCCAACTCGGAAAAGGAAGGGGAGGGGGGAGAGAGAAAAGTGTGGATGTTGTGGGAAGGTGATAATATTTATTCTCACTCAGGAGAGTCGCCGGTCGTTAAAAAGTCGACTCGCAGATAACGGGAAAGCCTATGGGGCCACATCTATAGTAACCATCAGTAATACGTGGTATACAGCTATGTCACTGAGAAGTTGCGATAGTGCAAACGATGGGGCGCTGTGGAGGCAAGTGAAGCATAAACCGATCTTACGATTGTGCCATCTTCATTAGGAGCAAAAGAATTACGGTTTGCTTCTTCAACACCTCCTGACGCTAATCTTTCCAATTTTGAATAAATCCGGGACAGTGTTGATCGCGTAAGCCCGCGCCAATATTTAAAGGTCTTTATCAAGTTATAAAACAGTCATCAAGCAGAGGTAAGGACGAATAAATACGTAAAAGAGTCCAAAATGGGATGAACAACCTATGAGAGGAGATGTGTTTCAAACAGTAATAAAGAGATTAGGGAAAGCCACTTGATTTATAAGTTTCGGAAACAAAAGTATTATCGACGACCTGAACCCTTTATTGCGCAAGTCAATCCTCTTGCAGAGACGGGAATGGTTTCAGCAGCCGCGCGATGCCAGAGAGCGGCTGCTGGAACGAACCCAGCATACCAAGACCCCTCGATCTTCACCGACCGAGCGGCCTCGGACCTGTAGCTCATGGGAAAAAGCGTTCGGTCGCGCTGGCTTCCTCAATCTCGCGGATTGAGCGTGCCCGCGTTAACGAGGGAAGACACCTGGACGTCTCAAGGTCGTTGTGGCGCTCGCAGCTAGCCAATCATTTCGCGGTTTTTGAGGATTATCTCTACAGAAAAAGCCGACACGAAACGAGCCCCTGCCGTCACGTGATTTTTGGGAGAGTGTGAAAAGAGGAGGGCGCGAGGGCCATTTTCCTACCTTGCGGAAAATGGTTTCGTTGGTCGGTCTTTAAGGCGGGCAACGATCACCACAACCTGGTGCTTGCGACGCCCGAACATTTCTCGGCGAAGATGCGGTGCGCGAAGGTCAGAACGCGAGACTTCTCTCACCGATGGGACGCAAGCGGGCGTGAACGGGCTACTGCTGCCGTCGCATTATCATATTTAAACAAATCTAAAATGCTACCATAAACAAAAAAAAAAATACAAAAGAATTATGTTAAGTTACATCATTCTAGGGCTGGTCAATTGATCGATTTACCTTCCGATTAATCGATTAATGCTTTCATCGCAATAAATTTTTTACCCGGTTAATCGGTTTTTCAATTGGTACCTAAAAGGAGGTCAATCGGATGCACGCACGGCTCTATCCTGGAGGACCTGCACGAACTAGGGGTGACCAATGCCGCCCCCCCCCCCCCCCCCCCCCTCTCCTCCCCAAGAAAAATTCTGCATGGAGTTCATTCGGCCGCTCTGTCTCGAGCAGTTTTCCGTTTCGAGCCAGGTGCTATGGGCAAGGTTCAATTCTCGCGTTCGCGAAACGTCACGTGATAGAGAATGTGCATTGCAGTTCTGCCGAGGCCAGACAAACCAGCCGGGCCTGCAACTGATTTCCGCGCGACCGCAGGACGTCACGTGTTGAGGATCTTTTGCACATCCGGTCCAAGCCAGACAAACAAGCAGACGAACAAGCTGGGCGGCTAAGAACACCATTGTTAATTGTTTCAGTTCTGGCCCGTAAACATGGACGAGTTCACGAGTATGAATTGCAATCTCGCTAGAAAGTTTGGGTTCAAAACAAACTCCAGCTTTCAAGTATTTCTCTCGAAGGAAGTCATCTGCAAAAAGGTGTTTTCATACTGTGAAAGCGTATGTTCGCTTCAATATCACCTGCCAGCGCAGCACCTAAGTACGCCGCTGCAGCAAGGATCATGTTCAAAAACGCAGACAACAATTGACGCCTTCTCCTCGGGTCCACTTTCTCTGAAAAAAGAAAGCTTGTCTTGGCTTGTTTCCGCTAGCCGGCCACTGAACATTGTTGAAGATGCAGGATTGAAGATTTTGCTTCAGATAGCCTTAAGCTCTCCGACCCACCAGCTGCCTTCGCGTCGCGCAGTGAGTACTAGGGTGGACAGCCTGTACAACACCAAAAGAGAGTCTTTAAGAGGGGGTGCAACGATTTTAAAATTAAAAGAATATACATCTCGTCATATTTACGCAGTTTATCATGTTTCAAATGATAGAGAAATTATTTCCTTCATTAAAAAATACTGGTGTTTCTGCTGCATAGTCGCAAAGCAAAAGTCGAGGCTTTTCCCCCATCTGCAGCCGCGAGTGGCAGCCGAAGGAACTACGGCGAGAAGCTTACGTGACCTAGCTCGGCTCTAAGCTGCAGCATAACGCCCGCTAATGTCAGCAGAGAGAGGGAGAGGAAGCGTCCTCCAAGAGTGCACACAGGAATCTACACGACCCTCCATAGCCAGAAACAGGCCATGCAGGGTCGGGTACGGGAGTGTCGGCATTTTAGTTGTACATGACGAAACATGTGAGATTTGCCAAGGCCCTAGAGGGTCTTTTATAACAACCTCTCCTTTTTTTCTTTTTTCTTTGGCAAGTCGAGATTTTTATGACAGGCCTTTCTTTATTCCCACAACGTTCGAAGAGTACGCTGAGCGAGTGCACCGGACCGTCAAGGGTTCAAATCTCGCGCCACGACGATGAGGTTATCCGGACGAATGCGCGTCTCGTTTCAGTGCTAGTGGTACGCTAGTGAAGAAAAAAAATTTTTTTGAAACAAAGTATGCTTCGCCGCTAACGGCGGATCCAACAAAGGCATCTCCCAAGGGTGACTCGCAATCCTCGCCGGCGACTACGGTGTCCTGACAAGCCTGACAAGTAAATCGTTTTCAACAAAGAGGAGGTCTCCCTGGCGTGGAAGGTCGGAAGGACGCGAAGACTTAAGTGAACAAACATCGTTGCTCGTAGAGTTGCAGCTGGAAGCGGGAACGTCCTCCTCTGAACAGATTATCCGTGCCTCCGTTTGTGCACCGGGGGAGTCCGGCTATGCAGGAGAGTATGCTCTGACGAAGAGGTGACCATGGAAACAGGCACCCAGCTGCGAGGTCATTCCAGTGGTGCCTCCCGTGGGACCCCCAAACCGCTTGAGGCAGAACTCACTAAAGGCAGACAACATGAAAACAACAACAACCATCAGAGTGTCACCGTCTTTCACGGTTGCAGCTGGAGGCGCGGCGCCTGCGTGCATTACCGAGTTAGTTCGATACCCGACCAAGCCTTGTTAAGCATCTCTGCCTGCGTTCGTGCGCGCCGGTGTTATGTTTTGGCTGCTCGTCGCCACCTTGGCCCAAGGACGCCTGTGATGCAGTTTCTACGGCTGGAGCCCCGTGTTCGAGAATGCCACTTCATCTGCCGGTGTCTTATTTATTTCTGCGCTTGAACTTTTGTGATGAGCAAAATTAGCACTAGATTTCGGAAGTAGTTCGTAATTTGAGTAGAAGTTACCTGAAAAATGTAGTTAAATTAAACTACTAATTAACCAAATAAAGTTATAATTGAAAGTTACCAAGTTACTCGGAAAAGTAGTTGAACTACAGCAGTTTGAGTAGAGTAGTTGAACTACGTCCAAGTCTGCACCGTACTGTGGGTCATTTTAAGCACATTTCGAACCACCGAGCCGCCCTTTCAAAGCACGCATATGATCTCGGAGCGCCAGGCGGAGGCGGAGGAATAAACTTTAATATGGCGAGCCTTCTATAATCTTCTGGGAGGAGAATAGTGACGCCTGTGCTAATCCGGGAGGCACAAAGGAGGATCCTGATAAAAGGGGAGCTCCTTCTTCCTCTTTTCTCTGGAGGGCATCGGAAATGACGTCATGTGCAAGCCACGCAAGTTCGGCGGGTTTGGGGTCACTCCATGGAGCGGGTGCTGCAAGAGATCTACGAGCGGAGGATGACCAACTGGAGCCAGATCTGCGAGCGGAATATGCGCGCTCGAAATGAAGCGCTTTTGGAGCACTCGAGATCTGCGGAGAAATTCGCCATAAGTTGTAAGGTTCAATGCGCTTCTTGAATTTCTTCCCATATGTTGTGCACGCCTAGCTGTAGTAGTTTCTCTGTTGCCGTGTTGGGGACCCTCCCAGTGCGGTTTTGTAGGCTTGCCTTATCGCAGTGTTCAGTTTGACTTGTTCGGGGTTTTTTAGGGCTATAGATACAGAGTACCATATGCTATCCGGGTGATAAGGATGGCTTGTATGAGGCGAAGAGTATCTGTTTCTTGGAGACAATATTTTAGGTGAGAGACGCGATGGATGAGGTGCACGAGTTGTATGAGAGTACGTTGCAGGGGGTTGATTGTTTGGGCACCCGATTCGTCTTGGAGCATGGTTGGTATGGTGAGCCCGAGAATTCGGAGGTGGGGTACGTTGAGGACGGGTTGACTATTGATGCTGAGCTCCCGATCTGGTGTAAAGTTGGCGCGCTGTTCAGGTGTTCGTTTGCGTAGTGTAAGTAAGGCGGATTTTTCGGGGCACATTCCAGCCCCCGTGCTTGCAGGTATTGCTGTGCTACATAGTTGGCAGTTTGGAGGGCGTCTTGCTGGTCACCTATGGAGCCCGTAGCTACCCAGAGTGTGAGGTCATCCGCATATATGGCGTGTCGGAGGTTGGGGATCGTTTGTAGCAGAAGCAGTAGGTCCTTCATGCCGATGTTGAAGGGTAGTTGAGATATCACTGATCCTTGTGGGGTTCATTTAGGTATAGTTTGGAAGGCGTCGGAACGGAAGTGTCCGAAACCCACTGTTGCGGTGCGATTGGTTAAGAAGGAGATATTGTAGTTGTAGAGACGTTGGCCGCAGTTAGTGGAGGCGAGACCCTGAAGGATTGCTTCGTGCGTTATGTTGTCAAATGCTCCTTTGATGTGTAGCGCTAGGATCGAGAATTTGTGGTGATTTGTTAGTTTGTCTATGATGCCTTCTTTCAGTTCAAAAAGAACATTTTGGGTTTAAAAATGTGGACGGAATCCATACATCGTATCCGGGAAGTAACCGTTTTCCTCGATGTGGGGTGGAAGTCGGTCGTTGACCATATGTTCTAGGAGTTTTCCCACACAGTATGTCAGGGAGATGGGTCGTAGATTTTTGGGGTTTAGGGGATTTCCCGGTTTAGGTATGAGAGTTATATTCGCGTGTTTAGATTGTGGGGTTAGAGAACCAGCTGTCCAATCATTGTTGACGTGTTATAGTAGGTTTTCAAGGGCTGTTGCGTCGAGGTTTCGAAGTAGTTTGTTTAGAATTTTGACTTCTCCCGGAGTAGTGTTTCTTGTAAGGTTGTGCACTGCGGCTTCGATTTCGGCGATTGAGAAAGGTCAATCTAGTTCGGCATTGGGGGTACCAGTTTATGGTGAGAGAACTTGCGGTAGGTTTGACGATGTTGCTTCGAGGAGTTGTTCAAGTTCTTCTATGAGGTTTTGCTCAGTGCCTGGGTGGTTGTGTAAAAGTCTTCGAAGTTGGTGAGCCGTAGTTGACTTGGATTCTTTTGTCCCCATGAAGGAGCGGGGTAGGTGCCAGGTGCGACGGGTTCCCAGTGTTTCTTGGAGTTTATTGCAGAATTGAGAGCAGTTTTGTTGGCTTAAATGGCAGGCGTAGGTTCTGCTTTGAGGGTTAGTTTGGCAATGCGGAGCTGCAGCTTACGGTTTGTTTTGCGTGCTTTCCATCGTTTAAGGAGTCCGTTTCGGGCGTCCCAGAGGTGGATGAGGTGAGCATCAATGGCTGGGTTGTCTTGAGTTAGCGGTAATTATTTGGTGTGTTTGACGGCTTCTCCAAGGAGCTGGGTGGTCCATTCTTCTATATTGTCAATTGGGTCGGTGGGGGAGTTTTCTCGAACTTTTTCACAGTTGGTTAGTCAAGCCGTGCCAATTCGCTGCTAACTGTTTTTGCGGTGGGGGATTTGAAGTTGAATAATGTAGTGTTCGCTGCCTAAGGTTTCTTTCAGGCAGGACCACGTGACGTCTTTGATGTTATAGGTGAAGAGGTGTTTCTTGAAACCCTGTGTCCGATGCGGGTGGGGGAGGGGGTATTGCAGAGGTGGAAATGATTTCGTTTTGCGGCTTCTTGTAGTTGAATGCCTTTTCGGTTGTTTCTGAGATAGCTCAAGGCTGTGTGTGGAGCGTGAGGTCTCATAGGACAACAAGTTTGCAACTTTGGTGCGTTGTCATACGTATGTTAGTAGGTGGTCTATTTCAGAGAGGGGTAGGTGGGGGAGCTGTATATGTTTAGAATATAGAGGCTGGTATGTGTCTTCTTGTGGGGCAGCAGTTCGATGAATGTGTAGTCTGTTATAGTGGGTAGGGTATGTGGTTGGACCGTTTGGGTAGTCTGGACTAGGATCGGGTTTCTGGATGTGGGGTCTGTGGTTTATGATGTGTATCCTCGTAATGTAATGTGGTTGGTGTCAGTTTCTTGTAGGAAAATGATGTCAGGTGAGTGCTGCTGTGTAAGTGAAAAGGGTGAGGCCTGTTTTCTTCGGTACGATCGACAGTTCCATTTCCATAGGGATAGCGCGGGGCGCGGGTGGATGCCCTGAGTCGTCCTTAGGTGGATTGGAAAGTGTCATTGTCAGATAGGATGGTGTGCCCCGTATTGTCGGGGTCTTGCGGTGCGTTGCGGTGCTTGGGTTTTTTGTGGGCTTTGCGTTTGGTTTCTACGATGTCTTCGAAGCGTCGTTCTACGGCAGCAAAACGGGGGTTGATCTAGTTGCCCATGTCATGTATAAGGCGTTCTAGGCGCCTTATTCGAGGCGTGTCCGAGGGAGTAGGTCATGTGTGTCGGCAGCCAGTGAGGAAAGGGGTATTTGCGGAGCAGAAGAGGCACGTGATGATGTTATGAGTTCCATTTGGGTTAGTAGCTGCTCAATACGTTGTTCAATGGGCTGCAGTGCTTTTTTCAGTAGCTTCCAGTTGTCGGACTAGGAGCGCGTTTCCTTCTTCGAGAGTGTGGATGGAGGGGTGGGGAACCGAGGTAGTGGGTGGGGTGGAATGTGTGGGCAAGGGGGGAAATTGGTCAAAAGTAGTGAGTGGGGAGGCGACAACAGCTGACCAGCTCACCTGGTGTTGCGTTGAGTGGGCGTTGACTAAGATGGGGAGTTGGGCGGGTTAAAGGGGGGGGGGGGGGGTGGAAGGTCTGGTGCTTGGGGATGCACGTTCTCGATCACGCAGGGGTGCGGGCGATGGGCGGAATTTTTCGCGGCAGTTCTGCTGGCCGTGGGGTGACACAGACCTCAGAGTTGGCACGTGGGTACACAGTCATCGTCAGGCGTGGGGTTTTTGGTGATGCACAGGGCACATACAAGCGTATCAGAAGTAGGAAAAACGTCCCGTCTGTGTCCAAGGTCACCACACCAAGAGCAGCATTGCACAGTTTGTCGATACGGGCGGCATCGTTTGAAGAGGCCCTAGGCTTTGATGTTAAACGGCACATGCGGTCCTTCGAAATCTACTACTGCAGAAGTTGAGGCTCCCAGCATTCGTGCATGCAGTGTACGGGGTCTGTTGGGTGCGAGAATGTACGGTAGTTGTTCCGTGGTGGTGTCCTGGTTCAGTACGTGAATCACGCCACGAACCGAACCTGGAAGTCGCTTTAGGTGTAGTAGGAATTCGTGTGTTGTTGCGCCCAGTTGCAGCGCGGAGATTTCACTGAGTGCCGTGGTGCAGTTTTCGTCGGGCGTGCTTGCGACAATGAGATTATGCGATGCTTGGGGTTTTATTGCCACGTAGGCGTTGAACGCGTGGTCGGGGATCTTACTTGCCTGTTGTATGCTTTGGGTAATTTGCCGGTCGTTCCAAGCAGCTACACGGAGTCCTTTGCGAGGTCGGTATACATGATTGCATTGTCTGTATCGGGGAGTCGAGGCACCGGTGTGGTTCGTGGAGAGGTCGGCTGAGTGCGGGGTGCAGGATGCGGGGGTGTGGTTGCTGCTTGTTTGAAGTTGCGGCGCTCTCGTAGTATTTGCTGCCAGGGGCTGAGGGGCGGAATTGTGCGTCCGCTGAGCGCGTAGAATTCCATAGGGTTTCCCGTAGTCGTGTGCGTGTCAGCAGATTCGGTGTGATTGTGCGCCGGGAGCAGAGCGGCAGCTGAGGCTTGGTTATGCAATAAGAGCACCAGCGAGGAGGCGGCGGCAGCCATCTGGGTGGGGCGGTAGTAGGCCTGGCGGTGGCTGTCGGCGTGGTCGGTTCTTCAAAGGGCGATTGTGGCCGAATAAGTGGCTCGAGGTCAACGTGAATGATATCAACGTGACGGGCGTGGTTGTAGAAAGCCGTTAATAACTATTTAACGGTTATAAGTGCACTTGGGCAGCCATGAACGGTCGAAAAAGAGAAGCTCATGCGAGGTGCGTGTGAACTGCGTGGCCCCCTGGTGGGGTAAGAAAAAAAAAGCTTCAGCAAGATATCGCCACGCAATGGGATAGCACCTACATAATGATAAACAGCATGCTCGAACTGAAGGAGCCCTTGCTCCGCGCCACGGTGGACGACAGTGCAAGCAAAGCGACTGAATTTTCCGCTTCACAGACGTCGTCTGGGAGGTGCTAGAACAACTTCGGGAGGCTTTCAGACCCCTCCTTGAGGTAGCGAAGCTTCTTGGAGGAGGCGATTATGTAACAAGGTCCGTCGTCATTCCAGTCATACAGCTGCTGAAGAATAAAATGAGAATAAACGACTGTGACCCCGCCTTCATCTGCCGCTTCAAGGCCATGCTGGTGGATACAATCGATGAGAGGCTGAGCGCGTGGCCGCACTACAACGATTACGGGATGGCGACGTGTCTCGACCTTCGGTTCAAGAGCCTCGCTTGCATAGACAAAGATCGCCGAGAACAAGTGTGGTAAGGGCTTTCCCAGCTGGCACATATGTCGCCGGACACTCATTGCGTCATCACACAAAAGAAAAGGAGAAAGTACGCCTTTTCGGAAGAAAGTGAAAAAGCCACTGTCTCCTGCGAAGCGACACTTCATCGTTCAATGCCAGAAGTAACAGACGATGGCCTGGACCCGTTGCAGTGGTGGCGAGCGCACGGCTCTCTCCTTCCCGAGCTATATATATATATATATATATATATACCAGCATGGCCTTGAAGCGGCAGATGAAGGCGGGGTCACAGTCGTTTATTCCCATTTTATTCTTCAGCAGCTTTATGGCTGGAATGACGACGGACCTTGTTACATATATATATATATATATATATAGGGATGGGCAGTATTTCAAATACAAGTATTTGAAATACGTATTTCAAATACTTTGTGTATTCTGCATTCGTATTTGCTTACAAATTGGGTAATGTATTTGACGTGGGTATTTCAAATACAATTGTAATTAAATACAATTTTGTGGGCGAAAATACATCCCTCAAATTTATTGTCACGACTCATTTTGCTCATCCTATGACGTGTCCAGAGCAGGAAGAAAACTATGTTCTGCACCGAATGCAGTGTCTCTCAATCAAGCACAAGCATTTAGCGACTCCGTCATTACGGTGCTAGTCCGGGGCAAGAATAGTGACGAAATCGATGTTCACAGGCAGACTGGCTAAACAAGTGCCTGTGACAACTTGTTATGCTTTCCAGCCTGATTTCCACCCATATTTGCGCCTGGAACATTCTAAATGCGCGGGTCGTCCAGATTTTCGTAACTGGTACGAGTTGCAACTATAAAGAATTCTCTAGCTAGTGGTGCGAGTCTTGGTCGTCTTGGTTCTTTGTTGGTCTATACCAAAATGTAATCGACAAAAAAAGCTGCCTGAAGCTCTGTAGCTTTCTTTACCTATTACGTCCAAGCTGACTACATTTTTTGTGATTATATTTCTATTACGTTACTAGAGCCTCGCACACTAACTCCCGAGTGCGGTGCAAAATTAAAATGAGATACCCAGAAACCCGTTGCAGGTGCGCTGAAGTTGCTGACGCAAATTTTGAGGAATGTATTTGGAAAAGTATTTGGAGGAGACCAAATACATTTGGTTGTATTTGTATCTTGTACTTCAATGCTTTTTTGGAAATGTAATTAGATTTGAAGTTAAATACATTTTCAAGGAAATATTTTGTGTTTGTATTTCGATACATATTTGCATGTATTTTGCCCATACCTGTATCTATATATATATATATATATATATATATAGTGACAATCGCTAAGAGGGTGATGTGCGTCCCAGCCACCTCAACGCCGCGTGAGCGTCTCTTCAGCGCAGCAGGCATGATCCTGAACTAACAAAGACACTCGCTTCTGCCGAAGAATGTGGACATGCGTCCCAGCCACCTCAACGCCGCGTGAGCGTCTCTTCAGCGCAGCAGGCATGATCCTGAACTAACAAAGACACTCGCTTCTGCCGAAGAATGTGGACATGCGTCCCAGCCACCTCAACGCCGCGTGAGCGTCTCTTCAGCGCAGCAGGCATGATCCTGAACTAACAAAGACACTCGCTTCTGCCGAAGGATGTGGACATGCGTCCCAGCCACCTCAACGCCGCGTGAGCGTCTCTTCAGCGCAGCAGGCATGATCCTGAACTAACAAAGACACTCGCTTCTGCCGAAGAATGTGGACATGCGTCCCAGCCACCTCAACGCCGCGTGAGCGTCTCTTCAGCGCAGCAGGCATGATCCTGAACTAACAAAGACACTCGCTTCTGCCGAAGAATGTGGACATGCGTCCCAGCCACCTCAACGCCGCGTGAGCGTCTCTTCAGCGCAGCAGGCATGATCCTGAACTAACAAAGACACTCGCTTCTGCCGAAGAATGTGGACATGTGTCCCAGCCACCTCAACGCCGCGTGAGCGTCTCTTCAGCGCAGCAGGCATGATCCTGAACTAACAAAGACACTCGCTTCTGCCGAAGAATGTGGACATGCGTCCCAGCCACCTCAACGCCGCGTGAGCGTCTCTTCAGCGCAGCAGGCATGATCCTGAACTAACAAAGACACTCGCTTCTGCCGAAGAATATGGACATGCGTCCCAGCCACCTCAACGCCGCGTGAGCGTCTCTTCAGCGCAGCAGGCATGATCCTGAACTAACAAAGACACTCGCTTCTGCCGAAGAATGTGGACATGCGTCCCAGCCACCTCAACGCCGCGTGAGCGTCTCTTCAGCGCAGCAGGCATGATCCTGAACTAACAAAGACACTCGCTTCTGCCGAAGAATGTGGACATGTGTCCCAGCCACCTCAACGCCGCGTCAGCGTCTCTTCAGCGCAGCAGGCATGATCCTGAACTAACAAAGACACTCGCTTCTGCCGAAGAATGTGGACATGCGTCCCAGCCACCTCAACGCCGCGTGAGCGTCTCTTCAGCGCAGCAGGCATGATCCTGAACTAACAAAGACACTCGCTTCTGCCGAAGAATGTGGACATGCGTCCCAGCCACCTCAACGCCGCGTGAGCGTCTCTTCAGCGCAGCAGGCATGATCCTGAACTAACAAAGACACTCGCTTCTGCCGAAGAATGTGGACATGCGTCCCAGCCACCTCAACGCCGCGTGAGCGTCTCTTCAGCGCAGCAGGCATGATCCTGAAATAACAAAGACACTCGCTTCTGCCGAAGAATGTGGACATGCGTCCCAGCCACCTCAACGCCGCGTGAGCGTCTCTTCAGCGCAGCAGGCATGATCCTGAACTAACAAAGACACTCGCTTCTGCCGAAGAATGTGGACAAACTTTGTCTTCGGAGCTGGAATCAAAATATGTCTTTGAATCGTTGAACCAGGCACGTAGCCAGGGGGGGGGGGGGGGGGGGGGGGTGTGGCACGGGGCCCGGCCCCCCCCCCCCTCGCAATATTTCATTTTGCTAGGGCCCCCTCTCCTCCCTCCCCCCAAACAGCATTTTGTCGTGGGAGGCCCCCCCCCTCCCCCCGCCCCGCCCCCCCCCCCCCCCCGAAGTAAAATCCTGGCTACGTGCCTGCGTTGGACTATATGTATCCTCAATTGTAAATGTGCTTTCCACCGTGTACAAAGAGTAAATTAAACCTTCAAAGACAAGACGAGTTGCCTAATTATTTTTCATATATTATTAAAAGAAATAATCAACGGAACCGACTAAGCGATTAATTAATCGATTAAAGGGTGGTGATTAATCGGTTTAAAAATTTTAATCAACGACCAGCCCATTCATTTTGAGGATGAAATAAATGGTCACTGTAGCAGTGTTGTGGAGTTGCCACTCCAGAGTTGGAATGATTCCGGAATCATTCCGCATTTTCACGACCCCGGAATGGAATGGGAATGGAATGGCGGCAACGTTGAGGGGAATGGAATGGGAATGGAATTAAGTGCCTTTTGCCCGGAATAGAATGGGAATGGAATGGGCAGGGTTCTTCTTCTTTCTTTGTTTTCTTTAGTGTTTACGGTCAGCTAAAGCGTGCCAGTCAGTGAGTCAGTTGCTCAGAAATATAATTTAAAGGCCGACTTACAAAACCATTTTCCGCAGGGTAGGAAAGTGCTCCCCAACAACCTTCGCTCCCTCCCCTCTCGCACTCCTTCCTCCTCCTCCCCTGAAAAGCGCGGGTCCTGAAGCTAGTCTCTGTGAAAAGGAGAATGGGTTTCCTCCTTTCTGGGTGGCAAGGAGGAAATCTCTTTACTCGCGGAAAATGGTTTTGTAGGTCGGCCTTTAACGGGAAACTGCTAGCCTGTGAGAAGCCCTAACAAACTTATACGCAAAAAAAAAAATGCAATTCAAAAAAAAAAGCGTCAAAGCAAAGATCAAAGGGGGAAAGGGGGGCAACGTGGTGACTTTCACGGACGCACAAGCGTCGGGCTTCGATGGCGTTACACGAGAGCGAAACAAGAAACCAAGCACCAAGCAAAAGAAAAGGGAGCGGCAAAGAAAGAAACCGCCATGCACAACTCCCCATCGTACTTCTTGTCATTCTTTTGTTGTTGTTGTTGTTGCAAGGGTTTGTAGAATGCACGCGCGCGCACAGACTGAGATCTGGGAGCGGAAGCGACTCATAACTCGCAGAGCTCTGATAACCCGTTGACTCGCGCGCCGTCGAAAGATGATCAGGTATTGTTCCTTTATAGTTCGGGTCGCGTTGTTTAGCAGGCAGGCAACCCTGCTGCCTTCCACGTTCATTCGTGCGCACTCCTTTGAAGTGCGAAATGTGGGTTTGCTTCGGCATTAAAACAAAGCGTGATTCAGTTCCCTCTTCTCCCTTGCGCCTTGCTCCGAGGCTTGTTTTTTTTGTACTGCATTTCTAGTGTATGTCCGACTACTACTTGGTCTTTGTTCCGATGCTTGTTTTTTTGTGTTATATGTTTTAGTGGGTTGGGATTACAAGCAAGCTAGCGGATTCCCGCTCATTTTCTTTGACTTTAGTCTCTGCAAACTTCGTTTCACCTTGCGATGGACCGCTGCGGACCCTACGAGTAACCCTCGCAATCCAGCACCGTGAGCGGACTGCAGGGTCACGCGACACTCAGAAAGCACTGGATTGGTTTCGATGGCTCTCGTGCTGTCTGTTGAGGTCCATCGTAAGGTGAAGTAGACCATCGTCGCCGCTCTTGGTGTGACCGAACTGACTAGACCTCCAGAAAGACCGTCCCGCGCCTGACAAGGCACGACCGTTGCTGTGAGGGCAACTGAGAAGGAGAGCTGGGTGCTAGCTGCCACTGAGGTTTTGGCTTCCGCGCGTCTCGGGTGTCCTGCCTGCATTCGTGCTCCTTGTCCTGGACCCTATTTGAGGCGGTGAGAAGTCAGTTGGACGGTGTTGATGAGGAAACACGGGGAATGTCAATTCGAGCGGTGCGGTATTACCCCGTTAATTGCATCTTGATGTGAAGAGCTTTGTCAACGCTCATTTCCCGACCCGTCGCCACTACGCGAACAACCGACACCGAGGAAGAAGAATGAATCGGTTGGTACCGTCTGCTGCCTGAACCCGCCACTCGATCAGCGCGAAGAGGAGCATCACAATTCGGACGAGAAGACAAGATAAATACAGATCGAGTCATGGCATCGTAGAAGACATTTTTCTACATTAGTCGAGAAGAAAATAAACAAGCTGCACGCTGAAAGTTGTGTAACGAAACTATACAACGTGCAGTCGGCGTATATCATCGAGCTTTATTCGCCATCTGAAGAGGAAACACGAGAATGAGTATGCGAAGGGTGGAAAAGGGCAGGCGAGCCAGCCAAAAATTGAATTGAATATGATAAGAAATATCGAGATTCGTAAAGCAAGCGTGATGCGTTTTAAAACAGGTGTCGTGACATGGTCTACACGGTCCCTCGTGCTGTGCCGCAGAGGTTGCATTTTGTCAGAGGATGTGTTCTGCGGCTATGCATGGAGTCGCTTCCAGCAGTGTACTAGCCGTGTTGCTGTATTTGAAGAATACAGTAATATAGCTTATTCCTGCGCCACGCACGAACTGGATATTTTTTATGGTCTTATGAAAAAAACACGCTGGCCGCGTATGTCTTAAAAGTCAAATGCAAAAAAAAAAAGTTTAAAAAAGAAAAGAAAATGAGTGGATTTAAGTTTAGCTGTTTATTGCGAGCCATGTGGTCGCGATACCGATGCCTTAAACAAGCATCGACATAGCAAGGGGCTTTCTCGGTGTTTGCAGTACATTTTAAATAAACACTTTCTGCCACCAGTGGTCCGCTTCGTAAAAGTCAGTGCTTTTTTGAGGAATTTAGCATTTTTGTTTCAATTGTATCTGCATTTCATAATGTCGGCTTTATGCTGCTTATGCCGGCAACAAAATGTAGCTGTCAAGTGCCCATTTTTACGTTTAGGAATTAAAGGAATGAAATGGAACGATTCAGCCATTCCAGGAGTGGGAATGGGCTCAGTGTCTCAATTCCTAGGAATTGAAAGGAATTGAATTATCGAAAACTTTAATTCCCCGGAATGAAATTGGAATGGAATGGGGGTGCCCATTCCGCAGCACTGCGCTGTAGCTTGGTGGCGTTGCAACGCTGCCGCTTCGCTGCTTGGTGGCTTGGCTCACTGCCCGCTAGATTGCGAGGGCTGTACTGGTTGGTCATCACTCCTGCATTCCAGCTCATATCGCTAGACATTGTACCTCGTGCACATTTCATTTTAAAAATCCCGGAAAAATATTTTAAGCAACCGTTGTGCATATTACGGTCTTGCGTTTTTGTAACGAAATGTTATTGCATTGTCATGTTTCTTGTATTTCCTGCTTTTTCTTTTTTTGCCCCTTTGATGTTTTTGTTGTTGCCCACTGAGCAATGCAAACGCGTAGCAGGGCCTCATCCGGCAGAGAAATTATGCCTTGTGCCTTGCTTCTCTAAATCTCGTGTCTGTATATAAAAAAAAGCTTAAGAACAAACAAAATGGAGAGGTGTTTTGAGGGGTGTGATTTTGAAAGAAACACGAAATATAGATGGAATTGTCTGGTTTTTAAAGTTCACTGATGAACACTGACCAACACTTCCTACAAAAATATACGGTACTTGGTACTCGATACTTTTCATTCGATGAATATTTCTGTGTTGTTTCAGCTTAAAAACAAATTAATCCACTTTCTGTAAAAGGCGCCGAAAATGGTAAATATAGCCTTCGCAACATCATTTCACAATCCTTAACTGTAAGGTTGGTTAATTCAATCATTAAAAAAAAAATAGATATTTTACAAATTCGACAAGAAATGAGAAAAACACAATAAAGTCCTCAAGTAAAAGATTAATTCTTGTTGGTGAAGTTCGCATCTGCGGCTCATCGCAGCCAAAGAATACTGACATCTACAGAGTCACCACAAGTCTCCGCTCGTGAATGACCCAACTGGTTTAAAGCACGCTGTTTTGCGTTGTACTGATCTTGCAAGTCATCGTCTGTAACCGTTCTGTTCTGACACTGCGTTCTTTTGTGACGCGTTACTTTGGCCGTGGTCAATTTTTGTCGCCGCTGGGCTTTCTTTGACGTTGTGTTGCAGTGCTGTCCCAGTTGCCGAAAAACCTGCCGCCCTGGGGTTACACGTGAGTTCATGAAAAATAAAGACGTTGCGAGATTCGTTATCGTCCTCCAAATGTAGCAAAATACATTTATTTACAAAAATATAACGAATGTTACTTTTAAGTTATTTTAAATTTATTCATGTCTGGCAGCAAAGAGCCGCGGACGCGAACTTCGACAAGAATTAAACTTTTACATAAGGACTTCATAGTGTTTGCCAAATTTCTTTATCAGATCTATAAGAATATTTTTTTTTTATTCCTATTGAGTTTACGTTAGTGTCTCAGTGAAGGATTCTGAAACGATGCCTCAAAGAAGGCATTTTCTATCTTCGGTGCAGTTTTAAGAATACGATATAATGTACTAATTAGCACAAACAAAACAAATGTGTTAATCAAACATATCGAGTAACATATGACGTAATTTGAAAGACGATAGTTAATTAATACAAAAAATACTTTACTATGTAGCTTTTTAGAAATCTAACGATCACGTTACTGCGTTACTGACATGAGTAACGTGTACCACACCTAACGTCGTTGCTTGCAACGCTTTACTTCCAACACTGCTGGGTTTTATTAGAGTTCTGCTATTTCTACAGTGTTTTTTTATCGCATGTTCTTTTACAGGGTACTGTCCTGTCGCTTTCAAGTTTTGATACATATTAAGCACGTACTGAATAATTTTTTGTGTTTCATTTGTGCAGCTCTTCAAAATGAGGAAGACGTATTACGTAGCAGCGAGTACAGTCCGAAGAGGTCCCTTGGAGTTTCCACGTTATGATTCCTACTGTGGTGAAGTGAGCGTGATAAGATCAGACGTGCCCTTTTTAATAGAGAGGCGCTTTCTTTATTACGCTAAAGGAAGATGGCATTGGTATGTAGTCACAAAACCCGCAATTATGTAAAAAGTGATTCTGTAGAAGATTCTGATTGACAGATTGCTAAATTGAGTGCATGTACCGCTGCGCTCGCATAGCGTCCACGTTTTATCAACATTTACCACCGTTGAGACTCTCTTGAAGGAGAGTTTTCATCAGTCGGCTCCTTGTGAGGCAGTCAGAGATATTCGTGTTTTTTTTTTGGACTTGTGACTCATATAGGATACGTTTTCAATATTATAAATCGTAGCCTCTGCATAGAGAATGTTTTGAACATAGCCCTATTACCAGATGCCAGGGCCCCGCACACAACCGCTCGTGCGCTTATGTGGGATATGGGAACTGCCATATAAATTTTGAAGTATGATAAACTGTTGTTACCATTATTAAAATAAGTAAAGAAGTAAAAAAATTGTTTCTTCAAGATCGTTGCGAACTATTTTGTGTCATATGAGATATTGTTTCACGTGCGCCAGACAGACTTCGGCTCCAATTTTTTATTCAACCCTTATTATTACTAAGCGCACACATTACGCCGTCATATTCTAAACATGATGCCGGGACACGAAAGAAAAAAGAATTATCCGGTAAAAGAAGCACCGCTAGTTTGTTCAATGAAAAAATTGTTTCAGGCTTAAGGCGAACTACAGCGTGAGCATTGAGACAGACTGGACTGGGGAAACGCCTAGAGACTATGCTGCGGTTACATCTATGCACGGAATGAAAAGTATGTTAGTTTATTTACAATGCCAACTATGACTGCCTTCCCACGCTTTGTTTGAAGAGAAACGCACGATTTGTTTCCCCCGATAGCACTCGTGCAAGCTCTATATCTACTTTGGTTAGAAAACAACACTTGCGCTCTTTTCTACGACAAGCATTCAGGTAAGTACACGCTACTTCGCAAGTCAGTGTAGTGGTGAGTGAAACTTAAACTTCTTGGAAATATTGACTACCAATCATTTTTGAAAAACAAATCTATAAATGCGGGAAATTTAAACTTTTTTTCGGATCCTCAGTTGCACGCATCACTCAACATTCGTATTCACGGCACAGGGCGCAAGTTTACTTCCATTCTAAAACTTAATTACATGACTAATTGCCTTGCTGATACAGCTGACATGCGATGCAGTTACAATACGAACAGTCACATTTAATATATAAATAATAAAAATTATACATTACTGTTAAGTAACGAATGATTTTGTTAGAAATAAGTAAGATTCGTTTTAGAAAAGTCTATCTTTCTACAGTTGCGTCGGCATTGTTTTTTTTTTATCGGCCTATGTTCGTGTCTGCATTTTTGGGCGTCGTCCGCCTCCACGCGCGGGGGGCTTCGAGCAGCCACGGCGCTTGGGGGCGAAGAGTCGGACCCCGGTCGTTAAGAAACGTCTCGGGTTTCAGTTTGGGGCGCGGGAACACCCTGTCTTGGGCTTCTGTCCGCACTTGTGGCTTTTAAGCGGGTGTGCTTGTGTCCGGCGTATTTCGCCGCTTAGTGTAGAAACTTCGCTTTGAATCGACGCAATAACTTAACTTGGTGGCGCCAGCCAGACGGCGAAGAAAGCATGTAGTGACTCTACAAAGAATTTGGGTTTGAGCGTTGAGGTGTCAGAGGGAAGTCACGTTGACAGCACGCTGATCATTGGGTAAGAGTGTACCACGTGACAATGGGCAAATTTGAAGTGATTGGTCCGTTTCTGGAAGGAAAGGAGGCCCCTACGAGTCTAGAAAAGGGCTACCGAGGGGATTCTCCGAGACTCGGCTTTTGGGATCAGGTAGATTCGGTTCTTGAGACTGGGCGACTAAAGTATGGGTTTTCATTTTGGGAGTTCTGTAGTGTAAATTACTGTTGACTTGTTGTCGTTTTGTTTGGAAATAAATGTGGCCACACTGGCCATCGTAAACCAACCAACGTCGTAATGTGTCCAGCGGGATCGGACAACTTTTATATTTTTTTCTTATTCGACTTCCCGAGGGACTTGCATCGGGCGAACATCATCATCGGTCGTCTCGTCACCATCCTGACCGACCAGCCTCCTCGTCTCGGAAAGTTGACTGTTACTTTTATACAATTATAAAACGAGCAATTAATGATTTTTATCTAGAGAACATATCTGTAAAATACTTTGCAATAGTCCATTTTTCCAGTCTGCTACACCAATCCCGAAGTATCGTGAATCTGATCGCGAGGAAATAGAGGCGGGTTTTATTGGCCAGAGGACTCCTAGTTAGTTTTGGTGAGCCTTGATGAATCAAGATTATTCACTTCTTCACTGTCTCTGGTGGTTAAGGACGGCTAAACTAGATATGCTTGCTTGCTTTTTTCCCGTTTATTACGATACCGCACTGAAGAAAAGAAAAATAAAGAACCAGAAAAAAAAAAGGGGGGGGGGGGGCTGCCAAGTTCTGTTGCTAGTAAAAATATACTGAAATTTGTATCATCACAAAAAAAAATATTTGGTTTGTGATAGCCCTAGGTTTTATCAGCAGTCTCTAACGCTGCATTTCACCTCATCAATTGTCACGAATGACAATTGATGAGGCAATGATAACTGAAGAAACTAAACGTTTAATGGGGCCGAACTTACGCCAAAAACAAAAAGGAAACAGAAGATAACAGTAGTGCGTCGAGGGTTTCCGGAACACTCGGCGTAGAACTTTCGGCACGTAGAACATTCTGAACTCGATCAGACGAGAATGTTCTCGAACTTATGAGAACGCCAAGTCTAAAGAATAAATAAAGAGACATTCAACTGACTGGAATCGAACCTAGACCTTCTGCGCGACAGTCAAGCGCGGTAACCATTCGGCCACGAAAGCGCTCTCCCGGTGCGGCGCGTGGCAGTATCATAACAATTAACAAAATATTTGGTTTGTGATCGCTTTAAGTTTTATCAGCAGTCTTTTACCCTGCACTTCACGTACCCCCTCCTGAACTATAGAATCTGTTCTGTTGAAAGTATGCGCATCTTGCTCGTCCTCTTCCGAAAACCAAATTTAGAATAGAGATGTCATAGCTGTTTCGGGAACGAAGGTTACCCCTCTGAATTCGTGCTTAAGCTGGTGGATGTTTTGTTTCAATATCATTATGTGGCATTAACTATTGCAGGCTTCCAACTTCCAGCGGTTGATGTGATTTTTTCTTCCTGGCGTGTCCATAACTTCTTTACTGTAGTCTGTTTATTGTTCTCTCCCCACCCCCCCTTCCCGGTGCTAGGCAATTCCGTGCTGTTTCATTTGTAAAACAAAGAAACGTGACCCTGGTTTTTTTATACGAAAAAAATGTATATATACAGCAAAGGTGTAACCGTAATTCAGTAATTTTATTATCATTATCATCTCAGTATAATTTATTACATCAGTAAGATAACAGCACCCAAAAGTGATAAATTATATTACTAGTAAAACAACAAGAAATAATTTAATTACAGTAATAGCCTTACTGCCACCTATGGGGCACGGTATCTACACAATGAAACCTCTCCGCGCGACTGCTTCAAAACAAAGCACGCGGTGGTTCAATTTGTGCAACTTATTGAGCTCGTACAGCGAAAAACAAGAGTTGGAGGAAGACTAAACTGCCCATAAGCATTCTTTAAGCTGAATAGATAGGGCACGCATGTTACAAGATGAGCTGTCTCCAAAGAAATGTTTTTTGCGCAATATATACCTCGCGAGTCACAATTTCTGTTAGAAGCAATTCTGGAACATGCTTCAATATTTCTTTATACTACTTCCCCTAAAGTTTTTTCAATCATTAAAATAAATCAGTGATGCAAGTACGCAAATATATATATATATTTTTTTTTGTAGAGACGGAAAGTGCATTTTGCAACGTAATACGTGTCCTATAGAACCACTAAAAAAAATTATAAAGTTGCTTTTTGCATTTTTTTGCGCCGCGTTTGCCTCCTTCCATCGAGCGCTCTATTTAAACGCTCAAGTGCAGCGACGTGTTTGCCATCAAGCGAGGGAAGCTTTCGGACGTCTATTGCGAGAGGAAACCGCGGCATGTTTACAACATGAAGAAGTATGGGTACTCTGCTTGCATTTCATTCAATAAAGATGGGGATGGAGAATTCTGTACTTTTTTTTTAGTTAGAAAAAGTAACTAAAATTAACGTCTTTACTTTTTTTATTAGCTTTGATTGTAGTGAATTACTCTTTTGTTGCGGTAACTGGGTAACTTTCCAAATTTTTTTTTAGAAAATATTTATAACAGCATCAAATTATGTTTTGAAGACAGTGTCAAACTCACTACTGGGCCTTGAAAATTTTTGGTTTTATATCTAACTTTTGATTGAGCCACCCGTTCCTTTTGACATTTTCCTAAACAAATAAACAATTTGTATCTCGTTTCGCTTGAAGTTGGACCGCATCCGACGCGGCGTTCCAATGGAGCCAATGAAGCAAGGTCGAAAGTTGTGGAATCTTCCTCGCTGCTACGCGTCTCGGAGAATGGCACAACGCACTCGTATTTTATACTCCGTCTCACTAAAACCGTGCAGTACAGCCAAAGCTAGAGGGGAGAGAGCGTATGCTAACCTGTTGAAGAGGAGGGAAAGGAGGAACAGGAAAGAAGGGCTGGGATTCCCCCGTTCCTTCTTTCTCTCCTTTTGAACAGGTCGGGATGCATTCTCTCCCCTCTAGCTTTGGCTGTACTGCACGGTTTTAGTGAGACCGCGCGCGAGCTAAAGAGCTCTCGCGCATACGCTGCGACGGTCTTTCATGGCGGTGGAGCGCCGCTCGCATCGCCAATTCGCGACTCCAGCAAAACGGACGCCGCCAAGCGGGAAAACCGGGAACCAGTCGGTCCAGGTCGCTCCGCGCCCCGCCGCGTCTCTGATGGCTTTCGCGGACACGTGCTGTCGGCGCGGGGGCGAGCAATGTAATTTGACGAAGGTCCGAAAATTTCTTAAGTTTGCCTGAGTGTTCATTAGTGTGGTGAAGCCTCAGCAGATTGTTTCTTTCCATCACGTGTTTGAAAGCCCGTTTACTCCACTTCACACGGTCGCGTGCTTTCAATTTTTTGGATGAGGAGGAATCACGGAAAAACGTTTTGATTTCTCGTCTGTCTCTAATCACATTCAAAGTGACGACTGCTTGGTAACTGATAAGTGGTTTCTTTATAAGGATGTAGAACAGTGGACTGAGGTCGACAGACGAAGTGTTTCACTGGAGGAAACACCAATGTTGCAGTCAAGTGAATGGGAAGGTTCGATAGCTGCTTTCCTTGAGTTTGGTTGTGCTCGATTAGCTTCAATTTAATTTAGCCACTAACGCCGGCCGGTGCGTTGGCTATTCATCTTGGCGGCTTTTCGCTGAAAAAGACCACATTGAAGGAGTTGGGCTAATTTCGCAATTACTTGATTCAGAAAATTTGCTCGCTGCATATGATTAACGAGGGAAATTATCTGCTTTCAAAAGGTGGGGGACGCGTCTCGAAAAGTTAGAAGCTGTCACGTCATTAGGATCTATCGCGCCTCCAATATTTATATTATAACCCCTGTCGAAGCCAGCAGCAATATACGTCTACATTGCTCAGGTTGACCGGCCACAACAAATACTCATTTTATCCGTTCAGGATTCAAAGTCAAGTTCAATGCAGAGAGGTCTGAGTGAATCTCTGATGAAGACTCTCCTCAGTTTGTCCGCATTCGTCTCCGTTCTACCGGCTAGAACCATTTGGCTAAGTTTAAGTAGTATCTCTCTGTCAGTCAAATATACTTTTATTCAGCAGTTCACCTAATAGTTAGTTAATTAAGTTTATATTTCAACCCGGAGAATATACTAATATCGCTTTAGTGGGACCATAGTACGTAATATAATACATAATCCGCATATTCGTCAAAATGACTTCTCGGTTGCTACTAAAACCTGAAATGAAATACGAATAACAGCTGCTTAGGGAAGCGCCAGCGACTTGACATGCTCCTTTGCTCAAGAAGCGCTTGCTTAATTTTCGTAATTTTCCTGCAGCCTGTGTTCTTGACCGAACGCGGACAGGCACAAAAGCTCAATTTCGCGGACAGATAAGTCGCATGGTCGAGGCATGCGAGTTAGCTAAAAATTACTCTCGGTGGAACAATTTTGTAGCCCTCGCCGCTTTCCTTAGACGATGAAAATTAATTAGAGTCTAATACCGTTCCTCTGGAGCCCATAGTTTCGGTTTTGAACGAAGTCTTCAAAAATAATGTTTGACATGAAAAGAACAAAAAACACCGGCAAAACAAAACTATGCTCGGCAAGTTTATGCGCACCGGCTACACTTAACTGTCTCAGTTCAAATACCCATAAAATTGGGCATTCAACAAAAGAAAATTTGTTAAATTAAATGCGCCACCCATTCAGGCGGCGCGGCCGAGCTGACGCGACCTGGACTCAGCCGCCATGTTTGTTTAATGGTGGCGCCCCCTATAGGTCGCTGGAGTCGCGAATAGCACTTGGCACCCTCGAGGTGGAAATGACCACGTGGGACTTACATGCGGGAATCCTGGTACAACGCAATGGATCAACTAAGCTTCCCACAAAACTCCCCCTTCAAAAAAAGAAAAGAAAAAGGGGGGCGGGGGACGGTTTGCATAAAGCCCCTTTATACGGAAAAGTAGCGCCATCCTTTGAAGGTTTGCCGCCTGCTATCTTGGACCGATGCAAGCGGCGCTACAGTCGACCGCGAGTGTAAAAAAGCAAAACATGAAGATAAAAGGTGTGCGCGTCAGAGCAGGAGGCAGAAGGAGTGCCTATGCTGTCGGAGTGCAGTGCATGCTATGAGCTCAAGTCGCCAATCAAATAACGCCAACTGTGTGACGTCACGGCTTTCATCGTCTTTCTTTAAGCACATTCTTTGAGGCTGGTAGACGGTGACAGTGCGCTTTTTAGCCAGTGTGTATGTATTTGCGTTGAGTATCTTTCAGGCCTTTGACTGCGCTCTGACTCAAGTATAGTAAAACCGTCTGCTATCTTGGGCCAAACCAGGCGGCGCTACAGTCGACGGTACGGGCGGCTTTGCAGTAGAAGGTTCGAGCGCGGGTGTAAAAAAGCAAAACATGAAGACAAAGGGTGTGCGCGTCAGAGGAGGAGGGAGAATATGTCGCTACCTTTTTTATTCAGGGACATTAGGTTTAGAAGGTTTTTGGGTGGCCTTCATTCCGGATCACCCAAGGTTGCTTCTTCGCAGGCGGGCGAGCGCGGGCCCGACGTCAGAACTTCCGAACGGTATACAGATGCGGCTGTGGAGGGCCTGATGATGCGGGCTGTGTGGCCGCCGCTACGTCTTGGGCACGAGGCATTAAAATTACAACAGAGTAAGGCAATGACGCTGCAGGAATAAGTGGTCGCGCCCAAGAACGGCGCCGGCCCAAGTGCAATACACGAATATATTTAGAGGAAGAGGAGGCAAGCGGGACGTAAGGCGTCTTTTTCCCATCGTAAAAGAGCCAGGCAGACCAGTGGCACGCCATGTCCTCGATTGATAGGGTGCTTACGATGCTCGGTTACAAGGCTCGACTGCAAGCTGGGAGACTTCGAGGCCCGCTTTCGCGAAGACCGCCACCCGGCCAACACCGGCGCCCGGCCAACACCGGCGCCAACCCCTGGAGCCCCCACACGGGGGCGCTGGACCCCCTGCGACGCCGGAAAATTCAGCTGGCTCGTCTGCAAGCCGTACACGCGGGGAGCCCTCGCCAGGCGCTCGAGACCAACCGGCTTGACGTCAGCAGCCCATGGCGGCCCCGCGAAGACCACCGTCGCGAAGACAGCTGCAGGCATAACTCTTCACCCACTTCAACCACGAGATCAATCCCTCACCCTCGTATTCAAGCTCCATTCCAACCATCATCACCGTTTCCTTTAGAATTGATCTGTAGAATACCATCTCAACATCCTTGGACATGGCGCCGCGGGTCTTCGCTGTATGGGCGACTTGCCGTTCTGCGGCGCCGCGGCTCTGCTGGGCCGAAATGAATATATATAACTATCCCAATCAATATCATTATCACTATCACTTTGGGATCGTGCTTCCTCTTTCGCCGTCACAGGTTGTATTATGGCAGAGACTGTGTGGAATCTTCCGTGAGGTGGTCCGGATCGTTCCCATCTGAAGCTTGCGACATTTCAACGTTTTGGGGCACATAGAAAGCTTTTAGGTCGGAGACACGAATGGACTCGCACACTTCACTAGATTCGCGATGCATCAGCTCGTAAGACTGGTTAAAGTGCTTCTTGCTAACGTGGCAGGGGCCCTCCTATATCTTTGCTAAAGAGGCAAAGAAGCCTCTAGCAGCATCCCTCAGAGGATGAGCTCGCCTCAGCAGCAGAGCTCCTACCTTAAACTGCAGATTTCGCCTCCCCTTGTTGTACTGGTTGGCTGCTGCAGACTCGGAGACATCAAGGCTCTCTCGAGCTTCCCGTAAGTTCTCTGTGAAACGCTTCCAGAGATCTTCTGCGAACTGCGTAGTGATTCGCTGCATACTTGCTGGATATGTGCGAAGGAGGCCATCTCCCAGGGAAAATGCTAGCTCTTTTCAAAATTTATGTTGAACCGGAGTAAAAGCCGTGGACCGACTGATTGTCGTGCTGGTACCGAATGCCATTTCTGCAAGTTTTGTGTCCCAGTCTTTCTTTCGCTCCTTATGCGCTACAAGCATTAGCTTCAGGTTAAGGCTGAAGTCTGAAGAAGAGGGTCCCCGATTTTTCTAGGGTATATCGTGTGCAAAAGAAACATTTCGAACCACTCAGGGAAGATGGTCGGTCACTATTAGTTAATAATGATTGCCGCGTGGACTACGGGAAAAGGACTGTCGTTGCATGCTCCCAGGGGTATTCGCTTTCGACCGACTGCATTAAATCTGGTGAGTTACCACCTCGCGGTTGCGCCTTCTGGCATACCCTGCAGCTACGTGCATATCTCGTTACATCCTGCCTCATGCCTGGTCACGTTGCAATTCGGGACAACTTTTTGATAGCACTCTGATTAATTGACCGTCGTTTAGATTAAAATGAGCGGAGTTATGTTTCGTTTTGTATGGCTCCTAGCGCCACTTACATTGTCACATATATCTCCAATAAAAGGCCAGCCCCTCTAGAGCAGCCATGTGGGCACGTCAGACGCTTACCTTCGTGAATCGCAACCAATGTGTCTTTGTGATATTTCTTTCCGGAACGCAACATATCAAGCGGGAGCACTTGGACAAACATTTGACACAGAAGAAACAGCAAGTCCCGTCTGGATCGACCACGACGATTCGTTGGGGCCCGGGAATTTAACTCACGCGGCGTCGACTTGGTACTCAAGTGAGTGACTTGATAGACACCGAGACTTCATGGTAGGCACTCTCGATTTTTTTTAGATAGGCCTAGGCAGGCTTTCGGTACTTGAGGAACTGAAACATCGGCATGATGGTAAAGTCTCTCCTGCAGCAGAGCCAGACTTGTGCCTACCTCAAATACTCTACTCAAGGTGCTGTATTTCAAATACTTTTTGAAGTGTCTTAGTATCTTGCAAATACTTTTGGTCCAGAGTATCTGATAATCTATTTTAATTACATTTCTGGGTATCTTGTACTAATTATCTCAAATAATTTTTTTACATTCCACCATTTTTTTAGTTTTTCGGTATGAAGTGTTCAATCTCCACCCCTGGCCATTTCGACCTGGATGAGCATTGCACCGGCGTGCTGTCGTGTATCACTAGTGCATGGTGCACGTTAAATACTCCAGGCTTGCGGTTGTACTGCACTGGCTAAATTTCTCAATTACAGCTGGGAGAGCCGTCGCCCAATGAGGCTGACCAAGTTCTAGCCTGTATAGACATGCACACAACCCCCATTTTTCGGTATAAAGTGGCGTGGGAGTGGCGCGAGCAGACGTGAACATTCTTTCGAGCAACCAAACCGTGTTGCTAGATCCGATTAGCTACGGTGGCTTCGATTGAGCTCCTGAAAAAAAAATCGCTTTTCTACTGATTGTGACTCATATTTCAGCCCAAAGTTCGTACGCTTAAGGCTCTCCCCTCGACCTTCCCAAAGGCGGCTTTTGTTTCCTAGAGTTCCCCCCAAAAGTCCTGAAAAAAGGTGGTTTTACGAAAATAAAGATTGCCACACTAAGGCGCAGCGCAGACCTGGCAACGACCTACGACAACAATGGAGATTTGAGTGTCAAAAACATAACAAATAAAAGAAAATAAGAAGTGAACACACACACAAAAAAGAAGACATTTTTGTTTTGCTTCTTGTATATCTAACCCTGCTATGGCAAAACGTCGAGGTTTTTTTTGTTGTTTATTTTCCTTTCGCCGTCAGTCCGTCACTTATTGCTTTCGCGAACACTGTAAGCAAACATTGATAAGCAGAGAACAGGAAAGGGAACGTACTAAAATCTGGATGACCTCTCAAGATCCCAAGAAAGCGTCCCCCAACGTTAAGTGCCTTTCTGAACACCACCTAGTTGAAGAAGATGCGACGAAGGTCACGTGACCTTAGGTGCGACCACTGCCGTGGCTATTATGTGGGCTCGTTTTGTTATCCATTCACTCATATCCGTATCCCATGTTCGTTTGCAGTGAACTCCATATTTAGGGAATATGGATTGTAGATCAACGATGCGTCTGAGGTGTGCCTCAAAACGTGATATTCAGCGATGTCACTATTGGGGAGGAGATCAAACAGCCACGCCTCTGGCGGCACGCTTCAGCTGTGGGGACAACAAACCGAATTTTTTGTTTGTTTTCGATCAGCAATATCGATGGTGAGGATTCGAATGGCCGCTCCTCGTGCAACCAAAGCACTGGTAAGAGTGAAGCGCTCGTGTCCAGACCGTGCACGGCCGAGGTTATAATTCTTTGTTATTCTCTGTTAGTAATTAAACACCGGGCTGTGGGGACAACAAGCTCGATAAAGCTCCCCCTATAGTTCGATCTCCTGTCCAATAGCTAAAGCGACCTCTTTATTTCTGTCCCAAAAATGTTTTGTAACATGTATCAGTGATATTGCCACGCGCGTTGCCGAGCGAGCGCGTGGCCGAATGGTTGCCGCGCTTGACTCTCGCGCGGAGCTTCCGGGTTCGAATCCAGGGAGCGGGCTCCTCTTTTGTTTATTCTCTCAGCTTGAAATTCTCGTGAGTTCGAGAACCTCGTCGTGTGATCGAGTTACGAATGCTCTACGCGCCGAAAGATCTAAGCCGAATGTTCTAGAAACCCACGCGGGTACAAAAAGTGTTTCGCGTGGCGGTCCGGAGTCAGCCTCGTCCCAACACTCGATTCTGCTGTTTCGCCGACATCGACGCCTGCGACGCTAGCCTTTCTTTATTTTGTTTTCGGCACAAGTTCACCGTATTAAAGATTTAGTTTCCTCAGTCATTCGCCGCTTCATCATTTGTCATTCGTGACAATACCCTAATCTTTATAGTTGGACTGCATAGAATAGCCCTACGATGCTCAGTGTCAGTGTACTCTTTAACGCGGTCCGTGAACTGCATAGCCCATTTATTTTGTTGCAGGTGACTGCGAGTCTTGGGAGTTCACAAGGCGTCCCCTTAAAGAAATAGGACAATCGGACTGCTCGAAGTTAACAGTAGTATGCCAAAAAAGATCTTCTATTCGCTACCTTGAAGAATGCTACAAACATCATGAAACTTAAAACTCATCGATGCCTCCAAGCTTGTTGTTGTTCACCAATGACAAATAAATGGTGTCTGAATTAACGAAGCTCGATCTAAAAATGCCGTAAACATCGGCGCTTGAACGTTGTAATTGAAACTTTTCCTCAAATGTGTATTTCTCAGGTCGGTTTGATTTTGTAAAATTACAAAGCGTTGCTTTCTTTCTATAACAAATAGGACCAAAAAACTTGCAAGGGTCAACGGCGGACGGTGACGCCCATTAACGACCGAGAAGAGTGGTGCGGTGCGCTTGGCGCACGTATCGAGAGTTGGCGCCGCCTCCTTATCGAAATTCGTCGCGGCGGCCGTTGTCTATTCAAGTGAACATAATATTTTTCTGTAATGTACCCTTGTTTTTAAAATGAATGCAGACAATAAAAGCAAAACTTGAAGTATAAAAACGGTTGCATAACGACGGCGCTTTTGCTGCCGACGAATTTCGTATGCGTGACGTCTGCTTTCGCTGGTCGGCTACACCTTCCGGCGCTGAACACAGGAGGACTTTGGAGATAAAGATCACTGCCAATTTTATTCTGTTGAAATACGCCTTCCACATTATCCAATAATAGAAAGATGTATACAAGCACGTTGTTGGGAGGGCAATGCAATCTTTGAAAATACACTTGCTTGTTCTTGCCCTATTACGCATTAGACTCGGCATAGGTGCCCACAATACCTTATGAAGATTACGTATGATATATGAGCATGTCAGATTGATGTTTGACATTCATTTATTTTGATATCCATCAATTTTGAATGAAATGACATAGATGGGCACATTACAGTGTGTCCTCCCAAAAAATCACAGAGTTTTACTTACCGAAAAAAATTAAGCGCGCATAAATTGAATGCTCATTATTCATCGAAATGCAGTGCGCCAGCATACCAAACCATATTCCAAAGTTATAGAGCTAACCGTTACGGTAATTCAAAATTTATGTGATTTTATAAAATTATCAATGGGAAAATGGCGGCCGACGGAGCTCTCGATTAGATGGAGCTGAATGGCGTCAGTTACCCAAGAATAGCAAAAACAGGGGTCCTATGTTCGACTTTCTAGAAACTAGAAACAGATGTGACGTAGCGGCAGGAGGAGTGTAACCAAGCAACGGCGCGCACCGCGAAACCGCCCTCTTTGACGCCGTGACGACAAGGCAAGATTGGTGTCTGTCACTCACTTGAGAGGCGTCAAGAGGCAACCCCGAAGAGCGGAAGTAACTACGCTGTCCCCCTGCCGTACCTACGCTTTTCCGGCGGTACCTATCTGGAACCTAGTCCCTACGCAAGCGTTCGTTTCTCTGGCAACCGGAGGAGCATTTCCTGCTTTTAGTGAAGTGATGGCAGCCAATCCCTTGCGGCGGCAACCTTCACATCGGCTCTATTTTAAAGAAACTTGTGAAACTAAAAAAATACACGTGTTCTATTGAAATGAACAACTGATTTTGTAGCGGTTCCAGAAAATATTAGATGGAGTTAACTCGCATAAAAGGTTAGAAGAACATGCGGGACGCGGATGAGTGCCTAGTTCAAATCACTGTAGCTGATGACGGCTCAAGGAACAGGAGGATGTGGCATCTCTGGTACGCGGCGCAACTGAGCTGAGCCCGGCGCTCTCCAGAGGCGACAAAGTTCGTCTCTGGAACGAGCTAACCTCCCGGCTCAACTTCCTCGGGCCTCCGAGGAAGGAGCCGGAAGGTTGGGAACGGTACTGGGACGTGCGGGTGTCGAAGGCGCGGGCTGCGGAGCTGGCCAAACAGGCAAGGTAATTTGCGTAGTCTACTCATAGTGTGGACCAAGTTATTGAATTACTTCCTTTACCCGCAGCCAAACAGGGGGCGGAGGCGCCCGGGTGCGCTCACTGGTGTCGTCATACTCGCGTATTTTGAGGCTGGTGGGCGAGGACTCGGCCCTGGGCGCTCCCGGGTATTCTGTCCCGGCATTTGAGGACGAGGCCGAGGTGAGTGCACACTTGAACATAACATACTATTGCACATATAGCTGTTCAATCCCAATAAGGAGGAGAATATCCGTGAAGGGTATTATCAGTGAGCTACGATGCATACTGCAATTAAATGTGATAAATATGAACGTAAATATATCCATAAAAGTTCCGGCACTTTGTAATTCAGCGAATCAAAGGGCGGATTAATTCATCCACGTAAAGGCGAACCCTAAAACAAAAGCACCTATGAAAAAAAGTTAGATTCAATTCAGTGATACGTAAGTTTCTAAAAACTACAAGTGTAGTTTTCGTGTAGTCCTTTTTTCTTGTTTTTGTGGTTGCTGCAACCCTCAGTTGTATTGTATGCACATTGTCGTAAGATGCCATTTCTGTATCATAGAGGTACATTTTCACATAACATTGGAAGTGCGACCTTTCAAGCTGCCACTAGACATATTTGGGAAGTTAATCCTTGACATGAATGGCACTACCTCTGAAACAGTCTAATTTTGTTTCCCCTAAGTGGAATGCACCCTCAAGAAACCCACTCTCAATATCTAGAAAATATAGACAAGTGCTGTGTGCTGACTAAGACTTATAAATTCCCTACTCGGAGAGGCCCGTTGGTGCCCCTGCAGGTCACCGGCAGCAGGCCGCCGAGCCGGTGCCCTCCACCTCACGGGGTGAGATCTCTTATGAGGACAACTAGGATTGTGTGACATGACATAAGCATTCTTTGTTTCTTGGCAGATGCGAGGTCACCTGCAAGGCTCCGGGTCCGGCCAACGGCGCCTTGCAGTCCCACCGTGAAAGTGGGGCTGCAACAAAGGGCAATGGAGATCCACAAAAGCATGATGCAAACCGAACTGTGACATATGCAAAGCTTTCACGCCCTCTAGGTGTCTAGAAATATGTTGGTGCTGCGCATTAAGTGCCCCGTCTTTTCAGCTCCTGCGTTCCATTGAGACACCCATGGAGGGTGTCTCAGAGGCCATCCAGGGGCAAGCCCGTGCCGCACAGGTGGTGGCCCTGGAATTCCAGAACACGACCCGAGTGCTCGTCGAGGTCGTTCTGCTGCTGACTGCCGAGAGCAGCCAAGCCCAGCGCAGCCAAGACCTGCCTAGGCCTGCCCAGCCACCCCCCGTCCAGCCCCGCTTCGTCCAGCCCAGCCCCGCCGAGCCCAGCCGCGCCGAGCCCAGCACCGCCGAGCCCAGCACCGCCGAGCCCAGCACCGCCGAGTCCAGTACCGCCAAGCCTAGCCGCGCCGAGCCCAACACCGCCGAGCCCAGCACCGCCGACCCAGCCCCGCTGAGCCCCGCCGAGCTGAATACCGCCGGGTCTAGCCACAAATAATTTAGTTTAATGGGCGATTATTCTATGTGCCCAGTCGGTATTTTTTTCAGTTTTGTTCTCCAGGTGGAGACAAGAAATATGTTCTTTTGTGCCACTGGTATGTGGTGCATGTTAATGGACAAGTTCCTATGCACACTGGGCTCGCCGTGCAGTGAATAATACTACGAGTGAGCCATCGCTTAAAGGAATGCTGATGTCCTGCTGTCTAAACATCTTTACAACAAAGTTGACATCACGGGAAAGTCTGCCCATGCTTTCAGTGGATATTTTGTTTACAAAAAACTGTGCCTTCTGCGTTTGTTTATTGGAGTCAATATAACCAGTGAAGCAAGTTAGTAATATTCTCTCGGCGACAGGTATGACAGATATATCCTAAAACTAGCCATTCCTCATGTTTGTGGGACAGCAATATGTACTGTGTGCTTTTTCATCAAAGGTGTCAAGTGGCTTGTGTCATCGGAATTTTATCCATGTCGTTTTCTTTAGTTGGAACCAAGAGGTCTGCACTCTAGCCACAACTTGCCACCCGCCTGAAAATGGCCTCCGAGTTGGCCATTTTTCTTATATCTTAATAAAGTAGAGATCTGGGCCAGTTGGTTCATGGCAAACAAAAAAGCGCCGAAAAAAAAAACAACACAGGGACGCAGATGAAGAGAAACAGAACAAGGCGCACTCTCAACTGAAGTTGAATTTTCAATAAACTTCAGTTGAGAGTGCGTCTTATCCTGTTTCCCTTCCTCTGTGTCCCTGTGTTTTTTTGTTTGTTTGTTTTCTTATATAATTGTTGATCTCAACATGCCTCTACTAAGGAATCTGTCATGCTTCGATGTGTGACAAAATACAAACGAAACGGGAGTGTGCTGAATTGAGTGAAGTGTGAAATAATGTCTGTGATATATCGTTGATAATGAGTCAATGACAAAGAATTTATACGGTGTTTACTAGTCCATGCTTAATTTAACTTTAAAGAAAGTATTACAACCTGTGTTTTCAAGCATGTCTATTTTTCACGTTTCGGCATTGTTATAAAAAAGAAAGCACTTTCAAAAACAAACTGCTTGTTGTCTTCTTTATACATTCAAACTGACACATATCCGATATGCGATTATTCAGTAATACACCTGGCTCTGTGGTAGCCAAAATAGATTGTAAAATTTAACAGGGCAATGGAAATGTAGAGAAAATGAATCGACGTCCAAACCCGATAGAAACGATATGTTGCGGTAAAAAAGGAAAATGGATCTTACCAGTAGCCTCATTGAGTTCTTAGTTTCCTGCAAGGGCGAGCCAGATGCCCCGCTGGCTAGCTACATAACCCTACAATACATTCTGTTATTGTCCCACGCATTCTATGCACCCTGCTTGCAAATTTAAAAAAAAGGCTCTATCAACATTACCGTGATGCACCGAATAGCTTTTCGAAGGCAGTACTACATGTCCGTAAAGGTAGCACAGTGGTTGTGCGACGAACTGCGCAAGGCGTTGGAGTTGGCACTGTGGAGGTTATGGACGCCCATGACTGTGGAGCAACAAGTGAAGTACATACTGCCACGGGGAAGGCTTGTCTGGTGGCGAGGGCGTCAGTCAAGGTGAGGACGACGAGGGGTTCGCTGTCGCCGGTGGCATCCCTGGTATGCGGGAGTGCCACCGTGGTGAGGACTATGAGAGGCTTTCTTTCGCCGACGGTGTCCCTGATGTGCGGGACCTCCGTTGTGGCGACGGACTCCTTGGCGCTGGTGGTGTCACTGGTGGGCAGGACTGCTACCGTGGCTTGCGTGGGGCTCTGGGGAGGCACGGCTGTGGCGGGTTTGGAACTGGGCAACAAGGCGCTGCCTCAGAGCCCTCTCCCTGTCCGAGAGGCTGACCCGAGGGTGGACAGGAGCCAGCCTCTCGTCATCTGCCGCTGACCCCTCCGAGCACGACTCAGAACCGTCCGGGTTCGGCCCAGACTCCAACCCTGGCTCGTCTGGGTCAAAGTGTGGCTCCGGTTCTGGCTCCTTCGATGAAAGACAGATATTGTGGAGCTCTGCACACGCCGATAGAATGACGGTGGCTGTTGTTGGATGAAAATACAGAGTCCGGTGCCTTTGCAGACACCGGAATCTGCTTTTCAACAGCCCAATGCAGCGTTCCGCAACGGACATCATCGAAGAATGTGCCTTACTAAACCGGCCGCAAGCGGTGGAGGTCGCGTGTAATCCAGGGACAGGGGTGATAAGCCGAGGCTCCAAGGCGTAGCCGCTGTCACCCGCGCATTCAGAGAAGAAAATGTGTGATATTAGTGCTGTTCTCTTTAAAAGAATACTTCAGCGAAATTTTAAATATACCCGTCGTGTTCAGAAATAGGCTGAATATGATCCACAATACCCGTAAATGACAATCGCACATTTGTATTTTGAGCCTGATAGCTGTATTTTTTGTTATAAACAGCCCACACTGGTAAGCGCTCGGAGAGCAGCCAGCAGGGAGCACGTCACATCCGGTGCAATTGTGATGTAGTTTATCTCGGGATCGCGGCCATCGTTGTCTTCGTGGGTTGGCTATCATCGGCTAAACCAATCACGTGCAGGAAGAAAGCACGGGATTGAGGCGCATTCAGTGTGTGTAATTGGTTCATTCAGCGATAGAAAACGCGCAAGGACGTTGAGCGCCATGACGATGAGCTTTTGCCGCTAACTGATTGGCCCTTAGGATTGTATGCGTCGGCTGTGGTCGAATCAGGAGACTCTGAAGGGGTATACTGATCCTCGCCGAGGTCTTGAATATGGCCTACACTCTAAGAAATGTCTGAGCCTCTCCTTACCTGCAAAACACTCATAGAGCCAACTGTTGCAATCTAGGAGATCAGACCACCGAATGATGAGGCGGAACATCCGTTTACACCTAAAATTGAACTCTGTGCTATGGTGTCACGCAATGCAAAGCGTCATGCTTGCATTGCGTAACGTACCACGGGCTGTACAACGCGATGGATGCACACGACGGACGTGGGGCCGCTACTTCGGGACGGTCGTTTGTGGTACCGGCCGATCACACTTCGAGCGCAGAACGTCGAGCGGAAGGGTTACAAAAGCGAAACAATCTCACGACAAACAGTTCATGGAATTTTGTCGTCGTTGTCGCCTGCTCTAGCGGCCGGAGAAGCGGAGGAAGAACAAACGCCATTGTCTTCCGGTCATGAGCTTCCGTGCTCTTTCGGTTTCAGTTTTGAGCAGTTTTTTTTTGCTTTATTAAATATATACGTGACTCTGTAACAAAATATTAATTAGGTAGTCTGCTGACATCAAAGTAAATCAACTAGCAAACAAATTTTTTGGGGGGGAGGGGGTGCCAGTATCTTTTTAAATAGGACAGACGCGTCAATTACATTATCGGAACCGAAGGTTCGCGTCGCGTACCGATTAGGCACCGAAGACAAAAGCACGGTGTTATCCTCGCGATATTCTAAACGGCACGCTCAAAAGGGGACTTTTTTTCTTGACGCGCCTATGACAACCTCCGTCCGCCGTGGAAGTCGGAGTGAGATGTTCAACACCATTTTGGTCCATTGATGACGTGACGATTAAATAAATCACTTTGATGGTATCAACATCAAAATCCAATCACATGACTAAATTAGCTTCTGCCTGTCGTGGATACAGATACAAATACACGAACACAAAGCCGCATCGGTAGCTCCCGAGTCAGAAGCAAAGCGCAGGCTTACGGACCCCCAGTTGGCGCTTTCAAATACCGGCCGAGGTGCTCGCAATCTGTAAGAGGCATATTCCGGAGAATGCGCGGTTTAAGCGAGATTTAGACTTCAGATTAAAAGATTCCCAAGTGGTCAAACTTAATCCTCATTTCTCCGCTGGGGCTTGCGAGATGTTTTTCTTTGGTTTGGCGTAAGTAAATAAAAACCAAGATTTGACTCCCAAAGTAAACGGAATGGACGGGGTCTGGGCTCCGTGAAATTTGCACGCGATCACGGGGACGTGAAAGTGCAACACACCAACAAAAACCTATACACACACATACAGGTAGTTAATGTTATCATCAGCCAGCAGCCATCATGGCGTCGTCGAAAGAAGTGCGCGTGGTACTCTCGGGATCGGAAGGTATCACCCATTTTCACTAAAAGGAGATACAAGCGGCGTTCGTGCATTTTTTATTATTGCCATGAATAAATAAAGATTCAACAATGAATCTAAAATAGGAGTTTCATCGTTCTCTAAATATTCGCCGCCTAAGGTCAAGTATTTTTCTCAACGACGGACAACTTGCCGGAGGCTATTGTTAGAGAACTTATTGTTTTGAGTGTTCAGATATCGCTCCAGTTTAGCAATCATTCGGTCGCCGTACATGAACTGTTTTTCGGCTTATTTGGCCACACTGGAAGCGTCTGTGCCATTTAGCCACAGTGTTATAAAGCGTCATAAATGTTGTTCCCCAACACTTTTGGTGCTGATATTACGAACTGTTGGAACGCCCCTCGTATGAGGTATTAACTTAAAGTTAAACAGTTGGCAACTCTCTGCCAAGTTAGGAATACATACTAGACAAAAATAGGAACTTTAACACAAAGTAAGGAGTACATACGGCAGAACGGCTCCCGTACGTTCGCGCGCAAGTATTGCACCAAGCGCAGTGGGTTTGTGGAAACCAGTGTTATTCCCCAGAAACGCCCTCATAAAAGTTACAACATGCTGACAATGGGGGCTGGTGCTCTTGGTACCAGCAGCACGCGGTGTTGTGTGAACGTCCTGCTGGCGACATTGTATGACAAGGTTGCAAGGAATGAATCGAATAATTCTGACAACGCTTCTCTGCTCTTGGATCTGTCCATGAAAACGGAACTGCTCCTTTGCTTTACAGCTCAGGACGTCGTGCCAAGCTCCCGAGTTGCGACCTTCACGAAGGTCCTTGCAAAATATTCATAGTAACAAACGCTTGGGTCGGGCAATGATGGGAAGTCCGGAAGTAATCTTACGTCCGCCCACCCGCATCCGATGATATCAGATCTTGCTCTGGGTGGTACTTTACAGGCGTTATAAGTTACCGGAGGAGAGACCCTACCGACGGATGCACGTTCGTTTCACACAGGGTTCTCCGAACCCCGGCCTGCGGGTCAAACCCGGCCCAGAGAACCGTTTCCGCCACCACCCCCCCCCCCCCCCCTTCCCGGTTGGCCGCCGTCTTCCCAGTGATGCCCGAACCACTGCTACCAAGACCAGTGAATAATCTGCGTAAGAAATAAATAATGCCGTGACACGCAGCAGAGGCGCGAACAAAGTTATCAGAAAGCATGATAGAAAACTGCATCAATACTCGGGTTCTCTCGCCATAATATTTATTATACATTGCCATCACCAGCATTACTATTCGATGTTCCCCGTTTCATGTCTGCGCAACTACTATAAAAGGACGCAAAGGATAAAATTCCTTTGCGTTCTTTTATATGTATGAGTTGAACATATAGAGTCGTGTGTCCTAACTCTTGCGTTTCGTCATTATCGGCTCTATCATTCTCATTTTACACCTATTTTCGGTATAATAATTGCTGTATCATGTCAATGTCAAGTCCAAGCACCCGTGTGCCCAAATCTGCACTTCGCACAGCCCAGTTATAACACAACATTTTGGGTCCAATAGTGGATATCCCATACAGCTTTATTTCTTTATTCGTTAAAAGCATAACTTTCACACCTGCTGTCTTAGTAAAACTTGGCACACTTCGTGCACAAACTTAGTGAACACCTCACTCGGCTCCAAATAGCATCGTTCCAGCAGTCCCGTTTACAGCGACGAGCGACACAAATTTCCCGCTCAGAGCAATTATGGTGGTTATGGTGGCGGCCGTCTTGCTTTTCGGAAAATTGCTCCAGGGTGATTTCAGATAAGATCGACCAAAAGATGGCTAGTCGACATTTTCAAATCAACTGATGTTTTTATATGTTATTGTCTAGTGTCTGGTATGAACGAATCCAAACTTAGTTTTGACTAGAAAAAATACTTGGGGACAGGAAAAATCGTAAGGCATGAGGTGGTGGACAGTTGCATTAACGCGCACTGATGGAGGGGGCCCGTTTGAGAGTGAATAACTAAAGCGATAACATTAGGAGAACACTAATACGTTTTAGGCGCGAACTATGGGTATAGCTTGCTTGTAATATAAAGTAATCATATTTATTTAAAATTTATTTATTTTTCTAAAAATTGACAAACATGCCTGCTCGAACGACAAATGGCAAACTTTGGAGGTCTGTATCTCATGAAATAATTTAATCATTATGATATAATTTACAGATATTATTCTACTAATATATAGCTAATATTTAAAAAATAACTAAGGTATCTGTGTGATACAATAGTTAGGATATATTTAGTCAAACATGGAAAAAAAATCAAACAAAGAAAAATTCCGATGCGAATAAAAAAAAAAACACCACCCTCGATTTTTTTTAAATTTAGGTAACCTGTTATACTCTATTTCGGCATTCATTTCCATTAAAAACATGTTGCATCATTTTATTGAAAAAGAAGATACAACTCCCCAAAGTAGGGTCCTTTTTCAAAGCCTACACTTAGCAGTGTTTTATACAAGAACTGACTCTGAGTTCCAGTTTCATGAAAACAACATACATCTTTTATATATTTTTATTCAGATGAGGTCAATGATAACTAAAGAAATCGTTCACACACTTAAATTAAGGAGAAACTACTGTGTACAAAGAGGTATCATATTACGGACTAGTGATCCGAGAAAAGATCATGCAGCCATCGGCCACTAGGAACTTTGTTTACTTTATTCTCCTGCGACACTATATGCTATCCCCTCTTCCGCTCTATCTTCATCTCTCTCTCTCTCTCTCATATATATCCCTGATATATATCCAGAAAAAAAACATGTTCAAGCATTCCCTTTCTGCGTGGTAGTGTTCTGTGGCTAGCAAAAATCATTTCCTCGCTAAGCTCACGATTATGGCAAAATAGTTGCCGGAAACCGCAGACGACACTCGTCGCTAGTTCTGGCAAAACGGCCGATACAATCTTTTTTTCGCATTTCCCCGCTCGCTGTCAAGGACAAGGGGGTTCGCTTCAACCAGCAAAACATGGCCGCCGACGCCTGTTTACTGAGCAGTCATGCCTGTCGCCATCTCACTCGCTGGCGTCACGGGCGATAATATCAGGCACAAAGGGGCACACCAACCGGCAGCATTATCCCCAAATACTCGAGCCTCGCGTAAATACATAGAGTGTAAACGCTGTCGCCATGTTCTCGTAGTAAGACCGCCCCCCCCCCCCCCCCTCCCCCAACGGGGACTGCAGTACGCGACGGCGTACTAACACAACGGCGACGATATCGAGATCGCGGGCTCCGAATTTTCCCATAGGCTACGTTTACATGGATGCGACTGCAGCGCATCGGATCCAGTTAACGAATCGAATCGGTCCATGTAAACAACTCGGATCGGATAGGATCGGATCCAATCCGATCCGCTGGAACGGGGTGGTTTGAGATGGTCAATCCGAATCGAGACACTCCATGTATACGCTAGCGGATCGAATCGAGTGCTCGAGCGAGGGATTACGGGAGCTTTGCTTCGCCTGCCGCTAGGCAAACCGGACACCTCGAAAACAATCTGAAGGTCACGAGATTTGCGTTGTGATCCTTCGACACGAGGTGCCGCTGCTGGTCGATCCGAATCCATGTAAACTTAGTGGTTGAAGTGGATCCGATTCGCTAACTGGATCCGATGCGCTGCAGTCGCATCCATGTAAACGTAGCCATAGTTCTACTCCACGGGCATTTCTCGAAACGCTTGATATTGTGTACGCCCGCCTGGAAGGATTTCAGGCGCGTAGTTAAGATAAGGCGGTTCTCCGCGGCAAAAGAAAGCAATTTCACAAAAGCTTAAAAGCGGCGGCGACGCGTGTGCGGTGAACGCTTGTAGTTTTGGTGTAGACAGGGTGTGTGTGTTCTCGTTGTTGACACCAGCCGGCGATAAGGCACTGCAGGCGGTAGCTCAGTACAGCAAGGGCTAATCCGAGTGACCATCAACGTAACCCCACCGCCAACCCCTCGCGAACCGGTCACCGACATGGCTCAGGCTGTGTCATGAACCACGTGGTAGAAGCTCGGGTGCTTTCATATCAGCGCGTGGAGGGACGACAGTGCGATTCCGGAAAGTCTTTTTCGAAGGCCGCTGACCACAATTTTTTGTCTGGAGACTTTCCCTCTTTCTTCCTTTGACGTGGATCAAGCTTTGCCGACAGCCTCAGTTGTGACCTTTCTTTTCAAATGTACGTTTGCAGTGAGTGAGCTCCTCAGCCTCGGACTTGTCACTTGTGCACCCAGTAGTTCTTTCACTTGGCAATTATATGCCATTAGTTGGGGTTTAATTTCTATTATTTATGTATACATTATGAAGACGTCCTGGAGCTCCGAACGAGTGTTTTGTGCAGATTACTTTTGCAAACACAAAAAGACTATACCAAAGCAGCGGAATTTTCGAAGTGTTGGCGAGTTGGACCTAGACTCGTTGAAGCAAATTCTTCCGCCTGACTGTTCCACCAAAGTGAGTGCGACGGACTACCTGTGCTACCATTGCTTCATGCACATCACTAAGGAGATCTCGATGCGAAGCTCAGAGCAGTGCCCTGACATATTTGTGCAAGCTGTAGAAGCAATTGAAGATCTAAATCGCAGCATACTACCTACAGATGTGTCGCCGCTGAGACAACCAAGCGTCGTAAGAAGTCGGGACAGGCCTGCCTATGTCAAGAGAAAGCAGACAGAACTGGAGCAGGTTGCTGTCAAGAATATACGCTCAAGGCTACGTATTGCGTACGACAGGGACGCACCATCGGGGTCGTCCGAACCAACATGCTCCACATGCACTGAGTGGGTGGACAACTTTCGGCAGGCCTTTGAAACCGCCACCTCTCTCCGGGAACGTTGTCAACTGCTTACACTCCTGCCGTCAACACTGACGAAGAATGAGGTTCAAAAGATGATTCCAGAGGCCTCAATGTACCTCATCAGTAAATCCCGAAAACTCAAGGAAAAGCATGGCGTGTGGTATGAGCCGGATCCTTACACGAGGTGCAAGGTGAGCCCTGAGAACCTGTCTGCTGCCCTAGAGTACTTCACGAAAGACGAGCTACAATGTTCGCGCCAAAGTCCCAACCAGAAGGACGTCATCTCTGTCATGCTCAACGGAGAGAAAACGTTCGTGCCAAAGCGCTTCATGACACGCTCAATACGAGAGGCCTTCCGTATATACAAAGACGAGCATCCCGATTCCGGCGTTTGCCTAACGAAATTTTATTCGTTGCCAAACGAATGTATTCCACACCAGGAAGTGTGCGTTTGTGTGCGCTGCGCCAATTATTATCTTTGTATTGCCGCTCTAGAGAACGTTACAGGCTCAACATTCAACACTGGTGAAATGAACTCGGAATTTCTGTGCGACCCAGCAACAGAACTGTGCCTTCAAGGAGACTGTGATCACTGCCCAAAAGGCCAGTTTCTTACACTCCAGGAACTTGATATTCCGGAGGATGAAGAGATTGTGCTTGCAACATGGGAGTCCGGCGACCTTGTGAAAAAAACTTTGGAACCTGAGACTTTCTTAAAAGTCATCCAAGTGACGGTTGGAAGTTGGGTACTTCACAACCATATCCGGCAAACGCAAGGTAAAGCGATCTACGATGAAAAACAGTGCATGCAACGCGGGAGCATTGTCTTTCATTTTGACTTTGCTGAAAACTGGACCATCGTGCTTCCTGACGAAGTGCAAGCATATCACTGGAAAAAAAAACAAGTTTCGATATTTACATGTGTAGTGACGACAAGAAAATCTACAAACAGCTTTGCCATCATCAGTGAGGACCTGTGTCACGACGCCGCTCACGCTTGCTTGGCTCTAGAAAAAGTGAAGGAGTGGGTTGAAGACAACGTTGCGGTATACTCGTACGTGACGTACGTAAGTGACGGCGCCGCCAGTCATTTCAAGAATCGCTACCAGCTTCACCAATTTGCAAAGGACGATTGCCCACAAGCCCAGTGGTTATTTTCTGCATCTGGACATGGGAAAAATGCATGTGACGGAGTTGGCGGACTTGTGAATCACCAGGCCACGCTGAACAACCTGAGAGAACGTTCAGTAAGCGCAATTCAGACGGCCAGGACAATGGTGAGCGTTCTATCAAAGAAACTGAAAGGCGTGCATCTTGTATATCTAGACGAAAATGAGGTTGTTCGGTATCGTGAACAAAAAAAAGAAGAGTGGCTGACGGTGCGCGCCTTCCCTGGCATTCAGTCTTGGCACGTGTGGCGGCTCAGCAAGTCATCAACAGAAGGGACCTGTGAAGTATATGTAGCACGGACAGTCGGATCTGCTTGGAAGCAACTTTATTAAATGGGTACAGCGAGGAAAATCTTAGCGTAAAGTGCCGAATTTGATTTCCCAAGGACTGCTCATTTTGAATGCAGGGACATCTTATTTATCACATTTTTCTTCACGGGGTATTTAACCTACTGTTTTTTTTTGGTGGTTACTAATAATTTTTATCTGATCATTATAAAAAAAATCCCCAAATGTTATCTTCGAGCAGGATAAAATATATCGGCTTGCCACGATTCATTCATACACCGAGAGCATCGAAGCTGCTCCAGTTAGGCACTATGGCATCCGTCACCTGAAATTGTTTTTAATCGTAAATACACAGCCAACCTAAATATCTTACTATTATATCTTTGTTTTTGTTTGTGGAAGTAAAGTTATTTATTTTACTTTAGATGTGAAATATACCGGAAGGTACAACTTCACACTGCATCATCTTTTCTCAAATCATTAGTCTCTAATATGATACCACTTTGTACGCTTATGTAAAATGCTGTATATAGTTTCTCCTCCCTTTTACTGTGTGACCGATCGCTCTTTTTATCAATGGCCTCATCTGAATAAATGTATATAAAAGATTTGTGCAAGTTTCATGAAACTAGAACTCAGAGTCACTTCTTGTATAGAACACTGCTAAGTGTAGGCTTTGAAAAAGGACCCTACTTTGGGGAGTTGTTTCTTCTTTCACAGTGCAATCATGCAACATGTTTTTAATAGAAATGAATGCCGAAATAGAGTATAACAGGGTACCCAAATTTTAAAAAAATCGAAGGTGGTGTTTTTTTTTTTTATTTGCATTGGAATTTTTCATTGCTTGATTTTTTTCCCATGTTTGCCTAAATATATTGTAACTATTGTGTCACTCAGATACCTTATTTATTTTTTCAATAATAGCCATATATTAGTAAAATAATGTCTGCAAGTTATGTAATAATTATCAAATATTTCATGAGATACAGATTTCCAAAGTTTGCCATTTGTCGTTCGAGCAGGCATGTTTGGCAATTTTTAGAAAACTAAATAAATTTTTAATAAATATTATTACTTTATATTACAAGCAAGTTGTACCCATAGTTTGTTTGTAAAAAGGTTTAAAATTCTCCTAATTTTATTGTTTTAATTATTCACTTTCAAACTTGCCCCCTCCATCAGTGCGCGTTATTGCAACTGTCCACCTCTCCCTGCCTTACGATTTTTCTTGTCTCCAAATTTTTTTTCTGGTCAAAACTAAGTGTGGATTCGTTTATACCAGACACTAGACAATGTCATATAAAAACATCAGTTGATTTAAAAATGTCGACCAGCCACCCTTTGGTCGATCTTACCTGAAATCACCCTTCAACTCCTTTTCCGGTCGCAACTAGAGAAATTACCCCTAATAGCGACTCAAACTCAATATATAAGAAGTGCAAAACAGCTAGATGTCGTTTTTAGGTCTGTCCCAGCACTCATGCACCGTCACCCTCAACATATCGGCTCAAAAAGCAAAAGTTTCGTCCGTGCGCGCTTCTGCCGCTTCAGATTGGAATGCGAAAAGGCGCCGCAGGCTACCGAACGCGCCTCACTGTCAAACGCCTGCTCCTCCGCTAGCGGCGCTACACGCGTTCTCCAAAGCGCCCCCTATAGTTCCCGCACGGAGCGTATTCTGAGTTTCAGTTGTTATTCGTGCAACCTATTACCGAACAATGGCATCCCGATGACCAGGGAATTGTCGTCATTCAATACGCTAGCTCTAATTAAGTCGGGAAGTAAAGAAATGAAGGAAAGTGCGAAGGAAACGCGCGAACTCAGAGAAGCACACGTGTCCAAGGCGTTCATCCGGGTCCTCCGCTCGCTGCTAACTAACCAGCAGGGAGCAAAGCGCTCGTAGCCCTTTCCCTTTTTAGAGCACAGCTCTAAAGGCGCATTCACACAGCGGAAAGACGCGCGTCGTGGGGGGAATTTTTTTGCTTATTTTTGTATTGAAAAAAGTCGCCCGCCGAGGAGGACGACGCAGAGAGACGACGCCTCGGAACCCAATTTCTCCCTCGACGCGAGCGCTTGAGCCAATCAGCGAGCGTCCGGACGTGGCGTACCGCCCTTTTCCGGTTAGGACATGTTTTCGCTGTTTTTATTTTCCACCCACAATGAAGGCAAAAAGGCAGAGAGCTCGGGGGATTCGTGCACTCGCCAAACGTGGCTGGAAGTATTCCAGCATGGAAAGAAGCAAGCCGATTGGAACATCTGACTGTGAGCAGTGTTTTATGTGCGTGTACGACGCTGTGAAGCTACTCTTCATCGTTTGCCGAAGCTGCCGCGAAAGCTGCCACCGAAGTTCGCGCTGTGTTCCGACCTCCGACTGTGCGGGAGCGATCACTCCCAATGTGTTGTGTAATTTTGTGTACACCCATCACTACGGAATACAACAGTCCTCCTTCAAAAACACTCTCGCACAGGCTGCGTGCAGTGTTAAAGGTACGGACGCGAAGGCTCTGGGACGCGCCGGCGTAGCACCGTGCTTTGTTTGCACAAAAACGCGGCAAAAGAGCACCTGAAGCTGCCCGTTCGAGTCCGTGCCTTTCGCCAATGCTGCATATAACCGGAGTGTAAACGTATATATAATCATCGCCGTTGTCCATTCAGTGAAGACGGTTGTCTCCCACCGCATATGCAATCGCGAAGGCAAGGCAACAACAATCGTGCTAAGCAGACGAATAGAAAATTTCGTGTTCTCTCGACAAACGTGAGAATCCCCGAGACGACGCCGCCGTCGGGTGGCCCTGTGTGACTGCTTCGTATTTTACGAGGCCGGCGTCGACGTCGACCACAACGCGTGTTTTTTGCTCAGTGTGAATGCGCCTTTAGGCTCCCGTTTCCGGCTTGAGCGGCGTCGGCGCCGCAGTAGGTTTCGGCGTCAGTGTAACCGCGCGTTGCATTATGGGACGTTTCCCGCAATGACGTCATGAGGGTCACTCGTGACGTCATCGCGCGTTGCATCATGGGTTAGTGGAAAAAGTAAAGATTAGTGGAAAAATTTCCCCGCTAATTGTAGCGGAAAAATTTCCCCGCTAAATTTGGTGGAATAAATTCCCCACTAGATTTAGCGAAATAATTTCCCCGCTAAATTTAGCGGAAAATTTTTCCGCTACATTTATCGGAAAATTTACCCGCTTAATTTAGCGGAAAAATTTTCCCGCTTAATTTAGCCGGAAAATTTCCCCGCTATATTTAGCAGAAAATTTCCTCGCTAAATTTAGCGGAAAAAGCTTCCCCCGATAACTTTTTGCGGAAAGACCTTCCCCGTTAAATTTAGCAAAACATCTCCCCGCTAAATTCGGCGGATAAATTTAGCAGAAATATTTTAACGCTAAATTTAGCGGAAAAGTTTCCCTGCTAAATTTAGCGGAGAAAGTTCCCCGCTAAATTTAGCGGGGAACTTTCGGAAGAAAATATGTCGCACGTGCGTTGCAGCCTCGGCCACCGGGAGGCAGGACCGCTGATGCAAAAATACGCTCCGATAGGAAACCGAAACTTAGAAACGTAACCAAATTAGGCGTTTTTTCGGAACGCCATGAAATCCGGCATTTTCCGTCATCTTTCTAAAATTAGTTGATTAAGTGATTTTCGATTGTGCTCAGCAAGGTTTCAAGTGGAACCCTATGTTTATCTTAAGTCATTCAAATTTATTTAGACATCCATGCGTGTCTTTTTTTTTCGCTACAATGCTACAAACATGAACATGATGTCTAAACGACGCTTTCTCCACGAGCGCGCGTCCATACCAGGCCCGCTTGAAGCATGGCGCTCGCAGTTGTAGCGTTAACTTCTCACACATGTAATGAAACAAAGTACGGCGTATGTAGGTTTCCCCGCTTTTTGATCGAAGAGTGCAATGACATCAAAGCGACGAGCTTTGATTGGAAGGATAGTGCATAAACGCATATGCTAGCTGCTTCCAAATCTACTAGGGATGGACACTATTTTACATAGAGGTATTTGAAGTACGTATTTTAATTATTCTGAGTATTTCGTCTTTAATACATAATTGAATATTAAGAAATGTATATGTCAATTGTATTCAAATACTGAAAATTTGGTATTTCAACTAATCGTACTTCAAATACTGCCCCAATTAAAATTATCGGCAGCGATGAATGTCAAACGCAAAGAGCATGCCACTTTCATGCGCGCATAGCGCACAATAAGAAAAAGATACCAACAAAGCAGCGCGACGGGTACAATTGTAGGCTTTTGAACTGAGTAGTTACCTTTATTTCAAGACGTCGCATTAAAACAATCATTTTTTAGAGAAATTTCTTCCTTCAACTCGACCTTTGAAATTAAACTCACACTTAACATTGCCTTTCCTGATGTTGTATCCACTTGTCTTATGAAAACAAGATGTTTTTAGATCTTGAACCTTTCTTTAACACTTGAGTTTCGGTATGTTTAGACTCCATGGGCTTTTTTTTTTTTGAGGAACAAGGCCTTTTTTGTTTTTATCCGTGATTAAATTTGAGAACAAGATCAGATTATGGGAACAAACCGTATTTGAAAAAAGTGTATAAACATAATAAAATACTTCCGTTGCCTTTTTTTTTTCCCCGCGGGGGCACCTGTGAAAGCAGGTGTTTGCAGAGTGGCGTCTTTACGGACCCGGAGCCCTGCGGGTTCGCCCGCCCACGTCTGGCTGTGCGTGGCTTGCCCGTGTCCGCGGAAAAGGGCATCCTGGTGGTTGAGCCAAGCCCGAGGTAGGTTTGGACCCTTCGGAGCCCCCCAAGTAAGGCAATACACCACTTCGGCCCCCGCTTCCCGTAGACGGGAATCCTGGCTTGGCCCGACCAGGATGATTCAGTCAGTCGCCACTTATACTATCCCCTCCCTTCTTTCGCCCTTATCTTCTTATACTTTCACTTTCCTCATTTCTGTTCTTTCCCTTTTCAACCCCTTTGGCGGCAAGGGCTAACCTTGGGTGGCGACAGAACCCTTGTCCAAAATTACACTTGGTTATAGTACAGCTGGGCAGTGCTAATAGTCTCCAGCAAAGCCCTTTTTGTTATGGTCCGTTAACTATTCCCTTGTTGGGCTCCATGGTGGGCGGCACACCACAGGTTCTGAACACTTTCCGCCTCTTATGGCTGCACCTCCTCCTAAACCCAGCTCACGACAGCCCTGGAAAAGACGCTGCCTTGAGCACAAAACCATCAAAAAAGACCCTCCTGTGGAAAACTTTACCAAGTTCTTTGTTGTTCATTCTTTAGATGAACAAAAACCCGTTGCAAAGATATCTCCTTTTGTTGTGTCGAAGGTCCTGGAACATCTTATCGTGTTCTCGTATAAGGCCAAGAAACTGCACTCTGGAGACCCCCTTCTTGAGGTGGATACAAAACTTCATAGCGAAGCATTACGTAAGCTCACAAACATTGTCGATGTGAAAGTGTCGGTGAGTCCTCACCGCACACTCAACACCATCCGTGGAATTCTCTCCGAGGACGACCTTCTGGAAACAAGTGAAGAAGAACTCCTTGAAGGATTTAAAGGCGCCGGTGTTGTCGCTGTAAAACGCATAATGTTCCGAAAAGATGGCAGAGAAACCCCATCAAGGGACGTCATCCTGACCTTCGAGAAACATGCCCTTCCCGCAACAGTGAAAGCAGGTTACCTGAACTGCCGCATTCGTCCCTACATCCCCAACCCGCAACGATGCTTCCGCTGCCAACGATTTGGCCACAGTTCACGGAGTTGCAGAGGAAAAGAGACTTGTGCGAGGTGCGGAGGGCAGGACCACGTCGCTGGACATCTGCGACGCAGTGGCCCGCTGCAGTAACTGCAGTGGACCGCACCCAGCCCAATCCCGCACCTGTCCACTGTGGAAACAAGAAAAATAAATTATTTCACTAAAAGCCAAGGAAAATATCACATACCCAGAGGCTAAGAAAGGTTGCCGTTCCTCTCAAAGGGAGGCTATGCCGAGGTGGTGCGCAGGGGTCCTGCACCACGCTCGGAGTCGAGGGCCACCCAGGTCTCCCCAGAGATGCTGGCAGTGGTCCTCAAGGCCACAACTCCAGAACGCAGGCAGCTGCCCCCTCAGACACCCCGAGGGAGCACGCAAGCTGCCCCCTCACAGACTGGGAACGGCGGCAGCCGTACCCACTGTCCCTCCTGGACCCTCCCCGAGGGAGAAGGAGCGAAGCCCTCGCTCCAACTCGCTTAGAAAGGGCTCTTCTTCTAAGGAGCGGCGCGACTCTCGCACCGGCCCTGGCTCTAATGGAGTGGAACCGATGGAGCAGGACAATTCGCCCAGCTCCTCCTCCAGTCCTACCTGTGGATCGGGCCAAGAACGGCAACCGCCCTCTCGAACACCCGATCAACCGAAGCCTGCAGGCAAGCCTGCCTGCAAAACTAGGGAGATGGAAGTAGTAGCTCAGGCTGGTGATCCATCCACAAACCTGTCTGACCTCGAAGACACGGATTGGCAGAGCCCAAAACCCAAGAACAAAGCAAAAACGCCTGTTAAGCCTCCGAAATGAACCCTCTACCCAAGGCGTTTAATTTCACCCCATGCATTTTTCGTGATGTATATACCCCATATATTTTAATTCTGGAGCTCTCCAATTTCACATTGTCTACTTTTTTATGTGTATTGCATTTTGATAAATATTTTGAGATCAGAATAACCTGGCTTTTTAATATTAATTTTATTATTCATTTTTAGCGATTTTAAAATTTTGTCCACATTCTAACGACCCTTTTAGCTGAACACATTTTTATGGCAGGAGGCTTTTTACAGTGGAATTGCAGAGGATTTTTTCATGCTTCAGGAGTACATACCCTCCGCAGTATGTCTCCAGGAGACATATTTGGGACCGTCGAATAGTAATTTTCTGCGATCATTTCAAGTCTTTCGCAAAGATCGCATAACAACGTCTGGCAGTTCCGGAGGAGTTGCGATTGTCGTGGATGGTACGGTGCCAGCTGTGAAAATCTCTTTGAACACTTCTTTGGAGGCTGTTGCAGTACGGTTGATGTTAGATCGCCTTATTAGCATATGCTCCATCTACGTACCCCCTTCATCTTCCTTGACGCTGACCGATCTTGAATGCCTTGCAGACCAGCTCCCAGAACCCTATGTTCTCCTAGGAGGTTTTAATGCCCACAATCCGCTCTGGGGAAGTCAACGGGTCGACAGCCGAGGATCTGTTATAGAAAGGTTTCTCTCCCGAAGAGCTACCAGTCTCCTAAATACTGGTGAGGCCACATATTTCAGCTCGACTCACCACTCCTTTTCCTGCATTGACCTATCCATTGTTTCTTCATCCATGTTTACAAATATTACCTGGACTGTCCTGAACAACCCACGTGGCAGTGACCGCTTCCCTATCCGTCTCATCCCCACAGAGCCCCCACCTTTTCTCCCCTGCTGCCCTCCTCGATAGAAACTTTCTATAGCAAACTGTGAACTTTTCCAGGAATGTGTAACGTCTTCTGTCCTGCCTGTAGCACACTATTCAAGAAGAGAATGAAATCATCACAACTGCCATTGTTGAGGCAGCTCGTGCTGCTATTCCACAAACCTCGGGTAAGCTACCCAAGCGCCCAAAGCCTTGGTGGAATAGGGAGTGCCGAAAGTCCAGAAATCGCCAGAATTGCGCTTGGGCAAAGTATCGGCGGTATCCAACCCCCACCAACCTTCTCGCATTCAAGCGGCTGCGAGCAGAAGCCCGACGCGTCAGGAGACAAGCGAAACGCCGTTCCTTCCAATCGTACACTTCCTCCATTAATAGTTTTGCTCCAGCCAAAATTGTGCGGGACAGGGTAAGGCGAATGGATGGTGATTACGCCCACTTTTCAGTCCCCCTGCTGTCAGCCGACGATAGAGAGGCGTTTTTTGATCTTTGCAGGAACAGGCTGATGCACTGGGTAGACATTTTGCGCATGTGTCCAGCTCTAAGAATTATACGGAAACGTTTTTACGCTTTAAAACCAAAACTGAGAAGGTCCCGATCCGCCGACCTGATAGCTGTGCCGTAGAATATGACCGGTCTTTTACTCTTACTGAGCTGCGTCGAGTCACTACCATAGCAAAGGCTACATCTCCCGGGGTTGATGACATTCATTACACTATAATTTCCCATCTGCCTGAAGCATTTTTCGTCATTTTCCTTCAGTTTTTCAATAGAGTGTGGGCAGTGGGGAAGCTGCTGAGCGTGTGGAAAAGGGCTGTTGTCATCCCTATCTTCAAACTGGGAAAAGGCAGGAGTAAAGCCTCCAACTACAGGCCTATAGCCCTGACTAGCTGCCTGGGTAAGACATTCGAGCGGCTGGTTAACAATAGGCTTATCTTCATTCTGGAACGGAACTCGCTTTTAAGCAATTTACAGTGTGGCTTTCGTGCCGCCAGGTCCACTGCCGACCACCTCGTACGATTAGAAACGGCCATCCGAGAGGCCTTTATAAACAAGCAGTTTTGCCTTTCAGTATGTTTTGACCTTGAAAAGGCTTACGATACCACTTGGCAGTACGGTATCCTTCAAGACCTTATCAAGATGAATATTGGCGAGAATATGTTTAATTGCATCGCAGACTTTTGCAGGATCGCACCTTTCAGGCGCGATTGGGAACAACCCCTTCGTCATGTTTCATGCAGGAATATGGAGTCCCACAAGGATGTGTTCTGAGCGTTACCCTCTTAATAAAATCAACTCTTTGTCCCGAGCAATACCACCTTCGGTCTCCTACTCGCTTTATGTTGATGACGTCCAGGTTTGCTTTTCGTCATGTAATTTAGCTATCTGTGAGCGCCAAATCCAAGTAACCATTAATAAAATGAGTAAATGGGCTGATAAGAATGGTTTCAAGTCTTGTGCTGAGAAGACCGAGGCTGTTTGCTTCTCCCGGAGAAGGGGAATCTATCCCGAACCATCGCTTCACATAAATGGCACACCCCTTCCCGTCCGACTGGAACACAGGTTCCTCGGTGTGACGTTTGACAGCAAGCTTACTTTCGGCCCCCATATCAAGGCACTGAAGCTGAAATGCCAGCAGAAACTATACATTTTAAAAGTTCTTTCATATCGCACCCGGGCGCGGACAGGGTATGTCTTTTACGCATTTACAGGGCTGTAGTGCGCTCTACCCTGGATTATGGAAGCCTTGTTTACGGATCTGCGAAACCATCTACCCTCAAGATGCTTGATCCAATTCACCATCAGGGGATCCGTTTGGCAACGGGGGCATTCCGTACGTCGCCGGTACTTAGCCTGTACGCTGAATCGCATGAGTGCTCGCTCGAGAGACGTAGACTTTTTCTCGCTGTTCAGTACTTTCTAAGACTTCGTTCTTTTCCGCAAAATCCTGCTTATGAAATAATTAAAAACATAAACTATCAGAGCTTATTTTAGTACAAACCATCTGTAACCCCTCCCTTTGCACTACGTGTAAGAATTGCTGCAGAACAATGCAATTTTGATGCTCTCTCTCCTGTCCTTGAAATTCAACAAAGAACTGCACCCTGGAAAGTTGCCAATACTTGTTGTAATCTTTCTTTGACCAAGCACAAAAAAGATTCAGTTGACCCTAGTGTTCTCAGGCAAGAATTCCTAAAGCTGTGGTATGTCGTACAATCAAGGTATATGTACAGATGGTAGCGAAACTTGGGCCAAAACACGGTACAAAACAAATTGCCAGCGACATCAACCAGGAGGGTCACGTGGTTACGGTGCGTTTGAAGCGCGACTAGGAGACGTTATGGCAAACTATATACAAATAAAATAACTTTAATTTAAATTATACTAAATTGTATTTTTAAATTTTGTATGTTGTTATTAGTGGTTTTAAATAAGGTTTATTGCGCTCGAGAAAGCTGAAATAGCTTTTATTACTACTGATATTCTAACTTGCCCTTAGCGCCCTCTGTACTGCACAAGCAACAAGGCTGGCTTTTAATAGCGATAAATTGCAGAGGCATCGTGCTGCACGAAGAGGCAGGTTCTTGTTGTCCGTCTGCTTGCTTCTTTTAGGTCTCCACGTGCTTTTTGAATCGTTCTACCGTCACTTCAAATAGTTTGAAAAGTTTCGTTCGCTCAGCCTGATAACGCAAGTTACGTGCGCAGGAGCGTAATATCAGCGTGATATAGGAACAGTCACCTTCGTGCGGTTGGACGCTACTGCGTCCGACGGGCTCAACGTCCTTCGTGACAATGAGCTCAACACGTTATGCAACGAGGCGTTGCTCCGTGGAAGAATGCCGAAGTGACAACCGCACGGCTGGCGTCTCGCTGCACCGGTTTCCTGTCGACACTCGAAGGTGAGATTTTGTTCCTGTCAGTGAGGTGCCTGCTGTGTTGTGGCCATGCCCCCCTTGTAAAATGTTCTCTTAACTGTTGTTAGTTTTCGCTGACTTTGCAGCGTTGTTCGCGCTCATTACGAAAGCGCCCAGGATATTTGAATTTACCTGAACCGATTTGCCCCTCAGGAGTATGGGGTCATACTCATCGACGCTCTAATCAAGGATGCAACACGACATAGATACATTTAAAAGCCTCTGCACTAAAGGCTCATGTTTATCTTTTTGTGGTTCATACAGAGAGTTTTGCTCACTAATCTGTGAATGTCCTCGCTCCGATTTGCTTTGGTGTGTGCACATATTGGCTACATTTGCTCTTTGCAAGTACGCAAGACACTTAGATAGCACCGCGCTTTATCCGCAGGCGTGAAGCATAGGTTCGGTTCTCCAACAACCGGGGCCTACAGGGGAAGACTCCATGGCAGCTACGAAACATGGTTGTTTGCTCTTTACATTTCAAGGCGTCAGCTTTCCTGCGGCCTGGATACCTACGCCACAATGCAGTGCCGACTGTGCTTGCCCCTGAAGGTGACCAGACCACTAGACCTTCCGACGCGCTTTGAGAATAACCATGTCAAGGCCCACTGATTAGAGAAATAGTTAGCACATGGGCCCGAAAAATTGCTTTTGTGGACTTATAACATTTATGCAATTTCACAGAAACGACACGTGGCGAAGTTTCAAGCGAGAGCTGTACAGTTTCTGCAGTGGCAAATGGTGAGCTTTTTCGCTGTACCTACCATAAAGAGGCAGCAAATGCCGTCACCACTGTGTTAGTTCATGTTCTTCATCACTTGAGCATTTTGCTATAGAATAAAGTGTGCTTGGACAAATGTGGGGAATCAGATAGGAGTCATTGATTGAGTCTCATTCCAGGCCCCATTTACTACATTTTTAACCTCAGGTGAGTAAGCGACTCCAATATGGGCCCACAGACCTGCATTGTCCACGTTGACAAGCAGCTTTCGGAAATGAAGCTGTCCTTGAAATAAGGTTATTTCCCTTTTCCGATGTTAAATATAAGCGAATTGGGGAGAAATTCAACCGCTACTCTTTCACTAATTTCATATTAAATTTGCAGGAAGGAGTTCTCCAGCCCCACCGACCTACCGATACCCGGGCCGCTCGGACTCCCAGAGTTCCTGTGGCATTCCTGACGACCAGTCTTCCGAAATGGAACTGTCCTTAGAAGAAGGTGATTTTTATTTTCAGATTTTAAAATAGGAGAATCAACCAAGAATTCAACCGCTACTCCTTCAATAACTTTGTGTTAAATATGCAGGGAGAAGTTCTCCATCTTCATCGAGCTGCACATCCTCCAGCCGCCCAGACTCGCGGAGTTCCTGCGGCATTCCTGACGTACGGTCTTCCGAAATCGAGCTGTCACTGGAAGAAGGTGATTTTTTTTTTAATACGAGAATCAACTAGGAATTTAACCGCTATGCCTTCAATAACTTCATGTTAAATTTGCAGGGAGGAGTTCTCCAACTTCATCGACCTGCACATACTCCAGCCGCCCAGACTCGCAGAGTTCCTGTGGCATTCCTGACGACCAGTCTTCCGAAATCGGGCTGTCCCTGGAAGAAGGTAATTTTTTTTTTTTTCATTTTCAGATGTTAAAAAAGTAGAATGAATCTGAAATTCAACCACTAATTCATTGTTTTCACATTACCTTCGCAGAGGGATGTTCGTCAGCTTCATGGGACCACACATATTCCTGTCTCCCACTAGAGAACAGTCCACTGGAGGCTCATGGTAAGTGATGGGAGAGCAGGGCGTTTCTGCGCGCCTTGTTGCTCTGACTTTTTTGTGTTTTTTGCTCTTACTACAGTTATTGTAACAGCACTTTCTATTTTTTCTATTTATTTTGAAGCTGATCATAGCTACGCCCTTCCTCAAAATGCTGTTCCTGCTCACGAGTCCAGCGGAGACATGCACACACAGCGAAAAAGTACACCCCTGGACGTGTAAACCGTTGTCCCAGGGCGGACTCCCCAAATGGTGTTTGTTTTACACGCGAGGCTCGGTGTATTTCGTTTGCACCCGAGGTCTCGTGTAAAATGAACATCTTTGAACGTGTACTTCGTTCTGCGATCACACGTCTAGGGGTGTTTTTTTACAATGGCGGCCGTTTGACGCAAGACGGGTTCTACGAGCGAGGCCCAGCGCTTTACACGGCTTTTCGCCGCAGCGAAAGCGTAGTTTGCACGTGTTCGTTCGTAATCGTCTATACGTGCTGAACTACCGCAAGCATTCACCCCCAAGCGCCGACGCCGTATCCATTACGGCGATTACGCGACAGTGGGAGCGACCATCGACTGCATCCAGTAGCGTGCTTCCCCATCGAGCAGGTCTCGTTCGCGTGGCGGTTCAGCCTATCGCCGAGGCCTCAAGCCGGTTGCATTGTCACCGACGCCGGGTAATTTCCACAGCAGTTATCTTTTCGCGACCACAGACATGAACTTTATTGAAAAAGCCCGTTTGCCGCGAGCGACGACGAATAGCTCCGACACCGACCCTACCCGACCGGCGTTACCGACGTCCCGCTCACCTCTTTACCGCGAGGAAAGTTGTACGCGACGTTTCGACGTATCCACTCATATCGTGTGTACGCAAATTTTGCGGCTTTCCGGGTACGAATCGGCTACCGAAACGGCCAGCGAACGAAGACGAACTGAACGACGGCGCTATGCGCCATTTAAACACGCGGTTACTTTTCTACTAGACTGTAGCTATGTGGTGTGGTGTGTGGTTCCTTACACATAAATGGACTAAGTACAAACAAAGCTAAAATAAAATTGGGCGGCTGCTTGCGCCACCTAGTGAGTATGCGGAAAACTACAAAAATGAAGGACATTTTGGCATTTGAGGAAGTGACACGCTCGAACACGGACGGCAGCATACCAACACATACATCACAGAACATACCACAAGATCAACATACAAGCATCTACATACACAAACAACGAACAGAGGCACTAACAACCCGACACTCCTACTCAATTGCAATAGAAACCCGCTCGGTATATATAGCAGACTTTTTGTTTCAGCCGAAGGTCCGGTGACACCCCCCGTATTTTATATGAACGTAACGATATTACACAATTATTACTTATATAGTACGGCGACATAAATATAATTTGGGAAGTTACACATTTCTCTTAGTCTAGATTATAGCTAAAAAACACCCTATATTTAAAAACAAATGTTTCGAGCTAGCCAAAATGTAGCAAAATCTGGTTTCGTTTTCGGAAGTTCGAGCGCTCAAGGCTGGAATGCGCTAGCGAAGTGTGTGCTTGCTTCTGTCAAACTATAATCCATTGTATGACGCTCTCAAAGCTGCTGGCTGCAGCCCCCGTCTTGGTTTAGGGTTTGGTTTACACGCGCTCCCGTGGAAATGAAATTATGCGCGCTCGAGGCGATATTATTGACAGCGTGAAGTATAAACCGAATGTAAACGATTTTGCGAGCGACGAGAACAGCGACGGCGACCCGCTTCGCTGACGCTCGGTCACTCGCGCGACGACGCAAGCCGCATGAAAGCGGAACGATGTTTTCTAGAAGTCCAAAAACCGAGTGACGCGACGAGCGATAGTAAGAAACCTTCGTAATACGTCGCTGACTCGTCGCTGTCGCCGTCGCTCGCTAAATCGCTTTATGCAGTTCAGCCTTTATACTCACGCTTGTGCCGACCTGCATTACCCGCTGAGCCCAAGCAAGCGATAAGGATATTCAAATATGTCACAACAGTGGCGTGCATTCGCTAAGAAAACATATATCTCAAATTCCTGCAGTTTGACGTCGGGATCCGTTACTTGTTCTGCTGTCACCTTGGCGAAACGGTCACTAAAGAGAAACTAGTCAGTTTGTTTTATCAGAAATTATAAAAACCTTATCTAGCCACTGTTATGCACAAAAGCACTCTGGAATTTCATATAAATAGTTTAGAATAAACTGAACACAATCAGTAACTTAATTTTCCAAGCATAATAATAAAAAAAAATCTTAGAAAACAATGTATTTTTAAGGTGTTTCAAATAAAAAAAACTGAAAAAGGAGCCTTATTTCAGCTGCTCTATCACGTAAATACTTTGGGAAAAAACTATCTATTGAGAAGTAGGTTTTGCAATCTCTAATTTGCTTCTTTCAACTTTCCAGTTACTTTATGCATACTTGCAGATTGTATCCTGACAAATCTAGACAAAATTGTATAAAAAGTAACAGTCTATATAAAATTTATAGCTTAATTAAATTCACCTTTGTTTGATAATGTTCAATCTTAAATATGAGTATTAAATTTCACATCTATTATTACAAATGATTAAATTACATGCTGCTTGATGCATGCTGTGCCGCCCCCCCCCCCCCCCCCTTTTAAATATATATATCCTGTATATTTGCTGGTTAGTTGTTGTAAACCTCTTAATGTTGTGTTATTTGTTTGTTGTTGTAGGTGTGTGAATGCATATGTTGTACCCCACTCCTACTTGGGCCTTCAATGGCCAGTAGTATCCTCTAAATAAAATTAAAAAAAAACAAGTGAGCAGTAAAAATCTGGAAGACAAAAGTAAACACAGAGCCGTGCAAAAAGGCATTCAGTATATGAAACAGATACAGATATGGGCCTCTGGCGGTCCATCGGTTCAGCCTCCACATCGCCTAAAGACGGCAGTGTTGCAATATTACGAACCAGAGCACCGGTAGACAGTTACCAAAAATCCAAACACAAAAAACTCACATCAGCGCTGTGCGAGTGTATATTTTTGTGTATTTGGATTTTGAGTAACTGGTCTACCTGTGCGCTGGTTCGTAATTATGCCGTACCAACTCGCCCAATCTGCCGTATTAATAGTGTTGCAAAATACTTAGATCAACTATAATGCTAATGACTGCAGTGTATAAAAGCAAGCTACTCGTCGGAACGAGCTTGACGGTACGAGAATAAAGAGAATGTTTTCACAGTTAAACTCAGAGTCTGTTGCACCGTCTCTTCCGTCCTCAAGATCGAAAGTGCTACAGATTGGTGACCTGGACATGATGATTGACTCCGAGCACCTGCTATCCAGGGGAATGTTTTTCATGGCCAAGGGCACGGCAATGGCTCTGCCTTTTCGGACGAAAATGCAGTAGGCATATATTCAACTTTCTCAGCCTCCACATCTGCAGCGCCTCCGCAACCACCTCTGCTCTGTCGCATCTAGCACCGGCATCTCCCAGCAATGGGCTGCGACCACCTTGCTTGCCCCACCGGCTTGGCAAGTGAATATTCATCGACATCTTCACACTGTTCACAAGGCATGTTGCTAGCCGACCAGGGTCTCCTCATCGTTGCCATGTCAGGCATTCGCTCTCAGTTCGGTTCCTCATCTTAGGGGATGTTGCATCGGCTCCGCAGTCGGCCGGCATCCCCCTTTCAGTCCGAGGCTGTACACTCCAAACTGATCGAGCCGGACTGAAAGCACGACAGGGTCGATTTCCCCGTCTGCTGCCTCATTTCCTGACCTCGGCGTCAACTACCATGCACGGCTTCCAAACGCTCTCTTTCCTGCTCTCTAGTATGTCATCCTGCTTGCGGTACATGTCAACAGCAACGACACCTCTCTGGAGCCGCAATCACTTCAACAAAATCGTGCCATTCCTCACAGTGCAGAGCTGAGGGCGATAGCTCTGCGGCAGTCTATCGGTTCAGCCTTGGCATCGCCAAAGAAGACAGTGCTACTCATACTCGTCACCACGAGCTCAACGACATGAGAATAAACAGAATGTTTTTATTGCTCGGAGTCGGTCGCAGCATCTTTTCCGTCCACAACATCGTATACTCTATAGGTAGTAAGCAAGAGACACACTTCAGATGAAAAGAACAAATGCTCAGATCACACATGCCGCGGGTGTCCAAAATTATCCATCATGTTGAATATTGTTTTGGTTTTTTTAATTCTAACAGAAGACAAACATCATTATCGCGCAATCAAAATGAATACTTACGAAACACCTAAGTCGCAGTGTAGGTGCTCATCGCTGAGCTGCGGCTGTGGCATATATGTATTTATTTAAAAGTGCACCGATGATAAAACCTTCAGGTTTGGCAACAATACCGAGATTACAACGGTTGTTGTCTATTATAAAATACAAAAGAAATAAAAAATACCGGAAACAATGCAAGGTACAAATCTGCACAACAGGCTTCCGAATTCAACTACTTCGTCGTACTGGAGTTTGTTACAGTAATAACAGCTTTGGATGGGCTGTGAGGACAGCATTCACACTGAACTGGGTGCCTTGGTGACTATCACCAGTGTTGAGGAGTTGCCACTCCAGAGTTGGAACGATTCCGCACTTTCACAACCCTGGAATCGAATGCAAATAAAATGGTGGCAGCACTGGAATGGAATGGGAATGAAATTAGTAGTTACATTTTGCCCAGAATAGAGTAGGAATGGAATAGGCTTTGTTCTAATGCGAGCTGCTTAGATGCCGTCAAAGGGGCTTTCGAAACGGCATTATTGCACTTAGGTAACTGGCGGTTTGGTTATCTGACTGCTTATGTTGTTTCGAGGATGAAAGTGGCAATCCCAGTGAAGCAACCCAAACTGTAGAGTTGTAGGCTGACAAGGGCAATTTACTCGATCTTAATCCAGGGTAAGGGTTTTGCACCTCAGCGTTCCAAAAACTACCCGTGCCCAGCACTTTTCAATCTGTGTTGTCACGTGACACGACCCACCGGAGTAACTTGGATCTATTTGGGTAAGATTTGGAACACAGCCAAAGTGTCGTTCTTGGTGCTGCGAGATGCAACCATAAGGCTGTTGGGACCATGTGTGATTACAGCACCAGTTGCAGGCCACCAGGCAGGGACAATGTCACACCGCCCGCACTTCGTTAATACACGTGACTCCTCACTTATTATGTATCTCGTAAAAGTGGAGGACATATACGGTTCTTTTGTGGAAAAGATGGGCGACTTAGTTTTCCTCTCTGTTACGAGGCTTTTACACCTGGTGGTGCGATCAATATCTGCAGTGCCCCCATACCAATTGCCACTAGTGCTATGTGCGACCAAAGCTCAACTTAGTAAAATCAATGATTGCGGGTAGGGTTTTGAATTTTGCAGTTGTTTACGCATTTCACAACGCCAGCTTTACGCCGACGTTATTTTCCGGTAACTTAGTACTAGCTGTCAAGTGCCATTTTCACAATTGGGAGGGATTGAGAGGAATGGAATGCAGCAGTTCAGCCATTCCAGGAGTAGGAATGGGCCCAGTTTTTCCTTTCCAGGAGTTCAAAGGAATGGAATTAGTATTAGAAAATTCCAATTCTCTGCAATGGAGTTGGGTGGAATGGGGAATCTTTTGTTTGTTTGCACACCTAGAATGTTTGAGATGACTCGAGAATCTTGTTTGTTCGAGCTCGGAACCTTCTAGATACCTACGGGCTTACAAAAAGAGCTTCGCATGGCTGCTTAAGTCAGTCGTCCTTTTGTCGCTGTCAAAGTATGTGCGGTCTTTGTTACTTTATGTTTCTCGGCACAAGTTCGCTGCATTTAACATTGATCTGAAGTTTTATTAATCAAGTTTGTTTTTGTTCATGACATATTGGTGGATGTGCAGGGTAACGCAGTCTATGCCCATAAAGCGTACCATCTGTGAACACGATAACTCTGAAGACGACAATCGTGAAGGCGACGTCCTTGAAATCATCCGAGGACGACTCCAACTCTGACACCAACGACGACCTCAACTATGGCCTCGGAAGCGACCCGGACAATGAACTTGACAAAGCCCCTGGCTACCACACTTAGACGAAAACATCATGACGACTTCTACGCTGATGATGAAACGGACGACAACTCCAAACACCAAACCCGGCTACAATGTCAACAACCAACCTGACAACGGCCTCGATGACAAACAGTCTTCAACCGTGGTGACGAGACTGATGACGACACTGATGATGACCCAGGCGAAGACTCAAACAATTTCATGGAAGACGATCCCGACTACGGCTTTGACAGTTATCCAAGGACAATCCGGACGATGACTTTAAAGGGCAACTCCGGCCAAAACTCGAAATTAAAGAAATTACTGGTATCGCTGTAGTGACACAAAATACGACCCAAGCCAAAATATTACGTCCGTGGGATGCCGAATTCTCAACTAATGCCGATAATAAAAATGTGACCCGCCGCGAGCCGCTGCACCTTAGCGGTCGGCTAGCGGGTTGCCGATCACTAAAGCAACATTGGGCCGCGACGTCAGTATCGTTCTTTTTTTCCTCCAAGCGTTACGCGGAGTGCGCTTCTTTGAGTCGCTACCACCGCTACTTGGACTTGTGATTACCATGTTTAGCCATTGCTTTTATCTGTAGCCCGTGTAGCTTCGGTATAGCCTTTTGTTTATTTGCTTGTGAGGACTCAAAGACTGGTTTTAGCGAGCAACTCGTAGCGCCCAAGACTGCCCAGCTGTTCCTCGAAGGATGCCGAGTAGAACTTGTAGTGCTGTGGGCTGCTCAAACAACCCGCTGCACAACCCGGAGGTGCTTTTTCACAAGTTTCCAACGTACCAGAAATTGAAGAAGGTGTGGGTAAACGCTGTTCGACGAGTGGATTTTTGCTTTTACGCGCCCAAGGAAAAAAGAATGCAAAAACAGACATGTACAGCCCTAACGCAGCAGCCCGTGCCGGAAAGCCTCAAAGCTTCGTGTCTGTTACTGACCCGCAGCGCGAAAGCGAGAGGGCCCCCAGTACTGTGCTTCACTGGCAGCGCGTCGTAGAGCAACGCCGCTCCATCCACGGAGCCCCGATGACAATTTAGGCCTAGCGACAGAGTACGGAAGACTGCACACACGGCGACAGCCGCTGAGTACGGTACTGAACGAGTTCACTCGTTTTCCAGTCGCTACCTTTTGGGTATACTAGCAACAAGTACGGCATGGCACACGCACGGCGGCAGCGGCCGCCGAGTACGGCACTGTACGAGTTTACGGGTTTTCCAGTCACTAGCTTTTGGGTATATGTACTAACTCTTCCTACATGTGCTGGATAACTACCGCATATACAGAATTAAAATAAAATCAGCTTACCTCCTACCTTTAGACGGCTAGCGCAACAGAAGTAGCTGCTGGTCAACCTGCATACTCGTTGAACGAGAACGATCCTGACGTCACGTTCACATAGCGGCTGATTTCTAGTGCTGACAGGGCCTCGAGCGGCTAGTTTCGGTTTTGTTGGCCGTGCCCCAAACAAAACTTTGAGGCGTCCATATCTTTAAAACTACGCACAATAACGAGGAAAAAATTACACCTTGCAATTCAGGGACGCTGACTGCACTAAAAACAGTCATAATCCCAAAATTGAAAGTATGGTCCGGAGTTGCCCTTTAACGACAACCACGACTACAAACTTGACGGCGACCTTGATGATGAACCCGATGACAATACCTACGGCAAATGTGGTATCTGTCACGAAGACGAACAGGACGACGACGCCTGGTATATGTCACTCAACGAACGGAGGAAGTTTGCCAGCTTGGTCGCATTTTGATGCAAGCCACAACTTTCTGACGATGACTGCTACAATCTTTGTCACCACGACGCCCAGTTTCAGCCTGGCTACCCACTGTGAATCTAAACACCAATTCATCGTCGCAGCAAGGAACTGTTAAAGTGGTGCTTCGACCTCAAGGTTATTCGCTACATGAGACCTAAGTTGTAAGTCGTTGGCCAATGGCACATCAACATTGTCACGCTGCCCTCTGCGACCCGTAGGCGATTCACGTCTTCCGACTCAACTGAACTAGGTATGCTCGGTAGGACTGTGAAAATCAGCTATTTACGAGACTCTATTTTGACCTAGTCTTGTTTAAGCTGTTAATTTAGTTTTGTGTTGCATAAAGACGATGAGTCTTTCACAAGAGGGGAGTAATGCCACGTGCAAATAGCCGAGTCAGCAGCGTGATCGACTCACATGCCGCTGACCCCGCCAGCGCATGTCCTTCTTTCTATTGTTTGCGTGACTGGAATGATGAGACGACTCTAAATTTTTTTTGTTCGAGCTCAGAAACTTCTAGATACCCACGCGCTTACAAAAGTACCTTCGCTTGGCTGCGTGAGGCAGTTGTCCTTTCGACACCATCAAAAGTCTTTGTTAATTTATGTTTCTCAGCACAAGTTCGGCGCATTACACACTGATTTTAAGTTTAATAAAGAAGTATGTTTTTATTCGTGACAATATTTAGATGAATTTTGATAATTCAATCTTCTGATATTTCAAACTAAAGTGTGTGGCTTCCAGGGCCCGTTTGCTCAAGCGCTAACCGCGGCTAAAGTTAACCGCAGTACCTAGGAGAGGGATTTTGAAATCACGTGACTGGCTCGGCAGGAATGCAGGGAAACATGGCGGTGCCCCGGTGAGTGAGCGCCGCTCGCTTTGAAACTAAAGGCCCATACGCACATTCGCGTTTGAGCGCGGTGCGTTCCGTAGCGGCAAGCGGACGCGTTGCGTTGCGAAGACCGCTTGCGCCAAGCTTGTACGCACAGTTGCGTTGACACGCAGTCAACCGCAGTCAAGAGCCAATAAGAACGCGCTATCGTCGCTAGTGGCTCACCAATAGTAAGCGAAATCCAAGGCAACATGGCGGCGCACGGCGGCAGCGTCGAAGTGTTCGGTCTTGGGACAATCTCGCCGGCTTCCCCGACGTTTTGTCAGGCTTGAACCATCGCAGCCTTGGAAAATACAGTCCCCACCGCTCCCCAAAACGAAAAAGCAAGCACTGCGAACGGCGAACCGGATACGTCTCTCCGAGTCGGCCGGGTGGGGCCAGGGAACACGTCATCCCCTCTCCTCTTTCGACTTCTGATTGGTCGAACGCACCCGAACGCACCGCAACGCTTCGGAAAGTTGAGCGAGTCTCTACTCGCTTGCGCCGCGCTACCGAGCGTTGCGGGAAGGCGCGCGTCGCTCTGCAAGCGACCGCGCCTGGCCGCAAGCACTCCGCAACGCTCTCAAACGCGTTCAAACGCGAATGTGCGTATGGCCCTTAATATGTCGTTGTAGCTGCAATATTGGGCGCGTTAGTCAGCAATGAATGGTGCCAGAGGCTTTCGCTTTGCCTTACCTCATTTAAATCGCAAAGCATGAGCATATGACCTCGCCGCATTTTTTAGATAGTCTTTCGATTCTGGCCATTCCTAAGCCTAAATGAATGCGATAAATGTTAGCATGGCAATGTCTTTGGAAAGTGGATTGCCTTGACTCAATCGGCCGGGTACTAATAGCACACAAAAGCAGACAGCGTCCCAATAGACCATATTAGACCTTTCTCTAAATTTCCCAAGCACCGAGGTGCATGCTACAAGTGTAGTTACACGCGTTGCACGTGCTGGCGTCTGAAGTACTAACTGTTCTAAAGCAAAAAGTCTAAAACAAATTTTGTCTTGCACGTGCGTTGGTCAAATATTTATTATGATTATTTACTTTGAATCTTTTATAAGAGGAAGGCCAGTGCGCGCAGACCGCAGAATTATACTTCCAGCGTTCTTCTCGATGCTTGGGTAATTTAGAAAAAGGTCTATAGGGATGCTGTTTGCTTTTGTGTGCAATCAATACCCGACCGATAGAGTCAAGACAATCCGCTTTCCAAAGATGTTGCTAAGCCGACAATTACCACATTCATTTAGGCTTAGGAATGGCCAGAGTCGAAAGACTATCTAAAAAATGCGGCAAGAGCCTTGCTCATGCTTTGTGATGAAGTGAGGTAAGGCAAAGCGAAAGCCTCCTGCACCATTCGTTGCTGACTAACGCGCCCGGTATTGCAGCTACAACGACATATTAGTTCCAAAGCGTGCGACGCTCACTCACCGGGGCACCGCCACGCTTCCCCGCATCCCTACCGAGCCAGTCACGTGATTTGAAAATCCCTCTCCTAGGTACTGCGGCTAACTTCAGCCGCGGTTAGCGCTTCGAGCAAACGGGCCCTGGAGTTTGAAATAATGAGAGTCGACTGTAAAACACCATTTTTGCTACCCCAAGTAGCAATTTATTTTAGTGTAATTTCTGGAATCTTTTATTCAGACCGAACACTTCTTTTTCAATAAGCTTGTCGGCATAAAATTTAGACTATTTTTTATAGCCTAAACGTAGCAAGCGTTCAAAACAAATACAACCTAGTGCATCAGATACACAGAAAACACAATATTAGCAAATGGTACTTTTATTGAACACATCTGGAGTTTCTGTTGGATACATAGAGCGCTGTGAAGAAGTACACCATTCTTATATGAAAATAAGCTTCCCACCAGTGAAATTTCTCAAGTTAAACAGCCTTGTTGTAAGTCAGGCACGTTAAAGAGAACCCTGCCCAAGTTTTCATAGACACTCTTACAAAGTTGTTTCATCCGTACAATAGCGACTTCAAGGTATATGTGTAGAAACTTCCCAAAGTACAAACATTATGTGAAGAAACTGCATTTCAAAGTTGACGTCCTCGCAACCCCCCCTATCGGTAGCTGCTCTACCGGCAACAATGAAAAGAACTATAGAAAGACCGCTGAGGCCACATAACGTAAGACATGGTGTCCAAGATTCGCCATGGACAGCATTGTTGGTAGTTGGACTTGTTTGTGCTCACTCTTTTACCCAGTCTGTCGATTGACAGCTATTTAGAGTGCATGACAGGAACTATTTGTGCTGTAGATATAAAAACATGTACATGTTGCCCCCCCCCCCCCCCCCCCCCCTTTGAATCTGGCAGGCGAGACCACTCAAAAATGTTTGAGAGTAGCTGTGTAGAACTGACATGTTCTAACATTCTGATGACACAATTATTCATATTAAAAGGTATGCTTAACCGAAATTCGAAGCTTGCAAAACAACACTGGGGCGGTAGGCGGGACGCTGCAAAACCCCCAAAACATCACACATAGAGCATTATTTCTAACGGATGGCCGTATTTTTGGAAACATGTGGGATTCAACAAGGCCGACGAGACATGTGATGTCGCGATTCTCATTCCCTCTCCTCTAGGCTTCATCCCCTTAAGCAGGCGAACCGAAGCGGGAATGAGAGAAGCGAGGCCGCTTCCCCTCATTCTAAAGTGTACCAGGAGAAGTATGATGTCACATTTCTTGTTTGATTGTGCCCTTTCCTTTCCAAGAATACGGCCATCCGTTTGAGATATTAATGTATGAGTGATGTTTCGGAGTTTGTAGAGCTCCCATTCAAAGCTTCCGCGGCCTTATTTTATGAAATCCAAATTTTGGTCCAGCATCCTTTTAAACAAGCTTTTTCAAATATTAGCATAATGAACATACAATTGGACAACTTGCTAACTCACAACAGCATCCTCCCGATGATGCCGTACAAAGGTTCTGTCACACGCACCAACCGAGGGGATTGCTGCAAGTCCATCCACCCTCAACTTATAGTCACCTTTGAGACTGAAGAACTGCTGTATGAGGCCCGTCCAGCCACTGCGCACACAAAGAGAAACACGGGAAATAACACTCAGTGACGAGCAAAGTCTCTGGGCGGAAAGCCCTCCATGACAAATGAGCACTGTTGGGTTACGGCAACGGCGTAATACTAATACACAGGTTCTGCTTCTTGGATGCCTTCACCGCTGCGGTGGGTGGTCGTAGCTAGTCCTAGCAGATAGTGTCACGTTTGTTGCTCGTACCAAAACACCAAAGCCGTGTAGTATTCTTGTTGCCGAAGTTCATAAGCCTACGTTCCCGGTCTACACACACTACACAAAGCCAGCCACGAGCAAAGCTAGCTAACCCCGTTTCTGCTTCGGCGACAAGCCGCCAGGGCGGTGACACCGCCGCTGAAACTTCTGCCTCGGCTCTTCAAACCAGGGCCCATCAGTGCACAAGCATGACACTTGCTAGGCTGCTCTGCCTGTACCAAGTGACACGCGCCCGCATGTTCCCTCTCATAATTCTTCTGACTGTATGTGCCCCGTATTGTACACGGCCATGCTGTGCACATGGCGAAAGTTCCCTTTTGAAAGTGCTCCACGGTCGGCTTACAATGCTGCGAACACATAGCACATGACCACTATAGGTGACGACACTTGGGACACTTGCCATCCGTCGTTGTGGCGCAAAGTCGCTTTCTCAGTCGTCCTCACAAGGGGCAAGGAAAGGCAGGCACTGCATAAAAAATCAATACATATTATAACACTGGCTGTGGCAAACTAGTTTCAAAGATGATACAGTCATGTCTTCTTAATATGGACACCTCCGTACTATAAAAAGATTTTTTTTCTATAATGTAAGGTGTTTATATGAGAAAATTAAATTTAAAACAAAAATTGGATAACAAGCATAACCAAACAAACAGTTTATTCGGCTAAAAGATAATGAGATGTGAGTTTGCTCTATCGCTTTAGAGCCGTTTAACATGTAGCACTGCTGTCGTTTACAAGAACAGATACCCAGGCTGCAAAGTGATGATCGGCTGAATAGCAAAAGATGTTGCACTGTATGCACAAGCCGGATGTAATTGACACTTAGCTGCCGGCAGTTAGGATCCTATAATCTTATGATCGCAGACGGGAATTACATCTGGTGCCTACGGCTGGAATAATGTCTCGCTTCGTAATAGAAAAAGCACAAAAAAACGCAGGATGGAGAAACCGGGTGTCACAAATTCAGGCTTCTCTTCATTTTTTTAAATACTTTTATGATCTTTTTTTTGGACCACTTTAAGTGTTGGTACGGTCAAAAAGGGGGAGTGTGGTGCCACTTTTAATCTCAGTTCGTCCCGTCGTAGCTCCTTTCTAAGTTCCTAACGAATTTGCTCGTTTGCGGAATGGGTTTTTGTTAACGGGCGACGTAGATCATCCCAGGTCACAGTTTGTGGCTTTGACCTCGCAGACGGAGGGGTGCATATGCTGGCTCGCGCATGGTGCCGATTTGACATGCAGGGGCGCCGCCGGGATACAAAGATGTTTACGCTGGCTAGCACGCTTTTTGAAGGCGGCGGCTTTGCTCAGTCTGCCGCCTGTCATGTTCTATGTATCGGCGATAATTGATGTTTTTGGACTCGTGCGGGGGAATGGATGGGCACATATGTTTGGTTGTCTGAAAAATGTAATAGGTTTTGCCATTTGGGTCGTTGCTGTGTAGCTTTGTTTTTCTTGAAAGTTGACTGACCCGAAAGGCGGGGAAACAGGAGGTTGGTCGGTAGACGAGCCTATAAAAGGGGGTTCGGGAACAAAGAAGGTAGTCCAACCCCAGAGCTGGCCGGGTCGCTACTCAACGTGGTTACTCCCTGCAGATGAGTCTTGGAACGTGTAATTTTTGGCTTCTGCCCTGCCTGTCGGACAAGTGTTTGAGTTTGTTGTGCTGAAGCGTGTGAGGCTGTGTGGTGCGCGGTGTCGACCTCATCAAGCCTCTAATTGGACCGCTGGACTTCGAGACGCCGTTCTTCGGCCGACAACTCCAGACTACGGACTGCTCTGGACTCGGCACCTACCGGAAAGCTAAGCCTGGTTTTCTAGGACTTGTCTACTGCATTGTCTGGCTCTGAAGTATGAATTGTTGAATGTTGGGAAGATTTTTACACAGTGCTACTTTCTGTCGCGACTGTTTTGGGGGATTATCCCATGTGTGTAGCGGTAACGTTCGAGCTCCATCTCGGTTTGCTCTCGTTGTTAGTGTCGGGTTTTCGTCACTGTTTTGTTGGCTTATTCCGGTTTTATGAGCGTCGAGTCTTTTTAGTATTAGTTTCTGGCTCGCAGGGCTCCATAGCTTTGAGCTGGAGTGTGGTTTGTGTTGAGTGCTCTATTGCCGTGTACAGCTTAGTTTTTCACTTTATTAAATCTAATCTTTTGTTTGCTTATCCTCCCTGTGTCATCATCTTTCTCTACTGATTATACACCAGGCGTGGACCTAGCGCTAGTCAATGGTCGAACTTAGCTCTCTTGTTCTTTTCCCGTAATTTCTCGTTTATTCTCAGAGTGGATCATTGAATTATTTTTATTAATTTGAACCCCACTCCGTGACACCGAAACAGATGGGAAAGCACCACAACGTATTAAACTCGTCGGACATTAAATGTTCTTGAATTATACCTCACTCATGCTTGCTACGTGATGAAGCCCAAAGGTTAGTTCAATGCCAATCAATATTAAATGTCTTTAGATGGGCACCTGCTGCCCGATCATGGCCTTTATTGCAAAGCACTGTTCACACATTTGCGAGTCCTGCAGTGCCTTGTGGAATGGTGGGCGATACTTGCCGTTCCGCAAGGCACTGCAAGACAGATCAGGCTCAACTTTTGAATGTCGACGTGCTTACGGAATGCTGCAGCAAACCAATCATTCGCCGAGGGAAAAAGAAAGGAAGCTGCATGCCTCCGTGTGCTCATTGCCAGTGTTTTCTGCTCTGCTATGTACCCTGCTTGTGTGCTGTGATTTGCAAGCCAGCGCGGGATATATTTCCTTGATTTGTTTGTCTGTTCAGCTGTGCGAGGCTGTGATTGAAACAACCAAGAAGAATAAACCGCCATTCTTTTCATCAAGCTAAGGCTTCGCTCATCCGAACCGGGGACGATGACTGCTGTTGTTTACACGATTTTCGACAGCTATGTGGAGTGGCTTTGTGTTTAAAATTGCAATCCTAAGTGCAAAAAGAAGTTACCGCAGACTATATTGTTAAAGGTTGATTTCAACTGGCAGGCTCTGGCTACAACCACCTTAATATTCATTCAACATTGTTTGCATTTCTACTTACCCGTGATCGCTTCATTTGCCAAACACGTTAGTGGCCGGTCACCTTACCAATGAAACTAATGTGCTGGTGCCTCCGGCGAAGAATTCCCTCAGGGCTACATGCAATGCACAACCCAGTTTGTAGCCCGTTGTGACTGAAAGCTTTCACACTGGGGAAACGTTGTTGTCACAAACGCAGTCAAAGAATGCGATAGGATTGAAGGAACAGGGGAATTGTCCAAGTTGACTGACTGCATGAGCATATGTTTCTATCGCCACCGTGTTTCCTCTACGCAGGCGACGGAGAAAACGATATAGAGACTCCTCGCGCTTGCCAATGCCAAGTTTCTCTAAAACGTCGAAATACGAGACACCCAGCAGCGAAGTGTCGATATTGCCGGAGAGAGCGGCGGGACAACGATCAGCGCAGGATCGCGGCTTCGCCACTCTTATGCGACGGTGTCTTCGGTTTCCGCTCTCTGCAGCTTCCACCGGGACGCTAGCCGTGCCTAATTGTGCTAGCTTTGAGCACCAGAGTTCATAGGGTTCACAGCGCCCGAGCGAAAGCTCGCGCAAAAGAACCGGCGAGCAGTCGAGTCGTTTCCAATCGACGGGGTGGCTAAACGCCGGTTGTGTGAATCGGGCTTAACGCCTGAGCCGGCTTGCTCAAAGCAAATCTAACGTTCTTGAATGTCATGTAATAAAAATCTGAGACGTGCTACATTCTATACAAACTTGATAAAAAAAATCAAACACTCACCTTCGGCTGCTACGTCCGCCGTACCGCTTCAAGGCAGAAGCAACATGGCGCTCGACGTTTTGGGGTGTTGGGCTGGGGTGTTTTCAGTGTTGCTTACACGCCTAGTCGTGTAACCGAAACCGAAACACCAATTTTTACTACCCCAAGTAATTTTTTGACAATTTATCACTAGCAGAGCGTGTAAAAATATGCTAACGAGTGAAAATGGGGTGTAAACAGGCGAAATATTACATTTTCGCTAACAGTGTGGCTGCCATGGCGCCGTCGATTTATGGACCCTCACCTGAGGACTCTCTCTCTAGCAGTGCCGGTGTACTTTCTCACAGAGGTAAGCGCTCTTTCATTTTACCTCTTGCACCTTTTTGTTTTGTATTGTTAAAGTGCACAAATTAGTCGCCGAACATAAACAACCAAGGCTAGTTATAGGTATCAGATGACTTGAAGATACTAAAATTTATTCTGAAAGTTGGCGGTACATACAAGGGTACATATAGCACTATGTCACAGAACACAAGGCCGGATGGCAGCCAGCTACAAACTGGAGTCAGTTGAAAATCCACCATTTATTTGTGCTTCACATTATTATATTTAAAGTAATGTATACAAAATGTTCATAAAGTTTCACAGACGAACTACCAAAACACCTGAATGGGTTTCACTGAATGGTAACGCAATAATCTTTTCGCAAAGCCTCATGTAAGGCAGCATTTTTTATAGCTAGCTAAAAACTGCCTGGGCCATACGTGCATGATGCTAACCTCATTTAAATTTGATTTGCACGTATGTAGTACGTTATCAAACTTTTCACTGTACTATCGGGGAAAGATGAAATGCGAACAGAGGAGCGCGTGGCTCGCGGTACAGGCTGCGCCGTCTGGAAGTGAACCTAGGTGCGAGGGTGCGTGGCCTACTTCGATGTGTTCACGCCCCACGATTGGCGCTCCCCCAGCTTCGGCAGTGCGCCTCTCGGTGCGCTGAAACCTGTCACCGCTATCTTTGCGTGCTCGGCGAGTGCGGCGAGCTTCTTTGCACCGCACGCGCTGAGCCAGCAAAGATAGCGGTGATAGCTTTCAGCGCACTAAGAGGCGCTCTGCTGAAGCTTGGGGAGCGCAGAGGGAGGGACGTGAACACGTCGCAGTAGGCCACGCACCCTCGCTCCTAGGCTTACTTCCAGGCGGCGCACCATGTACCGCGAGCCACGCGCTCCTCTGTTCGCATTTCATTTTTCCCCGATAGTACCTGGTTTAAAAAAAAAAAATAGTGCAACTTGACAAGGAATACAAGTTCTTATTGGCCACCATTTACATATATATAAACATTTTTACAGTTTACTGATCTGGGTGATTTGTCACCTTGCAGCATCAAGCAAGGCCCGCAGCACTGACAAGAGAAAGATGGACGCACTGAGGGCCAAGGTACGACAGGTCCAAGAACAAAACAAGAGGCTGCAAAGAAGGCTGCAACGACAGCGTCAGATGAGGAGTGTTGCTGAAGTTGTTGAGAGTGTCCGCATTCATGTTTCTCCAGCTGTCGCTGCACTCGTTGAGGCCCAGCTTAGGATGAGGGATGTGAGCCGGTTTGGTCGACGGTGGTGCAGCCAGAACAAGGCTTTGGCTTTGGGCCTCTACTTTCATAGCCCAAAAGGCTATAAGTATTGTAGACGACTGCTTCGGTTGCCATCAGTCCGATCACTGCAGCTGTGGCTTCAGCGTGTTCCACTGAGAGTTGGATTTTACCCCGAAATTTTCGAGCTGGTAAAGAGGCGAGCGACTTCTTTTTCACGAGCCGATCGAGCCTGCAGCATAGTGTTTGATGAGATGCGTATTAAAAAAGAGCTCTCATACAACCCCTCATCTGACAGGTTTGAAGGACTTGAAGAGTATAGTAATGGTGTGCAAGGTGCGAACCTATCAAACAAGGCTCTCGTGTTTATGGCAAAAGGAATTCGAACACCATGGAAGCAGCCACTTGGCTACTTTTTCGCTCATAAAGGCACACCTACGAATGTCCTACAAGATCTTCTTTTCCAGTGCTACAGCCTCCTTGTGGATGCTGGCCTGGAGCCAGTAGCTGTGGTATGTGATCAGGGGAGCCAAAACATCTCCCTTTTTTCAAGCCTTATAACCCCCGAGAAGCCTTACATAGATGTCAACGGCAAACCTCTTTTTTTCCTTTTTGATGCTCCGCACCTCCTGAAGTGCCTCAGAAACATGCTATTTAAGTATGACTTCAAGGTTTGTGATCAAGTAGTAAAAAGCTCGTACATAAAGGAAGCTTATGAAAAGGACCGGAAACTTGAGGTCCGTTCGATGCCCAAGCTGAACGCAAAGCACTTTGATTTGACGTTCTGCTCAAAGATGTCGGTGAAACTAGCGGCCCAAGTTTTTAGCAACCATTGTGCTGCTGCAATGTATGCCTTCGTAACGTTTCAGCAATTGCCAGCTGCAGCTATTCACACAGCGAGATTCGTTGAAAGAATCGACCGTCTCTTTGACAGCCTAAATAGCTCCCACAAATCGGCAAAAACGCCCTTCGCCTCTGCGATGCATAATGGCTCTGTCCATGAAGAGTTTTTCAAAGAGTGCATTGAAGTTTTTGAAACCCTGAAAGTACTCGGATGTAGACGGCAGCCAAACTGCATTTGTGGCTTTTGCTTAACAATGAGGTCTCTGATGATGCTCTGCAATCACCTCACAGTTAATTTTGGTTTCACCTACATTTTAACCCGCCACTTAAACCAGGATACGCTTGAAAACACCTTTGCTATTATACGTTCGAAGTCTGGAGCAAACGCAAACTCTACTTCTCGTCAGTTTCAGGCAGCGTTCAGACATCTTTTGGTAAGCAACTTGTTCAAGCTGACTGAAAAATCAAACTGTGCTGAGGACATGATGTCCCTCCTTGCTACTCTTCCGGTAGGCCTATCGGCACCCTCTGCTTCTCTACCCTTGGGAAGCTCAGTTTTCCTTAGCGCAGCAGACGAGTCGCCCTTAAACTACCCTTCGGCCATGGTAGCGAACAACATGGTTTATTTTGGTGGGTGGCTTGCGACAAGATTTTTGAAGGGTCATTCTTGTGTCGGGACATCTCAGCGATGTGAGCTGAAGAAAGAAAATGCAGGTTTTTCTGAAGGAAACCAAGTTTTACTGTACTTGAGCGTGAAAGGCACTGCTGACTCGGACTTTGGAAACCTGTCAGTTCCCTCCCCTTCCTTCACATCATTCGTTGAGGCATGTGAGCGTGTTTTCGAGGCGAGGATCAACAACCTTATTTCAAAGGAGGGCATAGGGCGCACTCTTTGTGTACTTTTTCATCAGGAGGTCCAAAAGTCTCTTGTTGTGTGTGACAACAATGTGTATGACGACTTGTTTTCTCTGTTTGCAAGAGTCAGGCTACACTGGTTTGCACGAAAAAAAAACACTGAACTTGTTGATGCATCAGCAAGGTGTAAAACTAGGCAGCACGTGCAAAGGCTAAGCTCTTGAGACTACACAGCGTACATTTTAAAAGTAGTATATGTGCTTTCCTAGCCTTTCGTATGGTATAAAAGACTATTTTCGTTTGCTCGATGTTTTGCAGCGTGTCTCAAAAAATCTGGCGGGCGCACAATTTCACGATCTAGAACAATATTTATTGCTTTCATATCCTTGGACTGAGTCATTTTTCGCGAGGTTTTTCAACTTGTGAAATTGTTAAATATTAGGTCATCGCGAAAGTCAAGGTGCTTACTGTGCTTTGGGTTACTGACTGCTCATGTCGTTTTGTCACTGAATTAAACCTGTGGTTTTAGGGTCCGACGAAACACTGGCCTATTACCTGCAGCGTACTGGAGGGCACCAAAATTATTTACGCGTACAAGGGAGGTTACAGAGTACACAGCACCATCATACTCAAGTTAGAAAGTTTTCTGGATTATGGTACCTTGCCAAAGAACGGCAAAATCGGCTGTTATTTTTGTTGAACACAGCTTTCCTCCAAACACTTTGAATTTTTTTTTTTATATTCATGGCTGTCTATAAATTGACAATGTCCACAGAACAGGCAACCAATTGTACAGTGTGTTACGTGCTATCCTGTCATAATGTGCCTTGTATTGATCTAGTTTTCTTCCACCTTAAAACTAGGTATGATTGTATGCCCCTGACGAGCGTTCTGGTTGAGTGATTGTAAGCAGTTTTAAGTGAATAAAATGTTAGTGCAACATTGGACTGCATTTGAGTTACTGTTGCGTATCTTCAACGCTAACACACTCGAGAAACGTTATTGTTATTCACTTTGTTTGTGAGGTCAATCACCTTAAAGCCGCTCCCACATTTCTGAAAAGCTGAAGAAAAAAGCAAAAGTAGGTCTGTGGGATGAAAAAAAATTATTCTCGTAGTGAGCTGCCTAAAAAAGGCGGCCGCATACAAAAATTAAATTATTTTCGCGCAGATTTAAGAGTCCAAACGGGGTGGGGTAAATTCAACATAAAAAAACCGAGACTGCAGGCAAGAAGGACAACACGCTAAAAGAAGTCAAACATAGCTTGGCACAGCTTTGTTTGAGATTTTTTAGTACCAGAATGCTTTGAGGCTTTTTTTGTGAAATCGGGATTGCAGGCAAAAAGGACGATCGTCCTTTTTGTCTGCAGCCTGCAGTCTCGGTTTCTTGTTATATTTAATTTTCGCGCCAAACAATACATCAAAGTGACGTCACGTTTTTGGTTTTTTTTTTTTTCGGAAGTGACGTAACTTCCTGTTTATTTTTTGTTCCGCCGGAAATGCTATCACGACATATAGATGGCGCTAGCGAAGCCTAATGAGCTGCCATTTTTTCGACACGTGGGGTTCTATGGAAGCTTCGCTACCATATGTACATATACCTTGGTACAATGGCTACAAGCACTTCTTTACTAATGGATCAAAAACCACAGACTACGTTGGCTGTGCCGCTATCGGCGAGGGCTACATATCTATAAAAAGGTTAAACGAAAATTCCTCAATTTTTACTGCCGAGCTTTATGGTCTGATAACTGCAGTTGACCACATTGTCAGACATCGATATAGAAAGTCTGTCATTTTCTCCGACTCTCTGAGCTCACTGAAAGCACTCAACTCTCCAACATCTTGGAAGCACCCTCTGCTTGTGCAACTTTGTGATGCACTAACACAAGCACTGGCAAAGGAAATACAGATAAAATTCTGCTGGGTCCCTGGCCATATTGGCATTGAAGGCAGCGAGCTAGCTGACCGTGCAGCTGCTGCGTGTGTAGATAGGACAGTTTACCATAACAGCATCCCTGCTACTGATTACCGAGTACCACTAAAAAGGCAAATAAAATATGCCTCGCAGAGGGAATGGGATGCCCAGCTGCATAACAAACTCCATATGATTAAGCCCATCCTGAGCGAGTGGCGCAGTGCCAGACACCGAGAGCGTTTTTATGAGATAGTTTTATGCCGATTGAGAATAGGACATACCCACCTTACCCATTGCTACCTCTTGCGTAGGGAGAGTGAACCACTTGTGACTTCTGTTTTGAACCATTAAGCATACTTCACATTTTGATAGTTTGTCTACACTTTGAAAAAAACCGTCGTACCTGTTTTTCTATATTCTATCGGGAACATGCACCATTTCACTTGGCTCTTTTACTGCACTCTAAGAAAAAATGGAGGAAAAAAGTAGCAACGGCGCGTCTTCCTCCCTTCTACCAACGCGCCCCCAAGCGGACTCGAGAAAAGGGGAGGAACGAAACGTTTTTCTCCTTCTCCAGGCAGACGGGAGAAAGCTTTCGCCCTCCCGACTCATCGTCTTTCGGTTTCGTTTTTCGAGCAGGTCGCGCACGTTGTTTACTAAATAGCCGCTGAGTTGATTCAGCTTCAGCGGAAGCGAAGGCCGCCTGTAATTCCGTCTTCTAGTTTAAACGTTCAAAACATTTTGGTTGCATTGACGTTTTTATCACTAATTTTGTCAAACGGGCAAACGAAGCCGCTAGAAACAGCGAAGTTCCGGAGCAGTGCCAGCAGCGCCACGTACACTGGGGGATGGCCGTCTCCGAATTGCGGGACTCGCGCGGCGCGGAACTACAGCACTACAGTCACTACAGTAGCGAAACCACGCGGAACTGTGCCGAAGTTTTCGACGTTATGAAAACCGCAGGAACTGCGTCCAAGACAGGCAGGTTTTGCTGCCGGCTGCCTGGGTGCCTTCCCCCCTGAGTGCGGTTCTGTTTTCCGATGCCGAGTGCAACCGGCGTTCAACGTGGTTCTGTGTTTGTGCGTGTCAGCAACATAGCTGCAACATCGTGATGGTAGTGTTATGGGTTGTGAACACAAGACTGAAATTATCGCCGATGTGACCGTGTGTTCGCGTATCAGTGGTGTAACAAGAAGATGAGATCGTAAACTGTTGGGCATTGATGCCGCTGGTCAGGCCGTGATCGGAGGGGGCGGGGTGTCGCAGTTTGACATTCCGCTTTACATTAAAAAGTTTAATACCACTTGAGGGATTACGTGCAATCGATCAACGTGCGGGTAGTCATGTTGGAACGCTGCTGGGTGATTCCACGTCAGTTCATGCAATGATGGTCCGGGTCATAATTTAGATATTTTTGTTAAAAATATATATTAAAGCCATGTTCTTGGGAGGAACATTCAGCTAGATATGAACGCCGTAACAATTTTTTTCGCTGAGATATAAAATAGAGAAGCCTGAGGCGTGGAAATTGAGAAGATTTCACAATGCTACTTTGCACAGTCATCATTTCCTTATCGAACCTTTCACGGCACCATAACTTTTTTAATAGGTTTTACAAAAGTTATACAACACATACACAAACAATTAAAAACATAAATAAAATATTTCTCTGCAAACAAAAATATCAAACATGGCATAAAAACGCGTTTTAGAGACACATTCACAATTTTTTTTGCAAATAAACCATCTTTCATAATACTTCACAAAACATATCAAAATACGGGTATTTAAATATTCTTTACGGATATGTAAAAATTATATGCCCCCCTTAATTGTCTTCTTGTTATTAACGCGGAAATGCGGCTGATTTCTCAATATGTGGCAAGATTGGGCGTCGATATTTAAAAAACTCCATCTTTTATTTTCTTTAAACTCCCCTTGGCATTTTGCAGTGACTTGAACTAACCTGTGATGGCAAAAGATTGAGTAACATATGACCTCCAAGCGGGAAAAGCTACGACAAACCTTCACTCGGAGCGAGCCGACGTCTTCGTCATAGCGGCTTTGCCGCACAGCACCAAACGTTTGGGTGTTAGTTATGGCATGTATTTTATATTATTAACATTATTTTTTTATAAGCGTTGAGTATTAGTGACGTGAAAAGGAACTTTGAGCTGGAATACCATTAATTAGCTTACAATTCACAGGAATAAAACGGCCCCACCCTGTAAATTCGCTACCTATGCATCATACAGAAGCTTAAAACTCTCAGTTGCGCGAATGGCCATGTATACATCTGGCCTCTCGGCGTATGATGGCTTTCACAGATGAGCTTCCTGGATTCCTTTGACAGGTTTTACGGTGGTCCACTTTGCTTGCTTCACCGCACGAAACTCTCGAACTCGAAGACAGTTGTGAGCACTGCGCAGAATGGTTTGACGCGTTTTGCGAAGTGCTGAAGGCATGTAGTTCCCACCAGGAACGCAAGCGATCGTACGTGCTTCTGCCACCAATCATCCTGAAGAAAAAAATATTGCGTCTGGTGTCGGGTGCGACTGCCTACATGATTGATCAAACATGAAAACTGAAGCGCAAAGGTGGTGTATGGGCAACCCCTGATCCCTACATGGGGAAAAAGGCGAATGCCGAAGACGCGGGGGTTGCAATTGAGTACTACTCACGCGACGACCTCGCATGCTCTGTTCAAAGCCCCAACAAAAAGGACGTCGTCAAAGCCATGATCAACGACATGATCAAAGTCGTAAAAAGGTTTATTTTCAGTTGCTTTTAACGGCAATAACAAATGCCCCAAAAAAGACATTTACTGAAGACGACCTCAAGCGCATCTACCTCTTCTGCGCTCCACAGAACGATTGCTCTCTGCGCCGTTGCGAAAAGTGCCCTAAAACGCAGAGCATCTCGCTGCAGTCGCTTTATCTCGACGAAGACGAAGAGATCTGTTTCGCGTTATGGGACGCTGGCGAACTCGTGAAAAAGGTTATGGACACTTCTGCCTTCCTGCGGCATTAGGAGAGCGAAAATTAAATGAGGCATTCTTACATCCTTGACCTTGAACGAAGCCTGATACATGACACAAGAACCGCCTTACCACCCAAGGCAGTGATGTTCCACTTTGATTTTGCGGAAAAATGGACAGTACTCTTTCCTACCGAAGTGCAGAGTTTTCATTGAAAAAGAACTCAGGTGTCTCTCTCCACAAGTGTGGTTACGTCCACGCAAGGCACGCAAAGCTTTGCCGTTGTCACCGATGGTACACGACACATGACACAGCTCACGCTCTTCCAGCCACATAGGCCATAAAAGAGTGTGTAATTGTTCATTTCCCAGTCTTTTTTGAAATAATTTTTGTATCAGACGGAGCGGCGGCGCATTTCAAGAATCGCTTCCAAGTCCACGAATTGTCTCGGAAGCCGCACTCTTCGGCAAGATGGATCTTTTCAGCCACTGGACACGGAGAAAGCGCTTGTGATGAAGTAGGTGGAAGAACCAACGCTCACCAAGTTGAGATCTTCGCTCAACTCAACGATTGCCACCGCTAAAGACTTTGGGGAAGTGCTACGTAAAAAAGTAACAAATGTCTGCATGTCTGTGGAACGGGTTCGACAGTTTCGTGCGGTAAAGCAAGCAGAGTGGACCACCATAAAACCTGTGGGAGGAATCCACGCTTCTCATCTGTGGAAGTCATCATATGCCGAGAGGCCGGATGTATACATGGCCACTCGCATAACTCAGAGCTTTAAGCTTATCTATTCGCACAGTGGGGCCGTTTTGTTCCTGTGAATTGTAAGCTAATTAATGGTATTCCAGCTCAAAGTCCATTTTCGCGTCACTAATACTCAGCCCTTATGAAAAAAAGAATTTTAATAATGTAAAATACATGCCATAACTAACGCTCAAAACGTTTGGTGCTGTGCGGCGAAGCCGCCTTGACGAAGACGTCGGCTCGCTCGGAGTGAAGGTTTGTTGTAGCTTTTCCCGCTTGGAGGTTATATGTTACTCAATCTTTTGCCATCACAGGTTAGTTCAAGTCACTGTAAAGTGCCACGGGGAGTTAAAAAATAAATAAAAGATGGAGTTTTTTTAAATATCGACGCCCAATCTTGCCACATATTGAGAAATCAGCCGCATTTCCGCGTTAATAACAAGAAGACAATTAAGGGTGGGCATATAATTTTTACATATCCGTAAAGAATATTTAAATACCCGTATTTTGATATGTTTTGTGAAGTATTATGAAAGATGGTTTATTTGCAAAAAAATTGTGAATGTGTCTCTAAAACGCGTTTTTATGCGATGTTTGATATTTTTGTTTGCATAGAAATATTTTATTGATATTTTTAATTTTTTATGTATGTGTTGTATAACCTTTGTAGAACCTATTAAAAAAGTTATGGTGCCGTGAAAAGTTCGATAAGGAAATGACGACTGTGCAAAGTAGCATTGTGAAATCTTCTCAATTTCCACGCCTCAAGCTTCTCTATTTTATATCTCAGCGAAAAAAATTGTTACGGCGTTCATATCTAGCTCAATGTTCCTCCCAAAAACATGGCTTTCATATATATTTTTAACAAAAATATCTAAAATATGACCCGGACCATCATTGCATGAATTGACGTGGAATCACCCTGCTCTGAACAGTAGAAGCTCCTATCGTACAGTGGCCAATGTGGCTGTCGGAATTGTCTCGTCCCCAAGAGCGATTGCGCTCAGGGGCAAGGACTGAACAGTACGAAATCGTGACGGAAATTACGTATATTTACAGTATGGAATTTTGGCATTAAAAACAATAGTAGGTAAAATCGAAAAAAAAAGCTACCCTTTATTTTGCTGTTTAAATATACTACGGTTCCTGGAGAAACTGCCCTCCGTGGCGCGCTGGGATGAGCGCTAGAAGTTTTCGGGCTCGCCACGGCGTAGCTCCGTACACTTAACACCTGCCGCAAGTCGCGGCTTTGACTGCATTCAAGTTGATCGAAAAGCGATTTCTCAGCCCGTGAAGCATCACTTCCAGCTGAGTGAATATCCGATCTACAGAGATTAATTCAAGACGGCAATTGCAGCTTTGCGCGAACAGCACAGATAGAAAAAAACAATAGAAATACAGGCTACGACGTGCCGTGTGGGGAAACGAACTCATGGCTTCGAACCGCATTAGAGCGGCTTGAATATTGGCTTTCAAATAATTACGGCATGATCGAGCGTTTACTTTTTAATAAGAGATTCATCCCCTGAACCATTCAAAATACTATCAGAGGTATGACATTGCCGGGAAAAAATCAACATGCTGGGAATATCTTTTATAGCTTAGAGAGTGACCGAAAAGTTCCGTACGTTCAAAACGACCAGTATAAAAAACGGAAACGCAGAGCACGGGTGTAGTGTTCGGGTTAGTGTGGTGTTCCGTTGTATTGATATTTGTGTGTGCCGTGTATGTGCTCAAGGTATGTTCACCTGATGCTTGTAATATGCATAATGCGTGTATAGTAGAAAATCCCAACCGCAGAATTATTTTTTGTATTATTTTAATTATTTTTTGTAGAACATGAATTGGGCGGTACCTAGCGCCACCTAGCCTAGTTACTTGCAATTACTCTGCTTGACCCCGCCATCTGGTGGCTAGCGATTTAACCTTCTTTCACGCTACGCGATAAACAGCGGCTTCGAGTTTGTTCTTTCGAGAGCGGCTTTTGGTTTCGCGGAGTGAGTTACCCATTCTCCGTGATGTGCGGTTGACGAAGGAATGGTGATTCGAGGAACACCAAAGGTAAGACGCAAAGTGCGCGAAGTAACTGGGTATCGGTTGTCTCCGTTTAACATCGCAGTGCTGTCGACGAGAAGACTGAGTAACTGCTTTCGAAACGCAGGTTTCTGTGCCTGTGGGGGGGAATCTGGCTTCGGGAAAAAACACAGTTTGCGGAAAGCTCGTGTTACGCTTTCATTTGCTGCTGCTCTTGTCCCGTACAAGAGACGTAGCGACCTCGTTAAGTCTTATTGGGCTCGATTTGCTCGATTCGGGGCCGCCATGTTGAGATGCAAGCGACGGAGGAACTTTGCTCCCCTGCTTCAGGGACGAAAGTTTCTCCCTTTCTAAAGGAACATAGGTTACAAGACCGTTCCTCCCCTAAGGGAGGACTATCCATACCCTTTTTTCTAAGGGTGTGGGTGACGAGCCTCTTGTCCCAGTCTCACAAGTTTTCAATTTTTTGGAAGAAATTAATATTCTGCGGAAATTATAAGTCTAGTTCCTAGTAAGGTCCGCTTTGAGGCTTTAGTTAGTCCTTAAAGAATGTAGGCTTCCTTTACACAATGTTTCTGGCGCACTATGGCCCCGATGCTGCTGCGCGAAAAAAACCCCAAAACCACCCATCCCGTTGCATTTTATTTCCTGTATTTACATACTCTTCTAAAAAGTGTATTTGGATTTGTAAATAAATACTTTTTTATCAAATATTGTGCATTTCTATGTTGATACATTTTTTAAAGTATTTTACCATTCCCTCGTATCTACCCAGTGACTCCCTCCAATCAAAGCCAGAAAGATCGTCATCTGCTCCTGGCGCAGACGGAGCGGTGGCGTCAGGGTGAGGCGTTCAGACGACGAGTGCTGGCGTCGTCTGGTAGTCCTAGCAATGGCAGTCTTACCTTCTTTATAGCTTTGGCAACTCCATTGGTTCTTCACGGACGAGGATATACCTCGAAAGGTACGTGGATCTTCTTGACTAAATATAACCCGCATGGCGCATTTTGGCACCCGTTTCGCGCGAGTCAGTATCGGGGCGGTTCTAGATGAGCGCGCTCATCATCGCCAACGCGCCTAATTATAGCCAAGAAAAAATAACCCGCGCGCATGGTTTGCCGTTACAGGTTATCTTCCAAGGACATATAAATACTCCCAAACCTGGCATGACCTCAAGCTCAGCAACGCAGTAAAAAGAACTCAATCTACCCAGACTGCCTTGCGCACCGAGGCTGGTCTCATCGTCTGCTCGCCACTCGGTCGGCTACGTTAGGCTTGAGCTACGTCTGCTTCCTTCCTGTGGTCTGCTTCGTCTGCTCGCTGTCGCGGCTGACTTTCGATGCGATCGGCGCACCCAAAGAAGTTACAATGCGCACTCGCAATCACAACACGATAGTAGGCAACGCACGAGTGCGGGTAGTATAGCTTCTGCGGCATTCCCAACCTTCCCAACCCGGTGTCATTCTCACTCAGTGTAAAGACCCGTTCACACATTTGCAATTCTTTAGAACCGAGCGCCTTAAATACTCTTAAAATCTCTGACGGCGGGAGAACTGACACCCTGGCGCCAAGTGTGCGATGACCCTGTAACTGCATTTCACTAGAGAGAAGGTTTAGCGGTATTTGAGGGGTCAAATGTACGTACTACCTATGAGAAATGTTCGTCTCTAACATTGACAAAAAATTTTCAGGCCAAGAAAAATATAATGATGCGCGAAAGAAGTATTCCACTGCTACCCGGTAGGTGGTGCCAGTGTGTCCTCTTCTCATAAGAGATTTTAAAAGGAACTCGCTTTTAACACGTCGCAAGTGTGTGTACGGCCCTCTAGTGCGCACAACGCCCTAGAGGCTTTCCAAATCTGTGCTACGATAACTCCAAATCTGTGCTACGATAACTCGCTCGATGGACGACGCTCCCGGCACGGTGCATAGAGCGTCCGCCACACGCCAACCTCTTGCTGGCCGGGCAAGTGGTGGGCACCGAACCTCACCTGTTCACCACCGTTTTGGTGGACGCCGCATTGTAAGGGGCGAACAACCGCGTTGCCACAGCAATGCCACGGTAACGCGGTTGCTGGACCCATCTTTACATTGCAACGCTCACTAACTGAGTTTTCTACTGGCCGAGAGAACAAGGGGACATTTCGTGGTCACACCTACTTCCGTTCGTCTTCGCCCCGCGTATAGAGGATACGGACGGCACCTCCTGCCCATTATAACCTCCTTGGTACTGTCCTTGCGGATAAGAGCCGGGTGAACGATCACGTGATTTCAGCACGTCGGCTTTCGGCATGCCTTTTCGTACACCTAAATTTTAGTACCACTGGTGTACCTTAGAGACAGCTCCTATCTAAACATAAAACTCTTGTCGGCTTTATGGTACGCGAGTCAATTCGAAGCCTTTATGCATCCGATTATAAATTGCTTTAACATAGGGTGTTCCCAGCCACCAGGCTTAATCAAAATTGGACTGTAAAAATCGACGCCTGGACGTAGCAATCTAAAATTTTCGTTTAGATTGCTAGAAAGGGTAGCTCCCTTTCTGTAAAAGAATATGGCCAAGAAACTTTCCGGGGTCAAAGGCTGGCAGCGACGCAGACGACCAAGCCGAGGTGCGGGTGCGTTTGGCTCGCGTATTGATAGATGGCGTCGGGAGCAGCGTCCGAAGGTGTAGCCGACCAGCGAAAGAAAGCGGACGACACGCAGATGAAATCCATTCGCGAAAAGCGCCGTTGTTATGCAAAAGCGTTTTTTTTTTAACTTTAGGCTTTTGATTTTATTGTTTGCGTTTATTTTTAAATCAAACGTAGGTTGCAAAAAGATTGTTCCTTTTAATAAACCACAGTAGTCGCGTGCTGTCTCGATAAAGACGTAGATCTAGCTATCATTACTAGCGCCAAACGCACCCCGCAATTCGACTTGGTCGCCCGTTCGCGGCCCGCCGTTGATATACCAGATGTGTTCCAACAAACAAGCAAAACCCACGGCCGAGTCGTTGTCTCCTTTGAACCGAGAAGTAGCTTCCTAGCCTACGTGATCGCTCTCTTTTCACACGTCACCTCCTCCTCTCCTCCGCTTGCGCCGCGTGTATTTTGCGGGTTAGAAGCAGCTTGCGTGCTCTTCATGTGGAAGACTATGCCGTCACATGCCCCAGCTTATTTTTTCACCGGAACAACAGAGTGGTCCCAAGACTCAAAACCAGAACAGGAAGAGCAATATGGGAAGCTTTTATTGGTTGCATGGTAATGTATGTTGAATAACATGTTCCCACAGTGTACATGGGATGGGCAAGAGATCCTCCGAACGGCATGAATGCCATCGCTGGCGGCACTCGCGGGCTCCAAAGCAAGCTGGCATTCAAAATTGCGGCGGGGGAAAAGGCAAGCGTGAAGAAGGCACGGGGCAGGGCGGACAAAAAAATGCCGCGCACAATTCGGCAAGAGTTGCTCCCGGAACTGGGAAGAAGTGTCAGCCCCCGAGAATTAAAAAAAGGAGCGCGGGCCAAGATCGCGCGCGCTCCGTACAAATATGGCACTGGGAGGGGCTGACGCGCAGCGGGGCCTCGGAGCCACAGCCGTAGGGGAGGATGGCGAACGTGTCCGCAAGGCACGAGAGGGATGACAAACAAAAAAATAATGGAATGTTTTGAAATCACTTGAGCAACACGAGGACACGACGGCGTGGCGACCGCGAAGCCGCCGTCGGGATGGAGCAAGAAAGGAATTTCCCGTGGCAAAAAAAGAGCTCGAGAGTTGAGTAATACTTGTGGTGGCCCTTTTTTTTTACCGGAAAACGCGAGTTGACACTCCTTCTATCACAGGTAGCAGGGGGGCTACGGCCGCTCGTGGACCCCGTCCCGCTCGTGCACTTAAAAAAAAAGGGGGGGGGGGGGGGGGGGGCGCCCTTTGGGGGAGCTCGCCGCGATGAGCGAATGGGGGCGGCGGCGATCCCGGAGGGGGCCAGGGCGGCCTCTCCGCGAGTATACCCCGGGCTGCGTTGGCGGGGTCCTAGCTCCGGAGCGGCTGCGTATTGCACTTTTGTATTTTGTGACTGACGGGCCCCGGCGGCGCATTCGGAAATGTTCGTGGAGTAAGGAAATGGTCAATTTAGGCACCCCTATGGGCACGCTTTCACGGACGTCGCATCGCCTTGTTTATGGGGGTGGAGAAAGGATGCGTGCTCACTTAAAGGCCGACCGACCAGACTCGAGAATCTGCAAGACAGAAGATCCTCCTCACCATGGGAGAGGAGGAAATAGTCAACTGTGGACAGGGTAGGGGGGGAGAGACGAGGAAGCGAGGGAAAAGTGGAATGCTCGAACTGGTCGTCGGTCTTTAAGCCCGCGGCTCAGGCAAATACGTCTCAGGGATACACGCGCTAGCTTTTAGCCTGCCCCAAGGTTTTCTTAGGTGTATCGGAGAAGCAAATCTGGCCGCCGGTTAAAGACTAGCGCGTGAATCACTGAGGGGTACTTACCTAAGCCTAGGGACCCTTTCCTCTATCTCTACACAAAAAGCGAGGCGACTTGACGTTCATAAAAACGCATCAATCAGAGTTTCGAAACTTGGCCTTCTGACTTTCTCCGCAAGCTTTGGCGAATTCGCGCCCCGGCGTGTCCGTTGGCGCGGGGGTGGATGCCGGGTCGCCAGGGACGGTGCTTTAGCGGTGCTAGGAAACAAGCGCGCCGCTGTGTTCGCAGTGCATCGCAAGCTGATGGCGTGGGGCGGGGTGTATATAGATAGCATCTGCATATAAAACTGTGAACAACGAAATGAGAGACGCAGGAGAAAAAAAAATATCCGTAGAGACTAAAAACATGAACGAGAGGGCTAATGAGGAGAATTATGGTTTTGGCTCGAGAGTTGTGTATAAAATATATAAAAGGAGGGGGGAGCGAGAGGCAACGTCGAAAAACGAGGAACGAGGAAACGCGGGTGTGGTTGCACTGCGGCGGAGGTGTGGTTCGCGGAGTAGTCCGCGCATTGTCGAGGCCCTTCCAAAACAAAAAATGGCGTGCGCGGCAACCGCGCTGAGCGAATACCGGGGTGGGGGCCTCCGATGGAATAAATTAGGGAGTATTTGGGCAGTCTCATCTTTTGGCAAACGGACGAGAGCGCCTCGCGATGGCCGCTCCTCGGACCACGGGGCGGGGTTCTGGAGATCCCCAAGGAGCATATACACAGAAGGGGAGCTATGTACAGGGGCTCGCTGGCCATCACAGTTCGACGAGGGTGACGTCGACGGCGTCCTCTGTGGGCAGCAGCTCGAGCAGGAAGGTGTCCTCGTTGCAGTAGTGCTTCACCATGTCGTCGTCCATCCGCACCGTCACGCTGGGCACGAGAGAAGAGGCGACAGTCAGTTCTCGGCTTCTGGGCAGGCCCCGTTCCACCGACAGCCGTCGGGGCCGAGCAGCGAGGGACTGGAGGATAGATACCTTCGAGATAGCAAGGCCAAATCCGCCCACAGCCCGCTCCACGTCAAGTCCGATCCCAGCTTATCCTATGACCCGAGGGAGCAGATCAAGAGGCGCCAAAGAAGTATTTGTATGGCCCCGATTGTTTTTGTGCGCTTGCTCTCAACGACGCCCAATCATGCGGAGTGAATTTCCCACGATCCTGCGCTCTGTTCTCTGCTTGCTAGTCTAGCCGGAGGTAGAAAACCCATAAAAACAACGAGCGTCACAACGATTCACTTTTGGCGATGCATGATGGAGTCCATTGCATTTTAGCGTTTGCTGAGGATGTAGTTAACGTGAAGCGGAACAGTGATCAGAAAGTATCATCGCTGAATTATCCCGAGTCACAAAAGAAGGCCACCGTAGTGCACAGATTGGATGGCAGAGCTGCGTCATCGGTGCCCTACGATGGTCTTCATTAGTGACGCAGGAAAAACTCAGCAGTAAGGTTTTCTTATTTAGGTGGTGTTGGCAAGGCTGTCTCTCCGGATATATCCACGTCACCGACAAGCGGCTAGCGCAGGGCACAGTTTAGACACGAGCGCTGTGTCAGGGCATGGCTGGGTCTATGATCAGTGAAAAGGCGAGTTTCAGCCGAACGTTGAAGCAGTCCTGGCGTCCTCTTTGTGCCCTGCACTGGCCGCTGCAATATGACACTGAAACTTCATTGTTAAGGCCTTGCAATCTTCGAGGTATTGGGAGGATGCGGCGAAATTCGTGTACTCACCCTTTTTTGCACCTCTTAAATATGTTCTTTATACTGGACGCCTCTACTTTGTACTTGCTCTCGATCTGCAAAAGGAATGCGATCAGGGCGGCTGAACGTGGCTACGTCGGTCGGTGGAGGGCTCACCGCTTTCGCTAGGCCAGCCAGCGAAGGTGGCACAAGATGCAGCGGCTGGAAAAATTCTTCTTTTTCCCGACGAGCGTAGAGCAGCACTGGAAGAGAACCGGCAGTTTTACAAGGACTACAAGGGGCAATGTCCAGACTGGCATCATGCGGAACTGCGTCTGGAAAACAATGGTTGGCACGGCTTAGCTCTCGGCCCCTCTCGCTCGCCTGCACACTCGGGGAAGGGCAACCGGGGGTCTCTCTCCCTGTGAGCCTTACCAATGCCTCCTAGAAAGCAAGGTCGTAGTGCTGTATTTCCAGCGTCACCTAAAAGAGGCGAACGCTGAGCACACAATGGGCCGGAATGCTGCTCCAGCGCTTGGCTGTGCAATGTGTCTCCAGCGTGGCCTGCTGTAGGTGACGGGAGAAATTTCAGCCCTCAAGACTCGCTATTTAAGGGGTGTTGGCTGAACAAAGGCCAAACAGAGCTTCTGGGGCGAATCTTGGGGAATCAGTGTCCCTGCGGCAACCTTCCCCGAATTAACTTGTGTGCTAGGAGCAGCCTACCTCTGTCGCTTGGGAACACCTTCAGCTTCTTCAGGGGAGGAGCGGCAGGCTCGCTGTTGGGGCACGCATCTAGCTTGTCTCTCCTATCCATCCTGCGAGGTGAATAAGAACCGTCTCATTCTAATCTAGCAATGGCGAAGGTCCCGTTTTTTTCGCAAGAACGGGGACAGCTATTACCGTGCAACCTAGCGCCACGGTGAGGTTCGCCGCCATTACCTAAAAACTTTATTTCTGCAGAACTGCATACATCTGTGGCTTCAATGCCTACTACGTCAGTGGCGCAAGCTTTCGAGATACATAATAGTGCGCTGCTGGAAGCGCGTTCCTTCAACTTGTCCGTTATAGACACAGCGACATTTTGTAAGTCGCAGAGCACGGAGAATACTCAAAAATGATCATAATTACGAACCAGCGCACAGGTAGACTGTCACTAGCCTTTCCAACTCGCTCAATCTTCCGTATTAGAACTGATCAATTCCTTATAAGGTTCGGAGCTTTTACATCTTTTTTTCCCGACAGCAGAAAAAAAGAACCACTCCAAAATATTAGAACACCCATCACTCTAACCTCCTACGCCCAAAGATGGCATCAAGCGGATGATTTACGAACTAACTTAGGAGTAACTACTTTAGAAGTGTTGTCAGTTGTCTTGCCTGTCTCATTTTCCCCCCAAGTGGATGTCAACTTTTGCCCAAGAGGTTGAAAAATCCAAAATGCACAAAAAACTTCTCTGAGAAGGTCTGTTTACACCACCTGGTGGCTAAACCAGAAAGCTTCGAAAGGAGGTCGGCGAAACGTTTCGCTGGAGCGTTGGCTTGCGACTAAGCATTGTGATTCGAGAAGGTCTGCTCTTTTTATCTCCTCACCTTGTCTGACCAAAGAGTCCCGGCCAGTCGGCGCTTGCGAGGGCTGCTGCTGCAGGGGGCAGCTCATCCGGTGGAATTTTGAGTTTCCTGTGGAAAAAGAGGTGCGTCCTCATGCAAACCGTCACGCGCACCTCGAGCAAAGGTCCTCTTACTCTGCGGTGGGCTGGTCGTCGGGAACGATCACCTGACTGGTGTAGAAGCTGAGTTCCATGCCGGATACCTAAAAGAAAGCCCAGCTGATGTTAATGATGACGATTAGACGCTTTATGGTGAAAATGCTTCACGAGGGCCATACAGCGCCAGGAAGATCCGGGCTCGTACTGGGTCCAGGGCGGCCATGTTGCCTGCTCAGTACACTTACCTTGTCTGTGTCCTCGCTGGGCGTAAACAGCACGGGTGGCTTAATGAGATCACTCATGGAGTAGAATTCGGACCTATCACAGGACTGGTGGTACATCTCCTCAATCTTCTTGCGGCCATCTGGAGAAAAACAAAAAAAGTACAGCATCGGTCAGCTCTCCCAAGCCTGAGTGCGTTAGCATTCTTGAACGCTCTTAGTCCTCAAGATCTAAAGATTCTCGCTTGATATTTGCAGATGTCCAGCGCCCACTCAAACGACTCAATTGATATAGCTAATTGATAAAATGAGAATGTCTTGTCGCAGGAATTTAGGTTAACTTTATACGCATGCACTCAGTAGGCACAATAAAAAGGGAGACTCGACATATATTCCAGGCACTCAAATTAAAGTCCATTTCAGGGTGTTTTGGTGTCACACAGCAGAATAATGTATAAAAAATATTATTTTTTTTTATCAGGGAATTTTCTGGAATTTATAGACAAGTACTCTTTTTTTATTACTTATAGGCAGCATAGCAGGTGCTACTGACTGGGTTATGTGAAAAACAGCATTAAAGTGCGCGCTGACAGTAAGGGGAGATTGAATTGTAACATATTTAGACAGCTGTATTAAGCTGAAACTAAGTCACACTGGTCTAAGGTCTCAAGCGTTCTTAATGTGAACGTTTGAATGTTGCGAATAGATTTATGTAATTGAGGTAGAAGTACGGGTATCTCCACATTTTAATTAATCCGGCAATATATATATATAATTTTTTAAATAGTGCCATGCAACCATGAAGGTCAGCTTGGGGTGAAATGACTGCCTCCGGCATGTTATGTTGGTCTTAGAGTTTGCACATTTCGCAAGCGTGTCTCAACTCGCTGGTATGGTTTACGCTTATAATTCCTTTCGTGTAACGTAGCTTTACGTGGGAGCCATCATAAACTATGCCCGTACAGAACACGTGGCTCAAGCTTCGTTCAGATGACATGAATGGTACGTTAGGATGCCCTCAGGACATCTGCAGGAGCACGTGTTCTGTAACGGCATGCGATGGAGCAAAACCAAGCTGAGATCGTCGGGGCTGATCTGGGGCGCTCTAGGCAAGGAGGGATGTTCCAATGGACGCCCCCACCCACTTGCACACTGGTGCGGAGGAGGACACTCACTGCCCGTGGCGGTGAGTTTCCGTTTGGCGGCTCTCCTCTCTTCGTCTCGGGTTTTCCGCTCGGCCCCCTGCGAAACGAAAGCCGTGAGGTTCCATTCGACCTGCAGCGGGTCCAGGCAAAACTTCCCGCAATACAAGGCCGTAGTACCGAGTTTTTACGCCATCTACTGGAGGCCATTGTATCGCTCGGATTGGACACGGGGGCTAGGTGAGAGTTCGGTTAGGAATCGTGTTCTCATCGATTGAGCTCGAGCCCCTGCAGCCAAACGATGTCGCAACCCTCGCGTGTAATGGCCTTCGCTAGGTAACGTCAATAATCTGGCACTACGGCCTGGTTGTATAGGAGGCGTTGGTCCAGCACGGTGACCCTGGCCGGAAGCCCGGCACCCACCTTGTCGCAAAAGACCTTGATTTGGCAGTAGCCCCGGTGCACGGGCGTGCAGCTCTCCCTGTACTCGTCGTACGTGTCGATTTGCAGGTGCAGCGGCAGCCCCTGCAGTGGTCCCAGATTGGTTCAGGACGAGCCCTATAGCAACACTACCCAGAAGGCGAGGCTCGCGCCTTCCTTCTTCTGACGTCATTACTCGTGGATCTCCGCAGCGCAGTCTAGCCCGCGTCCGCGTCAACGCGAGCGAGCCGTTGACGTGTTTGCAGCGTCTCGAAACTATGCCGCGTTTCACTCGAAGTCCCACCCCAGCCAAAGCAACGATTCAATTGATCTCATCGAGCGGTACTAAAAGTGCAAAAGTGCACATGCGGAGCGCAAGTTCTTCCGCTTCTTGCGCATGGTGCTGCGGCAACGTCAGTACGCCGAGCTCTAAATGGCACTGATTGAAATATAGTGGGTAGACCTCGAGGCAGCTTGCTTTGAGGTGTATCCGCTGTCCTTCAATCGGAGCAAATAGGGGCTCGGTCTACTAACGTCACCACAACTCCCACAAAAAAAAAAAAACAAAAACAAAAAAAAAAAAACAGACAAACTTGCTTTTTGCATATACAGTTTTTCACTTTTGGTACGGCTTAATGGGCTCCACAGAATCGTATACAGCGTCGGCTCAGTCCGGAGGTAAAGTGAGACGTATTATAGAGGTGTAACGACCGTTTCTCTAACCTAAGGTTCGACCTACAGCCTCGAGGTATTCGACCAAGTTGGACTTCTTGAAGAATGTTGCCTAAATTGTGATCCTAAATTTTTTTAATTTGCCCCCTCTTTTCCCCACAAAAAAAAGAAAAAAAGAAATGAAAAAGTTGACACGTGAGTTTTTTTCTAAATTTTAGGAAATAATGATCACTGTTCGAACAACAAAAGCTCAAAACAGATAAGTCTTCGATGATTTGCTTGGCTTTTAAGAGAAATCGTATACTCGATATCCAGGGTGTTTGATTTTATGTTTAACATAACAGCGCATGAGGGACGGAGGCAAAGGAAAAAAACGCAGACAGAACTCTTTCCTTGTCGTTTGTGTGCCCTTAGTTCAACGCGTCATCGTACCAACTAGCCCTGCTCACCACCCTTCTTCCGTTTAATTTTAATTCGGACATTTTTTTTTTTTTAACGGGATAAGAGTGAGGCGAGTGCCGTTTTCACCGCGTATTTTCCGGGCGGATATTTGGGGAGGTCGTGGTAGTCGTACTAAGGTGGCTAATTAACTTAAAACAATTATATAACAATTTAATTATCGGTTTTAGGGGACATGTTGCCGTTGCAGTTTCGAAGGCAATTGCTACTAGAGGTCAGACAAATTAAAACAATTTGCGAAGAGGTAGTAGTCCTTTTAGATAATACTTGGTAAATTTTCACATTTTAGCCAAATTTAAAAACAAAAATGCTGGCCAAATGAGCGCCGCAAGCCCTGCCCACAATGACGGTCGGAAGAGTGACGTATTGGTTTCAATCATATGGTCACTATCTCGGCAGCGTGTTTTTCGTGGATGTGCCCACAACACAGGTAACGACGTGACTAAAATGACGTCACTCTTCTAAGCGTCATTGTGGGCAGGGTTTGCTGCACTTTTTCTGAGCTATTTTTAAATCAAGCTAAATAAGTAGCAACTTTATCGATTAGTATTTCAAAAATATTAAATTTTCTCAAATGATTTTGAAAGGTCTAGCTTCTAATAGTAAATGCTTCGTAAGAATGAAATTGCAAGATGACACCTAAAATTAACAATTGGAAAGTAAATGAACAAATGTAAGCTAATCACACCAATTACCGTGACGAATATACACTCATCAAATGTCCACCGAGCCTGATAAATGCATGGTGTAGAGGGTCCTCGTCTAAGTCTTACTCCATTTTAGAAAAATATATGAATTAGAAATGAAAACCCTTTCTATATTGCACGCTTCCAACGTCCGGCGGCGTCAGCTCGTTTTCAATTTCATCCGGTGCGCACAAAAATGAAACTTTAATCGAACTTTTATCAAACATCTGTCGAACATTCGTGGAAGTTCTGTCAAACGTCGTGTTAAAAATTCGATTGAGCTCGTGGAGCTCGAATATCGTCACGATCACGACATCCTCGGAACCGAGTGCAAAGCTGGAGCAATTGAAATGCCTGCACCTTCCGGTTAGCTAAATGTTTCAGCTGAGTTTCAGTGTGTTTCCCACTTTGGACGCGTTGTGGATCAGCTAACGATGGCGTAATACCCAGGCCTAGTTTCCTAGGTTGGTTTGGACACTGGGCCGCGCAAGGGACTCACCTTGACGCCTTTCTGGTTGCTGAAGTCCGTGCTCAGACACTGCACGGCTACGTTCACCTGCGCACGAACCATTTGGATGTTTGTAGCAAGCAGGATGGATAAACGCTCATGGCGAAATAGGGAGGGCGGGCACTGAAGCGGACAACTCTCAGACGTTATACAGGCTCATACAGAAGGAAGCATCATGCCCCTTTTCACACAAAGCCTGCATCCGTCATCTACATACGTACACTAAATGTACCTTGTACCAAGAGAATGGAAATCAGCCATGACCCGTATGCCATCCGCTAAGTTTGTCTTATGATGGTTCGTTACAAACAGGCATTCGAGTGGACAAGGGCACATCTGGAACTCTGAAAAGCGTTTGTGATAACTACATTTTGTCTTCAACCCCTAAATTAATTCACTTGGGTATAGTCATAATAACTACAGTTACACCATAGTTAACGCTAATTAAAGTTAGTGCTCCCAGTTGTTAAAGACTATATTATGTTACTTAACCTATGGCTGCAATAACTGCTTGGCAACGACTCCTCAGAATAGCGTCAGATTATCTCACACGTTAGACTAGGCTACTTATCGATTGCTGAAACTGGAGCAACTTCCTTGGTGGTGAAAGTGCCGCTAATCTAACGATGTTTTCGGCATATTCAGTATTCAGGAACATGCGATATTTCATAATCATAACCAACTACTGTAGAAAAGCAAATTGGTTAGCATTACTGCGCTGATGTAATTAACTCCTGATAATCCTTTTATGCTTCAAATTATTGAACAATGCACAAAAAACGGTCAGCGGCCCCCATAATGAATACGCGTCGAGGTGCTTCACATGGAGACAGATATATATCTGCAAAGGTATTGAATAATATTGCTTCGTTAGCACAAATATTACATGATCACATTCCCTGGGTAGTTTTCTGGGTATGGTTTAAAAGACTGGTGTTTCATTTTTTTTCTGTCTTGCGGGATTACTGAATTTCTGAAATATCCCTTAAACTAAAGTATAAACCTCGCCATTAATGGGAAATATTCTAAACGTTCTGGGAAATATCATGAATATCAATTATGGCGCACAAAATTATATTAAATTTCGTCGACATCTTAATTTCAGTAACAAAAGACCATAAAAAGTACAGTGACTTTTCTCAGTTCATAAAGCGACTAAATACATTGTTCTAAATTATACGAACTCGGTTTTAGAGGCTCTTTTTTTTTTTTTTGCTTCTAAAAGTGTATTTTTGAGGACGATCCCAATCGTGGCTTTTAAAAATCGCAAAAGTACTAGAACTTTTCTGTCTGCTGGGATGCCGCAGGGCTCAGTTTTATCGCCTTTGTTGTTTAACCTTTATGTAAATGATCTTCCTAATGCTATCTACAAGTGTAAACTATAGCAATACGCAGGCAACATGGTTTTGATGTCATGTGACGCGGATTATCACGTTGCCATTCAAACATTTCAGAAATATCTTATTTCCCCAATGGAGTGGTTTTATGCTAACTTAATTAAAATGAATGCTTCGAAAACAAGTTTTGTTTGTTTTAGACACCCGCTCAAGCAGGTGGGTCAATCAGATACTCTAGCGCTGCATACTTCACCTGTAATTTTTGTGGTTGCGGACCTCTTCAGTATGTAAAATCGGTAAAATACCTAGGAATTTGCTTCAACAGTGATTTGTCATAGTGTACTCACATATTAATGTACACGATTAAGAGGCGGGCCATGTTATCTTTACAATGCCAAGACGTTTTTGCTTTTTTTTTTTTTTGTTATAAAAATGATAACACAGGAATTGGCATATAGTTACTTGCAGTATGGTATAACCATTTTTCCAGCCTGCTCCCTTCTTTGCGTGCCAGAGCAAATTCTTTATGAAAACATATCTTGAAGAGAGATGCGTTTCATAGGCCAGATGTCTTATTAAATACACATATATTTCATACACTTCACCCACCGCCTTTCGGAAAAAAAAAAGTCTTACTTTGGCATTTTTGGAACTCTGTGTTTAAAACGCCATATCTACAGCAGTGACCAAGGAGACAATCACTTTGCTTCGACGTACTGAGCATCAGAACGAGATATGGTGGTCGTAGGCGGATGCACCATGTACCACAAGTTTTCAACAATCGACCAGAATCATTGCTTTCTCTATCATATAAAAGGAAATTTAAAAAGACACTGCGAAATTTAGAACTATGAGTTGGGATTTCTGTTTCACTCTGTTATCATGTATCGAATTGATTCCGGTTTACTTCCTTTTTAAATATATCCCTTCTGAAAATTCTCGAGTTTTTCTCAAGCATGTTCTTGAGTGTAAATAGATATACACCATACTGAATTATACCATGACCTCGCCACCTGCCGAGCTAGTTACAGAAGACTGAAACTTATACCGGCTCGTTAGTGGTACTTAGGACAGTGTTTCTCATAAAAATAAAGCTATATCCTATGTCCTATATTCTACAACAAAATCCAGTAGAAGTTATCTTGAGACTTAGTAGCGTTTTCGTTAATTACGAAGTTACCGGCCGCTAAACGTGACACTGCACAGACTGATAACTGCCTATGCTGATTCTGTGTCCAAACATTTCCTCAGCTATATTTATTTAAAAAAAAATCTTATTAAGTGCAATAATTGTTAGTTAACGTAAGCACGATACCATATGCTTTTTATTTTGTGGGTTTCACCGGGTAAACTTATGTTTGTGAGAGGGCGCGTTAATGATCCCAGAACAAGGAGTCTGACGCATACGTCATTGAACAATCAGGAACCAATCGAAAAGCGATGGAAGCACTTCCATTTTAAGTCAAACCGCCTTTTCAAAGTTCTCAACAACCAAAATACTGTGATGAGCGAATCGGTTGTGCATTATAATACACAAATAATGCAAAAAACCAGAACGAGTCGAAAATGACAAAAAAATCGCTTGTTTTGTCTCCTCCTACTTTTTCTCCTAATTTGCGCTATAACTGCTTCATAGTCCTAAATAACTACAGAAGGTGAGGCCAACTTATGCGTACATTTGCGAGGCACGGACATCAAGAGTTACTACGGGATCTGATTCGAAATAAATAAGCGGCTGCTTATGTACTTTCAAACTCTCAGAGTTTAAAGTGCGTCCTAATTAGCGCGTAATCGGCTTTCATAATCATACAACGTAGGTATGCTCCCTCGCAGCATGTACACTTGTCCCCTGTTATTCGCTATACACACATTCGCAACGTATTTTGCTGTACCAAACCTAGTTTCTTCGCCAAGCGCCCTGGATGGTCCTAACACAAATCTCTGGGCTTTCTGGAGTGAAACCCAGGTCTCACCTTGGCGGGGCTCTCCAGAGGATTCCAGTAGAAGGCAATGGCGTTGTGCGTCACTTCTTCGATCTGGCCCATGATGCCTGTGCTGTTCTTGGTGTCTGCAACAGCCAGGAACAATAATGGCGTCGTTAGCGCGACACTACACGACACCATACTTTCAAAGCATTCCTCGAAGTAAACAGCCATGAAATCATCCAGTAATCTCCTCTCGAGCCAGTATATTAACAACATGGGTTTCATAGCAAATACACTACTGAAAATCGCAGAGAAAACTATCGTCTCCGATCGCTGTCGGCTGCGTTTTAAAAGGAAAATAGACACACACTATTCGTTGCAGACATGTCAAGTAAACCTTTTTGTGAGCAATGTTCTTAAGCGTGAGTGACACCAACTTAAAAAAAAAGGAAAGCAATTTTAAACAACCGTTACTCCAAAACATTTTCTGGGGTCGATCAAAAATTTAGGTTCTGTTTTATACGTGGACAAGATTTTGTAAGTTTGCGGTGCGCGGACGACGGACGCTTTGTGAATCCTTTTATGTCGAAGACTGCTGCCAGAAATGGGAAGCTACTCGTGCATAAATGCCTCCTGTTGTACAAGATACTTCAACGGAATTCGCTTACTGCTAATTACAAACATATAAATGAAAAAAAAAATGCTCATTCCACGATACAAAATTAGCAAGAGAGAAAATGTTAATATTTTCACGTCTGTAGCCTGATAATAATATTCATCCGCGATTTCGCACGAGTGTTAATTTGTGTACAGACTGTTACAAGCATTCTCAAACATAGAATACACCCAATGACATACAAAGCAATGAACGGGAATAAGATGATACGTGCACTTAATATTGTGCCGAACATAAAGGTATATTATTGTCAGCGCTATTTGGGCATGATGGGGCCGACTGATATGAAGTTATTATCATCAAGGAGATGATCTCCATGATAAAGCCAAATATAGTCTGAGGGTTCACTCACATGGCATCTGTGGGCAAAACAGACAAGCACAAAAACAAAAAGAGAGGGAAAGAGAGAGGTGATTAGTGATAGAGCGGGTCCGATATCCGGGGCACTTGGTACGTTCCACTGACCGGCATCGAGTATCCTCTGTTTGACGCTGTGCTGCCTGCTGTGCCAGAACTGCCACGCCTTGATTTCATCCTCGGGCGACTTTTCCTCTCGGAACACGAGCATCACGAGGCTCTGGAAAAGCAGCCATAGGCGGAGCAGGGCATTTGGCAAAAATCCCCAAAAAGCCACACGCGACGCGAGCAACGAATTAATAATGGTGCCTCCTAAGGTTCCTTCCTGCGTCCCGGCAACCACTACCACGTAACTGAGGAGAGCGCACGAGGAAAAGGGTACTGTTTGCTTCTTCGCATGATGCCCCAAAATGCTACCTTGCGTGGAGACCCAGGAGCACAGAGAGACAGTGCTAGATTTATATAGACTGTTCCCAAAATGTTTCCTCTGCGCAGTAAAAGCGTCGCCCGCAAATATCTACTGGCCACGACAGCTGATACTTGATGTTCCCGAGAAACAATAAGCACTGGAAAACAAGGAAAAAAACTGCCAAGGGGCCAGAAATTATTGCACTCGCAACTAAACCTTTGAAGAAGAAAAAATGCAGTGGAGTGTAAGCTCCTTAAAAGATTATGGTAATTGCTCTAACTTAATTCTACTTCTGAGAAAGATAACGTTATTTAAAGAGTTTTGTTGTGCTAGCCAAGATCGTGCATATCACAGTGAAAAAAATTGCTTGAGAAATAAACGAGGTACAAAAGCACTGCATTAAAAAAAAAACATTTAAAATAGTGTCAGTGACGCGTAAATCGCCACTTGAACAAAACTTCTTGGTACTAAAACACAACGTTTAATATACAAAACAATGACTAGTGAATTTTGGGCAGCTTATAAATTAAAATAATGTATTTTTAGTGAGGCTCTCTGTTCCGAGTGTGTTATCTGCTGACTAGACCAACTACACCAAGATACCGTCATGTGTACACGTCTGTCTTAAGAGTGACGACATCGGCTCACTTTGCCTTGGATGCTTTGACCTGCAGCACATGAAGGAGCGCTTCGCCGCTTATGCTTAGTTCTGGCCGGTACTTCGTTGAAGAGGTTTTACCAGCTATATCTTCAAAATCATATCCCGATTGCGTGGCGCTGCTATTGTGTACTGCAAAGAGTGGCATACCACCCGAAAGAACACAGAGACCTTGAAAAGGGAAAACGAATGGTTAACCTCAGCTAATTGTTCTGCACGGCTACTCCGAGCCTGGAAATGTGTGTAAACTGATGATGCCCTTGCAATTTGTTTGATGATCCAGGGATATGTATTTTTCCCTCTATTTTCCATTGAAGGTACCGAAGCAGATTAGCCCCCTTGATTCTCTTCTTGCTTTTCCTCAACTTTTCTAAATCACTGTCGAAACCGGTTATAACGAAATAGCGGCTACAGTGAAGCGAACACGATTTCCCATTCCCTTTTGCACTTCGTTAAAACCGAAGTCCGTTATAACAAAATAGCGGATATAGGAAAGTGATTTCCACCTCACCTTGACTGGCGTGTTCCTCAGGGGCTTGTCCGGGTCGGGGACGTACTCCAGCGTAATACCGTAGAATTGACCTGCTGAACGGAACGGCAGTCAGAGCCATGTGTGGTCGCCCGACACTCAGAGAAACTGCCCACCCTTGTTGATGTACGTGATGCGGTCGTCCTCTCGCCGCTGACTCGTCGAGATGGGCGACTCGAGGTAATATTTGAACCCTACATCCGATTGTCTGCAAGATGAGACGCAAAGCACCAACGTAAGAAAGGATCCTGCTGACGCGATAAGGCCGTACTGCTGAACTGTATGCGTCATCTAGTGAAGGCCAGCGTAGCACACAGGTTGGACGTGCCGCGTCAACGTTAAAAATGGATCGTGTTCGATCACTAAGAAGACGGGTCCCAGCTGAACGCTCATGCAGCACTCGTGCCCAAAGTGTGTCCTACACGGGCCTCCAGTAGACGACGTGGGGAATCCAGCGCTTGAGCCTTGCTTTCTAAGAGATGTCGGATGTCGGCGTCACCGATGTCTCACATTTTTGGTATCTGTATCTTGTCCGCGTCCGAGGCTCTGCCGTACTCGTGCCAGGACCGACGCATCGACTGCGAGCTGCCCGGCCTGCTGCCGCTGCTAGCCGTCCCGTTCGTCTGCTCGGGGGAGGTGAGCATCTGCGCCTGCGACAGCTCGGAGTAGTCGAAGATCTGCAATACAGAAACAATATCGATCTCAGGCTTGGCCTGAGCTTCTCTTTCAGCCCATGTCGGTAATATACGGGCGTCCACTTTCTAAGTAGTTATAGCAATGACGCAGGATCATTTAGCTCCTATTGGAATTTTAAAGGCCGATTTATTAAAAGGAAAAACAAAACACAGAGGTAATATTAACTGGTTAATTTCTGTGAAAAAGCCCCGAGGCTCCTCCTCACCCGGGTGTGGGGAAACGGGGAAGCGGAAGCACCCCGGTTGTCTTTGCTTTCGTTACTTTCAACGGGTGACCACGGTCCTCCCGAGCACCCCGCGGCAAAGGCGTTGTCTCTTCCTCTAAGGGAGCGTTTTGTTTTTAAGTGTGCGCGTGTTTTGTTGTGTTCTCCAGCCCACAGAGTACGCTGGTGACGATCGAATTTCGGGTAAGGAGCTGTGGCGTTGCGCCACTCTGTCTGGAACCCAAGGTTGTGCCGACGTTGCGGAGCTGTGAGACGAGGCCGTTGCAAATTTGATCTGCAGCCGGGTCGGCCCCAGCCGACCATTGGAGGGTTGACACCACGTGACTTCGACAAAGTTTGAAACTCTTGGTTGAAACTTGCCTGTGGGCGAGGGAGCGAGAGCCTTCGAAAGCCTCGGACGAGGCGAGGGAGTTCAGTTGTGGACAGATTTGGACATCTGTAAGACCTATTCCATCCGAATATGCCAACGTCCCATACTATGTACAGTACATAGATTGTAAAATAAATTGGTTCACCAAAAAACTCGCAAAATCTCCATTGCCTCCTAAGAATTTCAACGACCGTCGTCAGCCTGCCAAATCTTGCAGGCCCAAAGCATCACCAACGTACGAACGAACCATCACTATTTTAATGAAAATTATATCAAACCAGCACAATATCTAAGATATTATAAAACTGCACAAAACAAAAACAAAAGTGTATCCATGGGGATGTCTTTCTGGTCTCAGCATTGAACTAAGTAAGCCACCACCTTGGGCAAAACACCAAATATATTGATCTGAGTTTGCAACTGGGCGCACCAACATTCAAGGTCCTGTCAAACAGAAACAAGCTTTACTCAACGGAAATTTAGTAAAAGATTAGCGACATGAATGTTAAGCTTCCTTAGACAACATATATGTTAGGCCTACACGACTTTCAGTGTAAAGTACATCTTAAATTTAGTTCCCACCTGCGGTAGGCTGGCGGACTCCCTGGGAGTCATGGTGGCCTCTCCGATGCCGGAGTCGGGCGACGGCAGGTCAACACTGAGCAAGCTGCCCTTGAAGCCGTTGACGGCCGCCGCAGAGCCGTTCTGGCGGATGTAGCGGTCCACAAAGCCAGGCTCCGGCTCGGCGTAACCACCGCCACCCGCCGCCGCAGCGGCCGCCGCAGCCACAAGTTGCTGCTGGCGCACCGCCTGCTGGTACTGGTCTCCATTGCCCGCAGAGTAGTAGTCCGTGCTGGGTCGGTAGTACTCCGACGCCCCACCGGAGTAGATGGGCCGCGGGGGACTCGCACCACCAGAGAAGGCGCTCGTGGTCAGCACGCTGAACAGGTCTCCTGAGTATGGCTGCGCGGGCTGCACCGTGGCGAAGACGGGCGAGTAGGGGCTCTTGGGCTCCATCATGTCGTCCGACTTGGGGCCCTCAGCAGCCTCCTGCTTGATAACCACGGTGGCGGACACCTCCTCAGCCTTGGGTTCGTCGGCGAGGGCAGCCTCAACGAGGTCCCCTCCGTCGTTGGCTTCGGACTTTCCCATGAAGAGCGCTTCTTGACGGCTCGTCGCCGGGGACGCCGGGCTCTTGCTCGTTGTCGGGGGTGACGAAGAGGACGTGGCCGGGACCGAGACCGCGTGGCTGTAACGGTACCGCCACGTGAATCTCGGCACCCAACTGAGCCCCTACCGTCGCCTTCACTGATCCACAATAATCGAACGAAGCAATGTTTGCTTAATAGGTCTATAGGCCCTAGACTCGTCAAACAAAAAGTTGGGCCGAAGTTTACGGCGCACTCCGATTGAACTCTCGCGACGATGGCGTCACTAGTATGCCGCCGAGGTTCATTAGGCGCGTTTCGTGAATTTTTGGCTTCCAATTTGGCGACTCTAGAGCCCCAGAAAGACCCAAACAGTTAGAGAGCAATCCTTCTATGCTATGGTGGTACGTATTTGAGATGAAACCCACTAGGAGCCTCAGAATGTGTTTTTTATGCCCAAGAGGAAGTATAAACCTTCTCGGTGATCAAGGAAGGCTGGACAAAACTATCCAGAATATACTTTTTTTTCAACAATTAACTAGGCGAGTGTTTCTTTGTTGACGAAGAACATGTCCCTGATAGTGTCGTCCAGTTTCCTGGAACATCTATGGTGTCTCATTATGCGTGTTTCTCAAGATCGAGAGATATTTCGCTCGAAAATGTAGGCCGGCTGCTTTTTTTGTTTTTTATATTCATCTTTTTCCGGAGAGCAAAGCCAGTCCCAGTGTTCAAGAACGTCTCATCAACAACGGTTCAAAAAAGCAGATAACGAGCGCTATACCCCTCAGCTCTTGCACGAGAGTTAAGCTAGAGTACGGCAATACGCTACACTTATAGGGAACTACATGTCGCATTTCAGAGCCGCCTTAAAGATGTATAGAGCTCACACTGAAGCGCCATCCTAATTCAAAGCAGACGATTGATTGAAATCACTTTAATGCCGATGCGTTTCTGAACAAGGGCAGCTCGGTCAATTGAATCATTGACGCCATTAAAGAGAACCCTTGTTCTGGTCGTATATTTACAACATTAAACCTAGCCTGCAGTCTACGGGGCACTCCAGGGTATAATTTTATGCGAATGCAGAGAAATAAAAAGAGATTCGGAGTCGCTGTTTCACCGCTCGAAGAAACAGCAATCAACCCGACTTGGCGTGCCGGGAAGCCATCGACGATGGACGATCGACGGCATTTGAAACGAGGGAGGAAGGGGGGGGGGGGGGGGGGGGGGGGGGGGGCAGCGAACCGTGCAAAGATAAGGGCGAGTTCGCCGTCCTACTCGAGTTGGAAATTCGTCGAGCGTCCATGTCTGTGGACACCGACTGCAGGACTGCCATCGAGATAAGGTTCCCCACGTCCAAGGACAGCGCCGTCGAAGCAAACGACGTGGAAGGTGACGCCGTGTTTTGGCCGAAGAGGGCAGTAGCCGCCGCCCAAAGGCATAGATTACATGAAAGAGTTGGGAGTAGACAGCTGGCGTGGCCTCCACAACAGATCGTCAATTCCGTCAGAGACGCATCGTCGTGATTGCAGAAAGCATATTCTGAAAAACATTTTTTTTTAATTTTCCAGAGTTTTGTGCAGCACTGTGGAAGCCGCATAAGGGGGAGGGAAGATGTACCTCTTTTACGCACTTCGTGGAGCAAAATATCCTATGATGGGCTGGGAAAAGGGACGTTCAGTGTATGCTTCTCCGACTGCTGTCTTTACCGCGTCCTAAAAAGTGATGTCTCGATTTCCGCGCATGATTATGCCACAGAAGTGTCACGCCGTCGGCGGTCGCGACCCTGCCGGTGTCACAGCAATGGTGGTAAACGTTCCAAACGCTTGTTCTCCTGCAGGTCGCTCTCCAGGTTGAGAGTCCACGAAACCTTCGTCAGCCAGGGGTTGGGACGCCGCGACGACGGCGACACTCGCGCTCAATCACACTTTTTGAGCGAACCTCTGCACCCAATCGTAGGATCACATTCGAAAGCATTACACTCCGGTTTTCCTGACGTAATGTGTTGCCACTTCTTGACCAGTTTTGATGGATGCATGGAGTAGGGCGCTAAACGCACCAGTCGGAAAAGAGTTCTAGGCAGCGTAGTTCAGGGTGTATGTCGCGAAGATGTTGTTAATTACTTACGGATTATAAGTGAGAGGAGACAAAGTATTTCGTCTAACTTATTAGATAGTTTATTAGCTAATTCCGTTACTTCCGAAGACGATGTCCGATTCTCCGCCGACGCCCTTGCGATGCATCGCATACGCAAGGGCGTCCGGAGCGATCTACCAAACCTTCCTGTTGCTATCAAGAACTACCAAACGACAACCTCCCGACAATTTGGCGTCTGTCACAGGGCAGTGCACAATAAGGAGGCTGCCCATTTAGACGCACTTGCCTGGGAATATTGGGAACGGGGTTGAATTTGCCTTTTCAAACTGCACGTACCATAAGTTTAACGTTTACATTTGATCAAAGGTATCATATTTGAGACGAAGTATCAGTCATTCGACTTTGCTGAACTGTTGCAACTACAAATAGGTTTCTCTTCCCTAAGTTTGACGGCCAAAACTACGAGCAGTTTGTCTGAAGGAGAGAAGTCAGAGGGTACTTTAGAGTAGACTTGTGCATTACGTGTTACATGTAATGGATTACTTGTAATCGATTATATTTTAACTGTACTTTTGTAACGCTTTAATTACCTCATTTAAAATTTAAAGAGTTACGATCCTTGAAATTGAATTACTTTTTACTGTAATCGATTTAAAATCCCCCATTACAATTTTTCTCAATTTCTTTCCCCTTTTTTTTGGGGGGGGGGGGGGGGGGAGGGGGGGGGGCAGATGTGCTGAAGTTACTCAGCTCTAAACAACGATTTTTTTTTTTCGAAACCCCTAAGCACGGGACTTCGAGGGTTGGAAGGCCATTTCACTGTGCTTCGTTTCCTGGGTACATTTTTTTTTGGTACACCGGATACTACGTCCGGGTCTTTTTGTTTTATTTTCGTCTTTTTCACCAGAGGGATTGAGTGTGTCGGTGTCACTGACTCATCATTTATGCTGATGATACAACACTACTTTTTTCAGCTAACAATATCGACACACTTGCAGAAACCACTAACAACACACTGGAATATTTACATAAATGGAGTGAAGCAAACGCTCTACTGATTAATACATCTAAAACAAAAGCGATAATATTTAAGCCACATAATAAATTGGTAAATATTGACTTGCGCCTGAAACTTGGCCCCTCTATCATTGAAGTCGTCCCGAATGTAAAAACCTCAGGTGTAATGTTTAATGAAAACATCTCATGGGACACCCACATTCAAAGTGTAATAAAAAAAATTTCAAGTGTTGTTGGCATTCTCAACAAGTTCCGTTCAAGTTTGCCAGTCAAAATTAAGCTTCTCATTTACAATTCTTTATTCATGTCACATTTGAATTATTGTCACTTGGTCTGGGTCACATCAACTACAACTAACTTGGACAAATTAACGATTCTTCAAAAGAAGGCAATCCGAGCTATAATCAAAGTACCACAATCAACCCACACGAAACCATTGCTTAAATCATTGAACGTCCTATCCTTAAACAAACTGTACGAATACACTTTACTTATTCGATATATAGCAAGTATTAAACAAAAGGCGCCTGACATTGGTAACATAGCAGAATTAACAATAACCTTATAACGTACGTCACGAAGAAGTATGAAGGATACCTTCAGTCAAACAACCTATGGAACTCAAATGCTAAAACATCGCCTTCCTTTTGTCTATAGCCTAATTTTAAACGTGCATTCTGACTATTGTTACAGTGATTTTTTTTAGGTATCTGACTTTTTTTTTTTCTTTTTCTTTCGATTGCTTGCCGTTTGCCAAAAAAGGGTGCGTGAACCTCGTCAAGCCGACATCTGTCGGCTTTTTGTTCATGCCTCCAGTGCCTGTATTCCTGTACAGACGCCAATAAAATTATTGATTGATTGATTGATTGAGCTCTAAACGAACAACTGAGTGCAACACCCCAAGGATTATGCTACAGTAATAAAGAAGTTGAATGAAAAGTAACGTGGGAAGTAATCGATTACTTTCAAATATATTTTCGGTTACTTTTTTGAGTCTGTCATTGTAATTGTAATCGGTTACTTTTCACAGTGAAGTAATTGTAATTGTAATGGGTTACTTTTTTTCTGCAACGTGTACAAGTCTGCTTTAGAGGCGCTCGTACGGGTTTGTCGTCCAGTCAGATGAAGGCGTGAAGGCAGGATAGTTCACGCATTTCAGGGACATGCACCTTCGATTAATTTTGGAGTTATAATTTACGGCTTTGTTTCCTCGCTTCTGAGCTCGATCAGGGTTTGTTTCAAACTTAAAGCATAATCGAATGATATACTGCATTCTTTGACCGGATGGGCTTGATTAGTCGCTTAGTCTTCCGACATTGAGTTGTCTCACTTCAATATGGTGTTGGTGGGATAAAGCGGGTATTTGGGAGTACTGTCGGTTGCAGATTAAGGACAGCCCGACAAGCTTCACCCACAAAGCCCTCCACTTTTTGCACTTTAGCAGAGGGAATGCTGGAGAGGAGTCCAGTGAAGAGTGAGGAGACCGCGATCGGCGACCAGAGAGCTTTGTCGGAGAGGTCAGGTAGCGGAGAAACTAAGCGTGCAGAGAGCACCAGTGATGTCGATGCTTACACCAACCATAGGCCAGTGTTCTTAAATCTATCAATCGACTAGCTTCACCAAAGGGAGTCTTTCGAAAGCGGTTCTTCTCTTTTGTGCGGGAGAAGGTATATATGAACGGATAGCCTTCCTTGCATCACCAGCGGCAAGACTGTAGGGCCAAGAGAGAACCGTTTCCAAACGACGCTATTAACTGCGCGAACTTTTGCTCCAACCTTATAAATACAAAAAAAAAAAAATCACAGTAGAATTATTTTTGACCGTAGGTAATGTGCATCCAACATTCCACCGGTTCAGACGCTAGTGTCAGTTTGGCGGGCCGATGGCTTAGCGAGCGCCACCGAGCGGACGCACCACGTAAAGGCGCAAGGTGTTTTGGGAATCTGGTCAACTGACTTTGGTAGATATTGACGTTGACACCTGAACTACAAACAAAGCCGGCCGGGATAGCACTGCTCTTGGCACGCACAGTTTCGCTTTGAAGCCTCGTACAACGCTGACATTTATCTTCCCGTAGCACCTACTACAAAGTTTCTAGGCGAAATTTGACAGCACGGTTGTGAAATTAAGATCATGCTTCAATTCTTGAAATATATTATGCCTAAGAAAATGAAAATGCTAAAGTTAATTAAGCCCCTTAATACATTTATTGCGAAATAACCCATTTCTTTTATTTGCAGTAAACGCCACGGCCGGTAGTAACCAGCTTTGTCTGAAGGATAGGGAAAAAACATAACGAAAGTTTACTTTAAGACATTACGAGCACCTAGAAAATGTAAAAATACTCAAAAAGCCGGGAGACGTCATAATTAAAATAAGAGCACTGACTTGTCACAACAGAAAAAACAATTTCATTAGACGTTTCGCCTCCCATGCGGGAGGCATCTTCAGTAGTCACAAAGGAAATGCAAGGTTCAACCTCAAGTCGACGCGACTGAAGACTGAACTGGTGGTCCATGCGTGGACAACGGGGCATTCTTTCGACTTTCCGGCCGTGACGACCTTGGCGAGGGAGGACAGATGGAGGCCCCGAAAGCTCCTAGAATCGTGATTTTTTTGCAGGGAGACATCCGTGTGTAACAAAAACCGCGGCCCGCAAGTCGGCTCTCTTATTTTAATTACAATTAGAAAAGAAAAACAGCTTTTACAGGCGCAACTCTGCCAATGTTCCAAACATAAGAAAAATATTAAGAATGGTAAGAGAGGATCACAGTTGCTCTGTTAGCCAGAGACTATATGATAAATTTCACCTTATGGTGTAACGCTAATGAATCTATCGAAATGAATCCAATGCCTTGTGGGAGTGCCACGTGACCTTCGGACGGTGCGCGGCGACCCGCGGGACACGTAGTCATGTGGTAACACTCGCTGTGTTACAGTGGCTAAGACAGCTCGTCGCGTCCACTGCGTTTCATGGTAACGCGAAGCGGAGGGAGCAGAGGAGATCACGCACGTCCATATCTCGGGCAGGGTGGCGGCCATCTGCTGCTGTGGCTTGAGGGCCCCGGCGTACTCGTACATGAGGGCCTGCTCCTCGGAGATGTTGAGCATCGCCGTGGTGGCGGCCGTGAGCGGGTGGTCGTAGTAGGCCCTCCAGGCGGCGGCCACGCCCCCCGCCGAGGCCGGCCCCTGGGGCGCGTCCCCCCCGTCCGGCAGCACCATGGCGCCCGACATGCGCTGGTCCGGCAGCACCAGGGCGGCCAGCTGCTGCTGCTGGTCGGGGCCCTCGACCAGCACCAGGGCCACGTTCTTCACGCAGGCGCCCTCCTCGAGGTCGGACGCAGGGGAGGCCCCGCCGCACTGCGCCGTGACGGCAGCACGGTGCATGCAAGGACCGGGCCTTTGTCAAGGATCATCCCTTCCTCCCTTCTTTTTGGTGGCACCTCGGAGAAAAAAGCCACGCCTCCGATAGAACAAGGCCGGGGGGACTTTAGTGTCTACGTAGCCTAAAGATCAACGTGGTGCACAGGCCGGACGTGAGTGCCGTGTCACAGGGGCAGAAGGAACAAGTGTTCGTCAAGAGCATCCGAAGGAGCCTTCGTCCAGAACATGGCCCCAATCTTTCCTTCTTTGATGGCACCACGCGAAAAGAAGTGACACCTCCGAGCTAACAAGGCCAGTGGTCTTGATTGCCTACGTCACCTAAAGAAGGCCAACGCGGGGAACAGATTTTATACGAGTGCTGCGTCTGCGTTCGGCTGGAGCTAGTGCACAATCGGCGAGAAGACGAGTTCCAACCAATCGCTGACGCAGCACTCGTGCCCAATCGGTGCCCAGCGATGGCCTTCTTTGAATGACATAAATTATTGAGCCCTCTGGCTTTTTTTTTTTTTATATAGGAAGTCTTCGCGGAAGTTGCATGCTGTGAAATCGGAAGAACATAGGTTCTATACTTTGTTTCCTTTGAATTTGAAGCGAAGCAGACGCTACGAGATGCTGAGTTCAATAAAACAACGTGAACATCGCTTTTTCTTTTTCTTTTTTTCTTGGGGAGGTGGGGTGTTAAGAAATCGCTTAATTGCTGCAGCTGCTTCTTCCTCTGTTCATGCCAAGGATCTGAGATCGCGTCTGCAGCCTCGAGTGCAACGAAAATCATTTGAGCGTTTGTACATACGTTTGGGTTATGGGGGAAAAAAATGCGGCGACGCTTACGAGTATTGGAGTTCACCTGACGGGTGTATCTGCAAGGTCCCGGTCTCCAGTAGCGGCCTTTTCAAAATCAGATTGCTTACGTTAGTGCAGTTCAGCTTCGTACAGCGTTAAGCTAGGCTAAAGCTCTACGTACGGGTTAGGTTAGTGCGCCATCACATGCACAAGTATAATCTGGCGATACGAGGTCATTTATTGGAATATGCTTTTTCGCGTACTCTCTGCAGGTAGCTCGAGATTCCCCTGGTAAAACTCCCAGTTTTTACTTGTTTTCGGGTACCTTTATGGTTGGGCTATTGATTTGTTTTTTTTCCCGCGATCACGCGCTGTCGGCATTTGGTAGAACGGAACGTGGTACAACAATAAGAAGAATAAGAATATTGAGGCAGCCTTGGTCGGGTTATGCTGAATTAGGTTAGTCTAGGTTAAGGCTATAGGTTATGTTAGGTTAGGTTACGTCAGTTTAGATTAGGTTAGGTTAGGTTAGCTTAGTTAGGTCAGAGCCGTTAATACTGAGAGAGTTTGGCGTTCTTAAGGAGGTTTTGACAGCCTGGCAACAACAGCCCCTTGTCGGGCAACCGGGGGAGGACTACTTCCGTCCGCCATTTTGTGTCTTTGACTTTTAGGAACTCTATGTGATTTCGCAGGAATAAACAAGACAAAGAAGTAACGCCATTTCGTGTTATCGTGAAACCCGCTGGTCCTAGCGTGCAACAAGCTCCGCCCATTGGCCAAACTCTCTCAGTATAAACGGCTCTGGGTTAGGTCAGGCACGTAGCCAGGATCTTGTTTTGGGGAAGGGGGAGGGGGGCGGGGGGGGGGGGCGCCCATGACAAAGGGCATTATAAGGAGGAGGAGGGAGAGGAGGGTCCCAGCAAAATGGAAGATTTCGGGGGGGGGGGGGGGCCCATGCCTTCCCCCCGCCCCCCCCCCCCCCCCCCCCTGGCTATGTGCCTGGGTTAGGTTATGCCAGTTTGGTTAAGTTAGGTTAGGTTAGGCTGTGTTCGTTTCTAACTATCAAGTCACGCCTGCGGAATGGGGCCAGCTGGTATGGCAACGCTGAAAATGATAAAGCACCGGTATCTTTTTGCATTGATATTGTCTCCCCTCGTTTCTAGTAACTTTTGAGATCCATATAACGGAATTCGTTGTTGTTGTTGTTTGCCAAAAATGTTCACCTGCTGCTGGGGACCTTCCTGAAGCGCGGCTAGCGCGCTGCCGGAGACCTGTGAGCCCGGCACCACCACCAGGGTGTGCACGGAGGAGTTGCCGGGAGCGCCGGAACCGTTGCTGGGAACCCTGCTGCTGTTGCCACCGCCGCCGCCAACGCCGCCGCTTTCCGCCGGGGCGCCGCTGCGCAGAAAAAAGTACATAGCTCCCGTCAGGCATTTGTTCGCAGAAGATACTCTGATGACATATTGTGAGATGCTGTTAAAGTATACCACAGCACGGTAGAACCACTCTGTACGCCAACAACTGGTAAAGACGAGGTGATATTTCGGTGAAGGCCCGCTCACGTACTTGCGTCGTTCGGTCACGACCGAGTTTTCGCGATCTCTATTCGATGGGACAACACAGCGACAGGCTGGGGCCATTTATGAGGTGACCCTGAAACTGCAATTCCTGTCCTTTTTTTTTTTTTCTGTCGTCACCGGAGTCTCGGGTAATTCTACAATCATGAACTTACATCAGCTCACCTGCGCCCTAGCGTTTTGTTAGTTAAAGCGAGGTTTGTTGTGTTTTTTTGAGTATTTGGAACATCAAATACGCGTACTGCCTATGAGAAATGATCGTTTGTAACATCGTAAAAACAATTTTAAGGTCGAAAAGAAAATTATTATACTCGAGAATAGAGGACATATATATAAAAAAAAAGCCAAGTGTTTCACACCTAACCGACAGATGGCGCCACTGTGTTTCCTCGTCGTAAGAGGCTCCATGAGGTTTTAAGGCACTTGGCCATGAGCAGTCGCACATGTATGAACCAAACTTGAAAAAAAAAATCTTTAGGGGAGTGTGTAATACTGTAGTCACTAACAAGATGAGACCGGCAGGGCCGTCCTTTCGAACGCCTGGCCTTGAGAACGCACTCGTTGCCTTCCGCCATGCTTTACCTGCACGCGCACGCTCGAGGCTCACGAGACACCGACGCATTATCGAAGGTAGGGAGCACGCGCTGAATGTGGGACGACTGAGACTCCTTCCTTCCTGCCGTTCTCACCTCGTCAGTGGCTATGCTAGAGACATCTGGGGCCCTACTATAGCGAAGGACTGATATAACGAATAATTTGATATAGCGAAAACACTGATATACTGAGAAAATAATGAGGCACGTCCATTGGCAGAAGTTACAGGAATGACAGTTTTAGTAATGTCGGTGAAATATAACTCGAAGCAGTAAAAAATTTATTACAGACTGATAAAAAAAAAGCATTTGTAATGTGAAGGAACTTTAATGTACACTTGTAATACTGTTGCAGGCGGTATGGGACATTGAATTAGTCAAGAATTTATATAGCCATAATAGTTGATATTCAATAATATAGTTTTTTCTTCAAAATAAAATGCAGGTGTTTTTTTTATTTTTAAAGAGGATCTACTGTAACTAGCAATAAACATCATTGCTTTCCAGTCCAGGTAGAATAATCAAGCCAACATTTACATTGAAACTGCAATCTCAGTCAGATTCTTGTATCGATCTTCATGAAGAAAAAAAATCTATCAGACTTAATATGACTATACACGCTCCCAAAAACAGACCCATACCTCTACTCAGTATAATCAGTAAAACAAGGCCTCAATTTCTCAGTCTTAAATTTAAAAAAAAATGTATAAGTAGTCATTTCGTGTTTGAAAAAGCGCCTTTTCGTTAGTTTGAAAGTTAGCAGTACTCTTCAAATGAGATTTCATCTTTTCATGATCTTAACTGTTTCCAAATAAGCCTGAATCTTGGCTTAGCACGTTTTTCGGCGCTTTATAAAAAGTAATTCAATATATATATATATCAGCGCCCGTCACTTTGCGGCGTCCACCCACAGAGGTGCGTCCATCCAAGTTTTACAGGGCTCGTGCGTGGCGGCTAATCGTTCAGCGAAGCTAGAACAGCGCCATTCTCCTCGTGGATGTTTACAACGACGCAACACCGGGTATTGCCGAGGTTATTAGACGTTATTTGCGAGGAGGTAGAAATATAGAAGCGCTTCATCTAGCCTGTTTACAGAGAGCTTGATGTTTTGCCAACACGAAACCCGCGGACTGCGTGTTTACGTCACCCGCCTCGAATGAGCGCGGTGTATAAAATAGGCAAGAATCCTGCGTCGCTTTTCGATTGAGCTTCGAGTTCAACTTCAACTTTAACTTCAACTTCAACTTTATTGTTTCTCTCCAGGAGATAGGACAAGGAAGAAAAAGAAAAAAAAAGCAGACTGTTGTCGCTTGACAGAGTTTCTCCTACCCAACAACAACGAGAGAACCTTTTTTTACATACTAGAGACCCGTAGAGCAAGGTTTGCATAAGATCAAAACACACAACATTAAAAAAATATATATATATATGACGTACATCACGAAACTTTCTTGCAGGTCGGAGGTCCCATCAAGAATAGGCACAAATAATACTAGAGAAACAATGAACGAATATCCTTTCTGCTCAAACTCATCAAGTCCGTGCCCAGTCTATATGTTTTGTTTATAATATGTTAGAAGAAGTTTATAACTAACATTTTATATGTTAGAAGAAGTTTATAACTATAATGCTCTGTAATTAGAACTATATGAAGGTTTTTGAAAAGTTGTAATGTGTGAGCGTCGAACTCCGCATCGCACATAATTCGAATTATTCTCTTCCGGAGAACATGCAAGTGATGCATATTTGGTGCTTCACTTATGCTACACGAGCACTTTCCCAAAGGTGAGGCGGCGTTCGATTCCGCGGCTTCGTCTGCCAAGCGGTGCGTCATAAACACAAGCAAGTAATTAAAGTTGTCTTTACGGGTGAAGGCTTCGACTTAGCAGCCCTGTCAGATAAATTCGCGCATCACTATACGAAGCTGAACGTGCGTACAGCGACTGGTGTAAAGGTTTGTGCATAAAACACGCGGTGTTGTGCTTCTTTCAAGTAGTGACAACCTTGGGGACACCGACCAGATGGTACACCAAAAACGGTACACCGAAAAACGACATGGTCATTTTTAAAACACGCTTTTTCAGGCCTCCTGGCAGTCACTGTGTATCAAGAACACACACACACACACACACACACACACACACACACACACACACACACACACACACACATATATATATATATATATATATATATATATAACCAAGGTAAAAAAAAAACTACTGCTAATTTTTGTGTCTGTCTGCGAAACTGATACTTGCCTAACCCATATAACTTATTACGAAGGAGGGTATGCAAGCAAGCGGTGTATCAGTGGCAGTTCACTGCGCCAACACCCGCTTGGAAGTTCGGGATTGTTCTGTGAAGGCTACCAGTCTCCTCCTGGAGTGGCATCGCCGAGCCGACCCCGCAGGATCGGTTAAAGCGAGGCGCCATCTTCCGGCATCTCGAGTGAAGTTCTTTCCACAGCTGAGATTTAAGCTACTCCATTTGTGATGAACAGAGAGAGACTCTCTGGTCATCACAAAAGTTCGAGGGTGTCCAAGGAAAGCCCATACATAAGTCCGCTGCCCGCTCCATCGAAGTGCCAACGGAGAAGCCTCGTTCGTCGCTGCTGAATCGAAGCCGACACCGAACAAGTGCCCCGCCGTCGGTGCGGAAGACGCTTCTCCGCGTTCGCAGGCGTCGAAGGTCGACGACTCGCGCGCCAGGGTGACTGGGCACTCGGGACGGCGAGGAGCGTCTGTGCGGCCCCACGACGCGCCCCCGGGCGTAAGCGATAACATGGACGGGGGGAAGGGGGGGATGGATGGGCTGGCTAGAGCGCATGCGCAAGACGACCCCTCGCGTTCGCCGACCTCCGGTGTAGCGTTGGGCCAATGCGCTCCCTCGTGCAGGGAGGGCTGCCGCTCTTCCCAAGGGGTACAGCGCGGACGCCACGAGCAGCAGCAACACGCGCGAAGGCTCGGCAGTTTAGTTTACCAACGAGCGCGCTCCGCCTCGCCGTTTAGCTGAAGCAGGGAGAGGGCCGGGGAGATTGCCGAGCCTATCGGAGCGCCTCAACTGTTCCACGTGGAGCTCGGCCGTCAGGAGCGGCGATGTACGGGGAGTCAAGGTCACGTGGCAAACTCCGGTCGTTTGATTGGACGAGAGCCAGTGACGTCATGAGAACCCGACTCAACGGCCTAGCTCTCGTGTCGCCGCCTCTCTTCTTTTTTTGCCCACATGCATAGTCTCAACGAGGGGAGTGCTGGGAAGGAACGACCGCTTGCTGCGAAAGGTTTTATACTGCACTTGAAGTTACGATGGACCGTGGAAGACGCTAGGAATCCTCCAAGCCAACTGCGTGCTGCGCGAATGTCACGCGGTGTTTGGGAGCGGTGCGCAAAGATGACCGGGGTACCCGGTCAGGTGACACGTTTACGCCGCTTGATTGGATGGGCTGGTTTCTTAGCGTGAGCTTCGATCCATCGTTAGGTCAAACGGAGCGTAGTAGGGATGGATCGTCGTAACTTCTGGTACGCGGTCATATGCGTGGACCACGTCTCGGTGATCGGTTTCTGCTCTTGATCACAGACTGTCGTCATCGCGATTTACGAAAACGCTTGCAGAGTCCATTGCCATAGTTTGGCGTTCCACATTACGACATACAGGATAATACGTGCTGAATTCAATGTTACAGGCGTTGCATAAATATCGACGACGGAATATGGAATTGGTTAATTGAAAATCCATTTAGCGAGTCGCCGTCCTGCATCCCCTCAAAACTAGAGCAACGCATTTGTGTAATCAATAAAATGTAAGCCCCGTAACTTCGTCGTTGTTTTCTGCTCAAGAAAATTGGTACGATTCCGACATTGCAGATGATGCTGTCGGCAATCGAAAGGAGACGACAGGACAAGGTGATAGAACAGACAAAAGATTTACGAATGCCAAGCCAGCACGTGGGGGCCTGTCGCGAGACTGTCGTGCGCCTGGTCTTCGTACCTTCGTACCTTCACCTTCGTACCAATATATGCGCATATCTGCAACGTCCAATAAACATACGCGCCACAACTATAGAAATTCTGGCAACGATGACACATATTATACAGAACTGCCACAGTTTAAAAAAGAATGCGCACAAACACGACCTTCAAACTAACGTCATCTGTTCGACACTCTGTCTTTTGCTTCCCGTTCCTTTTACCTTTCGTAATGACGCTATCACGAGCTCGGCTGCGCGTCGAGTCATTTTTCAAGTTTCCTTTGTGCCTCTGCTCTGGACCAGTTTTCTTCTGGCATTGAACGTTTTGAAGGTTGGAGAGACCTTAGAGAAGGGGAAAGGCTTACATGATTCGCAAAACAACCCAATACTAAGGAGAGCGTTCAAGAGTGGTGAGCAAAGCGCTTCCTCGGTATTAAGGCTCGTTCACACACGTCGCTTGCATGCGACTGCTTCCGTTGCAGCCGGAGCGACCGGACCGACCGCTCTGTGCCGCGCGCACACACAACTGCAACTACTGCAACTACTGCAACAAGCGCAGCGGGTCGTCAGCACGGCGACCGCTTCTACGCCACTGTCAGCTGTTTCAACGGTGCCTCTAAAAAGGGGACGCACTGCCACGCAATGCCGTAGCAGAATATAGACATGCAGTTTTCTATAGCCTAAAGCTTTATTATTATTATTTATTTTTTTCATGATAAGCTTGCAGGGTACAGTAGAGGAAAAAGAAAAGAAAAAGATGCAGTACGCCGTCTTGGACGACCAAGACACTCTAATACACAACTTTGCCAATAGTACAAATCTCGCCACACACCTTTTCTACGATTATAATAGACGATGTAATTTTAGCAGCGATATAGCAACGTAAAAATATAATTTTGGGATCACAGATAGACGTTGCAAGCGTTCAGGATTGCTAACACTAATCAATTTTCTCAGGTGATGAAAACGCGTGAAAATTCGCATCCTTTATACGATACGCGCCAGTAATACCTTGAACTTGAGCACATGCATGAAATGCGCCAAATAAGAAATCCGGGCGATGTTCGAGGACACAAATGCTTAGAAAGCACCACTGTAGTCGAAGTAAACGAACACGACGGCACGGGCGTTTCTGCTGTCTTGAGAGTGCCGCCACGACATCGCCGCAGGAGTGGGTGGATCTTCCCTTCCAGTACGTGCGAGGGTTATCACAGACACACACGACGAAAATTCACAAGGATAGCGTTTTTACGCGGAACGATGAGCTTTCACCACGCCGTCCACGTCGACGATCACCACCGACGCCATGTTTGCAGCCCGGCACGACCGGCATGAAACGCGCGCAACCAGTTCTCCTCGACCTGTGATTGGTCTGTCGTTGCGGTTGCTTCGGTTGTTTCCATGGCAACGCAGCGGAAAAAGTTGGGCTCGCTCCAACTCCTTGCGACGTGAACGACCCGTGCGTGCGTCCCTCCGTCGCTATGCAACTGGTGGTTGCAGACCCTTGCAACGGTCGTTTCGGTTGTTCCAGTCGTTGCGGTCGCTACGGACGCACGTGTGTGAACGGGCCTTTACTGTCAGGCTTCCATCGACAGCGCAGTTCTTTGCGCCTGATCCTCATCGCTCGTTACCGATTTCTAGGGATTCAAACTTGAGTGGAATTAGCGTAATGGTTAGGAGGTTGGTTTCCCTCGTAAATGCTTCTGACTTGGCGTCTGAGAACTCTACGTGGATTTGGAATACCATTTCTTTTAGCTCCTGTCATTCGTGGCAGCAAAATCTAATGAGTTAGATAACCCTATTTGTTACCTTGCACGTTGTTGCTGCTATTTTTGGAACGTTTTAAGTACGTTACAGCCTAAGAAGAATCTCTCCTTGAAGGATGTTAATAACCTTGTCCAAGAATTAAAGCCCTAAGAAAGATGTTTCAGCGACACTTAAGGGTGCTGCTGAACACCCTAAAAATAGGGTGATGGCGATCCCCAGCCGCATTATAGAGGATTCGCTTTTAAGAGCAACAAGTGCAAAGAAAAAACACCCGGTGCAGATCTCGCATGCACAAAAGCAGCCGTTCCAGCACAGCAGCATTGAAGAACACATAAGAACGGCATCATGACACTCTTAACTGCTCTACCGCTTTATTTACTCGACAGTTAAAAGATACTCATCCGCAGGTGACCTCACGCAATTACGAAGGTCACAAGTAGGTTGCTCTTTCCTTGTCAATATTGGACCCAAAAATTAAAGAAATTTATAGTTCTCTAAGAAAATTTGTCTCGTAGATGGAATAATTATTCGATATAGCCGCTGAAACAACCTGCGCTGTAGCCTGTTGAAACGGGTACGTTAAAGGTTTCGCGCACCCCATTGCAACATTCGTTCCTACACATTTTTTACACCCTTTAGAGAATGCAGGTTTCCAACAGCGTAATCATCATCATCATATTATTATTAATAATAATAATAGGAATGTGTATTGGCTCAGGAACGCACAAAGCAATGCCTCCTGCAATGATGGCGATTATCCGATGATATTACTTTAAATTTGGGGGCTGAAAGGGTAAAGCGATGGGTGCAAGTCTCTTGAACGTCTTTCACACTCTAACGGGTGTATATATATTTTAATGTGTCCTAGATTACAGACAAAATGAAACGCTCTACCGCCCATACTCGGTCGACGAGAGAGCAGTGCTGCTCGATGACCCGGAAAGTGATATCGGCTTCACCTCTGCTGAACCGCCGAGATGAAACCCTCGTGAGCGAAAGGTACCGGCACGTGAAAGCCGCACACCGGCACCCCATTAACAACGAGTGGGTCACCGTGCTCCTTGGCCGACGCGTGTTTCCTCTTGCGCCAATGATTTATCGCCGAACGGGACAATTGGGCCCAAGTAAAATGTTGGGAAACATTCTCGACAACACTGCAAAGGGTCGATTCGACATACTGTTCAAAGTGGGAGTGGTGCTGGACGGTAAAAATTGCGAGTAACGTTGCAGCTCACGCGAGCACCCTAGATGATGTGCGGTATGTGCCTCTGTACCCCGAATAGCGCCTATTGGCGGCGAGATGTCTTGGTGGCGCTCTCCTTTGGTTTCCTTCCCTGGCGTCATTACCTTGCGAACAACAAGGCTGGCGGTGTTCATAGTTAGCATTGTGAAAACTTGCAATCACTGCGCTCTGAAAGCAATGCTGCAAATACCGTCAAGATTGGAGTTCTTACATTCCTCTTATTTCCGTCGATGAGAAATCCTTTTGCAGACGTCATAGTCAGCATTCGTCCAATCTTGGCAGGCAAAACACAGCGACGCTTTCCATCGCTCATGTCGCCTATAAAGACTCATTCGAATGTCTCCAAGGGCAACCAAATATCGTGCAGTCGCGTCTGCCCGAAAAAATATTTGTAATACACCTATTGCTACATTACCCAAGCATCAAGGAGAATGCAGGGATTGGCGTTCCACGCGAAGCACGTGCCGGCCTCAGCAGTAGTAGCTTTTTTAAAGCAGATACTTAAAACAAATGACACCTTGCACGCGCTTTCGTCAACGCTTTATTTTGGCTATTTACTTCGAATTTTTTATACAGGAAAGGCGTGCGTGTGTATCGCGTGGAACACCAATCCCTGCATTCTCCTTGATGCTTGGGTAATACAGCAAATGGTCTATTCAGTGGCCACACCCTACAAAGAGTGTGCGAGTTCAATCAGGGCGAACAATGCAGGAATCCTAGTAGATGACGAAGCTCACATAAACATTTGACCCCCCCCCCCCCCAAGAAAAATAAATAAATGAAATGACCATGCAACGTTTCACTCGCTGTTTCCGCGCACATCGCAATTTCGGTACATAATAGTGTTCCGAGCATTGTCGCTCACTGAAATCCTTTCACTGTTCCCCGCGATTGGCGGTCTCCGTGTTCTGCGGAAAAGTAAACTCGCACACCATTTTCTGTCTGCATAGTCTGCGGGTGGATGTTTTCGTGTGGCAGCCTTTAAAATGGTTGATGTTACCGTTGTTATGGTCGTACGTGTCGAGCCGGTCATCCTCTTCGTGTAATGTTTCAAAACCTTCAGTCCGACTGGGACGAATGAAAGCGGACATGCGCCCGCTATTAAAATAAGAAACTGGGTATACCGTCCTTGGTGTCTTTCTGTCACTCACGTCTTAAGAAACGTCGCGCGTGCCGAGTTCTGAGTATTTCCTCATCGCTCCCGAGCCAATCAGGTTGCAGCATTAGACCATAAGAACACCGAGGGACGAAGCACGAATTGTGAACTTAATTGGCTATGCCCTTTGATTCTTAGTCAGAGAGTAACACAGCAGTTGACTCATCGCTTAATCTAGAAAAAAGCATGACTTTTTCAAAGGGCCTCGAGGGACCGTAAATGCATATTGGTGAAATAGTACTAGCATAGGTGTTACATTTAAAGTAACAGGTGTACTAATAGTATTCTACACACTGTATTCTAGTATACTACATGTTCTCCTTACATTTCAAATTAAAATAACGAATGGCCGACGCGAGATACGAAAATGCGGATGCAGCGCAAAAAGGCAATGATAACATTGCTGATAGGTCCACTAAGTGAACTGAATTAATTTTGCTTGATCTTGTACTTACACGGGTCAATGATTCGAAACAGAAGGGCAGAGCTGATAAGGTCAGCAATAGGCGCGGCCATACTGACCGACTTCATGGATGCTTCTCTTCATTTGTCCTTTGGGCGCTTCGCGATTCTTGCACGAATACAGCGCTCTAGCATGTTGCAACCCGAGGTCTGCACTAGAAGCTCCACGCGCGAGTTTTCTATGTTGAAATATCTCTTGCGCATGCACAGTCTATAGCTGCACGGAAGAAAAGGAGCGGGTGCTGGAGTGGCCGAATGCGGAGCGCTGTTTGCAAACCTTGGGATGCAACCCACGGCGAAAGCGAGTTTGGTCTGTGGACGTTTCAAAAAGAAGTAAGAAAGTAGTATAGTTTGGATGTCTATGAGATTCGGGCAAGAGTAGGTCCGCACACGCACCAAGTGCTCATGATTATATGTTTACTCTTACCTTGCGCGCTTACGCTCTTACTTTTCGGTAACGACGTAAATTTGACGACTGTAAGTGAACATGCAGTTCAAAGACTTCACCCGTTCTGGTTTGCGAACAAAAATACAAAAACAAAATCCTTAGTTGACTGTTAAAACAGTCAGGAGTTACAAGAAACGAGTTTCTTGTATTGTGTTACATAAATGTTTACTTAATAAAAAAGAAGCGATATTAAAATAGAGTCAGTGGGCAGACGAGTTGGTAGAAGTTTATCATGATGACTTTAACCCTAGATCAGAATAGAACGGGGAAAATGTTTATCTTGACGTAGAAAATAAAAAGGGCATCGGGCACGACTTTCTTTGTGATTTCACAAATAAACATTTGATTTCACACAATAAACAATAAACATTTGATTTCGCCAGTAAACATACCAGAACTTATAAAACGTATTTAATACAATTCGTCAGTATTTATAAGTTTTCGTACCACCTTATATGGCCTTATGTGCTTATTCGACATAAGCATCGTTTTTTTTTTCTCACTGGTGTTCCCAAGCAAACCGAAACTATGGCAGATTGTTGAAAACCTCCCCTCAAACAAACTAAAAAAAAAAAAAAAAAAAACTTGTTTGCAAAACAAGCGGGCAGTGCGCCACCGGGATGTGCGAAAGGCAGCGACGAAGCCAAGCAAATATCCTGTCTCAAAAAATGCACCAAGCGCTGGGACGCCGGATATCCCTCTTTCCTCCTTCAGGTTCTGAGAAAGTGTAAGCGATATCTAAATTGAGACGAGAGTTCTCGAGGTCGAAAACATGCCCTTGCGATTACAAATATAGGCCATCTCATGTACGCTCCCCGGCACGGTTAGCACAAACAAGTCACTGCCGGCTGTCTCTGTTTCACTCTCGGTATTGAAGGAGTCATCAAAACTGCTTTAGTGGTAAAAAGTGCCAAGTTCGGGTACTTAACTAAGAGGAAAATGTTACTGTCTGCCGGTACTCAGGGAATGTAAAATGCGAAAAAAGTGCCCAAGTTGTGTTTGTGCGAACACTGTAGCGCAGCGTACATGTATCATATCTGTTGAAAGTATATAATATATATATATATATATATATATATATATATATATATATATATATATATATATATATATATATAGTGTGTTTCCAAAACTACTTGAACCAGGTGATCCAGGGAAGGACGGTGTATGGCGGGCATGATGCAGACCAGCTTCCGGGAGCTGAAACCACCGACACCTATTGTACCTTTTTCGTGTCCTTCCGTGCAAATAAGTGCACTCCATCTTTCGATATTTCATTTCTAGACAAAAGCGTAAATTTCGACTCAGAAAAAAAAAAAAAAAAAGGAAAGAAGCTGCTCTTGTTGACTGCTCTACTTTTCTCGACTCACTCTTTTCCGCCCAACGTATCTGAACTTTAAACCGCGATTTCAACGTTTTAGCTCGCAACATAGCAGCGTTTGGACAAAGATAAAGTATCAACAAAAATGAAGTAAAATCAAAGTAGATATCTCCCCAGTTCTGCCAAAGATATGTGCAGAGTGCGAGCGTAAAACACAAACCTGTTCTTTTCAAGATGCCAATAATTAACTTTTTTTTTCATTTATAGAAACTCGTAAGTTACCCGCTGCCAACTCTATAAGTAAACAGACGAACCGAAGTTTTACTAAAATAAAAAGTCAAAATTGGCTGGAACGGTGGCGTTAATTACGTTAGATGATACCTAAACATTTAAAGTATAGGGTCGCGGTAAACGCGTCTTCAACAACGACATGCAATTAGAATAATTTACGTCATTGATTTCGCTATGTATAGAAAATATCGACATAAGGAAACCCTAAAAAGAGCCACAAAAAAAGCGACGAGGAAGTGACGTCATTCGCTAAACTTTGCAGGACGTAAATTCCCCACGTAACTCCGTCACACGGTGACCATTGTCTGTAACGCGTTTCATTCACAAGAGCTAGCGAGAATTAAACTAAATAAACTAACTACCAAAAAATATTTGTTAGCGCGACAAATTATTTATTTTTGCAATTGTTTTTCTGTATTAGTACTGAGAAGTGTGGGTGGGGGACCTCCCTAAAGCTCGGTTCAGAGGCGGGCGTTTTGTTTCACTGTGGAGGCACCTCCAGCCGGGCCGGGCTCAGACCGGGCCCGGAACAAGTACGCAGAAGACTGAGTGAACGGGCCCGGGCGAAGTCGAGCCTCAAAATATAGGCAGGCCCGTGCAGTAATGTATAGGCCACACTGCTAAGACGTCACACAAAAGACCGCCTGCAGAGAATCTCCAAGTGTATTTCCTTTTTATGACGACCGTGTCAGGTTGGTAATACACGAACTGTTCGCAGGCACGTTCAAAGGGTACGTATGTGTAGGGTACATACGTATTTATACATACCTTGATTTTAACACAACGTTATCATGAGGATTTTAATACCAGGTTTGGTAAATTTAAAAAGGGGATTAGGTCACCTGTGGTGGTCAGTGGTAACGCTTCGCAACATTTTTCTGTATTCGTATAGAAATTACTTTTCCTCGCTTCCTGCCCATTCGTACAAAGTGTATCGTGATTCATCATTTGGTTCATAATATTGCCATGCACGATATTGTCTGTAAAAATGTGTGCCGTTTGTAAGAGCTGCATTGACGACGGAGACCTTTGTCAGACCTTAGTCTCTCTCTCATTTTCGGTTGCTACCGGAAATATAGGATATCAATTCAATTCAATTAAAAACATGCTTCGAACATGCTCGAAGGCTTTCCGCATATAACAGTGTCGTCACGTCTGGAACGTACGCCGTGTCCTTTTTACGATGAATGGACACTCTGACTGAGGCTTTCGGGTTTCCGTCCATGACGTCACAACCAGGGTTTGTCCTGCATGATATTACAAGTTCCTGGCTGCTTATCGTGAGTTACGAACGACAAGTTCTGTGGTATGCGCAAAAAGCACATATTATCATATTCCCATAACGACGCAGTTAAAGGTCGACAGTCTTAGATTTTCATCGATGAAAGCAAAGTTAAGCTAACTGAACGCGTCGTTTAGTGAGCGTCCAGCCAATAGTCAACTGTCAACTTGTTGTTTCCTAATGTGCGTGGCTCCCGTAAAAAATAAACCCACCTCGTGTTACCCAACTATTCGAACTCGGCTATAATTTAATATTATCACGGAATATTAAAAACAAACTAGTGCAGTATTCATAGATGTTTCAAACGCTTTTGATCGTGTTCCCCAGAACAGATTCATATCCAGACTTTTCAATCTATACGTGAATAGCAATGTTGTCTCCTGAATTCGGGCCTTCTTGTCTCATTGTACTCAAAGAATGATCGTCGGTAATACCGATTCGTCTTCGCTAAATGTCATCTCCTGTGTACCTCGGGGTTCAGTTTTTGGTCCTCTTCTTTTCCTAGTGTTGTTTATACACAGCTTTTCTCTTATCCCTCAACATAGCACAGTATGCTGACACCCTTGTGCTCTACCTTAATGTTCTTCCATCGATGATTGTGTGATTTTACGAGAGGACCTAAAAAAACTATTAACTTGTGAATCTTCGCTCATGGCGATTAACCAGGATAAATCTAAAATAATTTTGTTCTTAAGACAAAAAAAAGAAGGATGTTTTTTATATACTATTTTAACTCGCGAGCTCTAACGGGTGACCATATTTAAATACCAAAGAGTGTATTTATCAGAAAACACACGGAAGAGCAATATTAAATCTATATAAAGCTAACGAAACAACATCAATTTAAAGGATGCACATTTATCTTGCAGACACATATGTCGAGCGTTTAGCCTATACTTCGTTTGTACGGGCTGAACTAGAATACGTATTCATCGTAGGTAACCCTCATCAAATATGTCTCATTAACCTACTCGAAGCTGTCCAGAAGCGATTCACTCGTTTCGTGATACGTGATTATTCCCGGAACAGCCTTTGCCCTTTTAAACGGTCCATGTATCTCCAAACTCTCGACACTCGCGCAAGAAATTCACCGGCTCTCTTTCATGTACAAACTGTACTACAAGCCATGGTCACCTAATGCATTAATTTCCCCGGCTCATCATATTCCCCCCCGCCTAGATTATCCTCGTAAATTTGAACCGATTTCTTCCATAATATGATTAGAATGAAAAGTAATTGGACGACACCCCCCCCCCCTCCTCTCCCCATGTCATGCCTCACACAGAGGACCTTAAGCCACTGCCTCATACGGGTACGTCATACAAAAGACAGGGTGTTCCCTGTAGACACCATGACGATATTATCAACGGACGCGCGGGAAACATGCTCGAAGCATGTTGGTTCATGCATGCTTCGAACATGCCTTCAGGGAGTCTTTGTACGACCAAGGGGACCTCGTACGAGGAAGGCCTCACAAAGTTTTTGCGGTCTCTTTTTTTGTGTTACCTATACTAACAGTGTAACCCCGGCTTTACGGTTGTCAACCGCGACCTGCCAACCAGGAGTTTTCTCGCAGTGACGTCACGAACGCTTGACTACTTATCAGTTGCGAACGACAAGTACGATGGTGTGTGTAGTATATATGTACGGTGGAAGTTGGTGTTATATTCACGCGAACACCGTTAAATGGACAATGAAATGATGTTCCAGCTTCTACCCCCTAAGCTTTTATCCTCCACCCTATAGCGAAATGTGAAATCACGGGGTCGTGACGTGGTTAAGCACCTGATGGGACGGCTTCGATCTTCCACGGCGCTTTTGAAACGCACCGTGGAATTTGTCATTCGCCAGTGATGATAATTGCAGCCACGGTACTCATTGGCCAAAAACACGAATTCAAATATTCGTCGACGGATTGATCGCGTACTTCCGAGTGGTGCAGTGGTCATGGCCAATGCGTAAACTGGGCTCGGCTGAAGTGCGTCGGCACCGCGGATGCATGACAGTGAAAAGGCGGAGAGCTTTCGAAGAAAAAGAGGCAAGAAATAGTTAGCTATATTTTTTAATTTTCGTAACGATAAGGAGGCCTTAAGATTTCTAATCTTGTGTACTAGTTTTTTTGGATATCTTTGGTGCACAAAGCGTGCGCGATCAGTAAAATCCCGATTTATCCTAGCCCCAAATTATTTTTATGGTCCCTTTAAAGTAGACAGTGTTACATTACTCTCTTGTCCGTCGAACAAATCCCTTTTTTTTTTCTTTTTTTAATACGTCGCAGTTGGCCAAACGTGGAGTCTCCACAACAGTGACGCTTCTGGTCGCGCACGTCGCCGATAAGGGAAACGCCTCGTCAGGTGTTGTCGAATAACCTCGTTCCGGACTTTCGTTCGGCCTTTGAAGGCAACAGGCGCCGCACGCGACTCCCCTCGCCGACGCCCCACCGTCGACCGCTGACCGGCGCGACGTCGGAGCGGCCCTCGGGCCAAAGTGGCGGGCACGCTGTGTACGCCGGCAGCGTCGTTTGAGGGACCCAGGGCGTACTCGGAGAGCTCGGACACGGTCGGCTGGGCATGGTCCCTCCCGCGAGTTTCGGTCAGCAGCGAGACGGGGGCTCGGTCCGACGCTTTGTCCACCGGCCAGAGTTCCGCGCCGCTGCGCTGCGGGAACGCGGCGGTGATCGAACGAGAGCGCGGCGTCGGCAATTGGGCTGCCTGCCCTTGGCTGTGCGAGTCGCGCATTGTTGGCGCCGGAGTGGACGCCCCGAGCGAGAACGCCTTTCGTCCGCCCCCCTCCCACGGGGGAACCGACTCCGCCGCGGTCGGCCGTCGCGAGGGTGTCGGCACCGTGACTTGGCGCCGACGACCGAGGCCCCGGAGCAACACAACCTTACTCTTGTTTTTGTGGTTCTAGTCCCGTACCACTTACAAGAGGTGGTCTTGAACCGCGCTCGTTGCTGATCACCCTGTTCCCTATTAAGGCAGCCCCCGGGCACTGTTCTCTTCGGTAATGCACAGTCAGTTGCCTTGGTCGGAGGTGGTGTTTCGGTTCTCACGCGTAGGTCAATAGAAAACAAATAAAAATAAGAAGAAAACATGCTCGGAATCCCTTCAATCTTTCGTGAAGGTATAATACGTTCGCACATTAACCGTGGTAGACTCATCGCTAAACTTGACGCAACTTCCACATCTAGTTTAGCGAGAGAAAAAAAAAAAACTTTCCCGCTAGCTTTGGCGGAGAAATGACGTAACCGGAGTGTCCGTGACAATGGACCTCCTGTCCATGACGCACCCGTGGGTATATCGTTACGTCTCTCGGCGATTTTTCATCTCGCCTGTTCCGCTCAATCTGTCCACGGCGTTGCGGTCCGTCCGTGAACCTCGTTCATCGCGTTACACATTCCGTAACGTTTCATCTCGTACGCCCAATCTCGCCCGTGACGTCACATCTCTACGACGTTACATCTCCTCTATAACGTCACATCTCATTTCACAATTGCTCCAGGCCGATTCTCCGTCTCGCATTAGATCCGACCGGATCCAGGGCAAAGGTGCCAATCAAGGAGTCCTAAAAGTGAATCGTCATGGCACTCATCCTCTTTTATGCATTTACGGTCACCATCCAAACCAAACGCCTCCCCTCTCCCCCCCCCCCCCCCCTCAAAAAAAAAAAAAAAAAAGCGCAGCTATTGCCGTCGATTTGCTGTACGTGATTTAACCGGATCGTAAGCTCTATTTCACTTTATGATGTACCGCAGGTAATGCTACAAGTGCGAGCTCCATGCTCTAGGGCACATCTCGGCGACACAAGCTCTCGTGCACTAAGGGCAGGTGCCGTTAACGCTATGAGCTCGGTCTTGTAGCCTTCGCTGCGTACCATCACCTTGTATACAAGGTGAAACGGACAATAGCGTCTGAAGGAGTCGGACTTACGCTCCGTTCGTGTCGCAACGTCGTTCCGTGACGTTGCATCTCGCGCGTAGCTTTACACTTCTTTTCAAACTCACCCCGGGCAACCACACAAAAAAAAAAAGAAGGTAAGAAAAAAAGGAAAGACGCCGGCTCCAGTTCGGGTTGTATCAGTTGTGGGCGGAGTGATCGCCACGTGCTTACGAGCGTCGCGGCGGCAATGACGCGGATCTCTGGGCTCCGGTCCAAGTGGAGCGTCCCAGAGGCGGAAGACGCGTCTGCCGGGACGTGACCGGGGTCGACTATCAGCCCCTGATGCAAGCGCGCTCTTCTGGACGGCGCGACGGACGCTCCTGCCGGAACGATGGCTCGCCAGACCGTCGCGGAAGTGCCCCAGCGGGTCCACGTGGTGCTGATCTACCGAGGCTGCGCACGCGAGCCGCCCATCTGTGCCACTTGGCCGATTCTCCATCAATGCATCCAGATTTCGGGCTCTCCACCTTCGCTGTTGATTCAATCCGTGCAAATATCATTTTGTCGGACAAACACAATGACGGATTCAAGGGGGGGGGGGGGGGGGGGGGGGAGGTAACACAAACTTCCTGAAGTCCTCTTTTTCGAAAACAAACGACATACACTTACTTGTATTGAGTTATCAAGAAATGAATATTAAAGGGGTTATGACACGCCAAAAATAAAATATTACATAACTATACTGCTAGGACCCATTGTATGTTCCTATAATCCTGCTAAATTTGTTTTGAAAAAGGCGCGATAATTTCGTGGATAAATCGATTTATATGCGGGCCCCTCGGAGGGGCAGATCCGGGCGGACCTGGAGGCTGATGACGTAGCCAGCCTCCAGCGCGGTGTCTCCTTGCACGCACTCACAGTCTTGGCTCTCTTGGCGTCTCGAGCCTCAGCTTCCTCGTTTACCTTCCACGTTTCCAGCACCCGGTCTGTGACGATTACGTCTACGGCATCGATCGCCTTGTCGAAGTGTTCGACATTGATCGCAGCAGCGATGAGAGTAATTGCTATCAAGAGATGTTGGAAGCTGTTCATTTTGACTGCGACCCGCTGGCGACGAGCTCCAGCGACGACGAGTTCGCCGTGGTCACCGTCGTCCGGGAATATCTCGCAGGCGCATGCAGGGTGGAAGGTTAACCGGCCGGGGGCGAGAGCGAGAATAGCTTTCAGTTTACCGAGCTGTTTGAGCGGTTTTGTTTGTACCGCGACGAGAAGAGCTTGGGCGATCATGGGGGCGTCTTGAATGAGAGAGTGTTCATGGTCACGTGGTTTATGGGCACCATGGTGTGACTAACTTCAGCAGTGTTGCCTGGTCGCCAGATGAAAATTATAAAAATTCGTAAATTGAATATTGCAATTATCAGAGCTCTAAAAATTGCGTAACTTGGTGTATATACTAAGTAGCCTATGAGCATTCCATTTCAAGAATAATCTATCCGTTTAATTTTCGTGTCATAACCCCTTTAAGGGTGTGCTAAAGAGGCAACTATTAGATCAGCAAAATAAATCTTGGCAACGCTTCTATCGACCCTCAGCCAAATGCACACCCACGGTCTCCCCTCCTAAGCCTGACCTACTAGCACGCACCAAGTAAAAACATATACTTTGAGTCCTCTATTCCGATAGCATCCAACGACTGGGATCACCATGTCTCCGTTGCAATCCTCTCCGCAACCACATATTTCGAAAACACTCGCCAACAAATTCATTCGTTGCAACCGCTCCTCTCTGTAATGCCTCCGGTCCTTGGGAGCATAAGAAATAAATAGACAGTAATCTATATTTTTTTTAAGTCCGACAGTATACTATATTACCATAGTCACATACAATTGCGTTGGATATGTAACAAACAAACAACACCACGCTCTAGTCACTGCATGAAATTTCTCCTCAGACCAAGACAAAGGAGTACCAATGACGACATGGATGAAGAAAGAATAAAACAATTAATAAAACAAATGAAGAAATAATAAAACAATTTCTTCATCCATAACTCAAACGCTCTTCTCCCAAGCAGCCATGACGAGTTGTGCGCTCTCAGCGTGAGCTACGCCGCAGTAGCGGTCTACTTGCACCTCGCGAAGGAAGTGTGGGTGGCCGTAATAAAGGTGTGGGAAGAGCTTCTAGCACATTCTAAACTTATACCTGACTTCCTGAAACCACCGCCAATACTGGTGCACAGTCGCCGTCGTTTGAAACTTGCTGCAGTTTAGAAGACGTCAAGAGCTAACGATGGCTTTAAAGGACGCTTCAGCTCCTTGCCCGTGTTTAAAGCACTCATATTTGAACATAACATGGCAAACGGCGACTACTACAGCTCCCTTGAGCCAATTATTACGACTGATGGAAGTTCGTGACATTTTCTTCATGGATGAGTCTACTTCGACGGCACCCTGTCACGCTTGATTAGCTGCCTGGATCCTCATCTATCGCCATCTGTTCTGCGCTCGAACAGAGTAGTAAAGTCGTTTTGCATTTTTAATCTCCTACTTTCCGCTGCACGGACTCTATAAAAAGGCTCATGCGTGGCACAGTGGTTTACGAGTACGCGTGCTACACGTGATCTGAATAGTCTGTCCCGGGTGCACTATAGAAGTCCAACTCCAATAGCAGCGCAACCAAGCCTTCTAGCTTTTTTTTTATTTGAATGGATATGTTACAAGCACTCATGTGATTGAGTATACTGGACATGATCCCCTGCATATAATACCTGGTCACTTTGTAGGCTATACCCCATTTCATCTCAAACTTCTTAAATCAAGGTTTTATTTTTTTTTATTATTTTTTTTTTTACAACGCGTGCCAATTGAGTGAACTAAGCCCAAAGAATGAGTCGTGACGTAGCATTTTTAGTATTCTATGCTTGGGGGAGGGGGGGGGGGGGGGGGGGCAACTAGCTTTGGTTCCTCTCGGACAAGTTGAAACCGAGTATACCCTACCTATTTCTATGACGTCATGGAGCTAAACAAAGGGTTAAGCCACCTTGATCCATCTAGTTCAATTGAAACGTATTCGCATGTCTTTTTTGGAGGTTTAAAATAAGTCGCATGAGTTAGTCGATCGCACTTCATCGCGTCCTTCTAGATGACCTGTCTGGCCATGCTTGTTAGCATTCGAGTGTGACCAACAAAACGCGGTTACGGGAGAACAGCCCGAGGAACGGGATTGCAATTCCCGACGCCCATTGGATGTCTGCGGCAGCCTGAATTTCAGCCATCCTTCGACCAGGTATTTCGGAGGGTCCCGGCCAAAGTAGCAGCCGTCCGCTTCCGTCGGTTTGGCCGTGGTCCGCTTCGGGACTCCGGCGTGCCGGGCGGCGGTGGCGGCGGCGTCGGCCTCGCTGATCGGCAAAGTGGCGTCGTCCGGCTCAACAATGGGCCGGTCGATGCCTGATCACTGGCCTCGCCACGGAGCCGACGCCATTGTTCGCGCTGTCCAAGGACCCCCGCCTTTGTTCGGCTGACCACGCGGCCTGAGAGCGGCGCTGGGAACGCGCCGGGGCCAGAACGCCCGGCAGCGGGGGACCCCGGACGCCTCCGGGACGGAAGGGGACCAATCGCGCGCACCCAACCCCCTCCTTCCTTTTTCCTTTACCCAATCATTGTTGTCCAACCTCGCTTCGTCCTGTTACAGTCGCATCCATGTAGCGGCAGCGTACCCCTGTCGATTATAGCTGGTGTCCCTAAAGCTATAGAGCCTCAACACATGCTTCGTTTAGAGTACCGAATCAGAGTATCGTAGTAAACCAAAAAAAAAACAAAAAAAAACGTGAACATAACAAACCCTGCGTTTCTTTGGCAGCCAGTGACGAGAGATTATCGAAACTCCGTTCCTCGCAATTTTGATGCTTGGAGCAGAGCGGTCGCAATCCGTCGCGACCGGGGTCGTTGCGAATAAAGAATTCGGGTTCCTAATGTTTGGATACGATGTTACAAAGCTCGAGCAATAGTGTTTTGCTTTTTCTCGGACTGCTTTCACAATTATCGGGGGGGGGGGGGGGGGGGGGGGGGGAGGGCAGGAAAAAGCGCTTCCTGCAATTTCAGATTAAGTTTCTGGTAACTGGCAACCATGCTTTTAAACACCGGATGGCCAAAGTGTCGTTACTCTGAACCGAAACTTACTTCGTGGCTTTGGGACAGGAGGGTACTTTACACGAGCACCCAATCTTCCTCTTTCTACCCACCCACTGTCGTCGAATCTTAATTCGATGCGCAACGGGCGCATTCATGTAAAAGTGTGCAGCATACCCCTCTTAGAATCGTAGGTAGTTGTCTCAGAGCGTTTGAAAACACTGCAGCATACGTTAGCTTGTAGGCGGCGTCATTGCACCATGCCGGTAGTCATTCCTATCTGTTCGGATCCAGAAACGTAAATTCAACGGTGGGAAATATGGCGGCAGAAGACACGCACCCAGCAGCAGCAAGGCCATCCCACTTGCAGTTTAGCCATTATGTGGCCTTGCTGGCTTGACCCTATCGTATATATCCATTTTTGTTCTAGTTATTTTTATCCATATGTAACGCCTGTGACGATATTTTCCGCCAAATCAATAAATACAAGTTGAGACGTCAACACAAGCCATGTGTACGGTGGAACAATTAACACGGCGAAAGATGCAAGTGCATAACCACGTGCTCGTGGTTGCTTGACCGTGGACAAGGTTATGGATTGCAAGCTCTATGGTATCTTTTTTAACATTCCAATGTGCGGTATTTTCGCTTCGGAAGAGTGTACTTAGGGTACCATTATGTGTACACAGAGTAATGACTTGAATGGTACAACGTTCTCTTCTACGCTATCAAAGATAGACCCGTCTCTGCACTGCTGCCTAAGCGCACGAGGACTAGACGCAACGGGAAGCAACGCTCTCGCGCATGTACAGGGCTGTAGCAGTGTAAGCGCTAAGCTAGCTTTCACAACTGTGCACATAACATTCGCCGCCAAGTATATATAGTCCATATCCAAACCGTATTTTAGAGCGCAGGCCGTAATTCCATATCAGCAACCAGTGTTAGTAATCAGGCGGGTAATTCAATTGCTTTCTCGACATAATAGTACGAATCTACGCTGTTACGGAAGAGTCTGGCTAATGACGGAAGTTATGGCTCAATAGGCACGGAGGAGCTCTGGAGCGAGAATGCCCCAGGAGGTTTTATGGGGCGCTGTCTGGTACAAGCTCCGCATTATTGGCCATTTGCCGAGTTATGTCGAAATGGAGCGCAAACGAGGTCGTTACTTTGATCGAGAAGATGGCTGTTTTTTCCACGACTAGAGCCGAAGTCGCTCTGTGCTTTTTCAACCCGTTTACAGCACATAAAATCCGGAAGAGAGGAGGGTCCAGAACGAGAAGCAAAAACTCAACAAACGTGCCACGTTCTTTTAATATAATCCAACAACCCATAGCTTACACTGACGTCATTTAGTTAAATATAATGGGGGAAAGTGTGCGCAAAAGCTTAGCTTGAGCTGCCCTAACGGGGCGTTTCTGGCTACCAGAAATAAAGGCGAACTGACACCCTGACGCTGATTCTTTTGAGCAATTATTGTTAGTTTATGCTGCGCATCATAAGCACTAGCACGGCCCGCGGACTGCGGAGCCCAATCTGTCATAGAATTGTTTAATGTGACTAATATTAGGCCTATGAATGTAATTAAAGATCACCGCACACATCTGCAAGTCCTGTAGACTAGACGCGATGATCGAAGGATAGCGGGTTCGACTGTTTCATGAAGGGTTAAATAGCGTTTATGGTGCATTTCGGAGCCATAAGCTTTCTCTGGTCACAAAAGACCCTGGTGAAGAAAGTTAGAGAACAAAAATTCCGAAGAATTGACGGTTTAGAGCATCTTGCTACATAGGTTCCGAAAGTCTTGATATCCTTACTTCACGAAATTGTTAGACACATCTTCAGTAGCACAAACTGTCTTGCCGGTGAATGAAAAAAATATTGGCTCGAGGTTCGACCACAAGCTTATATAGAAAAAAACTTGAAAGACGTTTAAGCTTTGCCTTTAAGAGTGGAACGCGATAGCGTTATCAGGCCCGGTTCGCATCGCCTTCTTATCCACTTCTGATGCTCTTCTTGCCAGTGAGCAAGAAGCGCGGCGGACATGGACCACTCATACTGTTTCTCGCTCTCAACCGAAGGGTCGTGGGTTCGAACCCCGCCTAAAATTCTTCAAATTGTCTTCTAAGGTAAATGAATTACTGTGTGAAGTTAAATCATTGAAGACATGTGGCGACCCCTAATTTGCATTACATGTCATGTTTCTAACCAACTTCATTCCAAGTGTGACATCACGTTTTACGTGAACGCTGTAGGTTGTTTAAAATGCCCACGCTGGGTCATGTAGCTGTGACGTCATGACCCTATCGACGAATCAGGATTTTCGCCGGCTTTACTGCGACGGTAGCTACTTATGGGTATCGCGTTAAAAAAACATATATATAAATACTTTTGCCACAATATGACAAATTTCCATTAATGTCAAAGGGGGTTACGTCAAAACACAGATAAAGATATGGTGAAGTCGTTGCATAACTCTCTATTTAAAACGCAACTTGCTGGAATCGCTTAGCATAGGCCCTGGCGGAAACTCGTCAACGCCCGCTTCCGTGGCTCGGTTGGCATCTCGCTATGACAAGAGAAGGTCGGCAATGGCGGCTCAATTTGGCGCGGGTTTAAAACGTGTACCAAGTATAAATCACCTCTTGCAAAAATTCCAAAATTTCGTGCAGAAGTCAGGCAGCACTGTTTAAAAGTCAAACTTCTTCGAACATTGCCAAGAGTTGAAACATTTAGCAAAATAGTCGAACCTCAGGCTCAATAAAAATTTGTGACATCCCTTGCCTAGTGGAGTCATGACCATGAGTTGGGCGAAGCACTGAGGTGAAGTTCAATATGAGAGCGGAAAGAAAATATACATATATATGTGATGCTTGTTAATATGTAAACTGCCTCCAGTCATGATATGCGAGAGGAGAAAGGCACACCTAAAGTGGCCATAACCTGTCCTGCTCTGGCAATGATGAAGGGAAGAGAACAAGATGGATAGGAAACAAAAACTGAAGGTCGGTTATGGCGGCGCCCATGCATAGCTGCAAGGAAAAGCCTATACTCGTGAGCAACTTTTTGTGGCTAGGCCATCGAAGGTACGGGGGCGCGTGCATGATTGCCGATTGAAACTTTTCACGCGCACTATTCCTCCCATCGAAAACGCTACAGAGGTTTGTTCGCGGGTGAGGTTTATTTAAAACTCGAGAAAATAATTAGCAGCCTTGTGTACGAAAACAAAAAGCGAACATATAATACTTTAATGATTTAGGTTGGTTGTCTGCTACAATCCTCAGCTCAGTCACAATTTCCGCGCATGAGCAAAAAAGTTGAACTGTAGTAGAACTTCTGTCGAACATCGCGTTAAAAGACAAAACAAAGTTTTACCTGGTTGAATTCGATTGCTTGTAGTTGCACAACAACCCAATACTTCACCTCCGTGGGTCAATTAGAGCAACGGAGCAAAGCACGCGACTGCTTTCAACATCGGGAGTGCACTCGGAGCTACGGCACGTGTCTCGCTCTGATATCCGCACTTTGCAGTGGTCCACTTGCAGTGGTCAGTGGCAGGCAATCTAATAAAAAATAGACTCCGCCGAGCATCTGTTTCGCGCCAGTGCGCGGGTGCTGGAGCGAGCTTCCAAAAGCATTCATTTGACACCAATAAACTGCTGTGGAACCAGTCGAGAACAAATTCTAGACTACAAGGAGAACACATGCCTGTTGCTGGCATCACTTTTTCGTTGTTGCCCCAATAGATATTCTCAAATTGAAAAGAAGAAAAGAATAAAAAAAAACATGGTGAGGAGACCAAACTTTTTAAATTCACCAACTTTACGAAAAGAAATTATGATGACCTAATATATGGGATGCTATTTCAGCGATGTTTGTTGGCATGTCTAGCAACCTTTCAGGCAAATCGGGGATAACGAAGAAACCAACGCCGAAGTTGGCATGCGCTGTGCGTGATTCGTTTAGTCAGTGATATAGACGCTTTACACACGCGCCAAATTACAGCCGCCATTACTGACCTTCTCTTGTCTTACCGAGATGCCGAGCAACTGAAACGGCAGTTGCCGATCTTCTACAAATGCCGATGCTTTAGAAAACGACCCAGTTAAATATAATGTGGCAAATAACCTGGCCTGCTAAGGTAATGATGAAGTGAAATAAACGAAATAAGAGGAAACAAAAACTGAAGGTCAGTTATGGCAGCGCCCATGCACAGATGCTGCAAAGCGTCTATAGTAGCAGACGCACAAAGAAAACGAGCACCGGATGGATGGATGGATGCTTACAGCTGTACCCTTTAGATCGGGTGGTAGCTTATGCCACCTAGCCTAAAAGTTAAAAACCAAAAGTATGCCTTCCTTCTTTCGCCAATTTGCCTACAAAAGTGCGCCATGACGACGCTCTTTTCGCGCTGCTTAATCGACCGCATCGAATCGTGTCGTGGGCTGTGGTCGGGCCGAAAGTTAAACGGAGAATGGACGACACCGTAGTCTTTGATTGCCGGGAGGAACGTCGAGCGGCAGTGCGACGCTCTCGCGAGAGCTGCGAACGCCCTCGCCTTGCGGGCGGCGCCGCCACTGCAGAGTCTCCGTTCCCACTCGGAATTCGGAGCGGCCGCGCAAAATAATTTGGGGCACGCGATTCCTTTGTGCGCACGACGAGGGACTCGGCGCGCGTGAGAAGAAGGGACACAAACTCGCAGGAGGTTGGGACGCTGCCCGTCAGACGTCAAACACGGGGCGCGCTGCGGCCATTGTTCGGGCCGAGTGCCGGGGGGAAGTGCCTCGTTCGAAGTGGCCCTCGAGCTGCAACGACTCTGCGACGAGAATTGGCAGCGTCGAGTCACGCGGGGATGCGCCGAGTTACTGTAGTAAGCGGAGCTGCAAATAAACTATCTGAATGCGTTCGGTTTACCCATGTCTGTGTGTCTACATCTCTTTTCTTCTGCCCTTTGTCTAGTAAGCGCTGTTTTACAATTTGCTAACTGCAAATGCAAAGCAAGTGCAAGTGCCAAATAGTCCAACTTATTGCCTAGCTGCGTTTACTCTAATCAGCTATCGTCGCATTAAAACGCTTGAGATGGCTGAAAAGTTCAATTTCATCTTTTTTTTTTATTTATTTCCGCCTTTAAGGTTAGTTTACACCCCCCCCCCCCCCCCCCCCCCCCCCCCAAACTCGTGAGTCAAGAAGTTTCGATGAAATGATTGTTATTATTATTGCATGCCACGAGCTAAAGGTCTTTGGCAGAAGGTGAAAAAATTGCATTATATTCGAAAGTTGTGACCCTTCCTCGCATTATTGAAGTCGCTTGTACCTTAGCTCGATTCGAGCTTCTTATTGAAAAGATGCAGAAAAATGCACGGACTAACAATAATTCAGCCTCAACGTGATAGTAACATGATTGTTGGTGAGTTAACATGATAGTAACAAGAACGTCGGTGAGTTAACCCGGCACATCCTACATGTGATCGTATGTTACGAGGAATTCGAACGAAAGTTGAAGTAATTACTCGGAAACTATAATTGTAGCTAATTACATTTGCAAACACTTCAACTGTATCTGTAACATCTGTAAACTTTGGCTGACGTTACTGGAACCCCAACTTAATTGCTTTCTAGTAGTACCCTTCTGCAGTTTTAGTAGCTTGTACTAACCAACATCTTGGGCAATCAGTATAGAAGAAGAATATCCAAAGCGCCACAAACTTGGGGATTGATTTCTTTTTTTTATTTTTAAGAAACAAGGAACCAGATTCGACTAGGCAATTTTCATTTCCTTCGATTCACCCAGACAAGCGTTTAAAAAAAAATTAACAAAACGCTGAGGTATTTACTGTACACAATAAATAAGTTACACCAATGGTATCGACGCTCCCTGACTAACGTCTGGACTTTGTCATTTGGACACTTACTAAAGAGCGGGCGCAATAGACGGACCTCACTAAGCGTTCGGGCCTTGCCTGAAGCCGCCATAACATTAGTTCAAACTTCACAGCAGGCAAGAGGCAGTGCCACAGATGGCTCGTGCCGTCTCGGACTCTGCATACGAAGAACTCCAGAGAGGTTATCGCACGGGCCAAAAACAAAAACTAAAGTTCCATCGATGCACTGCGGCAGCGGTGGCGTGGCCAAACTGGCTGATGACGTCCTGAACTTTGGAAATACTGTGTCAAAAAGCCCAAAAAATATATTTTTTTCTTATGTATTTTTTTTTTTTGACGCGGTTTGGCTTTGTTATTTCTAGAGAACGAAAAAGCGTGTCACTTTCTGTTGGAGCAGAGAATGTACATAGTTCGCCGATGCAGAGGAAACGGCCAACGGGACCTAATTTGATACAAACCATGACTAAAGTATCGTCACCTTGGAGTGTACACCCACCGGCAATATGAAGGTGAAAACCTTACCTAGTTTCCTGCCTGCTTTACGGCTCCCGAAAGCTATATTAACTCTCAACGTCTCAAATGGTACGTGGCTTGGGGTCTAAACTTTGCATTCTAGCCTTCTTCTGGAACAGAGCTTGTTCCAAAACTTGCAGGAGCGTCAAAAACAAGAAGATGGCTCTTCACCTTCCTGTCGCTAACGGGTGTACATCATTGATACCCCTGTTACACGGGCGCCCTCAACCGCGGTTAAGTCGCCTTCAACTGTTGTCTTCGTCATCACAGTTACCACACTGTACCTTCGGACAGCTATCCCAGAAGTAGTGAAGAGTGTGCCTGCACAGATTTCATGGGCACTCGAGATGCTCAAGCGCACGTGCGCCGGTAGCTTTGACTACATTGACGCAGAAAGTGGTCCGAAAGCATAGTGGGGTAAATGTGGTTAAAGGCCGACGTACACTTCGCGCTTTCCACTTTTGCCCCCTTCCTCCTTTCCTATATAGTCTCCACTTTTTACCTTGCCCCAACTTGACTCCCTTCGCAGCTTAAGAGAGGTGAGCGCTGAGAGGATTATCTTTCCTGCAGAAAATCGAGGTTGTACGTCGGCCTTTAAGCGTAACTTCAGCTCACTCTGCACGTGTAAGGAGCCCATAGGTGGCCCTGGTATCGACCAAGTAAACTGACTCGGATGGCGTAGAGAGAACAGGAAACAAGAAGTACAGTTTTGGTCAAACAGACCAGAACATCTGCACGATTGTTTGGTCACGGAAGCGCAACTATGTGGCATTCGTGCACCCGCGACTATCGACAAGGCACGTTGGATATCTCTGAGACAGGCGAAGGTTTTAAGCAAACGCCTCAAAGACACGCAGAGGCTCTTTTCTACGGCGATAAAAAGCAGTTGATCTAAAATTAAAATCCTGCCATGGATGACACTGGGAGACATTCCATTTTAACTTGATTTTAAACTCTCGAGTGGTGTCTAAACGTTCGTGGTATTACAAACACAACATTCCATCGATCATGAAAGCATCAGCGTTTTTAAAGGTGGCTTCGCGTCACTGATTCGGCGTGCACGGGAATGGTGACTTTACAGGGATCAATATTGTTGTTAATGCGCTAAGGTCCTGATTATAAAACATATTTACAAAAAAAAAAAAAACTAGGAATGAAATTTGAATTTTTGTATGGGCAGTGAGTCTCACGCTAATATAATCCTCGCGAATTATACGTTTTTCTTTTTTGTTTCCTTAATATGGTGGGCAGAAATTCAAGATTTTTCAGAAGTGGATTATGGGGTACAAGGCAAACACGACCTTGGGTCGTATTATAAAACTTATACGTTTCTAAGTTTGTGCATAGTATTAAACAATACAGATTCACTGCCGTATTTATTTCTACGGAGGAATATTACGATTTGGGTAATTGTTTAGTTGAAATATTTTTTTTTTCAGTTTTGTTGAGAACGTCTAAGATAGAACGGAATGGGCGAATGTCCCAAAATGGTAGGATATGATCGGAAAGTATATGATGCAATTTCTGATTGGTTAACTCCAAAAACGAACCTCGAGGCGACTTGAGGTCGCGACCCTTGGCGCCCTCTATGAGCAGGGCGGTGCAACGCGGACGTCGTCCCAGGCAACACCCCATCGATAACCAAGGCCCTAGTGCTACGGGTGGCCGGAACGCGTCTCCGATTCGTGGGTTTAGCGTCCTACTTTGTCCGTGTGTCCAAAGTGGTCCCGAAGTGGCAACAAATGACCTCACAAAAACCGGAGTGCCACGCTGTCGGATGTCGCGACCCTGGCGGTTGGTCATAGAAGTTCCGGCAAAAAAGCACAACCAAACGCGAGTGTCGCTGTCGCCGCGGCGTCCCAACTCGTGGCTGCCGGAGCTTCCATGGACTGTCAAGCTGGAGTGCGACCTGCAGCAGAACAGGCGTCTGCCACATTCCCCACCGCCGCTGTTAGACCGCCAGGATCGTGGTCGGCGACACGTGACATCTCTGTGACGTCAGAGGGAGGAATTCGAGGAGTAACATTTTTTCGGGCGCTGCGAAGCACCGTAGTAGTGCTGAACGTTTTACGTTGCCACCCGGGGGTCAGCGCGGAGTACAAATCGTAAAGCTTCGTCAAATTTAGGGCTCGAGTCCAATCAGGGAGAACACGAATCTCAGCTGAACCATGACGCCTCACTCGTGACAAGTCTGTACCCCGGCCTCCGGTAAGTGCCGCAGTAACTCCAACACTTTAGCCTTTTTTTCTTAATCGGAATGTGCTGCCCGCCACTGTTCACGCCCGAGGACAGGGAGACACCGACGTCGGGATCGCCGTCCGAGACACGATCCCCGGGCGGTCCGCACCAGTGTCGCAATGACGCTCCCACTGGAGCACGATCTTGGACACGTGCCGTATTTCTCGGGCTTACGGATGTTACGCCAGCACGCTCGGACATCCCGGTTACAAAGCCGCCTCCTTTCTTCGCGGCTGCGCTCTCTGATACAGCGGCGGCTAACTGCAGCGCCAGTGTACCGAGCCGTGATCAGAATAATCCGATCGAGTGTGAAAGGAGAACGTATTCCGCGAAACCAACGGTCGGGGAAGACGGTACAGGAAGGATTCCATCGTTTAAACATCCCCACTCATCGCTCGGCAATGCTATACACACTCCGTATCATACCAGGATGTACCGTAGTGGAGTCTACGAGCCACGGGAGCCAATCCGCAGCTTGGAGCGTCTCGCCTGACCTTCAGGTCGGGCGTATAGTTGCGCGCAAAGTGTGAGTCACTGGGCTCCGTGCGGTACCCTAGATATGCTAACATTGCCGGTAGCGTGCGGTGCGGTACATTGGGATGTGAAACGGAGTGCGTTTCAACTCCGTTCGCCCCCAAGTTTGTCGGAGCGATGGAAGTCACGCGCTCGTTGTACCATTCATACCTCCATCTTTCGCCACGTGATCACCCTCCCTCCCGTATACGAACACTTAGAGAGCGGGATCAGGTTATAAGAAGGAGTCAGTGACTTGGTTTGGCGCGCTGTCAGTTTAGGGGTAAACGGAGTATAGGTTTGCTTACAGTCGTATCGTGCTTTGCGGCAGTACATCCTAACGCGAAACTGAGTATATACCCGGGTCCAATAAGCTACGTGCTTATTGGTCCAGCGATAAATCTATGTTTCGTCACGTGATCACGCTGTGCGCAGAAGCACGAGCAGAGAGTGGGGCCAGGTGGTAAAAGAGAGGCAGGTGTTTTGGCTGGAAAGTACGTAGTTTCCACCCTACAGTCAGCTTAAGGATGAAGACAGTATTCGCGACTCCATAAAACTATAGGGGGTGCACTGGTCAGGCAAAATGGCGGACAAAAGGAGGTCGTTTTCGTCGTTCAGCACGCGGACCACCAACATTTCTTGCACCGCAGCGTAAAATCGGTGTTGCATATGAAAGCAAGACGATCTTTCGACGGTAGAAACCTTTTAGTTAGTGTGTAGGAATGACACGGCGGAAGCAAAAAAATATTTACTGGAAACAATGTTTGTTTTTATGCTGCCTATGAGACCCAATCAGTGATAGCAGACGATAGAGTCAAAACGACCTCCTCTTTTGAGCTTCTCGGCATCGCCACTGCGCGACGTCGATTTCGCTGGATTCACCAATAGATAGACTAACATGGCTCGAGCAATCGTCGCGGTACGTTGTAAGGTAAAACGAACTCGGCGACGAGTGGGGAAGGGGACGCAGGAAGCGGTTCCCTCGTGGACAAATGGAGGCCGGCGGGGTGGCAAGGCGAAAGCGCGTTCGTCGAGCGAACCCTGACCACTGGACCTGTGCGGTGTCCGTGAGTTCTGCCGCCCTCCAAAGGGTGGACGATGCTCTTGGTCCGGGGTCTTCCCGGCGGCGTCGGCGCGGGATGATGGTGCCGAATAACAAGCAGGGCAGGCGGAAGCGGCGGCGACGATGGGAGGGCGTTCGGTAAAAGACGCCTGCTCTGATGCACGAGGGGAGCCCCCGACGATCGCTCGGAACGCTTCATCGAACGCTATTGCATCGACCGACATTACAACTAAAGTAAACTCGCTTCGTGCCGTTTTTTTTTTTGTTTTTTTTAAGGACGTTTTAAGGATTTCCGGGCAGACAGGCTGTGTCGTGAAGGGGAATTTCCTCGGGTGAGGTTTAAAATGGCAATATTTACATCGAACGATCACTGCACCTACGCCCTTTTGACTGAATACGTGCGCGTTTGTCGTTCAATAGTGCACTAGCCGTCACAACCGCGGCTAGGCTACTATCGCTGACATTAATAGCAGAAATGAATGCTCACAGTCAGTGGCGTTCTTGGGGCGTGTGCGAAACAGGGACTAAGCGGTGCTTTTGTTGCGTAAACTTCAACAAGATCTGAAACATCTCGATTGTTTGTGAAACGAGTTAAAAAAAAAGCTGCATGCGCGTGCTGCATGCGCAACACGCGCATGCAGCTTCTGAGAATGAACAGGCGAGATCTGTTGCGCATGCTTGGAGCGCACTTAACGGCCCAGTAGACAAAGATGATAGCACTCAGGGGGTGATTGAGTCCTGACGCTGGGCACGAGAGACCCCCAAGAAACTTTCAGAGGGCTAAAAGCCTCTGGACACCCCGCGGTATTCAAGGCTGCAAAGGAGGCAACACCGCCGAGCGGACAATATGCGACGGCGAGGAACAGAAAGCTTCCGCGTCTATCCTAGCCTATAGCAAAAACCGTCACGGCCTGGTGGTCGAAATGTGAAACAGAAGAATGGGAAATTCCCTGCAAGGCGTTGAAGTTGCCAATGGTTAATCCGCCGAGACCATACGGCAGTTCCGGATGCTCGCATGATCGAGTCTACCGGTGCGGGGAAGCGCGTCGTCCCGCTGCGTTTCAATGTCAATCCTATCTTCTTCCGTCCGCGCAGGGTAAATAAATGGGAGCTGTTGCAGGCGGCATATATCTCCGGCCTTTTTTTCTAAAGAAAGAACTCGCTGCGCAGAAGGATGCCAAGTTTTTCCTCGTTGCCGCTGGACGCATAACTTAAGGGATCTGTGTATGTGTGTGTGTAGGCAGCTCCAGTTCGACCTCCCTCGGACTAACGGTCATGTTGTACGGGCCTCCAAGGCTCCGCGTGCACCGCTCTTTCGGCGAAGCATCGCCAAGCGCGATACGTCGTCCCTCGATGCATCGCTGTCGGATTATGGCCGTCCACTCGCCGCAGTACCGACGCGAGAAGAACGTAGCGCATCCCATAAAGAGGGCGAACCGCGTTCGAAATGCAAAACCGAAGAGTGAGAGAAGAAAACGAGCAAAGTCTCGGGACTGTTTTCTTGATAACCTACTGCGTCTGATTTTTGTTTTATTATGTCCATTGGAAGGGTCCAGTCAATACGACATAAAAAAGGTGCGTAGCGAAGAGTGGAGCGAATATAGAGAGCCTACGCAAAAGTGCTAGGTTATACCAACAGACGGTGGTAGTCAATGTGAAAACGTTTATTTTTACTAACTGCAAGAGGCATAAAAAATACTCGTGTCATTTCTAATTTGTTGTTGCGTTAAGTTGGAGCAAATTGGTGCTTGCTAAGGGGCCTTCATCCACGGATTTTTACAGAATGCATGTATCGTAGGGCAGCCACCAAACATTTGAGCACTCCGACACGTTCCGTCGACAGAAAGGATTAGCCGTCCACGCGAATTTTACGAAAGCACGTGCGCGGTAGCCTTTATCAGAAGCTCAGATCGGCAGGCGGTCAGCACATGCAGTGCGCGAAAGACTGAGCTTGGGCGTGTTGGTATCCAAATTGTCTCGATGTTGAAAACCTGCCTAGTTCTTTTCCCCACTGCGTTTGATTTCGCAAACGTCGCCTTACTTGGAATCTGAACACAGACGGTTGAAATCGTGGTATACCCCCCTCCGATGTATCGGACTGCATGAGGAGAGTGGGAGAGGTGGAGTGGTACACTCTTCGGTGCTATACTCTTTTTGCCCCATAGTTGATGGTGCAACGGAAACCACGTACTCATTAAACTTGCCATACGATGATGTTTCGCCACGTGATCACGCACCCGTCCACTTCTGCGTTAAAGGACTGGGCTCAGGGGATGAAAAGAACGCGAGTGATTGGTCCAAGAAGATCGTAGCTCCCACCAGTGTCAGCATACGGGTGAACGGAACGCTAGTAACTCGGAAGCTGCAGTACGACAATCGCCACTCTTTTTTTTTTCTTCTGATTTTTCGACGCCGTTGCGACGGTCATTCGTCCTTCACGTTACATTCGTTTGGGTGTCAGCAGTTCGTGGGCACCGCCATTTTATTTCTCAAATTGGTGCCGTTGGCAAAAACCTTGGCTCTAAAATGCGAATTTTTTTTAGCGTTATATACATTTTTAGGAGTCTAGAGAGTTCTTTTTTGCGTCGAAGGACAAAGCTTTCCCCGAGTTTTTGTGTTTGCCACGCCTGCAAAAAAAAAAAAGAAAAAGAAAGAAAAGCCGGTGACAGCCGGCAACAGTGATCCCACAAAGCAACGTGGCCGAAGCGATGTTACTCCAAAAGCGTATCTTTCTTGGCAGCTCGTGGTCGGGGCCCCTACTCGGTCCTCTCAGTCTCGGCGCTGAGGCCAAGGGCGCGGTCGGCTCGGCCGCTCCCTCGGACTCTCTTAGAGCGAGCTCCAACGGGTGCTCGTTTTTGGGGCGCGGCGTCGGCACGGGGTTCCTCTTTTCCGGAATCCCGACAAAGGGTTGCGTGGCGCGCCCAGTTCCCACGCGGCATTGTGGTCGTCTCGGGGGCACCCTTCCGGGCAGAGACCGTCGCCCGCGGACAAAGGGAGAGGGAGGGTTTGTCTCCGCAGCTGCGAGCCTGCGCGGACGTTGGCCGCGGGGCTCTGGCCCGGAAGAACTCCGTGTCCACCCGACCCCGAGTCCTGCCTCCTCCCGCTTCCCTAAACCCGGAAGAACCCCAAGAGCCGACCGGTCAACGGCCGGAGGAGCGCTCCTCGTGTCCGCCACACGTACATTCTTTTCCAGCGCTTACTGCTCAGAGAAAAACGCCGAATGCGCAAGTTGTGAACGCATGAGCGCTGTCCGATATTCGATAGAAGTTGTTGACTGGACATGCTCAAAATTCGTTAAACACCAAATTAAAAAAGAAGAAAGAAAAAACCGGCGGCGCATAGAATACGATATTGGACTGGTCTCTGTAGCTTTCCCAGTGGATATCACTCGGGCCAAGAATGTCAAGTCACTGGGCTTTTAACGCATGTGTTGTGTTTGATATTCTAAAGTGGAGGGCTACTATATATGCGCGGAACGTGTGCCGCAGCAAAAATGGCACCGTTCTGAAGCCGATTATTAAAACGATCTATATAAATTTCTTAAGAAGAGACTCGGGAGAGAATGCCGAGTACCTTCGTCGGGGACGCAATTGCGCGGTGTCCGATCTCCGGCAGCAGATATCTACTGCATTCCACAGCCCCGTGGACAAAGATGGCAGCGTGCAGACTGAGGGTATTAGGATGATCTATTCGCTATTTCTCGAGTCAGTTCAAGCATTTTAGTGCCAGTGTGCAACTAGCCCCCAGCCATTTCAGGCTCTGAACTAGACGGCGGGTTTCGCAGTACTTGCGAAATCTTTGGAAATGGCCACTTATAGAACTTTCAGACTTAGTTCACTCTTATCATAAAAAAATTATGAGTACAAAATTAGCAAATACACGCGAACCGGAAGTATATCGGGGCTACCCGATACACTTCTGGTTAGCTCACTTGGTAAAGAACCCCACTAGAAATGGAGAGGCTCCTGGTTCGTTACCAGGGCCAGGCAGATTTGTTTCAGTCGTGCACCAGTCACCTAGCTGTGTTTGGAAATTTGACTGTGACCTTTGTACCCCTTGCTCCCCTACTCCGCGGATTATTATCGTTTAATCTCTGCAGCTCGCTTGCACCTACATCACAAAGATAATAATAATATTCGTACTGTGTGTATATTTCGTACAGTCTGAAGCTATTTTGCCTGAACAGGCGATCTGTCTCTTTTGCTCAGCTGTATAGTTGAGAAATTTAGCCAGTGCAGTACGACCGTTAGCCTGGGATCTTTAGCGTGCATCACGCAGTAGTGATGCACGACCGCACATCGGAACGATGCTCATCCTGATCGAAACGGGCAGGGGTGGGGATTGAACCCAGGATCCCTGTGTTCTGTAGCGCAAGCTTTGGCTCCACGTTCTCCGAGCTGGTCTGCGCTAGCCCACTCGGCTACCGATGCCCCTAATATACTTGTGTTACATTTCCATTAGTATGGTTGTCTGAAGTGCGTTACATTTGCACTCAGTCTTGTTACATGGCTATTTTGATGGCATATGAGGAATATGGTGATGAATAGGAATGCCGTTAAATGCTGCTCTAAAATGCACGCCTCACGCACGAAGTCTAGAATGGTATCGAGGGCAGCCTGACGATGTGGGGTCCCGATGGGATGAGTCCACTGTTCTAAAACATCAGGCTCCGGATGTTTCGCGATAGGTGGTACCGGTTTCAATCTTCAATCTACCTCGACAACTTTAGCTCTCAAGCTTTCTTGAATGTCAGCGCTGATATGTATAAGAGCACCTATTTTTGGAGATTTATCATGCAATACCTATAAGTTTCTTGCAAGTAGTAGTTGCGAGTAGGGTGCAACTTCTGCATTTGCAAGTATTGAGGAGACACGGTTTATCCGAGGCCTCTGGGAACTTTGTTATTAATAAAACCTGCACGTGAACAGCACTTGTACAAGCAGAAGTAAAGATTGCCCAAGTGTTTTAATATTTTACCCACATATATTTCCAGGGTACTTAACTGCCTCGCATCGCTGCGTCATACGTGAAATGACAGCTGGTCGACATAAGCGAACATTACACCGACAAGCATTCGTCAAATAAATAGCGGGAGGTTCGCACTAAAGATGCCACTTCAGAAGTCGCGGGAAACTTGCCAGGTGGTTATAATTCAAAGAAGACACAAGACGCTTTGTTTTGAAGCAGAGTGACTTAAATGATATTAGTCCTGTGTAGCTTTTAGACAGCGGGAAATTAGTTTACCTAAAGTCTCTAATGTAGATATAAAAAAAAAAAAAAACTTAACCAGTTCAATGCGACTGTTGGCCTGGGGCATTTAATGTGCATCACGTTGTAGTGATACACAACAGCATGGCGTTACGATGGTCATCCAGGTCGAAACGGGCAGGTCTGAGGATTGAGCCCAAGAACCTTGTTTTCTGAAGCACGAGCTATCGCTTTACTTGCTCTAAGCCGCGTTGCATTAACACAGTCGATAAGCGATCCCTTTTGCAGATCGACTTTTCTGCACAGGCATGCATGAAAACACAAGACGTTCGCGTTAGCCTTCAAACAATGTTTAAAACAAATAACAAAAAAAATGGGTTCGATGAACGAGCCCCGAAATATCCTCATTGGAACGAACTTCCCTCCCCATGCAGTGTAGGCAGCACGTGTGGCGCTTCCGGACGCGAGCACAGCTTCGACCGGCGTTATCACCCAGGCCCCCAATTCCAAGGGACAGGCGGAGGAGCCAGTGCGCGGCCGCGGCCAACGCCGCCTCTAATCGAAAGGACGACTGTCTGCGCCCAAAATTAGCGTCCGTCGCGGAGTCTGTGGAACCCGATGCAAATCGAGTTCCTCGAACGCTGGCTTCCGCGTTGGCTGCTCCCACACTGCGTGTCCCCGGGGGGGCCAATGCTGCCGCGGGACGACGCGGGGGCGTGCTGAGGACCTCCAAGGCCAGCGCGGAAAAGACTTTCGGCAGTATGGTCACGACGAGCACCGAATGGCCAACGAGTTTTTGATGCATTCGAAGCGAATCGAGAGGATGCTTCATCATCTTGTCGATTCTTCACACCGCGAAGACCATTCCAACACTCGCCTTCACTGACAGTACGCGAGCGGCAAGGAAGTCCTGCAGTTGTCTCGGCTCCAGCGCGAACTTCCTACCCTTGACAACAAATGGGCGCCTTCTGAGCGTCAAGCGTGAACGCGCAACCAAGCCACGACGAAACGCAACGAACCCTTGCATGAGGTCCGGGCGTCCAAAGAGATGCCCTCAGCTTGTAGTCCTCTCAGTGACCTGAAGCGCGGAGATGCTTCAGTGGCACTCTTATGGGTTCCATCTATGACGTCATGACCAAAACCTGCCTCGCCGTGACGCCACGAGTTGTCACCTTGACTACTTACCTGCAGTGTGTTTAAAAAGCGCGTTGGAAGCTGAAAGCCATCACATTTGGAAACTAGCACCTCCAAAGACGACAGTTTACCGATGCTCTTACGTCTGTGTTCTGACCGATCGTGGAAGGCCACCCGCAGTGACGCATTTGGTCACAAGCGTCGCTAAAAAATAATAATAATAAAAAAAGCTGTTTCACTGTACACCGCACCTTGCAGCTTTACACCTCAGCTCGTGTTCGTTGCCTCAGAAGGCTAGCAAGGCACGCTCCATTCGCCCGAACTATCAAGATGGTAGCTGCCAGAAGATCATTAGCGGAACTTCGGTGAGTAGTACGCTGCATTCACACTGGCGACTGAACCGCATCCGCAAAGCGTCCGCAAATGCGGTTGCTTAAAGATGCAATACATATTCACGCGCAGTTGGTGAATTAAACAAGCGGACCCGTTTCGCGGTTGCGATTCGAACGCCAGTATGAATGCCGCCTTAACGCTGTAATTCGTGGCTTGTGGGCGAGCTATCGCGTTCTGCAAAGCAATACCTTACGTCGCGCTCACGAACTGGGCACATTTCGCATGGCACTAAAAGACGCAGGGTACTTCAGTGCCTCCACGTTCCAAAGCGAAAGTGCGACATTGCCACTTCGAATTCGCACACTTCACAGTCTTCATTAGAAACGGCATCCAGCTTCAAACAAGCCTTCCGCAATCACGTCTTCGATAATCACTGATAGTTATGCTGACACATTCTGAGTAGTCATTCTGTGTGCCAACTGCTTTGGTAATCACCGTCGCGGCCTTCAAGGTCAATTCCGTTGGTACTTTCCGGCTTTCGAACGTACTAAATTTGCTCACCGGAAGATAAGTAAATGTAACAACCTTCAAGGTATGTCGTTTGATTACTAAATAATAATATTCGTTTTTTTTAATGGGGGATGTACAGCCGTTCCCACACACGCACCGAGGTGTCCAGGAGACCGTCCCTGGCAGCCACCCGAACCATCCGTGCCCTCTAAAATAAGACCTTGGACAATTTCCCTTCAAGTACGTTCTACTGAAAGCACGTTCCAACCGACTGGAGTGAGACAAGTATGGCGGTCTTTCAAACAGTAGCGCGGTTTGCACAATCGCAGATCCGGGACTTTATGAAAACAGTGTGCATCACTAGAGACAAAATAAGTCAGCAAAAGCTTTTGTCATCTGTTTAATCGTCTAATTGATAGAGCTTTTTTTTTGTTTCCGTTGCCTGATTTCTATCTGAGGTAATAAACTGATAATATTTCTCGGTTGCTGTTTAAACAAACACGCATGAATAAAGAACAAATAAGTTTTACCAAATATCTTTCGCACTGGTGAAGTGAGAATAAATACCAGTGTATTTTGTACATGATCATTCATTTTGTGTACAACGTTAGCATTTCGGGAACTTAAATAATATTTTTATTTTTTATTTTGTCAGCCGAAAGTATTTCAATTTAGTCTACACATTTTGTTGGCATTAAAATAAAAGGGAAACCTCCTGGTTAACTAACATTGTCCTGGGACCTAAAGAGCGCCAGCATTTATATATTTTCGAATCTACCCCTGAACGCAATGGCGCCCCAGAAAGATAGCAATACTAAAGTACCAAATACTTGATTCCGAATGCTAGATCCTCAGTTTGACTCCAAGGCGATTACTAAGAGTAGTTTCGTGACTTAGTAATGGAAAAACTATGAGTTACTTTTTGCTGTCAAGGACCGATGAACATATATAGTGGCAAAAAGCTCAGGCGCTATTGTCTTGCCCTTTTGCGGACCGTTTTGACATTTCTGAATGACGGAAAACGGTTTCCTGGGACTTCGGGTCAAGCTGCCAAAAATAGGCGTCCGGGATTATATGGGCCAACATGGGTGGAGTGTCGTTACCCTAAAGCAAAAATTCTCAAGGGATTCTCATTGAGATGGAAGGCAAAAACAAACACGTGAGCTGATCCAAGAGATACGCAAAAGCACAAACTGAACAAACCTGAGCACGCACCTGCACGCCTCATTTCCTATCGTTCACAAGATTTGCAAAACACTTTACCCAAACGCGTCGGGAAACTGCTTATGGAATCTTGTGCGCAGCAAGGACGAGGACGAAAAAAGAGAAGAGGGCAGAACAAGACGCGCTCTGTTGTGTCCTGTTCTCTTCTTTTGTCCTGGCCCTTGCTGCGCACAAGATTGTATAAGATGTCAAACCAACTTGCCTAAACAACCACTCTTCTTTGGGAAACTGCTCCAGAGACCAAAGATGCATACATGTTTGTGGCACGTGGACTCCGATTTGCCGTGGTTAAAAAGGAACAAGATTCATGTACAAGACCATCGACTTGTACTCGTGCGATTACTAATTTGTCGATACTCTTAATCTTGTACCATTCAGCTTCAGCATATAACCGGAATATTTTATTTCCAAAATAAAGTTCCTCTTAATGAAGAGGAACCGTGTTCCACATCCTTCGTAGTTTTTACGAAGCTGTGTTTCAAATACTTGTAAATACTGCCAGCTTATATACAGAGCAGTGTTTCAGATAAATGATAGTTATAAATTAGAAATGTAAAAAAAGGACACTTTCTGGAAGTTTTAGCTGGAGCAGGTTGGCGCTTAATTGGAGACAGACTGAGTGAAACGGCATGTAAGTTTAACGATAATCCACGTTACAGTTGCAAGGTCAAGATGAAAAAGAAAACAAAAAAAGACAAAAGCGACGCAATGAGACCTGGTATTGCGCATATAATCCCCGATTCACATCTAAATGTGAATTTCAAAAAGGACAATGTGGAACTCAAAATTAACTGGAATCTATGGGGAGACCAATAAACATGTACTCGACAGCTACGTTCCATGCCATTTAAAAAAAAGCGCGCGTGCAGAGCCTTGATCGGCGCTTATGGTGCGTAAGCGCACAGGCGTCCGTAGCTTTAGAGTCATAGCCACAAAAAGTTACCGCCAGTAAAGAAATACATGGAAGAGTCGAGCAGGTATTTATGGAAAATTCAACTAACCAAGTAGAGCAAAAAAGGCGGTACTTTATTGCATTTTTTTTTTATCCTCGAGTGTATCACACACGGGTGTTCCTTTTTAGAATGGATAACCTTGAGCTCGCTTTTTTACAAGTGGCATTTCTTTTGCCGCGCTTCTCCGTCAAAGCATTAAAACAGAGGAAGAAAATAGTACCAGAGAAAGCGAAGCGTGCAAAATTTGAGAAACCACGGTAGTTATGTACGAAGAGCCTTATGTTTCGGTTGTTAATTGGCTACAGGTTTTAGGGCAGTCTTCGGAAGTGTTTCGCAAAATTTTAGGGGGGTCAACATCCGTACCGTTCAGCGTTGTTTCTCGGTTTCTCATTAGACAAAAATAACATTTTTTGGCATAGCGAAGCGAACGAAAGTTTGAGCATTTTGTGGTGCTCTTTTTCCGCCAGCAAGGTTCTGCGGATTTACTGTAAAATGTTTCAAAACACCAATGGTCTTTTCAACTGAAGGGTTCAGGACACTACCGGTTAAGAAGTACGTAAGAAGAACTTTAGAAGAAATTACTTAAGAACTGAAGAAAATATAAAAAAAGCTTAAGAATATCTGTTCTGCAGACATTGTTATAAGTGAAAACATACGATCAGAAGATAGTTATTAAAAAGTACTAGAAAGCTAAATACAGGAATAGTTGTCTTTTGAGATTCGGTGTTTATTATTTCCCTTATTTTACTAGAAGATTGCAGAAATAATGATGCCAAAATTTAGCATGGAAGACAATAAATTTACTTCTCATTATCAATATTATTTTTAAAAAAAGATTCGGTAGGAAATTTTGTTACTGTACTATATTGAACTCGGGATATATCCAAGATAATAAAATGCTCACTCTCACCAGTTTGTTGATCGGTGAGGAACTGTCACTATGTCTCCTTTTACCAGTGATACGATTGCCGACTTTCTTAAACGGAGAGAACTTGGTACTCACAAGAGGATTAGGAAATTAGTGGAAAATTAGAAGCTCCTCGTACGTCCTGAGTGAACTGCCAGTGTGAGCATGCAACACCGAAGAAACGCAATAAATACGCGAAGAGCACGGGCGATACGACAGTCTCAAAGGATGCAGAGATTTATATTACTACGCATATTAAATATATCATAAGAGGTCATTAAACCTAAACGAAGACGTAAAAGAACCTCACGAGTTTGGTACCAAAGCAATTATTATTTTTGTAAAAACAAAAGAACGAACCAACTATAAAAATGCACAACCCTTACTAAAAGAAGGCTAGAATTTTTGCGAAACCCCAGAATGCATGTCCCATATTAAATTAACCGAAACATTGCAATTGCAGTCTTAGAGGCACAGCAATTCATCGGAACAGACAAACTCAATTGGTTAAACACAAAACTCAAAACAATTATTTGGAAAAAAAACAAAAAAAAAAACGTGCCAAGACGACATTTGAGTTAATTAACAAGCAATGCTAAGCTCATCCCGCGCTTCCTTGTCCAGCAATAATGCACACTTTCAAAAAGAGAAACACCATCTAGTTTGCCCTACGGGACCCGAGTATATTTCGCACAAACTTGTATCAAGGCACATTGACCCCAGGATTTTATAGCAATACGGTGAATATATTCGAACATTAAATGCTATACCGAAGTACAAATACATTGTACAAATCACATCATAATTTATGGCACGCAAATACAACGTGTACTTCTGAACTGCTACCGGTATAGTGTCCAACAAACAGTTCACGTAGGAACTGAATGTAAGGGGGCAAACGAGCTGCTAAATATTAAGCGGGATCAAAACTCCAAAACTGCAAGTATAAAAAAATGCATTTTTTTCCTTTTATTCGCAGTTTCGGGGTTTTTGTTATGTCTAAATTTCAGGTATGACGAGCCAATGGTAACCTTGCGTTCCCTTCTATGTACACCACGTACTCCACAACTTTGATTCTGTGGTGTCGGTTGAAACATCAACTGCAAGCGTTATCACGCGTTAGGCTTCAGCTTGCCGGTGTGTGGCGCTAAATATTTACGTAAACTGCATCTTATCAAGAGGATTTAAAAAAATATTCTATTCCGCGTGAACGTCAACACGGTCAGCTAGCTTACTGACTAGCAGCGCCCCATTGACCACACAATGGCTTCGCATGATTTGTGAAGAGGGCATTTCATGAGAGCGGTCCTATAGAGCTTCTCAAAATTCACGATCGTTGAAACGACCCAAGGTGCAGAGAATAGTGAAACTACCCGACATTCTAGAATGTGCATATTTTGTACAATTGCTAATTTTAATGTAAAATTTTTGATTTCTGTAGACACTCGGTGTTGTCCTTATAGTGGACCATTGTTCATGACCTAAAATATAATTAAACTCGTTGTTTTTAATGTTTATACGTCGAGAGGTCCATGTGCCCTTGACGTCTTCCGACATTCGTTCAACGATGCAAATGAACAATTTAGCACACAATAGAGTGTATACCATTGAATGCCCAATTGTCTGTAACACCTGCAAGCGCTGTGGCATCGTGTACTTCACGCCTCAGAGAACCAAGAGGTGTGGTGATCACAAACAGGAAGTACTTTCAATCTCTGAGAGCAATCACAAAGCTTCATTACTGTCGGAGATCATGTGACACCGGGAGTACAGAACGGCCACCGTTCACGCGTTATAGACACCTGTGTTCACAAAAGTACACACCATTCCAAATGCTTAAAATATCACAGTCCAGCGCGCGCACGTTTGTGTCTTCGGAAAGCGGGGAAACCACGTGCTATATGACCCAACGCTGAAAATGACGCCGACCAGAAGCTCATTTCTGAAATGCTCTGTACTCCCTTGTCGCCATCTCTGCGCGTTATTTTTGGGAGCGTTGGGGGATCGGTGGCCGAGTGGTCTAGCGCACACCAGCTCGGAGCACGTGGAGCGAAAGCTCGCGCTGTAGAACCCAGGGATTCTGGGTTCGAGCCCCACCCCTTCCCGTTTCGATCTGGATGAGCATCGTACCGGCGTGCGGTCGTGTATCACTACTGCGTGGTGCACATTAAAGACCCCAGGCTAGCGGCTGTACCGCACTGGCTAAATTTATCATCTACAGCTGGGAGACTCGTCGCCCCTGTGAGGCAGACCAAGTTCTAGGCTGTATAAACACACACACAACCCAATTTGTTTTTTGGGAGCGTGCTGAAGAAACGAACTTCAACTCCATCCATGTTGTTGCCCATGACAGGCTATAAGTTACTTTGCGCTGGCTCGTTCTAGTGACCCCAATAGGCTGTTTTAACAGATCGTTTCTAAAAGGACGATATCGTTCCGGACACGCGCTGGTAAGCAAGCATCGAGGTGGGAGTGCGAGACACGTACGCGAACATCGTTCTACGAAAGAGCGATCTACTAAAGCTTTCCAACGTCTATTACGCGGCGCTCGGGTCGTAGTTCTCGACCAGGTCAGTGTGAAGACGGATGGCGAGCACTTCGAAGTGGCTTGTGGAGATTCCTGAACGCTTCGCACGCATGGTACCGCAAATTTGTCCGCTTTCTAAATCTTAGCTATAGACGGCCGTTCATGATTGGCCCAAAGCCTTTTTTTTTCTGTCTCTGGTAGGATCACTGGACGTGAATTAATTTTCACGACGTTAAAGATTTGAGCCTGCCCTCTTGATCGTAGTAGTCCCTTCCGGAAAATCCCAGGAGACTGCAACGAGGGGAATAGACCGATCTCACCAGCTAGTTTGAGTACGCCACCGCGGCCGCCATGCATTGTGGAAGCTGTAGTCTTTCTGCACGTGCGACAACCCTGCTGGAGGTCTGTACGAGCAGAGCACGATGCGGCACGAGCTGTCTCGTGAACTGGCTTCTGCAGCATATGAACTACAGTTATGGCGGCGTCACGCATGCGTGGAACGCTAAGTAAGATCGATCTATTGTGGGGCTATTCGGATGTACGCGCGTGCCGGCTCGAACGTTTCGTATGTTCTAGTAGCGGCACGATTCATTCTTTCACATCGTTAGGAGCTCAGAACAGACAAAACAATTAAGGGAAGGGAAAAGAAGGCCGTCACATCACACACCCCGTTTTGCTTTCTTTCCACCTTCTCTTCGTTCTGAAATCACGAACTGCTAAACCAACGTCGATATCGTCTCTGCTTCTTTAGATAATTTCACGTGCCGTACATCTGAACGTCACAATGCGTTAAGCAGACGAAAGAGCCACACGATATTTCCGGAAAGGTGTATTGCAAATATTCCCGAGCTTGAGAGAAGAGAAGGGAAGGGCATATTTGAGAAGGAAAGCTATGAGACTTCTTGTTGGCCTTGACTTTCATTCACCTCAACATGGGGGTTCTTCGTTCGTGCTGTAACGTTTTGTTTCTTTTTCCTCTGGCTTTTTTTTTTTTTTTTTCGGAAGAGAGCTTTTATGGAGCCACTTTTTATCACGAAGTCATAACTAGACCTCTCACCATGTGCTTTTTCAGAATATGAAACATGCTTTAATGAAATAAGATAGAATGAAAGGCATTAGACTCATAGCGACGTACGTTAGGTACAATTAGACGAAACTGGTGAAACTGATGTGGTGATTGAAACAACCTAGATTTCCTTAATTACCTACGAAGAGCAGCAAATATGGCAGTCTTCATATGAGTGGGGACGATGAACGCTTGGTTCATGAACTAATTCTCAATATTCTCCGGTATATAAAAGCCACAGTTCGGTTGTACTGAACGGGATAACTGTCTCATACTCTAACGCAAAAAAACTCCAGACGCCCCTTGAGGAGGATTGATGTGCCGCAGTATAAACATTCATTCAACCAACCTGACGGGCGAAAACACAGTGTACGCACGCGCGTGCAATTTTAGTGTGAGGCTGATAAAAACAACAAGTAAAACCCATGTACAATTTAATGAACGCACCCAGAGACAAATTTATAATACCCAGAGTAATGCCAAGCTGACTGTGTCAAATGTTAGAAAAAGGAAGATACGTACTAAAGATCTCGAGCCAATACCGCGCTGCTAAGCAAACTCCCATGGCGCGAGAATTGGCCAAGCATAAAACCAACGGCTGAAGGTTCAAACGAGGCCAAAATGGTTCAAAGGCCGGGACAAGAATGTGAGGTGCGATGACCAATGCGCTTCTCTGTCGTCATAGAGGCAAAGTGGCGCTGAACACGCAGTGGGTATATAGGTTAACTCGTATGAGATGTTTCCTTCTTGTAAGGTTCGGCAAAATGCATGGTGTGAGTTGCCCAGCGAGGACAACAGGAGCTCAGCGGCCCCAAAATCTCCCCAAAGTGTGAATGGCTCCTCGTGACGGCAGCATCATTCGTAATCAAATAATTCGCTCAGGACGGCACTAACAGTGACAGAAGAGGACATAAAGTTCATCTCTTTCGGAGCGCGGCGGCCGCCAGGAGCAAACGGAGCGAATGGACCACGATTTGTTTCGTTTTACGCAAGAATATACTTCGAACACTTTACACAAAGAAACGGAACAGGATACCTCGCGACAACCGCACAAGCACATCAGCGAGGTGCACTGCTAATAGAAAAAAGCACACTGGTGCAAATAAGCAGCAACTGGCACGCTAAGCTCGCAGCGTGAAGCAATTAAGCAGCGAAAACGAGTGCCTCAATGCAATGAGACACCCTAGCGCACTGGAGGAAGGTCAGCAGGCGACCAAACTACGCCTGCGGTCAGTGAGCTGCGAATCGGTGCAGCCATTCTTGCACTTCCGCAGTACTCTGGGACAACCTTATGGCAAAAACTGGAAGAGTGCTCGCGCTCCTCGCACTCTAAGAAGTCCATCGCGTCCACTTTCGCGCCAAGGATTTGGCATAGCCAATCGCATCCTGAGTGTCGCGGTGCAGACTGTTATTATTTTATTTTTAGGTCGAATTACATTTTTAGTTTCGTCATTCGCTTAAATCCCTCTACAAATTACAGCAATTGGCTATCCTGAGTGCTTTGTAGAGCGTCAGCTTTAATCAAATCAATGCACGAGGAGAGTTACATTTTCTCTTGAAGGTTCGGATAAAGTTGTGCCGAAGTACTGCAGCTGAGCCCTGGGCGGGTGCGTGCGCGCTCCCCCGTCGACGGGGCCATGCAAAGCCTCGGCGTGCGGAGGGACCCGAAGGGGGCCGCGGCGAGCGCGGGGGGGCCCGCTGACCAGCGCTGCATTGTGCTCGGTCAACGTCGGCGGGCGGCCTGAATAATGCATCTGGCGCCGATGCGGCGGCCGCTATTTATAATAAGGCCGGCCGCATGCACACGCGTGATCGGGGATAAACGATGGGGGCTCGACCCACTTGAGGCGACCTTTCGTGCGGCAACCCGGCCGACCTCGCGATTTGCATCGGGGGCTCCTCGCACGTGCACGCCGGGGGACGGTAGACCCACTTCCGCCACCCCCCCCCCCCTCCCCCCCAACGACCCCTCACGGCCCTCGCGAGCAGAGACCCGGGTTTCGGACGGTGGTCGGTGATCGGCGAAAGCCCAAGCAGCGGCGGTGCGGCGTGCGGCCAACCAACCCACCTGTGCGCGTCGCAAGCTCAATCCGATCCTGGGGCGGCCATGCGGCGGAGGCGGCGGCGGCGACGGCCGGCCAAGCGAGCGTGGAAAGCAGCATGGGCGAGCAGGGCGACGTCGGCGACACCGCCTTACCTGACGCTGCTGGGCTCGCCACACGGAGGGGGCACCGGCGACTCGCGACGCGCTAGCGGGCAGTGCACCACGCCGGCCGCGCGCAGGGGCCGCCAGGGCGGCGCGGAGGAGGCCCTCCCGGCTCACGCCCTCTCCCTCCTTCTTTCCCCGCCGAGAGCGCCATCTCTGGGCCGCTAGAGCTACTAAGACGACCGCCATGGGCCGCTGCACTCTCAAGAAAGCGACCGAGTTTTTTTTTGTTTTTATTTTTTCCTGATCAAGAAAGCGCTTTCTCGTGCAACGAGGCTTACGGAACTTGGCAAGCGTTTTGTCGGCATTCTGGTGTCGTGGGTAGCGTTTCGATAGTGGCCGCGAGCTCTTCTGACCGAAATAAAAGAGAGCAATTTTACTTCAACCAGTATTCACTCACCTCTGCTGCACATGATAATAACCCCAAAAGCCGAGGGCAACCAAATAGAGAGTACAAACAATCAGAATCTATATCAGCTTTCGTGTAAATTAGGCATGTCTCGTTACTACGGACACCGCTTCAATGGATATTCTGCTGCGTGGACAACTGTTTCGGGAACCGAAATGGGCAAATATATGCATATTTGCCCAGTTCCTGTACGTTACGCTTGATGCAAATGGACAACGTCAACATCATTGTTTTCTCGTTATTAGGAATAATGTTTGGGGTGAACGGAGGTTTTCATGTTAACGAGACGTCACTGTAACACTTTCATATATCCACATGTAGTCAGTTGTTTCCCTTTTCTATAATACCATCGATTTACCGTTTAGAAGAAATAGTTGAAACTCCAACATACCTGGATAAAAAGAAAAGACACAAATTATTTCCCCACTGTAGTTTAGTGTTCTGTACACGATGCTCCTTTTTGTACAGTAGAGTACTTGCACCAGCTGAATCTGGATGGCCCGCAAGGTCCTCTGTGACCCGCGCGGCTTTTTACAAGAAGAGAGGACGGAAAAGGAAGACAGAGAGGTTTTCCGGTATTCGTCCCGGTAGGCTCAGGAGGTGTACTTTCCAATCGGTCGCTTTCTACTCCAGTTCTCGTCTACCAAAGCTGAAAGCTACGAGGGCGAAAAAAAGAGACCATAAAAACGGCTCGGACCACCACCTGTTGAGACGCGTTCCAGACCACGTGGCTCAACGAAAGTACGGTGTCTGAAACTCGTCTTCGAGCGGTATGTTGGGCGTCCTATTCCTCTCCTGCATTAAAAATGGTCTCCAAGTGGCAACAAATGACGCGGCATAAGTCGAACTGTTTCGTTGTCGGATGTCGCGACCCAGCGGTTGGGCGCAGACGTTCTGGGAAAAAGTACGCGCGAACGCGAGTGTTGCTGTCGTCGCTGCATCCCAGATCCTTGCTGCCGAAGCATCCGTGGACTGTCCAGCTGAAGAGCAACTTGCAGAAGAACAAGCGCCTGCCATTCCCACCAACGGTGCTGTTACACCGCCAGGATCGCTGCCGGCAACAGCGTGACGTTTCCGTGACGTCATGAGGCGGAAATCGAGGGACCACATTAAACGTGCACGCGTTAAACGCACCAGTCGGAGAGGCATTCCAGGCAGGCACCAACCCTAAAGACGCAACGGAATGTCGATACCGATTACGGTTCCAGCTTACGACCCTCGGGCCTCCCGCTGCCCTCGTCATCCGTCCCCCACAAAGACAACCCCGGCGGGGTTCTCCACACCGTCCCCGAACCCTGTTGCGAACCCTCGCGGCCGAGGATTCCGAGAGAGGAGCGCGAACGGTGCAGCGCGTGCACGGGCGCGTTCGAAGCGGCGAGGCTGTGCTCGGCGTGGCCCCGGTCGGCCCCTAAGCCCCCCGGGGGTCCCCCGGCGGCCGGTCGTCGACCTCGGGGCGCCCGCGACGACTCCCCGCTGACGCCTCGCGCTGCACCTCGCCGGAGAGGCAAGTGCGTCAACCGAACGGCGAGCATCGATGGGCCACTTGGAAGGAAGGAAGGGTCCCGTAGCCGCCGGAACACGAGAAGTCACTAGGGGCTTGGGGCTACACTTCCGCTGGGGGGATCTCGCAGGCCGAGTCTGATTACGCTACGAGTTTAGGAGTCGTGCTGCACTGGCCGAATCTGCTCGCAGGAGAGATACGACGTAGCCGCCTGTTGGGTGAGGCCCACGACAGACGTTTGCTAGTCACTGGTTTGCCTCAAGATTGGTCCAACGCATTATTAGACCCGTATGAACCATTAACCTAAGAAACGACGAGGGTGGAGTGATGGGCGAGTTGGTAATTCATGTCGTCTTTTCTGTCCGTGGTCCTGTTGCGCATTTTTAACCACTAGAAAGCGAATCACAGTGATATGTTTAGCGAACTTAATTAAGTTTAAATTTTGGTGTGAGAGGCGGAAAGGTTCATCTGGGAAACCCTAGAAACGAGGCGTCAGATGTTGTAATACGGGGCAGGGGCCAAGGGGGAAAAGACACCAGTAGAACGCGCAAACATCCACAATTAAAAAAAAAAAGCTAGTAAGAAAGCGACAATAAAAAAATGGAAAAAGAAAGCCGATGTCAGGTTAGGCGTGTTCTTTTTGCCTCGATGAGTTGGAGTTGTTCGAGTCCTTGTCAACTTTATTTAATTTAAACAATGCGCATTGCCGGTGCTTTCCTGCGAAGTAAGCTGAAAGCTCTTTCACGTTTTGCTGCTTCTTTGTGCATCCCAAGGCGTCGTCAACAATATGGGCCCATCGAGACCACATACTGGGTCAGCCTATGTCCAAGTCTGTACCCCGCCGCGCCATTACGAAGCGTCTGGAATTAGTGGTACCTCTAGATTATTATGATGCTTCCGTTTTTTCTTTTAAATACCGATAAACCCCCAAGATTAACCCGAATCTTGTTTTATCAAAATCGAAAAAGAAAAAAAAACTGAATCAGAGCTTTTCTTCGCTGAACAGAACGCAAGTTTCCCGTGAAAAAAAAATCTCAAACAACAATATTATTTCGTGTTTAGTTGGAACACATCCACACTGAACTGCTCCCGAGGCTGCATCTTTCTTCAGAAACCAGAATCCTTATCTCGCTTCTTCTTTTACTGGTACCGGGGCGTTCTAGAAGTATTCTGGACTTCATCATGTTATCTGTAGGCTGGTGAATTCGATGCCCGTGTTTGGTTCCTTCGAAATTCAGGTAAGGCCCGATAAACACTGATTTCTTGTCCTACACCAAGAATTTGCGCCGAAAAACACCAACCTTGTTATTTCGGTGTTTCTCCTGAACACCTCTGAATTAAAAGAATAAACAAATCCTAAAAACACGGAACCTTAATTATTGTGTTAACTCTTTGTATGGGAAAATATGGGTGTATTACATCTTGTTCGCTACAGGTTATCAGAAGCTTGATGGTATGAGAGGAATGCTGGCTAAGTTCACGCCACAAACAAAAGAAAAAAAAAAGCACGGACAAAATAATGCCTTTTTTTTTAGGTTGCCTGCTCCACTTTTAAGCCATATAGCACATAACGTCACCCCACTGCAGACTTCGGGAAAATTTGAATTCTGTTTTGTTCATCCCCTTAATTTGTTGTTTTCGCAATAGCTATTTTAAATTCAGAGATAATAAATGGCGTGGCTAAGTATGTAAAGCGTGTGTATTCAAAAGTTTTGTTTAGTTTTTGTAACTTAACAAACCGCCTTTGACTATGTAGCACACTGTACAGTTCCGTCTCCACAGTTTTGCAAAGATCACGGGGGAACTTTGGTGCGTGCATAATTCGTGCATCCGTGGATTCGGCGCTTCGCCGAGCTCTGCTGCAAACGCCTATTCCTCCGCAACTTTCAAAGTCAAGCGTGCTTGAAGCCCTTTGGATGCATCTCAAGTTACTTACACTCCAGCTAGTGCGTTTTATTTTCTCCAGTTGCACTCACCGATTGACAATCGTGTAACTTGGGGAATGTATTGTAGGATGCATTCAACCCGCAACACATTCCCCCCGCGATTGTATTAAAGCCTGTTCCAAGGTTATAAATAGGTCTTCGTGTTTTGGGTAAATACCGATAAACCCCGAAAATCAAGCGCCGAGTCGGTTTGATCAAAATCGGAGGAACTCGATAAACGCCGAATTCGAGCTGTCCGTTTCAACCACGTGTATGTTCCATGAAGGTTCAGGAGTTCTATGTTCGTGCACTATTTCTTTCAACGTAAATCCCGATAATTCCCGATTTTTCGTCAGACACCAAAAATAAGTACTGAAAAGCGCAGACTCCTTGCGAAAAATAAAACCCGAAAAAACGCTCCCGAATTTGAGAAATAAACACCGAAAACACGGAACCCTTGTTATAAACTTATAAACGTCAGGAGTTTATTCTAAGCGGTATTTGCGCGAGGTACAATATTCGTTGCCCCGCCTCATTAAGATAGCAATGTTCTTTTTATGCCCCTAACACACGAAAACATGTAATGTAAGTTCAATGAAATGACGTTACCTGATCGGCAAATCATTGCGCACAATCCTGGCTCGGTGCGGTGCACACCTGACACTGATATAGTAAGATCGCAACCTGATTCCTCGATCCCCCAATAGGGAGTTTTACGGAGTCGTTCAGACTCAAACCGTTCAACCCCGAACGATTCGACAACGACACTGTGCATAAGCGAGCAAATTTTGAGGGAACTCAGGAAGGGTTCAACCTAATCGTAACCATTTGCTGCCCGCGAACTAGCGTGACGGTAGGAAGAAAATACTTTCATCATGGCGCTTGGAAGAAGACGAGCTTTGGACGAGCGGTGCAAGGCACACCTCTGGGCGGTCCAACAGAGAACCTGACGTAATGTTTCGAAGTGAGAGAGGTTCGTGCACGAATGAATCGCCGACGCATCCGCGTATGCTGTCTTGGTGAAAGCTCTTCATTCTACTATGAATTCGCCCTCCTCGGCCCGGCGGGACATTGCGGCCGCCATCACGCGGGCAAGGTACCCCGCAGTGTATTTCAATAAAGGCAAAGAACTGTTAAGATAGAGCCTTGAAGGTCATCACCTAGTTCGCTGTTGCTGTTATTGTTGTACCTTAGTTATAGCAGGAAGCACTGGCGGCAGGCTTCGTACAAACTTAAACTAAAAATTAAAGGAGGACGCTTAAGCTTGGCCTTTAAAAGCGGAACGCGATAGCTAGATATAAATCCCCGCTCGTTCGAAAGTCGTGCAGCGTGTCTGTGTATCATGTAATAAAGAAATTTAAAAAAAAGTATTAACACTGCGAGTTGGGCTAGTTGGTACTTAAGTATGGTGATAAATACGAAAAGGAAAAACCAGGGACAAAAAAAGAAGTACACAGGACAAAAAAAAATTAAAAAAAAAAACACAGGGACATAGAAGTATACATGACTTGTCCTGTGTACTGCTTTCTCTCTCCCTGTGTTTTTTTTTTTTGCGTATTTACCACCAAAAAAAGTGTCTGCGAGGCTTAGTCAGCCATGTCATGTATTAATCCCTTTCATTCCACGCGTGACGTCACGTTTCACGTGAGCGTTTCGTGCTGTTTGAAATCCCCGCGCGTGGCTGTGACGTCATGATTCTATGGTCCAATCCTGAATTTTCACGTTCCACCGACGCCGGCTTTTCTGCGACAAGAGCTCCATCAAGCTATCGCTTTAAAATCAAGCGCTTCCCTTCCCTGAGAACTCTGAAAACAAACGCCCTACACCGCCAAACATGCACTCCGCCAACAACAAGAAAAGCTTTGAAGTGAGTAGGATAACTTATAAACTTGCGAGCTCGGTGTTGTTGTTTAAGTACGCCGTCGTGTTGTTTTTCCAGTTGGCTTACTTTTTAAACAGATAAGTCCAAGGGAACGTGTGGCGACTGACCGCTGTCGTGTCAGCGAAGACAACCAGATTCAGAAACGAACATTTCAATTTAAAGGGAGACCACGGCTGCCTCTTTAAACAGCCCTGAGATGCGACTTGCACCACCCACCCAAACGTGCCCCTGCGCCCAAGCTCGACTTACTTCATTCGCCATGTTGAAAAGCTTAGAGTCTTCCTCGCTGACTCTAGACAGGTGCCGAAATTTATAGGCGTTTTGCACAGCGCCAGATTACGGCCGCCATTGCTGACCTTCCCTCGTCTTACCCAGATGCCAAGCTAGTGAAGCGGGCGTTGGCGACGTTTACAAAAGGGCAATGCTGGGGAGAAGGACACACTAGAATCGAAAAAAGGCGATAACTTGCACTGCTGTGGTCACGGTGAAGGGAAGTAAACGTAATAAGAGGAAACGAAATTTGAAGGTTGGTTATGGTAGCGCCCATGCACCAGCTGGTGCAGAGCGCCTGCTGCTTCGGGTACGAATCGGTGGCCTCGAAACGACTCACTACACATCGTTCTCAAAGTCCCGAACGATTCACGCAGGGATGGGCAGCAGCGTCGCCGGACCGTTAGGGCACGAACCGTTCGCGCCAAAGCGACTCTAAAATTGCCTATAGTGTCATTCGATAGAACCGACATTAAATTTCTCCTCGCGCCGGGGGAATTCCAAGCATCATCGTAGTTCTCGTTCGCAACTGATGATCATTTTCATGACGTCGCGGGTAAGACCAATAAAGCCACAGTAATGCCACTGATACATCATTAAAAATTACAGTCTGCAGATACTGTCGGAAGCGTTTCTTGCATTACAATTGGTCGTACAAAATCTGTCCGCAGAGATGCTTATGGCTCCGGCTCCAGATGTCGGCACCGAAGCATCTTGGCGCCAACGGGCTCGAGGTGGTGCACGAGAAATGCAAAGAACCGGCCGCGGCACCCGCTCGTCGGTCCTGGCGCCGTGGGCCTCGGTGTCTGCATCGCGTGGACTGTGAGCCGAGTCTCGACTGGGCGCCGCCAAGTGCGCGGCGAGACATGCGCCTGGTCCGGCGGCGCAGAAACGGGCACGAGGACGTCGGGCCAAGGTTAGTCGGGCAACCTTGGCGGGGACCCTCGGCGCCGGCCTCCCCTTTTGTTCGCGCGAACGCCCGCGGAATCTGCCGGGAACACTCACGCGCGCGTGATTGATTGATTGATTGTTGCGCGCAGCACGCCCGAAGAAGTGTCCGCGAGCGCACCTTCTCGCGCAGCATCAGTCACTGTAACCTGCGATGCCCGCAGAAAGCGGAGGCACAACAATGTTTTCCTCACGCGCACAAAGGAAAGCGGAGATGATCGCGTGCTGGTGACGCGATAGAATCCAAGGTGAGGTTGTAATCCTAGGCTATTTCACGAAGAAACGAATCGATACGCGGTGCTTCCTTCGTAAATGTCGAGTCGTTTCGCTGTCGTTCCCAAATGCCACGGTGGATGAAGAAACGCTCGGAAGAAACACATCCGCGTTCGTGAGACATCTCTCACTCACCCCCCTATGTAATACCCTCTCACGAGGGCCTTTAGGGGTAATATGAATAAATAAATAAATAAATATTCGTTTGTGGGTGACAACGACTCAAGAAAATTCTGCCCGTTCCTTCGTTTCCGCGGGAAGCGATGAACAATTTCTCGTTGCTCGCTCGCGCGCCCAACTCAAGATGTGACTCGACGTTCAACCAAAAAAAAGAAAAAAAGAAAAAAAAACACGCAAGGGGACAAAATGGGACTTTAGCTACGATATCTCGACACCTCTTACGGTCACTGACAGCCTAAGAAACATGTGGCTGATTAGCTTCCTCTTCTTGCCTCGTCATTCGGTTTTAAGCTTTGTCATCGGCCGCAGAATCATTCACAACGCAGCAGTAACAAGAGGCTCTAATGCTACCCTGCTTTCCTGAAGCCGTCAGTCACTGCAGAGCTTATAGCCGGTGTGGAAGGCGTTCTGCTTTACCGACCTGAGTTCAGCGTGGGGCACATATTGGACACAAATGCGGCGACAGCGTGCGTCTGAAACACGAGTTTCAGCCGAAACGCTGGCACAGAACTCGTGTCCAAAGTGCACTTCCCCCCTGGCCTCCCGTAAGTGAAGGAGACCATGGCCTCGTTTTCTAGAGGCTTGCACGTGAGCCGGTCATTGCAACGTTCTGGTGGTCGAGAAAAATAATATTCGGTGGTGCGATATGTAAAGGTTTTCTCCGAGCAGCAATGCCAACGCAATGGCCTCTGATGTTACGTCAGTGCGAGCCATCTGCAACCGCTGGCTCCAAGTTGACCAGGTGCACTCAGAACTCTAGCCGTGGTCCAGGTTGGTACCCCAAGCAACACGTAATTCGGCCAAGCATTGGCCAACGGCTGGCGATGGTCTTGTGGACAATGATTAAAGAGTGGCCATTCATCGGCCAATGTTCGGCCAATGGCCGGAGCATAGCCTCCTCTATACTCACAAAGCCTGGCAGTTCGACGACGGAGCCATAGAGTGCCCGGACGCAGATTTGGAGTGCGAGATTAGGGTAACACATCGCATCAAAGAACCATTTCTCGGGAAACCTGGACGTCAAGGCACACCTTTTGCAGCGGCGAGGAGCCGAAACATACTTGTTCGCTCGGGAAAAATATGTTTCGGCGTCTCGACGCAGCGCGGCGACAGTCACGTGGCTCTCATGGCGCTTTTCGTGGCAACCTGCTAGGCTTTGTCAGTATATACACGTTTGCAAGTCCGGCTTCAGGGCGCTGCCATCTTGCCTGTCTGGGGTGCGCTTGGACCAGTCATAATCCGATTACGAAGCCTTGCTAAGGCGTCGTAATCGGATTATGGCCGCTCCCGAGAGCGCACCCCACTGAGGAAGATGGCGGCGCCCTGAGACCGGACTTGCAAACGTGTATAGGAGGCTAGGGCCAGAAAAAGGCCACTCATCTGCCACCGGCTAGCCACTGTCTGGCCACTGGCCAAAGGGCCATTGCCAGCCATTGGCCGATGATCGGCCAAATCTGCGCTGCAAGGGTAGGCCTGTCTCGGCGCGCCCGGAGACGGCATGCGAGCCCCCGCCCGGTAGCCCTTACGGAGCGGCGTGGCGGGCTTCCCGTGGGCCGTGTTTGCCCGCCTCGAGTGTGTGTGTGCCGAGACGGCGTCCCGGCGGAGGGACAACGACCTCCCCGACGACGCTCCCCGCGGTGCCTCGGGCGGCCACGAGCTCACGCCCGGTCTTTGCTGCAGCAGCGCCGTTCGCCCCTTTGGCTGACAGTGGGCTGGGGGCTGATGCCTTCCACCTCACGACAAACCGCAGCGGGCGCTACGAGCCACCCTTGCCAATCCGGGACTGAGAACCTAATCATGTGATTAGGCTCAGCCCGCGTGTTAGCGCTGGCCTCTCGAAGGTCACGTGAACCTTAAAAGGGGCGTCGCAATGAGTTTTGGACTTTACGTTAATACTGCTTTGAACGAAGCAACGTCGATGCAACAATTTTTCTTTTTTGCGCAAATACCGCTGAGAAACGGGTCCCTGACGTTAATGACCTATGAAACACGCGTTCCTTTTTCATCCCACACAATAGAAGTCCCAGAAACAAATGAAAGAAAAACGAGTAGCGTTCACCCCCTCAACTCGCAGGCAGAACAAGCGGCCACGTGATCTGGAGTCGATTATATGCCGCCAATGTTGGTCATAGCCACGCGCTGGGGTTGGCAAGGCAGAGGACACGCGCTGAGTTCCAGACATTGCAATGGCTCGTCTATCCTCGTCATTGCCACGATTGGACACGGGCCACTACTCGAATGCTTCTTGAGCTATCGATTATCACGAGCCCAGATGGAGTGCTCACGCAGTGCTCGGGTCCAATCTATGAGCCGCATTAAAGTATCGTCACTGGGAGCCTACTGCGACCCCCCAGCTACGCCATCGAGTTTTGCAAAAATGATATTGAAAAGAAACAGGCCCACTTTTGTCGTCAAAATGACATCACAAGAAACGAGTTTCTTATTCAGTGGCTTCGCTCGCGAGTATACTTGGGTCCCACTAGCGTCAATAAACTTGCGCAAAATTAAAAGAAACAAAAAATCCACGCGAATATTGTTGCAGGGCCCCTTTAAGCCACGGTCCCGCCGATAATTCATCATTACGAAGACACTCTGCAGAGTCCAGAGTCTGAAGAGGGTTCCTTCCTCGTACGGACACTCCTGTCACACATTGATCATGCAAGGAATGCCCACGAACATATTCGAAGCGTTCGTATGGATACGAATCACACGTACTTCGAACTTGCTCGAGGCGTGACTTCTGCTTCCAGTCTTTAGCGAACGCCGTTCTTTTTGTGCGATGTACGTGAGCGTTTACAGGGCGTTGGATTGGCCTCGGCGGTTCCGTCCTCTGTCCGTCGTGGCCCGAGCGTAGGCGTTCGTCGGACAAATCGATCGCCTCCCTCGTATCACCTGACCGCGCTCCTGCGCGTTGGTGTATGGGCGAGAGTCTGATCACGCGGCGAAAGATCGAAGTTTCACTGGTCCACGGAGCACGCAGCTTCTGAAGTGCGGTCAGCTAACCGGTGGACGGTATCTAGCGTTGCACCACGAGGCGGCCCGCAAGAATCGAGTGAACGGGAGGACCGCCGGACCGGGCAACATTTCATCCGGTCACTAGCCACGCCGCCCCGCCCTCGGAAGCGTTACATTTATTTCGTCCCCGGCACGCGAGGACGCGGTACGAAAAAGGAAACAATGTTTCCAGTGCCACATACCCACGGGGTGGGTATACCTGCTTCTCTTTCCTATCGGCCATGGGAGATTTTTTTTTTTCTTTATGGTTACTCAGCGGTGAAGGGAGGACAGCTTACAGTATATTAATTCCTTATACCCAGCCGTGGACCTTCGGTACCGAGCGGCGAGATGTTTTGGTGGCGCCTTCGTATGCTTCCCTCTCCTGAAGTTGTTACCTTGCGAACAAGTTCGATGGTGTTTGTAATGAGCATGGTGGAAACTCGAAATCATTGTGCCCTCAAAGCAACACTGCCAACACCGTCAAAATTCAAGTTCTTACATTCCTCTTATTTCCGTCGATGAGAAATCCCCTGCTGACGTCATGGCCAGCATTCTGCCAATCGTGGCAGGCCGACCGCCGCGACACTTCTGATCGCTCGCGGCGCCAATAGTGAGTTGCGCGCTTGTTTAAACAGCGGGAAGCCGGTCAGCACCGAGAGGAGGAGTCAGTGGCCCTGCCGCACTCATGCATCATACAAATTACATTTTGTTCGCTGCAGATATGAGTAGGAGAATTAGCTTCGAACTCACGCATGTTTCGAGCATGTTTGCTTGGTACATGCTTTGGACATGCCGCCAGACAGTTTTTGCATGACCAACGTGACCGCAATGTAAAAGAAACATGCCTCAGGCAGACTCTGCAGGCTGTTTCGGAGCTACGGCGCTAACACAATCGCCCCCCCCCCCCCCTCCCCAAAGCCTCATGTAAGAAGTAAAATTCGCGTGAAAACACACGCACACGCGCAATAAAGACGGCTTGGGCGGGCACGTGAGGAGCAGGAAACGAAGACGTTAGTTCGAGCCTGGGCGCCATAGAAGTCTCCAGTTATCGCTTCGTGCTCCAAAATCGAAAAGTTGATTTCCCACGAAGGGGAGGAATTTTGTGTGCCCCAAGCTGAGATGAGCTCTGTATACTACCCGGTCCCGCAGACTGCATTACGTCATTTCTATTTGAGAAATATTTATTTATTATGCAAAAAAAAAAAAAAGAAGAGTTTTCTTTCTCTAACTTGGCTTCTGTAATCGTTCAGACGTATGGGTGATTAGTAAATTATCTCCAGCACTTGATGGAGCAGCAGACCCAGTCTTGCTAGGAGAAAAGTGAAGCTGATTCGCGAAAACATTTCTGTTTTTGTTATGCCTCGTAAGCACGTGGGGACCTGATCAGATATGGCATGTGACATGTGAAGATTAGTAATATTGTTCTATGTTCGTATTCCGTGGATACAGCATGCGCCATCCGAAACTCTGCAGGCTCCCGTAATCGATGTCTAATGCTCCGTAACTCGGACACGCCAAATATCCCCAAAAAATTATGTGAGACTCGCAAAAAAATAAGAGGTCCTGTGGAATTCAAATGAAATAAAGCTAGATGTTCTTCATCCCTTCCACAAAGAGAAAGTTCGTTGAATTATACTGACGTCACTTTCGTTTCTCTTAAGTACTGTTCCTCGATGCAGCATTTACGAAAATTGATTCTATATTTTTGTTAATTAGATTTCAATGGGATTATAATGTTTATGTATGTTATGCTATAGAAACAATAAATAAAATAAATATTAGGGCCAAATGTTCTCAAGGCCTGTTAGAACGGGTTCGTTGATAAGTAAACTAAGTAACCGTAAAATAACGAACACAAAAAAAAAAACAAAAAAAAAAAAAACAACGAAGCTTTTCGTCAACCTTTTTTATTATTTGTTACTTCATTATTTGTAATTTTTTTATAATTTATATGGGTATGTGTACTTCAAGACGGATTATTTATCACTTTATTCATCGTTCCTCGTGAGATATCCTACTTATATCATAAGTTCACCTTGTGAATACCAGAACACGGGCCCCAATTCCGCATTCCCTCAACAAAAACAAAGGACAAAAAACACGCACACGCAGAGGAAATGCGTTCGATTCCATTCAAACGCATCCCAGAAACGACGTTCCTCGAAAACGTTCGTTCGGCCGTCCAGCCCCGCGCCCCGAGCTCGCACACCGCCACCGGACGCTGCCAGCTCCACGGCCAACACGGGGGCCTTCAGCCAAAACCCCCATGGGAGCGGGCCCCGCACGGCGCCCACCGCCTGACCCCTCGGTGCTGCACGTCTTCGCACGCAGCACGACTCCAAGGAGGAAGACCTCTTCCCAACGGGCCCCGAGGCAGTCGTTGCGTGCGCGCGGTCGGCGGGGTTACCCACCCCGCCTCACATCTGTTATCGTCCCCCCACCTCCCTCCACCCGCGTTGTTTTTCCCCTCCTTCCCGAATGAAACCCTTTCGGCGGGCGCTTTTCACTTTTCGGGAAAAAGGAGCGTCGGCCTGGGCGCGGCTCCCCGGAAGCCACAAAGGGGAGACGGGAGCATGACGGGGCCAACGGACGTCGCCCCTCAAAAAGGGCCACAGACGGCGATCGCGCCGGAACTTGGGGTGCGGTCTTCCGAAAACGCGGCTCAACTCACGTAGGCTGCAGCCCGCTGTGTTCCCACCATAATAGCACCCTGTGCTTAAAAAAGATAAAAGAAGAAAAGTGAACTCCTTAATTTTATTTATAGTCAATATTTGCCCAACTGCGTCTTTTGCTCAGCTCGTATACCGATGGTTCTGCGAAAGCGTTCAGATATTCTTAAAAACACACTGTTTAAGATCAAAAAAAAAAAACAAAAAAAAACTCTCTACGGGAACATACTACAGGCCTTGGCGGACGTCAGGGATTGCAAAAGTATACTAATTAGCAAGATAATTAACTAGAATTTACTAATCCCTTTTTACTAACTGAAGTAAACATATGGGTCCAATGAGAAACATGATAAGCATAATCAAAATGTCCTAAATCAACTCTTCTTAGAAAGATATAAAGCAGGGGCAGCATTTTAAGGCGTTCCGTAAAAAGGCCTAATTCGGACGCATCTCTAGGTTTGGGTTTCTTATCGGAGCGCGTCTCTGCGCCCGCGGTCCTGCTCCCCAGTGGCCAAGACGCGCAACACACGTGCGCCATACTTCTCTCCATACCGCTGTCCGAGTCCCACTAGAGCGACAAACAGAAACAAACTACAGCGACAAGCCTCAAACACATGCAGCATGCTCGCGATGGTACCTTGGCGGGCGTTTCTAGTCCGTCTCACTAAAACCATGCAGTACAGCGAAAGCAACAGGCCAAATAGTGTACCCCTAACCTGTTCAGGACGAGGGCAGGGAGGAACGGGAGAAAAGAGTTGGGATTCCCCTGTTCCTCCTTTCCCTCTTCTTGAACAGGTTGGCATACGTCTCTCTGCCCTCCCTGTAGCCTTCGCTGTACGGCACGGTTTTAGTGAGACGGAGTACACACCTTTTCCAGAAGGGCGCAGCCATCTTGAATGTCGTCACTTCCGGTATGCGGTAAAACATCGTTTTGATCTCTTAACGCCGCTGGAAGGTGTTTACGGAAAATGCGTGATTGTCACACAGTATTGTTTTGCTGCACCTATATTTTCTCGCATATTCCAGATATATATGTATTATGATTTTTTCGTCCCGCATACCAGATACAGGACCCGTGTCTGGTATTCGGTGCTCGTGAAGTAAGCACGAGTGATTGCAAGCCTGCCAAAAACACCCTCGCGTGCATGATGCTGGTGTTTGAGCATAGTCTCTTTCACACAAAGAGTTGATTTAGTGGTTTTCGGTGATGCTGAGCAAGGACCACGAACTAAATCCAGAAAAAAGCATAAAAGCTACTTTTATGCTTTTTTCTGGATTTAGTTCGTGGTCCTGCGTAGAATCTTGAGTGTGGCTACACAGAACCGAACGCCGGAAAGACGCCATGGGGTTTTGGCGACCTTCCCTTCTCCCCGTCCTCAAGAAATGCGCCCGCACCCGCTTGACAGTTTAGCGAGGCACTCGCTAAAGCGTTCATAAAAGAACGCCAGCGAAGCTTTCCATGTAGGGTGGGTTTTAGTTGGACGTCCCACGCAGATGCAATCAACGGGTTTCGAGTATCCCATTAACTCTCGCCTGTGATGAGCAGTCATTCAACCTTGGAAAACTTCCAGAAAGACGAAAACTTCCTCCTTTTCCAGGGATTAATATGTTCTGAACCCGCAGCCTTCCGGTAGGAAGCCACTCAGGTGTAGACTTTGAGTCAGGAAGACTTCGTGGTGCATACTAAAGTAATTACGTTTTGCTTTTTTTTTTTTTGCTTTTTAATTGGATAGCAGAAGTTTATCTATACTTTCTCGTTAGCTGGTTGCGTGCGCCACCTTGCTTTCTGCTTTCTTGTCAGTCGAGAGTAATGACCCCTAGCTCAGGCGCTTCGCCGCAACGCTTGGGTGTGATTAGGAGAAGCGCGGCGTCTTTACGACTGCATCTGAAGCAAATCTGCTCAAGATTAAGCGATATGCGTGTTTTGTCTCGGTATATGTAGAGTCACTAAATGAGCTGCGCTTAGAGTATCGGCACTCCGTTCCCCGGCATTGTTGTGGGCGCCGCCATTTTGGCTCGTATGCAGAGCAGACGCAACTGCCGATCGTCATGATTCAAAAGTGCGACTTCCTGAGATTTAGATTCGTTGTTAAGAAGGTCGCGCAATATTGCTTTGCTCTGTTACGAACTGTTTAAAGATTTGTGGAGGGCAAAAAGGCGTTTCCTGTGATTTCAGATAAAGCTTCAGATAACTGGCAACCATGATTTTAAGACACAATATGGCCAAGTGTCGTTACTCTGAAGCGTAGCTTATTTAGTGGCACTAGGTATATGGTTAACCTCCCACGAATGACATAGTGTCCTTACGTTTCTTTTTTCTCTGTCGTTTCTATAGTCTTTCAATTTACAATATATTTCTTATTCTTTGGTCCTCAAGCTCGGGCTTAGAACCCTCGCTTCGGTAGACCGACCTTCCCCACTTTCATTTTATTTATCCTGGTTCAGGAGCACCCTGTGCGCATAAGTACCATAATAATAATCGTCATCTGAGCGCCGTCATCTTTTTCTACTCGTCCGTGGAACATGTTCTGGGCATGCGCCGTAGCTGTCAATTGTGAGATATCGGACTCATTGCGTGCGTACACAATTCAATGACTTGGCTCTTTTTCTCTTTTTTTTTTCGTTTTTTGTCCGGAGTGATTAGCGTTAAAAAAATGTAGAGTACTTTCACTAACCGCCATTGGGGGCGTCCCGTATTAACTCGTACCAGAGCCGTTTATTGAGAGAGTTCGGCCATACATTGGTTTGAATAGGCCAGCATCTCGGAGCCAACCACAGACCACGAAACAGTCCCTAACGGTGGTCGTGTACTCTAAATGTGTGACACGACTACTTTGAGCCGTTTTAGCGTCGCTCGAGTGAAAAGGTTTAGCTCTCAATTACTGAAAATTTTGTGCATGCGAGGTTTTAGCCACGCCAATATTCAAGTGTAGAATAAACGAACGTGCGCTCCAAACCAGGGCCGACTTGCTAGATACAGCGTCTCGGCTGAGACGGGGAAAGAAAGCACTACCAAAGCCAGCGCACGAGCCGAGCGGGACTCCGCGTCTCAAGACGCTTGCGGGCCCCACCCTTTGCACTGTTTTTTTTTTTTCAGCCAGTCTCAGGACGCTGTTCTAGCAAGCCGGCCCAGAGCGAACAAACATCAGCAGTGCAGACAAAGGCATGGGCACGAGCGCGTGGCTTTGGAAAGTGCCTGCTATGCACAAGTTCTCGTACAAACAAAAGCGCTTTGCTGAGCTAGGCTCGCGCGCATGTGCCTTTTTTCTTCACTACAGACATTTGTCAGATGGAGTAGAGAGGCCGAAATTGAACGCTTCTTTTTCGCGCTTTAAACGCCGTTTGCAATACTGTGACGTCGCGGTCTCCTGATTGGTCGACGCTGTGTCACAAATTTAGTTTACGCTCTAAGCGCGGGGGGAATATTCGGCGCTGGCTGCGGCCTTTGCTCCGCCTATTGGCCAAACTCTCCCAATACACGGCTCTGACCCGTACTAGGGTGCGTACATGTCTGTCTGTCGCAGGATGAAGACAACCATTGTTGCCCTGAATGTGCCAGTGCGTGACACATTCGCGCACTTGGTGCGTGACTTGGGCGGTAAAATGGCGTCTATGCATTAGCCAAAGCCACGCGTTCGGGCTGAGTGACACAGGATTGCGCCCACTTCGAAATCCACTAAAAAAAAAATTGGCCGGAAAAATGGCTGAGATGTCACCACTCAAGCAAAAGCGCATGTGCATGAAGGCATTCTAACCCGTACTCGCAATGAACTTCAAACACGTTCATTTAACACAATCAGAGACCTCTTGCCGTTGCCAGTTATGTTACCCATTGTGTGTCGTGGCACAGATCTGAGTACCCATCTTCCTTGGAGCAGGCTGGCATATATCCACGTGATAGTAGTGTCCACTTGCATTGGGCTCTCTATGAGGGGTATTCACTGGCAGCCATAGCTGTCTGCGAAACTGATGGGCGCGTGCTCACAGCGAGCGTACACAGTTCTTTTGCAACGTGCATTCCGCACCTTCAAGATTACCGGTCTCAGCAGCCTATTAATTTGGACTCTTTCGAAGCATGCGCTTTAAACATCGCCCTCAAACACAGTGTCTATTGAATGCCCTCTATTGGGTCACTCCCTAAGCTAAGAGTTACGGCACTACTTGCTTTTACACTGTCCCATCCCAAAGCGAATGCCTTTCTTCCGTTTGGGTCAATCAGCGCTCTCATAATACCACTCTTCTTTCTTCTTTTTTTTGACTAGAGCTGCATGAGCGCGTTGGTGAGGATCACGGTTATCAAATAAAATATTTGCTTTTGGTTTAAGATGTCTTCATAAGACACCCTTGTAACATCGTTTTCCCCTGTTGTGAGCTGTTCTAGCAAGATTGATGATGGAAATCACTTCTTTTTGCTTCCGTACGGCATGTGCGCTTGGCAAAAACAAGTTGTCAACTGGAAACGTTGATTGTACTCGACAATATGGTTCAAGTGTCGTTACTCAGACGCGTAGCTTGCTTAGTTGTCCGAGGTTAAAATGGTTCCTCGAACCTTCGGACTTCTGGCAAAATAGGGCGAGTGTCCACTTCCTGAACAGCGTTGGCCCATTTCTGCACAGAACATCTCAAACCTTGGGAAAACAGACTCCAATCCAGCTAAAGCCAAAGCGCAAGCGAGCTGGTTTAAGACTGGCATAATAAATTCTGGAGCAACGGGGAAGAAGTGACGGACAAACAGAAAAATTCAAAACGCAGCAAAAAGTTTATTGCGAGAAAGCAACCACTCAGCAATGGGAGAAAAACATAACACACCCCTCTTACATCACCGTATACTTGGGCGAGTGTGTTAATGCTACACAAATTGTATTATCACTCTCCAGAATCGACGTATTGTAAACCCGCGCACAACAGGCATAATAAAACACCTGAATCTGAATCTGAATCTGAACATATCCCCGCAAAGAGATAACGGTTGCAAACTTGCCCTAGCCATTTCACGAACGCCATTTCAACTGTCAACCGCATTGTGGCGCAACCTGCCGGATAGCCTTGTTACTCAATCCAGCACTGATGCACTGATGATATCAAATATGCCCCCAAAACGCATGACCTGGCCAGATGCTCAATTGTATCATAATTGTCTAAGTGGTGCGTCTTAAAATCTTATGCCCCCCCCCCCCCCTCCTTTTCTTTTTTTTCGTAAAGTTCAAAAGTTGGCGAGTTACACGTAACGAAAATGAATTAAAAAAAGGGATTATGCAATTTTTGATATTTATGTTTTAGCTGCATTTTGTAGTTTTGTGTTTATCCGCCCTTTCTTTCCTTGTTTCCGAGTTTTAAATAACAATTGCCAGCGTTCATTTAATCTTAAAGCACACATATAAATGTCTAAGGGCTTAGCTACTTCTCCAATGTGAAACAATGTACCCCATAAATGTGACCCTCCCTACGACGTGGCGTCAGCTCGTTTTTCCAACTTCCGTTCATCAGCGAATTTTCGAATTTGAGTCTAGCTTCCGTAGAGCTTTCGTGAAACTCTCGGCGAACTTTGGGATACAATTCCGGAAAACGTTCAACCGGATGGAACTCGAATTTTCTCCCGGTTCGCAGCATGTCCGAGTCCCGACCGGCTCTTTTTTTCCGGGCATCGTCGGCGGCAACCTGCCTGACGAGATCCCAAAGCGTGTCGACGGGCGGCATGGTCGGCTGCGTCTGCAGGGGCGTGTCGGGGGCAAGGTCGCTCGGGCCTGCGGGCAAGGCCGTCGGCACGTGCTCCCCACACACGTGCGCCGAGACGGGAGTCTCCGGGCAGCGTGCCACGCCTGTCACGTCAGATGAGGACAGCTGTTGAGCGTCTCCGCGGTCCGGTTCGGCAAGCGGCCCCGTTGTGGACGACGACCCTCTCCCTTCCGGAGATGAATCCGCGAGGTGCGCAATAGCTGAAGCGCTTCGCGGGATGACTGAATGGACGGATGGACGCAATTGAAGTCTTTGGAGTTGGGCTGTGATTTACGCCCTCCATGCAGTATTTAGCTTTGACTTTTCGGTGGTTAGGTTTGGGTACGTATAGATCCATGCTTAAGAGCACCAGCAAACATCTAGTGCAATATGGAAAAAAAGAAAGATCACGTTGCGATCAAGACGTTACAACGCACAGATAAGAGAAATAATCAAATGGGTAGTCTCTTACTTAACATTCGTGATCTGCGTGTGGACGCTCACAACTTCAGGAAGAAAAAAAGGAAAAAAAAAAAAAAAAAACTTCTGTAGCAGAAGTTTTGAGCAATCGACCAACTGCGCACTCGTGATGCTTCAATAAAGCAAACAAATCAGGGTTTATCATAATTGCAAAGGAGTTCTCGAAGGCTCCAACACCTCCACTACCAAATTGAGCCATAGAGGCTATTCAACTGCGTTTGATATTTGATGAGCGCTTTGTAGAAGAAATGTCCTCCTGGACGGCTTTCTCGCGCAGAGCTTTCCGTCCAGACATCCGAGCATCTCCTTCTACGAATCCATGCTCTTGACCTAGTCTAGGGGTCTCAAACACGCGGTCCGCGTTTCGCTGGGACGTGGCCCTCAGGCAACGGGCTACGAGTCCCGATTCCCATGTCTCGAACGATATATAGAACGGCATGCGCCATAGGAATCTCATCACGCCAATCATTTTCGCTCGAAAAGCAGCTCTGCTTTTTTAACATATTCACATAGTTTATATTTATCTGGGTTCATTGGCCCTTTGTTTCGATTTTTTTTTTCTTCTTAGCTTTTTGTGGTGTACAGCAAATTCGCTGCTATCACTACAAGATCGACCTCTTCGTTAAGAAATGCATCTCGGCTCTCGGAATAAATTTACGAGGTCGGGATTCTTGCCTTAAGAAACAAAACAAGAGTCATTATTAAAAGACAAGTTTTTGTTCAGAGTGTTGCAATGAAAACCGCCAGAAAAGCAAGAACTGTCAAATTAACTGATTTGACATCAGGTTGGCGGACGGTGTCGTTTCAATTCCTGTTATCACATCAGTTCAGGGCCAAAAGTAGTCATATAAGCAAATCAAATCTAAGGATGTTTCGGCACATCTCCGAGTTGACAAAGGGCATGTTGCACGAGGTCTCCTCTCTCTCAAATCTCTTGAACCCGAACCCCCTTCCCCCACATCGGCCATCGACCTTTCCGCTGTGAGCGATCTGTCCCCCACAGTCAAATGAGTTTGACCACTGACCTAGACAAACAATTTCTCGATAAAAATCAGCAGGGCTAGAATTTCTACGTCACTGTGCGGAGGCCGGCGCGGAGGACGGACACGAACGTGTTCCGTCAGCCTCCAACACGTGTCCTCGCTGACTGTTTAAACTAAACACGAGTCCCTGCCCCAACGCTGAAGCCGCATCTGTGCCTCCCGTTGGCCTCCTATGCATGACGTCAAAGGTGCGGCCTCGTTGTCCAGGAGGCGTCGTCCGGCCGGGGCTTCCCGGGACGGCGCCTCTGGCCTCGCTGTCCGGCGCTGGTTAATCGGGCCATCGCAGGCAGCCTTGTCCACTTCCGGCCGCTCTTCGTCGCGCACTCTGCCCTCCCGGACGGCCCCGCGGCCACTCGTCCCGTTGGCCGAGGCTTCGCTCTCGCTCACTGCCAGAGCGCCCCACTACGCTCACAAGCAGCGACGGTCGCCCGTGCTTGGGGCTTGAAGGGACGAAGGCCCTCGACACCCGCGAAAATAATTTATATCTCTATCGTGATGCGTTATTTTGGGTTCCGTGTTTTCCCCAAGTACCGACAACCACCGAAAATTAGCCCCCAAGCTGGTTTCATCAAAAACCAAAAACACGAAAATTAAAACTGTCTTTCGATATTTAAAAAAAAAAAAAAAAAGAAAGCTGCACGGTAAGATTACGTTTGTCTACGGCTTTGTTTTGACCCGAAAAGCAGCCACCAATGGACTGTCTACGACGATTATTTTTGTAACGGTTAATTTTTGCTTTGGGACAACACATGTTATTTGTGTTTCCGATCGGCATGGGGACGTTTTACAAATTATCTGGCCGCGCGCATGAAAGTTTGGGAAATCCCGAGCCCGTGTCCTGATTTCTTCAACGTAGGTTCCGATAAAGCTCGAGTTTTTCATCCGACACCAAAGTTTATAACGACAAACACCGAACCACCGGGAAAAAACATAAATCTCTAATTGTACCCCCGAACTCGAAGAAAATACAGGAAGATCCATTGGTGGATTCTCAGGGAACGTATTAGCATGACCCTTAAAAACGCCACACACGCCGCCTTTTGGGAAAGGCAAAACGCCGAACCCTTCAGTTTTCTCCTTTGGCTTTCTCTTTTGCTGCTTCTATTCTTTGCTGCCTCTTTTTGGCCTCGTTACGGGGTCAGTGTTAGCGTTTCCAAAGGGTCACGCTAACGTTTTCCCTAAGAATACACCAACGTATTTTCCTGTCATTTGTTTCGCCACTTTTTTTTTCTTTTGTACTCTGCCTGTCGGACTACGTCAACGCCCTTGGATACGGCCATTCATATCACTCGTGTAAAAACCACAAAAACCACTCGTGTAAAAACCACGTGTAAAAACCACAAACGATGAGGCGGCGAGTAACTGGAGAAACTAAACGTTCAATGTGGCGAACTTGGGCCAAAACAAAATAAGAATGAATGGCGAATAACAGACGTCCATCCCGGTGATCGAGCGCAGGCGAAAGGGTGACTCCGGTGCAGGTTCCTGCAACAATCGGTGGAGAACGCAGCACATTCGGACCGCGAATAAGCAGCAACATTCTGGAATACACCAGAACGCGACTCAACCGAAATCACAAAAAGGTGCGTCCGCTCAGAAGCATCGAACCTCGGCCCTTTGCGTGGGATCCAATCACGGTAGCCATTCGGCCACGGCCGCGCTGTTTACTCGGCTAGCTGTGCGGCGCGCGGCAATATAAATCGTGGAGGGAACAGCATCCATCGCTTTAGCTATACCGTGTTTTATACTTAGCGTGCAACGCTGTCAAAGCTACTGGCGCGAGCATGGGGCTTGATCTCGTTGATCATTTGCACGCGTTCTCGCGCAAACAAAACCATAGATGAAGCCACGCGTTCGCGCCAGTAGCTTTGACAGCGTTGCACACTAAGTATGAAACAGAGTATATACACAGAGATCACAGCTCACGCACCGCTACAACGGAAACCCAGAGCAAAGAACAAGCGGCGACGGCAGAGCGGCAACTGAGCACGCTCGCATTCCACCGCGCCGCGGCGCAACACCTCCTAAATTACAAAGTCGTAGTGCCGAATAAGATGACGTCATCAGAGAAGGCCAATGCTGGGCACAGATTGGACACGACGATTACGTCGACGTTCGGCTTCAAGTTGACTCAAAGCGGAGCGCTGACGCAGCACTCGTTTCCAATCTGTGTCCGGTGTCGGCCTTCTCTGATGGCGCCATTTCATTCAGCACTGCGCCTTTGTTATCGAGGAGGTCTTGAGCAGCGCGTCCTCCTCTCTAGCTCCGCGCCAGTTGTGCGCCTGACTTTCACGAAAACGAAAGGGTTTCTTTGGAAGAAAACCGTGTGGTGTCTGTCAGTTTGTCAGCGCCAGAGAGGAAGAGCGCCAGGGAGAGAGGACGAGGTTGACGCGTGCTGACGTCAGCGCTTTGGACCAATGGGAACGTCTCACGCGTCATCTTATTCCCATTCTCCCATTATCCCCGGCGCTGACAAACGAAAGACACCACCGGATTTTTGTGGAAACGAGCGTTTTAATACTAACGCATTAATGAAACCCAAGCGAGACACGGGGCCCGTATACTTATACCGCTTTCTTCTGAAGTCGCAGCGCTGCCACCGCAACGGGTTCATGGGGCTGATGAAGACTTTCCTAGAAAGCTCCTAGTATCACGACATGTTTGTGTTTTACGCCTGTGTTACCGCTAACTAATCTATTCACGTCCAAAGAACGCGTCGTGACATTGCGTTTCTAGTCTGTGCACTTCTGTTCCTGCTGCAGCTACTTTCTGGCCTCGCTCCCTATGGCACGTGGTCCAAAAACAAAATTCCACTAATGTTTCGCCGAAGAGTCGGGTATATCGTAAAGGAAGCGAGTAAAGTAAAGCGGCGACCAAAATATGAGCACGAAGGGGTGTCAGTAACATACGGAAGTCACGTCAAGCGGCGATACTCGTTCTACTTTTCATGCTAAAGTGTTGTCAGCGTTTCATGGAATATTAGACGTAACATGTATTGACTTCTGTTCCTTTTACATGCCCTTTCCATTGTCACTTCTGTGGCTAACATCCGTAAGAAAAAATGAAAGCCGTTTTCAACTCCCTGTAACACCGAATTAGAGCGCAGCGCTTGAGGAGGAGGAGGGAAGGGTACTGAGGGAAGCGTACACCCCTCCTCCTTCCTCCTCACCTCCTCATCCTGCCTGCTACTCCTCCGTCGGAGCGGCGTCGGCGTCGGCGTAACCGTGAGGTCATGTGACCCTCGTGACGTTACGTCACCCTCATGACCTCATGGGGATCACGTGACGTCACCGGGTTTACGTGACCTTACAGGGGTCATGCGACGTCACCGGGGTCAAGTGACGTCACCCGAGGTCACGTGTCTCATGGGGCTCACGTGACCTCACGGGAGTTACGTCACATCACGGGAGTCACGTGACCTGACCGGGGTCACGTGACCTCACGGGGGCCGCGTGATCTCACGGTTACGCCGACGGCGACAGCGACGCCGCTCAAGCCGGAAAAGGGCGCTTAAGAGCTGCGTCCTAAAAGAAAAAAGGAGTACAAGGTTTGTTTTGCAATCGCGTGTGAAAAAAGTAGTGGGAAAAGACTTGAAATGTAATTTTTTTTTCTACAGGCTGTGATAAACTCCGGTGTTTAAGTTGAAAGTGTATTTTACTTGCTGGTTGGGCCATTGTTAATTGTGTCTCAGTAAAAAAGAAATGTAGGCAAACATTAGTGTACTTGACAGTTTTCACGTGAATATTTTTGGACGATTCGCTCCCAGAGCAGTTGGCGACGTTGCTTGTCCAAAAAGGACTGTAGAGACTAATAAACTGAGACGACCTGATAAGTATAGTACCGGATAGACCGAGCACAATCCACCATTGCTTTTATATTCAACAGTTCGTGATGTTTGCACCTATAACACACATTCACAACACAAGCGCAGGCAGAAGCTTGTCCCTTGAAAGCCCATATAATGGTCGCTTGTGAGTTCGCGGAACGCAAACATGTGTTTCTGTTCCAAAACCTCTGGAACCATGGTTCTGAAATAGGCGGATTCTTTGAGAATCCACTGCCATGAGGTATCTTTCGCGGAGCTTTGGGCATGGTGAAATTATGCCTCGATAGATCACTGATCCCGTGGTGCCGAGAAACGGTCTGCTACAATTACTGGCCTGTGTCGTCACACTTTAGTGATTCTTGTAGAATCGCTCAGTGAAACAAGAAAATGACAAAAGTTTCTTTTTTCTCTTGGTACTTTCGCCTTAGAAAGCGACTTTTTTTCCAAAGCGGTTCGTTTAAAGTATTCTGGAGATTTATCCTATCGTTTCTAATCGTGCTAACAAGTGTAAAGTACACTTATAATAACATAAGTTTAAGATTATTTTCAGTTTCCCTTCCACAAGACCAGGTTGTTTCAGTGTTTTCTTCATTCACATCTCAGAATCGCTTGTCTCCCGAATAAGACAACCGTTTCTTTTTTTCTGGAATCTTTTTCCCACTTGAACGAAACCTAAAAATATTTTTTTTCTGCAATATAACGTTCGGTCTGTTTTATTATCATTTTTCAGAGAACACTCGTCAAACGCTCCAGGAAGTCGAACCACTTTCGCCAAAGAAAGAGGATAATTTGCAGGGCGTGTGTGTGTGTGTGTTTTTCTGCTCAAAGAGAATAAAAAAACATTTGGTCACGTGGCCAGCATTTACGCTGTTTTGAAATTTCTGACCGAGAAAGTACCGACAGGAGGAATACGGCCCAAGTGGAAAGGAGGCGTCACGGTCGGCTGCCTGTCAGCGCGGACAACGGCCAAAAAGTGAGAAACTGAGAAGTTCCGGCAACGAACCGATTATACACGAGCGCCGCAGCGTATGGTTCGGCCGGGAGGTTGGATACGCGGGAGCAAGGTCGGGTCCAACGAATTCGACTCTGGAACATTCAAGACCTACTAAACTCGTGGGACGTAAGGCTCAGTTTTAAAACGCAAACAACTGTTCGAGATGTAAAAAAAGAAAAAAAAATGATGTCCTTATTTGCCGCGTTCTCCCTATAGATTGCATTGTAGTGGTTGGCTGTCAAAAGTGCCTTGCAGGAAAGCAGTCGCGCCAATATTTTTAGGGAGATAGTTTGCGAATATGCCTGATATTTACCCGGTCTCCGCGAGTTTAACCGAGGCACCCCCCGTTCAGTCACTCCACGCTATGGACACTCGAACAGGTTATATGCTGTCACTTTGCCGCACTGTACCGGATAACCTGTACCTTTAGTGGTTGCAGAAACATTTCTGAAAGTGCGTAACCACTTTCACTGTTCGCTTCACCCGACTGGTTTCTTCTTCTACTGCGTTAAAACAACGTGGAAAAATGTTAGGGTGTTTGTAAGGGCCTTCCAGGATAGTAAATGATGATGATGATGACACGCTTTTTGACAGCCTTTAAGTATTGGCGACGAGCGCGACCGAAAGCGTCGCTGTGGTCGGCCTTCCACGATTGGCCGAACGCTGAGTTATGACGTCGGAAAGGGTATATCATCGACGGAAATAAGAGGAATGAAAGAATTTTAATTTTGACGGTGTTGGAAGTGTTCCTTTGAAAGCGCAATGATTTCAAGCTTCCACCATGCTATTTACAAACACCATCGAACTTGTTGTTTGCAAGGTAATGACGTCACAAAGGGGAACCGTAGGAGGGCACCACCATAACTTCTCGCCGCTAATAGTGTATGACCTGTGTATGCAACAGCCTTCAAATGGGATGTCTGTGATGTAAGCGGCGTGACAACGGCTTTAAGCCGGGCTACACTGCTTATACATCATACAAACGACAGACTGCAAACAGATTCGAACGCAAGTCACCACGATATCTGTGCTTCGAATGCCGCATGACAACGAGTTCAGGGCGAAACTTGGGCACGCGGCATTCGAACCACGAATATCGCGGTAACTGATGTCTGCCAGACTGTCTTTTGTTTGATGCATTAGCACCGTAGCCGCGTAAATATGGTCTAAAGGCTCCGTTATACCCCGACGCTGAGCGCGGCGAACGCAGCGTCTAGCGCACAGCGGCGCCGTTCATTTGCCGGCGACCATAGCACTCGATATCTGGGACCAATCCGTAGCTGTGTGTGCGCTGCGCTATGCGGCATCTCCTACGCTGAACGTCGGAGTGTTTCGGAGCCTCAAGCCTGTATAACGACCTTTTTACACCCTTAAATGTGTAAATGTTTTAGCGTTTGGAGCCGCACCACCGCGCGATCGTTGAGCTCGACCTCGCACGCAGCGCGTCGGACCGAAGGCTTCCTCCAAGGCCCAATGGACGCGAGTGTCGGAAGGACTCGGTTGGCCGCTCTCGCCTCGCGCACGCGAGATCCCCGGCCGACGAGGGAGCCGGCCCTTGATCCCTCTCGCGGGGCAGCCAGGGAGGCCGTCCCCCCGAGACCCCGCACCGCGAGCGAACCCGAGTACGCGGAATTGTTTCATACAGCGTGTTGATAGCGCGAGGCTCTTGCGAGCTTTTGTTGTTCCGCAATGGACGTGCACACATCGCCCCTGGACGCCTATTCGCGGTGAGAAGCTCGCTGGGGAGAGCTCCTGTTTACTTCACTATGGGCAACGCACATTGATGCCCATGCGGTTATGTTTTCGTTTCCATAGTGCATTGAAGCTTGGCATTGGACGTGCTTGCACCAGCAGAGGAAGTTGAAGTATCCTCACTCCGGGTTGTGAAACTACAGCAAAGTAGAAATTTGGGCTAGTTGGTTCATGATCAGTATATACAGCGCCAAAAAACGACAGGACAAAGACGAGAGTAAACAGGACGAGGCGCCTCGTCCTGTTTACTCTCGTCTTTGTCCTGTCGTTTTTTGGCGCTGTATATACTGATTGTGAAACTAATCCACCAGGCGGCGATAACCAGACTTCTAGCCGCGAATACTGCCGCTGGTGTGGATTGATTGGAACTGACGCGAATCTGAGCTAAGGTTCGAGTGTGAACAGGTTCGACGTTTTCAAAAACTTAAATGCGAATTTGTTTAGTGGAACCAGCTGAGCATGTACAGCCAACATGTACAACAACATGTACAACCAACTAGCTCAGCCCATATCCCTCGCAAGTTAAACGCGAGGTTTGAGAATTATAGAATGTTGTTATACTTATTACAATGTACACTAGTATGGGCATACGTGGAGATCGGCGGGGAAGTGTAGCAGTAAAACTAAACGATGAAAAGATAACAGCAAGGCAACGCATCTGTTGTCGGCCCGCAGATATACCTTTCCGCGTTGATTGTGGCGTGGTCGCTGTGGTTCCAATGGTTTCGTATTGTTTTTATCGTTTAATGTGGACACTTATCAGTGGGTTGGCCAATCTAGTTGCCAATTAAATTCGTGATGAATCCAACAGTAAATCACTGGATTTTCTGCCTGGTCGCCCCGATGGACGCAAAGTTTGAAGCAGAGTTTTGCAACAACAAAAAAGGTGGAAAAGTGCAGACGCCTCGTCGCATCTTGAAGATACTGAAATGTGAGCGTCATTTTTATTTTGCTAAAATTACACGAAACCAGTCCCGAGTCTGACACGAGCCAATACGTTATCCATGATATATTTTTTTTTGTAAGCTTGGAGTGAAGTCATGCACTAATGAAATCATCGTCAAACGAGATAGGTGGAAAGTAAAGTTCGAATTCGCTCGTAAGTTTTTGCTTTTAAGTGATAAGAATATTTTTACCAAATTTTCTTTGCTGACCTCTTTCTAAAGTATACAAGATGATGAGTTGCCAAAATTTTTCGCAGTGTTTATTTTTATCAGATTTTAAGCGCAGTAAAAAGAAACTTTCTGTTTACACATTTTAAAACACGTTTCGAGTGAACCATTTTTAACCAAGCGAGAGGAGGGGGAAGGGAATGATACGGCAATGGGACGACCTTCTTCTCTATGTTCGTTCCATTCAACCCTTGATTGTGATCTTCTACTCGTTTGGCATGGGTAGTTGGCATTAGGTTTTACTGGCCCCAATTGGATAAAAACCATGTCCAAGTGTGTTAAAAAAAAAAAAAAAAAAACTTGTCAAGGCGGCTTAGAGCGTTCCGATCAACCACCATTAGAGTTACCACTTCATTTTTTTTTTTAATATTTAACAGCTAGTTGAATAAATAAATGCTCGCTTCTTAATGGACGAAATTCTATACCGACAGTAGTGAGGCAGGCATATAGCTCCTTTTTGAAGAAAAATATACAAATAAAAGCTTACAAAAAAAAGCAAAAAACTAGTCGTTAGTCGTTCAAACAGTGTGAGGTGACTATACCGTTGTATGGCGATGTCAGCTGTAGATGATAAACGTAACCAGTGCAGTCCGACTGCCATAGCCTGTCGCATGTTTAGAACAGCAGAAGCAGCTGCTCCCACAGAACCCTGCGTTCTATCAACTTTATCGGAGAGGAAAACGCCGGAGGAGACATGAGTGGAGAGGAGAAAACCACCAATCGTGAAGAGCAGAGAGGTCTTTGAAAGGAACGCTTCCTACTATTCTGAACATGCAGCACAGATAAAGCCTGGGGTCCACAACGTGCATCAAGCAGCCGTGATACACGACCGCAACGATGGACACTAGGATCGAAATTAACCTTTTTGAGAATTCCCGCAGCACTTTCCATCGGTTTGGGTTATGGCGAGCCACTGGGCTGAGCCACTGGGGTGGACACATACGCCGGAGCCGGATATTCCTCACTCTATAAAATTCGAGAAGACACTTAAGACTGCTTACGTGTAGGAATGCGAAGGTATTCCTACACGCATCGCATTCCTACAAGGAGCGCGCCACGTCTTCCTTTCGCACACGGCGCTCCGGCGGTGAGATGACGGTCCCCCACTGCGCAGACGCGGCGAACCCCGCCTGCTTCCCGACAGATTCCGTGACGAAGCATTGCGTTGCTGTGCTTTTCTTTGTGTTTTATTTCTGAGACGCGTCCCCTTTGATCTTGAGCGCATACGCCGGCTTCCGTGACTGTGCTTTTCTTTGTGGTTTATTGAGAATGGGAATTTAGGTGCCGCTTCGCTCAGCCAATGGGAATTTAGGTGCCGCTTCGCTCAGCCAATGAAAATGTATGTGCCGTGTATTGCCGGCTTCACTCCATGAGACATATATGCTTTCGAATTAAAAAAAAAAAAACAAAAAAAAAAACGTTCGTTGAGTTTTTTTGAGGACGGAGAAAATTACGATGAAAAACGGAAGAATCCCGGCTAATGACGAAACTCAGTAAAATGATGACAGGGAGAAACGCGACGCGACCGGGGAAATAAGAGTGACGTTTCACCATGCGCACGTGCCACTTTCGGATCGCATTCCGAGCACTTGCCGAGATCCTTCCACTGTTCGCAGTGATTTGCTTCTCTCGGTAATCGGCAGAAAAAAGAAAAACGCACTTACTTATTTTTTATTTTAAGTGTACACGTATCTCGCGTGCTTAGAAGGCCTTGCTGAGCCCAGTAGACCAAGGTGGCAGCGCATAGAACGCGATTAATAAATGGTCCATAGTACTCGTCATTTTCATAACGAAGGAAAAGACTGGTTAGGGGTTGATTTAAAGGGGTCCACCGAGGGCAGCTTCGGTTATGCCAAAAAGACATACAACAGCTTTTTTTTTCCTTCTCTTTTTTTAAGGAATGTTTAGTTTCGGGTGAAATGGTAAATATTGTGTCAACAAAATAATCCTAGGTAGCGCTTCACCTGTGACATCATTTACCCCCCCCCCCCCTCCCCTCTTTCTTAATCCTGACTCATAATTCCACAATCCTTACCACTAAATCCGCCCCTGAGACAAGCTCGGGGAAGTCGAAGACTTGACCGTTTGACGTCGCGGTGCGTCGCCGGTCGGTCGGTCGCGTGCCAGGGCGGCAGTTCTTCAGGGAAGGCAGTCACACAGTGGCGCATTGTGTCTGGCGGAGGTCGGCGCGTCTGGTTTACGGCCGCGCGTGCGACAGGCCCGACGAGCCGGTCTGGAGGGGGCTGCAGGAGCAACATAGTCCGGGCGCTTCGACAAAAGAGCCTCCGGAGATTCTCCTCGAGCCTCGCCGTAGGGGGGCTGGCCCGTCGCCCGCAGCCGCCAATGGCGGGGCAGCGACCGGCAGCTCCTCTCCAGCCAGTCCCGGAGCGGCCGTGCTCCCGATAGCAGCAGCCACGCGGCGCGAGGGAACGGCGACGACGACGCCTCCCCGCTGCAGTCCGGACGAGTACGACGCCGATATGATTCCGCGGTGGTGATAGGGAACGCGAGCGAACACGCGCGAGCCGACCGACCCCCTTGCCCGTTTCGATCTGGATCAGCATCGTACACCGGCGTGCGGTCGTGTAGCACTGCTGCGCGACGCAGCTAAAAGGCCTCAGACAGCAAGCTCTATGCCTACCCACTGATCATCCCATCCAAAGCTCCGCGTTTTGACGTCCTCCCGCTGCTCTCGCTTCCCCCTCTCCCTCAGTTTTGCGGTGCATTTATTGACGAAGCTTTTTGGGCATGTAAGGAAACCCGCGTATTGAACGCAGTTACTCAGTCATCTTCCTATCAACGCTGCGATGTTCAACGGTTACGAGCAAAACCCGGCCACTTCGCGCACTTCACGCATTACATTTCATATATTTCTCGAGCCAAATATTCTTCGTCAAAACAGTATGCCACGAAAGAGCGGTTAACATTTCGAGAAAAAAAGAAAACGCTTTTAGAACAGCTAATTAATTCGAGGCAACATACTTGGCATAAAATCAACATGAACGCACGATACACCCATAAATAATTCCATACTTTGTGCTTCCGCCTATTGTACTTATCGCCTTGAAGGTACGGATTTCCTCGGTTATCACCTAAGCAGTAAATAGTTTATCAATATGTTGACTCTTTCCCAGTAATTTCATTCCTCGAAAGGTATGGCAACGGCCCAAGGGACGAATCTCTTGGTAAAAAGTAAACGTTCATGCCGTAATTCTTTCCGACAGTCGATAAAATAACCTGCTCAGCTGCGGTTCCTTGGAGCCATCTGTTTGTTTCTTCGGAGAACACGTCGTAGAATGGGGCGAAGGACGTGTTTTTTCATAGAGTATTTGTTTTTGTTTTTGCGCTGTTCACGTACAACTGCAATGATCGTCTTCATTCAACGCGTAAAGGCTGAACTCCATGGAGCGAATTATGCGACGAATAACTGATGAACGTCGCCCAACGCCACGCTCGCTTTGTGCTTGGGGTAGCAGCCACTGGGCTGATGCCACGCGCAGAGCAAAAGCCCCCGGGCAAAATTCGTCCATATTTCGCTGCATATTCGTCCCATGGAGTTCAGCCCTTATTCACTGAGCTGGAAACGTTGCTTCACGGGCAGGCAATTTGCTTTTCGACCAACATAAATGCGGTCAAAGTCGCTATTTCCGGAAGGTGTCATGTACGCCAAGCTTCTCGGCCAGAAGTCGATTGTCAACAACTAACTATCCGGCTTAATACAATGTAAATTTCCGTAGCTCAACATCGGTCTTTCTGTTTGATTTCGTTTAATTCTAATCTACCAAGCTATAAATATAGTACATTTCATATTTTCAAGCCTGTTCAGCCCTTCCCCAAAAGCGCAATAACTCTTGTGGAGGAGACAAAAGTACCATGGCGCCCCTACGATTGGAGCTACGGTTCAGATCGGCGTTCCGGCATGATTAGCCGCAGGTCGATTGATTACATCGTAATCGCTCAAGCGGTCTTCTTAAGCTCTTCAATGCGAAGCAGTGTGGCGAAGTTATGACTTCGCAGATATTTGTTTTGGTTTTGCTTTGTTTGGGGCCCCTCCGCAGATCCCTCAGTCGTTGGTCGCCGCCGCGAGGCGGATGAGAACTTTCCCTCGAAGTGGTTCACGAAGAACACCGCTCAGGGTGTGAAGTGACACTTTCTTTGGCATGTTTGCGGCCCCCTGGTCTACGGACCGCCCTGCCTGAAGCTCTTGTCGTCCGCAGCGGGTAACAGAAAAGAGCTAGGTTCAGGGGATTTCGGAATGGTTTCCGCGTGTTTAGTGGGGTTGGTTTTTTAACCAAATAGATTTGTTTTGTTGTTCATGCCTTTGCGTACTTCCTTTTGGTTACTGACTATTTTGTGTACACACCTGATCATGTGATCGTGCCTTTGTACGTGCTTTGTCTTGTTTTAACTGATGTTTTGAACTTCGTTCGAAATGTATTTTCTCTCTTGTATATGCGCTTGTTTTTGTCAGGCTCATGTTTGCTTTGGGCTCCGAGCCTTTTGATTGGTGCTAAAAAACTCCTCTGAGATTGGTTGCCTGGATAGCTCCAGAAAGTTGCTGAACCCAATATAAGCAGCCACCTAAGGCCCACAGAAGTCTTGGCTTCCGAAGACCAAGCCCTGAACATCACCCTGCCCCTGGAGGCCGACCTGCACGTTCAATCGCTTTCGGCTGGGGGGTCTTCCGCCCGCTAGCTCGCAAACTTGGGACCCCTTACGGCTGTGGAGGAGTTCGGCTGGCCCGCCTTTGTGTGGATCCTTGTTTGTCGAGTTTGGCTGTGGTCAGAGGACCCGCTGAAGGTGTGGTCGAGGAGGACGGCAAGGGAAGGTCTTCTTAGTTTAAAAGTATTTTACTGGGATCGCGGCTTTCCACCGTCTTTCGAGTTAAGACGACACGAAGAGCTGCGGTATTTTATTGAAGGCACATTGCGCCTGCGGATCACTAACCAAAGGGAGGGTAAAAAGATTCGTTAGTCGTATGGAAAAGTAAAAATAAAATAAAAAAGTTATTATACTGCGGAGATAAACAAAAACAAATAATGGCCAAATTTCGGGGGGCAGCATGGTACTTTCGGTTGGCTATTGTTTTTGCTTGTTTTTATTGACCCTCGTTCGTATATTTAAAATCCTCACCGACGAGGACTAACTGTGGCACCTCCCGAAATTTACTTATACGGGATCGACATGCCTTTCTGATCCCTTGGGTGAAAAGAATGAGCAGTTGTTCCTCAAAGAAACGACAAATGTGCCGAAGGTATCGTGGGCGCACCTTCAGGACTATACCTATTTAACTCGCCTGGTTCACATATATCTACGAATGACGTAAAGCCTACAAATCCCTAGGAGCTCTCAACCACTCCGTGAACGGCAGGCATCAGCGATGTGCAGCCCTGCTCCTCCTGCTCCCCCCCCCCCCCCCCCCCCCCCTTCCAGGCGCTAAAGATACGCGCCGAGCCGCCCTTCCCAAAAGTTATCAGGTTACCTTTAGTGCGACGCGAGTCTCTGTAATGCATAATTTTCTAGTGTATTCACTCGCTCGCTTTGGTATCGAAGGTTTCCATACCAGAGCATCGTGCGCGTTGCATTTGCATGTACCGTAATGGCCTGTCGTTGTATGGAGATGGTCGATCGAAGCGCCATATACTCGCGTTTAGGGTGCTTACTCGCGCTTGTCGCGTTGCGCCATCTTTCGGCAGTACATCGAAGTGCTAGCACAGTCTGCCAATGCCGTCGTTTTGCGATCTCCCAAGCCCGGCCTGCTCGGCGGCGTTAGTGGCGTCCCTGGTCTCGAGCTAATCGAAATAACCTTTTTACTCCTGACATTTAGTTGGTGCCTGTACGCATCGGCAACTTGAAAGCAGGACACTGGGTCATTTCTAGAACGTAGCTCTCACGCGATTCCTCGCTATAGGAAACCGAGAGCCGTCAGACGCCCACCCAAACACATGGTAAACATAAGAGAACCGGAAGTGTTTCTAGCCCACTGTCGTGTCGGCCGGAAGTGACGCGCACACCCTGCATAGCATCTTATACGATCATGTTCCTCTGTCGTACAGAAGCGCATATATATATATATATATATTTTTTTTTTTTTTTTTTCACTGATATCAGCGAGGAGCGCGACCACAAGCTGCGCTTTGGTCGGCCACAGCTTCCCGTTTACTGACAATGCCTGGCCAATCGCCGGTTCATGGCGAGAGAAAATCGGGTCGTGACGTCACGAATGGAACCCACAAGAGGGTGCCACCCAAAACATCCCGGCGCTAAAAGTCACTCGCAAATAAGAAACTTGGGTGGCGGCAAGTTCTAATCCCCTTACAGCACTCAGCAGCCAATGAGAAACACCCCGTGAATTCCTGAAGTAGTCAACGACGCTAAGGTAATCGGAATAAACGATGTAATCCACACCTAGCTTCGGAGTCCCTCACCGCTTCCGAAACACATGGAGCGAATTATCTCGTTCCCTCTCATTTCTTCACCATTAGTTGTTCGGCGTTCTTAAAATGCTGCAACCTTGTTTGCTACAGAGCAACGGTGAGAAGCTCATAGACTCGCCACACGTTTCTTAAACTGTCAGTCGCTGTGCACGTTAAAATGGACGCCCTATTTCCGGAGCGCATAATGTACGGCAGTACGGCGACGAGCATAGGCCGAAACCGGAGCCGGCCAGGCGCGGGACAGAGCAGCTCGTCGCGGGCCCTCGAATCGCCGACGGCGCTCGGCGACGTGCTCGACGGACGAACAACGCCTCCCCGCTCTCACCACGCCCACTGCATCCGCTCTCCGACTCGGGCGCTCACGGCCGTTGCTCGAGCCCCCGCCAAACTTGGCTGCCCGATACTGGCGCCGTCAATGTGTCAACAAGCAGCGCGAATAAAGGCGCTGTCAGGTATACGACGAGAAACAACGCGACGCCGAGAGAGAGGGGGCGTCTTATTCGGAGGGCTGTGACGTCATTAGTTACCTTGTAACGCTTTGGGTAAGATCTCGCAGACTTTCCCGGGTGTTACGATGTTCGTTTTCTTGGGATAGTTGTTACCCAACTGTTTGCATTCGAATGTAGGTGGAACGGTATTCTGTCGTTCCAGAGTTGACATCGATTTATTTAGATACTGTTCCCGAGTTATGCGCCGTTATTCGGACGAATTAAGAAAAAAAAACTGATTTAATCATCTGGGTGAGCAAGTCATCGATTAAATTCCCCCGATTAATCTATTAATGCTTCGGTAAAAATCTGACGAACCAAAAGAAAGTAAAAATTAATTGTTTTTACCACGCAGACATGGACATTCGAATGCACCTATGTGGAGAGCAAACTTTGGGTGAAACTTCAAAATGAACTGAAACGTCGAGATTTATAACTCTAGGCAACGACAGAAGGTTACACGTCTCTCGGCAACTTCAATGCCATGCGAGTGTCCGTTTAGTCCAGGAAAGACTATTGTAAACAATCCAAGGAGGCCGCTCTTGCCGCAGAATATCAACGAACCTCTTTACCTAATGCAGCTGAAGTAGTAATCTGCGAGTGTGTAAGTGTCTTTGAACTGCTCTCAACTACGTATCGACGTTGATTCATAACCGGAAGTGTATAGCGCCGTTTATAAGAACTTCCGCCCCCCCCCCCCCCAAGCATAAGCAAAACAAAATAAAAAAAGTAAACAAATTATGCATGGAAAAAATTAGACCGACTGATCGATGAAGTAATCGACTAAAGGTGGGCGATTAATCGGGTTAAAATGTTTAATCCACGACCAGGCCTATCAATAAGTAATTCAGAAGCTGGAGTTTGTTATTAGAACTCGTACCGACGAAGGACGTCCGATGATAACCGCAGTTCAACCTGAGTCGCCCACCGACCACAATACTCGTTCCCATCAGTCCTTGTTTTATTTTTTTCTCCTTCGCTCCCTCTCCCCCCCCCCCCCCCCCCCCCCCCCCCCCCCCCCCGCGGCTACTTCAACCTGTTCGGAAACAGTTGTTTGCGGAAGAGAAGAATGTAAACATCGACCGCGTCTCGGCGGTCATTCCATCATTCACCCGAGCTTCAGGACGAGCGGCCGCCAATGGCGCTGTCCCTTCCAACCCGGACAGACGGACGGCATCGTTCACTCTTAGCACAAAACCAATTGGACGGTAGAATTCTGGCTCCTTCACAACCCCGGCTGTCTCTACCGAAGAGTTCGACACGAGTTCTTTCGATCAGGGTTTCAGCATCTCACGACGATATATGCTCGAGGCGCGTTCCCTAGCTTCCCAAACAAAGAACGGATCATCAGCCGCCAGTTGTTGCGCGAGCAGCTCCGATGTAGCACGACGTCGCGTTAGGACGATAACTGTCGAGGATCATCGTGCGCGAACCTGGTCAGGCAGGCAACGCGGGAGGAACGGCGGCGTCTTCCTCTCCAGCTCGCCAAGCGAGCCGGCGGCTGGCACCATCGCCGTGCCGTCCGGGCGCGTTTCGCACGGCGGGCGGGCGGGCGAGCCAGCGAGGGAGCGCGGCCGACGTGGCGGCAGGTAGGTCCAGGTAAGGCCGGGAAGGAGGGGGGCGCCATTTTGGCACGCACCCCTCTCTCAGGTAGAGACGCCATCTTGGCAGGTCGCTTTCGCCGGACCGTCGCTTTGGGAGCCGGGCTCCAGCAGGTGCCCGACGAAGGGACGATCTATACACACAAGCGGCACTCGAATCGCACCCGAGGAACGTTCCAGTGTTCGTTCGAGTCGAGCAGCGCGTCGCCATGATGGTGCGCGGACGGGGAACGTCGAGGCTTTTGGATGGCCTCGGGGCACGGCCTCCCGCGAGCTTCGCCTGGCGGCTTTGTCAGACGCCTCGGCGACTCACTGCCGCTCTTCGTCGCGCGCGTCGTATCGTCGCGCGACAATACACTAGTCGCGTGAAATGAACGAAAACGGGTGACGCGATATCCCGCGCGACGATGACGAGAGAAACATACAGCGGCAACAACAATTAGAAACGTTCGGCAGGGCTAGTTCACTCCGAGCGGGACGTACGTACTTGCGCGGAGGCATTCGGCTGCGCGCGTCCCAACGATTGATCGACCCTTTGGAAAAGACGTCCCGCTGGATGCACGGGTGTCACCAGAGCGCGTTCACCCGGCCGACGAGAGTACACAGCACGTGCGAAGTTGGACACGTGCCGCGGTCTATCAACAGGCTGACAGCTGTTGCTCGCGGCGGCGGCACTCGGGCGCTTTTCCAGTCGCGGGACGTCCCGCGTGAGGACACGACGAAAGGGCCGGGGGCGGCGAGCGGGCTGGCGATCCATCCGGGACGAGGCAGGCGAATACCGAAGGCCACCGACGAGCACCTATTTAGGCCCACGGAGTCGCGACAACAACGAGGAACGGAGCGGCCCCCCCACCCGTCCGGCGACCCGGAGTCCCAAACCCAGCCCCCAAAAATCCGGGCGCGTCCACGTCACCGTGCCGAACAAAGGGTAATCCGGGAGGGGGGCAGGTGCGACGCAAACACACTGGCACACAGGGTCCCGTTCGGGCGGGGGACGGAATCGCGCGTGCAACCCACCTGTGGGGCCCTCGAGCGGCGGATGGTGCTGCATGGGCGGCCGGGTCTTCGCTCGGCTCAGGGTTACCGGCTAAACCCGAAAAACCTGTCTCCTGGTCGTCCGCCATGGCTGCCAACCTGTTTGGCGGCTCTGCGCGTCGTCAGCCAGCCATGCGGCCGTTCCGCTCGCCCGCCGACGATGGGCCGGCGAGACGGCGGCGGACGGCAGGGGCAGGCCGCGCCCTCGCCCTCGACGTCGGCGCACGCAGCGACACCTGCCGACGCCATCTTGGCCGGCAGGTGCGCCCCCCGAGAAGGCACCACCCCTCTCGCGGGGGAGCGCGCGTGCCAAGGCCGAGACGGTCGCCAGACGAGCAGAGCGCGCGCCGGGCACCTGTGCGAGCACAATGAAGGGGACCGACCACAATGGAGGGGACACCCCCGAAAAGATTTGGGCCTCGGGGGGGACTTCGTCTGAAAAGAGACGCGTGGCTCTTGCCGTGGATCGGTCGCGTGGCCCGTTTTGGGACGTCCGGAGTCGAGAACGAGCAGGGTGTGGGCGAGACGAGGCCTCTGGGCGGTAAGCTCGGCAAATCCTGTCTTGCACGTCCCTGATGCGCCTTTTCTGCCTCTTTTGTCACTTTTCGAGACTGTCATTAGTTAGAAGGCCACTTGAGATTAGCCGTGATGTCGGATTCTGCTCCTGTCCGGCTCATTACCACCCAAAATAGATGAGCCTGAGGCCTCCGGTGAGCCCAATCCTTCTTGCTTCTACCACAGCGAGACATCCCGCACTTATCTAAGGTACCCGCAACGAAACACTTAGCACCCGTAACACCAAAAGAATACCCGCTCACACCGACTTGAAACCGCGGCCACCGTTGCAGCGCTAAGCACGTCGTGTGATTTACTGCCCACCCGAGCATCGAGAAGACAAACCAGACGGAGATGTGTTCATGAATAAAGATGAAAGATTGATATGTTTTCCTTTGCGTCAATTCTATACTCCGTTTCATCTTGGGCTCCATCACGCACCAAAAGCGCCACGTCATGCCGTTCTCCCTCTTGTTGTGTGTTGTTATCTGCCGGGTCATTCAACTTGGGCTCTATAGAGTCAGCGACCAGGTTAACAAATGCTTGGATTTTTATGTCCACGCTACGTGATTCTGCATTCTTGTCGGTTCTTGGCTCTGACAGCGCTTGAAAGTGAAACAAAGTTTAGTTGGCTACCGTGGGCTTTGGATACATATGACTTTGAAGGCTTATTGTCGGGTTTATACAAAAAATTCGCTTAAAGTATTTTTTTGTTGTTGTTACTAAGAGAAAAGCGGAAGTTTGCACTCAGCAAAGACCTGTCCCGTCGTAAGAGCAAGGTCGCGAACCTCAAAGCTTCGCGGAACTAAATGAATCAGCGAGCGTTTCAAAGTCACTCCGTCGGCAGTTTGGAGCCGAAGACAAACTCCAGCGAGGAAAACGGCGACACCGAAATCCAAGGACGTCTCCGTGTTTCTCAAGATGCGTCTGGACGCGGCTCCGGTTCGACCTTTGTGAACGGGTTTACATCAAGCTCGTTCACCCCTGTCGAACGGGAAACGAACTTTGCTTCTAAGGCTTTGAGGGATTAGCTAGACAGCGTCATCGCCAAGAAAGAAGCTCTTATGTCGCCTCACACCGGTGGTTAAACAGCATTCGCGAAACGTTTCGTGATGCCGTTGTAAGAAAGGGTTAATTACCGTTTGAAATCTTTTGCTTCACTGATTAGACCTAAAAACTTCAAAAACACGCGTGAAGGAACAAAAAAACACAGAAATCTGAACACGTGACAGTGCTTTGCAGCTGTGTCATAGCATTATTTCATCCAGGTACACCGGTTGGCGAATGAAACTGATCTTTACTAAATGCAGAGGCATGAGTGTCCACCGACTTTCGGAAAAACACTGACCCTGTCGCTTACCTTTTTAAGAATACGTCGTTAACATAAGTGGTTTTATACAAGTACCTTGGTACTCACATAACACGTAACATAATAAAAAAAATTACGAAAAAGAAGATAAAGGCGCTCTTGGAAAGTGTTCTGTCAAAATTCAAGGCAGACAGTAGTTTTTTTTTTATTTGTTTTGCTTGCCAAAGTATACGGTAAGTGCGTGAACGTGGGACCAGCTGAATACGAGATCTTGATGCAAGGGTCTCAGCGCGTTCATATGTCCCACTGGCACCCGCCAGGGTACCGAAAATGGCCACCCTCGTGCATCTGACCGCCATGATGACGCCGTAGTTTCCAGCCGCCCGGAAGAGGAGAGGAAGAAAAAGAAGGGGTAGAAGCAGGGATCCACACCTTTTTCGAGACCAAAGAATGTGACTTCTCCCCTTTTATGCTCGAAATTTAACCGCGACAAAGAAGCTTCTGAATCCGTGGCGGTCTGTGCGAGTATATTTGGGCCAGACTATGATCGGTACGCCTCTGCAAAGTCATGAACAATCCAACCCGATATCGTGTCATGAACCTTTCAAGATATATGTAGGTGAATTGTAGATTAGATATGTGTTATCATATCTAGACGTGCACACTTCAAACGCCAAAAACACCGCTTCTCCCCATGACAACCAAATCTTGTAAGAACTACTTTGCGCAACGTATTACCCAAGCACAAAACTCCATTTTTTTTTTTTTTGTTATGAGATGGAAACGAGTATTAGCCCCGAGAGCGAACACAAGCGTCGCTGCGGTCGCCGTGCCCTGATTGGGTGAGGTGTACCGTGACGTCAGGGGGAGGACTCCGCTCCGCGATCTCGCATCGGCTCGCTTCTCAGCACCGGTTTTCTGGTTCGGCGTTGTGTGCCGCAAGCTCTTCGAGCAGCTGTACTTCGTTTACCCGTTGTACAACACGTCGAGTTAGGCCGACATTGACGTGCTTCCGTACATTTTATAAGCCTGCTTGTCCCTTTTACCTTTAAAATTGGGTTACAAATCCCGAAAGCTATCGGCGGAGGCAATTCCGCCGATGAACCTCCCCGTCTGTCCACACGACACAAGGCAGTTTTGCGAGGGATCGGTGAAGCGGTGGCGCAAGTGTTTCAGACGCTGGAATTCTGTTCCTTGCATGTTCATGATTTAGGACGATGTTACATCCCGCTCTCAAGGCATTTGAAGTGGCATTTATATCCTCGGCCTTTGGGTGATCGGCAAATTAGCTCGCGACCCCGACTTTGCGCTGCCAATCTGCATGCGCTGGATTGCAGATGTTTTAAATGCCCTGTGTCTGTTTATCTTTGAAGTGCTCGTGGAACAAGGTTGTTTTACATAAATGTAGCTTCTTCGTGAATTAATTATATAGTTTATACACGTATGCAGGCATATCTCTTAAAAGATGCCCAATTACTGGAAATTAGTTTGTATGGTAGCAGCAAAAACGGTCGAATTGCCCCCAGTGGCCTGTATGATATGTATTGAACTGCCCAAAATATGCACAGCAATAGTGCCGTAATTTGAATGTTCATACTTTTTACTGACATTTTTATTCCAGCCTTGGGTATTCGGAAAATACACCGTTTAGTCTGAATTGTCATGACTAATTAAAAGAGATACTGCTGCAGGTCTCCAAAAGCTTCCCCCCTACAGATGGACTCTCTGACAACAGAGGAAAACAGAAGTAAAAGCAAGCATTCGAACGTCTGTCCAGTGGTAGATGCAGCACTAGTAGCAGAAAATGTGGAACCTGTGAAGGGCGACAGTCTGCCTGAGAAATGCTTCTGGAATTTTCGCTTCAGGACAATTGGATTTAGCTAAAATCTAAATTTAAGAGCCTAAGGGACTAATAATGAGGTAGACACCTTTGCTTACGTTTGTTATGCATTACTTGAGGGTTGATGTAAACAAGTCCACAGATACCACCCGTGTATCCATTGAAATACTATCCGAATCCAGCAAAGTTCAAATTCGAGCAATGTATATAATAAATGTTCCTTGTTTTTTTTACGTTGCACCTGCACTTGGGTTGTCTTGTGATTCTCTCCCCATGACCCAGACTGTATTTAGCATGTTGCTCGAGCAGCATGCAGCTTTTTTGCGTCGGCGATCTTGTTTAAAAGCAGATACAAAAACAAGTAGTATACATAACCTTCCAATTCATTCAGACCATCAGCAGCATTTATTGTGCGAGATGTAAATCTATAGTGATGCTCCTGCAATTGTGGCCATATGTTTTTATTTTCATATACCAGCTGTGATTCACGCTTGTCTGCCCTGTCAACCATGCTTAAAATGTTGGTTGAAGGTTTGCCTGTAGCTAAAGGTCATAGCTCAATAGAGCCACATGTAAAAAGTTACCCTTCCGACGAAAAACACACACAAAAAAATGAAATAGAAACGAGCGCGCCGACAGCTAGCGTCGTCACCGCCTCCACAGGGCAAGCGGGGCCGAGTCGGGGAAAAATGCTCTCCTCGCCGTGACGTCACCCCGGTTTGCCGTAAGGGGGCGCCACGCGAACCTCTCGGGGCTAATAGTACAGCGCAATCCTCCGTAGTCCTAGTTTATTTTATTTTATGATGAATCACTAATTCCGCACCAGCTAGCCCGTCTTTCAACCCTTCTGCGAGTGCAGTAGTTTCTTTACGTTGACGCTAACACGGGCGAGTATGCGCCCGACCGCGTCGGACAGCGAGCACCTGTCGTGTAGTGCAATCCTACGTCTTTAAGAAGCACCTTCTGAAATGCCAATGACCATTCTGCTGCTCTACAAATAGCCAAAGTAATCAAAATGTCGAACTGCACTTCGCTTCGATGAACACTGGTGGCTGGTTGTTTCGGACGCACGAAAGCGGTCGATTTGAAAATTTTCTTAAACAAAAAAATCTTTTATGATTTGTTTCTCTTATACTGGCATTTCGTGCGGGATATCTATTTATAAATAAACAAACAAAACAACACTTGGCCTCATAGAAACTGCCCAGAATACAGCACTCCGAGTAATCCTTTACATCAAAAGGTGCAAAAGCGCTAAATTTGCATACTCTATTTTAAACATTTTGACCATTCAACAGTGCCTGGAATACCGCGGAGCTTTATTGACATCTCTCTTTGTCAAAAACCAGGCAACATGCTCATTGAATAAATTTACCCATCAAAACGTCATGTTTTCCTTTTCTTCTTATTCTGAAGCGTAGCTAGTTGCTTTTAGTACTGCGTATACGAGCGGACGAAAGCACCGTGCATTAGCGCTGCGTGTTTCACACTGCGCGTGCACGGAGTCCGAACTGCGTTCCTGGATTGGCGCATGGCGACGACGCACGTGTGCAGCGTGGAGCACGCGACGCTCACGGATACTATGGTGCCTGGAACGCGTCTCCGACTGGTGTGTTTACCGCGGCCAAAAAAGTGGTCCCTCGATTTCCGCCTGATGACGTCATAGAAGTGTCATGCTGTCGCCGGTTGCGACCCTGGCGGTGTCCCAACAGTTGTGGTAAGTACGGCAGACGCCTGTTCTGCTGCAAGTCGCTTTCCATTGTGACAGTTCACGGAAGCTAGGACAGCCGGAAGTTGGGACGCCTAAAGCGACGCCGTGACGACAGCGACACTCGCGTCCGCTCGTGCTTTTCGCCTGCATTTCTACGGTCAACCGCCAGGATCGCGACAGGCAACAGCATGACACTCGCGTCATTTGTTGCCACATTGGGACCACTTTTGATGTATGGGCGGGATAGGGCGCTAAACACACCAGTCGAAGACGCAATCGAGGCACCATACGGATACTAACAGCGCTTGCGTCTGCTTCTATACGAATTACTAAAACTGTCTACCATCTGGACCATGCATAAGAGCTCTAACCATGGCGTATTCACATTCACTTACAGCGCAGTAAAAACGTTGAACTCCATGCTTTCTGCGTTAGAATTGTGTAGGGTACCTTTTATCGGCCTTTCATTTTGTTTTACGTATTTTTGTTTTCGTCACGTACATGTGCCCCTAATCTCCACTGAACGGGCGCTGGATGGCGCGTAGCTGCTCTCAGAGCCTGGCGCAAGTGGACTCACCGGAAGTTCGATGCTTGTCGCGGAAGTCGGGCGTGTGCTGGGCTACCTATTTCAATCAGTCGATAATTCGGTCGGTGTTTTTTTGTGTATGTCTTTGATTGGGTTTTAATACTCCCGTTCTGAATTAAATCCTGAGAATCAGGCATTTGAACGTGGGACATACGCACACCTGATCAGCTAGAATCTAAAGATTTTCACATCGAATGGCTTCCCAGGTGACCTCTAGGGTCAGCATGCGCTGTTACTCCGCAACAAGTATACATCAACTCATGTTTACAAAATAACCAGAGCGCCCCTAGTGGACGCCACCGGCGCCGCGCATGCGCGATGGGGGTGTGGGCAAGAAGCTCGCCGTCGCCCATAAACAAACCATTGCAATGCGATGTTCTAACTGTTGATTCTACGCCTTCCTGGCAATGCCTGACTACTTGAGCTGCCTCAGCAAAATTAACGAGGCTCGTTACACCGCAAAACTTTGCGTGCATCATGTGACATGCGGCGATTCAGTCAGCGCGGACGCCGCAGAATGATGAGATTTCGCTCGCCATTTTCAGTCACGACGTCGCTCGGGCTGCAAAAGCGTAAACCGTAGCTGAGATGGTCAACGTCGATACTGAAAATCTCAAGCAGAATCGGAGCAAGTGAATCAGACATAACAAGTCGGTGATGGCCACTGGTAACAATTATCAACCTCTCCTTCTATCTACTGTTTACATAAATCCTACTTACGAACCTTCAAACTTAAGTCTTTTGAGGCCTGCACTTACTTCTTATCGCAGGTACCCGGCCCACGTTTGGTCTACGGGCCGGTGTCGTCTAAAAGAGCAGACGACAAACAGAAATGTTTGAAAGAGCAGACAACAGTTCGAACGATCAGGCGGCCGTTTGAACTTGAAGACGCACTGAACGTAGTCCGCAGGTGGTGCGTACAACTTGACAGTTTTGCGGCTTTCGTGTTGGTACAAAACAAATAAATCTGAAGACCACAAGTATCCGTGAATTGACCCCAAAGTGCTTCCCGCCCAAGCAATCGTGGTCCGACGGCGTCTGGTTTTCTATTTTCACGGCACATACATATTCTCGGACGAACCGAGCACATGAGAACTGACCTTCAAACCTTTCTCGACTGTTTTGGTACAGCCCCAGTCGCAGCGTTTTGACGAGAAGGCAGGTTTTCGTCTGGTTCCTTTCAAAACAACGCAGGAATACACGCCTGGCATGGAGACTTCTGCCCACAGCCCCAGACCGGAAGTACGACCGACGCGCCACCACCGCGCCGTGACGTAACTTTTGGGATGAGAAGAAAAAATGCAGCGCCCTTAACGCTGTTCGATCCAGCACTCGGAAGGGTTGAATAGCCTGTAAAGTGCTCACTTCCGGGACAAGCGGCTTACTTTCGGTGGCTTCGTACCTGTCTTCTCAATGCGCAGTCCAGTCCCCTATTCACGAACTCAGCTCTGTTATGTCGCGGCGCGGTGGTGGTGCGTCGGGCGCACTTCCGGTTTCTAGCTGTGGGCGGAAGTCACCATGACGGACGTACATTCCTGTGCTGTTTTTGGAAGAAACAGGACAAAAAAACTTGCCTTTTCGTCAAAACGCCACCGCGACTGGGCGTGTACCAGAAGAGTCGGGAAAGGTTCGAAGGTTGGTTTTCATGAGTTTTCTGCCTGGGGGCTCGCTTCGTCCAAGAACGTTGATAGATGCCGTGAAAAATAAAAACCAGACGCCGTCGGACCACTATTGCTTGTGCGGGAAGCACCTTGGGTTGAATTCACCGATACTTCTGGCAGTCAGATTTATTTGTTTTGGTCCAACATGAACGCGGGAAAACCGCCAAGTTGTACGGATTATCGGCGGACTACCTTCAGTCCGTCCAAGTTCAAGCGGCTGCCTGATAATTCGAACTGTCGTCTGCTCTCTCAAAGTTGTCTGCTCTCTCAAAGTTGTCTGCTTTTTGTCGTCTCCTCGTTCAAACGACGGCGGCCTGTAGACCACGTTAACCCAGTAATTGTGATGAGAAGTGCAGGTCTCAAAAGACTTCAGTTTGAAGTTGGGTTGGGGTAAGTAGGCTCGGTGTAAACAGTAAATACAAGGAGATGCTGATCATTGTTTGAAGCGGCCATTACCGACTTCTTTTGCGTGATTAACGTGGTCCGATTTCGCTTGTGATTTTCAGTATCAACGTCGACCATCTCGGTAACGGTCCACGCTTTTACAGCCCGAGCGACGTCGCGACTGAATATAGCAAGCAGAATCTTCTCATGCGAATCAGACTTTAGCGCCCATTCTGCGGCGTCCACGCGGTATGAATCGCTGCATGTCACATTATTCACGCAGCCTTTTACGGTGTAATGGACCTCGTTAATTTCGCTAAGCTCGCTAAAGTAATCAGACATTGCCACGAAGACTTGGAATTAGCAATTCCAACTCGAAAAACAGCACGGTGCCTCACACCGACGCCAACAATATTGCATCTGAATGGTTTGTTCGGGATCCGGACATTTCGGTGTAGGAGGTTTCGGTATTGGGCGTTTCGGTGCGGTCTTTTCGGTGCACAGACTTTTCGGTGCGCGGACATTACTGTATACAGACTTTCCGATGTGGGACTTTTCGGTGCGCAGACATTTTGGTGCACGTTTGTTTCGGTGTATAAAAAATCAAAATCACGTTTTTTTTCTGTTTTTTTTTTTTTTTTTTCTAAACGTAATAAGCCCTATTTTAGCTAAAAATTATTTTTTTTCACACTTTATACATTTTTGGACTTGGCCATGCATTTACGGTCCCTTACTGACATACAACCTAAGTGACTTTGTTAGGCGCAGTACCATCCTGCGTGAGGATTGGAGACGTTGAACATTATGGTTCGTTTCTCGGTGTCTTTTTTCCAACGTATACGCACAATAGCCGCATCAGTTCGTGTTTACACGTTGGGTCGATACAGACGTTCTCGGCGCCTTCTGTAAAGGTGTGGGTTTTATTATTGGTAATCTGTGTAGGAAAGGCCCCAACAGCAAACTTGAGATTGTTGAAAATTACCCGAGACATGTGGTGCGACCAGTTCCTACGTTGGAAAAGAGACACCGACAAACGAACCATAATGTCCAACGTCTCTAATCCTCACGCAGGATGGTACTGCGTACGTTGGACATTATGGTTCGTTTGTCGGTGTCTCTTTTCAAATGTTTTCTTACAAAAATGATCATTGAGTTTCAATTGACTTTGTACTGTGTTCCAATAGAGCGAATTGAAACTCAATATAAACTCAGTGTCTAATGAGTTTGATCATTAGAAACTCAATTTTGATTCTATTGAATTTACTCATTAGGAATGCAATTGAGACTGATCATAAGAAACTCAATATCGAATCTATTGACTTTACTCACTAGGAATGCAATTGAGTTTGATAATTAGAAACCCAATAGCAATTCTAATGATTTTACTCATTAGGGATGCTATAGGGTTTATCACAAGAAAGTTAATATCGATTCTATTAAATTTACTCATTAGGAATGCAATTGAGTTTGGACATTAAGAACTCAATATCAATTCAATTGAATTTACTCATTAGGAAGGCAATTGAGTTTAGTCATAAGAAACTCAATATCGATTCTATAAAATTTACTCATTAGGAATGCAATTGAGTTTGGTCATAAGAAACTCAATATCGATCCTATTGAATTTACTCATTAGGAATGCAATTGAGTTTGGTCATTAAGAACTCAATATTGATTCAATTGAATTTACTTATTAGGAAGGCGATTGAGTTTCGTCATAAGAAACTCAATATCGATTCTATTAAATTTACTCATTAGGAATGCAATTGAGTATGGTCATAAGAAACTCAATATCGATCCTATTGAATTTACTCATTAGGAATGCAATTGAGTTTCGTCATAAGAAAGTCAATATCGATTCTATTGAATTTACTCATTTGGAGTGGAATTGAGTTTGGTCGTTTGTGGATTGCTGCACCCGTGTGCACCGTACGATTATTGCTTGTACCAATGTTTTTCTATTAAGGGATAGAGTCCAATGACGTCGAAACACTGTTTATCATCTATGAGACTTTCAAGGAGGAAATAGGAAACTGGGAACCTTAGTAGATGCTGAGGTGGTCACCGGCCAAATGACTACCTTTCTCATGTAGGGTATATAAGGCGGTAGGGTATAGCCAAAGGGAGTACGATTAGTGGGGTGCGAGTCCTCAGTTACGATATTTGTGTTCGTTTCTTCTATGTGCTTTGTTTTCTTCATGTTGCAGGCTTTAAAGAATTATAAAAAAAATCTCAACCGGAGCAATTTTTTTAAACGCAGTTGCGATAAATTCTATTGAAGCACGTTGCAATAATTCAATTGAAACTCAATTGCAATATTTTTATTAAAACTCAATAGCAAAAGTTCTATTGAAACACTATTGCCAAAATTCAATCGAAACGCAATTGCTAAAAATTCAGTTAGGACTCAGTGGCCAATACCCTGGAACGAATCAATAGCGATTCAATAGAAAAAGTCAATTAAGTTTCAATTGAGACTGAATGATATCTATTGAGTGAGTCCTTTACACTTTCTATTGAAAGTCAGTTCATTTTTTTGTAAGGGTAACAAAGTCACTTACGTGGTATATCAGGAAGTGACCGTAGATGAATGACCAAGGATAAAAAATTATAAAGTGCGAAGAAATAGATTTTTTAGCTAAAAAAGATCTTATTACACTTAAAAAAAAAAAAAAAAAAAACTCGTGATTTTGATTTTTTGTGCCCCGAAATGTCTGTACACTGAAAAGTCGGTGCACCGAAATTTTCGTGCATAGAAAAGTCGCACACCGAAAAGTCCGTGCACCGAAAAGTCCGCACCGAAAGGTCCTACACCGAAACGCCCTACACCGAAAAGTCCTTCACTCGGTTTGTTTATGGGCGACGGCGAGCTTCTTGCCCACAATTCATCGCGCATACGCGGCGCCGGTGGCGTCTGCTAGGTGCGCTCCGGTTTGTTTGTAAACGTGAGTTGGTTTATAGTGGAGATCAGTGGTATGTACCACAATTTGCTATTTTCCTTTGTATAACTTTGTATGGATGGATGGATGTTGGATGGATGTTAATGGCTACGTATACTCTATAACACATCTCGCCCTATGTCTAAAATAAAACAAAAACAACAACAACAAATATATGATTCCTCCTGCCCTTCTGAGCCAATATTCTCCCCCTAACTATCACCAGGCAGTGTGGGATATTCGCAACTCCAGCCCGCCGCTCGCCCTCCCGCGGACGAACGGAGAACCAGAGGAGCGGGGACGGCAGCGGCAGAGGCGGCGCGGAAGCGGTGGCAGGGGCTGTCGGCCTTGATGCGTGAAGCCATTTCAACGAAAAATGTGAGCGCATTCAAATAGCAATTCTTGTGCTCCGCCTTGCAACAGCCTTGCACGAAGGACCGGGATGTTTAATTTCATTAGGGACTTTTCGCATATCGCATACGCTGCGGATTCCTGGTCTTGTGCATGACCGCCAGCGCAATCTGTGCTCAACTTGACGGCAAACGCTCCCGCTAGTAATGTAGAGCTCTAGCGTGTGGTCTACGAAAAGCCTATGCATTGTCCTCAGTACGAGAAAATTGGTCGCGCAACGATATGTCGAGCAAAACATCGGCAATGGGCTCGTGTTTTAAGGCCCTAGGAACATCAGCATTTATTCCAAGCACTTCTAAAAGATAGAATACGCGACCTTGCTGTCAGGTAATTACAACGTAAAAAAAAAAAAAAAAAAAATCCCCGAAGCATTTTAAGCGCGTCTATGTTAGCCAGCCGTTCGTGACGAGAGCTTAGAAAGGGCAGTTTTGGCGAGAGGGGCCGCAACGTTGCAAATAACACGGTAAAAAAAGAAAAAGTACGGTATATTAAAATATTTATTTTTGTTAGAGCAATAAATAAAACCCACAAACATGCCGATTATGGTAATAGGCAGTTATAGCATAGCGTTAAGGCAGGCTGCAGTGAGCACAGCAACCCTCCTGGTTCATGCTGAAAGTTGTGCTTCAAAGGCGCAGCGCGAGCTTCCAGTTTTAATGCTACACCGCACGGTAGCCTGCGGTAACAAAGTTCCTAGGAATAACCATAGAGCACTTTGATCAAGTGTTGCAATGCTCTAAAACCGAAACGGTGACCAGCGAGTTGCAAGCCTGTGACACGAAGACATGAATACTGGGAACGCTGTTCTTCCAAAGCTTGACAGTCACCGTGCAAGGCTCACTGTTTAGTGCAATAATGACCAGGCAAAACTGAAACACGATATCTTCATTACCGTCAAAAATATTCTGCCAGAAGCACTGACGTGGCCAGTGCCTAAAACGCGCTCACCAACCAGAAAGCTTCGCAAGTTGAGGTTTCTGCAACTTTTAATTATCAACACGCTCGTTTTGCTAACGAGCATAAACATCTCCGTTACCTGTTATGTGTTCCCGCCCTAACAAATTCGCGTTTGTTGACGAATGAATCATTTTTAGCGCTAAGACAAGCATCAGCGAGCAGGCACACGTGAAATCCTGGAAGATCTATCCCCGTCCCTTCCGCCATCTTGGAACTACCGCCCTGCCACCTATAGGGCGTTGGAGTTCCGTATAACTAGGGCTCCGTGTTTTCGGATAAATCCGAAAAACTCCGAAAAACACCCGCCGGTAAAATTTTGGTCAATTCGGATTTATCCGATAATCTCCGAATATTTATGTGTCAATGCCACCCCCGGCAAAAAAAAAAAAGTAAGACTTTTTTTTTTCTTTTTTTACAGTTTGATTAGCACAGAGCCAATGATCCTGGGGAAATTCCACCATAATTATCTTTCAAATCTCGGACCGTTGTCAAAAGGGGTCCTGCTGCTTGTCTCTTCAAGGTTGATTCAGGGCAACAGGTCGTTCGTTGTACATTCGAGGAACGACAAAAGCCACTCATTTGGTTTCCAGTTTGGGCCATGCGATTTGTGATATAGAGAAAGGAAAGGGTATGTTTTAGTAACAGGGAAAGTTATGGACCATAGGGATTGTATAAAATCGGGAAGAGGGGCAGTTCAAACTCTCCATTACCTCCTTAACCACTCCACCTCGCGCGGCCGCGGGCTTGATGGTTGGAATACGATGGGATGACTACGCGCTTCCTAGCGACTGTGTGTGACTTTTGTCGTGGATAAATTAGTATTGGCAATGGCACCAACGCCAAATTCCACTGAAGATGTTTCAGTTGATACAAGCGCGTTTTTTTTATCTGGCATACGTTTACATTCGATTATTTATTTATTTATTTATTTTTAATAGGAAACACAGCGAAATTAAACTCAAAATTTCAGAAAATTGGGATAAAAAAAATTATAAACTCCGTTAAACTCCAAATCTCCGGCAAAAAATAAACTCCGAAAAACGCCCCTCAATTTTGACAAAAACTAAACTCCTAAGACACGGAGCCCTAGATATAACCAAAAGGATCTTGCAGGGATCAATGGAAACCCCCCCCCCCCCCCCCTTGCCCCCGCCCCCCGCCTTTTCTTGTCGGCGATGGAGTCGCCATTTTCCCTCTGGTCAAACCTTGTCGGTGTTACCCTAGCACCGAACCAACTGTGAGACAGAGTTGATACTTTGGTCCGGAGCCTCGCGGGAGGGTGTCCCAATTTCCCTCTGTCCCGCCTGCCCACAGATGTGCTAGTTAGTTGTGCATCTTGTTCTCTTTGTTCTCGCTGTTCTCGTTCTCATAATTTACAATGTTGCTTCCTCGAATCAAGTTAAACTCTGGGCTTAATTTTGATCGCGAACTAACCCTTCGTTACCGATAGTATATTTCCAGTCTTTTTTTAAACTTCTAAAACTCTGCTTTAACAAATATTTTAGAGATTAACAACTTATTAAAAAGGCCCGCACCAATTTGACGTGATTTAAAAAAAAAAAGAAAGCTCTTTTGTACCTACCGACACACCGTTCACAGTTAACTACTAAACTAAGCTGACAGTGCGGTGGAACCTAGGTCATCGTTTGTCCAGGCATGCATTCATCCTTCGATGCGGGATCATTCTCCGCGTTTACCCAAAGGGACCGGGGTTAGATCATAAAAGAAATAAGATTGATTGGTACGGCAATCTCATAGCCATCACCATACTCTGAGCTTAGAAGGAAGCTAGCAACTTCTGTCAAACAGAAAAAAAAAAGAAAAAAAAATCACACACCCACATTAACGCCACGTTACAATAAGCTCCAGAAAGACTTTCCAAGGCAAGGTCACGATGTCGAGCGTCGACACATTGTTGTTAGGCCGGATGATTAGTTCCATCCTTGGAAAGTAAACTCCTTGCAAAGTAAACATTTTGCAGCCAGGTGGCGGGTTATTTGGGACTTTCCGACCCCTTTGCTTTTGCTTGTTTAGTTGGTAAAGGGCTGCTTGATGTACTGTCCCCCGATGCGCGTCTAGTTGGGGAGTGGTTGTACTAATCGGGCCGTGCTGCTGGCTTCGTGTTTGTGTGTGTGTAAGAGGGAGGAATTGGGGGGAAAGGGGCGGTTGCTTACCTTGAGCATCCTCCGACACATATGGGGGATTTACCTACGGGGTTCGAATTGAATCCGCTTTGACAGAGGATAAGAGTACTACAAGGGCGCGGAGCTGTCAGTCCGAGACGGGCGTCTTTTGGGGCTAAACGATGACACGCGTATATCTCAGGACGGGTCTTTAAACGGGCCCTGCAGCAATTTCAGTACTTAGGTCTATTCATTGTGTGAATTATTCTTTATCACTTATAACCTTTTTAAGAGCGAACGCTTTTTTGTACGTGAAGCGGCCAGCTTTGCACATATATGGCGTCCATTGTTGCTTCGTTTGCATAGTTTGCACGGACGCTACTGGGATGTGGGATATGTCGCCGCCATCGGCAAGTACCGACATAGCTTTGGTTTCAGGCCGCCGGCGCCAACACTGCAGTCGCTGCTGCCTCGTTTTCGGCGCATTTATTTTGAGCCTTTGGTGTTATGATCATTTGCAATCACAATGGTGCTGTAATACCGATGATCGCGAAATTTAGTGGCAGCGGCAGAAGCGAGTGCTCCTCAAAGGAATGTAACACAATGCCAAATATAAGGCTGCCTTTTTTGCCGAAAGTGATAAACCGACCATTAGAGCGCACAAAACTCATGTTCGAGAAACACTGGAGCTCCTTGCTTGCTCGCATACACCGCGAAAATTTGAAGAAACTCGACAACGACCGTATCTGTCGTCGTTACTTTATTACCGGTAAGGGATACCTCTGTCATGCGTAAAACATGAATAGCTGAAACCTTATGTTCGCACTCAGTGCGCTTTGCCACAGCAGCTAAGGCAGCTTTACAGTGTCTGGTAGTGTCCCGCTGCCGGGACTGACAAATCGCTTACTGGATTATGGACATCGAGCCGCTGCTGCTCTCTTTGCGTTTACCTTTGTCGCTGAGCTTCCTTATATATATCTGGCATTCATAGCCCACTTATTTTGATAGTGTTTCGACGGCGGCGCAAGTTTGTACTGCTGAGATGCTGCGTGTTTCAATGTCTCAAGTGCAGGCATGTAGTTTCATATATACGAGCGAACTTTCTACTGTCATGGATGATACGACACCGACTAGGTGCCCTCCCAGCGTTTGGTCTACGAACGCGGTGAACAACCTCTGCCCATTACGAGCCTTGCCGCTTTGCATAATGTAGTTTATGAAAATTTTTAATTCAAATGTTGTCTTAGGGATCCTGCATTTCCGGTGGAAACGTTTTGTGTAAGTTATGCACGTGGATGCTGTAACATGGGCACGATAAACATGCCGTGGCGGTGTCGTAATTTAGCAGCGCACGAGCGACGGAGCCGTCAGCGTCTGCTTCTCAGTGCATGGCAACGGCGACAGGCAGGCAAGAATAGGGGAAGTGACTTCACGTGAAAACCATGTAACTGACGTCACGTGGAAACTATGTATATGTTCTTCGACATTCCACTCTCAGGAGTTGCTGAAAGCTCGGGTTCAATCGCATATGTCCTGCAGTTGTGAGCGGCAGCGGCTGCAACACACCGCCAGGTATTTCGTTGATCTGCGCTGGCAGATGCCCCGAAGCGTTTGCGTGTCCGACAGTTTCGACACCACTAAGGGACGGCATTATCCTGTCAGCAATTGATAAAATATAATGATAAATATCTTTTTGTTCCTCTTATTGTCGGATTGCTCTTCGCTCTCTGGTGGATCGACTAGACGTACACTGAATTGAGATGATTGCGGCGCCTTTCGGGGGGTTTGTGTTCTCAATTTCCGGGTCCAAAAGTTTGCGCAACTGTGCCCCCGAACGTTTCGTATAGCGCTGTGCTCGGGTAAGCTGACATCAATCATAAAGTAAGGTGGCAGCTAACAGCCACTCCTGCCGTGGTCCATGCGAAATGCTTTGTCTAGAACCCGTACCATGGAGCTGGTGTCTTGTCTCACGCTTCCAAGAGGGTGAAGAGCAAAGGATGTCCGTTTCTTTCGTCCGTATTTGGAACTATGTAACTAATTAAGATTTGTGTTGCATCTCAGCACTTAACCAGGTCTCCCTATTGTCGAGCGCAGTGATGCCATAAGGTGCTTTAAATACTGCCTTCCCTCGGGACTCTTCACGCAGGACGTAACGACTCCCGATAATCTTATTTTCGCCCCTCAGTCAAGGAGGGTGCGGCATTTTGCCAAAAGAACGCCTAAGGTCAAATTACGAAGCGATAATTAGGATCGTAATAAGGCGCTTCCTTCGTTTATCTGTCAGTGATTATAGTATTGAAATACTCCCGATAAATTCATTCCTTAAGATGTAGTTGAATACAAAACACGCGATTCTGAAAGCATTTTAAAACACTCTATTATTTGAATATTTAAATTACTGCCCATCTCTGATACATGTTTAGCAAAAGATTGAGAAAGACGGCTGGGTAGAATTCCCCAAGACTGTCACATACAAGCACAGTCGTTCAAAAGAAAAGGGACGTTCTTAGAATTCGCCCCAACGATAAAAGCATTGAAGGGGGTTGTATGTACTTCTTGCAGCGGAGGAAAGTCCAGATGTGGTCACAGACCCTTCAGCTTTAAAGATTTCTTCTTCGTGTTTGATTTCTTCTGTTTCAAGTAATTTCGCGAGATAGTTTTAATTAGCATGCACTGGTTAAAGAAAAACAAAAGTGCACCTTTGAGGCTTGCATTCCTTCTTCTTACCTCCCAAATTTTCTTCCAACCAGCAGGTGCCACCCTCGCATGGAAAACAAAATAGATAAAGTAAAGAGACATATATTAGCAAGATATAATACTCTAACGGTAATTTTGCTGGTAGATCAGGGGAGATTACCAAGTCTCGCGGGAGAGACGAAAATCCGCTCTGTTGAACCCGCTCCAAATTGACGAGCGGAAGATAGACTCGCACGTATACGGCGCGTTCACACTGGAAGCGAATCCGCAAACACGAAGCGAATCCGTTCGTTCTCAACCGCAGAGCGGCTAGGATCGAGCGGTTGGAGCGCGTTTTCGCCAACCGCTTCGGGACCGATTTCTCCCAACCGCTTTCACGAACCGCAAAACGGCAACCAATCACAACGCTACGCTGACGTGACGTCAGTGACTTTCGAAACAAGATGGCACCTGTCACTGGTGAGGCGTCCAAGGCGCTGTAGTCCTAGCGTTACAGCAGACAAATCAACGGAGAAACGTGAAGTTCACGTCCCTCACTTGAATCCGCCGCGAAAAGAATTGACTCGTAATTTTAACGGGCTTCGCACCGGTGATTTGGTTCAACTAAGAGTTTGTTCATTATTCCGGGTGCCTCAGCCCGAAGGTCGCTGCCTTGTTACGTCTCTGCCCGTAGAACGTCGGAACCCGCCCCTGATCGACCGAAATGTCAGCTTTTGTACCCACTAAGACAGTCGCGTGAACTATTGAAAGCTTTCGACACCATGCATGACCACCACGAAGGCCGACTGAGACGTCGCGAGCCTGATTGCGTAGCCAACGCACTGCCGCGGAGCGAGCAGGGTACCTGCGCTAGCTCGACCTGTAACGTGTACTACTTACAAAACAAATAAAGGGAGCCTACTTAAGGGATAAAGTGTACGTACCGGACGGTGCAGTGGTAAACCATACGGCGTTTATTTGAGCTTAATGTCAAACAAACAGTAGACTCGATCGACGTGCGAGTGACGAGAGGAGAGTCCCCCGCCAACGAAGCTACGACCGGCTAGCACCAAACACATCCCCCGCACCACGGTCCGCCCCACCGCTCTTACCTTCGAGAATAATAAGAGCGAACAATGAAGGGGGAAAACTGGCCCTCTATCCCAAAAACACGGTCAGGTATTCATGCGGGAAGGGTCCACTTCGAAAAAAAGGTCGGAGGCATCGTGCTCTAAATCAGCAAGGCGCGCCTAGCTGGGTTTTGCTTGTGGCCGAAGTCGAGGGAATGACAGGCGAGTTTGGCGGGTCCATACTTTTTTTTCGCTGCCTGAACTCGTGATGCGTTCGAACATCCCGGAAAAAATCTTCAGAGTGCCAAAATGGTCAAATGTGGACTTCGGACAGTCGATTAAAGCGGACTGTGGATTGTAAAACAGGGTTGCCAAACACAAGTCTCAGAAGATCACGCTTTATCGCCGAGAAACCGCCAACCGCCTTTCGGTGTGTCTGGACTGGGTCGCTCGCGAACCGCATCCGCGACCGCTTCGCGAACGCGGATCTGCTTCCTGCGTGAATGCGCCATTATAGAGCGACCCGCCGGAGACGGTCTGCCGTTCTAAATCACAGCTGCTCGAACTTGACGAGCCGACCAACGCATCTGTCGACTGAGTTTTCCGACGACCAATTACTACCGTCATTGTTCCGCTGCAGAAGAAACACGAGACGCAGGTAGGGCGCATATTATCCGTACCACGGAGCCGACGTCACAAAGAGCAAGGAAGACGTCCGCGTTCGCTGTCGTTAAATATCGCCTTACTTTGCGACCACCTCGGAGCGGCGGGGAACGCGCAGCGATCGGAATCGGTAGAGCTGATTGCTGCTAAGACATCAGTGGACACGAAGAGGTAGCAACCCATCACTTGCACGGCCGTTCCATTATCTGTTCTTGCTTTATTGACAAAAAAAGAAAACAAAACAAAACAACGCCGGCGGCATGCATGGTAGAAAGGCAAACACTCAGTTGCGGCAAAAATGAACACGCCTGACCATCCGTCTTCCCCCTTCGAATCTTCTGTCATTCCCTTTCTCGTTCTTCTTCTAAGGATCGCAGGTGTCAACTCTTACGATTTACAATGCTCCAGTTCCGCCTCTGCACCCCCGGTCCACGCGAGGTAGGAGCGTTTGAGCCGTCACAATCCTGTGTAAATAACCGACGCGTCCGAACAGAATCGACTTGACGGCATCGACGGTCTGGCCGGTCCCGCGACCTCGCCGAGCATGCGCACCGCCAGGTGAAAGGAAATGACGTAGCGCGCTTTTTTTGATTTCCGCCAAGCTCCGTCGAATTCCATGGATCAAGTTTTGGGGGAGTCGGAAGGGCTCCACGGCCCTGGCGTCGCCACAAATTTAGGAGCGTAAAGGCTGAACTCCTTGGGACGAATATGCTGCGAATAACCGACAAATTTTGCCCGGCGGCTTTTGTTTTGAGCGTGGAATGAACACAGTGGCTGCTACATAGCGCGCAAAGCGAGCGTGCCGTCGGGCGGCTCCAGTCTTAAAGGGGCCCTGCAATCATATTTAAGCGTCTACCTTTTTTTGCGGTGTCCACGTCTCTTGGAATTCGGGCAAGCCAGCGGGCACGGAGAGAGTAGCTAAATATCAGTGAGTCATATTTTAACCGGACGACGCGGAAACCTCCTCCACCGACGAGGGCGACCCGCGGTACCGAAAGCGCGGAAAATGTTACGCCTTTGGTCCTGGGCTTACTACTGGTCAGAGCCGCTAAATGCTTCCTTTTAGTCGAAATGCAAAATATAAGGGGGGCGAACCGTTTCAATTATTTATAAAAGTAGTTTTTGTTCAGTATTTTAGATAATAAAAGAAACAAATGCAGTATATAAAGTACGGAAACAAGAAATGACTCGTCGACATACCCGCCACCAAGTGGTGGAAAAGGCGGCGCATACTAGAAAGGAGTAGCGGGATCAAGGCGCATTCACACAGCGGAAAGACGCGCGTCGTGGGGTGAATTTTTTGCTTATTTTTTTATTGAAAAAGGTCGCGCGCCGTGGAGGACGACGCAGGGAGCCGACGCCTCGGAACCCAATTTTTCCCTCGACGCGCGCGCCTGAGCCAATCAGCGAGCGTCCGGACGTGACGTCGCCCTTTTCCGGTTAGAAAATGTTTTAGCTGTTTTTATTTCCGGCCCACAATGAAGGCGAAAAGGCAGAGGGGTCGGGGGATTCATGCACGCGCCAAACGTGGCTGGAAGCATTTCAGCGTGGAAAGAAGCTAGCCGGTTGGAACATCTGACTGTGAGCAGTGTTTTATGTGCCTGTACGACGCCGTGAAACTACTCTTCATCGTTTGCGCGAAAGCTGCCACCGAAGTTTGTGGTGTGTTATACCTCCGACTGTGCGGGAGCGATCACTCCCAATGTGTTGTGTAGTCTTTGTGTGCACCCACCAGTACGGAATACAACAGGGCTCCATCGAAAACACTCTCGCAAAAGCTGAGCGCAGTGTTAAAGGTACGCACACAAAGACTCTGGGACGCGCCGGCGTAGCACCGTGCTTTATTTGCACAAAAACGCGGCAAAAGAGCACCTTCCGTAGCTGCCCGTTCGAGTCCGTGCCTTTCGCCAATGCTGCATATAACCGGAGTGTAAACGTAGACATAATCATCGCTGTTGTCCTTTCAGTGAAAACGGTTGTGTCCCACCGCATATGTAATCGAGAAGGCAAGGCAACAACAATCGTGCGAAGCAGACGAATAAAAAAATTCCGTGTCTCTCGACAAACGCGAGATTCCCCGAGAAGACGCCGCCGTCGGGTGGCGCTGTGTGACTGCTTCGTATGTTATGACGCCGGCGTCGACGTCGACTGCAGCGCGCGTTTGTTTGCTCAGTGTGAATGCGCTTCAGGTGCCGACACGGAAAGGTCCCGGATGTACGCGGCGGCGCTGCGGTCGTATGGGCAGAAGGATCCGACCGGCTCCGAGCGTTTCGAAGGCCATTGGCACGAAGCTTTGTCTTGAGGTTTGGTCGTTTCGCGGTATGGCAGCGCGAAGTGGCTCCCATTCTGAACTAATCTTTACCCCGTGTTTGCTATCGTTTGTGGCCAATGAAGTGTCATGACGAATTTGTGTTTAATCGCGCAGCAAATACAATAAGAGCCGCTCTGGCCGTCCGCTGCATACAGCCTATCCAGAACACGCTTTAGCGGCGCCCTCTCGCGCCGTCGACACGGAGTGCGGCAGCCGTAAGCGCTCGCGGTGAGCCCACTACCCCTCCTCTAGTTCACGGCCACTCAAGCAACCAAGGACGTCATGAGGGAGGTTATTTTTTGCTTGTTTTTGTAATCTTAATTTGCCTATAACCTTTAAAATAAAGCGAATTTTGAGAAAAGAAAGGTTTCACTAAGTTACTACGTTCAGTGTGCTCAGGTTCGGTGCAAATTAAAAACCAGTAAAAAAGTCCTTGCAGGGCCCCTTTAAGACGACCAACCTTAACCGGATCTGGCAGCGGAAGATGCGCGCTCCGAAACGGGTGAGCCTACAATAAGAGAGCGATCATTACACAATCATGATCACGGGGTTTATGGGCATCATTGTGTGACTAACTTCGGCAGCAGGTGGATGGATGTTATTGGCTATATACCCTTTATAAAGGGCGGTAACTTGCGCCACCTAGCCTAAATAAAAAAAAAAAAAAAAACATTATTTTTTTTTTGTTTTTATTAAGGCAATTTTCTCCCACTAACTATCACCAGTTAGTGTCGGACATTACCAGGATGGCCTTTAGGGCATTAGGCAAAAAAAAAAAAAAAACCCAAAACATCATTACCCGCCTCTCTCGCCCGGCGACTCCCTCCCCGGGGAAAAGAATTCTGCCAGTGGTGGCCTGGTCGCTACATAAAAATGACAAACATTCGTAACTTAATTATTTCCGTTGCTAGAGCCCTAACAGTCGCGAAACTTGGTGAATAGTGGTTTATGAAGGTTCCATTTCAAGAGCAATTTACCCGATTAATTTTCTTGTTCTAACCCTTTGTAGAATGGCCGAACATTCGAGGTTTGGGGTAGACGATATTCGTCCCCCCGAACTTCGAACTCCGAACCCCGGCCGTTTTATTTTTGTTTTCTTTGTCGGGCGAGGAAGTTTTTCTGTTGAACCTCCCGCCGTTTGTGGGTTTATCGTACGTCATATCAAAAACAGCGCACAGCCAGTGAGGAAAAAAGAGCGCAAAGAGCGCTGACGAGGCATCAAAAATGAAACACAAGCAACATAAAAAAAGACATGTAGAGAAAATAGAGTGATAAATAAATCAGTTCTGCTAAATTCACGAAAATAAAAAGAGTAAGAAATAATAAAAGTGAAAATAGGAATAATCAATTACGAAGGTTACGGTGAGCTCCCATTCTGGAACGCTACCGGGCGGGATACGCATAGAAGATTCCCTCGAGCTTTTAAAGTTATACCTAAACTTTATGTTCATAGGGTGGAAGGATGCCATGAACCTACAAAAATCTGGGATATCTGTAGGGTCAGGTGTAGCCCCGATCCTTGACCGCATTGTCCTGCCACAGGCTGATCGTGCCATTCAGGATTCCCTTAGCCTCCTACCAGAACACAAAGTTTTAGATATGTTGATGAGAATTTGATTGTGTATGAGAAAGATGTGGGAGGTAATATTGTAAATCAGGTGTTGAAAACCTTCGACAAGTGAGGCTTAGGTTTGAGGTTCATTTGCGAACAACCCAATGGTGGCACCTTGCAATTCCTGGAACTTTCACTATCTGTCCAGACAAATCACTTCTCCTGCTATTTTTTATCCCCGATCAAAGAAAGGCATTCTTCCATACTCAACCTAACAATATAACGTGGTAAAAAGATTCATAACCATTTCCACTCTAGGTTCGGCCCTGGTAAATTCGCGTTGCCATGCGGTCAATAATAGTTGTAGTCCTCATCTCGGCCGCTTATGGCCTGCTGGGTCCCCCCCCCCCCCCTCCCCCCCCGCCTTCTCAAGGTACTCGTAGAGGTTTTAGGAGTTCTATTGCAGACTCTTAAGGGGTGTTCACAAAAGCAGGCTAAATATACAGAGCAAGCGACTAGTTACCTACAGGCATAAATTTTCAAAAAAATTGAGACAAGTTGCCAACCAGTATGAGGTTCAAAAGATGGCCAAGATTTGTTCTAGGGTGTGATCCATGATTGACAATCACTCCACACCCGGGTGCCAAAAGCGTCACAAGAACAGCTTTGTTCACTGCTCGGAAGTGTGATGTGTACAAGATCCGCCTAGCGAGTGGTGGGTGCTCTATAGGACAGAGCAGTGATGCCCGAACGAGGAACTACAATAACAATCTTATTCCCTTCATGTCACGAGGGCACGCCTCCCGCCTTTACTCTGTTTCACAAACAAGTGCTCACCAACTTTTTTAACACAACAATAATAAGAAGATATCGAGATCGACAAACAAGAAACATTTTAAAAACTTATCATACTAAAAAAAAAAAAGGCCAGGGATGTGTGAGCTATTTTTCGACATCTTTGAGTGATGAGGAAGAATTAGAGCCTTACTAGCAGACATGTACAGTTCAGGCACGTAGCCAGGAGGGAGGCCCATGGGGCCCGGCCCCCCCCCCCCCCCCTTTCCAATTTGCTGGGACATCCTCTCCCCACTCCCACTCACACAGCATTTTGTCATGGCCGCCCCCCCCCCCCCCCCTCCCCTCGAAACAAAATCCTGGCTATGTGCGTGGTACAGGTTTCTCAAAAAAAGTAATTAAGTTAAGTTACTGAGTATTGGCTTTAAAAGTAATTTGAGTAGAGTAGAAATTACTCAAATGAAAAGTAACTGAGTAACATACTAACTACCGTAACAAAATAGCGAATTACTTTTCAAATTACTCTTATATTTTTATAGTAGCCAGAAAGTACATAAATGTTTTGACCCGTTAGCGAAATTCTGTCAGCCAAATATAAAGCGGCTTGTGTTATCACATAAATGATTTAATAGCTGGTTCTGCTTCTGTGTGATTAATTGTTGTGTACTTTTTGTTTTCTGGTCAATGATGTACTGCGAATTTATCATTTCTACTTCGAGGTTTAGTACTGCAAGAGCTTGATTTTCCATTCAGTGTTTGCTCGTTTACATTATTGCCTAAAGTACATCTAGAAAATACTTGAAGTACGAAGTCAATTAGAGGTTATGTACTTTAAGTATAGAAAGTATACGCCTGGTACAATATACGTGAAGTAAAGTACTATAAATACAACATACATTTAAAGTAAGATATAAAAAGTTTTTAACACAATCATTCATGATTCCCTTTCATACCTTATTTTTTAACTTTATTTTAACTGGTATGCATTGCCCAAGGGGTAATCGGAGAAGCATCCTTTTTTTTTCGGAAATGGCGGCAAATATTGGATAAACTCAAGTGACCACAGAGTACTTGTTTTACTCTCGCTGACCAACTATTTAATACAATACACTTATAAGGCACTTATTTGTATCGGTCTTATAGCCGCCATTACTTCACTCGGAGAAATGACGAGATGACGCCTCGAAAGACGATAGCGCGGTTTTACATGACGATGCACCATTTTTTGTTCTTAAATTTGGGGAATCTACTTTGAAGTCGGGAACATTACTTTCTTCACAAATTACCAAAAAAATACTTTGGTAAAGTACAAGTTCATGCTCAGAGAATGTACTTCAAGTAAAGTACAAGTTTTCTTATCCTCCTTGAAATAGTACTTTAACTAGCATTGCCTTAAAATACTTCCCAATTAAATTTTTTTGCTGTTTTATTTTTTTTAAAAAGCATTGAGAGAATTATTAAGCTTCTCGAACGATCTTCGAATCTTGGAAGGCCTGCATGTGCTGAGTTTTGAGATGAATGGCAACGCAAAGAGGTCACATTTGCGTTGCTCTTTAGCACGCGATCCTTCAAGTACAGCACAAACTGCGGAAGCACCAGATGGACATCAGAGCGGGGGGCTGCATTTCGCAGACTCTTTTGAGTGAGGCTGCAGTGTGTACAGCTTCTCTAGTGGGCAAGAGTTCCTACGTCGGGCAGAAGCGGTGACAAACCCTTCCTTTAAACACGTCAAGTTTTCTTGAGCTTGGGGACAAAAGAAATGGCAGTTTTCGACGCTAATCCCGCATTTACTGGACCTCGCTTCCGACGTGTATATCCGCTACCCACGCCTCGTATAGCAGGGTTGTTGCAGTGGGGGCTCGTGAAAACGTTAGAGGGTTTCGGACCCTCCAAACCGCTCTCACTCCCTGCCTACGCCACATGGTTCCCCCTCTTGGCAAATATCAGTTGATCTTCGAACATCTTATCTATTTTTGTGCAGGAATGTTTGTTGACCTGCAAACCTACCGCTGAAATTCAAAAGTACTGTGTAATTTCAGTAGAAGTTACTCGAAAAAAGTAATTAATGTAAACTACTAGTTACCACAATAAAAATGTAATTGAAAATTACCAAAGTACTCGGAAAAGTACCTAAACTACAGTAACTTGAGTACAGTGTTGAACTACGTACAAGTCTGTTTCCTAGCCAACGCCGAGAACGACTGATTTTTGGTCGGCCTCGTATTTTTTTTTTCTTATTCTTATTTTATTCTTTCTTATTTCTTTTTTCCTTGAATTTATCTGGGTTCCCGTTCGTGTTTCTTTTTTCTCGTTCCTCTACACTTTCTAGCACAACTCATTCATGTAGGACTGTTTTTCTTGTATTTGTTTTTTTAAAACATTGTTTTGTGGTGCGTGTGCTTTTTTATGCATTGCCTTCTTATTTATTTTACAATTCATCATATGGGAGTCAGCGCTCTTTGTTTAGTTCTCTACTCTTTCTCATTCCTTGTTTCTCTCTTTTTAATATGATGTCATCTTACCAACTAGCGCAACTCTCCGATTTACTTCAGATTGCCGTACGCGTTTTTTTTTATTTAGTGGCGGGGGCCTTCACGTGCCTACGGGCCTCCTCCAGGGCCAATCGTATTTCAGTAAAGGCGCCTGGGTGGCGGGCACCCACTGCACAGCGGAAAGGAACCCACTGTTCTCCTAGGAGCTGTCAGCTCAAACATCGGTTCCAGGCTTGACGATGTCAATATCGACTATTGGTCTGTTTGAGTAACGTGCCTTAGTAAGGATTTGAAGCAATCGGTTGAAACCGGCTGAAAGTGACGAGGTCGGACTCTTAAAATGACCGCACCGGGCGAGGAAAGGCGATTTTTTTACTTGGATTGGACGCACCATCGATTGCGGATCGTTTCGGATCTCCCTACTTACAAAATACGGAATCCGCGTATTCAGGTCTTGTATATAGAACGTTTCTATGCGGTTGGCGCCATCTTGAATCGCGAAACTTCCGGTATGTGGGAAAAGCATCGTTTTGCTCTCGCCACACCACTGGGAGAAACTCACGTTTTAATCGCAACTGTCTACCATTCCTGTCTGGCCTTTTCTAGATTTTTTAGTCGTTTCAAGTTGCAATCCCTTAATTTTTTTAATCCTGCATATCGGATTTGTCAACTCCATGGCTAGGGACAAGGCTAAACACTCCGCCTTGACACCCTTCCCGGCGACGACGCCTCAGCACACCCCCGACCGGACATCAGAAGACCTTCGCTCCTTACCGACTATCGCGGCCCTGCAACGATATCACGTGCGCCAAACATCAACATCACCGAAGGAACCATCTTTACTCCTTTTAAATTTGCTTTTCTTTTCTACTTCCAGATAAAAGACACGTTATTTTATTTTTTTTTTGCGTTAAGGAACGTTAACAAGACGCTCATAAACACTTTCCAAAACCCAAAACTGGCCACCTCGAAAACTATCATCACCTAAGTGTGATGCCATCTGTACTTGCTTCTGGCTGCCTTATGATGGTTGATGAGGTAAGAATTTGAAGACAGGCACCGGTGCGGAGGCTGAACATTCCAGACGTATATTCCGCTCCACGTCAGCGTGACTAATTATACGTTTCTAAATGCTACGCATTTTAGCGCGTTATAGGAATGTTTAGAGTGCTATGAATAGAGTACTTCCATAAAGCCCTGCATGCAACACGGCGCGCGTTGCACTCTGGGAACTAGTTGGCCAGGGAGGAGGGTGGCATGGTTTCGGTTTCGATCGACATGTCGACAAGAGATCATAGACGGAGCGTGGAATCTCATGTTTTCTGGCCCCGAGAGCGTCATTTGTGGTATCTAAACTAACCTAAATGGCCAGACCGCGAAGCTTTAGCACAAGTCTGAGACGTATAGCTTGTCTTAACACGTGCTTGTTGTATTTTTGTACTTGAGTCTTCCTGTTCGCGTTCCAATCGAGGTATGTGGACGAGTCAGTGCTGGGAATCTCGACGCTGCGAAGCTCAGGGATCTTGCTTGTGTACGAATCAACAAGCTGTAATAACCAATAAGTATGCATACATCAAGCTCGCGCCTTTACATTAGTGTTGTTGATCAGGAAGTTTGTTTGTTTCGTGCGTCCATAGACGAAATATTACTTTTTGCAATTACTGTTTTTCTTATTATGCCTGAGTATGCGAGGTCAAACTCGGAGGCGCCACTGAAAAGCTCAATTTTAACACACTTAATTCTTATCCCTTATATGTACTGACCCGCAGCACTGCACGAAGTGAGGTCCCACCCCCTTGCATTCCACTAATATTCAACATCGCGTATGCGCATAAAGTTACCCTGCAATAATATAGGCAAATTTGCACATACAGACCGTTTTAAGAAAGCAAAAGTCGAGCCCTTGTGTGAAGAATGTCGCACCGTTCGCCGAAAGTGCGCAGGACGAACCTGAACCCCAACGAACGAATTCAAAGTGCGTTTGACGGTTGCTAATGGCCATACTATTTGTTATGTGTTTGCTTTCTTCCTGCCTGAGTATGCCGAGATAATTTCAGACGCACCACTCAGGCACAGATCCCAAGCAGCACCAGAAAGTGAATTTCGATCGGCCGACGGTTGGCCAGTGTCTGGACAGCTTGGCCACTTTAAGTGCTTGGCCACCGGAGACATAAACAAGGCCGGCAAGGGTCCGGCCACAAACTAGCTGTTTTTAGCTTGTCCGCCGGAGATATAAACACTGCCGGCAAGCGCCTGGCCAGAAGTGCTCATTTTCAGCTTGGACGCCGGAGACATAAACACGGCCGGCAAGTGTTCGGCCAGCAGTGGTGATTTTCAGCTTGGCCGCCGGGGACATAAACACGGTCGGCAAGTGTTTGGCCAGCAGTGCTGATTTTGAGCTTGGCCGCCGGGGACATAGACACGCCCGGCAAGTGTTTGGCCACAAGTGCTGATTTTCAGCTTGGCCGCCGGAGACATAAACACGGCCGGCAAGTGTTTGGCCAGTAGTGCTGGTTTTCAGCTTGGCCGCCGGAAACATAAACACGGCCGGCGAGTGTTTGGCCAGCAGTGCTGATTTTCAGCTTGGCCGCCGGAGACATAAACACGGCCGGCAAGTGTTTGGCCACCTGTGCTGATTTCCACCTTGGCCGCCGGAAACATAAACACGGCCGGCGAGTGTTTGGCCAGAAGTGCTGATTCTCAGCTTGGCCGCCGTGGACATAAACATGGCCGACAAGTGTTCTGCCAAAAGTGCTGATTTTCAGTTTCGCCGCAGGGACACCCATAATCTAAACTTTCATCGCGTTGACGAAACTTTGTTATAACGACGGGCAGCGAGAGAAGCATCACGAGCGAGTGGTTGGCAGAGTTAGTGCGTGCATCGCGCGAACACTGTTAGCGCAAGCAAACGATCACCGTTTTATTCAGTTTTTTTTTTTTTTCGTTAGACTTGAAAGGCTATTGTCTTAACTAGCACTGTCGTGTGGTATGTTCATTTGGAACATTATACTAGAAGTGGGAAAATATTGTGCCCGTCGTTGTTCTATGAAAATAAAATACGAAAGCAGCGCCGACGTCATCTTCGCGTTAACTATACCGCTCTGTCGCCGCGCGGCACTCTTAGTGCGAATGCCACATCCGCGATTTTTCGGTTACCGCTCCACATATTTACTTCCCATCTGCACTCGAAGAAAACAAAGTTGTAGTCGGGTGCATCGGGCGCAGATGCTCCCCTTTCCTGGAAGACGCACCCACCGTTACCCAGCCAGTGTACCTGTATACCGACCATAAGCCCCCTTCTTTACCTTAAAAACCTATAGGTGTATCAATGCACTCAGCTTAGTAAACCGCCACGCTGGCCATGCACCCCGATCAGCTTGTGCTTGAATCGGATAAGATTGGATATTTCAGACTGTGTTTTGGAAGAGCCTAAACAAGACGTCTCTCATATATTGATTAAACTTAAGCTAGTCTCAGTAATGTTTCATATAGGTGCTAGGATACTGATTTCCTGAGCCAAGGAAAGCTAAAAGCTTCGGTTAAAACCGCAACGGAAATGTTCAAAATCGAGCCACACGTAAAAGAAAAAGAAAATGAACATCTCGACCTAGATGTGCAGAACGCTGGTTTTGTTGTTAACAAGGTGATTGTTGGCGGGTGGTGGGCAACGCCGTGACGCTATTTACGCTATCGTGGTGATTGACGCCAGTGATGCTCGGCCGTACTACACAGTAAAAGTTTTTACACCTTTACGGGTGTAAAATGGGTGTTGTAGCAACTTACACCCTCGGCTACACCTTTTTAACAACCTAAAACTAGGAATACAACCTCATAATTTTACCGAAAAAGGTGCTGTTTCGTGTTACACCCTACATTTAGTGAAGAATGTGAGAAGGGTGTAGAAGAGGGTGCTAGAAAAATAATGTGAAATGGTTTTGGAAAGCTTATATATGGCTCTGTACATAATGTACAGGTAAGATTTCTGCTTGAAAAGCAACAGTTGTTAGCAGTCTAGTTTCTTATAATGTCAGTTGTAATTCATGCAAATAGCTGATAATTAAGTGCCTCTTGCATTCAATTTTTATGTTTAACAAAATTTTATATATGAGTTCATATTTAATTTTCTTACAAACACTCCATGCTCAGAAATCGGAAAGTAGGGTGAAATGCTCTATACTAGCATTTTTTACAAATATTGATTGATGGAAGTGTACAGTAAGAAAATCAGTTAGTCTCGAGTTTATATCTGGCAACATGATTTCAAAATATTGTGAAAATGTTTGACAAATATTCATGACATGCTGCTAGAACCTGTCTTATGACCATGTCAACCCGAGTAAAATATTCATTTGAGAATATGGTGACATGCACAAAAACTCACACACATAAAGAGGAAAATCCCATAATAAACCAGGCCGAGACATCCCATAAAAAATGGCCTATGGTCGTCTATGGGAAATTCAATGGGAGGCTATCAGCCCCTGTAGCTTCGCATGGTCGGCCTTAAAAATTTATAGATACAGCTACAGCCAGCTATAGAAAAGTTTAGGGCCCTGTGTCTAAAGTCTCAGGGCTATGTTTCAATAACAACAACAACAACAATAATAATAATAATAATCAATAAGTTAGTGTTTTAACAGTGTCCAGGGACATCCAATTGTTCTTGCGGGCGCAGTGCAATAGAACGAACAAACAGACGCTTGCGCGCTCGCAGTCGCACACATACACGCGCGCACGCACGTACACACGCATGCACACGCGCAAACCCACGCCCGCGCGCAGACGCACACGCACGCACAACCGGAAACGCACACGCGCATGCACGTGGACGCATCCACACGCGTGCGCACAAACACACGCACGCGCCTGCACACACGCACACGCAAACAATTACGACGAAGGAAACGTTGCTTGAGTTAGTTTCGGTTTCGGTTTACACAAAAAAGAAAAAAACATAAAGTTTAAATAAAACCTAAGATTTACTCACTTTTTGTAATGCTTTACATTATTATTTTAGTGAAATTCTTATTGTTACTAATATAATTTATTTTGCTTAGTATAGTTCTAAAAAAAATAGCAATAAATAAAAAGGAAAAGAGACTCTTGAAGACTGCGCAAGACCATCGCTATCGCAATCAGCTTCCGTTGGGCTCGTTTAAATGGTCGTTGAAATTCCAGAAGCTTCGGAAATCTCCTTTTTTATACGTTTTAGCCGTTTTAGTGGATATTTTAAATATCTTCCTTACGAATACCGTGTTCAAGAATAACAATCGATGACTGAGAGCTGGGAGACGCTGCGTCTTGGCTACGCCCGTAAGTTCAGAACCGCCCATGCACGACTCGGGCAAACGCCGGTTAGCAACTTTCTTTTGTTTCTGCGAAGTGGGCTGCTGTTTCAAACTTTGTCGTGTACCGTGTGCTTGCTAAGCTATGCTTGATTCTAACTATGCTTCTGCCCTGTGTTATTTCGTTATTTGAAAAGGGCGTATCTTCTTCAAAACCTGAGGCTCGCTCCGCAGTGTGAGAAAGATTCCCGCGCGGCGGAACCTTGAGCATGTTCTTTGCGCCGTTGTGCGGCGCTCGTCCGACGATGCTTGTGCGGAGCGTTCAAGTGCCGTCTGACGGCAGTTCAAGCATTCAGTCGCCGTCCCAAAGTGTTAATCACAGGTCATGCTAGTTCTGACATCTTGTCCTAACAGCCGCTCGCCACCGATTTGTTTCATAAAGCGGGAGCGAGAAAAACGTTAGAAGAGCGAGCATGCAGCATGATTTTTTGCGTAAGCTAATGCCTGTGCGTAGAGACGCGCGGTCGCTTCGTCATTATTCCGAGGGTAAAAGCGCTAAAAACAACGGACAAACAACGCCCTGTGTTTGTTTCTTTTACTTGTCCGTTGTTTTTAGAGGTTTCACCCTCGGAAATTAGGTCTCTTCGCGTTTACCGAACCGGCACACTTTTTAAGTTTACGATTGTGTGATGCAAAAAATAAAAGGAGCTTAGATGTCACGTTTTTTAGTTGTGGCGAAAGCCCTTACAAAAATCAGAGCAGCTAGAAAAAACAAAAACATGAAAAAAGGCGGAAAAAATTAAAGGGGCTCTCTGGAGCTTTCTGTGATCGTCTGTTTATGTTGTTATATTGCATAGTAGGTGCAAGTTAATATGTATACAAAGTTTTAGATTACAAAACCGTTTATTAAGCAGGTGGCAGAAGAAATATATCGGGACTATTTTCTCTTGGAAGACGATCCCCCATTCCCTGCCCATCGCTAAAACTTGACCAATGGAAATGCTGCATCTCGCGGTGAATGCAAACGTTATTATTGCAACACTTTTTAAGCTTGTTGTAAATTAGAGTTTGAGAAAAACGTAAACTGATTGTGGTGCGGGAAACATAGTCCGCAATTATCGCTCCAATACCAGCGAACTATGTTTTCTCCCCGCAAGCTTGTTGCTAGTGGTCGATGCGTCGGCTCGTCTGCTTCCCGAGGCGTCTGCTGGCGTGCGTTTGCGGGACACATGTTCCTCCTTTCCGTGGATCCCGACTCCGAAGCCAGCTTTGCGATCCTTCCACGTCAACGAGTCAAACTTTTCCTTGTCATCGGTGGAATGCGACTGCGTATTGCAGTAGCAGCGCGACGGTGCGGTGCGACGAACGACGACTGCCGTGCACAAAGTCCGGGCCCCTTGACGACGGTCTGCGCGTGTTCAAGAGATTCCTCCGCGGGTCGGCGGTCGGCCGCGTTGGTGACGCGCAGTGACGCCGGAATCCTTCGCTTGCTATTGGCTGACGCGTAAAGAGATGCCCCCCCCCCCCCGTTTTCCGGGCTCATCTCAGAAAGGGGGGCGTGCCGTGGACTTTGATAGCAATTTTAGTAGAGAAATCCGCCGCGCATGACCGTAATTTTATGATTTTTAGGATCCTTAGGGCCTGTAGATTGAGTTACCGCCATAAATAGATCATCGCATAACGATCCGGAGGGCCCCTTTAACTATAATGTCAAACCTGAATATTTGATGGAGTTCAAAGACTACCACCGTACCAACTCGCCCGGTTATTCTTTCTGTCAAAGAATAATAGCCAATAGTAATAAACAAATAAATGCCAACTATTAATTGGTTACAAAGACGTAATTGGTGCAGTGCAGCCCTACGCTACTCTACTCTTTTGATGATATCAGGTAATGTGTAAATGTATAGCGCAGTTCATAGCAACCATTTATGTCCGACCCATTATATTGAGTTTTTTCTTTATATAAAAGTTATATGAAAAAAAGTGCTCTTCCTAAATTAAGCCGCACCACTGAATGTACAATAGCGTGTAACGTTTATGTATGTTCTCAGCGAAAGAAAAGGATGCATTAAAAAAAGGCCAATCATTTTGTTTCCTCTCTGTTAGAGCTTCTTTCACGTACACGCAAAATGTGGGTGTCTACGTCTAAAAGAGTGGAATTGACATTTCCTGCAGGGCTGGAAGGCCTGACTCAGTTTGGCTAGCAGCTTGAAACCTATGAGAACCTGGGGAACTGAACCACAAGAGTGAGAGTGACACCCGCCTTGCACTTCCTGAGCGATGGCACCATGAGGAAGGGGGAGCTGCCCTAAAGTGAATGCAATAGCAGATGGGTCGTTCCAGTGAACCCTTATACAGATGATACCAAGCAGAAAATTATTAATAAATGTGTTATTAAAAACATGGAATGTGAATGGCACGGACAAGAAGGAGGAGATCAACACAGCGCTGTGTTGTGTTCAGATCCTCTGTTCCCATATTCTTCATGATTTCTTTTCAATAATTGGCTACTAACTAGTCCAATCATCACCACTAGTCAATAAAAGTATGCTGCTATTTATTACTATGCGTTAACACTGTGCTTGCAGTTGAATCGTACAGTCATTTATTAATGGTCAAAAACAAAAAGGAGGGTGCAAGCTAGCTAAACAGGCTAAACACATAATTTATTAAAGACGGGTTCTCTGAAGGATGACACAAACGCAGAGAAGTATCTAACACAGCTGAGTATTAATGGGCAAAAAATGAATAGGCGACCCAAAAAAGAAAACGCAGGAGAAGACATGAAGTCAGTTTTTACAATTCCTCTTCTGCTTGCCACCACTTTACAAAGGGAATTCCTTCCTGGGCCTTACAACGTTTTACTGTTCACAACCCCTGACATACCCAAGGACAGTAAACATAAAAAAAGCAACCTACTAACATTTGGGTAAATGTGGTTGAACAAACAACAGGGAATGCCTTGAGCTTTCAACCTAGGAAATAAAAAATTGCACAACATCAAGATTAAAAAAAAAAAACAGACGGACGCATCACACCTGTTTCTAACAAAAATATAGGCCAAGATACTTCTTCCACTCAATGGCAAAACACAGGGAAGGCACTAATATATTTCTAGGTTTCATCATTGTTAGTGATTCTTTCAGTATACCCTTGTGGTCACTCTCTTTAGTCAAAATTGTTTCATCATCATCATTCATTAAATCATCATCACAGTTGTGTTCTTTAAAGGGGTACGGAAACAAAAATCGAAATATTCAAGTTTCGTTTGGAAGTGAATCAAGTATGAGGGATAATAACCGTAAATGATAATCGCACGTTTGTATTTTGAACGGCTGGCTATATTTTGCGTTCCAAACGGTGCACTCCTGCAAGCGCTCGAAGAGAAGCGAACGGAGAGCGCGATGCGTCAGGGGATATCCGGCGCAAGCAAAAGCAGAAAGAAAAGATTCCCCGCGTTCGTGGAGTAGCAAGGCAGGCGTGGTTATCAGCTTTGCCCTTGGTGGCGCTGGCAGCGATGTGGTGGTGTCAATAGCGTCAGCGCGTTACAACCGAGCCGTTCGAAGTACCCGTAGCGTGACGAGCGTGTGGCTGGCCCACGTGGGCTGGCCCAAGGAGCACGTAGCTTCCACAACACTGTCAGCTTAGGGCTCAACGGGATGGGGAAAGCAAATTTTGTTCGAGTTTTAAGCGACGGGCTAATCTTCTAGGGGGAGAATGGCTGTTTCCAATTGCACGAACAAGGGTCCGAGAATGAGGGGAGTTCTTCCTTTCCGTCTTCTTGGACCGTTTGGTACAATGCGCGATTTGTGAGTTGAGCCAGATGCGCGTAGGAGACAAGTGATAAGCGAAGCGTGGGTTGCCTGCAATCCCCTGAGACAAACAAAACATGTCACTTGATCTCCAAACAGGAAAGCTTTACATGCTTCGTTTGTGGCAGACCATGATGTTCACAATGGTTCAGCCGTGTAGTGCGATGCTTGGGGCCACTGCTTGCTCACTTAGAGTTCGAGAAAGGGGGGTGCCGTAGCACTTCCCAATTGCCCACGCGGTTATGATGTGGCCTGCAAGGAGCTCTTTTGTATTACTTCATGAAGTGAGTTGTGTTTAGTGTGACTCATTATTTCTTTATCACATGCCTCGTATGTGGTGATGTGGCAATCCCTCGAAGTGAAAAAAGTGTAAATGTGTTCAGTAAACATGATAAGCTGTAAATCATGTAATAATAATATAAGAATATGCAATACCATATATGATTTTTGTACAATTTACAAGTTCTGTTATGTGTATTGGACACATTCCAATGAAATGTTCACTGGGGTCTATACTTCATTTCACCCTTCGTCCGAGCGCGGCGGACGCTACCAGCCAATCCATCGTCGGGAGAGCGTCATGTGACCTTGTACTCCACATAACCAAAACGTCGCATGATACTCTCCCGGCGACAGATTGGCTGGGGTGGCCCAGCATCCACTGGGCCACCCCAGCAGGTGCCCATTTCATGCCAAGCACCCTTTACCAAGGGTGTTAGCAAGCACCCTTTTATGAAGGGTGCTTGCCTGAACGCCATAAGGGTGTTAGCCCAGGGACAAACTGATTTACACCCTTAAATGTGTAAAAACTTTTACTGTGTACTCAAGGCTTCTCTTTCCCATTAGTGCCAGTAAGCTTGTGTAAACTGAAAAATATTGTAACTGAAGAGTAGAGAGTTTTAGTAGATCGCTCCCATGACTCCGATAACGATACCCGATACTCCGCCACCGCCTCCCTTGCGCATGCATAGTATCGTTATCGGGGCTATCGGAGGTATCGGAACGATCTACTAAAACTCTCCATTGTTGCACTGTCCCTTCACCTAAAGTTACTTCTTTTTATTTTTTTTTACTGCTGCACTACCGGGGCATCTTAATGGTGGGACAACATACCATCCCTGAACCCACGACGACTGGAATGGTGGTCGCAACCAGCGTCGTAAGACTTAGTACTCAAAAAGGTCCAATAAATATTGAGCAGACTTGCAGCAGCTTCGCGTGTCATTACTATGTGAAAGTTTCTGGGGTTGAGTTCTCAAACTTGACCTCCCGGAACTCTTGACAGTCTTCTGAGGAACACCCAAATTTTCTGGCAGTCTGTGATAAATTATGTATTAAGTGTATAACTACAGCCACTTTTGGCCAGTGACTGGCCGGAAGTCAATGGCTAGTGGCTGGCCAAACGTGAATGGCCAGTGGCTGGCCGAAAGTGACTAGCCAAAGCTGAATGGCCATTCTCTGGCCTAAAGTGAATGGCCAGCCACTGGACAAAGGTGAATGGCCAGTCACTGGCCTAAAGTGAATAGCCAGTCACTGGCCTAAAGTGAATGGCCAATCACTGGCCTAAAGTGAATGGCCAGCGACTGGCATAAAGTGAATGGCAAGTCACCAGACGAGGACGAAAACACTGCTATTGCCGAGCACTTTGGCCAAGCTTGGGCCATCGAAAATCTGGTTGGCCATAGTACACTTGCCAGCGATGGCCCATTCACAACGTGCTGCTTGGGATCTTTGGCGTCAGTAAAAACTCGTCCAAAAAGGCTTAGCGAGGAGTAGGTGACGCTTGTTAGGGCCTCCGTCGTAGCTAGCCGACCTCAGCATTTGCGAAAAGTTAATCTTCTATCAGCATAAAATTTGAGTGGGAGATATGCATGATGACATGAGGAAGACATCATAGTAACTTTTGTGCAGTAGTGAGGTCGAATTTATTGCGTTTCCTTAAAAGTTCATGCGTAAACGCTTGGCTCAACTTTGATAACCTGTGACGATGCGGCTTGCTTTTCGCCCAATGAAGTAACAAAAAGCGGACGTTTGGCGAACAAAATACGTGTAAGGCTCCAGATGAACAAATTTCAGTTCTAGTTCACTGGTACTAGACGGGATTATTGAAACTGAGCTGAAACATGCACTCGTGGGGTGAGGTGACTAAGCCACGACTTACTAAGTTTGCATACGCACGCACAATATCAGGTGTTTCGGGAACCAAGGAAAGTGCCTCGGTCTTCGTGTTGTACCGCTCGAGAATAAGTATATTGCACGTTCGTGAAAAGTCAGATAATCGAAAACGCAAGCAGCGCGTTCGGTCGCGGCGTGATAGCATGAGATGAAGCTGCTCAGTCGAAACCGAAACTGAGTGGCCAACTAGTTCCCAGAGTGCACTGCGTGGTATTTCGCCGCGATGGGGCGCGTCGGTTTTGGAAGAAGTCCATTGTAAGAAGTGCTGTGATTTTTACATTCCGGTGAACGTAAAAATCGCAGAAATTCGAACGTTGTCCGGAAATACAGTCCTATGCCTGTAAATGAGGCGCGGAGGCGAAAGGATAAGCGGAAAACAGAGGGGGAGGGGTAGCGTCGGTAGTCGCCACGGTCTCCACCGGACAACACCCTCTTGCACCGGAGCAAGGGGGTCACGTGGGAGAGTCACGCGGCTATCGGTTCGACGGGCCTGCAGTGGACGGGCCCGAGGAGCTGAGGTCGAGGTTGGCTCCCATTGCTTTGGCGTCTAACTTTAGTTTTCTGCTTTGTTTTACTCGGAGTGCTGCCATCTCAGCGTCAAGTGGCGAGTTGTCGACTGTCAGCCCGCAAGTACGTTGGAGCTCAAAACTCGTGCGATGTTTTGTTAGAGCTGCCAGTGAAGTTTAGGTGCACAACGGTCGTATTCAAGGCGAGCGGAACACGGACGAACAGTACTTTTTCATGCTCGCTCCTGTACTCGTTGGCGTGCGTCGTCGGGAGAGCGAACTGCCGTAGTTTCTGCAGGGACTCAAACCGTAACCGTAACCGAAACCGAAAACCGTTTAGGAACGAAATTTTTTCTGTAACCGTAACCGGAACGAAACCGTTATTTGATATTTATAAAAACCGTAACCGTAACCGGAACCGTAAATTATTCACCGGTAACCGGTTTTAACCAATATTAACCGAAAAATAAACTATTAGTTTTTCTGAAGTATGACCTGGAGGAGGGATCTTAAATTGTTGTGGCCATTTGACAGAGTTACTGTCAGCGAGTGGTGCATCTGCTTACATATTTCCATTCAATCTGACTTTAGGAATAAGAATACTCAGATTGAATCAGTGGTCGAGCTTATAATTAAAAAAATTCTATATTTCTAAATCTGCCACACTCCTACATCGCTACATGTATTCAGTACGTGTCGCTTTCAGTGTATTAACTAATAAGTTCGAATTTTCAGATGTCCATCCAACTCGGTTCTATCAAAACCACCGAAGTTCCTGACATGCAGTAGCCAGTATAAAGAAACGAGGTAAATTGGCCATCATGCAGAGCTGGCGGAAAAGAAAACCTGGGCCCGTTTGCTCGAAGCGCTAACCGCGGCTAAAGTTAGCAGCAGTACCTAGGAGAGGGAGTTTGAAATCACGTGACTGGGGGCTGGGATGCCGGGAAGCATGGCGGCGCCCCGGTGCGTGAGCGCCGCTCGCTTTGTAACTAATATGTCGTTGTAGCTGCACTATCGGGCGCGTTAGTCAGCAACGAATGGTGCAGGAGGCTTTCGCTTTGCCTTACCTCGCTTAAATCGCAAAGCACGAGCAATGACTTCGCGGCATTTGTTGCATAGTCTTTCGATTCTGGCCTTTCTAAGCCTAAATGAACGCGATAATTGTCGGCATGGCAACGTCTTTGGAAACCGGATTGCCTTGACTCAATCGACCGGATATTAATAGTGCACAAAAGAAGACCAGCGTCCCGCCCCAACAGACCTTTTTCTAAATTACCCAAGCATCGAGAAGAACGCTGGAAGTGTAATTCTATGGTCCGCGCTCGCTGTCCTTCCTCTTATAAAAGATTCGAAGTAAATAATCATTATAAGACTTGGACGAACACGCGTGCAAGGCAAAATTTGTTTTAGATTTTTTCCTTTAGAACGATAGGCCCTGTAGCTCACAAGTTTTGAGCAGCGCTGCAGGCGAGCAAAATAGAATATTTGGCTCGCGTTTCGAACATGCATCAATACGCTTCCCCACTAGAGTTTTTTCTACTCTGTTGCATTCTAAGTTCCAGCGTAGCAGAGGCTACAAGAGCGAGCTGCGAGCTTTCCGCGTCCCTGCCAAGCACGCGCGCTCGTGCAGTGCGAGCATCGTTCAGGATGACGCGCTTTTCCGAGTAGCTTCGGCTTCACTATCACGTAAAGTGAAATATACGTGCTCGCGGAAGCTGTGAAAGAAAGCAAATATGAAAGGAATGTTTAATGGAACGCTGCGGCCGCAAGCAGCATAATTCTGTTCTTTTTTTTAAACTTTTTTTAGACGCTTTGTTACCGCACATCTACAGATGCTGACAGCGGCTTGTATTCGAACGTGGCACGTGCAAAATCGAACGTTACAGCGCCACACGGATGATGCAGCCAGCAAAACTTGGTCGCGTCTTGCGTAAGTCTTCCGGACGCGCTCGCGCCCCCTGCCCAGAGCAACGGGTATATTACTACTGCATACGCCAGCATGCGCAATGCCTGCAACTACACTCGTAGCATGCACCTCGGTGCTTGGGAAATTTGTGTGCTATCAATACAAGGCCGATTGAGTCAAGGCAATCCACTTTCCAAAGACGTTTCCATGCATGCCGACAATTATCGTGTTCATTTAGGCTTAAGAATGGCCAGAATCGAAATACTATCTAAAAAAAGCGGCGAGGTCATTGCTCATGCTTTGCGATTTAAGTGAGGTAAGGCAAAGCGAAAGCCTCCTGCACCATTAGTTACTGACTAACGCGCGCGATATTGCAGCTACAACGACATATTAGTTCCGAAGCGAGCGGCGCTCACTTTGCGGGGCACCGCCATGTTTTCCCGCATCCCTACCGATCCCTGTCACATGATCTCAGAATCCCTCTCCTAGGTACTGCGGCTAACTTTAGCCGCGGTTAGCGCTTCGAGCAAACGGGCCCTAAAGCCCCTGTATCCTGGGAAAAGTGGCGCCTTCATTGTTGTGGAAACGCGCGATACACGTTCAGCGCGCCACTTCTGGAAAGAACATGGCGTCTGAAATCTAGCTCAGTGCTGCGCTGTGCCGCCTTGACCTTCCCAAGGGATGCACGTTGCACGTGCCTCGTGCATCGACGCACTTTGCGCTACTTTTGAAACACGAAGGGGCTTTAATGGGCCCTGCTGTTCATTAATAATGTTTATGTTGTTCATTTAGTGTGAAACGTGTCGCGAGTTACGATTTTGAAACAACACAGAAAGAAAAACAAAAGTCAGGGGTTTGACATTGGCGTTTTGTATTATATATACAATATATATATATATATATATATATATATATATATATATATATGCTCGGGCTGAGAATGGTGGAAGGAGCGAGGAAACGTCAGAAGGGTGTCCGAGTTTTTTTCTTTTCCTTCCCGCGCCGAGACCCTTCTTCAAACCGAGTGGCACCCGCCGCCTAAAGCCCCTTCATGTTTCAAAAGTAGCGCAATGTTCGTCGATGCACAAGGCACGTGCAACGTGCAGCCCTTGGGAAGATCTTGGCGGCACAGCGCAACACTTAGCTATTTCAGACGGCATGAATTTGCCAGAAGTAGCGCGTCGCACGTGCCTCGAGCATTTAACAACAATGAACGGCGCCACTTTTCCCAGGATAGAGCTAGGGGCTTTACCGTCGCCGGCACTGCCACGCCTCTCAGCTTCTCAACATGACAAAAGAAAAAGCCAAGGAGAAGGATGCCTCCTCGTCAAACGCGCCAACGCGCCACCCTCGTCCAACAGACATGGGATGCAATTTCTGCCTCCTTCGCCTGAACCTTGGGAGCTGCCCTGCTTCCAATCGTCGATGGCCTGGCCAATCTCGCCCCACACGGCCAGCAGTCTCAACAGTCTCTCTCGCAAAACTGTGAACGCGAGCTATTCGAACGTCGGCACGGTAAGCTCGAACATCTACAGACGCGCCGAGAGATCGCTTCCAGCATCGCCGGAGGCCTCCCCCTGCCACCGCCGGAGGTATGGCTTCTACGAGAATCATTTCTACCAGAGCCACCAGCGCAATCCAACTACCTCTGATAGAGCCCCCACCACCCATGCCGGAGCGAGGGTCCGTCATGCCTACGACATTCTGAGCGACCTCGCCCAGGACACCATAAGTTTCTCCACGAGAGATGTCCATGAGATCAGGCATCTCCCCCGCCATCGGTTCTACTGGGATGACATGCTCCCGAACACCAGCACCTCATTTTCGATAAACTGGAACTCTTCCACGTCGTCGCGAGAGGGAACTGTAGGACGGCAGTCCTATCCCAGACGTCGAGGATTCGAGTCTGAGGTTTTCAGAGAGCTCCCCGACCAGCTACCCAACCAGCCTCGACGCGGACGCCACACGCCTCGTGCTCCCGCGCACACCAGCTACCGCCCAGACACCAAGTCGAAGAGGCCCCCTAATCGTGAGTCCGGCAGCTACGCTGAGTCTTCGAAACCCACCAGTGCCGTCATCGACGGCATAGTCGTCTCCTCGACGCTCCTGTGCGTTTTTCCTGTCGAGGACATTCTCGCCCATGCTCTTTGCGAGGCTGGCGTCTCGGCCGACCGTGCTCGAGCTTGATCTTGGATCGAAGAAAACGACCCAATGGATCCCGACTCGACAACCACCGCCACCGAGCGAATCCTGGAGTGGCTCAGCAGGACCGACAGTCATTGAGCCCCACGCCGATGACGGCTCCTTCGACGCGTACGATGGCAAGGAGGAAAACCACACCAACACAAAGGAACACACTACAGACAAACAAAGCGTCGTCGAAGACTCTCAGTCGGACCTGGGTAGCACTGCCTACAAGTCAAAAGCGACGGGACCTACACCGCCAGTCCACTCGACCCAGCAGGCACCTGAAGTCGACTGGGCAGTGTTTAGTGAGGCAAGTAGTTTTCACGGGCCGCCCGACTACGGCGGACTTTCCATTCGCTGCACGAAGGCTTCTTGCCTCACGGCCCGCCCAGCCCAGCTCTCAATTTTATTACTTCATTCCACTTAGCAGTATTTTACTAGTAGATGGCTGTAGTTCTGTTCCTTCCTTCAGTGAAGCGAAGACTCGCCTGCATGTATGAGGTTGAAATCAACTGTAGCGACGAGAAAGTGTGAATGATTCTTCCAGCATCAAGTGGGAACTTTCTTAGGGTAATTGTTTATAAATGGTGCCAAACAACAGAGTAGCGGTGTTTATTTTAATTTTTATTATACAGAACGCGATGATCCCCGAGTACTAGAAGTAACATGTATGCTCGGGCATCAAACTAAATAATATAAGTAGATGTAGTGAACAAGAGTTGGAGCTAGGAACGTGTACAACTTCTGACCAATTAGAAGTATTAAAACGTTTCCAGGTTCCTTGTATTTCACGTTATTGGATATCTGAGACTACTTTAAACAGTTTTTTTCTAAAATGGCTGTCTAGCATTTCAATTAAACAAATTATTGGAAAAACCGAAATAAACCGGTTTTTATGAACGTGTAACCGGTAACCGAAACCGTAAAAATTAAAACCGTAAAAAACCGAAACGAAACCGTTATCAACAGGAAGCGGTAACCGTAACCGTAACCGAAACGTTATATTTTTCGGTTTGAGTCCCTGAGTTTCTGTTCTCGCCCTCGTGGGCGCTGTTCTTGCGCGTACCGCGATGCTCCTGATTTTTGTGGCAGTGGTGATGCGACAGATAACTGCAGTTTTGATTTAGAGCAACGTATACCGCAAAGCATGTGCTTGTTAGACGAAAAGCAAACCGATTTCCGCAGAACGCGTAATCACATTTGGTGTCTGCCTGCGGCGTGAAGAAAGTATAGCGCGCTGCAAACGTTGCTCGCGTGTTTTGAAATCTGCGATGTGTGGAACGTGCGATCAGAGTGGTGCGTGATATTGCTTGTTGAAGCGAGGGAGAGAGACGCTATTTTAATCGTACGCTGGTACTAGAAATATGTTACGCAGTGATTGGCTACGGTTTTGCGCACCGTGTAACCGATTTTTTCACGAGCGCCGAAAGAGTGCGTTTACCTTGTGCAACCTTCCATTTTTTATGTGCTGATCAGCCGATGAATGTGACATCTTATACACCAGCTCATGTTTACAAACAAACCGGAGCGCCCCTAGCGGACGCCACCGGCGCCGCGCATGCGCGGTGGGGGTGTGGGCAAGAAGGTCGCCGTCGCCCATAAACAAACCTTTGAAATGCCATGTTGTCGGCGTCAATGTCAGTCCCCCTGCTCTTTTTCTCCTTCAAATTGTCGATTCTACGTCTTCCTGGAGATGTCTGACTACCTGAGCGGCGTCAGCGAAATTACCGAGGCTGTTGCACTGCGAAACTTAGCGTGAATAATGCGACATGTGGCGATTCATTCCGCGTGGACGCCGCAGTATGTACGCTAAAACCTGATTCGCATGATGAGATTTCGCTCGCAATTTTCAGTCGCGACGCCGTCGGGCTGCAAAAGCCTGAACCGTAGCTGAGATAGTCGACGTCGATACTGAAAATCGCAAGCAGAATCGGACCAAGTCAATTAGGCATAGCAAGTCAGTGATGGTTACTCGTAACAATGATCAACATATCCTTGTATTTACTGTTTACATCGAGCCTGCTTACCAACCTTCAATCTTATGTCTTTTGAGGCCTGCACTTACTTTGTATAGCAAGTACCGGGCCAACATTTAATCTACGGACCGGCGTCGTCTAAGAGAGCAGACGACACGCAGAAACGTTTGAAAGAGCAGACGACAGTTCGAACGATCAGGCGGCCATTTGAATTTGAAGACGCACTGAACGTAGTCCGCAGGTTGTCCGCACAACTTGATGGTTTTCTGGCGTTCATGTTGGAATAAAACAAATAAATCTGATGACCACAAGTATCCGTGAATTGAACTCAAAGTGCTTCCCGCCCAAGCAATCGTTGCCCGACGGCGTCTGCTTTTCCCTTTTCACGGCACATATCCAGGTTCTCGGACGAACCGAGCACGTTAAAACTGACTTTAAAACCTTTCTCGACCCTTTTGGTACGGCCCAAGTCCCGGCGTTTTGACAAGAAGGCAGGTTTTGGTCTGGTTCTTTTCAAAACAACGCAGGAATGCACGTCTGGCATGGGGACTTCTGCCCACAGCCCCAGACCGGAAGTGCGACCGACGCGCCACCACCGCGCCGTGACGTCACAGAGATGTGTTGGTGTATAGGGGCCTGCCGTCATGTTCGCGTGCACAAGGTGCGCTTTTCAGTCAGACGCTCTTGTTGGTTATGCCCGCCAATTTGGAGACACGAGCGCTTGTGGTAGGACTATACCCTGCATTCATTCATATTGTTGTTCTGAATTCGTGACTTATGCTTCGCTGAGGTGCCGCATTATTCGGAAGCACCGAGGTGTGTCTGATGGACGGAGTCCCCATCAAGAGTTGCAAATCAGTTTTATTCTCACTTGTAGAGTGGAATATTGCCGGCAGGGTTTTCATAGCAGGCGTATGCTTATGAAACACCTTTACTTGCATTTGAGGTCTGGTGTTAAAGTCCATTGTCCCATTTGTGGTTGCAGGCACATAATACGGTCAAAATCCTCATTTCAAAGCCATTTGTCATGAAAACATGGCGTCAAATCAGAAACTACTGGGCTGGTCTCATTAGAAACAGGACGCAATACTTCTCCGGTGCCTCCTTCTTCTACACCCGAAAGTGAATGTGCCGGTTATGCTGCAACTGTTCATGAGGGCAGTTTAATGGGCATTGAGATGCCAGCACCGCATTTGGCACGCGAGGAAGTGAGAGGTTGCGCTGAGCATGCCCTTGGCCTTTGCTATCTCAAGCTCGAGTCAAAGCTGATGATTCCAGCAAGCACCGTACAAAGCATTGTTATGGGCATGCAAGATGTTCATGAAATAACTTGGAAATGCACTATTTCTAAGTTACAGGAACAGCTGGAAGGCGAAATGAATACAGCTGATGCTTACAAGCTGTCACTGAAGTGTGCAGTGATGACGTTTTTAGCACGCTAAATTCTCGCCTTTTCAGCAGCGATTTCAAGCGGAAAGCTTACTTTAAGAGCAAACTGGCATACGTTTCTCCGAGAAGCATAAGACTTGGTCGTAATTGGTTTCGGAAGGAGAGATATTGTCAGTATATCCCCATATTGGAGACCTTGAAAGCACTACTATAATGTGTAGACGTAGCAGGTTGTCTGCATGACATGCAGTGTCCATCCGTACCAGGACAGCTCTCAGATATAACAGATCGCTTGGTATGTAAAAAGAGTAAACGCTTTGCTCATGAGACAAGCATTCAGCTTCTGTTGTATCAAGACGCCTTTGAGGTGGTTAACCCGTTTGGCTCAGCTCGTAAAAACCACAAGATTGTGGGAGTGTAGTTTACACTTGCGAACTTAAGGAAGCACCACCGATCAAGTAGGGACCATATCCAGCTGGCGGTATTATGCTTGGAATCAGATCTCAAAGCATTTGGTCAGGACAAAATATTTGAGCCATTGCTTAACACCTACTATTGCTGGAAAAGCAAGGCATTCCTTTCCGTGGCAGCCAGGTTAAAGGGACAGTTTTAGCAATAGCTGGTGATAACCTGGGATCACACTTTATCGGTGGATTTACTGAGAATTTCAGCTCCTCAATCTACTTTTGCAGGTATTGCCTAATAACTCGCCCTGAATTTCAGGATAATCCCTACTTATCTGGTGAAAAAAAGAACTCCTGAGAGGTATGATAATGCTGCCTGCCAGGCTGAACAGAGCGGAATTCCCCTTGAAGGTATAAAGTTTAGCAGCATTTTCAACAAGCTTGAAAGCTTCCACGTCTGCAACCCAGGGCTGCCACCGTGCATCGCCCACGATCTTTTTGATGGCGTGGTGTCGTACGATTTTATGTTGTTCCTTAAATATTTCACAAAGGAAAGACGCTGGTTCAGCTTTCAGTACCTTAACTACGCCATAATTAACTTTCGGTACAAAGGAGCCGATGCACAGAGCAAGCCATGTGATTTGAACCCCCACGCCAAGAAGTTGGTTTGTGAAGCCGTGAAAACTTGGGTTTTACTGCGTCTCCTTCCTGTGATGGTTAGCCACAAGGTTGATTACGAAGATGCTGTGTGGGTGCTGTATCTGACTCTGAGGAAAATTGTAGACATAATCTGTGCACCAGTTATCAGCGTAGAAGATGTGGCATATTTAGCAGTACTCGTTGAAGAATACTTGGCAGATAGGCAGGAGCTTTTCCCCACAGTGCCGATAAAACCGAAGCACCACTATATGTTTCATTATGCAAGCATGTTGCTTCATTTTGGCCCGTTGATTAATGTGTGGACTCTCTGGTTTGAGAGTAAACACTCATACTTCAAAAACTGCGTGCGGGCAGCAAAGAACTTTAAAGCTGTTGTGAAAACACTTGCCGGAAAGCATCAGTTGCTGCAGCCATACTTACACGCGGAATTATACTTTGATCCGGATGTCACCTTCAAATCCTTCATTCCATATTGTCCCCAGGACTACGAAGAAGGTGTCCAGATCTGCCTCCCATACCTTGGTTTGCAGCCGACTAATTCAGTTGCAATCGAGTCAGTCTTGTACAAGGGCACTGAATACGCTGTCCGAGACTTCCTACCACTGGTCTCGCCAGGCAAACTTGGCTTTGGGGAAATTGCTGTAATTGTTGTCAAGAACAAAGCTACCGTTATATTTGCTGTGAAGCTATTTCACGCCAGCTTTCTGTCGCATCTGCATTGCTACAGTGTGCAGGAGACAAATAATTACTGTGCATTGAAGGCCATTGACCTCATTGACTTTGTTCCACTACCTGTTTATGAAGTTCGCACAGAGAAGATCATCGTGCTCAGGCACGAAATTCCTGTATCGGAATGGAAAACGTACGGCTGCAAGCGATGGAAGCGCTCCCCAACCTGCCTCCTGAGACACTGATGAAGGTCATGACTAAACTCTCGGACGTGGGTGTGGAGTCATGTGCGGACCTTGTTTTCCTCACTGAACAAGACTTGTGTGGTGTCATCAGGCCTGTACAAGCACAGAAGCTACTCACATACGTCAAGGAGAACAGTAAGAACTCCGTTTAGCATGCTTTTTAGAATAGCAAGAAGGACAAAGCTAGTGATCTTGTTTTCGAGCTTTCTATCAGGTATATTGAACAGAGTACATAGTATTAGCAGATGGCCCTTTTCATGGCAGCAGTTTTATTCATTGAATAAGTTCTCAACAGTGATAATGTCACGGGTGGTGACCAAAATAAAAGGAAATAAACAGGAAGAAATAAACGTTTAATGTGGCGAACTTGTGCCAAAAATAAAGGGGGAACAAAGAACAATAAAGGGGGAACAGAACGTCGCGGGCGTCGAAGTCGGCGTAACAGCTGAGTCGAACGCAGGGGCGAGACTGAATCCTGCTTGCCAGCGGAGCCGCTTTTGTACACGCGTTGGCTTCTGGAGCATTCGATGTAGAAGGTTCGACGCGTAGAACATTCTAACCTCGAATCAGCTAGATGGTTCTCGAATTCACCAGAAAAGCACATTACAGTGTAAACAAAAACGCGTAGCCGCGGCCAGGAATCGAACCCTGGCCCTTCGCGTGGGAGGCAAGCGCGATAACCGTTAGGCTACGGCCGCGCAGCCTACTTGGCGCGCGGCATTATTCCCCCCTTAAAAAGTGCATCGCCTCGATGCAACACAAAACAAAACAAAGCACATAAAAAGAACGGCAAACTAAAGAGTCATCTGAAACACATAAGATCCACAGTCCTATCGAGCGTAGTACGGCTTCAGGCGCACGACGTGGACGACTTCAGGTCTTGGTGGGCGGCGTGATGATGTTCTTGTTCCGTCGGGCATCACCTCGTAGTTGAGCTCGCCGAGGCGACGAAGTACCTTGTATGGTCCAAAGTATCGTTTCAGCAGTTTCTCACTGAGGCCGCGGCGACGGATAGGCGTCCACACCCACACCCTGTCTCCGGGCTGGAAGTGAACGTCCCTGCGACGAAGGTTGTAGCGGCCCGCGTCGACGCGTTGCTGGTCTTGAATCATGAGTCGGGCGAGCTGGCGGGCTTCTTCGGCGCGTTGAGCAACCGCCTGGGTGTCGTCGCTCTCATTGTCAGATGGCTCATGGGGCAGCATTGCGTCCAGCATGGTCGTTACCTTCCGACCATGTACCAGCTGGAAAGGGGTGAATCCAGTGGTCTCCTGAACCGCCGTATTGTAGGCGAACATGACATAGGGCAACACCTCGTCCCACGTCTTGTGCTCTACGTCGACGTACATAGAGATCATATCGGCGATTGTCTTGTTGAGTCGCTCGGTCAGCCCGTTGGTCTGCGGGTGGTATGCAGTGGTTCGACGATGGCCGGTGCCACTGAGACGAAGGATCTCTTGCGTCAGCTGGGCCATGAACGAAGATCCACGGTCTGTGATGAGGACTTCAGGGGCACCGTGCCGGAGGACAATGGACTCAATGAAAAACTTTGCGACTTCAACAGCCGTGCCTGCTGGAAGGGCTTTCGTCTCGGCGTACCGTGTGAGATAATCGGTGGCGACGATAATCCAGCGGTTTCCCGACGTTGAAGATGGGAAAGGGCCAAGTAAATCCATTCCGATCTGCTGGAACGGCATAGACGGGGGAGAAATCGGATGCAGAAGTCCTGACGGCTTCGTTGGTGGTTTCTTGCTTCGCTGACACTCGTGGCATGATCGAATGTATAGGTGAACGGTCTTCGGTAGCCTCGGCCAGTAGTACTTTTCTCGAATCCTGGCGAGCGTCCTGCTGTAGCCAAGGTGTCCTGCCGTTGGGTCGTCATGGCATCCTTGAAATATTTTGTCTCGAAGGCTGGCAGGGACAACCAACAGCCATGCTGTGTTGTTGTTGACGAAGTTCTCCTTGTACAGCACCCCTCGCCGCATGGAGAATGTATGCAGGATTCTTAAGAAAGCACGGGGAACCGAACTCGCTTGTCCCTCTAAGTGCTCGATGAGCGCTCGCAGTTCAGGGTCGTCTCGTTGGAGTGCTGCCATGTCGCTGACGTCCAAAGCGCCGAGGAAACACTCATCGTCGTCGTCTTCGATACAGGCAGGACCGGCCTCGACAGTAGCTGTTGACAGGCAGTCGGCGTCATGGTGCTTCCGGCCGGACTTGTACACAACGGTCATGTCGAACTCCTGCAGTTGTAAGCTCCACCGGGCGAGTCGTCCGGAGGGGTCTTTCAGATTCGCGAGCCAGCAGAGCGAATGGTGGTCCGTGACCACGCGAAAAGGATTTCCATACAGATATGGGCGAAACTTTGTTATCGCGCAGACGACAGCAAGGCACTCCTTTTCAGTTGTAGAGTAGTTCCTCTCCGCCTTAGATAGTGTCCGACTCGCGTACGCGATGACTCGCTCTGCCCCGTCCTGCCTTTGAACAAGCACCGCGCCAAGTCCGGTGTTACTGGCGTCCGTGTGGATCTCTGTATCAGCGAACTGGTCGAAGTGGCCAAGAATCGGGGGCGTCTGGAGTCTTCATTTCAGCTCATCGAATGACCGCTGGTGTTCGTCTGTCCATTCGAACTTTACGGCGTCCTTCGTGAGGTGCGTCAGCGGTGCGGACAGCTTGGCGAAGTCCCGAACAAATCGTCTGTAGTAGGCACAAAGTCCGAGGAATCTTCTCACGGCCTTCTTGTCAGACGGCGGCGTAAATGCAGCCACGGCACGGGTCTTCTCAGGGTCAGGGAGAACACCTTTGTTGCTCACGACGTGGCCAAGGAACTTAAGTTCACCATAGGCGAATCGACACTTTGTTGGCTTGAGTGACAGGCCTGCGGTCTTGATGGCTTGAAGCACGGCTCGAAGTCGTTTCAGGTGCTCGTCGAAATCTCGTGAAAATACCACGACGTCGTCGAGGTAGACGAGGCAGCTCTGCCATTTCAGACCTGCCAGCACGGTGTCCATGCCACGCTGGAAGGTGGCTGGCGCAGTACAAAGCCCGAACGGCATCACTTTGAATTCGTAGAGTCCGCCGGGAGTGACGAAGGCAGTTTTCTCCCGGTCGCGTTCGTCGACTTCAGTCTGCCAGTAGCCACTCTTTAGATCCATACACGAAAAATATCGGGAGTGGCGCAGTCGGACTAACATATCGTCGATGCGGGGGAGCGGATAGACGTCCTTCTTCGTCACAGCGTTCAGTCGACGATAGTCCACGCAGAACCGCAGGGTTCCGTCCTTCTTCTTTACAAGGACGACTGGGGACGCCCATGGACTTCGTGAGGGTTGAATGATGTCGTCGTCGAGCATTTCTTGGACTTGATCCTGAATCACTTTCCTTTCCTTTAAGGAGACTCGATACGGCGACTGGTGGACAGGGAGCGCGTCGTCGTCAGTAATAACGCGATGTTTCGCCATTGGTGTTTGGCGAACTTTCGACGACGTGGCAAAACAGTCACGGTATTTTGCGAGGAGATCAACCAGTTGCCGGCGCTTAGGAGCTGGTAGCTCGGGGTCAATGTCGATCGGCGGCGGCGGCATGCTGTTCTGCTGTGACGACGAGGTTTCTTCGGAGATTGCGGTGACCATGGCTGGCGCCTGAAGCTGCTCAATGTGGCCCACGGTGGTACCCTTCGTTAGGTGCTGCGGCTCCTCTCGGAAGTTTGTCACAAGAACAGTTGTACGTCCTTCTTGGAGATCCGTTACGCCTCGTGCGATGCCAATTCCTTTCTCAAGGCGCAGTTGGACGCTGCCTTCCAGAAGAGCTTCACCGTGCATGGCTGCGTCGGTTATGACGGTGACGAAAACACTCGACCGCGGTGGTAAGTTCACATGGTCGGCGATAACTCGGATCGCGGTTGACGTCGTGTTGGTCTCCACCGGCGGTAAAACAGGCTTTCGCAGCGTCAGCTGGTTTGCCCCGAGATTGATGACGGCGCCATACTCGCAGAGGAAGTCCATTCCGAGGATAACGTCCTTTGAACAGTCTTGCAGAACGACGAATTTCACAGGGCATGTCTCACCGTGGATCTCGACGCGAGCAGTGCATCTCCCGACTGGTGTGATGAGGTGCCCTCCGGCGGTTCGTATTTGTGGTCCATCCCACGGTGTGGTGACTTTTCGAAGGCGGCGGGAGAGCCTCCCACTCAAGACTGAGTAGTCTGCTCCGGTGTCCACGAGCGCTGATGCGTCGTGGCCGTCGATGACGACGTTTAGGTTATTGGACACCGTTGCAGGGGCGTCGTTTCGATCTCTGGTAGCGTTCGAGTGGGGGCCCTCCGACGTTCGTGGAGGATCTTGGCGTCGGTCGTCTTCGGCAACTCCACCTCCAGGGGTTGCCGCGCCTAGTTTCCCCGGCGAGGAGCGAGGGGTGATAGGCTTTCACGTCGGGGTCGGTGCATCGGCGAAGCTGGACGTCGCGGTGACGGTGACCGGAATTCTCGGCGGGACGCAGGCTCGGGAGACTGGAGTCGTCGCAGGTACTCGTCGATCTCCCTAGGGCATTCATCATACCGGGGGCGCGGGTCGCTTGGGTGGAATCCGCGCAGCCCGAGTCGTCGGTATGGGCATCGGCGGTACACATGGTCAGCTTCCCCGCAGTGGTGACACAGCGGGCGTCGGTCGGCCGTCCTCCAGACGTCTGTCTTCCTCGACGCAGGTCGCTCTGGGGGAACGTGCGCCTGATCTTCCTGTCGCCGGGGGTACTGCGGCGTTGCGGCGTCTCTTCGGGGCGGCGCTGTGGCTTGGCGGGAAGCTTGCGGCGGTCGTCGGGCCATGGCGGCGTAGCTCAACGTCGGTTCCTCCGGTGCCACCGTGGTGACGGGAACCTCTGGTTGGAGCGCCCGATGCACTTCTTCTCGGACAGTCTCGGCGATGGAAATGGTTGGCGGACGGCTGGTGGTTGGCAGCAACCTTCGCAGTTCCTCCCGGACAACCTCCCGGATAATTTCGCGGATGTCCGTACCAGGCGCGTTTTCGCCGCTAAGCAGCGCGGTTGCAGTGACGCTTGGCTGCCGCTGGTAGTGGGAAGCGCGCGCTTGGAGGGCGCGCTCGATGTTTGTCGCCTCGCTGACAAAGTCGTCGACGGTTGCCGGCGTGTTGCGGACGAGGCCTCCGAAGATGTCGTCCTTCACGCCCCGCATCAAAATGCGCAGTTTCTTTCCCTCGGTGGCCTGAGGGTCGGCGCGGGAGCTCAGGCGGAGTACGTCTTCCACAAAGCTCGTGACGCTTTCATTGGGGCCCCGGGTCCTGGTTCGCAGTAGGTCCTCGGCTCTCTCTCGGCGGTGGTGGTTGACGAACGTAGCCTTCAGATCGGACTTGAAAATGTCCCACGACGTCAAAGAGGACTCATGGTTCTCGTACCAGTGCTTGGCGGTCCCCTCAAGCGAGAAGTACACGTTGTGCAGGCGCTGCTCGTCCGTCCAGCCATTGTGGCGGGCAACGCGTTCATACTGGTCAATCCAGTCTTCGACGTCTTCGTAGAATTCACCGTGGAAGGGGGCAGCCGTCCGCGGTGCGACGGGCATGTAGATGACGGGAGAAGCGGCGGGGGCTTGCGACTGGTTGGCCATCGTCGTCTTCTGTGGCTTGGGCTTGTCCAAGAGCAAACCGTACTCAGGATCCTCTCCCTTGGTGCGGCGGCTGGTCCGAGTTTCAGGTTCTGCGGAGAGTGGTCTTCTCACCGAGCCGGGAATCGGACTTGCACTGCGGGTCCTTGGAGGGGAACGCTGCACGGGCATGCGCTACCCCGCACCTCCACCAAAATGTCACGGGTGGTGACCAAAATAAAAGGAAATAAACAGGAAGAAATAAACGTTTAATGTGGCGAACTTGTGCCAAAAATAAAGGGGGGACAAAGATAATAACAGAACGTCGCGGGCGTCAAAGTCGGCGTAACAGCTGAGTCGAACGCAGGGGCGAGACTGAATCCTGCTTGCCAGCGGAGCCGCTTTTGTACACGCGTTGGCTTCTGGAGCATTCGATGTAGAAGGTTCGACGCGTAGAACATTCTAACCTCGAATCAGCTAGATGGCTCTCGAATTCACCAGAAAATCACATTACAGTGTAAACAAAAATGCGTAGCCGCGGCCAGGAATCGAACCCTGGCCCTTCGCGTGGGAGGCAAGCGCGATAACCGTTAGGCTACGACCGCGCTGCCTACTTGGCGCGCGGCAATATTCACTGCAGCATGAACCTAAAATTTGATTAGTAATTTCATCTTGCACTCAGGGATCGCATCAAGTGAGTGCAAAGTCCTTTGAAATTATGGATGCATCTTTTTTCTCTGTCTTGGTTGCTTACAAAAACCACCCTGCTTTGGCCGACTTCTACTTGTCACCAGGTTTTTATTCAGCAGTAGCTAATATTGTGTGCGCAGGAGTGTCGAGTATTTGTAGTCTGCTTGGTTAACATCCTTGCCTATATAATACAAGCGCGCCGACATTAGAGCACACGACAGGCGAGCGCGCGTCACAAGAGCACATGGTGGCATTGAAATTTTTTTCCAAGCTCCAAGGAAGCTGCTGACTTTCTAGCCACATCCCACAATCTGCTGGCGTTTACAGTTGTATACTTTTTGCTTAAATCTATATCAAGTGAAACGTCGGACACGCGTTGGTTTTCGCTTTATTTAAGAAATTTAGATCTTCTCACGTTTGCGTGCAGCATGTGCAACTAGGGCATTTAAAGGGGTACTCCGCCGATTTTTGAGCTACCTCAACTAACTATATTTTCTGACTCCCCGGCCTTTACCCTTTCTGGTATGCTATTTAGTATCGTGAAATTCATAATAGTTATTGCGAAATCGGCAAATGAAAATCATGCAAAAACAAACATTCAAATATACCCGCCCTTTTCAGGGCCGTGACGTCATTGGAAGGTCAGCTTGCCAGTCGGGCGAGCAGTCTAAAAAATAGAATATGTCAATCATTTGTTCCGTGATGGAGCGCGGGGTCTGGAGCGAGCTTCCAAAGCATTCATTTGACACCATGAAACTGCTTCAAATCAGTTGGGAACAAATTCTACAGTCCAAAGAGTGAACCCCTGCACTTCCAATGACGTCACTTTTTCATTGTTGCCAGTAGAGACTTTCAGTTTGAAAAACACGGTGAGGACCAAAATTGTAAATTCAATAACTTCGTGAAAAATTATTTTGACCTAATATTTGGGATACTATTTTGGCGGTGTTGTTTGGCGAGTTTGGCAAAATTTCAAGCAAATCGGGGACCATGAAGAAATCGGCGGAGTTCCCCTTTAAGCACGCTCGTTGGTTTTTTGGGTTATTTTGCGAAGGGTTTTTTTGAGTGAGAATCCACTGGGACAGCTTCACTTGATGCCATTTGTATGGCCGAGGACGCAGTCAGGAGTGAAACCTTGACCGTTCTAACAAGATATAAGTCTCGATAACTTGGCTGTTATTTCTTCTAAGCATAGAAAGAGTGAAAGTCAAGCTCTTTGGTAAACCCGAATTTGGCCGATTCTTTTATGGTTCCGTGGAGTATGATGCCAAGGACCCTTCTCACAGCTATCGTGGAAGGCAGGCGCCCACTGCCTAAAGACCGCCGAAAGATGGTCGGAATACTTATCGAGTGTGTGCAGAAGGTGTGCGCAAAGCCTCCTCGGAAGCATCTTGCCGTCATAGCTAGCAAAGTAGTCGAAGCACACCCATCTTCTTTCAAAGACGTTTTTGATGACAGCCTAATCGGTAGTGGGTACGACTCTCTATTAAACCAGTTGGTTTGTCGACTCGACAACGTAAAAATGGATGACTCACGAATGCAACAGGAGCCTGCGGCCCAATGTGCTAAAAAGAGATCAAGCTGTATCGCATACGCAACACAGAGTAAGTACTCCAGTAGATGATAAATCAAAAAAAAAAAAAAAGCAAAACTTATCTTTGCGGGCGATGTTCAAAGTTGGTACCACGTACGACGAAGATGTGAATCTGCTCATGTCCTCGACGCACACACTGGAACAACAAGAAATAAAGTCAGGCCGTCCATTCTGGAGCTGAAGGATGATTGGTCCTTCTTGATGGGCCTTCAAGGTCACATGAAGATTCTGCTTGGCCTCCAATGTCACATGAAGATTCTGCTTGGAATAGATCTAGCTGAAACGCTGCAAAGCTCACTCAAAGATAAGAAAAGTGCAATTCTGCAGTTTTTTTAAAAGGAAAGATTTGACAAGAAAATGTTATGACGGCTTGGAAAGCAATGAAAAATGCAGCATCTCCACATTCTGAGCTGCTTGAAATTGTCCTGCTGGTCGCAGCCTGGTTTGGAGAGCACCCACATAGAATACTTCAAACAAGAGAGGTAATTCATAGTGAACAATAAAATGCCCTGTAATTCTCAAGTGCAGTAATGCGTACAGCATTTCCATGCCAATTTATCACTAATAACAGTTACTTAGCACCATGAACAATATTAAAGTGCTATGTGCTGAACTGTACTTTTTGTCTTTTTGTCAGTGTAAAGTGCAAGTTTTAACATCTTATGTAAACCTGGCCAGATCTTTCCTGCAACTGAGCAGTGTTCTCTCCCCTTTTTTCAGGCCTGCCTATCCTCAGACGAGATAGAAAGACGGCCAGATGCTCCACTCTCCCCTTGCATCATTGCGGCTGGTAAGATTGGTGAAATTGTTTATACACATGTACTACATTATGTGCCTCTTTTTTAAAGCAATATCTTGTAAGAAACACTTATGGCAGATTTTTTACGCCTTAAATATTGTGAGGCAGAATTAGCCGCTATTTTGAATCATTACAAAGTTAAAGTTTTCCTTTATTAATTCAAAATTGTTCACTCGTACTCATCACAGAAAAAAAGCGTTAATTACTTTGTCAGGAGATGCTGGTGGCGAAGAATCTGGTCAGACGTGACATTTCTCTCATTTAACTTTTATAGATATTTTAATTCCATAATTACCTGTACCAGTCAGGTATTTAGCGTGGAGCTGAATTCATATATTAATCATTAAATCAATCGCAACAAATTATTTCCCAAATTATCGGTCACTTACAGTGAACTTCTCACGGTGTGCAAATGGATATGTATGAAAAAAAGAATTTTCTTACAAAATGACCCTTCGCGAAAAAGATTGCATCAACATCTTTAACGAAAAAAAAAAAAAAAACCCCAACCCAAATTAAGGCTTATTTTAGGAAGTCAGTGGTCAATGTAGGTATTTTGGCCTGTCTCGTTCCATTGAAGAAGACCAACAGTCATTACCATGCAGGAATTTATTCAGTAGTTGATGTAATTGACAGTGATCTGACTCTGAAAAAGTTTCAACTAACAGTACTTATGTGGATGCATTATGAATTGCTTTATGTGCTTGTGCACCTGGCAATGCTTGATGTACAATCGTCATTCAGTGTGCTATTCACCTTTTCTCGTGGGCACCGCTATCTCCAATTCTGGAACTTCCGGTGAGCGTGAAACATCGCTTTCCTCTCACCTCGCCGGTAGAAAATGTCAACGTTTTAGGTGCAACCGTCATTCCTTCTTGTTATGTTCTTTCTATATTTTTTCTTTCTCCGGGTTAAAATTTCCTGATTTTTTTCGGAACGCATACCGGATATGGGGACAACGTGGCTGGGTACGAGGCCAAGCGAAAAAGGTTTATACTGCGGGCTTCTAACTCCGATTCCCTCAGACCCTGTTCCCGGATGAATATGACACTGCAATACTTCGATCTCGACAAAAGGGTTTATTCACTCACTCATTGCCTTGGGGGGGTTTCGGGATCGGGGAACGGTCATCAGCGAGGCCGGGGGAAAGTCCGCTGCCACTGCAGCTTCTCCTAGTCGCAGCGGTGGTCATTCACTCCGCAGGTCGCAGGGTCGCAGTCCGGTTCGTCCGTCGAGTCCGCCACTCAACGTCTTGCCCGCATTTTCCCCGCGCCTGCGTCCGTCTCCCGCCAAATCCCGCGCCAGCGTCCACGTCTCCTTCTCACTGCTGCACCATAGTTCGTGTCCCGCCGCTCGAGAGAGCGTCACCGTCCAAGAGCGCTGCCGTCCAAGAGAGAACCTTCCTTTGTCCGGCCTTCCCTTTTCAAGCCTTCACCCCCTTGTCTTGGGAAGCCAGTCGCGTGACGTCAGTTGGCCTAAGGGAGCGCCGCACCCGGATCTCTGGTACGCGAGGCCATGGCCGCTGCCCCGAGACATGACGTATCTCGGAGGTCGGAAATTAGGGTCCGGAGGGTCGGCGCGGGAGAGGGCAGCCAGATCTCCACAATGCATATAGTGATCCTTGCAGACATTGCACTAACAGTTACTACAAGGGAACTGTGCTTTGATAAATAATGTTGTCACATTTTGCAGATCTAATCATATGCATACGTGCAGTGATGTACTTAGTAGAAAATCGTTCAGAACTCTCAAATTCTGTTGGCAAGTTACTCCTGATTTTAATATCAGTTTGTTAAAGGCTGCTTAGTGAGGCATTTTCCCATTTTTGTTTAATTGTGTTTTCTTATTAATATTTTATCAAAGGCTGCTTATTCAGTCAATCTCCGATTTATTGTTCATTTGTGTGTTCTAAGTTCATAAATATAAAGTTTATCAGTCCAGATACACATAGAAAATATGCGCTAGTGTGTCTAAAGAAGTCTTTTTTTCATCTTTAATACATCCAGGAGATGATATCTGGTCTACAGAAAAATAGATGTTGCTCCTTGATGGGCACGTTGTGGCAACTGCCCCAGAGTTCAAGGTCGCCTTCTGATGCTGTTTGCCAGCTACTTTTCATTCCACATTTGCTACGCCCAAGAAGTCTCATCTACGCTCGAGTTCATCCAGAGGTACCTTTAATTTCTTATGTATACATATTTGTGTAATTTGGTTTTCAAACCTTGCTGTGTGTTTAGCACATTGAGCTGCTATTAGAGCTGGCATATGAACACCACTGATCTCAGCAAAACAAGGCACCTTGCAAAGTTCGATTCGATGCCCTTTTTGAGGCATGTATAGTCTGAGCTTACACCTTCATGGCAGCGGCTTATAAAAGGCTGCTGACTTGCCGCTTCTCCCAATAACATTGAAAAATGCTGAACCAAAAACTTCACTAACTTTGCCGTTTTATCAGCCCATGAGTTCAGATTTCGAGCTGGTGCTCTACTGACCTAACAGTTGTATGGCTTACTGACAACAACAAAAATGTTATAGACACAGGAAACTATTTTGGCAATCTGTTTAATATTACAGCAAAGCTTTTGATTTAATCACAGCATTATAAAAATTAAACTTGCTGTAATATGATTGCTGGTCCCAAGCACACACATAATTAAAAGCTATTTATTTAATAAACTAGATTAGGTTAATGTTTCTGACTTTTTTATTTTGGAGAGATATAAAACAGGTGTACCTCAGAGTTCAATTATCGCCCCGTTTTACACACTGTCAAGTGTTCCTTAATGCTGATAACACTTCTGTACATAGTACCGTCGAGAGAATTAATTTCCTAACCGAAAAACTTAACGCTTACATTAGTAACATTTTTTGCAATGGTGCTGCCCTAATTGTGTGAAAATAAATTCAGCCAATACAGCATTTATGATTTAATTTAAATGTCACGCATCCCCTATACATCTTTGCAATTACTTTTGTCACTCATTCAATTTGTGTCATTAATCACTATATCTTTTTAGGTTGTTCTCGACTCTAACTTAAAACTTACGACCATGCAGTTTCTTGCATCTGAAATGAAAAACAGCTTACGGCCTATGAAACGACACATACTATTTTAATACATTATCTCAATTTTTCTTTACGCTTTTAATCATAGCCATTTCACATACTGGGTTATATCATGGGGTAATACTTATCCCGCCCGTTTAACTTTGCTAAAACACATTCAGGATCTCTCAATTCCTGTGCAGTCTTGTATCTCTTTCCCAAGAATACCACGTTGCTTCTTCGCGAATATTGTATACTTCCTGTCGCACAATTATTTAAATATAAAAAAGCAAAGTATTAATATTCTAAGCAGAAATATAACAGTATGTAAAGCCCTTCATGTCCGCGGTCAGCTGGCGGATGCAGATAAACGTGAATCAGATTTGGTGGGTTGCGGGTCGGATGCAGATGCCATGTGCTGCGGATGTGGATCAGATGCAGGTCGAAAGTGCCTTGCATACCCGCAGTTAAAAATGCAAATTTCAAGCTTCCTTGAACACATCTCTTGGATTGAAATACTCTCGTGCTCTCTTAGAGGCCACAATATTTGTGGCGGCATGAAGAGTAAAGCTCATTGCTTAGATGTTACATACATTTTCATAGTATTATTAGACTTTGGACTAGATTTTGTATCAAAGGAAATAGAAACAAACGACTTACAAAGTATGATTTCCATTGATTATATACCTTCTTTATCATTCATGCTTGAGTTGGTAGATTTGTGTGGGAATAGACAGTTCAATGTTTTTCTGCCATTCAAGTGATGCGACATGTCTGTACTTTGTAGATGGACAATTTAGTCAGTGCCGAACGACCGCTAGCCTGGGGCCTTTAACGTGCGTCACGCAGTGATGTGTGACGAATATGTGGATTACGAATCGGATGCGGTTCTGATTCCTGCGGACGCAGTTCGGGTGTGGATAAAATGATCGAAAAAATAGCGGATGCGGATTCAAACTCTAATGAATGCGGATAATGAAATCGGCATCCACGCAGGGTGCCAATATGTACAATCCCGCAAGCTTCCTTAAATATGGTAGAGGCATTCAAAGAGCAAAGTAGTTTATTATTTATTAGACCAGGTCGAAATCTCGCATATGTTGAATTTGTTTGTCGACTTGTTTTAGTTTCCAACGCTTAACATTCAGGGAACTTTTCGGCATCAATCCCGACCGTGGCAGCAAGGCCAAAAAAGGGAGAACGCAAGTGAACAAACGAGTGCTCAACCTGTTTCAACGAATAACGGAGTCTCAGTGGAACATATAGGTAAGTCTATTGTGCTCTGTGACCAGTTCGCGGTTACGACAGAGCAGTAACAATAAAATACAGCACGCAGGCGAGAACAAGAAGGAAGGACACAAACATGGCGCTACTTACAACTGAAGCTTTAACGAACAGAACGTAAGGGCGCAAGTGAATTGGTGTGCACTAAAGATTTTGTTGAATCCCGAGACTGAGGTATACGAAAGACGATGACACAAGAAGAGAAGGAGGGAGTTTCAATACTGTGTTAAAGATTAACAATAAATACACTCCCACAATTTGAACTTCGCTCCTTCTCTTCTTATGTCATCGTCTTTTGTATAGCTCAGTCTCTGGTTTCACAAAAATGTTGAAACTTCAATCTTGTTAGCCACCGACGTCAATACAACAAGCTATGAAAAAAATGAAGAAACTAAAAGGATCAAAACATACAGGTCACTCATCAAGAACACCACTGTTGCGCGTTCCTCCCCCTTGGCCAAGGGACAGCAGTTCTTTACCGGGCAACGCCAGTGAGGGCGTGCTGACAGATTGTGGCCCTGATAATTCTATCTCGTGAGCCTCCAAAATTTCTTGAATTGTTTTGTCTTTATTTGCGTCAAGCACTGCACTATCCTGAAAAATACGCATGGGCGCAACAGCAGTCCCGGCAATGTACATCCACAATCAAACTTGTCTAGAGCAAAGTTTAAGCCTACTCTGGGCACATTTTTATGTTTTACACTTTTTCGTGCACAATGTTCCACTAATTTTAAGTTAGACGTCTTCTTTCTGTCGCCTTGTAGATGTCCCATATCTTTATTTCAGGTATACATGTCACAAAGATATCAGCCATTAGTTATTTTCTGGATCAGAATTCCTTAGACGGCTCTAGACAAGTTTGATTTCGTGTGCACCAGGCTGTCCCGTTCAATCTACATATACATAGTAACGGTGCTCCTGCTGTTTGTTGTTCAGATAACGAGCTCTCTGTCCTAAATATCGCCCATGCGACAATGGGATAGAAAACCACCCCATCCACGCATTCAACAAAGTGGTTTTATGTTTTTTCGTGCAGTTACATTTCCTTCTAGGATTTGAATTTACCCTCCTGCACATTCCAAGCAACTTGTACTTACTTTCTTCAGAAAAGGTAAAAGTAGTGATCGAATAGAGGGTCGAAGGAAGGAAAACAAGAATGTCGTGATAATACCCTATCTGTGCAAGATTTCCCATAATCTAAAAAGGGTGGGTTATGTTGATGTGATGCTGTCGGCCCCTGAAAAGCTGGCTGGAAATATGCTGATACATCATCTTCGTGCTGTTTCCCTTCATCGATAAACGTTATTCTCTTTTTCTGTACTGATTTGAGTAATTATCGACATACTATGCTAACAGAACTATCTCTGTGGCACGCACAGGTCACCACAGCTGTGCTCGTCACTGCTCAGAAAGTCATCTGGCAGTCAGCTTCCATGGCGCTTCTACAGCGTGTGTATCACATTTGCGATGTTCCTGCTCTTGAAGGACTATAACTGCAAAATCTCCTTGTGCGCATGTGCTGAGGAGAAAACAAGACTTCAGAGCTGGACGCTAGGCAGGTCCAGGACTCGGGTAAGAGTACGGACTCCTGAGGCTCTGAACAGAGACAGACCAAATGCGGGTTCGCCGAATCAGGAAGCCCAGGGATATATGTTGACAAGGGCATCAAGATTCGAAGGTTGCACAGTGTTCAATAAAGCTGTCGACTAACGTTTTATTACGCAATCTGTTATAGGGCTCGTTTTTATGAGAAACGCGACACACTGGATAGTTACGCTGACCCCGACACTGTTCAAGGTCTTGTAAAGCACACATAAGATGTAGACGACGACATTAATGTCTTCAACGTTGCCGTTCAGGACAACATTGTCTTAGGTGATGACTTGGATGTCGAAGACGGCCGAGTGTGGTATTGTTGGAATATGCACAAAGATTTAAGAAAGCTTTATCATGGTGATAAGGACTGTGAAGCACATAATCTGTTTAGCTTAGGGAGGCACATTATCCGTGTGGTTGCTTATCCAAGCTAAAGTACTGTGCTCTTCGAGGGTAAGCTTCGCTCTACCACACCCCATTGTGTGCCTCTATAGCTAAACACTCTTTGCCTGCCGGTCTTTACCACAGCATGATAACGCTTTATTTTCGAATGCATGTGACTTTTGAAGATTTACCAGTGGCTTTACCTGGCAGCCACCAGGATAACTACAGCGATTCGGACACGGCCGAGTTAGAGGGCGTCTCTTCCTACGACAAGATGGAAAGAACAAGGTGCATCGTTATTTTTACAGGAGTAGTAGTTTTTCAGCCGAATATACCAGTCAGATAGATACCTGTAGAAAGTAAAAAAAAAAATTACAGTCCCACTCAAATATACTGTTTAAATGACTGTAAAAATAACACATCATTTTACAGAGCCAATCACTTTATTTTTACAGAATGCTGTAAATTTAACATCATTCAAAACAAAAGCCTAATACGCGAAATACAGTGCACTGTCAGATTTACAGGAAAAGTTTGGCAGCCGAGTATGCCAGTCAAATACCCGTAAAAACAACAGTGTATTTTTTTAGTGTGCTTTGGCACGCCCCGAACAGTTGATGACAATAAAACGTGGTGAATATTATCGAGAAATGTACTCAACTAAGCTCCTCGTATAAAGAGATAGTGTCTTGACACCTTTGAAAGGGAAATGAATAGAGAAAGAACGAACTATAGCGCGAAGATCACCGTAACTTTTGTACGTCTGCCGTTGACGAATAGATACTATATTTTAACCACCATTAGCATACAAAAAACTTATTGGTATTTGATCCACTAGATGGCACCGCATTTGAGAAAGGGTCTATTGAAGTAAGGAAGACGCCATTCAACGTCGAATCGAATCGTGTTCTAAGGTATGCTCGAGGTTCATGAAATGCAAGTTCGGACATTCGAAAAGAGGCGATCGGCTAGATGCGCGAAATCGCGGAGTTTGAAGTCGAGGTCCTAAAGTGATCTAGCTCTTCAAACACCTCTTTATTCAAAGACAGTCACCTCATCCCTGTACCTCGTCTCACATTAACCTGGGTTAACCACAAAGGCTACAAGCGCTAGCGAGAATTCTGACTGGTGCTCCTGCCGCGTAAGCGCAAGTGCATCTGAATTGCGATAGTTGCATGTAATTAATTAGTTGATTAATTTAATAATTGAGATGAATTATCAAACTTTTCAAATATTGATATTAGGGCCGAGGTGTTAAACAGAAAGTTGTGAATCACCTTTTATATAACCCGATCGATGTTATTGGGTTTTCCACGTTCCCGACCGATCGCCTACAAACGTTATCTCATAACATTAAAAATGTAGGACGCTGGTTTGGTGTTGACGTGGTTTTCTCGGCTTGAGACAGGCTGTCTAAGCCATATAACACAGTTAGCTCGGAGAAAAACACGTATGCGCAAAGAAATGCCGAAGCCTCTTTGAGACTTACGCAGGGAGAGTTGTGCACTCTGTCCCCTGCTGGTCCTGCGACAGAAGGTACGCATGACCAGACATGTACTTACCGTGGTCAGCGATATAAGCTAAAATGCTTAAACGGCGACCAGGCAGTACAAACCACGCAGTCTAGCAGGCAGCGAGAGGAGGGTCAGCAAGAACCACAGTGGAGGTGTTAAAATGTGTCTACTCTCCCGCCACGCGAATTACGTGTGCCCACTCGCACGCACGGTATAGACATAAGAACGGGTGGTTTGTATTGCCTGGTCGTCGTTTGCCTATTCTAACCCTTGACGCTAGCCTATGACGCCAGGATTGTTTACTAGCGCAAAAACTAGATAAGTACTATCATGTACACATGGGAACATCTGGCTCTAACATCGCTGCGCGCTTTGGTAACGTCTGCTTTGAGCATGGCAGACGGCCAAGTGGTGCGATCGCAGATTGGGAGATCCGGCCCCGCCCTGCGCGCGCATGCGCGGCGCTTGGAATACGGAAGCGCTCGCCCGTTATGGTGTCACGAACGGAAAAAGGTGGACAGATATAGAGCTTAAAATCAATGTTTAATGAGCCAGACTTGTGCCTACAAACTATAAAAAATAAAATAAAACTACGACGTATTTTGCGTTGGCGACGGAAGTGCGACTGCCCCTAAGCAGGGCGCTACCGGTGCTTAGATACATGCGGTACTTTCAGGAATGTTTGGAATCAGAACTCTCGATTACAGAAAATAAGGGACTGGAACTTTCCAGAAGAGTACAGGTTAATAAAAATAAAGGACCGCGTGCAGCGCGGTTCTAACTCCGTTCCTCCGCTTGACAGCCACGTGGGTTGCCAACTCTTTTACGCACGCGTCATTACACCACCTTGTCGAAGCAGTGGCTAGGTGCTTGTAAAAAAAAAAAAAAAAGAAGAGCATCATAAAAACCCTTTAGTAGAGAATGTCTTAATATACACATATTTCATCACTGTCGCAGTCCCTTCAAGGGGGATCGGTGGCCGAGTGACCTCCGCACACCAGCTCGGAGCGCGTGGAACGAAAGCTCGCGCTGCAGAACCCAAGGATCCTGTAGGCTCAATTCCCACCCATGCCCGTTTCTATCTGGATGAGCGTTGTGCCGTCTTCGGTCATGTATTACTACTGTGTGATGCTGATCAAAGGCCCCCAGGCTAGCGGTTGTGCTGCACTTGCTAAATTGCTCATCTACAGCTGAAACGCCAGACACTCATTGGGGTTGACCAACTTCCGGCTGTATAAACACACACGCAACAAAACTACGGTTCCCTCAGGCACTTCATTCTGGTCGCCCTTGTCGTGACCATTTTTCGCTTGTCTTTCGCCGTCAGCATTAGTTTTGAGGTCCTTGTTGTTGCGGTGGTCATCGTACGATGTTGTCGTAAGTTTTCATCTTAACTTGTCATGTAAGTCGTCATAAAGGCCCGTTCACACACTTGCAACCGAGTACGACCGAGAGACACGAGACCTGTTGAAACCTCTTAAGATTTCTTAGGGTGAGAGAACACACCGGGACGCCGGCGCCATCTATGCGGTGACCCTGGAACTACATTTCACAAGAGTGAAGGTTTTGCGGAATTTCCGAGGTCAAATGTCCGTAATACCCATGGGAAAGGCTCGTTTATAACATTGACAAAAGTTTTTGGAGCCAAGAAAGAAGGGATGATGAGCGAGAGAAATAGAAAATATGCGTGACCGTTAAGTTTCCACTGGTACCAATTAGATGGCGCCGGCGTGTCCTCTCGTCGTAGGAGATATTAAGAGGTTCCAAGGTACTCGGTTCTGACTCCTTGTGAATCCGGGGTCGCCAGCGCGTTCACACCGGCGGTGCGATCTAGTCGAGCGGTCACTTTCATCGCAAAAGCGACCATCGCGGGCAAAGAGCGACGTGAATTGAGCAGTCGCTTGCTGACCCGACTTTTTGCGATGCGATTCAGTCGCGAAGTGGCTGAGCCAATCAACGGCGTTTGGATCGAGAGTTTTTGAGAAAAAACTCGAAAACCAAGGCGTTGGACTCGCTAATCGCGCACGCGAGTGTGACCATCTAATTCTTTTGCGATGCGATCTAGTCGCATCGCGCGACTGCTTACATCGCCGGTGTCAATATGCTTTTAGAGCGGGAGGGGTAGGAGGTTTTCTCTTTTTGGGGCCTATGGTGTGTCGCGCCCGACGCTAAATTGAGGATCTGATAAAATATTTGAGACTCTCATACAATTGTTTTTGCTGTATTTTTTTTTTTTGCAGGGCAGGAGTTGATTAGGCATTCATTGCCGGCACCGGCCAACAGGCGTGATTAATTCTCCACGTCGTTGATTTTTGTAAAAGTCAGTGTTAAACACTGATCTTGAATATCAACGTTTGTTGTTTTGTTTTTTAATTTAACGAGGTTCAATAAAACATTTTTGTAAAACGTCACGTTACCTTGAAATACCGAATATAAATGTCTAAGCTAATTATTTGTGCACTTCACAAATATTATTAGTGGTATATTAAGGAATAAGGTAATTAAGTTGTTACCGACAGCGAACTAGCAATTATATTGTTGTCTTGGCATTTTGTTTGCGTGCGATCAGCCATTTCTAAAAGTCTGATGAATCGGTAGGCGAGTTAGATATGGCTCAAGTTTGCATTATTTGAAGTTGATTGAATATATTTCTTTCGTCCTGCGGCAACGTTGTAGGGTGATTTCGTCGAGGGTACTGGATGCCTGCTACCTTGGACTTAATCTCGTGACAGTTCTTAACACTGTTTACTCCAGGTAAGCGTAGTCGGATATTTTATTTTGATTTTCTTGTTCCCATTTGTGCACTTGAAATGGGGCTCTCGATCTTTATGTTTACTTTGTGTGTGTGCTGTTCGTTCATTTCTGAGAAAAAATCTATGGTATACTTCGAGTAAATAAATTAGTGTAAAACACACAATGCGCTTGAGTGTGTCTTCTTTGGTGTGTTATTTTTTGTGTTTTCAGCCTTGTGTACTGTTCTTCTCATGTCTAAATAAAACATACCTTCAATTTTAGTCTGGCAAATGGCTTCGGCAAAAATATTTACATATTTGCCGAAGTTCGACATTCGGCAGTTCGAAATTATTCGTGCGCTTCGCAAACACTAATAGGATTGTAAGCAGTCAGAGAGTGCAGGCGAGCTGGTAATCAATCGACATCTTGTAAACCCTGAGATGGGGAACGATAAAAAAACGGACGAACACAACAAAATCTTGTTGTGTTCGTCCGTTTTTTTATCGTTCCCCATCTCAGGGTTTACAAGATGTCGACTAATAGGAGTATATTACGGAATAAGGTCATTAAGTTATTGCCGGCAGGGAGACTAGCAGTTATATTGTTGTCTTGGCATTTTCCTTGCATGTGATCAGGCGTTTATAAAAGTCTGATCATTGAGTAGGCGAGTTAGATATGGCCCAAGTTTACATTATTTGAAGTTGATTGAATATATTTCTTTTTTCCTGCGTCAACGTTGTAGGTTGATTTCGTAAAGGGTACTGGTTGCCTGCTATTTTGGACGCATCTCGTGGCAGTTATTAACATTGTTTACTGCAGGTAAGCGTAGAGCGATATTTTATTTTGGTGTTCTTGTTCGCACTTGGGCCTTTGAAATGAGGCTCTTGATTTTTATATTTTATTTGTGTGTGAGGTGTTCGTTCATTTTCCAGAGAAAATTGAGGGTATGTTTGAAGTAAATAAACTAGAGTAAGGCACACAAGGCTCTTGAGTGTGTCTTTTTCGGTGCCTTCTTTTTGCGTTTTCAACCTTGTGTGTTGTTTGTCTCATGTCTAAATAAAACATACATTCAATTTCAATCTGGCAAAGCACTCCGGCAAAAATATTTGCATATTTGCCGAAGTTCGGCAGTTAGGGTGGCGGTCACGAAAGTCGGCTGTGGTTGTGAGTAACTAATATGGTGTAGCGCTCTGTGGTGTATGTTCTTCTTCTGTCCTTGTCTTGAAGCGCAATCATGATTTATTTTTTTTTGCGTACAATATCAACTGGCCCAACAATCAGCACTTGTCAATACTAAGCTGCTACAGTAGCTGTACCACTTCGACGAAGATTTGTTTGTCACCTAAGTAAATTGGAGGGACAAATTTAAACGTGATCGGTGAATACAAAGTGCTTACTAATCTACGATTACCACCCGCCATGTGATAATTTTTGGTCAGTGGTGGTTAGTCAACAGTTAAACTGGTCACGCCTGGTAAGTATGGTTGATGCTTTTCAATGTCGGAATCAGTGGCCCATCAAATGCTCCGAATGTGTCTTAGAAAAGTCTAATATTTTTTCACAGTTTCTTTAATTTGGTGATGATAGGCTTCAATTTCATATCACATGATTTTCACATTTTTTTGGTTCCAGACAGACAGTGCAATCTAATCGGTGGCTGTCAGCTCAAGCCTAATTAATCCTGAGGTGCCCAGCAATGTGGCAGTGGAGGGAGACCTCGAAGCCGGGTTGCCTGCTGAGGCAGACCTGGTAGTATTTTGCCTCTACTTTATCTTTAACTTTGAGTACCATCCCCAGTTCAGGTGCAGATTTATTGCATTGGAGTACCTAATTGCACTGAAACACTTAAATGTGGAGTCATGTGCAACACTTTGCTTTCAAATCTTAAACAAAATGACAAAAAGAATTTTATTTTTAATGCCTTTTTCTGCAGGTTTAGGAATTGTTTTTCATGTTGCTTGTTTAGTGCTTTTTTTTTTGTCCGGCATAAGGCAGGATGGTTGATTCTGAGAGTCACGGAAGGACTTTGATATTGCTTTATTGTCACATTTTTTTTTTTAATTTCGAAAATCACAGCTTTTTGCTTTGTGCAGCATTGGCATACTTAATTTATTTCAGTCTACTTCATACTCGGTGCCTGAAAGCATTTGAGGGTTGTAGTTTTATGTTCACAGTGATTTGTGCTTGCAAGTTTTAAATACAAGATGGTTTTTAATGGCTTGCAGGGTTTAAGTACAAGAGTGTCAAAACAGATTTTTGCAATTCATTTGAAGTGGATTAGATCCTTTGGCCCTCGCGGTAGTTAGTTGTAGCTCATTAACGGCTGGAGATACGAGCCTTTTCTTTTCTCCGCATTAGAAGAGGAAATCCCAGAGTCTGCTTTCCTCTACTCCGACATTCATTCCACTACTGTGGATAGGACGGGCGTAGTGTAATGCTGTCTTTAAGTTGCAGCGCACTAGTCCTTACTAGTCATGTTTTGGTTCGTTTTGCTTTTTGCAATATGTGTGATACTGAATGTATGTTCTATCAGAGTGCGTTCCTTTTGATTCTGGGTTTTATAAGACTCCGTCAGTTGAGTTCACTCCGATGCAGCTTCGCTATTCCAAGAAGTGTTCCAAGCATTCACGGTTATTTGCCGGGTAGACAGTGATTGTTTATGCACTTTTTGTGATAATTTTATTGACTGTCATGAACCTGGGTCCCAAAAGTGTTGTTCCAAATGCCTTTATGCCTTTATTGCGCTTAAAACTTTTATAAGATGTCTAGTCATGCCATTGATCTTTATGCCATTTTGTTTATGACAGCCACAATAAAACATTATCATTTACTTTGATAACTAGTGCCGTCTTCACCTATTAAAAGGCCCACCATTGAAGCATGTACTATCACACTGACAAAGGGCCATAATACCTTCCTTTAGGAGGGAAAAGGGATTTCATCAAAAGTACACTTGACCTGTAATAAGGTGGTAAACTGGGCTAGTTGGTTGATGTTATATATGATTAGGAAAACCCCTCAGAAAGCGTGGACTACAAAGAACAAACACGACAGGACAGCACTGTCTTGTCGTGTTTGGTCTTTGTAGTCTGCGTTTTCTGAGCTGTTTACTCATTGTGTACATGTAACCCCAAAGTGGATCATAGTTCTCTTCATAAGAGGGAAAGGTTGAAACGAGGAGCACGTATTATTACCCCGTAAATGGGGCAACTGTTCTCTTTATGTGGAGTGAAAACTAGCCTCCCAAAGCAGGTGCTGTTACCTCCAAAAAGAGGAAAAGCAGCCCCCTCAAATATTTCGTCTTACCTGTCAAGGGGCTTGAAGTTTCCTCCTAAAGGAGGTAAAAGCTGACTTTGAAAGGTTGCACTTTTAACCTCAAAAGGAATTAAGGTTCCCTCCAAAAGGCGACAATATTGCACCTAAACCCTGGGGGTAAGTTTGCACCCTCGTTGCTGGGGGTAACATTACCTCCAAAAGGGGTTGCCCTGTGTGCAAGTCGGTTGCACCCTTAAAGGGACACTGACAGGGTATTTATGCTCGCCGAGGTTTTTAGTTGTACGTGACATATGAGAGCTCAACTACCCAGAACAGAATTTGCGGCTCGAAATTCGGTTTCTTTCCGCCCGAAAACCGCCGATCAAGAACTGGCCAGTTCGAGTCTCGCTCACTCTCTTTTCCGCGGTCACGGGCCGTTTTCTAAGGTATCGATGCGACCACCAAATTTAATCGAAGTCGTTGGTCACTGAAGGCACACACTCAATATTAAAAATAGAAAAAAATATGAAACCCATTTTTTGTGGCTTCTAAAAAGCTGCAAATACGTTGATTGAAAAAAAAGTTCCACAGACAACCGGAAGCATTCTGTGCGTGCGTCGTTTCGCGTATCGTGGGACTCGCAGGGACGGCGATGGCAGCGGACGACGGGCGTGGGACCTCTATTTCAGAACTGTCGTTCGCGGTACCGGCGAATTTTGTCTGCCTTTAAAAGAGAAATTTGGGATTGATCAAAAGAATTGGTATTCATCCCGTACGACACGCCCGATCACCAAGCCGATTTGCACGAAGACGTCGCCGAGCCGTCGCTCCCTTCTCGTGGCTGAAGACATCGCTCGCGCAAACGTCAAGCACGACGTGTCTACTACGAGTTGAATATGCACGAAAAACGATTTCTTTACTAGGTGCGAATGTCGCCAATGCGTGGTGCTTCCCGACCGGGAGTGCTTTTGCTAGAGGAAAATCGGCAACAATCTTTCCAACTTACAGTTTATCGGCAGAATTATTACTAAGGAAAGAGATTCCCTATTTTCGATATGCCCCTGTAGCTCGGTGGGAAAGACGTCCGCTTCAGACGCTGTAGGACCGGGTTCGATCCCCAGTGCAGCCTTTTTTTTTTTTTTTTCTCAAATATTTTTTGATGTTTACATTTCTTTTCTTTTTTTACAATTATCACTGAAGAAACAAACAAACAAAAAAATAAGAAACAAATGTTGTGGACGACACGTCGCTGAATTAAATGGTGTGGGATTTCCTTTTTGACACCTACGAACTCAATGTAATCACTTTCCACAAAATGCAAGGAGCATATAAATCATGTAGCGTCCGCTTTCCGAGGTGCCCGTATATGGTCTACAGGAATCGCAGCCAGCCATTGGTCCCGATCCCTTTGATCTTTCGGAAACTCTGTCGCACAACGCCACTTCTGTTTCGGATGCAGGACATGTGAGCCAGCTCTTCACGCAACATCTTGGGTGTATTCTTTTCGGAGCCGATCAAAATTCACCACGGGCACTCACTACTCATCTCCAACTCCTCAATGTACAAAACAACTCATCTTGGAGTACAGAACAACGAGCGGAACATACATAACTGCAAAAGAATCCCACGGCGAACAGTTCCCGTACGCCGCATGTCGTCTGCTACGGGAAAAAGGAGAAAAAAAAAAAAAAAAAAACACGGTCGGGTGTAGCCACGTGATTTCCGCCACTCGCTCTTTTCTCTCCACTTCTCCGACCTCCGTCGGGTTTCGGTTTCGGTTTCGAGCAGTTGCGTCTTTTGGTTTTATTAAAAAAATACGCTACTCTGTTGCAAAATATTAATTGGGTAGTCCTCCGACACCATAATAAAGCGCCTGGCAAAAAAATTAAAAAAAAAATTTTGGGGGGTGTCAGTGTCCCTTTAAGGAGAGTACTACAGTCCCATTCTTTTTAAGTGTACCGTTTGTATGTTTAAGTTTGCGCACTCAAATGCTCATAATTTGTGATGCGCTTCCCAGCGAGCGTTTTAATATTTGTAAACAATTCTTAGTAAAAATTGAATAGAATCAATTAATCAATCGCTTGAACTTGCTGAGCCATGTGCGACAATTAAGAAATTCATGAAAATGTATGTTTTCTTTTGAGCAGAAGTCACAATGTGACAAGCTTCTTTGCCGCGTATTCGATGCGGGAGGAGCTAATCGTCAGCAACTCTCCAGAGTCACGCTTGGATCGAATAGTCTTTATCGACAAGTTAAATGCAGTTAACATAGCGTGCGGCGCTTTGTAACATTACTGTGCTCGCGTACAAAGGTAAGAAGAAAGCACGTTATTTAGTCTAGTGAACGAAAAACCCTTTTCTGCAAGAAACTCCAGAAATCCGAAAAAAAGAACATGAATTAGGAAGGTCGTTGATAGCCCCGATGCACGCCGCATAATGTGAAGCTCCAGGCTTGTTTTTGAACATTATTGAACTTTTTCATATAAAAAGTAACTTCGAGGCGCTGTTATTCATTGGAAAGATCACTCACAAAAACGTCATGCTTGTTTTTTTAATAAATAGACCGGTTTTAATTGACATAGATGCCAACTAACGAACCCACTCCGTGCTTTGACATAGCACGTCGGCTGCTGGCATCCTGCCAGCGCCGTCACAGGAAGGCGCCCGCGAGCTGGCGGCACCAAAACATGTCGTCCCCAATTATGCAGTGTCACTTAGAAGGGTGAAGTGGCGATTATAAAATTTGCTAGTTGACTTCAAAGGCAAGCTATTAGAGAACTCGGGATTTGCTTATAATCGGCCAATGTTTCCTGAGAGGACATATCAATAGCTCTGTTCCTAATATGCCGGTATTCACTGCGTAAAGTTTCGGTGTCGCCATCTAGCGGAATTGCGGCACAACCCAAGATGGGGACGCCACTGTTGCTTCTCAGAGCTGAATTGGCTTTCGCTCAGCCTTGCTGTCGCGCTAGTAACTTTTCATTTCTAATGCAAAACCATTAACGTCTCACTGAGCGAAGCCGGTGAAGCTGGGGAAAACGGCAATCCCATCGACTGGGCGTTGTCTGTAGCAGCGAAACGCCACCTAAATTCCCATTGGCTGCGACAAATGTCCCCAGGAAGGTTCTTGTAAACAAACAAACTATTGGCTTTGAAAAGAAAATGTTTTACTTTTCTGTCTGGGTAAGATATCGAACCCGGACCTCCGGGGTGCGAGACGAGCACGCGTCCCCGACTCCACGGGGCTCCACGGTTCCGGCTGACTAAAGCTGTGCCTAGTGCGTGCTTCATGCTTTCACATTCTCACACCTAAGCAGTCTTAAATGCCTCTGCCGAATTTTTATTTTTATATAGAATTATTTTGCGTTCGTCGTGAACGATTATAAACTCTGCGTCTGACAAGTCTTCATCGCAGGTTTCAATGTTGCTAACGGTAGAGTCCTTTTTTTGTCCTGGGCGAAGCACGGTGAAACGCTCATTTTAACTCACAAATGTTTTAAATTTCTATCTTTCTTTTGACATTAATTGACAGCATCAGAAAACTTCTTGTACCACCTTTCCTTGTATAACAATTAAAGGCACCATTGTTACGGCTTGAAGCGAGCTAGTTGGTTCATTTCTATGTATAGTGCCAGCTGAACACACGGGAAGGATTAGAGAGAGGTAGAAAAGGCATGCACAGCGCTGGACGAGCAACTGTTTATAAGATCGCATTTTCCTTGATCTAGATTGAGTTTCACTTCCTATTTTTCTTTATCTACATCTACATTACATTTTAACTTAATTTAATTGAGGAACTGAGGAACAATTTAATTGAGGAGTTGAGGGACAAATGAAAGACGAGGAAAATGCTTGGTTATAAGAGTAAAAGACGGAGAACAACTTCCTCGATTAAATTAAATTAAATTGTATTATAGATGTAGGTAAAGAAAAGGAGGAATTGAAAATCAATATAGACGGAGAAAAATATGATCTTATTAAACAGTTGCTAGTCCAGCGGTGTGTATGCATTTTTTATCTCTCGCTGATTCTTCCCTTATGTTCAGCTGGTGCTTTATATAGTACCATTGTTGTCCTGGTTTCCTCCGTTGAGATAAGCTTACTAGTTCTCAATCCCGATTGTTGCATCATTAATAGGCAGTCCAGTACCTATTCTCTTCTCTACAATACCAGGACTTTACCAAGCCTAATAAAATCGCCAGTAACACCACATTTATTATTTTGGTGACTACAGTGAAAAAGTGAATGCTCCCATTATATATAGTGTGGATGGCTAAGTTTTTACAATTTAATGAAAAAAAAAGTTGCATTTTGAAGTGGCACACAATCTAAAAGCCTAACTCGAATAAAACATGAACAATACATTATACACAATTAAAATCAGAAGAAAAAAAAACAACATAGGCGGGCTTTTATTGGAAATCGTTTATACAAACTATCAAGAAATAATTTTTTTTTTAAGATAGTGAATTTAAACTAACAAATCGTTTGATCGACACCAAAGGCTTTAATGACAGACATTAGAGATATTGCGCAGGTTTTGGATGTTATGTGATGACCGTAAATACAATTTACTTAAGGAAATGAGATTTGGGATTTCTTCATATCTGAACTGCGAGCGAAGAAAGTACTTTTGTGTCCAGTTATAATTACTTTCAATAAAACGCAACAAACCTGCGATAACACTCAGTATTTCGGCACGTTATGTGACATTTTGTCTTGCAGGCCGTAAGCCGTCTAGAATAATGAAAACTCGTAGTATTGAGCATAAACGTTCAACAACGCACATTTTATTGCACGAAACAAAAATCCCAATGGCGTCTACAGGTAGGCGAAATAGTTTTCTTTCTCTCTCGCAACACTACGCCTCGGCTACTGCACCGTAAGAAAGGCAAGACTTGTTCAAATGCGGGATCCTCGGGAACCAATTTCTAGAACAGACACAGGAGGGTCTTTTGTTTCGGACATCATGAAAAAGAGTGTTCAATCTTTCAACTTTTCAGCGCGACAGGTAACACGGAAGACAAGGAGAAAGAAATTCGGGTGCGGGGAAAATGGAAGGCGGATTATTGGATTATCGTTGGTGCCGAGTCCCCCAGTGGAATCCGGACGGAGAACAAAACACGCTCGCGAAGAAAAGCCAAACACAACACAAGACACAACACGATTCGTTGTGAAAGCATCAGATAAGTGGTTCGACCACACCATATCGCACTCGCCCTCTCCTTTTTGCCCTGTCTTAATACAATCTCTACTTCCCCAGTTACTTCCTTTCGGATATCAATTGGAACATACCGTTTTCGGTCGCCTATGTTCTTTCACCGGTGAGAGAACAATAACAAACCACAGCGCCGTGTCCGAAAGCAAGCCATCACGCCGTACCGCTATGGCTCTCGCGATGTAAACGAACCGGGTATCATTCCGGGTATCACGTGATATGCACGTGCCGCTCAGTGGCACCCCCTAGCGTAATTCTTGTCGCGAAAAAAAAATGTTTTATTGCTGTAAATGACTTCCCTTCTCGCGGAATCGAATACTCCTCGAATTCTTGGCATGCTAGTGCAAACTTGTGCTGTCTTCGTACAATTCAGGCGTCAAGTAGACGCAGTTTAATAGAGTTGGCAAACGCTAACCTAACTCTGAAGTCAACATTCCCGGCAGACGGCTAGAACTCGCAGCAGTGATCCAGAGGCACGGCTCAAAAAGCACTGGAATATTACTGCATTTCACTTTTTCCTGGTGTTTGCACACTCTGCAGCAAAGTGCGCGTATACCTTTTATAAAACGGATATGGTAGTTATAAACAAGAGAGAATTCCCAGGTGAAGTGGCCGGAGCAGAGGCGGTTAGCTGTGCTGAAGAGATAGCATTCATTTCGGAGTGCTCTGAGAAATTTCACCGATTATAATTTTTACACCGAATTCCTGCCCTTCATAGCAGAGTAGAAGTTTATTTCTAGCTGTAATGCAGCAGAGTACACAAAACACTAATACAAACAAGCGCAACGATAAACCGCATTCTCATATACTGCAGATGACGCATTAGTATATCTTGTGGTGCTTTTGTTTAGTGTTGTCCCTAGTGCAAGTGCCAGTAATGGGGTGTAGCAATTAAAATTTTTTTGGGGGGAATGCGTTTGCGAGAGGAGGGGAGCCAAAGTGGATATAGCAACTTAAAGAGGAGTTGCTGGTGTAATATTTACTACAAAACCTTTACAAACTGCATGCAGTCAAAGTCTTTTACACCTGGAATAGTTGCTGTCCGTCAAGCATAGGCATAGGAGGCTAACACGAATAAAAAAGGATGACTCTGAGCGCCGTCCTGTCGTGTATGTTTCCTTAAGGCGCGTTCACACTCTTGCAACCGAGTACGACCGAGAAAGACTTCTTGGGACCGGATGCACTGAGCGGAGCTGGTCCTAAGAGATCGCAAGAGGCTTAAAAACCGGTTTGGTCTCTCTCGGTCGCACTCGGTTGCAAGAGTGTGAACGGGCCTTTACTCTGGTCCAAGTTTTTTTGCCGCTGTTTCTTTCCAAGATGGTCTTCTCAAACGAACTAGCCCAACACACCACATTATTGCAATGACTGTTGCTTAAGCTACATGCAATGCGTATGTCTATCTTCGATCTTTCTTTAGACGTCTTCACCAGGCATGATGCATTAAAATTGTGGGCTCTGTATTAGAAAAGAAACAAAAAAAAAAAAAAAAACCTGCATATTTTATTATGCACACAAGGAGAAATTTACATTAAGAAAATGTTGCCTAAAAGAGCCGTATTGCTTTCTGCCCTTTGTATGTTATTACAGCATTATAGTAGCCACAAAATATAAAGCATGATAATTTAATTTTGTCAACCGAAAATAAATCAACCTCCCGTGGCGCCACGGTGTGTTCAGAATGTGCGGCCGGTGGCACAGTGGTGATGAAATAAGCAAACGATTTTGTGATTAGCAGTGTTGGCAATAACCGTGAGAATTGTTTTAGAGAGAGGAAATAAAGTGTATCACTATGTAAACCTAGGTTATTTTTTCAAAATGTCTTATTTATTGAGCAAGAATAATGAAAAAGAGAGACACATGTTAAAAATGTGCAGAAACAACACAAACAAACACTTCATTGACACGCCCGCCTCCGAGCGACAGAAGCAGTGAACCGTGGTACTAGTGCTCTGAAGAGTAAGTAATTCACCATTTGCATGATCTATAGGGGCGCACTGGTGCCTATCAAAATGTTTGTCATCTGGATGATGTCGTAGAACAGCAGTACGAGGCTGGGTCTGCAACGCGTGAGCAATTCTAGTTTTGCTATATACGAGCAGTAATAGAGCCTCAGTTAATTTTTTTCACGCCAGGAAGGTGTTTGAATGCACCTTTATTGTGAAGCCGATCATCCAGGAGCTCGGGAGTGCGATTCTCACAACCGCGGTAGCACCATCGCTGAAAGTTGCGAATAGCAGATGGTGGCTATCCCCGAAGCTCTCGTATGAGCATGCCAATGGGCATGCTCATTTCTTCGATTTGAATATGCAGTTCTTGCCGTGTGTTGTTTTCTGTTCTCGCATGCCAGTCTGGTGTCCTATTGTTTCTGCGTTGGCTGGCGCGTTTACGAGCTTGATCGGGCAAGTATCTGCGTAGACGTGGACGGCTCCCCTAAGACATGCTATCCGGAGAACCTTCGTAGGCCTATTGAGCCGGAAGCACTTCTACAGGGTTCAGGCAAAAAGCTCGGAGCTCGACTATGTGCCAACGGAAGAGCTTATAAGAATTCAGGATGACCTCGCGAGCTATGTATGAGCATCTGTTTTATGCGCTGGCAGTCGTCTCCACTCGAAGCAACAAACGCCAAGTGATGAGTGTATGCGCACGGTGGAAGAAACAGATATCAGAACTAAATAGCCGGCCAGAAAGTTTTCAACGGGGTATCTCAGCTTGTAAATGATAACCGTGGTGTGTGATAAAAGCAAAGTTGAAGCCACGAAGGCTCATTTGGTTTCTATAAAGTGCGCTGGCGTTTGGACTGTGTACACGGCATAATTTAGGCACCGTCCGCTCGCTTCAATGTTACATATGTTGATGAGTGAAGGTAAAAAGGCTAGCTACGATGATATCCCTTGGGCTATCTGCAAGGAAAAGTCGCTGCGAAGCAGAGGATGCTTCGTGTCCGTCGAAGCCGGTCGGCGGATTCGCCGCCGTGGCTTGGCATAATTCCGGCGTCTGCGTGTGGTATTTTATCTTTCGCCGACATTCGCGTGAGATTTGGAAGAAAATAAATCCTTATCTGGGCACTCGTTATTCCGATCATTTTCTTCTCCTTCAAACATATGACGGTGCAGCTAACCCCTGCCCCAAAGGAAATCGTGGGGCCAGCGAGGGTGAGCTGATCGTCAATATAGAGGAGGTCGTGCTCCAGAAAAGTTTGGTCGTGCTCTGCTCAGTGCAACGGGGCAAAGCAGGGCACGGCATAGTGCACGACAAACATTGCTCTGCGCTGGAGCGCAAGAAAGGTCACTGAGGTTAAAGTATAAACAGCCTAGGCTCATTGATAACGCTGATCGCGTTCGGATCCTGATGCTTGGTCAGGGTGAGCCCGTGTGGAATACCTCTTTAAAGTACGCCCCCTATTTGTACGAGCACAATATAAAGCTTTTTCCAAGCTGTTGTTCGAGGAGCTCGTCAGTCACAGAATTCAGTTACACTTAATGCTGCTTTTATGAAATTACCCTTCATTTTTGATTCCTCTCCAGTGTTCTTATTTCCCGTCAGAAACAACGACATCTTGTGAACTGTAAAAAATCGACAGTAGCCGCTCAGCGCTTTACAAGTTTTCTCTAATTGTGTCTTAATACGTCTTTATTTTGGAATACGTTTCCTTATGATACTTACGTTTTATGTGCTCAGCGGTCTTAGGAATCTGAGCCATTAAAACCAAAGCGATCAATGAATTACCATTTGCCCTCAAAACTGCACTCCATGAACTATGGACCTAATGATCACGACAGACATTAAAAGAAGCAAAAGCGGGCAAACGAGGAAGCAACTGCCTACGAATTCATTCCACTCCTACGAGCACACTGCTATCAACATTTTTTTTTTAGATTACCAATCTAGAGTTTCACAAAGAAAATTCCACATCTTACGTGTGGTGTCTCGTGCAGAGACTACAAGGAGTGATGTAAATTAACTCTAATTAAAAAGCTATCATAGCGATTGGGATTCAAACAAAACACACCGTTCTTGGCATAACACACCTAACATTACAGGCCACACGACGTGGACATTGACTCTTAGCTCGAAAAAAGAATGCTCTGGTGTGTGGATTCACGTCTTCACTTTGGTCTTTCTTCTCTTGTCTCTTTGTCCTCTCGCAACCTGGATTTGGAGGAAGCATTTCGTTACAGTCGAGGCTTATCTTTATTTTCCTTTTAAACACTCCTCCTCCTTTTAAGTTCGTTGTAAGCTTTCCTATGCCTGTACGTTGTCGGTCGTCAACATCCGATGACGAACAATCCAGAAAGATTTCAGAGGTCTTCCTGAGTGATTATTAGCAAAATGGAAAGTATACCGTTTTATTTTGCTTTCCTAAAAAAAATAAATGAATAAAATAAAAAGCTTTTCAAAGGTGCACTTCTTCCAACCTATTTTTGCAGACCTTATATTTATCGACTTAAAAATATGAAGATAATTATACGACAAACAACCGCGATGACAGCTCAGAAAGCTGTAAGGAGGCGCAACCAGAATTCACCATAACCTGAGATGACGCGGACGGGCGCGTATAAAACGAAGGGAGGAAGCATCTTAGCCAGGATAAAAACTATTACGACTTTAATAAAATAAATAAATCAGTTTTATGTGATTTAATTTGATTTGTTTGATTTAAATCGTATTAATTTTATTTAAATCACTGCAGCTATAAAATATCGCTTGTTAATTAATATATGAGTTTTTAAACACGGCAGATGGACTGATCAATAAGTCCAATAAACTGAACACAAAGCGGAGAAAGAATGACTGCAGATTTGAAGTACAGTTTAATCACAAACTTTTTACTGAGTAAACCCCGCCATAGTAGACGAAAACAACTCTATATAATTTAGTTAGTGAAAAAGATTTATTTGCTTTTATATTTGCGGTTTGATTTTCTTTTTTGTTTTCGCAGTAGGTCATTACTTTTCCAGTGTAAGTTTCTTTTGTTCTCGTTCTTATTCACTTGCAATAGGGGGTTACGCATCAGCCGAACGAAGTGGGTGGTGGAAAGGAAGCTGTAAGTTTCGCTCTGCTGAGAAGACCACTGCCTTGGGCTCGTCTTCAACTAGTGCCACTAAATAAAGCACGCTTCAGAGTAACAACACTTGGCCATATTGAGGCTTACAATCACACTGGCCAGTTATTTGAAGCTTTATCTGAAATCCCAGGAAACGTTTTTCCGTCCTCTACAAATGTTTAAACACTTCGAGACAAAGCAAAGCCATATTACATAAGCTTTCTAAAACCAAATCTAATCCTGAGGAAGTCGCACTTTTGAATCATGACGATCGGCAGTTGCGTCTGCCCTGCATACAAACCAAAATGGCAGCGCCCACAACAATGTCGGGGAACGGAGTGCCGATACTTCAAGTGCAGCTCATTTAGTGGTTCTATGTTCAACCTAGTATAAATCTTTCTTGCTCAGTAATTCCTTGATTTAAAGACCGGCGACCAGTTCGCGCTTTCTATTTTTCCCCCGCTTCCTCCTCTCCCCCTTCTACCCTGTCCACCGTTGCCTTTTCCTCCTCCCCCATGGTGAGGAGGACCTTCTGCCTTGCAGAATCTCGGATTTGGTCGTCGGCCTTTAAATTAAAAGACAAATGCACATAAGAACATCAACTAGTACACAAGCGATATATATATAAAAACAACTACACAAATCTACTTTTGGGATTATTTTTGTTGATAACGTTTGATTTACATCATGGACCAAATTGTTATTTAAATCATGATTTCAATCACCTTGACTTTTCTTCTTTACTCTGATCATAACGCAGTTCTTGTGTTCTGTGTTTATTTAATTTTTCGAATTCAAGTGTGTGTTTTGTTTTTCGAGGTCTATTGTCTCCTAGGGATTCGGTGTTTTTACTGTAAATTGGTTACAACATAACCAATTTACAACGAATGGGTTATAACATAACCAATTCGTTGTAGTTTTAACAACGAAGCAGTGGGAAAAAACGAAAACAATGAACCTTAATCATATATGAAACGCTAAAAGGGAAGCACCGTCAAGGCTGGTATAAAGTGCAGCAATCTTCGTCTTCTTAGGGTGGTGCCACTCTTGGTGGTACCCTGTGCAGACAGCATGTGATTGTAATAGAAATATTAAATAATGCCGGTAATAAAATTGTCGCCGTATAGCACGGGTCAAAGTTAAGAGCTTGAACCGAGAGACTTCAATTGACGTGCACAAGAGAAAATCAGCAAAAAGGAACGTCGGGGACACAAAATGACCTCATATTAGGGCGCCTTGCTCAGACATTTGCGCTTTAGAGCTATGAGTCAGGACCGCTCGTGAGCTCGAACTGCCAACGAGGAGACAGTTGCTACGGTAACCGAGGTCCACGCAACGTGTCGTAGCGGAAAGGAAAAAGTCGTAATGTACCAGAAAGTCCTCAGCAAGTGCTCACTCAAAATTTGAACATGATCATTTAAAACTGGCAAATGGGCGCTCCTTAGGTCCAAATAATGCGAAGATACATCCTCCGCGTATTTTCCGAATGTTACAACATTGAGGGAGGACGCCTATTGCGAAATGGGCGGATGGTCAGTGTTTTACGGTAATCGTTCACACAAATAAGTAAAGGACGGTGCAGGAGCAGGGAGACTGCAGCATCCTCGATCTCGTGCCCTAGCCTTGGTAACGTTGTTTTCTTTTCAGCCCAGTCTCGGGTAGAACTTGAGCTCAGCTCATTACGGGCGAGTCGACCCTGTTCTCCGCTCGGGGTACCCTACTCCTTCACACGGAAACCGGCGACCCAGACCAGCGCTCATCGTCGGATTGGAAGCCCCCTCGATCACCGCCCAATTCGGCCCAGCATCTCGACCAGGCAGGCAGGCAGCCTGCGTAAGGGCAAGCGTCGCACGGGCGTTACGCATCGCGCATGCGCGCCGTCCTCGTCCTGCAGCTAGGCACAGTGCAACGCGGGCCGAGTGGGCGACGCCGTGCAGCGGCGAGAGGGCGGTCGGTCGTTGCTCCCGCTCGGCCGATAGCCGACGCTGGCCCCCACTGGCCCGACAGGGGCCACGCCTTCCCACTGACCGATTATCGGAGGGAGCCGCTGCTTGCGGCCGGTGCATGAGCTCGTCGGAGACGAGCTGCGCAGAGTGTCCGAGGCTTGTGGACGCCACCGCAGTGTGGGACCGACCACGGCCCCGTTCGTCCGGAAGGGTTAACCGGTGCGGTGCTTGAGAGTCCAGTCCGCATTACCGATATGAGCCCCTTCTCGGCTGGTTTTTGTAAGGGCCCAGTCATGCCGCTCCTACTTCTAACCAGGCACATGGTGTTCGTTGCAGAAAGGATAACAAAATCTTCTGCGAACATGTGCCAGGCATGGTGGAAGCATGTTCGCTTTACACGTCCGTCCAACATGTCTGCAGACGGTCTTCGCGTGACTACTGAAACAGGACCGCCATAGGAGGAGGAAAGACGCCCCAGACAGTGTATCCAGGCTGTATTTTGTGAGACGTATAAGCAGTCTGACAGCGGCCTTGGACGGAAATGAACTCACGAAGGAGCCAGATGAAGGCATGGTTCAGACGTTCGAGTTTGAGAGTGTGACCAAATTCGCTTTACGATCTCATACGGTTACCTATCACGAGGTAACTGCTATGGGAGCCGAGGCGCATTGCACCGCGTCACGGTGGAGCGCAGGAAATCGTAACATAGGCGTCGCACCGAAACGAAATTATCCGAACCAGCCTTTACCCTTCCCAAAGTGCGCGTTTCCCGAAGCATCCTTGCGGGTACTTCGTCCGTTCTCACAAAATGGGACTTAAAACCTGCAATAGCATCTACTCTGCGTTTCAGTGATACAGCAAATAAAACAAATGAATCCAACGTTTATTTCTCAATTTAAGACATATCGTACTGAAAGGGACAAGATGCAGAGGCAAATTGCTTCTTAAAAAAAGAAAAACACGAAGATGCCAGCTTTCTCGATGATGCTGCTTTGCTAGTTTCGGAGAAACGAAAAAGACCTTTAAGGAGGCTTTGGCAATGAGCGCCACGCATAAAACATAAAGTAGCCAATCAAACTACGACCTATAAACAGAGCTGTAAGCAACATTCTTTTTATAGTGCAAAAAGTTATATGTCTGCCTCGCATGTTGACCCATGCAGGGTTGCACATTGGTTCTCGTAGAGGCGGAGGCCACTGGTTTGGTCACATTGTCGCCATTTTTAGAGCAACCCGAGCAGTCGAGAGAGGTCTTCAGAGTTGCGGGCGTGGAGTCTGCGAGCGATGCGACGGAGCCCGGGGTCCGTACAGCCTCCCCAAGGTTAGAGGAAGCGTTGCCGACGGCGGTCGGCGTCCCACGCGGGTCTGAGCGGCGGCGGACGCCTTGGTCAGGCGAATCACGCGTGCGTCCACCGATGGCCAGCCATCCCCGGCGCACGTGAGCCCCATACCAAGGGGTCGATAGCGAGCCGATCAGGGGGGACGATCGCCGCCAGGATGCGTCAAGGGAGCGCTGCTTAGCGCTGCAGCTCAACTCAGATAAAAATACGTCTCCTTACTCTTTCTTTTTCGCGTTTTTATTTTTGAAAACTTGGGTCTCGCACGCACTCGCGTCTTCAAATGCGGTTCCAAGATCCGCCGCCGAGAGGAGGTTTCTCTGCATTTGGATAGCAGCAAAAGACTCGGCTGCAAAAGCATTCCAGCCACGCATTACGTCCTCCCTCTATTTTCGTTGCCGCTGGGAAGGGGAAGAGAAAAAAAGAGATAGAGAGAAAGACACAGGGAAGGAAGGGAAGGGAAGAGGGGGAGGGGGGCGGAGGGGATGGCATACATCGTTCTCACGACCCTGACGTCACGGTCCAATGGAGACTGTCTGTCGGTCGGCCGATGCGGGGCGGACGGTCAGGGCGTCGTGTTTTTGCCCGTGGAGGCAACAGTCTGCGGCGCTTGACGTCGCGCCTGGTGATGTACGCACGCGTCGGTGTTCTTCTGACCCGGAGTCTCTAATCGCTCAGCATCTCAAAAGCCGATTCAGGGTCAGGCTGGATAAAAACGGTGCGGCACGGAAGGGATGCGCTCTATCCGAGTCTTCGCCATGGCTTCCCGCTCGGTTAAACTCACTAGCAACCAGTTTTTTTTTCTTTCGACACCCAGCTTGATGTACCTCGAAACAATGCGCTATACGTCATTTCACCATGAATACAAGCGAAACTGGAGGTAGAAGTGCGTGCCTGTCGCCTTGAGCTTGCGCTGCCCCAGCGCGCGTTCTCGGCACACACGTTCAAAGCGCGAAGCTCGCTGTACACTCTTAGAAAAAAATTGTCTATTATCATAGGTACACCAGCGCTCTGAGCTATCATTAAGCCAACGACACTTGACCCAATCGCGATCGGCTGCAGTTACACTGCGGCGCTAACTCTCATTGAGCCGCTAAGGATCATTCAGTTCAACTGAGCTGGCCTACCTCAATAAACTGAGGGGGGTTCGCCCCAGTTGACGTTACTAGACAACTCAGATGTAAAACTGCCATAGTGCCTGCTTTGAAAAAGTGTCTCCGATCTGTACTCGAGAAGCGAACTAATGGCGATCGCAACGCCGCCATTTCTTCCGCAGCGACATCTCCGGGAACTGCACGTCTGCATGTATCGGTTCAGGCTGAGTCGCGCAAGGGTCGGTGGCGCCATCTCGCATTGCCATTTCGCAGTAGCAATATAAATAAACTTTAATGTTTTGACTTGTCGCAAAAGGGTGGCCTGCTATCGTATTGAGTTTGGTCTCGGTGGACGCGAGCGGTCCGGATTTCAAGGGTACGTTTTCCGACTGAGTATTTTAGCAACGTTGGCCCTAATAAAGATGAAGATGGCGGCGTCCGACGCATCCCCGCCAATGGCCAGCGCCAGTGAAACACTTACTATTGCGCAAGATTGGGGGAGGTATCTAGAAAGTATGGTAGCAGGAAATATTGTCGGAGAGGTATAGATTCGGAGCCAGACCTGCCGATAGAACAATCACGACACATCGAGGAAGCCAAAGCTCGGCGAGGGCCGCCATTGTGATGTCGGTGCCACAAAAACTTTCGTTTTATCTCAGCTGCTTGAATTAGTATGAAACGTTCTGATTGTCGTTTCTTTACTCTAAAAAGAAAAAAAAAAGTTTATTTCATTTTGTTTTAAACATTTATATTGAATGAAAAGTGTGCATATAATTCATTTGCATCGATTTAAAAGTAAAAGTAATCTGACATCAGTTCTGGTTTCGTTTCGGTTTCAACTGCCTAGCTTGACACGTATATCAACTCGGGTTGTTAGGCCCGTAGCGTTATAGGGAGCATTCACTGGCGGCCATAGCTGTGTGCGCGAATTATGAGCGCGTGATGATGACGAGCTTCCACAGTTCTTTTGCAACGTGCATTCCGCACCATCGAAAGTGCCGGTCTTAACAGCCTATTGATGTGAGCCCGTTCTAAGCATGCGCTCTAAACAGCACCCACAAATATGGCGTCCAGTTAACACTTCCTATTATAATGTACTCTAGAGGTTCAATTGGCGCTAGTGTCTATGTAACTTTCATGATGCAAATTGAAGCAGACAGCCCCCAGTCTACTTTTGCAATGCTCCTGTGCATTCCTATGGGAAAACGCGCGTGCATTTTGTCGTTTCATTAGAAAATAACATGGAACACTTTGATTATTCGGGTCGTACGGAATAATATGTACCTTAATTAACATTGTAAAAGTCTACTTGCTTTAGTTAGCGCATTTTTCTTCATTAGTGAGTGATGTTTAACTTCTCTTCATTTCAGTCCCAAACATATGTTCTGTAGCAAGTGTGTAAAACAAGAGACGATTCAAAGCAAAATAACAATCAAAAGGAATATAGAGTGCATTCAGGTTTCGCCAGCATTCCAATGACGCTTATATTACTACTATGCCAGACCTCTCACCATATAAAAATGGCTCCGTCTTGCATCCTTACGAGCGATTAAAACATTCAAAACGCAAGAACAAACCACGAGTGTTATGAAAGGTGTCTCTTATTTATGTTATTTTCTATGGTGGCAGCTTTTATGAGGCACTTGTTCTAAAAAATTGCGATCGTGCTGGGTGATGTCTTTTGAACGTATAACAAGCGTGTTTGTACAATGCACAGAGAGCGAAGCAGTATACTATGATTAGAAATCGGTCTTTATTACGTGGCCTTCAATTTATTGAGAAAGTACATTTGTATGTATCTATGTATCCTTTGTTTCAGACACAAAATGATCTGGGGGGCTGGGGCAAAAGAAGACAAGTTCTCTTTTGACGGAGCTCCAGTCCCTTTTAAAGAGCGCTCGAAGGCGAAACAGGAATATAAACAAAATAAATGAACAAAAATAGACCAATTTCAAGATCCACAACAAACACCATGACACATAACTGTCAACTTCGTACTAACTGCAGATCATGAGAGGGTTAGTAAATAATCTACAATTGTTTTTTTTTTCTTTTTTGATAATGAAAAAAAAAACAACAACAAACGAAATGTGTGGTTGGGCCATTTCTGCTATGGTTCGGTTGTGTTTAGTAGATCTGGTGCGAGATAAGTAAGGTGCTGTGTACCGTAATTAGTTCGAACCATAGGTTTTGTATACTGTAGACTGTAATTTGCCGAGGTTTGATCCGAAGATACAAAGGAAGGGTGCTTAGTTGTGCCTAGTTTCATTAAAAATCAAAGTCGATAATATTAGAAACAGGATTTGTTCTTAATTTAGTATATTAAACTTTTGAAATACCCGGAATGAGTTTACGATAAGGAAAGAGGGCCATTTAAGACAAACAGACAAAACAGGCTTTTGATCGTGATCGTACCTCTTAAGGTTCTCAATAAATTGGATAGCCTTCTTTTGCAAAATATACGGCTTGTGCTTATTGTATGCGTAGTGGTTCCCCATACTAACATGCAGTACTGTAAGCGTGAGTAGATAAGTGAATAATATAATTGCAGTTTCCACCTTTTTGGTAGTAATTTTCGGCATCTGTTTAATATTCCTATTGCTCTTGAAAGATCAACCCTCATATTTTTTATGTGTACAGTCCAACTGAGTGTTTCTTCAAACCACACGCCAAAAACATTGCGATATTTAACGCCCTCAATTGTTTTTCGTTAAAAAAAGCATTCAGTATACGCGAAATGAGTTTTTTTTTTTAACTGAACAATACATATTTTGTGTTACTAGTGTTAATCTTAAGCGGGTTGCACCTCAGCCAGAATATTAATTTACTGAGCCAAATATTTGCAAATTCCTCGAGCTGATCAAGATTTCCACTTGAAAAAACGACATTGGTACCTTCAGAGCATACAAAGTAACATCACGCGATTCAGGTATATTCGCAATATCGTTTATATAAATTAGGAACCATAGAGGCTCCTGTAGGGAACCTTGCGGGACGTCATATGTTATTGGTGCGAGTTGAGATTGAAATCCATTGAGTACCGTATATTGAGAACGCGAATCTAAGTAGCTACGAATTAATTCTAGAGCATTACCTCTAATTCCGTACGCTGATAGTTTTCCCACCAAAATTTCGTGTTTGCTTAAATCAAACGCCTTTCAGAAATTTAGGAAAATTCGCATGGTATATGCAAGGTTTTCTATAATAGTAATGATTTTAACTATGATATCAATTAGGGCTAATTCAGTTCATTTACCTTTCTGAAAACCAAACTATTTGTCAATTTTAACATTATTAACAATAAACAACCTGTAAAATATTGAAATAATTATTTTTACAGCATTGGAAAAAGTGGGAGTACAGATATATGGGCCTGTAATTATAAAGGTTCTCATGTGTGCCTCCCTTGTGGATAACACTGACTTTAGCGATTTTCATTTTTTTTCTGGGAATACAATAGAAGCCATTATTTGATTAGAAATATGAGAAAGAGGAGGCAACACTAACTCAGTTACTGCTTTAATAAGGGTAACCTTGATATCATCATCACCACATGCGCAGTTATTTTTAGGGACATGAGTATTTTGCGAAATCCTGCTTTATCTGCTGGTTCTAAAAATATTGAGCTTGATACCGGAACAGATGAGCAGTGGTTATTATATACGGTCACTGACTCGCAGGCACCAGAACACAAAACAGTGTATTCAATTTATCTGCCAATAAAGCTTGCGTATATACAGTACCATATATTTTAAGCTCTTCGGAGATGAAAACTGGATTTATTGACATTATTGTTTTCATAGTATTCCACAGCTTAGCTGGGTCTTTATAAATTTCAGAAAACGTAGATTTATAAAAGTTTATCTTCGCCTTTTTAATTTCGAGGGCAAGTTTGTTTCTGCGTTTTTATATTCAATAAGTAGACTCCATGATTATAATGCAATTAAATTTAAAGGAGCAAGCGAGCTGTACAATAATGACAAAAATAATCATTGGAGAAGGGGAACAAGAGGGACAAAGGACAAACACAAATCTCCAAACGCAGCTAGGCGACTGGTGCACGACCGAAAAAATCCGTTTGGTCCGGGTATCGAAGCCTGGACCTCTCCATTACAGGTGGAGATTTTTGCTTGTTGTTTGTCCCTCTTGCTCCTCCTCCAGTGACTATTTTCGTCAAGTTAACCCCTTATTTTTAGTTTTGACAAATGTTGCAAACATCTGATCCCGTGCTTCGATTACGTTGTAAAGTTCCAGCGTTGCTCGTGGCTTCCTTTACTTTTCGGGAAACCTTTATTACAGTATTATTGAAGCTTTTATATAAAAATATCATAAGATTTTGTCGGGTTAACTTCCTTAAAAACATCATTCCAGTTTTCTGTCGAAACGAGATGACAGAAACATTCCAAAGTGGTTGAGTTTATGAGCCTGAAAAATATTGGGTTTTTGTACAGGAGCTTGTTTTGTGAATTGTGTTGGGGAAAGGAGCAGAAAAATGGCAAGTGGTCTCTCAGATCTGCAACTAGAACTCCACAGAATACGTCAGCTTTTGGTAATTTCTTAAACAAATATCGATTAGTGATTCTGTACGCTCAGTTATGCGTGTGGGTACACTGATTATATTTTGACATCCGCTTGCTCGAGCGATTTCTAATAATGCTACACTCAAACGTTCATTAGTCAAGAGATCAACTAAAATTATTTTCAGATATAGTGACAGACCATATTAAATTATATCTTAAAAAAAATCATTGAAAGCACCCGTGGGCGGACGGTAAACCACAGCTATTATTGAAGCTCCGTAACCCTCAAACAAAGATTCCAAATTTTTATTTATACAAGTGAAATCTTGCAGTACATGGCAGTTTAATTTGTTTCGAAAGTGCAAAGTAACAATGCCCCCGCGACGAGATTCATGGCAGATAACTTCACATTTATAATCTTGGAATTGCACAATCTCCGTTTCCCCCAGTATCACGTTTCGGTAAGCGCAAGAACATCAAACAAAGAACAAAGCGAATCTAAAAAAAAAAAAAAAAAGAGAAACATTCATTATTAGATTTATGCTGCAGACTTCTTCCGTTCAGGTAAAACAGTTTTAGTCTTTTGCAGTTAATGCTTTATCAGTAATGTACCGTTTGAATAACGCGCTGTCATAGTACGTAGGTTCATTATAATTACGCGCCATTGTTATGTTTATTTATTTAGTAGCTTTATACCCCCGGAATGTTTGCTCAATTTCGGCCAGATCATTGTCATTGTCAATTCGAATAGGGCGGTTGCCGGGTTGCCCCCCCCCCCCCCCCCCCCCCCTTCTTGACATAAATCCTTCCGCCCTTCTGCCAAACAAACTGATAACGTCTTTCCGCTGGATTCGTCTTTGCCTGCCAAAGCAGCTTTTTTGTTTGGGCTGTCAGGCTGTTCACTAACCAGATACCCGACGCGTTATCTTTGAGAACAGCCCTTGCCTGGAACCATCGATCTCTAGTAATAGTAAGTAGGGACGTGAAACGAACGAGAATCAGAGGGAAACTTATCTGGCTCTCCGGGCATCCTGCTAAACGCTTCGACGTCGTTTTCAGTCAGTTCAGCAACGCATAGCTGGTCTGATAGTTTTTTCAGTTTGTGCCACAGGTATTTTCTTCGGGAGACCTGTGCACGTCAAGGTTCTGTCTGTGACTGTATTGCTGAAGCTCCTATTTTTCCTGTTTTAGAGCTTCGACTTCTCGTTGGGTTCCGCTGTTTTCCAAACCTTGAACACGTTCCGTCAGTTCTTTAATATCCTGGTTTTGCTTTTTTGTTTCCTCAAGTATCCCATCATAATGGGTTGACATGTGCTGCACAGAAAGCTCGATCCGTCTACTGTTTCTTTCATGAAAAGAAGCGGGTTCACTTTCGCCGCAATTGACATTAAGACATCCAGTTTTTTTGTTATATCCGCCAACTGGTTCTCGGCTTTCTCTCCCGGATCTTTTGATGAGTTTTATCCCTTTGCTTTTGCAATACTGCATATTGGACATTGCCATTAGTCTCTTGTTTCTTCGGACATTTTTTTACGCACTTTTTGTACACCCACGCATTTACCCTGGTTATAGCTGAAGCCACAATCTGAACAAGTCATGCACACGCCCACTGACAAGACTTCATGACAGGACAAACATTCATCTGCCTCTGCCATATCTGGCTTCTCTCTAATAACAGCGAATAAACAGTAACAATGGCGGCATCAGTGATGGCAACACCAAAAAACATCAAGCGTCTGTACTTCAGGCGTGCGTCTGCAGAGCAACTTGCCATCGCTGCTGGCGAGTGCATGCGTTACTGATCAAGTGCTATCTGCGCAGTTCTTGCCAGCTCTCTTGGCTTTGCAGATGTCCTTCGTTCGTTTGGCACGTATATCCGCCATGCTGAAAAGCGCCCACGTCATGTTCGCGCTAACAGTGTCCGACAGTGCACAAAAATACTTGTACGAAGCCGTTTAAGCACCGTTTCAGAACGCTACTCTTAGGCCTCATTCACACAGCAGGCACCTCTCCCATCCCGGTACTTTCACGAGAGCACGCCGGGGCGGGGACGCGACGGCAGGGTATCCGAAGAGGCCTCGCAAGCAAAGTGACGGCGGCTGTGACGGCAGGGTTGGATTGGATCAGATTGCGACGACTGATAATCAGATAGGGATAATTATATTCATTGTGTTTAATAGTTCTTTTGAATGTTTTAAACGGCAGTGTATATGCTTATTTATTCAACTTAAATTGCAAAATAAAAATATAATTGTGCCTGAACATTAGTGGGCACGTTTCTTTTTTTTTTTGTGTAAATTAAGGGATCTGGCACACTTCAATAGAAATTCCCGCCGAAAAGGAACAACAAAATAACACAACAAGCGTTGGCTTACTATTGGCAGCCCGAACGATGAAAAATCTTCCAAACTTAGCGGAACTTTTCTATTTTGTGATTGGTCGGTTTTCGATGGGTGCCGGACTCCGTCATCCGCCGGGACGCCATGACGCCGCTGCATAGAGTAATATAGTAAACGTAAAGAGAGGACACAGAAGCCGATTCGCGGCCCAGATAGTGCGTTTAATGCCCTCCACTACGTGGCGCCTTTCTGTAACTTGGTTAAAAATCAGTTAGAACTCTTTCTATGAAAAGTATTCATTTTTGAAATCGTTATGCTTTAGAATTATTTAAAGTACTTAAAACGTCTAAATAGTTTTAATCTAATACGTCACAAAAACCACGTGATGAGTGGCGCCTGCCACGGCCTGCCGTGGGCCTGCTTGCCTGCACGCCGTCGCCTCAGCATCATTCTGCATGGCCTCTGCTCGTCCGTGCGTCGTTCGTCCGTGCCGTGCATGCATGCCGTCCGTTTGTGCTTACTACTGCAGCGTGTTCAGTCGGCTTTTCATCAAACAAGGTGACGCATGACTGCCCGCGTGCTCGCATGCTCGGCTTCTCTCGCTGTTGTTTCCGTGGGGCTGTCGGGCTGCAATCGTGGCTGCACATTGATTTTTGATGACATTGTCCATGGATTTACAGATGACGGTGTTGAAAGGTGTTGCAGATAGATCCTTGGTTGTTGTACTCTTTGGAACATCCAGGAGGTGGGTTCAGCCACATGTATACACTCTTGTGCACACTTCAACACATTTTCTGTTATCTGCAGTCTCCTCATTTCTCTCATTTCAAGAGCTTAAGGCTGTTGGCTTCACAGTAAAGGCTTTTGTCTGCCATCAGGGTGCTTCAAACGTAAGATTGGCCAACCAGCTTGGTGTGTCTATGGGTAAGCCGTTTTTTGAAGTTGACAACAAATATGTTTACTTTATATTGGATGTTCCGCACCTCATCAAAACAACCAGAAACAATCTACAAACACACACATTTTGCATTGGAAACGAGGTCATTGAGTGGTGCCATATTGTTAAACTTTATCGCTCTACCCATGAGATGAGGTTGCGATTGGCTCGGAAACTTACTGAGAGACACATTTTTCAAAACTCTTTCAGTAACATGAAAGTAAAACGTGCCGCACAGGTAGTGAGTACCTCAGTCTGCCTTGCAATCCTATTCCTTGTTTATGGCAAAGAGCTTCCTGAGACAGCCATGACTGAAGCCTATATCTGCGATAAAATGGAGAGCTTTCTAAATAGTCCACAATTCAAGAAAACAGGGCAGAAGTTGCACCATGCCATTCTGAAAGGAGAATCTGAGGTACTCGATTTCCTTCACCTGCAACTCGGATGGACTTCAGCATGGAAGTTCCAAAGTAGGATGCAGCCACATACCATCATAAGGTGGCAATTGCTTACTATAAAGCGTGTCTTCATGCTCTGGGAGGAGTTTTCAAACAGCCATGACTTTAAGTTCTTACTTACACGACGCCTGGAGCAAGACTCACTTGAGAACATTTTTCGAGCTATATGACAAATGCTGGGCTGCATTACAAACCCAAAAGTGTATCAGTTCACCTCAGTACTAAAACAGATAGGGATAAAGAGACTGTTCAAACTGTCGAACAACGGAAACGTAGAGGATGACAAGGCTGACATCCTCGAGGAGTTGCGAATATTTTTGCACCATGAAAGTTCAATTGCAGACAGTGTGAAATGTCTTCCAATTGATAACTTCCCGCCGGTAGAGGATATTTCTGAGCTGACATCAGACATCAAGTTTAACATATTTGACGACGCGTCCACTTGTTACGTTTGGGGCTATTTGATCAAGCATTTCCTTGAACTGACAACCCACAGCTGTGGCTGTTCTCAGACGCCAAGGGAAGAGTCTGACAGCTTGACCAGGCCTCAGCAGTACTTTCTGGTGCTCAATGCATATCACGTGCCTGAAAAACTCTTCGGGAATCTAATATTCCATCCCAGACTGCCTTTAACTTCATTCAGCAACTAGAAAATCCCTTTCTTGCCGTAATAAAGGGTGTGGAGCATGTTTGAGGAGTGTGTGCTGTTTTGTATCACACACTTTCAGGTCTGGGCAGTTTAGCATTGCTCAAAGTTCCACAAATGGTTTCTAAAAATGTTTTTCAGAATACGCTTGTGTTGGCATGTTCGATTTTTTAACCGGAACTTGAACAAAGTTTGTTTGCACTCTTCAGTTGCTGTAAAGCAACTAGACAAGCTTAACTGTTAATAGTGTATTAACGGAGGTGGTTGCCAAATCAGAAACAGAAAGTGGTTATTAACTGAATGGTACAGCTTGCACTCAAAACATTTGTTTCCTTTATTTCCAGTAAATGTGTACCACGGCCCTTTTGCAAAAGCATTTATCCACTTTCTACAGAATTTCTATATAAAATAGTCTGTAGATGATATAGATATTAGAAAGAAAATGTACCCATATTTGTATCTACTGTCTATAGGTTTTTAGCCGCTTTTGTTAAGCCATACTTCCTTTCCGATGAAATGTATTTCGGGGAATGTTTAGCGACGCTGAATCTTGTCAGATTCCGAATAGAGTTCTCATTGTTTGGTAATGGCTCGCCCGCAATGTGCTTCAGGCTATGCCGATTCGTGTGTTATATATTTGCCGGAAATTGGGAATTTACACTCTTGGTTGCGTGCTTTGCACTCTTATGATACTTTTATGACTGGTAATGATAGCGATGTCTCATTTATTTCTGGACTTGCTTCCCGTGCCCGGGTCGGCGTGAAAGCAAATGGATCATTCAGCATGTTCCCTGTGGAAACTTTTTTGCTAACTTGCCGAACTCCTTCATATTCATTTATTTTTGTGAGTTTCTTATCTGTTTCTTATAAATCATACAGAGCGTCTGAAGTAAATTTTTATACGAATGTGGTCCAATAAAATATTTTTGAATCACTTACTGCTGTTGACCCCAAAATGCTCCACCACTCAGGAGTCAATGTGCAGATTGTGTAACTTCAATGTTTTACAGTGGAAAAGCAAACAAACATAATATACGCATCTGTTTTGTGAAGTAGAAATTTTGTTTTACACATATTTCACGAATTCTATCGTAAAAATTCAAATAAAACTGCGTCAACATAAGAAAAGAAGAAAAAGCGGCTCCGGGAGCCGAAGAGCTCCTGGGACCCTCCTAGTGAGGAGCGACGCAAGAAGGAAAGATGGGGAGAAAAAAGAAGAAGAAGGGCATCGGAGAACCGGAGCAGAAACGCCCAAGCCGAAACCGAAACTAACTTGACCGGAACCGGAACTAGGTTATGCTTAATGCCGCCCGCTAGGAGTGCTAGCTGTCACTCGTCTATCTGGGCCGCTGGGGCCTATGGCAGTGTCCGCTCTTTACGTTGTGTATATTACTCCATGCAGCAGCTCCCTACAAGTCGCCCGGCATTCGGCGCGGCACAGCTTTCCGGCGAAAACCGGGTCGAAATTCCTCTCCCCTGCCGGGAACGCCTCGCGACGGTGCCGGGATGGAAGAAACGGCGAGTGTGTGAATGAGGCCTTGGGCGCCCGTTTCCAGCTTAAGCGGCGTCGCCGACGGCGTCGGCTTAACCGCGCGGTGCATTATGGGACGCGTGACGTCACTGGTGACTGTGACTAATGATGTCATCAATGGTGATTGCGTCATCGTAATGACGTCATTGTCATCGTCACATGGCCCCACGGGGTCACGTGACGCCACGGGGGTCACGTGACCCCCGTGAGGTCACGTGACCCTCGCGAGGCGACGCCGACGCCGCTCGAAGGGAGGAGTAGCAGGCAGGATTAGGAGGTAGCAGGAGGGAGAAGGGGTATACCCTTCTCTCAGTACCCTTCCCTCCTCCTCCCCAAGAGCTGCGCTCTAATTTGGCGCTGTAGGGAGTTGTAAACGGCTTTCATTTTTTTAATGCCATGAATTTGAAAGAAAAAACGCCTTAACTGACCAGTTATTTCGTCTGCCTGACTGAGAAATGTTCCCAGCCTCCTAGTACGTACGAATTATGAGTGATATTCTTCTCTTATGATCGGGCGCAGGGAGGAAATCGCACTCAGTTTTCCCCATAGAAATGGATTACCGGAAGTAAATTTTCAAGTGGTTGCTGTCAAGTGGCTTCAATTTGCGTCAGCACACTATAGCGCCAGTTGAACTTCTACTGTGCATTGTAATAAGTCTATGGTTAGGCCTACGTACCGTGTAACTCCGGACAGTTTAGTTCAGCTCAGTGACAGTTGGGAGATGGCAACGATCATTGGCTTAATGACAGATGCGAGTGATAGTGTAACTAATGTATAAATATTCCTACATAAAGGAAGGAATACCCTTGTCCCCTATGTTCCTTTAGAAGCGGAGTTCCTCTCTCGTCTGCATCGCAATATGGCGGCTCCGAATCAAGTGAATCGAGCTTAGTATAAGGCTTAACGAGGATGCAGGGACGCTACACATATATTCGGTCAGGGATGGGCAAAATACATACAAATATGTATCGAAATACAAATACAAAATGCTTTGTCAAAATATATTTAATTACAAATCTAATTATACTTCCAAAAAAGCAATTAATTACAAGATAAAAATACAACCAAATATATTTGGTCTCCTCCAAATACTTTTCCATATACATTCCTCGAAATTTGCGTCAGCGACTTCAGGACACCTGCAAAGGGTTTCTGGATATCACATTTAAATTTTGCATCGCACACTCGGGAGTTAGTGTGCGAGGCTCTAGTAACGTAATAGAAATATTATCTCAAAAAGATGTAATCAGCTCGGACGTAATAGGTAAAAAAACTTACAGAGCTTCAAGCAGATTTTTTTGTCGATTACATTTTGGTATAGACCAACAAAGAACCGAGATGACCAAGACGCGTAGCACTAGCTAGAGAAATTTGTATTGTTGCAACTCGCACCAGTTACGAAAATCTTGACGACCCGTGCATTTAGAATGTTCCACGCAAAAATATGGATGGAAATCAGGCTGGAGAGCATCACAAGTTGTCACTGGCACTTATTTAGCAAGTCTGCCTCTGAACGTCGATTTCGTCACTATTCTTGCCCTGGACTAACACCGTAATCACAAAGTCGCTAAACGCTTGTGCTTGATTGAGAGGCACTGCACTCGGTGCAAAACGTACTTTTTTTCCTGCTCTGGACATTGGCAATAAATTTGAGGGATGTATTTTCGCCCACAAAATTATATTCAATTACAATTGTAGTTGAAATACTCACGTTTTAGTATTTAAATACACACGTCAAGTACATTACCCAATTTGTAATTAAATACAAATGCAAAATACAAATGCAAAATACACAAAGTATTTGAAATACGTATTTCAAATACTTGTATTTGAAAGACTGCCCATCCCTGTATTCGGTCTTTGCGCAGAACGCTTCCTCGATTCAACGGAAAGGAGTTAGCATAGTTTAGGGTGAGGGAAGTACCTCGCACCACTGTCTGCCCCCCAGCGCCTCCTTAAGCCCGAACCACATAGGGCGTATTTGCGACGTATTTGCGGGCGTTCTGGCGGGCGTAATCCCGACGTACAGCGGGCGTCGGGACGAGCGCTTCCGAGATCGGCGTAATTACGCGCGTATTCGGCGATCCGGCCGAGACAGATCTCGGCGCATCGGGGTATTTCGGCGTGGCGTATCCGGAAGCGTACGGCGCGGTGCCGGCCAATCAGCTCCCGAGATGAGAGCCGGAAGTTGCTCGAGAATCGGCTTCTCTAGCTATGCGGCCGGCTGGCTGGCTTGACTCTGCGAGGGATCATGGACGCCGAATCGCGCTTCCGCCGTCGCTATCAAGGCGGTATGGGTTGATCTTGGTTGGATCGTCTCCGGCTGTTAAGAAGGCCGTCATTTTCGTGGTAGACGCATTCTGCAAGCTTCGGTTTGAAGACGGGCTACCGTACCTACTACCGTACTATGTCTTCAAACCGCCGTTTGGGTGATGCCGGTGACGTGATCAGGTTTCTAGTGAATGTGTGTTGACGTTTCGTAAAGTGCTTGGTTAGCCAGGTGACTTGTGAGCACCTAACCACGCGAGTGAGAGAGTGGATCGGCGCTGCAAAGCCATGCTCCACTGCGGAGGCTAGAACCATCGCTAACTTGCTCGTCATGGAGCACTCCCCTGCCAAGTGATCACACCCGTACTCGGACGTGGCTGGCCAAAGATCGTGAGCGCTGCTGAGTCCGCTGAACGCTTAAACACACACGGGATAACGAAATTGCCCCAGTATTCCCGCAGGTCATGGAGAGTTCCCGGACGACTGCCACCTGTGACATCAAGTTCCAGCGCCAGCGGCTACCAAAGGAACATAAGATAGTCAGTACCCTTTTTGAAAAAAAAGAAGAAAAAGTTTACGGTAACTAAGATAATCTATTAAGATATATTGACGTTTGAACTAGTAGAACGGTTATCACTACGTGGGTTTTCTGTTCATTAGAAAATACAGGCGATCTTGTTTCAAACTCAAATTTACAAAGGTAAAAAAGTACATCACTTTTCTTCCTATTACTGAAAGTCACTCAAAACCGATTGATATAGCTCCTTCCAACATTGTAAAGTTATCATTTAACAGGCTTTGATGGGAATAAAACAAAGCTGGACTGATCGTCTTCTCAATTGCAATAAAACGGGAAATGGTGTGCACGCTTCACGAGGTGAAAATGACTAACTGATTGTTTCTAAATACGAGATGATAGTGCCAGCTTCTATCAATTTAAATACTATGTTTAGAACCTATAGAACGTTTTCCATCTTGTGGAGTTCCATAGAAATGTTCCACGCAAGATTCGTGAGAAAACTTGCGAGGTGAAGTTTTGACTACTCTGCTTCTCAATGGATCTCGAAATTTGAAAAAAAAAAACTAGTTCTAAGAACAAGATATTCTATCCGTAGAGGACTGGTGCATCTGCTGCAAAGTTTCTATCTAGCTACCATGATTCTGGCTCTGCTAGACTACCGCTACCTGTACCAGTATCTGAACGTTGGGATGTTGAGGCAGCGTCGTGACAATGTTCCGGAAGTTGGCACTGGCTAGTATTCAGAACGCAATTACGTTTCAGGCACATATGATCAGAGTAACGGGACCGACGTGTCCCCACGGATCCGGTGTAAAAAGGCGTTCTTGCTGACATCCAACATGCTCGAACTTTACCCACCCCAGGGCATCACCTTGCAGGGAACTGCACGTCGATCATTCGCTTCTTTACATGTGACGACCCTCCCAGACTTCTCGGCATCACTCCCAACTTCTTGTAGCGATGAATAAATTTCAGCCAACTACTGGCTTCGAAACTTACGAGTGGACGCGGGGGTAATGGTTTTATTTACTTCATGCGCGAGCGAAGCCGAAGCTATGAGCATGAGCATGCTGTCCTGAACAATGCATCACTACATGAGTGTGCATGCTTGGCAGAAGCAGAGGCATCGTGAGTGTTGTGTGTGTGCGTCTGGCAACATCGGCGAGTCAGCAGAAGTCAAGCTCCCAGAAAAGCCGGTTTCACCGAAATGCTCGCCATTTTGGGTACTCGCCATGAACCATGTGCTTCTTGTCTAACTCGTCTTTTCTGAACGGCCAAGTCAGTCGCCCGAATGAAGGCTCTATGTGGCGACTAAGAAGGAGAACCACAACCTTTGGGGCACGCAACCGCACTTTTGGGAGCAACGACAGCTTTATGGCGACTTAGCGACGACGAGAGCACATGGTGGAATAAGATGGGCATAACGCTGACATCACGGGGTGGCTGGGATACTTAGAAGTGTTCAACCCAGACAGGGCTGAAGCCTGACCCTTGTACCAGGAGCGAATCAACGTTTTCTTCACCGCGAACAACATCGTCGAGGAGCACCATAGGCACGCAGTCCTCTGTAGCGTTTGTGAACCGAAAATTTATGCCATTATACGCTCGTCATGTGCGTCAGTGATGCCGGTAGAGACTCCCAACGCAGACGTTGTATCAGACCGCTCTCGTCGGTGATTGTTCAGCGCTTTGCGTTTCTTAAGCGCAGCCAGCAGCCGGGAGGAACCATCGTGAACTCGTCGCCACCTTGCGCCGCCTCTTTGGACATTGCACCTCTGGTGAGACTTTGTCAGACATGCTATGGCACCGTCTCATGTACGGCGTCCGGGACGAAGGGGCGCAGCGTCGTCTCCATACCAAACCATCGATGAACTTCAAAAAAGCGTTTGAGATTTCTGCCGCTTCGGAGTTTAGCAGCAGGCAAACACGACCCATCAGAGAGGCGTGGCCTGCGCCGTCGACGTCCGGCTTGCATTGTATTCAGCAAATGCTCAAGGGTATCGCCAAACGGGAAGAAACACCCAAGCCACATCGAGAGTCGGTAACACGGCGATGTTCTCGCTGCAACGGCGACTCTGAATTTACGAACTGTTGTTTCCGCAACGCGGAGTGATATTTCTGTAAGCGGAAGGGACACATCGTCCGAGCGTGCTCATCGGACACATCGTCCGAGCGAGCAAGGAGCCGAGCCAAGTGCAGCAACAACAGCGCAGGAAAGTCAAGTGCTGAAAAATCGGGACGCGCCAGGCTGTAAGGACTTTACCAGATTGCGAGTGGCCTGCCAGCGATCATGGCAACCGTCCCGGTCAACGGAAACCAAGTACCTATCAAAGATTGTTCTGGTTCCGTGTGCTCCGTTGTCAACCTGAGGACATTGTGCTAGCTAGAAACCTCCAAAAAGGCGCTTCGACCGTGCACGTGAGGAGTCCGAACTTACACTCAGCAACATGTGCGTCTCGTGGGAGAGGTGAAAGTGCAGGCCAAGTATGGCGGCAGAGAAACTCTGCTTCCGGTACTCATCGCGAAAAGGCCGGACTCAGCATTTTGAGACGGGACTGGTTCCAAGCGTTACATATCTCCTTGGACGGGCTTCATCAGCTTCATAAAGCCCCCGTTTCCCGGATCTGAGACGAGGAGGGCCGTTCAGCTGTAGGCCAGCAGCACACATTGGGGACGAAGGTGCCAACTCTCCTCAAGGGCTTCTCGGAGGTGTTCATGCCAGGCACGTAGCCAGGGGGGAGGCCCATGGGGCCCGGCCCCCCCCCCCCCCCCCCCCGAAATCTTCCATTTTGCCGGCACCTCCTCTCCCACTCCCCCTCATGCAGCCTTTTGTCATGGGCGGGACCCCCCCGAAACGAAATCCTGGCTACGTGCCTGGTTCATGCCCAAGCTGAAGAAGAGTAAGGGTTTGTCGGTAAAAGGGGGGGGGGGGGGGGGGGAGGATTGTAGTGAAGAATCAAGCCGTTCCCAAATTGCACGAGGCACGTCAAAGTATTGTTTGTTTGTTTGCTTGTTTATTTTTTGACACAATTGTCAAGGGGGCTGGGACAAAAGGCGAATACAATCACCTGACTGGGTCCCAACCCCTGTAACAACACTCAACGGTAGGGCACAAATCGAGATAGAGAAATAAAATGAATATGAAAAGCCAGCTCGCAGCACAAGTCGTTTCGTTCTCGCTTCTACCGGAAATAGGGGAAGCCATCAAGAAGTTGGTTGAACAACTTTCGAGTAAAGCGCAGTTGTTGGGCGACGCCTATCGTCCTGATTTTAAAGAAGAATGGGAAGATTAGAATTTGCGGTGACTAGAGGGCAACATTCAACAGTACGGTCAAGGGGGAGACTTATCCGCCAGCCACCCAGAAACAGCTAATAGCAAGGCTGGGAGGTTGCTGAGCGCTTTCCCGGCGTGACTTGGATCAAGCTACTCAGCAACATGGTTTCGACGAGGACACTTCCATGTTGTTGACTGCAACACCGCACAAAGGATTTCAAAAGTGACCTGATTACAGTCTGCTGTGGCTGTGGCAATCTTGCAGCGTTATATGGAAGAACGTTTGAACGGGCTCGAACGAGTGCAAGGTGTTTTGGATGACGTTCTCTTGAGCGGAAAACTATAGCTGGGTGATTTCAGATAAGATCGACCAAAGGATGGCTAGTCGACATTTTCAAATCAACTGATGTTTTTATATGTTATTGTCTAGTGTCTGGTATGAACGAATCCAAACTTAGTTTTGACTAGAAAAAATACTTGTGGACAGGAAAAATCGTAAGGCATGAGGTGGTGGACAGTTGCATTAACGCGCACTGATGGAGGGGGCCCGTTTGAGAGTGAATAACTAAAGCGATAACGTTAGGAGAACTCTAATACGTTTTAGGCGCAAACTATGGGTATAGCTTGCTTGTAATATAAAGTAATCATATTTATTTAATATTTATTTATTTTTCTAAAAATTGACAAACATGCCTGCTCGGACGACAAATGGCAAACTTTGGAGGTCTGTATCTCATGAAATTATTTAATCATTATGATATAATTTGCAGATATTATTCTACTAATATATAGCTAATATTTAAAAAATAACTAAGGTATCTGTGTGATACAATAGTTAGGATATATTTAGTCAAACATGGAAAAAAATCAAACAAAGAAAAATTCCGATGCGAATAAAAAAAAACACCACCCTTGATTTTTTTTTTAAATTTAGGTAACCTGTTATACTCTATTTCGGCATTCATTTCCATTAAAAACATGTTGCATCATTTTATTGAGGAAGAAGATACAACTCCCCAAAGTAGGGTCCTTTTTCAAAGCCTACACTTAGCAGTGTTTTAATCAAGAACTGACTCTGAGTTCCAGTTTCATGAAACCAACACACATCTTTTATATATTTTTATTCAGATGAGGCCAATGATAACTAAAGAAATCGTTCACTCACTTAAATTAAGGAGAAACTACTGTGTACAAAGAGGTATCATATTACGGACTAGTGATCCGAGAAAAGATCATGCAGCCATCGGCCACTAGGAACTTTGTTTACTTCATTCTCCTGCGACACTATATGCTATTCCCTCTTCCGCTCTACCTTCATCTCTCTCTCTCTCTCTCTCATATATATCCCTGATATATATCCAGAACAAAAACATGTTCAAGCATTCCCTTTCTGCGTGGTAGTGTTCTGTGGCTAGCAAAAATCATTTCCTCGCTAAGCTCACGATTATGGCAAAATAGTTGCCGGAAACCGCAGACGACACTTGTCGCTAGTTCTGGCAAAACGGCCGATACAATATTTTTTTCGCATTTCCCCGCTCGCTGTCAAGGACAAGGGGGTTCGTTTCAACCAGCAAAACATGGCCGCCGACGCCTGTTTACTGAGCAGTGATGCCTGTCGCCATCTCACTCGCTGGCGTCACGGGCGATAATATCAGGCACAAAGGGGCACACCAACCGGCAGCATTATCCCCAAATACTCGAGCCTCACGTAAATACATAGAGTGTAAACGCTGTCGCCATGTTATCGTAGTAAGACCGCCCCCCCCCCCCCCCCTCCCCCAACGGGGGACTGCAGTACGCGACGGCGTACTAACACAACGGCGACGATATCGACATCGCGGGCTCCGAATTTTCCCATAGTTCTACTCCACGGGCATTTCTCGAAACGCTTGATATTGTGTACGCCCGCCTGGAAGAATTTCAAACGCGTAGTTAAGATAAGGCGGTTCTCCGCGTCAAAAGAAAGCAATTTCACAAAAGCTTAAAAGCGGCGGCGACGCGTGTTCGGTGAACGCTTGTAGTTTTGGTGTAGACAGGGTGTGTGTGTTCTCGTTGTTGACACCAGCCGGCGATAAGGCACTGCAGGTGGTAGCTCAGTACAGCAAGGGCTAATCCGAGTGACCGTCAACGTAACCCCACCGCCAACCCCTCGCGAACTGGTCGCCGACATGGCTCAGGCTGTGTCATGAACCACGTGGTAGAAGCTCGGATGCTTTCATATCAGCGCGTGGAGGGACGACAGTGCGATTCCGGAAAGTCTTTTTCGAAGGCCGCTGACCACAATTTTTTGTCTGGAGACTTTCCCTCTTTCTTCCTTTTACGTGGATCAAGCTTTGCCGACAGCCTCAGTTGTAACCTCTCTTTTCAAATGTACGTTTGCAGTGAGTGAGCTCCTCAGCCCCGGACTTGTCACTTGTGCACCCAGTTGTTCTTTCACTTGGCAATTATATGCCATCAGTTGGGGTTTAATTTCTATTATTTATGTATACATTATGAAGACGTCCTGGAGCTCCGAACGAGTGTTTTGTGCAGATTACTTTTGCAAACACAAAAAGACTATACCAAAGCAGCGGAATTTTCGAAGTGTTGGCGAGTTGGACCTAAACTCGTTGAAGCAAATTCTTCCGCCTGACTGTTCCACCAAAGTGAGTGCGACGGACTACCTGTGCTGCCATTGCTTCATGCACATCACTAAGGAGATCTCGATGCGAAGCTCAGAGCAGTGCCCTGACATATTTGTGCCAGCTGAAGAAGCAATTGAAGATCTAAATCGCAGCATACCACCTACAGATGTGTCGCCGCTGAGACAACCAAGCGTCGTAAGAAGTCGGGACAGGCCTGCCTACGTCAAGAGAAAGCAGACAGAACTGGAGCAGGTTGCTGTCAAGAATATACGCTCAAGGCTACGTATTGCGTACGACAGGGACGCACCATCGGGGTCGTCCGAACCAACATGCTCCACATGCACTGAGTGGGTGGACAACTTTCGGCAGGCCTTTGAAACCGCCACCTCGCTCCGGGAACGTTGTCAACTGCTTACACTCCTGCCGTCAACACTGACGAAGAATGAGGTTCAAAAGATGATTCCACAGGCCTCAATGTACCTCATCAGTAAATCCCAAAAAACTCAAGGAAAAGCATGGCGTGTGGTATGAGCCGGATCCCTACACGAGGTGCAAGGTGAGCCCTGAGAACCTGTCTGCTGCCCTAGAGTACTTCACGAAAGACGAGCTACAATGTTCGCGCCAAAGTCCCAACCAGAAGGACGTCATCTCTGTCATGCTCAACGGAGAGAAAACGTTCGTGCCAAAGCGCTTCATGACACGCTCAATGCGAGAGGCCTTCCGTATATACAAAGACAAGCATCCCGATTCCGGCGCTGGGCTAACGAAATTTTATTCGTTGCGCCCTAGATGGGTCCAATGTATTCCACACCAGGAAGTGTGCGTTTGTGTGCGCTGCGCCAAATATTATCTTTGTATTGCCGCTCTAGAGAACGTTACAGGCTCAACATTCAACACTGGTGAAATGAACTCGGCATTTCTGTGCGACCCAGCAACAGAACTGTGCCTTCAAGGAGACTGTGATCACTGCCCAAAAGGCCAGTTTCTTACACTCCAGGAACTTGATATCCCGGAGGATGAAGAGATTGTGCTTGCAAAAGGGGAGTCCGGCGACCTTGTGAAAAAAACTTTGGAACCTGAGACTTTCCTAAAAGTCATCCAAGTGACGGTTGGAAGTTGGTTACTTCACAACCATATCCGGCAAACGCAAGGTAAAGCGATCTACGATGAAAAACAGTGCATGCAACGCGGGAGCATTGTCTTTCATTTTGACTTTGCTGAAAACTGGACCATCGTGCTTCCTGACGAAGTGCAAGCATATCACTGGAAAAAAAAAACAAGTTTCGATATTGACATGTGTAGTGACGACAAGAAAATCTAGAAACAGCTTTGCCATCATCAGTGAGGACCTGTGTCACGACGCCGCTCACGCTTGCTTGGCTCTAGAAAAAGTGAAGGAGTGGGTTGAAGACAACGTTGCGGTATACTCGTACGTGACGTACGTAAGTGACGGCGCCGCCAGTCATTTCAAGAATCGCTACCAGCTTCACCAATTTGCAAAGGACGATTGCCCACAAGCCCAGTGGTTATTTTCTGCATCTGGACATGGGAAAAATGCATGTGACGGAGTTGGCGAACTTGTGAAGCACCAGGCCACGCTGATCAACCTGAGAGAACGTTCAGTAAGCGCAATTCAGACGGCCAGGACAATGGTGAGCGTTCTATCGAAGAAACTGAAAGGCGTGCATCTTGTATATCTGGACGAAAATGAGGTTGTTCGGTATCGTGAACAAAAAAAAAGAAGAGTGGCTGACGGTGCGCGCCTTCCCTGGCATTCAGTCTTGGCACGCGTGGCGGCTCAGCAAGTCATCAACAGAAGGGACCTGTGACGTATATGTAGCACGGACAGTCGGATCTGCTTGGAAGCAACTTTATTAAATGGGTACAGCGAGGAAAACCTTAGCGTAAAGTGCCGAATTTGATTACCCAAGGACTGCTCATTTTGAATGCAGGGACATCTTATTTATCACATTTTTCTTCACGGGGTATTTAACCTACTGTTTTTGTTGGTGGTTACTAATAATTTTTATCTGATCACTATAAAAAAAAATCCCAAAATGTTATCCTCGAGCAGGATAAAATATACCGGCTTGCCACGATTCATTCATACACCAAGAGCATCGAAGCTGCTCCAGTTAGGCACTAGGGCATCCGTCACCTGAAATTGTTTGTAATCGTAAATACACAGCCAACCTAAATATCTTACTATTATATCTTTGTTTTTGTGTGTGGAAGTAAAGTTATTTATTTTACTCTAGATGTAAAATATACCGGAAGGTACAACTTCACACTGCATCATCTTTTCTCAAATCATTAGTCTCTAATATGATACCACTTTGTACGCTTATGTAAAATGCTGTATATAGTTTCTCCTCCCTTTTACTGTGTGACCGATCGCTCTTTTTATCAATGACCTCATCTGAATAAATGTATAGAAAAGATTTGTGCATGTTTTATGAAACTGGAACTCAGAGTCACTTCTTGTATAGGACACTGCTAAGTGTAGGCTTTGAAAAAGGACCCTACTTTGGGGAGTTGTTTCTTCTTTCACAGTGCGATGATGCAACATGTTTTTAATAGAAATGAATGCCGAAATAGAGTATAACAGGGTACCCAAATTTAAAAAAAAATCGAAGGTGGTTTTTTTTTATTCGCATTGGAATTTTTCTTTGATTTTTTTCCCATGTTTGCCTAAATATATTGTAACTATTGTGTCACTCAGATACCTTATTTATTTTTTCAATAATAGCCATATATTAGTAAAATAATGTCTGCAAGTTATGTAATAAAGATTAAATTATTTCATGAGATACAGATTTCCAAAATTTGCCATTTGTCGTTCGAGCAGGCATGTTTGGCAATTTTTAGAAAACTAAATAAATTTTTAATAAATATTATTACTTTATATTACAAGCAAGTTGTACCCATAGTTTGTTTGTAAAAAGTTTTAAAATTCTCCTAATTTTATTATTTTAATTATTCACTTTCAAACTTGCCCCCTCCATCAGTGCGCGTTATTGCAACTGTCCACCTCTCCCTGCCTTACGATTTTTCTTGTCTCCAAATTTTTTTTCTGGTCAAAACTAAGTGTGGATTCGTTTATACCAGACACTAGACAATGTCATATAAAAACATCAGTTGATTTAAAAATGTCGACCAGCCACCCTTTGGTCGATCTTATCTGAAATCACCCAGCTGAACACGACGATCCTCTGCACAGGGTGCTGCAGCGCATCGAGGAAGACGCCCTGCGTCTGAATGCTGACAAGTGCGCTTTCCGAGTAAAGGAAGCATTATACCCGTGGTGTTGTATCAACAAGGACGACGTCAGTTTTTCGGCCGGAAAGGTGGAGGCTATCAAGAAAGCTCCGAAACCGACGGACAAGACAGAGCTACAGTCCTTCTTGTGAACTCTGAACTTCTGTAATCGTTTTCTGAGAGGTGCCGCCGATGTGTGGGAACCACTTTATCGCCTTCTGGATGAGGTATAGGCCTGGACGAAGACGAAAGCAGAGGCGTAAAAGCGTCACAAGGGTCTGCCGGAATCTTCCGCTCTTCTAGCACACCAAGATGTGTCACATACCATAGTGCTGGCCTGCAACGCCTCTCCGTCAAGGCTGAGAGTCTTACTGATTGATGGAAGTGGGAGAAGACGTCATTGAAAGTACTGTGGCCTTTGTATCAAGAAGATTGTCGCCAGACAGAGCGCCACTGCACGCACACAGAACAGGAAGAACAATGAGAACAGTTTTCGCTGTTGCCTCCCATCAGCTACACGGCCCAACGGTTGACTTGTAGGTAGTCGTTGGATATGAGCCCCCCCATAAGATAATTTTAAGGCTGCATTCTGGTTCCAGGCAATCAGCCGGACATCTGTTTCCGGGTCTTCGAGCCAAGTTATTGCGCTTTTCTTTACTGACGGATAACAAGACTGAAAACTGACAAGTAATGTGTACAGACATCTCGTGAGAACGAAGGAAACGACTGAAGACTGTCGTGACAGGTTTGATAAGTAGCAATTACGTTTTGAAGGTCAACAGCAGGGTTGTAAAAGTTACTTGTAAAATGTACCTAAGATACGGTTACAGTTACTCCTACGGAAAGGTACTTAGGTACGCACCCAGGTACTTGCTTAAAGATGTACCTATGTACAGCTACAGTTACTTTAAAGATACTGTCTTTATTTATCTTCCCCAAATTTGTAAAAATATATTGGAAGCAATGTTTTTATACTAAGGATACACTAAAAAACGAGTTCGATAAATCTGCTTTATTGGTGTCAATGCGATGTCCACATCGGTGTTGAGTCCTCACGTGCCTTGTCCCCACGTTCCAATTGGCTCACCGAGGCCACAGCTTCCACTGTTTACCATGTGACATTGAAACCGCCGAAACTCGCTTATTGAAGTTCTTGCCCTCAGAGCCGGTACTGACGCTGACGGGCCCAGAAGACGTCGGCCGCATGAAGAAACGCATGAGTTGAGTGCATATGCACCTAACCTTAGAGACGACGAGCGAAAGGCTTCAAGCTTCCTCGTTTTATTTTTTTCTTTCCCTAGTCAGCAAAAAAATAAGTTTTTTTTTTTTTGTTTTTTTTTTCTTTTTTTTTGAACTTTTTTAGTTTTGGTAACTGCAAAATGTAAGTCCGATTTATTGAGTGGAAACTGTATTATGTATGCAATGTTACATTGCAGTGGTGGTGGTGGTTGACTTTACGATTGTAATCATAATTTATTTGTAATTATATTTTATATTGTATTTATGGCAGAACAGTGCCACCACCAGGACAAGATACGGGCAACAGAAACTGCGCATATCGTTCAAGTTATCTCCTTCCTTGTATAGCTGTCAGAGGAACTTCAAACACGCAATGAAGTCGATTTCCGTTTGAGATGAAGGAAGCAGGTCGCTTTTTTTCTCAAATGGAGTTCCGAAGCGATTAAATAAATTGGTGTCGCTAGAACGGCATCCCTAATTCCCCGTTCGCTCAAATGAACACCTACATTCACTAAAGTGTGTCGTTCGATGAAACATCATAGACGGGGCTTCGGTCGCTAAAACGTCGTTCGATCAAGTCAGTGACTCCAATGCCGTACCCTACTCAATGTTAATCACGGCACATGGTAGTGGGGTAATAATTCAATATTTATAGTTTCTACCATTTTGACGAAGTGAATAGAAAAGTACCTGTAAAAAGTGGCTTCACTTAGTTACAAGTTACTGAAAAATGTACCTAAGATACAAATACAGATACCGAGAAATTAAAGTACCTAGGTTTGTACCTAAAGTAAAACGAAAGTACCTAGATACCCATTTCCAGTTACTTGTACCTAGGTACTTTACAACCCTGGTCAACAGTAATCAATACTAAGCTTTCAGTGCACTGCTTTTGAGTGGGTGCTACTCTACATAAATTTCACTCCCAGGTAAGATGTAAGAGTGCTCCTCATTGCTTAGCACTTAATTAAGCAGGATTTGCAGCGAAATGTGCCAGAGCACTAAAAGTCTAAAAAATCTCTCGCGAGAACCCCGGCTATTCTTGCGCGGAAAGTGTTGTCTCCCTCTAGACAGCGTTCTGCCTGTCACGCACTTCGTGATTTCAAGAATCGCCACTCAAGCGCGGAGCGCCAGTGGCCGTCATCGTCAAAACAGCTGGTCAACACGTCATCAACACGTGACCACATGAGAGGACTACAAAAAAGATCGGCACAAGCATCGCCTCGGGATTCGCAGCCAAGTCTGCCAGAGCACTAAACGTGTCAATAATCTCTCACAGGTGTGTACACTTCAGTATTTCTAATACATTTTAAGTTTCCTTTTGGCTGCGAATCCCACCAGTGTGTACAATCGTGGACACTGTTAGCTATAACACGGCAGCGGCGGCCGCCCCGTACCCCCAGCGCCCCATAGCAGGCGCCGTCCAAAACTCCGCGCATGCGCCGTGTGGCGGAGTCGCTCTTCCCGCCTGCGAGCACACCCTCGCTTTGTCGTCTGCTAGGCACAGAGCAGACGACGCCACAGCGCTCGCCAATTTTCGCTGAACATGGTTCAGCGAACCACCGCGTAAGAGGTGCCCACGGTTGATTCCCGGACTCCGCTGGCTAAGGATAATCACCGTATACTAAATGTAACATCACGGTAGATTAAACTTTTTTTATAAGACAAACTTGCAGTTATAATTCGTTTCACTTTAGGTGTAAGCACTGCGGACGCTACGAGACGATATGACCCACCAAGCAGCAACAAAAGCACTTTTTTCACTTTATTGGGTCCCCCGGTGATGTACTCCGTGACGCTGCATCTTTGCCGCTATTTGATTGGCTCTGTGTTTTTGAAGCGTACGCTGCGGTCGGACTTAAGGTGAAATGGAGTATAACAGTCTATTTCTGTATCATACCTGCAGCGCTCATACTGGTTTGCGAACGCATATCGGTAAAAATGCTGTTTCTGACAAAGCAAAAAAAAAAAAATCCTAAACAGGGGTTATGCCCTAATGACTCTGCAGTCTGCCCCAATACAAATCGCCGGTTGAAAATGAGTTTGGGACCAGTTCGTTATAGCGAGGGTACCAGACGAGCAGCACTGTAGCATCGCCTGCTCTGCGCCTAGCAGACGGCAAAGCGAGGGTGTGCTCGCGAACGGGAAGAGCGAATCCCCCGCACGGCGCATGCGCGGAGTTTCGGACGGCGCCTGCTATGGGGTGCTGGGGGTACCGGACGGAAGCCGCTGCCGTGTTATAGCTAACAGTGTCCACGATAGTACCACTGTAGGTTGACCTTGCAACTTGGCAGCAGCGACGGTACTGACGGTACATCGCAACTTGGCAGCAGCGACGGTACTGAGCAACCACGCTCACGACTCATCATCGTTACAGATTGGTATTGCGTTGCTGAATGACGCAAACGTCAAAGTGGTGCTGCATCATACTCTATCGCACATCAAGCCCGTCGTCGTCGTCATTATCAACGGGACTGTGCTCTTCTTCCTGTCGTCCTGCCATTGGTCGGTACTACGGGACTCCAGCGTCCCTGCGCTACAAAAGAACAACGCGTCTGCTTCTCCTGACACTTGGCAGCAGCGACGGTACTGAGCAACCACGCTCACGACTCGTCATCGTTACAGATTGCCTATTGCGTTGCTGAGTGACGGAAACTTCAACGTGGTGCTGCATCGATCTCCATTACACATCAAGCCCGTCGCGGTCGTAGCTATCATTGTGACTGTGCTCTTCCTCCTGCCGTCCTGCCATTGGTCGGTACTTCGGGACTCCAGCGCCCCTGCGCTACAAAAGAGCAACGCGTCTGCTCCTCTTGGCACTTGGCAGCAGCGACGGAACTGAGCAACCACGTTCACGACTCATTATCGTTACAGGTTTGCTGGCATTTTCCTTTCTCTAATCAATTTAAGTAAGGATTACTGTCGCTGCTGCCACAGCTGTTAGCAGTTGACCTGCAATTATATTGTTTGTTCAGTTTTGCGCTTTGGTTTTGTTTTGGCGTTGTCAAGTGACATTCTATGGCGAAGGACATTGCCAAACTATTAAGTGACTTCAAAGAAGAATTTTGACAAGAGTGGAAGTCTTTCAGGGTATCACTAGAGCGAGACATTCGAAGTGATATACGTGAAATGAAGGCTGACATAAATAGCTTTAAAGACAGTGTGAACTTCATGAACATCGAGTTCGAAGACGATAAGGCAAGGTTTGGCACAGTTTCAAAGGAAAATGCTGAGCTTATGAAAGAAAACGGAAACCTTGCGGAAAAAATCAGCCAGATAGAAAAACAACTAATCGACTACCAGGATCGGCTCACAGAAGCTGAGCAATATTCAAGAAACACCAACCTAGAAATCAAGGGGGTTGTAAAGCATGATCACGAAGTACTTCCCGACCTGGGTCAAAAGGCTGTGGAAATCAAATCGGCGAGCCCATCGCTGGAAGTGACATTGCGATCTGTCATCGCGTGCCAACCCAGGACGCCATCAAATCTAACATTATTCTGCACAGGGCTGGGCAGTATCGCGATACTTTTGTATCGCGATAGTATTTCAGAAATACATTTCGCATCTGTATTTCTGTATCGCAATACATTTTTTTCACCGGTATCGGTATTCCTGTAACGAAATACATTTAGAATGTTTTTATGTATCGCGATACAATCAGGAGGAAATGTATTGCGTTACAATTATTGAGAAATACTCGCCCCCCCCCCCCCCCAACCTCCTCTCAAAATACACATCCGAACGCCTTTTTTTTTACTTTTGAGCGCAGCAGGGTCAAAGAGATGCTTCGGCATTGTTACTATGCTGACCAAGGTTCTTCCCGAATCTCCAAACTATTTTTCTATGCGTTTTCTTCTCCCTTCTGAGAAGTGTTACATAGTCGGGGACTCGAACGAGGTGGAGTGCCAGGAGTGGAGTCAGAGCATCTTCGGCCACAGGGTCCCTAGGTAGGAATTTCATGATTCATTGTTTGCTGGCATCCAATGCCCGCTGCTAACCGTCTCTCTTGCCTTAGCGTACACAGTACAACCAGCCGGCAAAGCTGAGTCACGGTCCGTTGCAGCATGAGCCGGGTGGTGGTTGACTTGAAATAGTAGGATGACTCACGCCGTGAAGTTCAACACATATCCGAATGTGTCTGCGCCAGTAATATTGGACGGCTCAAGGGTACGTCATAAACTTGACCCTCTGCTCTGGTGATCCGAAACCCAGCAAGGAGGCCAGACGTGGCCTCGCAGTGCCGACCCAGACTTCGTACACCTGCGACTCGTCTCGAGCGCGCTGTTTCTCGGAGAGCTTGCACCTGTGTCGGCAATATCAGGTCGCCATCAACGAGGCCTCTGTTTCGATGAGGCTATGCGAAACTTGAGGACTGCAATTCATGCGTCGGCGGCGAAGGGTCGGCAGGAAGGACTGTCACAACAAGGATGCCACCGTATTGTTTTTTAAACCGTAACAGAAGATAAGACATGTGGTCCAGGATGCTTCAGGTGGTCACCTATTCTCGAGAATTCCAATGACACTGCCTGCACGATTGTCAATGAGGTCCCCAACAACGAAAATGCGTATTGTCCTTTCATACAGTAGCGTGGGTAAAATTTCATGTTCAAGGCCGCACCTACAGATAAAGAATACCTAGTTTATTTTACCGCGAATTCATTTGATCAAAGTTGACAGGGGCATCTTTATGGGACATGGGTGTGGTGACGTTTTGATGGGAATTAGGGTGACATCGAATTCGTTTAGAGGTCGAAGTCTTTTCGCATCACTCGCCAGACAGACAGGATATCAAGGAAGGGATCGCGGTCAGTCCTTGATGAAGCCCATTGAAGACTCCTTTTCGTCCTAAACCACTACCTTCAAGGCAAAGTGCCAAGCCTACAGAAAAGTAATTTCGGGATCAAAATCTTCCACTTCAATCTTCAAGCTTTATCTCATTTGGCGTCTCAAACAAATTTGAAAAAATGTATTGCAGTATCAGTATTTCTGTATTTGTATTTCTGCCCTCCCTAAAATGTATTGCTGTATTTGTATTTCCAAATACTTTTTGTCTCTATTTAAAATGCATTCCCGATACGTATCGCGATACATTTTTGCAGATATATTTTAGTATCAGTAGTTTAGCTCCTATTTTAATGTATCCCAGTATTTGTATTTCCAAATACATCCTTGAGTATTCGTGCCCAACCCTGATTCTGCAATTTGTAAGCCGCAGCAAGCGTGATTCTGCCCTTGATAAGGCAAAAACGAAGCGCATTAAGAACTCGGATCTTGGCCTTGATACGGATGCCCCTGTGTTCGTAAGCGAACACCTATGCCTATCTCTGAAGCGGGTTCTCGGAAAAGCGATTTCCAAAAAGCATCAAAGTAATTAGAAGTATGTCTGGGATCGAAATGGCAAAATTTTTGCTCGTCAACCAGAGAGCACCCCACTTGTTCAGATTAACAATAAGGCTGACGTAGGAAAGATCTGTTAATTTAGCTACGCTATCTTGTACTCTCTTTTTTATTTTTTTAATTTTTTTTATAGGGACTACGTCGAACTTGAGTTGCCGGAATAACTGAGTCAGTTCTTGCCCTCCTAAAATTCTACCCATACCTTTCACTTGAACACTCGTTCTGCAACAAATGAACATGACTATTACATCGTTTCTGGATAAGTGCTGCGTATCATTCGATATGATAATGTTCACGGAATCCTGGTATCAGCAGGAGGCTGATATGCTCGTTTTGCCGGATTACACACATTTCTTTTCAAATCGTAAGCATAAACGTGGCGGCGGTGTCTCAATTCACGTGGAATCTTCAATTAAATGTGAGCTGTTGAATATTCTTACTGAAACTACATGTGATTATGAGATCGAAAGCTTAACATATGGGCTAATATAAGAGCTGTCACGTATCGCCTACCTTCGGCGGATTTTGAAATGTTTATCTCTTTTCTTGAGCGCTTTCTAGACTATTTATCAGCTAATAATTACTCTCTGGTCCTAGGGGGTGATCTTATAGTTAATATACTAGAGGACTCTTTCCAAACTAAGGCACTGAATTATACGCTGCGCTCTAACGGGTTTCGAAATGTTATCACATCTCCCACTAGAACCACTACATCCACATCAAGTGTAATTGACCTTTCTACTACCTATATTACAACCAACGTCAAAGTAAGCGGAACCATAAGCTGCGACATAAGCGATCATATTCCGATCTTTTTTACTTTACATAATCATGACTCATACAAAGGTGCTGCTAAATCTTCTGTAACCTACCAGGAAATGTGTAATGATTGCCTACTCGCATTTAAAAATGCAGTATTAAACTGCGATCGGTCATTGCTTTTCTCTAAACTAGATGCGAATGATGCATTTAATGAATGCTTAAATATTTTAAAGCACTTTATGCCCTACATTTCCCGTTCAAAACTGTAACCACGAGCAAAAAAATAAGAAAACCTTGGGTAACCCCAGTACACATAAAAATGACGAAGAAAACTCGCTTATATAAAACATTTTTAAAGACGAGGGATCAAAATAAACTGTCATGTTTTAAAAAAACTTAGGAACGAATTGACGTCTGAGCTCAGAAAAGAACAATCATCATATTAAAAGCAAAAGTTCCATGAGTTTACTAAACAACGCCCTGACGTCATGTGGAAAATTATCAATGAAGTTTTAAATCGTAGTAAGGTGCCCCACTCTATTGGCGAATTAACTATAGACGGTCGAAACATGTCAGCTGCGCCGGCTGACATAAGTAACACAAAAAGAACGGTAAGAACAGCGAACAGTTTGAAATGGCTGAACCTTCCAGAACAGGTGATATTCAACTGCTTCGGCGGTAACTGACGAGACTTTCTCGTCAGTTACCGCCGAAGCAGTTGAATATCGCCTGTTCTGGAAGGTTCAGCCACCTCAAACTGTTCGCTGTTCTTACAGTTCTTTTTGTGTTACTTACGTCAGCCGGCGACGTCGAGCTAAACCCCGGCCCCGGGCCTACAAACCGTGAAAATATAGGCAAACTGCAAGAAGCTATTGATAGCCTAATAGTAGCGAGCAACCAAAACCAGAGGGAAGGTATCGCCAAGCTAACTGAAATTAATTAGGGCATTGCCGGCCGGGACAGCCGTGTGGCCTTAGAGGCCAGAGTTGCTGCAGTCAGGCAAATAAGAGAAAATTTGGCTTCTGTCAATACAACGATTGATCTTGTGGAGCGGAAGTCTGCGAGTGTGCATGAGCAGCTAGCTCTCTGTATTAAGGGACACTTTGGACGACATGAATGGTCAGATGCGCAGGAACAATCTGATCTCTGGCGGTTTGCCTGAACGCGAAAATGAGACCTGGAATGACACCAAACAACTGATATCAAATTTCATCAAAAATAAGCTCACGCCAAACGTTGGCGAAATTGAAAGAGCGCATCGTCTTGGGCCAAAACGTCTCAGTTCGAATCGTCCCATTATTGTCAGATGAATCAGTTTTAAAAACAAAGATAATGTACTCTTGAATGCTTCAAAACTAAAATATGTGTCACGCAGGGTGTGGATTTCGGAGGTCTTTTCTCCAAAATTGCGTTTCAAGTGAAAGAATCTGTTGGAGTTTGCCGCGTGATTTAGGGGAGCCGCATGTTAGATACAAGCGTCATTTGATAGATTGTATGTTGGTAGTAAAATATACGTATATGACAGTGTTACTGAAACCGATATTCCAATTCAAAGACCGCGTGAAGTTCCCCGTGCAGATGACTAACAACCCCGGAATGCGCGCAAATCTTCTGTTGAGCACTCTTTGTCTTTTTTGCAGTAAATTTTCGTAGTGTGCTTTCTAAACAGGTAGAATTTGAATGCATCACCGCGTCTTGCGAAACGGACTTTATCATAGGTACTGAAACGTGTTTGACATCATGCGTATACGATAAGCAGCTGATATTGAGCAAAGAGTACAATGTATACCGAAACGATCGCCTTCGCACAAGGGGTGGCAGTGTACTTTTTGCTATAAGGTCCCATCCAAAATGTACAGTAATATCTTCCGACTCCTTGCTCGAAACCCTGTGGGTACGCCCTCAGCTGGGTTATCGTAGGTTATTAATTGGTGTTAGTTATCAGCCGGCCAATTCAAATATAAGTGATTTTCATGACGCCACGTATAGCTCTTTGAACACTTAATAGAATCCTACCCAAACGATCATCTAATATTAGCTGGCGATTTTAAATTCTTCGGAATTGACTGGCCGACTCTCATCCCATCCACGCAGTGTTCGGATCCCGCTCAGTGCAATGATTTTCTTGCCATGGTAGGCTGTTTCGGATTGCACCAACTTGTAAACTCCCCTACGCGTATTGACGCGATTTTAGGTCCATTTCTTGTTAACAATAGGAACCATGTAAGCGCCACAAATGTTCTCTACTTTATTAGCGATCATGCAATTGTCCACGTTCAGACATATTTTTCTTTTGGAAACCGCGGAAATAAGTGCAAGCAAATGTTTAACTACGAGCCCTTCTTCGTCTATTTGCGCACAATTACGCTCACTTCGCCCTAAGGTCCATGAGGCATAATCTGTCGGCACTTCCGTACCGTCATCGTTCTTGTGAGAAAGAACAGCACCAATACCAACCGGTGAAGCATACCACGAGAGAACTAGTGGAAGCGCTGTCTCGTACCGCACTAGCAATGCGTCAGAAATAAGACGACATTTTAGATTCCGGAATGCTTTCTCATGTCCTGCGTTCACATCCATTTTATTTCTTGGTCAATAAGGTGACGTAGTGGCTCGGCGAATTCAACTTTCCTTTCAAGAATTATGCTGTAAAAGCTGAGTAGCCCCAAAAAGGCTTGTAGTTCTTTCATTCTCTTTGGGCTCGGCGGGTTCTTGATAGCCGTCATTTTCTATGTCCTTGGGTGAACACCACTAGAATCAATTTTGTGACACAAGTACTCGGTTCTTATTTTACTAAACTCACACTTCAGCCGCAAACGCAAGTCTTGAAAACGCCACATCACTGATCTTAATTTTCATCCTGCTCCGCCATGGCAGAGTTTGAGAAAACGATAACATCGAGATATACAACAACTCCTAGTATACCTGACAGTAAGCTGTCTACAACACACCGGAGCAATCCTGGCGCGTCAGATATACCAAGAGGAATTCGGTGAACCTTGCAAAGTCCTCTCAGTGTATTCACAGTGAGGACTTCTGCAAATTCGTCATCTAGAACGAGCTGCTGATAGGGTTAAGCTAGGTCACCTTTCGTGAATATATTTGTAGATCCTAGAGTCGCAAACAACTCGGTGACAATCGGTAGTGCGTAAACGTTGGTCTTTACCGCCTTGTTGCCTTTGCTACGATGATCACCTCACAAGCGTAATGTTCCGTTTTTCTTTCCTACCACGACGAGTGCTGTGGCCCAGTTAGAGTATTGGGTTGGTTTTAGGATGCATGGCTTTTCCAGGCGGTCGAACTCCTTGGTCACATCCTTTTGATGAGCTGCACGTCGTTGAGCTCGATGTGGATCGGAGCTCCCTTGAACCCGGGCCATTCGGTGCAAAAAGCCTCGAGAAACCGCGCCGTTAGCGCTTCGTCCGACGTGCTAACCTGTCGAATGCCGTATAATTCGATGCCTAACGGTAAAAACCAGTTTTGCCCCATCAAGCTTCATTCGTGTTGTGCCACGACTAGGATGGGCAACACATCCTCGCGTCATTTAAGCATGACACTTAACATTGCTTTTTCAGCTGTGGGGAATGTTTCTTTTTGACCAGGTTCACAGCTTGATGGATATGCTCTCGATGGGAATCTGTCCCTTGTCTACCTGGCGAAAAGTTTCTTCGCTCATAATAGAGCAAGACGTTCCAGATTCAGCTTCCATGATTACGCCTTGCTGGCTCTTTCACTGGCAGTAGAAAATGTTCTTCTGTTGCATGCACCTCATAGATTGAACGTAATTCGTCTACTTCGTTGACGCTATCACCTTATTTCGTGCTCTTCTCTTTCTTGACCGTTGCTGTCTTAAGTTGTTTGGCATACCTCTGCTATATTCCCTTTCTTCTGGCACTTGTAACAGACAGAAAGTTTGAATTTGCACAGGAAAGGTATGTGATTAACGGTGCAGCGGGAACTGTTTCCACTCTCTACTTGCTTGGGAATTTTCGCTGTTGTCTCCTGAACTTTACCGTCAGAGTCGACTTTACCGGTCTGATTGCCCCTGCTTCCTCATGCCTCGCTGCTGCTGCGACGTTGCCTTTAAAAAGACGGCCAAGTCGTAGGCTACATTGAATGACAAGTTGTGCTCAGCCAAAAGTCGTTGCTGCACCCTCTCGTACGAGATGCCGCAGACGAACCTGTCTCGCATCATGATGCCAAGTGGCAGTTGCTTGTCTCCGAAGAGGCGCTGTCGCGTAATCTGCCACTGTTTCATCGGCATGTTCGTCATGCTTGTAGAACAGGAACCTTGCGTAAAATTCTGATTGTCTTGGGTACACATGAACCTTGACCAATGACACTGTGGCGACAAAGTCCTCAGCTATTGGTCCCGTCGGCTTCACCAAGGTGACGATTAACGGATACGTTTCTTCTCCCCAGCAGTTCAGCAGAACAGCACGCTTCTGTTCAGGCGTTGTCAGTCTATTGGCTACGTAGTACATTTCGAGCCGTTCTATCTACTCGTCCCGGAAAGCGTTGGCGCTGAGGCGATACTCGCTGATACCGCCCTCCGCCATCCTCGGCGTCTGTTTTGCGGGCTCCGACCCGGTGTCTTCGTCCGCCTCGTCACCAATTGTTGTATGTTACGCAAGTAGACTAATGGCGGATACTTTATACTTTACTTGAAACAGGCGCTCTTATATGATCATGGCCCGTTGCCGACTATAGAAAAGCACCTAATTTCGTTAGACATCTCTGTCGCAGCTGCAATCTGTTGACATCCTTACGTCTCCTGCTTTTACAGCTGTAGGTGTTGATCATGCTGGCTTGCCATAAAAAAAAACACGGGTTGATGTCTAGACCTTTTATTTCATGTCACATATGCGCAACTTCTACGTCTGTAGTTTCCCGAGCTTCGGTGCAATAGGCAATACAGGGAAACATGCTGGACACGGCGCACCATATCTTGATTCGCTACGTAACTGCTAGGCAGTAGGGGCAATGCAAAATAACCTAACCTCACAATCGACAATATGAAAGGCACAACAAAAGTAGTTTTCATTTTATTATACATCAAAGGTAGATCGAAAGTATGAAAGTATGTTACATGAGGGAGGACAAATTTGAGCAGGTAAATCGATTAAAACAGCTGATTAGGAACATGGTGTATAGAAATATTGATAACGACAAATTAAAACTATATACGTGTAGGAAATACAGGTGGTGATAACTAAACATGAAAATTATGATTAGTTTGGAAATGTTCGTTGCACAGATGTCTGAATTTAAAGTTATTAGTTTAATTTACAATTAATCGAGGAAAATAATTCCAGCAATTAATGGCTAGATCCATTGGGGAGTTCTTAAATTTATTAGTCTTCGGAAATAATGGCCTAATTTTTAGGTTAATGTCAATGCGCATGGAAAGGAATGATGCTGGTTTGTAAGTAAAGGTCACGAAAAGAGGAGGGGGAAGCGAATATTTTGTGGAAGGTGACAAGACGGGAGTTATTGGTTTTTTCGGACAATGTGCACAAGTCGAGAGCAGAGTTTAATGAAGATATGCTGGATTTTTTAGAGTAATCTTGTGATTTGAAACGACTAGTCACTATAGTATTACTAACATCGCTGATAATGTTTCGTTTATACATGCTAAGACTAAAATGTACACTTTATAGTTATTAATTTACAGGTCTCATGCCTGTTCAATGCACTTACCTTGAGGGTATTTGAGCTAAATAATAAATAACTAAAATACGGTTATTCCGAGTGAGCTATAAAGGCTACAAATTCTGCGACGAATCTTACAAAGGCTGGCACCCCAGGCCGTCATCTGACATGCTAGCGTATAGCGGGATATCATCTTCAGAACGTTCCGAGTCCTCGTCACCAAGGTTGATCAGTATCCTGTCGGCACTGTTGACGACGTCATCGATGATGTGGTCAACTTTCCTCATAGTAACCTTTTCCTCCATGACTCGGCGAACACAATGTGCCGACTTCTCAGGTGTTACTTCAGCGAAGCCCCCGAGACCAACGGTTCAAGGTTGGCAAACTTGAACGTCTTGATTTGGTCGGCCACAAACCCCCTCACCATACTCCGAACCACTTCGATTGGGTTGAGCTGGCAGTGATAAGGGGGCAAGCGTAAAACTGCGTGGCCAGCCAGGAGAGCCATCTGATCAACACGGTACTGGTTGCCCTGAATCTTCACTGTTGCAGCAAGCTGCAGTAGCTCGGCATTTACCATTTCATTGCTCCACGCAACACCCTTTCTGGAAGGCCAGTCCAAAATATTCTTTATTCGTGTCGACATCTGGGGAACTTTTTCAATCTTCACTAAATGATAGGGTGCATTATTCATGGCAATTACACTGTTGGGGGCAAGCTTTGGGAGCAGCTTCTCGCTGAACCATTTTTCATAATGTGGCCCGTCCATCTCTTGGTTGTAGTCACCCGTGCCTTTCCACGCTCGGAATACTCCTCCCGCACCATCAACGAGGCCCTGTTCGTTGCCGCAGTGGGTGATAATGGGTCGCTTACCTTTACCGCTTGAATTTTTCAATCCGGTAGTAAGTCCAGAACGTCTGGCCTGACTTGAACTTACGATAGTTGTGTCTATCCAGACACGATATTTCGTGTGCCCAGCGTTTGCCCATGTTTCGTTCATAAAATATCTGCCTTCCCTCTTTGCGGAACTCTTTGATCTGCCGAAGGTAGCTCCATCACCACTGTATGACGTTAGGGCCCTCAATCAGATGCGCGTTCTACTTCGTTCGTGGTACTTGAAGCCGAGCTTCTTAAGCATTCGGTTCAGCGTAGATACCAAGACTTGCGGTAGGTCGTCGCTCTCACTGAACAGCTTTCTCACCTTCGCAACAGTTGGCATCTCATTCCTGCGGAAGAAATCGTGCACCTTTATTCTCAGAACACCAAGGTCGAAGTCGTCAAGTTTCTTCGTTCGTTCGCAGTTCTTCCCGCCTCTGGACTTGGTTTGCGGAGTTGGCATTCTGCCGCTCTTCTGAAACTCGGCAGACCACTTGTACAGCGCCCGTTCACTCACAGCAGTGAGCTGCGCCGTTCTTTGAAAGATGCTCGTGGTGTTTGAAGATTTTCTTGCCTCTTTCGTTAAAACTTCTAGTACATTCATTGCTATTTGTTTTGCCTGTTTTGGAAAAACGAAAGCTTGGAGCGATACCTCATTGGCGACACGGCGGTAGCCATCTGGCAATAACCGAAGTACTACGTGAAAAACGCCTTCCGCTGTCACGAATTCAGAAAACAATAAAAGAGCTTTATAATATAACTCATGCTTATTTGTTGCTTTAGTACCAAATCTGTAGTGTTTCTACATAAACAAAAAAATTATATGAGTGCCGCAAATCACTTTTATGTTCGTGATATATCGGAACTCATTCTTGAGTATTACTCAATTAAGCAAGCAAATGATACAGAATGAATTCTTGAAATGAATTATTTTCAAACAGAGTTTTTCGATTAAGTACATAAACATTTACCTTGACGGTGTATGCACAAATATAAACGCAAAACTCGTGTATTTTGTTGGAACTCTGTTTTTTTTCACGCAAGAAGTTGCCTGTTGACATCTCATAGGCTCCACTGCCCTGCACAGAACTTCTGGCTCGGAGTATAGATAGCCCATGACGAGATGTCCCGCTGCGTCCAGTTCCCCTATCAAGTGTTGGCTATCACGAGCTGCCTTGTGACGAGTTCCCTTAGACCCACATGGGAGTGCGCGCTAGAGTATCAGAAGACGTTTGATGTCCTTACCAAAATGTTTACTTAAGATTGTTTGCTGACTTATTTCAAGAAGGATGCTCCACTTGTGTCGTCATGCGATGTGTCACAAGTGGGAGTAGGGGCAGTGTTATCTCATCAAGATGATCAGGGTCGCGAGCTACCTATCACTTATGCCTCAAGGATACTAAACAAAACAGAAAGAAACTATGCTCAAAAAGTTTGAAAAGCGTGTCTATACTGTTTGGCTTTCGACTTTTTTGTCAGTGTATTTGCGGAAGAACAGTTTCTATAGTAACATACCAGAAACGTCTTCGGGGCAATTTTTTTGGCATTTTCCAAACCCAGAAACAAGTTCCTTTCGTGTTCTTACCGCGAATACTGCAATGGGCACTGGAGTTGTAGGTTTACAGAATGGTATGACAAAAAACGCAGGACCATGATAATTCAGACCGTCTCAACCGTCTGCCTTCTCATGGCACTGTCTCAGCAGGCTGACAGTGCGGTTAACCCGCAAACAACCAGATAATCCTGGAAACGTGCTACCTCTACCAGCTGCTCAGTGTTCACCGGTCACCGCAGTGATGCTGGCGAAAGAGACCTTGAAAGACCCTCACGTGAAACATGTCATGAAGTGGAATCGACAAGGTTTGCCAGAAAACGTGTCAGTGGAGTTATGTGTGTACGGGGAGACAAAAAACGAAATTTCGGCCCAGAAACATTGTTTGTTGTAGGGAACTAGAGACACTCTACCCATGTCAATGAGGAAGGAGGTGTGGCTGTTGCTTCATGAGAATCACCCAGGAATAACTGCCATGAAGGGTATCGCAGGCCAAAATTGATGCGGTCATCGAAGTGTTTTTAAAGCACTGCAAACAATGCCAACATAATCGGCAGAATAAACCCTAAGGGCCTACACATATCAGGGTCAAGCCCGATAGGCCTTGGAGCTGAATTCACATTGATTTCGCCGCGGTGGTTCACGCATTTTTAAATTGAGAGGCGTTTGAAATGATGCCATCACTAAGCTCCACGGTGGTTGTCAAAACGTTGCGCAGACTGTTCGCGTCGTATGGACCATCTAATTTTGTGTCAGGTAATAAATGAAACGGCTTTTGTAAGATATAAAACGCAGGAGTTCTTAAAAATTGACGCATTCAAAGTATGTGAGGTCAAAACGGCACTCAAGAAACAAACTTAAGTAACGGCGGCTTGCAAAATGTCCAGGTTCTTGTTTAAACAGCATTCGATGCCCAAGCCGGTACAGAAATCACCAAAGTGGTGTTCTTGGCGGGAGCTACGCTCTTCATTAGACAGGCTTCGTTCCAACCCCTAAGTGGATCTCAGCGGCGCGTTGAGCGAAATAAATAGCGCGTTTGTGTGTCGGGATCTTTTTTAATGTGCTGAATTTCGGTGCGGGGGCTAAGTCATTAGCAGCACAAGTCCTGAAACCCTTCAAACATGTGATTTACAAGGCGCACACTTCTGACGGCGTGACACCATCGACGAACGACGCCTTCAAGCTGCCAGCCACTACTCAGTCAAGACGCCCTCAGCGCAAGCGGAGCCTCGGCCCGGCGATGCTCCACCGGAAGCCGCATCGCAGTCAAGTTCGCTACCGCCGCGTCGTTCGACACGAGAAAGAAGACCTGTTCAGCGGTATGGCATTGACAACAACTAAGGACGAAGAGATCTGATGATCCGGCATCTAACAAGATTAAACATTTCGTGATAATCCAGCGACTGCTTGGCACGCCCGCTGTGTGTGCCTGCAATAACAAAGCATGCGCTCAGGGCGTGCACGCTATATTAGCAGCCGCGGATATTGCAATAAACTTATTAATTCTGCACGCAGCCTTGTTTAGCGTCAGTCATTGCAGATCGCTTAGTATTTTTTACTTTACTGTTCTCAGTGTTGTTTTCATTACTGGTCCGTGTAAATTATGCGCACCTAGAGTTGATGTAGATACTTTATCTTAAATGCGTTGATCTGTGTGAGCCTTCGTCCAATAGTAAGTTCGCGCTTCGGATATGCCTCACGTTTTGGTGGCCGTTGATTCAATGATGGTATACTTTGACCAGTACTTTCGATTGAATAACGAGGTGGCTGTTGAAAGTGCTGGCGTTTAGGGACATCAGGATTGAGAACTTGTTTTCGCCTATGTATCACGTCTGCCCAATCTTGATTCTGTCATTTTGCACGTTGGCACAAATAAGTTCAACACTGTTAGTGCGAGTGTGCACACTGATAAGTATCGGAGGCTGACCGCTGAGATCTTGAAACGCAAGGACGACGGAAAAGGCAACAGGTTGCCTTTTTCGTCGTCGGTAAAAGACTCGAGAACAGGTCCTCTTCACTGGAGTGCCAGCGTAGCCACTGGTCTGAGATACAGGCGCTGAACGAACAATGCCAAGATGTGAACTCGTTGTTACAGGAACTCTGAAGCAAGAAGGAATTGGTGTTTATTGGCGGCTTGGTGCAGGGGAGGCATCAATGAATCAATCTTGGATAGGTGCACCCAAGCCAGAGTAGCACCAAGGTATGTTAGTCTTTGGTAACTTTGAAAACAAGCGCCTCTTTATTCTTATGATACACCGATTTACTGCGCTGGCTTGCGCTGTGCCTCAGCTGTGCATATGTGACACACCTTGAATGTCGTTGCCTTTGCACTGGGGAAGACACTTAAAACTAAAGAGTTGAAGTTCCATGCACTTTTTGCCGGGGCAATCTCTTGACACTAAAGCACCCATGTCGTACCATCCTGCATTTTTTTTACAGAGTTTTTGTACCAGCATGCCCGAAACATCACGGAGAATATGATTAGGGCCAGGATTCAGCTGGACCACATAGAAAGGACATCAAAGGCTAGTTTTCCTCGGACCTGCTCGAGAAGGAGTATCCAACCGACCACAACAATTATTGAATTTTTATCGCTTCGCTGTTCTGGCTGTATTCCCTCGCCTGCTTGCTTCCGCACTCTTCCCTCTGCTTCCTTCTGCTGCGTCTGTACCCGCACCTCCTTCTGCCATCTCTGTGCCTTTCCCTCCACTTCCTCCTACCAACTCGGTTTCCTTTCCTCTGCTTCATCCTCCTACTCCTTCGCTTGCAAGCGCACTTGTGTTTCCAAGGCAGCTGCTGAACGGGGAGCCACCTGGCCAGAAATGTCAATATCTTCCGGCCCTCCAGACACAAAAATGAGCATGATTTCTGAGCTTGGCTTGGTGACAAGCCAGCGTGGCATTAGATCTCAGAATGCTGACCGAAGGCACAGACGAGAGTAGCTCTCCTGTATGTTGAGGATTGGTCACTGTAATTTTAGCTTCAGGCTGGTAGCGGGTGTCCGAGTACGAAACAAAGGCAATCGTGCATGGAAAACCTAGCACTATATGTTCCTCTCCACCTCGAGGTCGCCTTTCAGATACGCACCCGCTTGGGGAAAGGCCAAACAGATACCGGAAGGACAGCAACCGTCTGAGAAATCTATGACGCCAGAGTGAGTTGGAGTCCCAGCTGATGAAAGCAGTACTGAGGCTTGGGCAGAGGGGCATGCGAGAGCCACATTTTAGAGTGCGCAGCTTTTGTGGATGGTGGTGAGAGATCACCGTGTGTAACGACTGAGGATAGGGTAGTCAACCCTGATTCAAGTTTTGTTTGTTAAAGTGAGTTGCCATTGGTGAAGCCCATGAGCAGGGGACGCAAGTCTCTTGGGTTGCATAAGTCACGAGACCATACTGCTACTCCTGTATCCCCCATGAACACTTGGGATAATGGAGACGTGGCATTGGGATGCCTTTCGGGAGCTTTGCTTGTGTGTGAATCTTTCTCATCTGTGCCTAGATACTTTACAGCGGTTTTTGTGAAAAGCATGCTTCTGAGGCCCCACTGCAAAGCCGTGCGGCTGTGGCAGAGAAGCTTCTAAAGCCTCACTGCGCAGCCGTGAGGCTGTGAAGGATGCTCGCTGTGACAAACATGCTTCTAAGGCCCCACTAGTAATGTGACTGTCAAGAATGCTGGCTGTGACAGTTATGCTTCTGAGACGCCACCGCACATCCGTGCTCCTATGACGGATGTGAGTGCCAGCTTGGCGGATGGCAGTAAAGCATGCGCTGTGAAGCTTGGAGACGACAGCAGCAAATGGCCTCTGAATCCATAGTAAAAAATCAACAGGCCGTCGTCATGGTAGTTGGAAGTTTTTCTAAGCATCTCAGTATTTTTGTAGACATCCACACCCTCTCCAGCTTCCGTGCTTTGTCTGGTGATGGGAGGGCCAATTTTGAAGGGTCAACATTTCTAAACTTTGTAGTATTTCAATTGGCCTTTGAGACGCAGTGCAAAGAGGAGCGTCTTTTAATTGCGGTAGGTGATAGCAACCTCTGGCCATTAGTGCAGGGTGTGGAATTCAGATACTCGAAAGTTACTTATATTTGTGTGAACAGACTTAAACCAAGCTCAAAGGGCTCTGGAGTGCGTCCAAAGTGTAACTTTAATTCTTCAGGCTGTAAGAGTCTTCTTTTTGGTGACCATGAGTACAAAAGAAATTGTGTTGTATACGACTACCTAAAATGTTATACCATAACATCCTCAGGACTCAATCGATTTCTACCAAAAAAAATCGGGTGTTCAATAAATTTGAAAATGCAGAATTTACTGACCTTGTAAAGTGAAATGTAGCACTGAATGTGCTAAATTTCACTTTTTTTGTGAAACCTTTTTTTGTTAAAAAAAAAGTTTGTAAACCTTTGCCCCCCATGACGGGCAAAGGTTTACAAACTTTCGCCCATCATGGGGGTCCTCGAGAGCGCTCTTGTTAATTAACGCGATCGCGTTCAGGTGCAGCTGTTTTTTCTTATTTTTTTTCTATTTACTGTAAACATATTTACCTTTTAATATTTGGAAGATATTATTTACCCTTGCTATTTAGTTTATTATTTGCGTTTGTTATTTAGTTTACACTTGTTTATTAATAGTGTTGTAAGTTATGTTCTGCTCTTTTTATGCCATAGTTTGTTTCTCTATGGTGCGCCACTGCTAGAAAGCGCGTTCTCGGATGGTGGTTACATAAATATTTTGTGTTGTAATGTTATGAGAACCTTCTTAATAACATGGGACAGGCAGTCGAGCCTGCGTATAAACATGATTTTGTTTATGATTGAATAGCCATTTTATAAATGCTCAACCATGCAATGTTCTTGGTAGAGTTTTGTTCCCTCCATTGCAGATGCCAAGTCTATGCTCAGCTTCCCCACTTGTGAAGGTCGGGCAATCAAAGTTTGAATGAAGAAATATTTAAAAGTGGAGCACCCTGTTCCTTATACACCAACTTAACTCTCCTACATCACACCGCGGCGGTGGCGCGCCGGACGTACTTCCGGTCTGGGGCGGTGGGCAGAAGTCGCCGTGCCAGACATGCATTCCTGTGTTCCCTCGGAAGATACGAGACAAAAAACCTGCCTTCTTGTCAAAATGCTGCGACGGGGGCTGTACCAAGAGAGTCTGGAAAGGTTTGAATATCAGTTTTCATGTGTTTTTGCCCCCTCCGTTCGTCCGAGAACGTGGATAGTAGCCGTGACAAGGGCAAACCAGACGCTGTCGAACTACGATTGCGTGTGCGAGCAACACTTTGTGGTCGCCAGATGTATTTGCTTTGTTCCAACATGAACGAGAGAAAACCGCCAAGTTGTCCGGACCACCCACGGGCTCAGTGCGTCTTCAAAATCACACGGCCGCCTGATCGTTCGAACTTTCGTCTGCTCTTTCAAACTTGTCTGCTTTTTGTCGTCTGCTCGTTCAAACAAAATCGGCCCGTAGACCAAACTTTGACGCGGTGATTGCAATAAGAAGTAATTGCAGGCCTGAAAAGACTTAAGTAGGCTCGGTGTAAATAGTAGATACAAGATGTTGATCATTGGTACCGGTGGCCATCACCGACTTGTTACGCTTGGTCTGTTCCCGCTTCCGATTTTCAGTATCGACGTCGATCATCGCCGCTACCTTCTACACTTTTGCAGCACGAGCGACGTCGTGACCGAAAGTAGCTAGAAGAATATCATCATGGTTTTGGCGCCCATTCTGCGGCGTTCATGCGAATGAATCGCCGCACGTCAAATTATTTACAAAAAGTTTAACGGCGTAACGAGCCTTGATAATTTCGCTCAGGCGATTAAAGTGGTAAGACATTGCGATGACGACGTAGACTCGACAATTCCAACGCACAGACGCCGACAACGCGACATACGAATGGTTTGTTGACGCGGGAGGCGGTGCTTCTTGCCCGTACTCCATTGCGCATGCGTTCGAACTGTCGTCTGCTCTTTCAAACTTGGCTGCTTTTTGTCGTCAGCTCGTTCAAACGGCAGCGGCCCGTAAACAAAACGTTGACCCGGTAATTGCAATGAGAACTAATTGCAGGCCTCAAAACACTTTTGAAGGTTGGTTTGGGTAAGTAGGCTAAGTGTAAACAGATACAAGAAGATGTAGATTATTGTTACCAGTGGCCATCACCGACTTGTAATGCCCGATTCTACTTGCGGTTTTCAGTAACGACGTCCACCATCTTAGCTACGGTCCACGCTTTTGCAGTCCGAGCGACGTCGCGACTGAAAATAGCGAGCAGAATCTCATCGTGGGAGTCAGGCTTTAGCGTCCATTCTGCGGCGTCTACGTGAAATAAATCGCCGCACGTCACATTATTCACGAAAGTATTGCCTCGTTAGTTTTGCTGAAGCCGCTCAAGTAGTCAGACATTGTTAGCAGGACGTAAAATCAACGATTCCAACGCGAAAAAGAGCACGGGGACTCCCACCGACGCCGACAACAACGCAATTCAATGGTTTGTTTATGGGCGACGGCGGGTTTCTTGCCCACCATCCACCGCGCATGCGCGGCGCCGGTGGCGTCCGCTAGGGGCGCTCCGGTTTGTTTGTAAACATGAGTTGGTGTATATGTGCTGCAAAAATGCTTGTGCTTAAACAATTTGTGTACACCTAGTTACCTCGTTCGTAGAAATGCATATGCTTTGTTCAGTAATATGATAAAATTATTTGTCATTTTATTATGTGTTTATTTAGTTCTTTAAAAACAAAAATTCATGTGCGTGAATTATAGTCATGTTTGTTAAATAAACTCCCTCCTCAATCTTCGTTTGCTTGCAGTGTTTTTGTCATCGTGACTATTACTTTCCTTACCTTTCCATCTCAAAAGTTATCCTGCTGAGTGTAACAAGAATATGACGTGAAATATTGTTTTTCAAATGAAACAAGCTGGTTAATTAATGACACACATGATTTTTCCAAGGTGAAAGGGGCGTGCAAATTTTCTGCAAGCTTTTCTGTACTGCAGGTGATTATCGACCATTCCATTTAGCGCTCTCAGCGCGGCGCCATTTTGTTAGACCGCAGCACTCTCTCCACACATCCGGGAAGTTCAGTAGGCTCGGCGGGGTAAAACGAGAGAGAGGGCACGCGCCGACTCTGCTAGCAGACGACAAACCGGGAGGTCGCCGTTCTTCACCTTTGGGCTGTACCAGAGGGCTACCGAACATGGAACTTTACCTCGTGGCTGCCGTTATAAAGTGGTTCGCGTTCTTAGAATATTGTCACGCGCGTCGGCGAGCGACCGCGTGCGTGTCAAAGTGGTGAATGCGTTTGACTTTCGCGCGGAAAGTAGGTTGGATTCCAGTCAGTGGAATGTTCTTTTATTTATTATTTCAACAGTGCGTTCACGTGAGTTCGAGAACATTCTCGTCTGATCGAGTTTCGAACGTTCTAGTGGCCGAACCTCCTAGGCTAATTGTTCCAGAAGTCAACGCGAGTACATAAGGGGCTGCTCCGCGTGGCGATCTGCTGTCAGGTTGACCCCAGCGTACGATCCTCCTGTTACTCCGCCATCGACGCCCGCAACGCTCTACAGTTACCTTCTGTTTACTTTTATTTTGGGCACAAGTTCGCCCCATCAAACGTATAGTTTCTTCAGTTATCATCACCTGATTCATTGTCATTCGTGACAATATTTATGGCTACTACAAAATCAGCCCTTAGCGCTCTGTTGTTTTATTTCAGTAAATGATCAACTAGCGTATCTTTTTTTCTTCGTTACTTCAATAGCAGTGGAGTCAGTTGGCAACTCAACCTCTGCGTGTATTGCGCCAGGAGAGCACGTTTTTATTTATTACTCCAGACTTCCACTCATTGTCGCTAAAGGCCTACACCCATACGAACTTCGTATAGTAAAATAGCTACAGCAACCGGATTCGCTAGTCGCCGGAGCGACCGGCCACTCTGCACAATTTTTTTTTTTTCATTTCTTTTATTCGCACAGAAGTAACATTGCCTTTAGACTCGGTCAGTCTTTTGATCGAGCATATGATTATGCGATAACTTGCACATCAAAATCCGCGCATCTCCGCTTAAACGTTCCAAAATAACGCGAATTTAAACCGAGTTTAAACACCAGCCGGATGTTAGCTACGTCCACAGGGCGGAGCAGAGGAAGTGTGCGGTGAGAGGAGGAGGGAATTTTTCCTCTCTCCGTTCTTTCTAGTGGAACGGTCTATAGGATAAAGTGCACTTGCAGGCTTCTAGCTTTCCCGCAAATATTTTAACTTTAGGGTGAAGCGCACTTACACGTTTTTACCTTTCCCACATTGCTCAAAGCCGTATGGTGAAGCGCACTTTGGAGCTTCTAGCTTTCCCACGGAGCGTACGAATGTGGGGTGAAGCACACTTGCGGGCTTCTAGTCTTGCCACAATCCCCACAATCGTAGGTTCAAGCGCAGTTGCGGGATGCTCGCTTTCCTCAACTACAATATATTTATGGTTGACGCTCACTTACGGACTTCTCGCTTTTCCGCGGTTCAGAGTAACCAATGCCGGTAACTGGGCCTAGTTCAGTTCGACTCAAGCTTGATATCGTCCGTTTTGCAGAAACGCTGTGTTGAAGTGATGCGGTCTTCCATAAAGACCTCAGTTTTGAGCCTTCCGGACTAGTGCAATGTAGAGGATTAAATCAAACCTTTTTGGAGCCGATAAGAACCAGAATGCACAAATTGCAGCCAGACTTGTTGCCGAGGACAGGGTTGTGAAGTACTGAAAGGTCGTTTTTGAGTGCTTGGGTGGCTCCTAAGACTGGTTTAGAATGGATGGAGGTATTTCTGGGTTTTGGGATGCTATAGTCTGTAAGAGGCGTAATCCCCTTTTCCGTTGGTGCTCCTGTAGTGCCTCCATCAGCTGACCCAGAGGTCCAATATATTGCCGCGCGCAGACTTGCAGAAGGTTCTCGTTTATTCTTGCTGCGAAAATAGCTTCTATCGTTTATCCCTGCTTCTGTTGTTCTAGAAAGTGCGTGTTCATTCTCGCCCCGACCGCGCTACGCTCCAACCTTCCCCACCGAATCTTCGAGTTAGTGACTCACTCTAGATAAGATGCCGCCCGCTACCTTGTCGAGTCAGTCTCGCCATAGCGTTCGATCCTGCTGTTTCGTTGCCATCGACGCCTGCGACGCTATCCCTTTTCTGTTCTGTTATTTGGGCACAAGTTCGCCTCATTAAACGTTTAGTTTCTTTAGTTATTCTTCGCCTAATCATTTGTCATTCGTGACATTTTGGTGGAGGTGCGGGTTACCGCATGCTCGTGCGGCGTTCCCCTCCAAGGGCCCGCAGTGCAAGCCCGATTCTCGGCTCCGCGAGAAGCCCACTCAACGCGGAACCTGAAACTCGGACCAGCCGCCGCACCAAGGGAGAGGATCCTGAGTACGGTTTGCTGCTGGACAAGCCCAAGCCGAAGAAGACGACGATGGCCAACCAGTCGCAAGCCCCCGCCTCTTCTCTCTTCATCTACATGCGCGTCGCACCGCGGACGGCTGCCCCCTTCCACGGTGAACTTTAAGAAAACGTCGAAGACTGGATTGACCAGTAGGAACGCGTTGCCCGCCACAATGGCTGGACCGCCGAGCAGCGCCTGCACAACTTCTACTTTTTGCTTGAGGGGACCGCCAAGCACTGGTACGAAACCATAAGTCCTCTTTGACGTCGTGGGACGTTTTCAAGGCCGAACTGAAGGCTACATTTGTCAACCACCACCGCCGAGAAAGAGCCGAGGACCTACTGCGAACCAGGACCCAGGGCTCCAACGAGAGCGTCACCGGCTTCGTAGAGGACGTTCTGCGCCTGAGCGCCCGCGCCGACCCACGGGCTACTGACGAAAAGCAGCTACGAATCCTCATGCGCGGCGTGAGAGACGACATCTTTGGAGGCCTCGTCCGCAACCTGCCGGCAACCGTCGACGCCTTCGTCACCGAGGCTACAAACATCGAGCGCGCCCTCCAAGTGCGCGCTTCCCACTACCAGCGGCAGCCAAGCGTCACTGCCACCGGGCAGCTTAGCGGCGAACATGCGCCTGGTACGGACATCCGTGAGATTATCCGGCAGGTCGTCCGGGAGGAACTGCGAAGATTGCTGAAACCACCGGCAGTCCGACAAACATTTCCATCGCCGAGGCTATCCGAGAAGAAGTGCATCGGGCGCTCCAACCAGAGGTTCCCGTCACCACGGTGGCACCGGAGGAACCGATGTTGAGCTACGCCGCCATGGCCCGACGACCGCCGCAAGCTTCCCGGCAAGCCACGGCGCCGCCCCGAAGAGACGCCCCAACGCCGCTGTACCCCCGACGACAGGAAGATCAGGCGCACGTTCACCCAGAGCAACCTACGCCGAGGAAGACTGACGTCTGGAGGACGGCCGACGGACGCCCGCTGTGTTGCCACTGCGGGGAAGCTGACCATGTGTACCGCCAAAGCCCATACCGACGACTCGGGCTGCACGGATTCCACCCGAACGACCCGCGCCCCCGTTATGACTAACGACCTCGGGAGACTGACGAGTACCTGCGACGACCTCAGTCCCCGGGCCTGCGTCCCGCCGAGAGTTCCGATCGCCGTCGCCACGACGTCCAGCTTCGCCGATGCACCGACCCCGACGTGAAAGCCTGTCACCCCTCGCTCCTCGCCGGGGAAACTAGGCGCGGCAACGCCTGGAGGTGGAGTTGCCGAAGACGACCGACGCCAAGATCCTCCACGAACGTCGAAGGGCCCCCACTCGAACGCTACCAGAGATCGAAACGACGCTCCTGCAAAGGTGTCCAATAACCTAAACGTCGTCATCGACGGCCACGACGCATCAGCGCTCGTGGACACCGGAGCAGACTACTCAGTCTTGAGTGGGAGGCTCTCCCGCCGCCTTCAAAAAGTCACGATGCCGTGGGATGGACCTCAAATACGAACCGCCGGAGGGCACCTCATCACACCGGTCGGGAGATGCACTGCTCGCGTCGAGATCCAGGGTGAGACGTTCCCTGTCAAATTCGTCGTTCTGCAAGACTGTTCGAGGGACGTTATCCTCGGAATGGACTTCCTCTGCGAGTATGGCGCCGTCATCGACCTCGGAGCAAACCGGCTGTCGCTTCGAAAGCCTGCTCTACCACAGGAGGACCACAAAGCGACGTCATCCGCGGTACGAGTCCTCGCAAACCACGTGAACCTACCGCCGCGGTCAAGTATTTTCGTTCCCGTCGGGGTCGATGAAACTTTCTGTGGCGACTTTTTTGCTCGAAGGAAGCCTCAAGCAGTCCGTGGGCTTCACGGGTAGTCCTGGTGAAAAAGAAAGACGGGACTCTTCGGTTCTGCGTAGACTATCGCCGACTAAACGCCGTAACGAAAAAGGACGTCTACCCGCTGCCACGTAGTCGACGACACTCTAGACCGACTGCGCTATGCCGGATACTTTTCGTCGATGGACCTGAAGAGTGGGTACTGGCAGATCGAGGTCTACGAACGGGATCGTGAGAAGACTGCCTTCGTCACGCCGGACGGAGTGTACGAATTTAAAGTGATGCCGCTCGGACTGTGCACAGCACCGGCGACGTTCCAGCGCGTAATGGACACCGTTCTTTCCGGCTTGAAATGGCAAAGCTGCCTCGTCTATCTCGACGACGTCGTGGTATTGGCAAGCGACTTCGATGAGCACCTGAGACGTTTGCGAGCCGTGCTACAGGCTATCCAGAACGCCGTCAAAATGTCGGTTCGCTTACGGCGAGCTCAAATTCCTGGGCCATGTCGTGAGTGCTCAGGGTGTAAGCCCTGATCCTGCCAAGACATCCGCTGTTTCCGAATTTCCGAAGCCATCAGACAAGAAAGCCGTAAAAAAATTTCTTGGACTGTGCGCTTACTACAGACGTTTCGTTCGCGATTTTGCCAAGATTTCGGCACCGCTCACGCATCTGGCCAAGGACGACGTGAACTTCCATTGGGGGGGAACAAGAACAAGCGTTCAACGAACTGAAACGAACTGAAGGAAAGACTCCAGTCGCCCCCCATCCTCGGACACTTCGATCCATCAGCGGAAACGGAAGTTCACACGGACGCCAGCGACGCCGGGCTCGGCGCGGTACTCGTCCAAAGACAAGACGGAGCAGAGAGTGTGATCGCTTACGCAAGCCGGGCACTGTCCAAGGCAGAGAAAAATTACTCGACGACCGACAGGGAATGTCTCATGGGCAGGGTAGCACGGCAATGAGACGGACGTGCCTGAACCCGCTTCTTTTCCTGCTTCAGGTGCTTGCCTGCGGCTTCGCCCCGGAGTCGGATCGTGGCTCTTGGTACGTGCCAGCGCGTGTGAACTACACTGACTACGAGGAAAGATTTCTTGTGCCTGGCTCCGTCTACAGCGCTACCGGATTCGTCAGCGACCAGTGGTTTGCGGCGACGATGACTGCTCCTCGGACTTTGCCAGCCGCCTTATCGTCATCGACATCACCTGAGATACGAACCCACGCCCCCCGCCAGCTTTTCGTCAGCGGGCAGGGTAGCACGGCAATGAGACGGACGTGCCTGAACCCGCTTCTTTTCCTGCTTCAGGTGCTTGCCTGCGGCCTCGCCCCGGAGTCGGATCGTGGCTCTTGGTACGTGCCAGCGCGTGTGAACTACACTGACTACGAGGAAAGATTTCTTGTGCCTGGCTCCGTCTACAGCGCTACCGGATTCGTCAGCGACCAGTGGTTTGCGGCGACAATGACTGCTCCTCGGGCTTTGCCAGCCGCCTTATCGTCATCGACATCACCTGAGATACGAACCCACGCCCCCCGCCGGCTTTTCGTCAGTGGGCAGGGTAGCACGGCAATGAGACGGACGTGCCTGAACCCGCTTCTTTTCCTGCTTCAGGTTGGTGAGCCTTATTGCATTCCCACATTCAGGAGCAATCGTCTATGTCTTGTTGCGCTGCCCTGCCCAAAAGTGTTGTGTGCGAGTATTACGGGTTGCTTTGACACATTCTGTCTCTTAGTCTTACTCCTAAGTGGTGATGTCGAACTAAACCCCGGTCCCTCAATGCAAAAACAGCTCGCTGCAATTCTGGAGAACCAAAAAGGCGTTTCCGCTGATATAAGCTCAATGCAAGCAAAGCTTGAGACGCACATGGCCGATTCCAACAGGCGATTGGAGGTGATTGAATCCAGATTGAACGCGTTAACGGCGACTTCCCAAAAGGCAGAGCAGTGTGATAAGAACGTAAGGCAACTCCAGGATATTCTAGCGGCATTAACGGAAAAAGTTGACGACCTGGAAAACAGAGGAAGGCGAAATAATATAATCATCCACGGAATTGAAGAGTCTCAAGATGAAAATACAGAATCGCCGAAAGGACTGGTGCTTACCGAAATTTTTGAGAACAAGCTAGGACTTAAGGTTACCAGCGTCGAGCGTATTCACAGGATTGGGAGAGCTGATGGTCGCAGGCCACGACCTGTGATCTTGCGACTCTATGACTTTAATGAAAAACTAAACCTGCTCCGCAATTCACGTAGGCTGAAGGGTAAGAGTATTCCTATCCGAGGATTTTTCCCGTAGGGTTCAGCTTGTGCGTAGGCAACTCTGGGACAGTATAAAGGGCACACGTACATCAGATGATAAAGTCTTCTTACGGTACGACAAGTTATTTATAAATGGTGAAGCATTTACGTGGGATGAAACAACACAACGCCGAATTAAATTACAAAACTCTGCACCCGCACTACAGGGAAGCGCATAACTAGTTCCGCGGAAAAGGCTAAAGTTAAGAGCTAACCAGTCGAACCTCGATGTACTTCTAATCAACTGTCGGAGCATAAAAAACAAAATCGATGAGTTTGCAGAACTTGTATCAACAACAGAACCGTCCATTGTAATAGGTACCGAATCTTGGTTATCAGAGGCTATAAGTGACGCTGAGATCTTCCCTGAGCAGTATGTTGCCTATCGCAAAGATAGAAATACGCATGGAGGCGGCGTCTTTGTTGTGGTCTCCAGTGCCCTTCAGAGCTCGGAATTAAATGTATCCCGCCCAATTTGTGAATCTGTCTGGTGTAAAATTTATCTGTCCTCTGGAGAGACTCTAGCTGTTGGTTCATATTACCGGCCACCTGGATCAAACAATGAGTCACTAATGTACTTATCCGAAATACTATCCTCTATTGCAAGTGATTACCTAGTATTGGGGGGCGATTTTAACCTCCCTGATGTTACCTGGCGTGATGGCCAAGTTAGTGACTGCAACTCTTCAGTATTGTACTCCACATTTTCCCATCTTGTTTCAAGCTTTGGACTGATTCAACACGTTACGGAACCGACCCGAGCTGACTCGAGGCGCTCGAGCACGCTTGACCTTCTTTTTTGTAATTCCCAGACAGCTATATCCTCAGTCACCCACCTTCCAGGAATCAGTGATCATGACATAGTAACTGCAAGAGTGAAGTGCAAGCGTGTTATGGCGGTACGACCATGCCCACGGAAAGTACATTTTTATAACCAGGGAAACTGTGCTGATCTTGCAGATGAATTGTTCGACTTTTTTGCCGAATTTGAAATGAGCTCCTACGAGATGGATGTTGACAATTTGTGGAAACTCTTTAGGTTTAAGCTCATAGCTCTAATGGACACTTATATTCCGAACAAAGTAATTAGACCCAAGAAGCGAGACCACAAACCATGGATAGATAAAAATCTGCGCCGTTTATTACATAAGAAGCAACGTGCATATCTAACACATCGCAGAACGTCTAATGCAGCATCACTGGCAAGGTTACGTAACCTAGGGAAACTATTTAAAGTCAAACTAAAAATCGCTAAGAGGATTTTTCATAGCACTCTAAGTGACCGCCTAAAGAGAAGTCCCAAGGAATTCTGGAAGTTGGTAAAGAGCAACAAGAAGGACCAAGTTGGTATCCCGCCGATTGATGTATCTGGTCAGACCCTGCACGATGGCCAGGGGAAGGCAACTTGTTTCAGTAGTTACTTCCAGTCGGTATTTTCTCCATCTCCTGGCTCAAATGATTGTCCCGCTATGGCCCCTACCGCCACCCCATTACACGATATGAAGGAACTTGTGCTTAACTCTGATGGTCTAGTTAAACTTCTACAATTATTTAACCCCAATAAATCAACTGGTCCTGATGGCATACCAAATAGGGTTCTCAGAGAATGTTCAGGTGTGATTGCAATGTTTTTATATGTCTTGTTCACTAGATCACTCTCTGATTGTACTTTGCCTAGCGCTTGGAAAGAAGCATATGTAGTGCCCGTACATAAAAATGGTCCCAGAAACAAAGTAGAAAATTATAGGCCTATCTCGCTCCTTAGCACGTCCTCCAAACTGATGGAGCACGTCATTTACACCAGCATTGTACAGCATTTAAACGCTAACAATTTCTTCACCCCTTTCCAACATGGATTTCGCCCGGGATTGTCTTGCACAACCCAGATGGTAGAATTTTTTCACGAATTGGCACAAGCATATGACAAGGGCCTTCAGACAGACTGTATTTTTCTTGACTTTCGGAAGGCCTTTGATCTTTTACCACACAAATCTATTCTCCATAAATTATCAGCCCTCAAAATATCTCCTATCGTTTCTGGATGGCTCGTTGACTATCTTAGATCTAGGACTCAAGCAGTGGTAATTAACGGGAAATTGTCCGGTTCTACCCCAGTTACCTCCGGTGTGCCCCAGGGCTCCGTGTTGGGACCGCTTCTATTTTTGATATTTATTAATGACATTGTTGAAAACGTTTCATCTTCTATACGGTTGTATGCAGATGACTGTGTTATTTATCGCGCGGTAAGAGATTCCGATGAATGTGCTGCCCGCCAGGAGGACATCGATCGTATAGCGAGCTGGTGCTTCACTTGGGGAATGAAATTGAATGTAGCGAAATGTCACTTTGTGAGGTTCACGAAGAAACAAAAACCTGTAATTACCACGTACAATATAAACAGCATTGTAATCAACTTGTCACTCAAAGTAAAATACCTGGGCGTTTACTTCTCTCATAATCTTTCGTGGAATCACCACATAGAATATATGACAGCTAAGGCAAACCGGATGTTAGGTTTCATCAGGCGTAACTTTAAAGATTGCCCACGCGAAGTAAAAAATACCCTTTACCTCACGAACATCAGGCCTATTCTTGGATATGCCTCCGAGCTATGGGACCCTTACCAACAGTACCTCATCAACGACATAGAAAGTATTCAGAATAGGTCTGCCAGGTTCGTTCTTAACTCCTATAATTGGCGTCAAAGCGTGACCGCCTTAAAAGAGGAGCTCAAGTGGGAGCTTCTCCAAACTCGCCGTAAATGCCTTCGATTAAAACTACTACACGCGATCCATTACGAACTCTCTGGAATTCATAAAGGAACATACTTACTTGAACCATATTTCATTTCCCAAAGACGTGATCACTCGAGGAAAATTAGACCTTTCTCATCCAAAACTGACATTTTTAAACATTCTTTCTTCCCGAGCACTATTCAGAGCTGGAATGAATTACCGGAGGAATTAGTGTTAGAGAAAAACAACTCAAACATTTTTCAAGCTCTGCTTGGCCTTTAGCACTCAATGTATGCTGTCTTCGTTATGTGTTATTCCTTGTTACGTGTATATTGGTGCAACAATGAGCGCGTTTCTCTGCGTTACATTTTCGCAGGGCTGGTTTCATGTTGTTCTATGCCTTGCTGCAGGCTGCGAGTGCTTTTACTTAATGTTCTGTGACGCCCTTTGTTTTTCTTCTTTTTGCCCCTCCCCCTCTATAATGCCTTCACGGGCGCTGTGGGGTACATGTAATAAATAAATAATAAATAATAAAAGTCATCTGGGCGTTAACCAAGTTCCGCCCGTACCTGTACGGGATCCCGTTTCACGTTGTCACGGACCACGACGCTCTCTGTTGGCTCGCCAACCTCAAGGACCCGTCAGGACGCCTCACTCGCCGGAGTCTGCGACTCCAAGAATTCGACGTGACCATTGTGCATAAGTCTGGCCGCAAGCATAACAACACCGACTGTTTGTCTAGTGCCCCAGTCGAATCTCATCCCAAAATCACTGACGACGACGATGACGCCCGTTTTCTCAGCGCAGTGACAGATGTCGACATGGGAGCACTTCAACAAGACAACCCGGAACTTCGCGCCGTGATGGAACACCTCGAAGGTCAAGGAAGTTCAGTTCCGCGAGTCCTGGCCCGAGACTTGTCAAGCTTCATCCTGCGGCAAGGCGTACTCTTCAAGAAGAACTTCGGAACGAGCAACCCTGCCTGGCTGCTGGTTGTTCCGGCCAGCCTGCGAGAAGAAATCTTTCAAGCATGCCATGACGACCCGACGGCTGGACACCTTGGCTACAGCAGGACGCTCGCCCGGATTCGTGACAAGTACTACTGGCCGAGACTCCCGAAAACCGTCCATTTTTACACACGGTCGAGCCATGAGTGCCAACGACGTAAAAAGCCTCCGAAAAAGCCAGCAGGACTCCTGCATCCGATATCTGCCCCGACTACACCTTTCCAGCAGGTCGGAATGGATTTGCTTGGGCCGTTTCCAACATCGACGCAATGAAACCGGTGGATTATTGTCGCGACCGATTATCTTACACGATACGCCGAGACGAAAGCCCTTCCATCGGGAACAGCGGTGGAAGTCGCCAAGTTTTTCGCCGAGTCCATTCTCCTTCGACACGGCGCACCTGAAGTGCTGATCACAGATCGAGGGTCATCTTTCCTGGCACAGCTGACTCAAGAGGTACTTCGGCTCAGTCACACCAGCCATCGACGAACCACCGCTTATCACCCACAGACCAACGGGCTAACAGAGCGGCTGAACAAGACCATCGCCAACATGGTCTCCCCACTCTTAGAAACAAGGGTCAGTATAGTCCTCCCTAAAGGAAGGAACGCTCTTGACACATATGTTCCTTCAGAAAGGGAGAAACTTTCGTCCCTTAAGCGGGGGAGCAAAAGTTCCTCCGTCGACTGCATCTCATTATGGCGGCCACGAATCGAGCAAATCGAGCTCGATAAGGCTTAACGAGAACACTAAGTCTATTGTACGAAGTGAGAGGAGCGGCAAAAAAAAAAAAAAAACACAAAAAAAAACGTAACACGAGCTTTCCGCGAACTGTATTTATTTCCGAAGTTTCTTTACCCCTGCAGGTAAAGAAACTTATGTTTCGAAAGCATGCAGTCGCTCAGTCTTCTCATCGTCAGCACTGCGATGTTCAACGGAGACAACCGGCACCCAGTTCGCGCACTTTATGTCTTACCTTTGCTATTCTTTGAGCCACAACTCCTTCGTCAACTGTTGCGTCAACCGCACATCACGGAGGAGTGAAAATCATTCGCCCGCAAAACCAAAAGCCGCTCTCAAAAAAAAGAAAATCCGAAGCAACCTCTTGGCTTATCTCAGCACGGTAACACGAAATTATGGCGTAGCCGCGTAGTGTAAAAGGATGTGAAATCGCTTGCCACCAGAAGGCAGGGTTAAGTGAGTAATCGCGAGTAGCTAGGCTAGGTGGCGCTAGGTTAGCCCAATTCATGTTTAACGAAAAAGTATTTTTATTTTCTTACGTCACAATGGACCTTTTTCCAGTAAGCGTCTGCGCACGCGCACACCCTTTCCCTTGACCTTCACCGCCCTTTCGCCATTCTTGGGGGGCACTGTTTTGTTGCGACACTAATCTGTTCCTACGGGAGAAGGCGAGACCGGTTGCCCTCCATTTGTAGTAGGCGGCGAAACCGTCATGAGGCACTCCTAACTGGAAAAAGGTCCATTGCGTTTCTTTTTCTTCGGGAATCTCTAACACATGTCGACACGATATGCACACTATAAGCATCAGATGAACATACAATATTGAGCGCATACACAGGCATCGCACATACAAACATCAATACAACAGCACACTACCCCGATCACTACTCCCGAGCCCTGCGTTTCTGTCTTTTATACCGGTCGTTTTGAACGTACGGAAGTTTTCGGTGACTCCCTAAGCAATAAAAAATATTACGAACATATCCATTTTTTTCCAGCAATGTCATACATCTGGGACTATTTTTAATGGCTCAGGGGATGAATCTCTTATTAAAAAGAAAACGCTCGATCATGCCGTAATTATTTGAAAGCCAATAAGTCGAGCCGCTCCAATGTGGTTCCAAGCCATGAGTTTGTTTTCCCGCACGGCCCTTCGTAGCCAGTATTTATATTGTAGTGTTCGTTTTTATATTTGTGCTTTTCGCGCACGGCTGCAATTGCCGTCTTGAATTAATCTTTGTAGAACGGATATTCACGCAGCTGGAAGTGATGCTTCACGGGCAGAGAAATCGCTTTTCGATCAACTTGAATGCAGTCAAAGCCGCAACTTGCGGCAACTGTTAAGTGTACGGAGCTACGCCGTTGCGAGCTCGAAAACTTCTAGCGCTCATCCCAGCGCGCCACTTGGAGGGCAGTTTCTACAGGCACCGTAATATATTTAAACAGTAAAATAAAAGATAGCTTTTTTTTCGATTCACCTTTTTTATGCTAAACTTCCATTGTAAATATACGTACTTTCCGTCATAATTTCGTACTGTTCAGTCTTTTCCCCAGAGCGCAATCGCTCTCGGGGACCGACAGTCACATTGGCCACTGTACGATAGGAGCTTACCGTTCAGACCAGCGTTCCAACATGCCTATCCACACGTCGATCGACTGCACCTAATCACTCAAGTGGTTTTAAACCTTTTAATGTAAAGCGGAATGTCATCCTGCGACACCCCGCCCCCTCCGATCACGGCCCGACCAGCGGCATCAATGCCCGACAGTTTACGTTATCTCATCTTGTTGTTACACCACTGATACGCGAAGACACGGTCACATCGGCGATAATTCCAGTCTTCTGTTCACAACCCATAACACTGCCATCACGATGTCGCTGACACGCAGAAATACAGAACCACGTTGACGATGTTTCTGACACGCAGAAATACAGAATCACGTTGACGATGTTGCTGACACGCAGAAATACAGAATCACGTTGAACGCCGGTTGGCACTCGGCACGGGACAAGAGAACCGAACTCAGTACGGAAGGCACCCAGGCAGCCGGCAGGAAAACATGCCTGCCTTGGACGCAGTTCCCGCGATTTCCATAACGTCGAAAACGTCGACACAGTTCCTCGTGGTTTCGCTGCTGTACTGGCTGTACCGGCTGTACTTCCGCGCGTGCTCCGCAAATCGGAGATCAGTGCGGCCGTCTTACCCAGTGTATGTAGCGCTGCTGGCACTGCTCTGGAACTTCGCTGTTTCTAGCGGCTTCGTTAGCTCGTTTGATAAAATTAGTGGTAAAAACGTCAATGCAAGCGACATATTCTGCACGTTTGGACTAGAAGACGGAATTACAGGCGGCCTTCGCTGCCGCTGAAGCTCAATCAATTCAACATTAATTATTAAACAACGTGCGCGATGTGCTCGAAAACGAAACCGAAAGAAGATGAGTCGGGAGGGCGAAAGCTTTCTCCCGTCTGCCTGGAGAAGGAGGAAAACGTCTCGGTAAATAATAAGGACTTTAATTTCCCTGTCATCGGTCTGGGTTTGTTTATGTGTGTTTTGGTAAATAAAAAAAAATAAAAAACTTTACGAAAAAAAAAAAAAACCCGCTCCTTTGGGGATTGAACCTTTGAACACTTGGTCAGTAGCGCGATATTTTACCGCTGCGCCAACTGAACTTTTTTTTTTTATTTATTACATGGAAATATTAGACAACAGCAAGACAAAAGCATGGTAAGGTTATCACATCCCAATTTCCATTACATATAATTCTCTATCTTATACTCTCATAGGCTCATTGTCGTGAATAAACAGAAGGAACAGAAAGGAATATTAAATAAATACAAAATGCACGTGCTAAAAGTCAGGTAGATTAATGCATCGATCAAAAAGAACATACCAATCTGGCCGCTCGTCAAGGTAGTTAAATACATTTTGTACATGCGTTAGGGTTTCAATAAATTTTGATTTGGTAGATCGGGGAGGGTCCGCATTCCTGTCAATCATTCTTGTATTCCAGAGGCTATGCAACCCCATTGATGTAAACAGATCGTAAGGAAAACTATCATTCAATTTTAAGGGCAAAAAACGGCTTGTGTAAGCATTGATATTCAAGTCTTTTTTCAGTGTCCTTTGTAGGACATCCCAGAAAAGGTAAGCATCAGTGCAGAAAATAAAACAATGCTCTATAGTTTCCGGTTGGTTACAAAGGCGGCAATTGATTGACCACGGAACAAAAATTCCACGTTCGCGAAGCCAGGGTTTTACAGGTAACGTCGAAGTATGGAGCTTAAAGAAGAATGACTTTGCTGTAGGCGAGACATGTAGTTTTCGGACACGTCTGAGGACATCTTTTCAAGGGCCTTTACTATATATGCTTCGATACAAAGGTTCAGGGAACGTTATGTCAATGAGATCAGCATATAAGACTTTGCGTGAAACCGTAAATAAATGCTCCAAAGAAAAACGAGCTGTTAGAAACTCAATCGCGCTCACTACTTCTTTGTGGTACCCCACGGGACGTGATGTGCTTGCGGGTATCGTCGTAACCACCAAATAAGGTAATGCACTCGCGAGTTCCGTCTGTAAGTAAGGGCGAAGTAAATGATGAGGTGCAGTTTTGAAGAATAAAAATCGAGATATTACTTGCTTTAGAAAGATGTGTATGAGTCCGAGACCGCCGACATCGATGGGGCGAAAGAGGTTATCACGTCTTGTAGGTTCCCAATTGGAACTCCATATAAAAGTAGCAAACACTCTGTGGAATTTCTGAATATGGCTTCTGCTACAGCAAATCACTTGAAGTATATACCAAAGTTTGGCGGCGAGAAACATATTACAGGCCTTAGCTCGCCCGAAAACTGACCACTGGTTGGATTTCATCTTGTAAGCTTGACATTTGATTTTTGACACCCGTTCAGTCCAGTAATGACCATTGTTACGAATACTGTTAAGAGGAACTCCTAAGTACTGAGGAGCAATGCAGCTCCACGATATTTCAGCATACTCTGAAGGTGTTGTGGCCCATTGCCCGCACCAGAAACCTACGCTTTTCTCCTTATTAAGGAGTGCGCCGGTTGCGTCACAGAAGTTTTGTGTTATTGTAAGGACATTGTCGACGCTGCGTTTATCGGCACAAAAGAAAGCTATATCGTCTGCATATGCCAATACTTTAACTTCAGAAGAGTAGAGACGGAAACCTTCCACGGTAGGGCTGTTAAGTACACTTAAACAGAGGGGTTCTAAATAAAGCGAAAATAAAAGCGGTGATAGCGGACATGCTTGTTTGACGGACGATTCCAGACTAATTCGATTTGAAAGTGAACCGCTAACTATGAGCCTGGTGGCACAGTTACGGTAACATAACCTAAGACCCTTTAAAAGAGTTGGTCCTGGGTTTACATGACGTAAAATAGCAAACAGGAAAGCATGGGACACGCGATCAAATGCCTTAGCCAAGTCTACTTGAACCATGGCGACTTGACCGGCATGAAGAACGCAGCTTTCTATCACTGAACGCGCAACGTGGATGTTAGTTTGTATACGTCTCCCCCTAATCCCACAGGTTTGGTGGTCTCCAACAACAGATGACGTGACACACTGTAATCGTTTTGTCAAAATTTTAGCAAAAATTTTGTAATCTACGTTGCATAAACTAATTGGTCGATAGCCTTCAATGCGCTGTAATTTGTCTGGGTCTTGACTTTTAGGGATCAACACGGTATGGCTCTCATAAAATGACGGCGGTAAAGTTCCCATCTCATACGCCTCCAAAAACACCTCAAGTAGGAAAGGACATAGCAAGTTCTTGTATGTCTTGTAAAACTCTGCAGGGAGCCCATCAGGTCCTGGTGTTTTAGAATTTGGCAACTCGTCTACCGCGCATCGAACTTATTCCAATGTTACTGGTCCACTGAGGAGATCTTGCTGAAGCTGCTTTACCTCGGGCATTAAAGAAACTAAGTTTTTTGCCAACTGGATGTCTAAATGTTGCGTTTTCCCAAAGAGACTTTTGTAATGCAACTCAAATGCCTTCATGATGACTTCTTCGTTGTCTGAGAGTGTCCCATTACATTCTAAAACTCCAATTTTCTTTGAAAGGCCGTTACGCCTCTCATCATCGAGTGCACGACGCGTGGGTGTCTCTGAGGACAAGAAACGCCTACACCGGGACCGTACTAGTGCACCGTCTAAACGAATGTGCTCGTATTGCTGTAGCTGACATTTTACGCGAAGAATGTCTTCTTGGAACATACCAGGTGTTTCGCACTCCAACTCGTGAAGCATACATAGATTTTTCCAAAGTGTAGCTTCTTCCTTCTTTCCATGAAAGGATGCAATGCACGCGCATTCGATTGCTTCATTCTTAACTTCCTGCTTGACAAAGCCCCACTGAGCATATATGCCAAATTTCTGATTCGTTGACACGTGATTAAAACATTCGCGGACACGTTTCTGAAAGTCTTGGTTGTCTAGCAGTCTTGTATTTAGTTTCCATAAACCCCAATTTGGTTGTGCCTTTCGCGGTGTGTCTGTTCCAATACGGATCTTTACAAGGCAGTGGTCCGAAAAAGAAACTGGTTTTACGTCATAAGCAGTCACGTCTGAAATAAGCGAGCTTGAGACGTAAATACGATCGAGTCTCGCATTACTTGTAGCATGAAGGTGAGTGAATCGGAGAGTAGTATTTTGGGAAGCTCCGACGTCAAAAAGGTGATAGTCGAATACAAGAGTGTTTAGTATGTCGGAACTTCTATCGGGCCTCGCCGAAGGCACTGACCTGTCTTTTATGCTACACACACAGTTGAAATCCCCAAATAAAACAGTATGTTTGTCGGTGCTGAGAAATGGGATCAGGCTTTCAAAAAAAGAACGACGCTGTCTAACGTCATTATAGGCATATATGCAAATTAATCGCCAGTAGGTACCGTATAAAAGAAAATCGCAACATATGAACCTTCCCTTATCGTCGACAGTGTGAAAAAGTGATGAATACCCCAAGTTCTTGTTCAAAAACAAAAAACACCCTCCCGACAAGCCATCAGCATGACTGACGCATACCTCGTAATGAGAGAGGAAGGGGTCCAGTGCACGAGCAGTATCCTCGTCAGACGATATCTTTGTCTCTTGAACAGCAACAAAGTCAAGATGTTCCTTTAACAGGAGCTTGTACAATTGAGATTGCCGTGCACTTGAACACAGTCCTCTCACGTTAATGGTAGCGAAGCTGAGGGGAGATGTCAGGAAGGTTTTTAGTTAGGGTGGGAGCACATCGTCATCGTTCCTCACGTCCAGAGCTTCAGATTGCGACGTCTTGTTGCAGAGGAACTCTCGCACCGCAGATGGCTTGCGTTTCACCTCACTTCCCTCGTCGTTCTTGTTCTCGGCAATAATACCTGAGGCGGAGGGCTGCGCATTACTTGTCGTCGTAGGAGCAGGTCGTTTCACCGATGTGCCAGTGGACGTCGTGGCGCGTTCGCGTCGGGCAATTGCTTACTGACACGGTAACTCAGGTGGTGCGTTCAGGGATGGAAACTCGCTATCCGACCAATCTCTCTTCGTTTCCGTGACATACTCGGCTGGTGTTGACAGTCCTGGCAAGGTGCTGGCAGACTCGGGGTCAGAGCGAAGTACTTCTGATCGCTGTGTAGACGTTTCCGACTCGGTTCTTTGTGTCTTGATAAGGGAAGAGGCGATGTCCCCTGTGGCATCAACGACTTCGCTGATGTCCATAAGATGATCGTGGACAAAATCGTCTGTTGGGCTACTCGACTGCCTCAGCTTGTCTGCGTAGGTGGTGACGCACTCACTTGCGTCGTGTCCGTAGCGTCGGCACTCGCCGCATCTCGGGACTCTGCACTCACGACGGATGTGACCAATTCTGTTACACCGAAGACACAGAGGTGGCCGACCAGGGATGAGCACCAGGCTTCGACAGCCGAAGACCGTGAGCTGATGTGGAATATTCGTTGCATTCATTCCTTCTCTAAGTGTCAGGGTCACCTCTTTGTTGAGCGTTTCCATTTGCTCCATTCCAGAGCACTCCATTTTTCTCGTACAATGGAACGAACCGTGCCAAAAGGCGCCAATGCCTCTTCGATTCTCTGGTTTTCCATGTGTACAGGTAACCAGAGAAGTTTCAGCTTCACATCTCTGGTGTCGGGATCGATTATGAGGCATCTGCATCCCTTCACGGTAAGCTCCATTTTGTTTACAACCTTAGTTTTACTTAAGGCGTTTGCGCACGTTACCATCCAGACATGGCTCATCTGAAATTGGCCTATTCCGATGATATCTTGGGCGTCGACCACATCGTAAGGCGTCACGGAAGTCTGGGGCTCGGTAGGGTCGTGCGGCGAGATCGCCATGAAGAAACACGGAGTTCAGGCTCAAGTTACCAGTGGGTAGACGAGGTAGCACGGTCCGGTATTCATTGGTCAACATTTCAGTAGTACTGGCCGAAGCCTCAGCGGTTCCCCGGCCGGTGGCCGGTATGTTTTCCTTGGAGAACATCGAAAACACGACCGTTCTCAGCGGCGTCTTCTTCTTTCTCCCTGCGCCAACTGAATGAGGGGAAACTCGACCTTCTCCTTTCCTCTGAACTTCTGTTCCTCCCTTCTCTGGGCAACTTGTTCGCAACAAGGAGGAACAGTCGCTGTTGCTGCCTTTCTCTTCCTTTTTTTTCTTAGAGTGCATGTACGTCGACGTGGAGCACAAGACGTGGGACGAGGTGTTGCCGTACGTTACATTTGCGTACAACAAAGCGGTACAAGAAACCACGGGAATGACGCCTTTCCAACTGGTACACGGCCGGACGGTTACCACAACGCTGGACGCCATGCTGCCTCACGTGCCAACCGCTGATGACGACGACGCTCAACTGATCTCTCAACGCGCGGAGGAAGCTCGTCAACTGGCAAGAATCAAGATTCAAGAGTAACAGCGAGTCTACGCACGCCGGTATAACCTTCGTCGCCGGGACTTCCACTTTCAAGCCGGAGACCGGGTGTGGGTGTGGACACCGATCCGCCGCCGTGGTCTCAGCGAGAAGCTTCTGAAGCGCTACTTTGGACCCTACAAAGTGCTTCGTCGACTCGGGAATCTGAACTACGAGGTGATGCCCGATGGAACGCGGACTTCATCACGCCACCCTCCACGATCAGAAGTCGTCCACGTCGTGCGCATGAAGCCGTATTACGCTCGATAGGACTGAGGACCTTATGTGTTCCAAATGACTTTAGTTTACCGTTATTTCTGTTTGCTTTGTTTTCGGTTCGTGCTGCATCGGGACGATGCGCTTTTAAAGGGGGGGGGGGGGGGGGGGGGATAATGCCGCGCGCAGACTTGCAGAAGGTTCTCGTTTATTCTTGCTGCGAACATAACTTCTATCTTTTATTCTTGCTTCTGTTGTTCTACAAAGTGCATGTTCATTCTCGCCCCGTCCGCGCTACGCTCCAACCTTTCCCGCCGAATCTTCGAGATAGTGACTCACTCTAGATAAGAGGCCGCCCGCGACCTTGTCGAGTCATCTCGCCTTAGCGTCGTTCGATCCTGCTGTTTCGCCGCCATCGACGCCTGCGACGCTATCTTTTTTCTGTTCTGTTATTTGGGCACAAGTTCACCTCATTAAAAGTTTAGTTTCTTTAGTTATTCTTCGCCTCATCATTTGTCATTCCTGACAATATAGTGCAGGTTACGATTCGGGGTACCTCCTCGCACCCGGATCGAGGGTGTCGCCTCCTGGAAGGCCTGGGGATGTACTGGTGGAGCAGATTTCTAAGATCAGTCTAATGGGCTGCTAAGAAGTTATCCCATACGACGAATCATGCAGAGCCCTTTGAAGGCTGAGGTCTAAGGCTTGCAACGAGATCAGATAGGTAGGTGGTCGCTTGCCACTGTGGGTGTGCGCTCGCCATACCCCTCGGCTTGGGGAGCTTCACGTTAACCCTTAGGTCTCAGGCCCGAGCCCGCTGTACTCGTCATAATTTTGCACCAATGACGCCGATAACGAGTCCATCTTGTCCAGTCCAGAATCATTTCAAAATCGCCTGATGGCTTCTTATCTAATTCCAGTTCGTGAACTTTAACAGCAGAGGGACGTGAAATTCATTTTCTTTTTTTTGTTTAGAGTGCATTTTGTCTGGCAATGGGTATCTAAAAATGATGCCTGCGATAGTGTTTAAGTAAAGCGGCTCGAAAACAGGCTTTTTGTGTGGTGCCACTGATTTCATCAAATGACATTTCCCCGACAGTTCGTTTCATCAACGCTGTGACGTTTTATCAACAGATTGTTTTATAGAAGTTCGCTCATCGACTTATCTTGCTATGTTTCGTCGACAACATTTTTGTTTGGTTAGGGTTGCGCTGGTTTGTTGGTGAGCAAGAGTACAAGTACATTCACAGGTCAGGACCACCCTTACACGCTGCTGCGAAGCGGCATGAACGGGTGGGCTGGGTGGGTCCACATTTTTGTAATGAACTGCTGGAGACTGTCGCCGCAAAGCGTCGATGGAACTTCACAGCACGGTGTGGTAGTATCGATGAAACAATCAGTGTTAATGAAACGAGTGGTAAAAAGCTGAGGAAACGTGTGTCGATGAAACTACAAAAACCCTTCTTTCTGATGGCTCAATGGAAGGTCTGACAATGAGGACTGCGAAGTTGCCTCCAAGAAGCTCAATATAATTTTTTTACACGAGTCTGTTTTTGCCAAGGTAGACCAAAATGTGATGGCAGACTCTGAAGAGCTCGTTCGCGGCTACGGCCTGGTATAATGCAGAGAAAAACATACATCAGAAATGGAATTAGGCGGTTCGAGCTGTTGCTTGATTCAAACATTGTTGATTTTATTGTTATAAAGACAAACCATTCTGCCACTTGCATTCGGACCAAGATGAGGACATCCGAGTATTCCGTGTGTTTTCAATTTTTTTATTTAAACAAATATTTCGCATATAAAAAAGTCACAATTCATGAAGTTGGAAGCTGCCCTTGCAATCAATTTTTATTGACATACTTTTTATATTTTACAAATTATTAAAGCAATGCTGCGATCCAATATTGTGGACAAATTTTCCATCTTAAGTTAATTGGAACAGTTGGTGCGGGCTTACCGGTAATACCTCAGTCCGCGACGCGAGTGGGGGTACACGCGTCACGTACCCGGGTTTCAAAGCATAAACATACGACTGACAGGGCCTCTGAGGGCAAGCAGAATGTTCGGAAGCATTTGAGAGAACCAAATTTGCTTCCCTCAAATTCTCTGATATTTTGTTTTCCAAAAGAAGACATCAGCTTCTTAACGTCCAAAACAACATCAATTAAATGTCTGTAACATACGCATCACTGGCTTTATCATTTGTGTGCCACATGGATGTAACAGCTCATTATTGCGAACGGGGGTGCTATCGCAGCCATAGATTGCCGTGCAGCTGATTCCGATGCAGAAACTTGACAAGGACGCGACGTTTGACAGATGAATACATACTGCTTCGAAGGCGTCGCTTCAGTAGACAGACTATTTATCAACGCCAGCAAAGATACGGTCGAAATCGGGTGAAGACACATACTGTGTTCGCGGTTCACTTATGTTCCTCCCGCACAGTCCACTACACTCATAAAGAAGAGTTTGGGGACCGCTGCATTTTAACGTCGCTTTACGAAAACCACTGCGAAGAAAGGCCGATGTCGTCACGATGTTGAGGCCCAACCTGAGGGAGAGAAGCAGACGGCGTTCGACATTTGTACGATGCTAGGCCTTACTCCCGCATCGAACTTTTCGATGGCAATGCTATCGCTGGATTCTCACGCTGTCGCGCAGAACCTTCAGCGAATAAAAGTGGACGCGGTTACAACTTAGCGACGTATGCTCGGGTAAGTGACAAGCCGCATTAAAAAACCGAATAATTGCTGCAAGATACTGGAGTCGGAGAAAATCTGCCCGGAAGCCATGTTGAAAATATTTCTTTTCCAGAACAAGATTGGTTCGGGCAGGTCGTGACGTCACGGAAACACCGGACGCGATTGGTGGCGGAGGAATGCAAGATTCCCTTTGGAGGGGCATTTGCCGCTACCTTCTTGACTTGTAACCGACTATAGCAAAGATGCCTAGATCGCGTTCGCGCACCCCACGAGAGCGATGGGCTACTCATGACAGCAGGTGTCTGAGCTGTCTTGAGATGCGAACGGTACGCTGGAGCCAGGTTTACCGCACGGCTGTCTTTATCAAGGTTAAGAGAATTCGGATGCTCGTGCGGCGGGAGACGGGGGTTCCTGCGAGTGTGAGCTCGATACACTCCTTCTCCGCTTATTTGGCTGGTGTGCGGTGATCGCTGTGAATAACAATAAACTCTGCCTTTTCCGGGGCGCGAGCTAGGCCACGGTGTAAGATAATACTCTTTAGGTGAAGACAGCGCGCTCCTCGCGCAGTGCAGACAAAGTTCGCTTTTCACTCTCTCTCTTTCTCTCTCTCACTATGGTTTCAAGCGGCGCCTGCAGATGACTCGTCGACCCGTGGGGACGGCAAAGACGGCTCGTGCCGCCTCATGCTCCACACAGCGAGGTTGTCGCTCGTGCAGAAAGACCGCGGTGTACCGGGGTGTCATGGCAACGAGATCATTTTTTTTTCGCTCTCGGACAGTTTCGCCGTTTGGCCGCCGGCGACACTGTCAGCCGCGGGCACGGTGGCCGCGGAATAATGCAGCCTTTCGGATGCCCGTCGAACGAACACTATCTGATTCCTCGCGCCGCGCGTTCAGCCCCGCCGTGTCCTCACCTAAAGAGTGTATCTTACACCGTGAGCTAGGCTAACAGACTGGGCGTAGTTGTGTACTATGTCTAGTCCGGCTTGAATGGTATCTATCTGATAACCGGGCGACCTAAAGGGGCTCCACAACGTAATATCGTCAAACATGGTTAAAATCGCGCACAAAGAGACGAGGACAAACTCGTTTGTCCTCGTCTCTTTGTGCGCGATTTTAACCATGTTCAACGCTTACCAACTCGCCCAACTTACTACTCTTCTACATGTAATATCGTCAGCGTAGATCGCATGTTCTAGGTCGGGCACTTCGCCAAGGCGAGATGGAAGGCCGGCGAGGACGACATTAAATAGTACTTGGGACAGAGCAGATCCTTGTGGGACGCCCACTCGGTTGTAATGGGTAAGTCCGTGAGCTCTGCCGATGTGAACCGCGAAAGTGCGATCCTCGAGGAAGGCAGGAATGAAGTTGTCTGCTCGACTGTGGATACCAAGCTGTTGTGCCATAGAGAGTACGGAAGAGTACGGAAGAGTACGGAACGCTGTCAAATGCCTTCCGGACGTCAAGCCCGGCCACGATGCGAAGATATGGTGATGACGCGGAAAGCGTATCATGCTGGAGCCTGTACATACCGTCCTGAGTGGAGAGTCCAGAGCGAAACCCGCACTGCGTTGGGCTGAGAAGCTGGTGGCGTTCGAGTCACCACTGCAAGCGGTTGTTGAGCATGCTGTCGACCGTTTTGCAGAGACACGGTATAAGAGATAGCGGGCGTAGATTTGCGAGGGATATGGGCTGTTTGCCGGTTTTGGGGGTGGGACGAACTGTTGAGTGTCACCACTCTTGGAGGGATGCACACAGAGTCCCACACCTTGTTGATCTCTGCAAGTGCGGTTTCCTTGAGTGCCGTAGGGAGGTTCCAAAGTTCCCCGACGGCGATGTTGTTGGGGCCAGGTGCTATGCCGGTGCTAGCCTTGTCGAGGGCGGCCTCGAGCTCGTGGAGGGTGAACGGCTGGAGTCCATCCCGATTGGCACGGGAACAGGGTGAACGCGAGTGTAGCTTCCAGAGTCGTGTTGCGCTGGTTGCGAAAAAAAAGACGTTCCGAGGCCCGTTCTGCTAGCTCCTCGGGGGTGACACCTTTACGAAGGGCAACAGGGGCGGTAGGTCTCCTAGGTTTGCGGTCCCCGAGGAGAGAACGGAAGAGTCTCCAAACTATGATAAGATGGCTATTGCCAAAGATGGAGCTGCATAGGGAAGTCCAGCGGTCGGAAATGAGTTCCAAAGTGTAGCATGAAATGGCCTCTTGGAGTTTACGTAAAGTTTTGAGGAGTCGGCGTGGTCTGCGAGAGCGGCGGTAATGGGCCAGCAGGCTAATACGGCGGTTCCAGAGAGTAAGTAAATGCGCGTCAGGTGCTGCGTCGTCGTCCGGTACGGCTAGCCGCTTTGTGGCAGATTTGTGGGCGAACTGAATTGATTGTATGATGTCGGAAAAGCCAGCAAGTTCCATGGCAAAAGTAAGAACTGCTCTGAACTTGTATCACTTAGTGAAGAACGTGTCGTGCTGGGCGCGGCGGTGAGATAGGGTTGTGGATGGGAAGTCATAGTGTAAAGTAATGTGGATGTGATCACTGCCGACGTGGTCGACGGTGACCTGCCATCTCCAGCGTCGAGGGAACCGAGCACAGGTATGGTCGGGGTAAGTGTCCTGCTGTCGGGAGGTTTGGCCGATACGTGTGGGGGTGTCCGGGATGCTGAGGAGCCAAAGTTTCAGCTCCTTGACGTCCGCAAGAAGCGGTGTGTAGCGGGGAAGGTCAATATCGTAGCCCCATGCCATGTGTTTGGCATTAAAATCACCGCATACGAGAACGTCATCTTTTGGATAAAGACGGGCGAAGTGCATAACAAAGGCGATGTTTATCGGCTGCCTTTCCTGCGGTTTAGCGACGTGTTTTGGGTTACATAGACAGAGAAGAGAAGAACGGGTCGTTGCGAAGTGAGGAGTAGGTGGCAACCCGTAACGCTGGTCATCGTAGAGCACTACTGTGAGATGTCGAGAGGAGTGAAGAATATTGATCGGTGAATGTACAGGGCGGAACGAATTCGAGGAAAGGAGGCACTATACTCAATGTCCGGAGCAAGTCCATCGTACTGTGGCAAAGCAGGGAGGGGGTCGTTGATTTCCTATAAAGCGAACGCAGCCGGCGTGTGAGATGACGAGTGAAGTTGAAATTTTTCGATGAGGTCTGCCTTCTTGCGCCAAAGCAAGCGACAGTTCCACTGAAGAATCGTGGGGGCGCTAGCCATGCTTGGGTAATGATAGTTGGGGTGGGGGGGGGGGGGGGGGCACCGAACGGAATGATGCCCTGCATCGTGAGGCGCTCGATTACTGCACGGGTGCGGGTAACCACGAGAGTAGAAAGTAAGTTTTCTATGGCCACAAGTTGTTGCGTGGTTGCCAGCATTTGTTTCGTGAGAAGGGCGATTTGTTGTTGCAAGCCGGTAAATTCTACCCCTGCTGGAAGTGGGGCGGGCGTCTCATGAGTGGTGTTGGCATCTCTCACTGCTTCCGTGAAGGTGGACGGACGAGGCTTCGATGTTGGGACCTGCGTGCGGTTTGCCGTGGTGCTACCAGCCGGCACTCGGGGTTTGGTGGTGAGCACCGGATGGGAGTCAGTCTTCTGCGTCGCAGACCTCGGTGCAGCGATTGGGACTGAGCGCAGCTGGCTGCACAGCTGACTGAGCGGGAGCTAGGGTTTCGGGTACGACTGCTGGTGTTGCCGGCTCCTCCTTGGAAGTTGATGAAGGCGACTGACGACGCTGCGTTCTGCCGCGGTCTCGCTGCGCCATTGCGAGTTAAATTTTTTTTACTTTTAGGTGAGGATCGGGCTATGGCGAGAGGCGCTCCGCCGCGATTTTGGCTCTTGGGATGGGCAGAAGAGGAAGCGTCCACGTCGTGCTTGGGAGAGCCGCATGTAAAGCAGCGGGCTTGGGTACTGTTGGGGCACTGGGCACTGCAGTGCCCGATGCGGTGGCACGTGTCACATACTTGAGTCTGACGACAGAAGGGGTGCACCCGCACTTTGAACGAGCCCAGTCCTACGCCGAACGGGAGGCTGGTGCCGTGTAATGTAATGAGTGCCGACTCAGAGTTTCCGAGCGGACGGGCCTGGATGATAGCACAAGTCCGGCAATTAAGATTTCTCAAGAGTTGCGGGGAATCCAGCCCGCCAGCGTTTTTTATAAATCCGCGAATATGGCCGCGGTACGAGGGCCACGGGCGTGTGGCCCTCGTAGGCTTGTACGAAGATCTGCTGAGTGCCGATCGGGATGTGTGTTACCTTGGGTAAGACATGGCCACTTCAGATGAAGTGGCGTCGACAGCGAGTTGATTACTGGGGTCGAAGTACTTCACTTGGTATGGGGCTGCAATGGTGTAGGAAACCGGAGGCCTATCTGCGCAGCAATTGTGGCGTCAATGGCAAGAAAGGCCGCGTCCATGGTACGGCATGGCTCGGTCAGCCGTAGAATGATAGTGTCGGAGAACTCACTGCGGAGCGACGCTGTTGGGCCCGTTTGCTCGAAGCGTTAACCGCGGCTAAAGTTAGCCGCACTACTTAGGAGAGGAATTTTGAAATCACGTGACTGGGTTGGTAGGGATGCGGGGAAACATAGCGGTGCCCCGGTGAGTGAGTGCCGCTCGCTTTAAAACTAATATGTCGTTGTAGCACCAATATCGGGCGCGTTAGTCAGCAACGAATGGTGCAGGAAGATTTCGCTTTGCCTTACATCACTTAAATCGCAAAGCATGAGCAATGACCTCGCCGCATATTTTAGATAGTCTTTCGATTCTGGCCATTCCTACACCTAAATGAACGCGATAATTGTCGGCAAGGCAACGTCTTTAAAAAGTGGATTGCCTTGACTCAATCGGCCGGGTATTGATAGCACTCAAAAGCAGACAGCGTCCCAATAACTACGTAAGCGAGAGACAGTGTGCCAACCGTCCTCAAGGGGGGACGGGCTAGGGTTCGAGCGACGTTGGATGCACCGGGGTGAGGCGGTGGGCTCAGCCGCGGCGGCGCCGGAACAAAAAATGACCGAGCACGCGTCGTTCCATCGGTGGCAGTGCTGATATGGTTGAGGGGCGGAAACTTGCCTTCGAGATCATCGTTGCTGAGGATGGAGAATGAATTGTGAGAAACGATGGCAGGTTTATTTCACGCGGAAACGAATGTCTCGTCAAAAAGCGACGTGATGACGTGGGTGACTGCACCGGCATTGGGCGGTGCGCTCTGAGGTAGGCTTAACACGGCGGGAGTAGCCGACGTTGCCTCGGTGGATTGTGAATCCATTTCGTCAGGCAGAGGAAAGTCCTGAGGGCCATTGAGTGCGTCAATGATCGTCGTGGGGTCGTGACGGGCGTGTGGTCCGAAGCCCAGGCGTACGAAGGGGCGAAAATAAAAAAAAATAAAAATACAAAAGTTGCCGGAGCTGAAGCGACCCAGATAGCAAGATATGGAGTCTTCTTCTTTTCCCTACGAGGGGAGAAAAACGCGCGTGTGTTTCATTAATCATAAACATGAGGGATGTGTTCTAAGCGTCCATAGGAAGTATTCACTGGCGGCCATAGCTGTGTGCACGACTGTTGAGCGCGTGCTGATGGCGAGTTTCCAGAGTTCTTTTGTAACGTACATTCCGCACCCTCACGATTGCCAGTCTTAGCAGCCTATTAATATGGACGCGTTCAGAGCATGCGCTCTAGACATCACCCACAAATATGGCGCCCAGTGAATACTCCTTATACGCGCGAAGTACAAAAATGGTTGCACCACCTTTTTAGGCGTGAATGGAGGAGAACGACGTGACTTTCGCCGCGTGCGCTCGCGCACACCAGCGGCTGCTGGCTCGTCAACAGATTGGGTGCCACTAGAGCCCTAGGCGCCACTTATTATGGGGACTAAATTGTTTGGTTCAGTATCCCTTTAAAGTGCTCCGCGCGAGCGCGCGGGGCACGAAAACGTCTCGTACTCCGCGTGTTCATGCAGGACGCTCTATCCACCGAGCATCTTCGAGTGGAAGCTGACTTGTTAAGGCCCATACACTCGCAGCTGCGTTTTTAAGCGTAGCTACTGCGAGAAACCGGGACACCCGTTTTTTTGTATGTTGCGTGTTGAGTTGCGCCTTTACAACGGACCCTTAAGTTTTTTATTCCTCTTATTCTCTTTAATTCACTTCATCGTTTTCGTTGCAAGTCAACATATTGCCGTTATAGACTCTAATGTATCTTTCTCCCTAGTATTGGCCTTTGTGGAGGCTCGTCAAGAAGAGAAGGTCAGCCGTGGCGGCTGTAATCTGTCGCGTGTGCAAAGCGTTTATACAAAGCACGGATTTGCCGATGAGGAGAAGGAGGAGCATGTGGAAAAACGGTATTGCCAAAAAGCGACTTACCCTAGGTCGGACTTAGTGCCACTAAATAAGCTACGCTTCAGAGTAACGACACTTGGCCATATTGTGTCCTAAAATCATAATTACCAGTTATCTGAAACTATCTGAAATCACAGGAAACGCTTTTCCAACCTCCACAATTGTTCCACAAAAGAGCAAAGCAATATTACATGACCTTCCTAACACCGAATCTAACGCTGAGGAAGTAGCCCTTTAGAATCGTGACGATCGGCAGTTGCGTCTGCTCTGCATACGAGCCAAAATGGCGGCGCCCAAGACAATGTCGGGGAACGGAGGGCCGATACTCTAAGCGGAGCTCATTTAGTGACTAGTCGGACCCATTGCAGAGCTCTAGTGCTTTCCGTCGCGAAGTCTTCCCCGCTTCACCAGCTCTCACCGATCTTGAGCCGACGAGACGACCGGCACCGCTTCCCAGGTCTAGCGCGAAGGGCCGGGGATTGGGGGAAGAGGGAGGGAGGTGTTGAGTTGACACACCCGCGCGACGGGGATGACCGACGGACACTATCCGCAGTGCGGAAACCTATCCGTGTATCTGTCCGGGTAATATAAATTTGGATTAGCTAGGTGTGCGCATATGTCTGCCTGCATGTGGCGCCAGGTTGCGGCCTCCTCTGTGGACAGGGACCGGTTGTGCGGGGGGAAGAACTACCTCAGGTCGCGGTGGTGAGCGAGGATCTGAAAGTACTGGTTCGGGACGGGGTGCGGTCTGTATTCGCTTGTCGGCGCCTGGAGGATGCAGGCTCGGGGTACGGCGCCTGCTTGCCGGTTTCCGTCGACAGACTCGTGGTCGGGGGTCCAGGCCAGTTCCACGCTGGGGAACTTGGGGCTCCTCGTCATGATTGAGAACGCGTGCGAAGAGACGTTCTCCTTCGCGATACTGCTAAATGGCCGCTGGCATGTCGGAAAGGCTGGTTACGTGGTCTGCCTTCGTGGGAGAGACGATGGTTGCGTTAATAATCGGCGACGTTCGGACGAAATAAGTAATTACACTTGAAAAAAATGGTCAATATTAAGGACTGTGGTCTATTATACCTGAACAATAAACTAACAACTAAAATTTCCTTAATATAGAAGCACCTAATTATACGTGAAAAACAGTTATTTAATGTGTCATGAACTTTATGCCTATAGAGCACAAAGAAAGAACATTACGGACCGAAAAGAACAGCCTTACAGTCAGGTTGCGATTTCGATGGTCTGTAACTTTTTTATTTAGTTATGCATACCCTCAAGGCATAAGGATTATAAAGGGGAGTGGTACAGAAATTAACAAGAAGTAAGCATGGTTTGAAAATTGGTGCAGCAATACACAAGGAAATTACAAAAACGATTGATACAAACGACTCAAACATTTCAAAAATATCCAGTCCGCTATCCTACACACACAAACATATATACAACAAAATATATAAAATATATCTGACTTGTATTAGTACTCTTACATGAAATCATTCAGTTATACTTTGAAAAGCAAGCTGAAACAAATCAAAATTACTAATAGTGGCTATAAGAGACCTCAAGGCGGTTCCAATCATTAGAGGTGCGTGGGATGAAAAAATAAGAAACGAGATTGGCATTGGATGAAATTACCCCTACTTTATGAAGGTGATCCAGGCGTGACGATCTGTAATAAGGTGATGTTAACAATTCAACACGTATAGTGGTGTGACGAAAAATTTAATGAAATAAGCAAAGTCGTGCATTTTTGGCGTCGTGATGCTAGGGATGAAAGACCTAGGTTAGATTTCATTGAGGAAACACTTGCAGCTCGTTTGTAGTTAGAGTATAGAAATCGGGATGAGTTATTTCAAATCATTTCCGACTGGTTAACAAGAATTCCAACGCCAGGGTCACACATCGAAGAAGCATATTCTAGTTGTGAACGCACAATTGTTTTGAAGAACAATAATTTAATAGGAGTAGGAGCCGAGTGACAGCTACGGTTTAAGTACCCAAGCATACGGTTAGCTTTGTTAGTAATGAAATTGATGTGAATTTGCAAGCTAAAACTACAAGTAATAGAAACACCTAAATACTTGTATGATTCGGCGAATTCGAGCTGGCTACTATCAAGGTGATATATGAAACAGTTATCTTTTCAGCGAGATATTCGTGTGAATTTGCACCTGTTAACATTTAGCGTCATTTGAATGTTTTGAATCAATAAGTGATAGTGTTAATATCAGATTTCAGCGCATGAACATTATTGCTAGTGGTTATTTCCCGGGAAAGAACACAATCATCTGCAAATAGATGGATCGAAGATGACAGTTTGACAGGTCGGCAATATATACAAAACAAAAAGTAATGGCCCAAGGACAGTACCTCGGTACGCAGAAGTTATAGGGTGAAAATCAGAGCTGACGTCATTAGCGATGACGAATTGCTGACGATGGGTGAGAAAGCACTCAAGCCACTTTAGTATGCTACTTTTAATACCTTTTTAATGTTTTAGTAGCGGGAGCTGGTGAGAGACCTCATCGAATGCTTTCGCAGGTCTAAATGTGTACAGTCAGCGAATGTTCAATTATCAATTAAGGTTTGCAACTTGTGGATAAATAAAACCAATTGCATCTCGCAAGAAAAGAATTTTCAAAAACCGTGTTGAGCGCGCTGAAAAAAAATAATGTTATTCCAAATAATTTGCGATATGGGAGAAAAGCACGTGTTCGAGAATTTTGTATGGGACGCTTGTGATTGATATGGGCCTGTAGTTGTCGGGTGAATATTTAGTGTAATTTGTATGTACGGAAACTTCCCTCTTTGATAAAGGTGCCTTAAAAAATCCTCAGAAAGTGTGGGGATAGCCGTAATAAAGGGTAGAATTATCAACTTGTTGGAACCGGTCTGTGCTTGGTAAACTCGTTAACCGGACCAATTTTTCGCCTACTTCCCGGGATCTTAACTAACCGGAATAAAATAAAAACCTACTGAGCCCGCAACGGAAATTAACCGGAAGAATGGCCCGCGCAACAAATCGATTAAAATTGCACAAAAGAAATTACATCTTTCATGATTCAAAGAGGCACATGTGGCCATCTACAGGTATACGTACGTTCAACTCAATTTTCTTATTCAAAAAAGAGCCGAACTCAAGGCCTGCATGCGTTCGCATGCTGCCGAAACAATAGGCGGCAATGACACCGGTTGTTTTTCCCGCCGAACAGGTTGACCACACATTCCGAATCTTACGAAAGCACTGTAGCCCACCTGTTAGTTTAACGAACTCGGATATCTATTATGTGCACGTACCTAGGCTGCGTCAGCGGTTCTTGTTTTCTCTATTAAGCTTTTTTGCTGTTCAGTTCTAAGGCAGGTTTAAGGGTGCTTACAATCGGTAAATGAAAGAGAAATTACTTTGAGCGTGTCGGTCGGAAATGTTTGCCGTTCGCGTGAACAAACGCATGTATCGAAATTTGGCAGGATACAACTATTTAGGGTCATAGCTGTGAAGTGACTATGTGCAAGTATCTGAGTGACAATAATTAGTTACTTTCTTTGTTATTAAACACTTAAAGTTACAATAATATGTAACTCTGTTTTTAACTAAGTCACATTTTTTTAACTTATAATGTTTATGGGGGACGAGCAACTAAATTATGCCATTCATGACAAATGACAATTAAGTAACTTCATTTAGGCGCAGCCACGCTGCAAATCAACTAATGTTTACATAAATTTAATTTCGGGAAAATGCTAGTTATAATAGCTATGGGCGATTTGTGCGACCAAAGGAGTCGCTGTGATTGGCCTTCCACGATGGGCCAAACGCTCACATTGACGTCTTGAGTGGGATTATTTTTGCTCTCATCGACGGAAATAAGAGCAAAGTCAGACTCCTTACTCTGACGGTATTGAATTAGGAAATTGATCATTAGGCTTCGACCGCGCTCTTTAAGCCCTCTCAAAATTGTCTCTCGCAAAACATAATATTTATCGTGACGTGAGGGATTAGAACATCAAAGTGAGGGTCGCACTGCTCATAAAACATACAAAAGACAGTCGGAAAGACGAGTAACCGCAATATTCGTGGTTCGAATGCCGCGTGCCAAGTTTTTCTCCATGAACTTATTGCCATGCGGAAAGCGAAGCACGGATCACGCGGTGACACGTGTTCTAATCTGTATGCAGACCCGTGATGCAGACTGAATTCTGTAGGATGTACAAGCAATGTCACTCCGGCTTAAGGGGCATTCACCCACTGGTCACTCAATTGGCTAAGTTCGCAAAACAAACCTGCGGTTCAGTAATAGACCACAAAATTGATAAAAATTCAGGTTCACCATGAAGATAAAATAGAGGTCGTATGACCCTCAGAGTTTCTTCAGAGTGCGCTGTAGATGTTTTATAAAATTCTTAATTATTGCAATATTCACCGTTTTGCGCCCATTTTAGGGCAATTTTGAAATTGATATCTTTAAATGGTAAAAGTGACGAAACTAATGTCGGTAAGTACGAGAGGTGTCCTCTATACTAATTTTAAGACCCTTACGGGTAGCCTAACTGTGTTAGTTTTTGAGTATTTGTGTAAATAAATTTTACTGGTTCGTTTTTGCTAGATTTATTTTCTATAGGTTGAACGCGATGGCGACACCAGCACGAAATGCCTAAAGCCCCTTCCTGTTTTAAAAGTAGACCGAGGTGCGTGAATGCACGAGGCACGTGCAACGTGCGGTCCTTAGGAAGATAATAGGAAGTTTTAGAATAACGTGCGCAATTTTAGCGCACGCTAGCGCTAAATTTAGCGCTTGTATTAGCGCACGCGACGCAAGAGAGTTTTAGAATAGCGTTCCTTCGTCGCGACGTAAAAGCCTAAGCAGCTCGTGCTTGCGACGCCACCAAGATACAGTTACAATTTTTATTTCACGCACGAAATGCTGCAACTTTAGAAAAAAAACAAGCTTTTTGGTTCAAAGAACTTCTTTGGATTTGTTGAAACATGAGAATGCGACGCGAGCGGTTGACCGGTCGTGTCCGCTTGCGTCACCGCGGACGTCGCACTCACGACGCCGCCAAAGCAGCCGCCGACCTAATCCTGGAAGCCGCCATTTCTTTAACTCTGCTCGTCTTGCTTTAGCCAACTTCTCATCAGGAATCCTCCTTGGAGAAGCGAAAAGCCATTTTGCGTACGCACGCTATTTCCGAGAAATAGCGCACGCTAAAATTGCGGACGCAAAGCGCAAAACCTGCTTTGCGTTCGGAGCATCCGCAGTGGCGACAACGCTATTCTTTGCGTACGCAAAGCTTTAGCGTGCGCTATTCTAAAACTCCCTAAGGACGGCAGAGCGCCGCACTGAGCTAGACCTCAGACACCATGTTCGTAACAGAAGTGGTGCGCGGCACGTGTCTCGAGCATTTACACAACAATGAATGGTGCCACTTTTTTCCAGAATAGAGGGGCTTTACAAATGCCCCAAGTCAGAGAATTTGTTGTTGTTCTTATGAGTTTGCACGTACGGCGACTAGCGGCACGAGTCCTTTGCTTGAAATCGCCGATACCAGGCTTTCCTTTTTGCGGAGAATGATCTGTGTGAGATTTCTGTATGCTTCACCACACACAAAGGAGGACCAATGAAAGGCCACGTCTATGCACGACGTGGTGATTTTGTGACAACCTGCTGTGTGTCGCCGCCGGGCGACAAGCTTTCACTTTCAATTTTAGAGTGACGCCGGCCGATGCACGACCCATGCAGCCACTCGAGTGGTATTAACGTGCCACGTTACCTCGCGCTCCGCGAGTCTCTAGGTTGCACCGAGGATTCACACACCCACAGTAAAGACTCCTGATTTGTGTTTGTCTTGCAAGCGGCATCAAATCATAATATGCGCCAATGCATGAATTTCTCACTCATGCGACACTTGGAAACAAATGGCGGCGCAGCACTAAAGTGAGCGGCTATGGAGCGGACTCGGAATAAAAACGTCTGCGTGGCTCCAATTCGTAGTCTAGTGGCGCACCTCTCTCGCGATCGCCAATAGTGGTTGTCTTGTTTTTTTGTTTTTTTTTCCTTTTCGGCAATAAACGCATGGCGCGATTTTTATTCAGGGACTCTAGCTCAAAGCGCTGGTTTGGCTTCGCTGGCTCCTATCGGCCACTCCACACCTCGGTCATTTCTAGCTCATTTTATGTTTGCAAAAAAAACATTTGATATGGCGTAACTTAAGGTGAGAACTTGGGCCACCATTACATTTCAATATCTCTCTCTCTAGAAATGTCTTTTTTCACATTCCGTATGCGCGTGAATCAAGACGGGCGTTGACGATAATCTCGTAACTGCAGCGAATATAATCATCCAATTCAGCTCTTTGAGTCTACGGTGTCGCGTAGCTCGAAAGGCAAGAAGACGCAAGTTCGGTCGAGTCAGTGCTACACATGGCTTGGACTCAACATCCTTGCACCATGCCGGTGTGCAATCTACTTCCGCTTGCAAAACAAATGCGATAATACACACTTTACACGCTGCAAGAGATACCAAAGCCACAGTGGCAGCTGGTGTGACGTCAGTGCAGGCCATGAAACCACCTTGAGCTTTAGCAAAAATATCTCCCTGAGGGTAAGGTTGTTTTTCCGCGGCCTTACTAGAAGTTGCAGGTCAGGGCCGAGCGATCGTGGACTGTCGCGCTGGGGTGTCGCTTCGCTGCTCATTGGGGGTTTCAGAGCCTCGAGGAAAGACGCTCAAAGACCAGAGTAACGATTGATACAAATAAATCTATTACAACGGCGACAGCAAACTTGGTTAGAAGACTCCACTGTTCGCTCACGGCACTAGTAAGACGAAAAACGCTCCTCGGCGCAAAGTGACCACCACGCACGGTGAGGCTCAAAGTAACTGCTGTTGCTGGCGACAAAGCTACACGAAACTGCAGTACACGGGAGATAACTTGCTCCGCGCGCGGGCCTGTTCAAACTCAACGTTTTTTTTTTTTTTGTTTTTTTCGCCTGCACGGCCAAGAAAACCCCCCTCTGACACAAGGTTCACCCAATCGGGACAATTATACAATTCTATTGGCCCCAGTGCCAGCGCATCTTCCCAAATCACAGGGAAGCCACAGAACTCGTTCTTTCCCTTCTCAACAAAAACAATGCTAATCCCCTTGGGGAACTCTCCCATCTGGTCGATACTTTTGAAAAACACCCCCATTTCACAGCGTCAAAGCAAATTAACGCCGTGTCCTTCGCAGCCAGCGAGCCAAGCGGCATCGAGTTCAAGTGGACCTAGATCGGCACCTCTCATCGCCAAAACCCCATTGTAGCAGTCTCGTGACTAGACGAGCCGCCACTGGGAACTAGTCGGGACGACAAAGCCTGGGAGTGCACCGCCACCTCGCGGAGACAAGAAACAAAGTGAAAGCCGTTTACAACTTCCTGTAACGCCGAATAAGAGCGCAGCTTTTGAGAAGGAGGAGGGTAAGGTACTGGAAGGGGGGGGGGGGGGGCGGGGGGTCAGGTGCAGCGGCTTTGAAAGTAAAAGGAATACGCACGGCGTTCAGGCGTTGCGCGTTGTAACGGCATCACTACATCGTACATACATTGGCTCATCGTCTTATGCAGGCCTGTGAACAACTTCGAGTTCTTCAACTGTGCGTCATCACATTCGAATGGCGGCCGCTCACTAAGTTTGTTCGAGCCTGACACGCAGCGTCTTTCGACGTGTTGGCTGGACACGATTTCTAGCCAAACGTTCACTCTGAGCTGATGTCCAATACCTGTCCGCAAGGAGATGACACCGCAGGAACAACCCTATAAGAGCAAACTTCAAGAAGAGGCCACCATGGGCAGTTAGCAACCGCAGCAGCACCATAACCTCGCGCTAACGCACCGTCTTTACTTCTATAGTGCTTTGTAGTTCCTGGTCACAGCCGAGAGCCGTGAGTCCGCAACATCGCAGCCCCTGAACCAAGAGGCGACTTCATTCCTATCAACTGTCCGCAAGGAGATGACACCGCAGGAACGACCCTATAAGAGCAAACATCAAAAAGAAGCCACCAGAGACAGTTAGCAACGGAAGCAGCAACATAACCTCGCGCTAACTCACCGTCTTTACTCCTACAGCGCTTTGTAGTTCCTGGTCAAAACTTAGAGCCGTGAGTGCGCAACGTCACTCCCTTTGGACCAACAGTCGACTTCATCCCTATCAACTGTCCGCCAGGAGATAACGTCAACAGTTTTATTAATAACTTGATGCTCGCACCCCTTGTATTTCTAAAGCAAATCTCATCATTTTCACCTATGCAACGCCTAACCGCAAGGAATAGTTTCTCTTAGGTGACTGAGTATATTATGTCTTCTACATCTAATAAAAGCACGTCGCTGTAACGCGGGCCACCTTCGCAAAAGGATTCGGTAACTGTATCAGAGTTCCGAACTAAGAAGAGGTCCTTGCGGACCAGCCCAGCCAAAGAACTTGCGAGGTAGCCCCTAACTACCCTCTGCCACGAGTCTCTTTCAGCCACAATTGGCCTAGTTGAGCAGTCCGCTTTATGCGTTTTGAGGTAAAAAGCACAGTGAGGCTTTGTTTCGCTTTATATTTATTATTATCTATTTTTAATTTTAATAAATAAATAAAATACATTTATAAATGTTTTTATTTATTATTTATTATTATCCTTAGCTCGTTGAACCCACTTTGTGAAGCCTGTGAATTCCAGCCTTTCGCATATATACGTTCTCAGTGTCTGCATTGACCTTGTTTAGCTATACGGTTTTCACTTGCCTGAAATTCTTGACAATGGCCGTCCTTGACGTTTCCCTAATGAGGCCCCCCTGCGGCACCGCAAGGCCGTCTTTGTCGTCTGTTCGAGTCTGAGCGTGTTGGCCTCAAAGTAGAAAACCACGGGCACTGGCACGTGTTCACGGGTGCGGTCCTCAATGTCCCGCTCGGCGTTTCACACTTGTATCTCAAGATGTCGACCGTGTCCGAAATGCATCTCTCCTTTTCTTCCGGCGGAGAATTTTCTCCACGGGCTCACGCGAGGCACAGCTGCTCAATCGGTTTGGAACGGGGTCGTTGGCTGTACTTAGGTCCCAGTCCTAGCACATCCGTCACCTTCTCTGGTGCCAAAGAGTCTCCCAGAAAGATGACGTCGCTGAAGGATCTGGCGCTCTAGCTTTTCTTCTTATTAACGGTAGCTCGGAGTCCCTCCCAAAGGAAATACGTAGTCTGTGAGCCAAGGCGCAGACACTCTCCGCAATTCCTCTCAGCCGCTCTTTTATTTTGCTGCTTCATCGATGACACCAGATTGTCAAGCAATATTCGTGCCCAGTCACTTTCCCCCACATTTCCGCTCGTAGGATCTCGCATATCCTCTTAGCATGCCTCGCTGAAGGTGGTGCGCCTGCAAACAAAGCCAGCACATCCAGGGGACAGAAACCAGTTCTGACAGCGTATGAGTAAAGTCGAGCCGGGCACACTGACGGCGCTATTAAACTTGCATACCAGGTCCCTGAGGACAGGTGATTGTTAAAGGGGTATTCACACGAGGGAGAAATCCCGGAAATTTCTCCCCGGCACGCGGGCATCACGAGATAAAAACGCGAGGCTTTTGCACATCGCAAAGCCTGACGTCCTCGTCGTTGGATGCGCGTGCCGGGGAGAAATCCCCGGGATTTCTCCCTCGTGTGAATGCCCCTTAAGGGCCATAGAAGGCTACGATACAGAGGAAATAAATTGCAACAGAATGGCTAATAGGGCCAGTTTGTTCTTGCTTATATATTTGTTCGTGTTAGCACAGTAAAGCAGTAACGTCATGGCCCTTAACCCCATGAATACGGTAGCTACGATAAAACAACACACACTCATGTTGGTTAACACTATTAATGAACCATCGTCCAAAGCGAATCACTCGTACCAACAGTCACTACTGATATATCATGCGAGGATCCGTGGGGAGGTTACACCTCGCACGGGGGTGCAACGACCAGCCCGCCGCACGAAATATTTCGTTGTTTGTCGCGTATCAACGTGTTTATTCTCCGCACATTGCCAACGAGGACTGGCTTTTAAGGGCGGTATTAACAAACGTGACAACAAAAAATAAAAACAAAACTCACTGATTACACTCTGCAGATTTTGTTACCTCAGCGTTTGACTATCGAACGTTAAGCTTTTCACGGGCTTCAGAGTTCAGTTTTATTTCGTGTGAGAATGATTTTTTATTATAATCCTAGAGCCACTGAATACTCTCAAGTTTGACTGTTCTTTTTCAAACGTCAGTTATTTTACGTCTTTTTATGTTCTTAGGGCAGTACATTGTGAGCTTAAAGAGGAATACACAAAACAGAAATAATTCAACAATGGAAAATCTCAGGAATGTGCTTTGTTAGTTATACACGGAAGTATTCTTTTTTCATCAAATTGCTTCAACTAACAAGACAACAAAAACAACCGTGTTTGTAAGCGGTCACATGACAAGGCTTCGCAGTATAAAAGTGCGAGGATCAAAAGCTGGAATTACAAGAAAAGTTCAAATTTTATTCTAGTAAATATGCTGCGTATCTTTTCAGGTGTGACAGTATGTGCTATTCTTGCCACGCACTTACCTTCAAAGGCACTCGGCGATACTCTAGCAGAGAGGCTTTTTGAGGTACGGAATATTTAAGCAAATTTGTATGGCTTTAAGATGTACTCATTTTGTAACAGATTACATCTATTTGAGTCAAGCGAACACTTGTTAAACAAATGCAGTTATAAAAAAATAAGTAGACCTTAGAACTTCAATGTTTCTTGTAATTACAGCTATAACCACAAAAATTTGTCAGTCCGCTCCTCCGTGCGTCCGAGCATACCTCATGACAATTGGATATTAGCACAACTAGACTCGCTACCATAGAAACTTATTTAAAACAAAGTTTAGAAGTGCTTGGAATTAAATATTGGCGGTGTCATGTTAAGCGTTCAGTGAAAACTCCTCCTAACTCTTTCGTGTTTAGCAGGGCGAGCACTGGACGTGACCTCCCGTCCAGCGTTCGCTCTGCGGAAGTGGGAAGAGGTGGGAGGAGCTTCCCCTGAACTCTTAACTTGTCGCCGACTATAGTTTATGCCAATACGTCTCCTGCCACAGTTATTATTCTACGATACTCTCTGCTAGGGCATAGTAAGGTTGTAGAGGATAAGAGGACGGTGAGGGCATTTAATGTTCTTCACTCCCCTGATATGTATATCAAAATATTTTAAATATCGTGTCTTATATACTGCACTTCTTGCATAATAGGACATCAAAAATAAAAGTCGCTATCAGTTTTCTTTTTCCTTGTGGGCGTGCTTTGGGCGTTTGTGTCTCGTTCGTCCCTTGTATTATGGTTATGTAAAGCGGGTAATTTTGTTTCTTTCTTTTTTATTTTGTTTTCGTGGTAGTTGATTGTGTTTTTCGCCATGTCACTTTCCTTAAATCCTATTCAGGCCCTTATCTTGTTTAGTTTTTACAAACTACAGCTGTTCCCGTGGCCCACAGTGCGTGCTCATCCTAGAACCACGGTCTGTGTGGCGGTTCTCGCATCCTCAGTGTCGGGTTCGAGTTCATTGATTTTAACCTTTTGCATATCGTTTGCCCCCTTGTATTTTGTTCATTGCTAAACTTCGTTTATCATGTTTGAAAATAGACGTTAACACTAAAGGTTTACTGTCTGGCTCTGTTTAGTTTAGAATAGTGATTATCAGGCTACTGAGAATCACTTTTTGTGTTTATTTCCAAAGTTTCTTAAAGCACTTGGAGCGGACGACGTTCTTTACACCACTAAGGCTTCCTACCCGCAAGGAGCATCCCGAGTAAACTGCGTCATGCGTACCAAAACAGTTGGAGGCAATACCGCTGCAGACAATACAGTAGTAAGACTGTGCATGCAAACTAAAACTAACAGTCCACGACTGCAACCGTAAGTATGTCGCCATCCTTAACTCGCAAGAAAAGTCGAAAAGATTATTCTGTAGGCTTAATATCCAGTAGCTGGAAGAGGCACAACAGCTCTCGCATGCGCCCTCACTTCAAGAGAAGCGAGAGATATCGTTCCCTTCTCGCATTGATCTAGCATATCGTATCCGAACGCTTTCCTTATTTTTTGTTTTTTCCCGGAAGAAATCCGGAAGATTTCGAAAGCGGATATCTATGTATCAATGTAGCTTTGTTTAGACCACGCCTTTGAAATCTTCACATCAGCAAAGTGCAATTGCTGGGGCTGTAGACGATGGAGAGGAGCCACCTGAGTGGCTCCGTAGATAGGCACCGGCCTGCGGAACACCCCAGGCAAGTGGGTTCGAATCCCGGCCAACGTGCCGCCCCCCATTTGACAGGGGCCTGTGCGCAGAAGGCGCCGTGCAACTGAGATTTCGGTTGAACGTCAAAAAATGCCCAGGGTCGAAGTAAATTTTCAGCCGTCCGCTGGCCCCCTTACGAAGAGAGTTCTGGTCGGCTATAAAAAACCTTTGTATGGCCGGCTATAGAAAATTGGCCCAATTAGCTATAGACCAACACGCGGCTCTGACGTCGCGCTTCTACGGTGGTGCTGCTGTCGCCACAGCGTAAGCGTATATTCTTCACCTCACACGAATCTGGTTTCTGCACTCGCGCAGTGCCCAACACCTAGTCTGGGCAAACGCGGGCTTGTTTGTAAACAGTGTGTCAGTCTATAGCCGCCTCTATGGCTGTCTCTAGTTTTCCTATGGTCTCTCCCATGGCGCTCCATAGATTTTCCACTGGAAAGTTGTAGAATTTTGTATGGTTTGCTTTATGGGTCTTTTAGGAAAGGATGCTATAGCCGCCTCTGGCTTTTCTTTTGGTTCCTTTAGCCGTCTATTATCTATTGTATGGTCTGCCAAAGCTATTTTTATGGCTTATTCTGTGGTTTTTTTTAGACAGCGTGCTATAGCAGCCTATGGCTTTTCCTATGGTTTCTTTAGCCGCCTATTGCTCTCTTTATGGTCGGCGATAGTTCATTCTATAGTTCGCCCTATGGTTCTTTACATTCACCGTGCTATAGCTGCCTATGGCTTTTCCTACGGTTTCGTTAGCCGCTTATAGCCCTCTGTATGGTATGCTGTAGCTCGTCCTATGGTTCCCTTTACTATCGTGCTTTAGCTGCCTATGTTTTTTTTTTTTTTTTTACCGCAGTCGATTAAAATCTGAAACAAATTATTTGTTGTCTGTACATCTTAACAGAAAAAAATCGCCGACGCTGTATTTAGATATAAAATATTTAGATGTACATCGGCCAGACGGGCCGGCGCCTTAACATTCGCCAGCGCGAAGATCGTAGCTCTTTTGAAGGGACAGCGTGCTCCCAATTGGCATTGCACTGCAGAGATTGCTCCTGCCCACCGGTACTGGAAAAGGCCGTCGTGTTGTTAAGACACAGAGACCAATGCGCGCGGGACATTGTCGAGATTCTTAATATAAGAAAGGCAGGCCCAACCCGCGTGAGTCAGGCATCCTTGGCGCTCTTAGATGGCGAGATGATTTTTAGTCCGCGGTGAGGGGGGCGATCACTAACTGATTAGACCGAATTTTGTGAAGACGCCATGAAAGACTTTGTGATATGCGAAGGCGATTGCTTCTTGAGTCGAGGAACATTTTGTTTGTTTTCTTTTTGGTTTTATGAAAATAAAACCGTCAGTTGTCAGTCAGCGCATGTCGTCCAGTCTTTCTTCGTCCTTGCCAGGCGCCTTGTTTATATTATGCATACAAGAAGGTTGGACACCTCAAACTTATATAAGACGTTTCGAGAATGATAAACTCATCTAAAGCATAGAGCAAACCCTGCAACAACAAAAATGCACTCGCCCAGGTGTTCGCAAAAAGGCAGGTAAACAGACACAAGGGATCGTTTCAAATCTCATGAAAGTTTATTACGCACAGCGTATCTGTAGGCATGTACAAACTAAGAAATTTGTAATATGTGAAGAGGTACTACTAAGCTGTTATATAACTGAGAAGATTGTAAAGCAAACAGGAGTCGGAATTATTCTGGGGTAGTGTCTAGTCTCCCGGCAGCCGGCAGAAATGTTTCGCCGAAATTTTACCGGTAGTCGCCACTCACTCATAGGCCTAGACTACGGGGGGGCATCGGGGCTCGTGCCCCCCCTGGCGAGATCGGGGGGGGGGGGGGGGCAGTGCCCCTCCCCGGGGCATGACCCTTACCGAGACGCTGTTTACGTGCCATGTAACGAGCTTCTAGTAGTTGCATGTAAACACAGCGACGGACACATGGTGATATACGTACGCTGTAAGATGTACTCCCTAAAATAAACTACTGACAATTGCCAGTGTAAAGAAAATTCCGCAGAAAAGCACCCCCTTCCCCTCCCGGAGAACTTCACAGCCTGCCCTCTCCCCCGCCTCCCCAGAAATGGAAAGTCTACGCCGCTGCACTCACTGGCAGTGCAATAAGTTTATCGAACAACGTTTCATCGACAGATCGTTTCGTCAACACGCAATGTTTCATAAACAGCTCAGAACAGCTTTTATTTTTTTTTTATCGAGCCGTTGCAGACTCCCCAAGAAGCGGCGTGAACGGGTGGGCTGGGTCGGTGAACACGCGCCTCAGGAATACAGGCGCGACGAAATGACCCTACAGCGTGCAATTCACGTAACGAATTTCGATTAAACGTTAAAGTCGACGGAACGTGTGTCCATGAAACGTGAACCGACGAAAAGGTTGCCGCGAAACGTGTTTCACGAAACTCAGGGGGAATAAGAAAGTCAGTATTTTACCTGCAGTTGTGACTTTACTTCAGACAGATGATGGCAGGCGACTGTAGGTAAAATTTCGGGGAAATTATTCTCCCCACTGCCAGGAGATAGACACTGCAGAATTCAAGGAGTTATCCGGAAGAGTACCCGTAGAAGAACGGTCACTCGTCTCCAAATAGGTTGAAGCGCACTTACGTTGAATATACCGGATTTTGAATGATGTAATTCGAGATATATGTCGACACGGGCACTGCAGAACAGCTACTCAAACACAAAAACCCAAAGGAAGGAATCCGTGGCAATTCAACACAAAGTAGCACATACTGCCACTTGCCGAACCGAACACTAAACGTATTAAAATAATGTCGTGGGCTTCTTTGAAGAAATCGATACGGCAGGAATTTGGAACCAGACACCATTTACCACAGAAGCGAAATCCACATAGCTCCGCGGGCTGCACCACGCGCGAAACTAGGTCAAGTCTCCGTAAGCAGATACAAGCAGGCATTTCGGGATTGTCAACGGCTAATGCGTCATCCGTTAAACCACGCGACGATCACGTTTCTGCCGCTACCCGCGCAGAGAGAGCAGAGTCCAACGATAAAAGTCTACGGTTGATTGGTCCGCCGAGTGCGGTACACCTTCTGCCACGCTTTCAGCTAAGGGAGAGAGAGAAAAGTGAAAGCCGTTTACAACCAACACCTCCTAGAAGACAAGGCCATAGCGCTCTGAGAGGATACGTCACAATGGCGGAGGAAGGAAGTCCATGGCGCAACTACGTGAGAATACGCTATCGACGTGAAAAAAATGTTCCTTGACAAGCGGCGCGGTGGTGTTCGTTCATGCGCGTTTATCCGACATTAATATACGTTTTAAAGGCGCAGTCTTGTACAATTGATTATATATATAATATAAGCGTATTATATAACGCGCAACCAAGGTTGAGAGTACCAAAATTATATTTATGAGTATCCCCGTAACCGCGGGACTACGTGCAGTTCCGCAGCACCCCACACTTTTTCGAAAGGACCGGCTGCGATGCTGCCGATGCCACATGGCTTCGATTCTGGTAAATTTACGTTGTGTGTTAGCTGCTGACTGTCTGAAAAGGAACGCTGAGACAACTCAGAAGGGAAGGAAACCGAACAGAAATCCAGTCATTGTCGCAGGGAGCGCACACCAGCAAGAGATGGGTCGACAACGTTAAGCCTTTCGTCGCCGCTGCTCTCGTGTGTGGTACTTTTGAGACTTGTTTCCCGTCGTATTTCTGTCATCACCGTAGTCTCGGGTAGTTTTTTTTTTTTTTTTTTTGTGTTCGCTTGATACTACGGCATTTACGTGGATTCGTGAAACAAGTCCTGCTACGGTTTAAGGGACGTGTGACAACTAGCCAACGAAGACTCTGGTCGATTAATCGATAGACCTCTCTCTCGACAGAGAGAGGCTTCTTGGAGTTCGCGTTCAAATGTGTTCGTCACGGATATTGTGGGACGTATGGATACGATCGACAGGTGAGAAACAACTTATTTACGGGCTTTCTTGGTCATGTAGGACGCAAGTAAAATGCTGCATTCGTTTTTTTTAATCGCATGATAGATTGTAATTTTGTTCTTTGTCGTTATTCGTTTTCAGTTGCGTCGACATTTGTAAATATGCGCGGTAATCTAGTTTTCACTGGAAGGTGAAAAACAAGTTTATGTGATTATTGAAAGTGCGTTGTTTGTGGTTCCGTGTTTGTTTATACTAAGGTTATTGTATTGCCTTTACCACGTTTATACTAGAATCTTAACTATTAAGGTAATAGTATTATTATATACAAAATAAGTTATGTTTTGTTCTAAGACAGCTCGAGCCCATAGGGAGAGGTAAATTAGTAGCCTAAGTAGTAAGTTTAGTACCCCTGCCACACGGAAAAGTTAATATATTTTCATTCAGTCATATAGGATTTAATCAGCTCGCGGTCTTGAGTGATTATACGAGCGCCGCAAGCGGATTTGTCGACCCCATAATGTCATTCGATCGAAATTACATTAATTTTGCCATGTGGCCGGGGTATGATGCAAGAATTCAGTGACTGCACGCGATAACGTCGCTTACATGATCGTGAGAAACACTTGTCTTGCCTTGTCCGCGTTGACTACGTCTACCTGATTTTTAACTGTTCTGTTTTGCTGTTTCCAAATCACTGCGTGTCTCGCCATTTTGTCGAAGTATTTCTGTATAAAATATGCATTCCTACAACAATAATTGCATGACTCAATGTTTTCGACTTAAAACAATCACATTTTCTTTATAGACGTCGCATACCTCGTGCCATTTCGTACCGATTATTTAGCGGTGTAATATTTTGCTCGTGTAATAAAATGTTTTCTAGACCCGTTGCTATGTGCAGCTTTCATTTTAGCTAATATGACACGCGTATGTGACTAAAAACGCGTTGCGACGGTCGATCCACGCGCGTTGCCTTCGCTTCGACGCGCGCCCCCGATGGCCTTCCTTTGCGACGTCACGAGAAGAGCGCTACGGCCTTGTCTTCTAGGAGGTGTTACAACTGCCTGTAACGCCGAATTAGAGCGCAGCTCTTGAGGAGGAGGAGGGAAGGGTACTGGGGGGGGGGGGCCGAGTGACCTTGGGTGGGGGTCACGTGACCTAGGGGGGTCACGTGACGATGACGATGCCGATGACGTCATCAGTAACGATGACGATGCGGATACCGATGACGTCATCAGTGATGATGACAATGACGATGCGGATGCCGGTGACGTCATCAGTGATGATGACGATGACGATGTGGATGCAGGTGACGTCATCAGTGACGTCACCGGTGACGTCACTGATGACGTCATCAGCGATGATGACGATGACGATGCGGATGCCGGTGACGTCATCAGTGACGTCAGTGATGACGTCATCAGCGATGATGACGATGACAATGCAGATGCCGGTGACGTCATCAGTGACGTCACTGATGACGTCATCAGCGATGATGACGATGATGCGGATGCCGGTGACGTCATCAGTGTTGATGACGATGACGATGCGGATGCCGGTGACGTCATCAGTGATGATGACAATGACGATGCGGATGCCGGTGACGTCATCAGTGATGATGACGATGACGATGCGGATGCCGGTGACGTTATCAGTGACGTCACTGATGACGTCATCGGGGGTCACGTGACCCCGGGGATCACGTGACTTGGGGAGCCACGTGACTTTGGGTGTCACGTGACCTTGGGGGTCACGTGACCCTGGGGAAGGGGTCACGTGACCTTGGGGTGACATTGGGGAGTCACGTGACCCCCGATGACCCTTGGGGAGGGGTCACGTGACCTTGGGGTGACCTTGGGGTCACGTGACCTTGGTGTTAGCGCCCTCGCAAAAGAAGACGACTGACCCCAAGCTCCCGCCACCACCCGCGTGGCGCACCGTTCTTTTTGCTGTGCAGGCGTACCCGCCAGACGTGTATTAAACGCTCCCTTTTAAACCTTCACTGGTCCCCCGTTTCCCATGTCGAGGCTCTAACATCTCAGAAGTGGGATTGACCAAGCCTGAGCCAGTGGCCACGACCGAGCGCAAGTCGACTTCTGTGGCCACGAATCGTCACAGCAGCGGCACCGACCAGCACCTCGACATGGACGAGGAAGGGCGGCGGCGGAGAGAGCGGAACCGAATACGGCAGACTGCGGCGGCGGGCCCTCCCCGACTTCCAGCAACCGTTGCGACTGGAACAGGGGGCACGAGCCTTGGCGGTAGCGACGACGCAACCACGAGCCAAGATGGCGTGGCAGGTCAAGATTCGGAACGCTCCGACACCGACACCGTGGGGCAACGAATACCGCTGGCAGGCCCAGCAAACGTTCCACCAACAATCCAGACTGGGTTGTATGGACGGACAGGTGATCTGTCTGGGCTTCAGACTATTGTACAAGAGGTTGTACAAGCTGCCGTGCGAGGAGCGGTCGCAGGCATGGCTGACCTGCTTCGTCCCGCAAACCAGCACACGCAAGACCCAAGACCACCTGCAGAGTCCGGTAAGCTGATTCTAGTGTTCAACCCCGTCACTAATCCGGTGCAGACAGTTGAACATTGGATACCGAAAGTTGACGAACTATCGGCGATATACTCGTGGACCGAGATACAGACGGCGTGTTTTGCGCTAACGAAGCTAGAAGGAATCGCTAAAACATGGTACGACGGCCTCGTCAGTGTCCAGCGCTCGTGGCTTGAATGGAAGGCGGAGCTGAAGAAAGCTTTTCCACCCGTCATATGCTTACAGCGCCGGCACCAAGAGATGGAAGCGAGACGGAAATTGGCAAACGAAACTGTCGAGCAGTACTTTCATGAAAAAGTCAGCCTAGCTCGACTCTGTCAACTTCCTGAAGATCAGATCGTGGACTACGTCATTACAGGCATCAGTGACGAAGCGCTCCTTCGGAGCCTGAGCGTTGTTAAGTTTTCTGCTCCGGAGGATCTGCTGGAGTGCCTCAAACGTTTGGACGACCGACTCACCACCGTTAGGGTAGTGTCCCACCGATCTGATGCGGCAACCGGTTCGAGGGCAGGAAGGAATGCAAAGGCGATCTCTGTTGACGAGCAGTTTCGGATGCACGAAGGCAAGGAACACTGTTTGCCTGCTTGTGCAATCAACGTCACAGAATATGGCGATACGGCTTTGCCTATTTTGAACATATGCAGTTCCAACGTCAATATTTCAAAAGGCGATGTAGCAGCCAGAGGCTCCTGGTGTTCAGAAATATCTGAAACGGTCATCAACCGAAGGACGACGGATCTCCTGGAACCGACGAAAGCGGAAGATGTACGAACAGGACCTCAGCTTTGCCCTGATCTGTCGTGGAGATACCACCTTACAACAGAGGACGGTCCTATCGTGCGAGTGCCTCTCACGACGCGGCCAGTTAAGGAATGCTACTGCTGCAACTGCGCAGGCCAAGGCCAATTTGGTCACCAATGTCACATGAAAAATAGGGGCAATCGGGTTACTCCCTGCATCATTTCCTGCGACGACCCTCACGAGTCTCAACATCAAAGTAGACAGTCCGAAAGAAATTGGCGAGCACCACCGAACAAGCAGAAAGGAGGCAAGGGCAGCCGCAAGCGGGTGCAGAGCGAAAACACGTCGGCAAGAAAACAATCAAGGAAGCGACCTCACCGCAATACGAATCACCAGCACCGAAACAACGACGGCGGCTACAACAACAAGCCTTCCGTGAGCAACAGCGGAGGCTCTAGAAAGAAAAAAAAGAACAAGAAGTCGCACTTGCAGCGGAAGTCGATGCGACTTTCTAATGACACCTACCGCATTGAAGATATACCTGGCCTCAAGCGGACTCAACGTTTCTACAAGTCAACAGCTCCCGTCGACAAGCTGAAACGAGTCAACACCTTTGATGTTGACACTGAATAAGAAGCATCAAGTGAGGACACTTGAATTTCAGGATGGCCGAGTGTTAGCGCCCTCGCAAAAGAAGACGACTGACCCCAAGCTCGCGCCACCACCCGCGTGGCGCACCGTCCTTTTTGCTAGGCAGGCGTACCCGCCAGACGTGTATTAAACGCTCCCTTTTAAACCTTCACTGGTCCCCCGTTTCCCATGTCGAGGCTCTAACATTGGGATGACCTTGGGGGTCAAGTGACCTTGGGATGACCTTGGTTACGCTGACGCCGACGGCGACGGCGACGCCGCTCAAGCCGGGAACGGGGCCCCTAAGAGCTGCGCTCTAAAAAGAGAGAAGGAGTAGAAAGGTATCAGCTTCTTGAAAGCCGGAACGGGGTGTGCTGACGAAGTCTAATCTTCACGGACACCGCAACGATGAATGCAATAAAAGGATTTGTCACTTGTACCGAAGGTTGATAGTGCAGTGGATGCTATGTGTCGTCTTGGGCTTCAGGCGAGTGCCGTGTTCTGCCTTATCACCAGCTTCGGAACTGTTGGCACGTGACCCTAACCAAAGAAACGACTAGCCTAAAACATGCATAGCGTCTGCTCTGCTTTCAATACCGAGTGAAGAGGACAGCTCCACGAAGGCCAGCTTTTAGAGCGCAGCTCTTAGGGGCCCGTTCCCGGCTTGAGCGGCGTCGGCGTCGCCGTTGGCGTCGGCGTAACCAAGGTCATCCCAAGGTCACGTGGCCCCCAAGGTCATCCCAAGGTCACGTGACACCCAAAGTCACGTGACCCCCCTGAAGTCACGTGACCCCCCCCGAAGTCACGTGACACCCCCAGGTCACGTGACCACCCCCAGGGTCACGTGACCCCCGCCGAGGTCACGTGACCTCCCCGATGGCTTCATCGTCACTGACGACGTCACCGGCATCCGCATCGTCATCGTCATCATCACTAATGAGGTCATCAGTGACGTCACTGATGACATCAGTAGTGATGATGACGATGACGATGCGGATGCCGGGTACGTCATCAGTGACGTCACTGATGACGTCATCAGTGATGATGACGATGTGGATGCCGGTGACGTCATCAGTGACATCACTGATGACGTAATCAGTGATGATGACGATGACGGTGCGGATGCCGTTAGGTCATCAGTGACGTCACTGATGACGTCATCAGTGATGATGACGATGACGATGCCATCAGTGACGATGGCGTCATCAGTGACGATGACGTCATCGGGGAGGTCACGTGACCTCGGCGGGGGTCACGTGACCCTGGGGGTGGTCACGTGACCTGGGGGTGTCACGTTACTTCGGAGGCATCCGCATCGTCATCGTCATCATCACAGATGACGTCATCAGTGACGTCACTGATGACGTCACCGACATCCGCATCGTCATCATCGCTGATGACGTCATCGGAGTCCGCATCGTCATCGTCACTGATGACGCAATCAGTGACGTCACTGATGACATCATCGGCATCGTCACGTGACCCGCCAAGGTCACGTGATCCCCCCAGGCCACTTCACCCCCCCAGTACCCTTCCCTCCTCCTCCTCAAGAGCTGCGCTCTAATTCGGTGTTACAGGGAGTTGTAAACGCCTTCCACTTTTTTTGACTTCCAAACAAGCTGCCCAGCCCAAAAGTGACCCAAAGCACGGCAAGTTTGAAGATACAATGTTTTACGCTGTATAACCCCCATTATAACTTAAAAGGAACAACTGACGGTGACTACTGTTTTGTTCTGCACTAGATTTAGCGGACAAATTCAGTTTCTCCGCTAGAGTTCGCGAGAAATTGACGTCAAGTGACCTCACCACAAATTCCATTCCTCGCTGACTTTCGCGGGGAAATTTATTTTTTCCGTTATATTTAGCGAACAAATTCAGTTTCTCCGCAAGATTTAGCAGAAAATTTTACGTCACGTGACCTCAACAGCGATTCAATTTCACCCTAAATCTAGCGGAGAAAATGAATTTGTTCACATGTGGCGTGACGCCGGCATTCGAAACAGCCATCTTGACTTAATTCGAGTTAAATAGATGACTTTATAGCGCGGTAGACTGTCGTGAGTAGAGTAGAGCTTCCCTCTGTAGCGGCGTCAGCAGCGGCTTTTATTCGTTTACGCCCGCGTCGAGAACGACGAAATATACGCAAAAACAATAAATAGAAAAACAAATACAGCACGCAGTAAGAAATAAAAACATGGCAGGAACATAGAAGTTGTTAACACTACGAAAGACATATACTTACAAACAAAAAAGTACACTGGAAGATAAAGAGATAATTAGAGCTATAAAACGGAAGAGTGAGGTGACGTCAACGCCGAGGCAACGCAATGCGAAGGAAGAACAGCCGGCAAAACTGCAATAGTCCTATAGGCAGCTAAGGACGCTTTGTGATCGCGGGCGTATAGCACCGGCGACGTACGCACCATTAAGATTGCTAAAGAAAATTCTTGCCCCGGACTAGCGCATGAATGACTCTTTTCCACTTTCCGGCCTCGGCAGGTAAAAGAAGGTCGCAGGTCTATAGCCTAAGTGACATTAAACACCATTGAGCTGGCTAAACAAATTTGGATGGTCGCGATTCTATAGCTCTAGAGATATACATTCTTCTATAGCCAGCTAAAGCAGAATGAAATATCCGAGGCCTATAGTCTTTGGTGGCATAAAGCACAATTGAGTCGGCTAAAAAATATTCAATGGTTGCGAGCCTATAAATTTTGGGACACGCTACACTCTATAGACGGCTAAGGCGCATTGAATAGTCGCGGATCTTAAGCATTAAGGACATACATTTTTCTATAGCTTGATAAAGGAAATTGAACGGTCAAGAGCGATAGCTCTATAGGCGAGCATTATTCTATAGCCAATTGCTATAGAAACCTGAATGGCGGACATTCTATAGCTTTGAAGACACAGATTATTCTTTAGGTGGCTATAGCGCGTTTTATGGTTCCTTATGGCTGACCATAGAGGGGCATATAAGGTGATAGATAACCGTAGGAGTTTCGATAGACATCCATAGAGCACTTTCTTAGGGGGGGGGGGGGGGGGTGGGGGGGTGCTTTCCTGATACCCTCCGTTCAGAGCCGACTTCGTTGGTTTTCTACGCAAAACCCTTAAGTTTTTTTTTTTTTACGATGGAGTGCCTTGTACCACCGTTGAAAGCTTTCCGTAAATACTTCTTTTTTTTTTTGCTAGCAGCTGATTACAGCTGATTGCTGCCTACCGTCATTGGAGAAGTTCCAAGAACGTAATCTGGAGTAAAGCGGCGAAAGCAGGAGAACGTATTGTTAGTATCGCAGTTTCTAACTCGTGGTCTACATTCTATACCGCATATAGGTATCCTATGAAGATCTCATATCGACGAACCAACAATGGCGACGATGTCACTGAAAGATGGAGCAGCGGTGAGTGACTAAATTTTGTGCTTTATGCATCTAAAGTAGGTTATGCTCGAGGATCATTGCCAAGATAGAAAAACTTTAAACTTCAATATTGATTCTTTGTGAATATACACAATATGAATTTTGTCCGAATCACCAATTCTGGTTCAATTTCGAACACACAGCACCTTAATTTTTATAGAGGGATTTGTAAATACGATGAAAGTTAATTTTGTTAGGAACGACTAAAGCCACATAAACAAACAAAACCGCCACAATGTTCCAAAGAAAAAAAGTGACTCCAAAGGCACTCCGTCGATATTGTGGTGCTTCAGCCATTGTGTAAGAATTTTGTTTTGTGTTAAAAGCTATATAGATAAGGAGAGGGGCATATTTCTTGTAAATAGAAGGGATTATGTTGCATAAAAATGTTTTTCTAAGCAAAACAATATTGCGATTTAGAAATAATTTTACACCATATCACTGTATTTATAGTTTAATTAGTGCGATATTGGCAGATATCTAACTTTGTAAAAGGGGAGCTGGAGAGGTTTTGGAATGGAGAATATCTCTGAAGCCCTGAATGCCGGAAACTTAAAAATCATCCGAATACATATTTCTTCCAGCTTAATTGTTAAGAGCGAAGTAAATGTCAGTTTAAAATTCGCAGTGATCTGTAGTTTAATTGAAATATCAAGGTTCAGGGGACAAAAATCGAAAAAAAATATAATGGCCACTCCTAACTCAAATTATTTCTAACGCGTTTCAGCCTCGTTAAAAACAAAAACAAATCTATGCCGTTGATTGCGGAGCCACATTTTACGTGCAAACGCCACATCAATGTGTGTTCGACTGAGTTTCCGTGAGCAATAAAATCACGTACTATATCATTGATCTATATTTGGAAGCCTCCCTAAATAGGCCTTTCATGAGGGGTCAGTGATAGCAGAGTCGCCAATTTTAGATCGTGAAGGGACCATTTATATTTAACATCTACGGCAGATACACAAGTTTAAGGGTTACGATATTGGTCTAACATAAATAACTGGTATATATTTTTTAACTATTATCAACGTTCTAAATGTTTCGTGGAGAAATCTAACGCGCGATTACCGAATAGTTGCTATTGTTACTCGCTAATCAAAAGCAAGACGCACTAACCCTAGTTCAAGAAAAGCAAGCAGCGCGATGGAGACCTTATATTTCAAAAGCAGCTACACATTTAATGTTTCTTTGACCTGGTGTTTCAATTACGTGTGTGCAGCGCATTACTTTGTATTGTGTGTCGATTGATTCTCGCCGGCGTCTTTTCAATATATATGCAGAAATTACTTTCTTAATGTAAATTAAAAAATATATTAGTATAATTTTTTTATTTATTTATTTTTTATTTACCTACCCTCAAGGCCCTGGGGGCGTTACAGAGGGGAGTGAGTGAAAAAAAAAAACAAGAAACAGTCCTTTCATTTCTTTTATATGTATTACTGTGGACCTTTGCTATATTCCTTTCCCTATTGTAATACGTGCATTTTTTTAGCTTTTTCCAGCTGTAGTGTATTTGTTCAGAGATATATGTCTATAGCCTTCATTCCCTAGTCCACAGCTCCATAACGTTTTGATGTTTGGCCAAAAAGTGCACACGGACGCATATACCCAAGTAGTGAAAGTGAACAACGCGCTTACACACGTGCGTGATCCTATGTTACATAATTACTATATTAAGAGCAAACACACACACACACAAACACACACACACACACAAGAAACCAGGAATGAGTTATAAGCCAAAGGCTGGGGGTGTGTAAGCCATATTTATGGTAGCTTGTTTACACCTTTTCCAAAAGGGTGCAGGCATCTTGAATGTCGTCACCCGTGGTATGCGGTAAAACATTGTTTTGATCTCTCCACGCCGCTGAAAGACGTTTACGAAAAAAGGGTGATGGTCACACAGTCTTGTTTTACCTCACTTATATTTTCTCGTATATTCCAGGTAGAAATATTTTAAAGTTTTTTCGTCCCGCATACCAGGTACGGAACCCACGCGACTGAAAACAACAAGAAACCGAAAACGCCTATATTTGACGCTCTTAATATAAAAGAATTAGAGATAAGCAAATATAGTCACTGACAGATTAAGAAACACGACGTGGCGAGTCTCGAGTGTCTTATCATCGCTCTCCGGCCAAACAAATTTCGGCATTAGCCGGGAAGAGCACTAACAAACGAATAGCGAAACAAGAAGCGTAAATACAATAAGCCACGTTCTTAAAATGCCAGTGACTATAGACTATAGAGATATGAGAATGAACGTCATCCCCACGTAAAAAGTGTGTCCGAGGGTCGTTCCCATTTCAGACGGACGTCATTAGATGGCGCAGCATGACAAGAGCTTCAGGAACTGTCTTTTTTCGCGAACACGTTTTTAAGAACGCGATGCACGCGACCGCGCCTGCGGGTGGAGCCCTAATTCTCTAGTGCCCCGGCCTGAAGATGTGACAAGCCGGAATAGAATATATGTCCCCTTTCTTGTCTTTTCTTTCTGGTGTTTAGTGTGCGGAAGGTTTGGCCTTTCTGATAGTGGTATTTAGATTGGTGCTACTAGATAAGAACAGTATGTGTAATAAACAAACATTCAGAATATACATGATCACAGTAAAGACACACTAATAAAAGATATAAGGCTCAGAAATGAAATTTAGTTAGTAAAAAGCGAATTATCAGCAGGCGTCGGAACAGATGGGCCGATCCCGAGATGTCGACATCCGGATGGGCGACACTTTTCTAAAGCGACTGCGTCCGAGAAAAGGGTTAAATGTTGTTTGGTTAACGAAAAAATAATAATAATAATTGTTTTATAGTGACAAAATTTGCATCAAAATTCGTTTTACACCAAAACTGACATGACAAGCGCCTGCGATACAGTATAAATCTGTAGGATAAAGTATGTAAATGTATTCTAAAGCCTTCTACACTTGACCAAGTATTGTCGCGAACCTGTATACCCACAAGGCGCATAAGGTTATGGAGCAATTTATATTGTATGCATTTGAGATATGTGACTAAACAAATTAATGAAATTACGCTTTCGACCAGGGATAGGCAAAATACATGCAAATATGTATCGAAATACAAATACAAAATACTTCGTCAAAAACGTATTTAATTACAAATATAATTACATCTCCAAAAAAGCATTTAAGTACAAGATACAAATACAGCCAAATGTATTTGGTCTCCTCCAAATACTTTTCCAAATACATTCCTCCAAATTTTCGTCAGCGGCTTCAGGGCACCTGCAACGGGTTTCTGGGTATCTCATTTTAATTTTGCATCGCACACTCGGGTGTTAGTGTGCGAGGCTGTAGTAACGTAATAGAAATATAATCACAAAAAACGTAATCAGCTTGGACATAATAGGTGAAAAAAGTACTGAGCTTCAAGCAGCTTTTTTTCTCGATTACATTTTGGTATAGACCAACATAGAACCGATACGACCAAGACGTGCAGAACTAGTCAGAGAATTTTGTATTGTTGCAACTCGCACCAGTTACGAAAATCTGGACGACCCGCGCATTTAGAATGTTCCAGGCAAAATGTAAGGATGGGAATCAGGCTGGAGTACATCACAAGTTGTCACAGGCACTTAGCCATTCTACCTGTGAACGTCGATTTCGTCACTATTCTTGCCCTAGACTAGCACCGCAATCACAAAGCCACTAAACGCTTGTGCTTGATTGAGAGACACTGCATTCGGTGCAGAACGTAGTTTTCTCCCTGCTCTGGACACGTCTTAGGATGAGCAAAATGAGTCGTGACAATAAATTTGAGGGACGTATTTTCGCCCAGAAAATTGCATTTAATTACACTTGTATTTGAAATACCCACGTTTTAGTATTTAAATACACACATCAAATACATTATCCAATTTGTAATTAAATACAAATGCAAAATACACAAAGTATTTGAAATACGCATTTCAAATACTTGCGTTTGAAATACTGCCCATCCCTTCTTTCGACACTAAACAATGCTTAATGTTCATTATCGCTACATCTATTATGGTATTGTCTCGTGCACAAAAGCGAAAAGTAGGTAAAATATTTCAGTTGTAATAATATTATTAAAAATTAAAGTGGAACTTTAAAAGAGTCACACTTCTTTTCCTACAGGTGAAAATACACTGACCATTCATTATGTCGGAAACACGTGCGTCGTGTATTCAGTCAAAAAAAAGAAACCCTGTAAATGCAAGTAATGATAAAGCTGTACAAGTGCAGGGCAAGCAGGTTACTCGCGAACGCAATGAGAGGTTCCTTTGATTTAAGGTTTGTATGTGTTACACCAAAAACCAATACTTAGCACTGATCGCAGATATTTTTAACATTATATTTGAGATCTGCGTTTAAGAAAACAAACGCCACCGTCAGGTTGAAATCCCAACAGAGGCATTCCAACCGCACAGTACCCGAATACTTTCGGTTTTCTTCTGCAGTGGCGTAAAGATAGATTTCGTTTTTGAAGTAGTGTTTATTTGACAAACTAAGTGGAAGTAAATATTGTTCGACCTTTTTAATTATGAGATAATTGAATATTCCCGCGTTTCGATGTCACAAATTTCTAGGCTTCGCTTTATACCTTTTTTTCAATTCAAAAAGTGCGCAATGCTTGCCATTTTATCGTGCCCCATAGATATTAAGGCGGCAATGCTAAATTTTTGGCCTCATATATGGCAGTCCAATACGGGCACAGATTGAATGCGAGAGATTTGTCGAAATTCCACTGAGACTTCCGTTATCACTGATTGAATACGAGTCCCGGACACACGCTGCACAAGCAATCGTTCCCAACCTGTGAACAACGTTGGCCTTCCTTACCTGACGCAAACAATTCAGTACCATGGCCTTGCTGTTTAAAAAATGTAGAAACTACAACCCCGGCATTTATGTTTTTCGGCATTCAAGTTGTTAGGACAGATAACATGAAGATTTCTTAATCGCCAGTTTACCCCTGCTTTTCCTGAAGTTTCAAGATTGGAAAATACGACTCAAAATTGAGTGCCGCTAATTTAATATTTATGTAGCGATTTTCTTTTTTTATATATTTTTATATTTCAGTGACACCAGGCGAAAAAGCATGTGGTATTTGGCATAAAAATATTCGTTATCCTCTGCCAAATGAGGACGAACGCCAAGAGACCGCGACTCAAGTGTGTGGCGATGAATGGCGTTTAATTTCGACTAGTAACAAGTGCGCCAGAGTTCCAACTCCTGAGTGCAAATACTATGAAGACACGTGAAATTCCATAATTACTTTCGTTTTGAAATCAACGCAATATTCAGGGCGAGACAAATATCGCGGTAATAAACAATTTTACCTGCACGCTTCTTAAGACTCTTTTTGCTCCATCTTGCAATTTATTTGGAAATATTACGCGAGCTTGATTATGCTGACAAACACTGTTGCTATGTGTTGGACAAAAGTCACGCACTTCGGAGCGCAGCTGTTCCTCACGTTCCTACAGTTTCCACAGTTGCTCTCAGACCATTTATTCAGCTTAGCTCGGTTGATATATCAGTCCGAAAATCACTTGGTCGCGGTTTCGATTTCCATCAAATCATCCATGTTATGTCTGCCTTAAATGTGCCCTTAAACAGGCAAAATTTATCATACAAAATATTAATTTTCGCACGCCGGCAGCCCTCCAAGTGAGCAGAGAGCAAATTTTCACATATATAAATTAGATCTGCTTCGTCGTTGTTTAAACAGTTATGCGAGTTTTCTTTTTTTAGTATTTTTTTCAAGATTTTTTTAGACAGTCTTAAGCAGAGATACTCCAAAAATTATTTGGGAATACACATACTGATTTACATGCATTTTAGGGCCCAAAAACAGATACTTAGATAAATTTCTCTTTTACGGAACGGGATATTTCTGAGATACTTCTGCCAAAACGGCCTAAAAGTATTCCGGAATACAGAAACAGACACTTATAGAGATACAGCATTTCCCGCAAGATGCTACGTGGGGAGGGTGTAGTTTGTGGCGAATGCAGACCGTAATGTATGCTTGTGCTCCTCTTTCTGCATCATTTTATCCGCATAACCTTGCCTCAAACTCTTTATCATTAGGCCGCTGAACAAAAAACAACAACAAAAACACCTCCCCCCACCCCCCCCTGCCCCCTCCCCCGGTGAACCGCATAGTTATAGAACGTTGAAGACTGAGTGTCTTCCTTGACAAAAGGCGTCTGCACGAAATAAAGCCGATTTCGCCGTGAGGGTGCATCCTAAACTGGCGTCTTATGTTCTTCTGTGTCACCCACAATATGGGAGATTAGACAACGAAACCGTACCTTTTCTACACTCAACCCCTTTACAGAGTTCGCCCTACTGAATTGGAAAAAAGTGGAGGACTTTGCGAGATGAGTTTATTTTTTAATTCTTAAAAGTTACCTTCTTTAAACCAGCTTTTTTTTATACGTTGGTGACTATTATGAATTATGTTATAGGACGAGTATATATTATACGTTCTGAAACACCTTTCACCAAACATGTCTTTATTTTTTTTTACATTTATCGTAAGAAACGGCAACAAATGTGACGAGATACCTAAGTTTGGAAAAGTATCGCTATACAAGCGATACATTATAACTTATTATACTACTATGATATAAATTCATTTTTAAAATGTATCACGATACAAACATACCAATACTCGATAGTAGCTCTGATATACCACTGCGATACATTTATATCGCGATACTGCGAAGCCCTGTTTTTAAGAAAGTCCTAAAATCAACTTTAATACGCTTTGTGCTGGTCAATTATGCGGCCAGGGGACAAGTGCTGTCGGAAATTATTAAATTGACATGAAACTCATTATGTTAGCGGGAATTCTGCTTCATAAAGTTAACGGTGACCACAAAAAAGAATTGTCTTGAACTTGTTATGGAAGTACGGTATGAAAATCGAGAGTGCATCGTTGTTACGTGTCTGATGTAAGGTATTAATTGCATGAATTTGTTAAACGAAAAACTGGGACATTCATGAACAATAATGCATAAAGCATTAGACCATTAGTCCTACAACGTCTCGACAGAAGGTCCATTTTAGAGCGTTGACACAATTTTGTGATCTGAGTAATCACCAAGTTCTGAACGATACTGGTTATAGCAAAAGCGCAAGGTCTCCGTTTGGATTCCCTCGAGTTGGTATTTTTAGACGGCAATAAATAAATAAAGAATCGCAGAAAACTGAACCTTCGTCACAATGTGACACTAGCGCTTAAATATAAAGTGAAAGTTTGAGAACGTGAAGTCTGGATCAAAATATAATTCAGAAAGACAAAATTGCTTTAGGCCGTCGTCCACCTAAACCTAATATCGTCAAAACAAGAGCTGGTACTGCGGACTCTTGTGTAATTTATGCCAGGGAAGAACGCTTCTCAGCGAGAAAAATTATTGGCAGAGGCTACATCCACGCGCGAGGACGTAGCCAAGTTGGGAGGAGATAGGGCTCCATCCACGCAAAAGGTCACGTGACTTGCAATATAGGAACATAATTCATTTTTATGTACATATTATGCTTTTTTATAAACAAATATAGCTAACAAAAATAAAGGAGTTAGATTTTATTGTTGTTTTAAAGTTAATATGTCACGTGACCTAGCAAACTTTAGACAATTTATATATTTTGTTTTGTTTTTTTAAGACATAGCACGTATCATGCGTCATAAATATAGTATCAATAGATTTTTTTATAGCTATGTTGTTCAGGAGTCGAACACACACGTAGGTGGCGCGCGTGCCGTGCGTGCCACCGCCGCGCGTGTGGGCTTGCTGGTTTGGTTGGCTTGTTGCGTGTGTGGCCTCCCAGGGCTTTCGCCCATGTTTTGCATCGCTGCCGAGGTGAGGCCGTGAGGCGGTGAGGCTTCGTTGTGTTTGTGGTCGGCTTTTCGAGGCGTTTTAGTATGAGCTTATGTGCATCGAAGAGGACATGTGCGAGCCCACCGCTTCGTACGTTCTTGCGCGCACACTCGCGCAGTCTGGATTTCTGCGGACTACCCGCTCGTGCTTGAAGCTTTGCCATTGCTCACAGATAAGCTGAAACAGGTGAAACAAAGTATGGCTGGTGTGCAAGAGTTGGTGCAGCTGAGGTGCGCCCTTCGAAGGAGCTCGTGCTTCCCTTAGCAGCATAGATGTCCTATACACATCCACAGGACATCCCTGGAACGTCGGGACATCCGAAGATATCCGGGGGACCATGTGTGCTGCTTGGGTCTGACCTTTGCTCTACACTCTCGCACGACGCAATACCGGCGATAATCGAAGGGACTATCGGAAACTTGAAGGGAGTGTACGAACGGACACATGCGATGCTTCATCAAGCGAAAAAGTGTCAAAGGAGTTAGAAGCCGCAAGTGCGGGGAGGAGGAACACAAGATCCATGTGGGACCCAGTTTTTGAAGGTCAAATCCAAAATTCGATGTACGAAAGGAAGAGGAAGGTCGAGTGTTCTTTGATAGCGACAGTGGAGGTTCAGAAACCTGGGATGCAAATAAATGGAACAACGATTCTGATGCTCGGTGTTATCAGCATGCCTGTACCAGAATTCCGATTTGTGAGATCAAGGTGATAATATGCACCCAACATATTCTGAGTACAAGGCACCTAGACGCTAACTAAGCACTTAGTGACCCGTATTGCTTGACCAGCGATGTGTACCAGCTTCTGGAAGCTCACGGCTGGGTGGTCATGGACGCTTGAATAGGTGTGTGGACGGAATGTCAATGAAATTATTCGGAACACCACTTGGGCCTTCAGTATTATCTGAATACAGCCCTGATGATTGCAGTGACCATTGACATACCTCTACAGGTTCTCAAAGCTGGAAGCCATTGGTGCCGGCAATTTGGGGGAAAACAACATGCAGATTTGATGCCGAGTTGAATCTCAAGAAAGTGGATACTGTGAACAATTTATAACTGTCCCGACAACCAAACAGTGTTGGGTAAAGTACATATAAAAAGTACTTCAAGTTAAGTTCAAAGTAAATGAGACGTGATGTACTTGAAGTAAAGTAGTAAGTACACTGGGTGCAATGTACTTGAAGTAAAGTACAATACATACAATGTACTTTTAAAGTAAAGTTAAAGTATTTTAACACAATCTTTCATGATGCCCATTTATTCCCTATACAGTAATATTTTAACTGGTATGCATGCCCAATGGTAATCGGGGGTGCATGACCTATTTTCAAAAACAGCGGCGAATATTCGATAAAGTCAAGTGGCCACAGAGTAGTTATTTTCAGAAATGGAGCCAAATTCGGAAGTTTTTTCTTGAATTTGGCGCGCTTTCCCTGGATTGTTGCACCCAAGGGGGTTAAATGTACAAGCAGAGATCATGACGTCAGCCCCGTAGCTTCCGCGAGCAGTTTTCTCATAAAAGAGTGTCCTCTCCTTAAAGAGAAAAACAAAAACAGTGAATGTGCAAGCGAGCTGGTGATAATTAATCATAATGTGACATCTGAGATTGGCGTGCGAAAAAAATTAAGAAACTTTCAAGTCTAAGGACAGACAAAAGAGAATGTCTCAAAATTGTGATGTTCTTCTTTCCTGTGTTTTATTTTTCTTCGACTTCAAAGTTTAATTTTTCCGCACCACAGTCTCAGGTACTACAATATGATTAATTTAGTTCTTCTAATATCTTAAACCTCCTCAATCGCACTGACTGACCGAGAAGTAGCGAGAGTTAAAAAAGCTACAGGAAAGCCGCTCCCGGAACAAACGGAGCGATGCGTCGTCTGTTCACGTTTCTGGATAGAGTAGAATATCCCTCCCAGTATTTCTCCGGTGTTGACCAAGCATCATTTCGTGATAAAAATATAACAAATCCAAATCTGGTGAATGTACTTTGAAGTCGGGAATTGTACTTTCCTCGGAAAGTACCAGAAAAAAATACTTTAAGTAAGCTTCAAGTACATACTCAGAGAATGTACTTCAAGTAAAGTACAAGTTTCCTAAACCTACTTGAAGTAGTACTTTAAGTACAATGTACTTAAAGTACTTCCCAACACTGCAACCTAATTTTTGTGAGATTCGTGATTTGATCAGGTCATCTCATGGACATGGGATGCACGTATTGAAATATTCACGAAGCTGACATTTTGCAAACTATGACACCGATGAAAAATAAGTTTTCTAGAGTTACGCCAAATACAATATAGCTTCGCCAATACTGGAAACTCCTTCGAAAACACATAATAGCGGCGGCGACCGTGACAGTGGCGCCTCTAGCGGACTCGGAGTCTACGGAAGCAGTCGTCGCAATGGAAAAGTATAGGCTCCGCGACGCCCTCGAGCTTTACAAGCCCCGTATCGTCACCCTAACAGCAGAAATAATTTATTACGGTCAAAAGGGTGTGTACTTAGGCTAGTTGGTTATTCATGAATAGGAGGTAAAAGCGCTAAAAAACGACGGACAAGTTGAAGAATGACGAACACCACAGAGCGCTCTGTGGTGTTCGTCATTCTTCAACTTGTCCGTCGTTTTTTAGCGCTTTTACCTCCTATTTATTACGGTCAGTTCGCTTGCAAAACGGAATCCACTGATCGCTACTGCAACGACAATCGAATAACAACGCGCGCATAAACAAAGATAGAGCAGTTTATTTAGCGGTCTCAAACGCCTCTCAGGGGATCACACGCGTTTGAAACGCGTCTGGGAAGCGGAAAAAAGGCATTTATCTACTCGAACTACGTCGTAATCGTTAAAACATGCAAAAACGACATGTTAATATTATCAGAGCAAGCGCACGAGCTGCTGGAGCATAAAAACAAAACAAAAAGTAAGGATAAAAATGAACGTGCAAACACTTACCGAACTTTGCAGAAAAAATGGTGTCGCCATTCCCGACGAAAATAAGAAGAAACGGGAAAGAGAAGCGAACAACGGCGAATAAAACAAAGAAGCTAGCAAAAAACTATTTCAATGACGACGATCGTTGCGGCGCTTATAGAAAAAAAGAAAGAAAAATGGAAAGCAGCAAATGAGTACCTGGTGGTCGCCACCGGTGTTGAGTTCACGACAAACAAAGCGGAAGAAACAGACGAAACTAATGAAAAAAGAAGAAAGCGACCCTTTTTTTTTTTTCAGCTGCTTGTTGTACATTTCTTTATTTGCTTTCGCGGCGTAGGTACGAACTAAAAACAAAACAGGGGAAATAAATAGCGTAGCGCAGCTGACACTGCCCAGTAAAAAAGAGTCGCAGAAATGTTTTGGTCGCAGGCAGCAATCCTCTATATGTGCTAGCAGTGAGTAACCTTTTTTTGCTTTCGAATTTCTTTTTCCAGTGACTTTGGCGGGTTGTTCGTTCGCTCGCTTGACGAAGCAGTTTAAAAGTGCATTCAAGTACTTGTTGACGTAGGTGTCCGTAGGTCAATGTAGGAAGCAGAAGAAAGATTTCCACCACATCGCACAAACTTGTTCTTGAATGCGGCCGGTTGATCAACAAACGATGACCCGTAGCAGACGTGCCGGCCAGAGTACACAAATAAAATTCGAATAAAAATGGGTAGCGAGCTTACACTTCTTAATATATTCAATAAATATCAAAAAAGCACGTATGACGATTTTGTATTAGAAACTGTTAGTCGTGATTGTGGTCAGGAAGAAGCGATATTGATTAAACTCAACGATTTAATTCGGATTAACACGGATTACATTTTGCAGTCGACATGATGTGCGCCAGTCGTCTCGCGATTCTCTTCTTCCTCCCCACCCGGTGGCGCTAGCTGTCCGTCGGTGTGGAGCTTTCTCCGCCCCTCCACAGATGGCGCCAGCTGTCCGTTAAGTGGAGCTCTCCGCTAACACGCCCGCACTAAATATACTGCGTCCAGTGTTGCCAGGTCTACTGATTTATCAGTAGATCTACTGATTTCGTTCCGGGTCTACTGATTCACTGAAAAAGAAGAAAATCTACTGACTTTTTTTAGTAAACATATTACAAATTTATTATTAGGCCCCCTCAGTTCCCAGGGTCGCCCATCAAAGGAAACTCATATTCTCCCACAATTAAAAACGAAGCACTGGCTGGACGGCCCAGAAACCCAACCTGTTCGAGCGATTTAACCGTATATTTATATCTATTCATACAGAGTAGGTTCGACCAACGTTGGGTTCGACGGTGACGTCCGGGCCAGAGCCATATAGGCGGAGAGTTTGGCCAGTCTATGATCTCGCCGCCGTAACGTCTCCCTCCCGAGTGAGCCAGTCAGCCCCCAAGCAGCACAGAGTTGGCCAGTCATCGGCCAGTGGCTGGCAACGGTCCTTGGCCAAGTGGCCAGACAGTGGCCAGAGACTGGCCGGTGACTGGCCTTTATCTGGCCGCTGGCCAATGGCCACTGTCCATCAGCCATCGGCCAAGCATTGGCCAATAAATGGCCACTCTCTGGCCACTGGCCAAAAGACCACCGCCAGACACTGGCCATTGCTTGGCCAAAATTTGTGCTGCTTGGGCCTGCGGCGCAAAACGAGAGGTGTGAGCTCATGCGCATGAACTCTCGGCTGCTTCCAGCTGAGCGGGGAGTGCCGCCATTTTCATTCATTCGCCCGGCAGTATGCATGGGATCGACATCCAAATTTCGGTTGTTAACTTTTATTTGCCAGTCTTTTGCAAGAAAATAATATACTGTTATTCCTCGGTGGCTTAAAAAGCTAACGAATTAAGTTTCTCCACAAACGAACGCAAACTTTGAGTCAGGCGAAAAAGATATAAGCCCGCAGCAGACGACGCGTAGCCTCGACAGTGCTCCGCGCCGACAGCGTTGCGTCAAAAACCTTCCACAGCCCAGTAAGAAAAAATGGCAGCTTGCAGAGGACATAAAATGAACATGCACGCGCGCACTTGCCGGAACGTCTTGTTTTGGTTTCGTTTCACTAATACCGACAGGTGGATGTCCCACTGTCGCCCTCATCTGTTGATCCCAAAAGTGGCTCAGTCTCGATTTCAACGAATAATCCTCGAAATCGCAACACTAGTCAATGCTGATAATATATATATATATATACATATATATATATATATATTCACGGTGCCATTTTACTTTGTTTTTTTTATAAAGAATTACTCGAGAACTATTCTTTTTTTTCGTGCTTTATTTGTGTTTATTACCATGGTATTTTTTGCTCTATATTATTTCTTCGAAAAATGGTTTAATGGTAATGGCAAAGGATGCCAAAACACAAATTTCGTAGAATCTACTGATTTTTGTGCAAATCTACAGACTTTTTGGAGATTAATCTGCTGACTTTTTTTTTCTTCGTCTGGCAACACTGACTGTGTCCTCGCAGTCTGTCACAAAGTCTGTGAGCCATGCGGGGCGTCTACGCTGCCTCTGTGAAAATCTTGTTGGAAAGTTCGATGCTGTCTCGGTCAAAGTAACATTGGGCTCGGCCATGGTCACTCTGTCCTCGTTGTCGTCCGAGGTGCTAGATGGGACTGTTGCTTCTGCATCCTCATCTGCAGCGTCCTGGCCAGCTGGATCGATCGTGGGTTGATCGTGGAAGCGCTTCAGTTGGCGTGCGGTTGCTGTCCGGGATTCTGTCCGATTTTGAGGGTTGCAGGATATGATGTATGTTTGTTTGTCGGAATCAATGATCGTGTACGGTCCTTCGTACACAGGCGCGAATTTTCCTTGTCTGACTCCGTTGTTATACCAGACCTTTTCTCCGATATCGTAGGTGGCTGGCGGATGTTTTCTGACGTGTGTCCCCTTCATGCCTTGAAGGTATTCGGTTAGGTTCTCAAATGCCTCTTGTCGGAGAGCATTGATGTCGGCTTGTTCAACGTCTGGGTCGATAGATAGTTGGTTGTCGATGACTCTTCGCGGCGTGAAGTTGAATAAGAGTTCGAACGGTGACGTTTTCAGTCCGCCGTGAAACTGAGTGTTCACTTCGAATGTTGCCTCTTGAAGATAGTCGCTCCAGTGATTGATGTCTCCATTCACGTTCTTGCGTAGTGGTGGGAGAATCCTGCCGTTGGCTCTTTCGACTAGTCCATTCGTCTCCGGTGCGTATGGTACCGTGAAGATGTGTTCGATACTGCGTCGTTGGAGGTACTCGTTTGCTGCTCTTGACGTGTATGCACTATCGTTGTCCGAGATGATAGTCCGCGGAGTTCCGAACTTTGTCACAATGTCTTCCTCTACGAATTGGAGGACGTGTGTGGTAGATTTGTCGGGCACTGCACGTGTCACAATGAACCTGGTCGTGAGGTCCACAGCTGTGATGAAGTACTTGTTCTCGTCATCGGTGTTGATAGGTCCGACGTGGTCGATGGCCACAGAATCAAACGGTGTCGTGGGAATGACCCTGGGATTGAGAGTGCCTGGTTGCACGCCTGTCGCGTGATTGTGTTGTTGGCATATCTTGCACCCTCTTACATACTGCGTGATGTCGCGGTTCATGTTGCTCCAGTGGTACCGTCGTTCAAGTTTAGACTTTGTTCGGAGTGCATCACCATGTCCAGCGTCGTCATGGTGGCTTCTAAGGACAGCGTTGCGCAGGGACTTGGGCACTTCGGTTCGGAGTCTCGTTGTGTTGTTCTGCTTTGTCACATGCATCAAAATGCCGTTGGCAAGCTGGAAGTTTCTCTCGAGGCGTTTCAGGTGTACCGTGTCTCCAGGTGTCTCGAGCTCTGGGATGATCGCTGCCAGCTCAGGGTCTTCGTCTTGTGCATCACGTAGTCGATTATCGTTGGCTTTCAGTACCCAAATGGCATTCACCTCGGGTCTCATGCGTGAGAGAGCATCAGCCACTGTGTTTGTCTTTCCAGGTGTGTGACGCACGGTGAAGTGATACTGTGCCAAATCGAGAACGATTCGCGCGAATCTTCGGTTTGGGTTCTTTTTTGACATGATGTGGGCTACGGCCCAGTTGTCCGTGAAGGGTTCGAAGTGTTCCAGACCTTGAAGGTATGGGTGAAAGCGATTCGTAACGGCCCAGTGAGCCGCTATCGCTTCTAGCTCGGTTGAGTGCTTGCCGCTGTCGGCGTCCCTTACTTTCTTGCTTGCGTATTCGACGACACGAGTAGAGTTGCCGTGCACTTGAACTAGTACTGCTCCGAATGCGACGTGTGAGGCATCCACATACACCTGTGTTGGTAAGCTTGCATCAAAGTTTGCAAGCACTGGTGCTTCGGTGAGTCGTCGTTTTAGCGTGTCCATGGCACTTTGACATTCAGGGGTCCATGTCAGCAACGCATCTTTTTTCGTGAGCTGGGTTAATGGCTTTGCGATTTTTGCGAAATCCTTGATGTACTTGCGGTAGTGCGACGCGAGTCCGAGAGAGGATCTAATGTACGTCTTTGATTGTGGGATCCCATAGTTGGAGATCGCTGCTGTGCGTTGAGGGTCCACAGCTACTCCGTCCCGTAAGACCAGGAATCCGAGAAACGGAATCGTCTCTTCTGCGAACATGCACTTGTTGAGGTCGACCCGTAGTCCAAGGTCGTAAAGGGTCTTTAGGACTTGGCCCAGAACCTTGACGTGCGTCTCGACTGTGTCTGTGAACACACACACATCGTCCATGTACACGATGACATGTCCGTCGTCGATTAGTGTTTGAAGGCCTTCGTTTATCACGCTTTGCATTGTCGATGGTGCTGCGCAGAGTCCAAACAGCATCCGTAGTGGTTCGAAGTGACCGTCTTCTGTCACAAATGCTGCTTTCTGGATGTCCTCTTCGCGCAAACGGATGTTTAGAAAGGCTTTTTTGATGTCGAGTTTCGACAGGTAGCGCGATCCTGCAACTCTGCGGAATATTGTGTCTACTCTTGGCATTGGGTATGCCCGTTTCACTGTTTTGGCGTTCAAGAAACGATAGTCCACGCACAGTCTTTTAGGAGTGGATTCGTGGTGTGGTTGGTCAACGACGATTACCGGGGAAGCATACGCTGATTTGGATCGGCAGATGATCCCTTTCTTGAGCCATTCTTCCGTCTCTTGGCGTATGAACTTCCGGTTGGTTTTGGTTGCAGTGTATGGTTTCATGCGGATAGGTTTCGAGCCGATGAGCTCGATGGTATGCTCGATGTGTGGGCAAAGACCTAGTTCGTTGTTTGGTCTGGTAAAGACGTCAATGTTGTCGAGAAGCGTCGTCTTCAACTGTTCCACTTCAGCGTCGTTGAGTTCGGGCGGGTTCGACCTGTTACGAATGGAGTCTGTGACTGCCTGCGCGGATAGAAGAGATGGGTTCACGTGGTGGTCAGCTCGTAGGGATTCCACTGCTCCACCCACTTCTATCACATTTGAATTGTGACAGTCAGGTCTGTTGTGCTCCTCGTTCTGTCCTTCTGTTGCTTTGGCTTGTTGAAGAACTGTGAGGTTGGTCTGCGGCAAAAGCTGTTCCTCACGAAGGTTTGTTCTCGGTCGTAGAAACATGTTTCGTGTGACGTCTTCGTTTGATCGGTACATCGCGCTCACATAGCTGGATGTGGGTACCGTGACGTTTTGCCTTTGTATGACCGTTCCTTGGCCTTGGTTGCTTGATTTGGGGATCCACTCGAGGGAATGTACACCGTTTTCAAAGCGTTCGATGAAATCGTACGGTACTGACTGTCGCCAGTCAAGGCCTACCATGAGTTGATGTGGGAGGTCTTTCACAACTTTGGCTTGAATCGTAGCGCTGGCGTTCCCAATGGCAATCTTGGCTTGTGTTATGCCAAAGGGGCGTCTTGATTCTCCGAACGGGCCTCCGAGGACACAGTCTGGGTCTGGTGTGATCTCGAAGTTGTGGCTTGCAGCGAAGCTCTCGCTCATGAGTGTTACGGCTGAGCCCGTGTCCCAGAGCGCTATCGCCTCGATGCTGTTGACGTGCGAAGGCAGTAGGATTGTCGAGTTCTTCTCTGCATGATGCGCTCTGATGATGTTGTTCACACGTTCCGAGGTTAACTGTTTCGCTTCGCGTCGTCGTGCTGCTGTGGCTTTCTCCTCCTCGGTGCGGGTGTCGGGTTGAGCACAGTCTTTGGCTCGGTGTCCTCGCGTTTTGCATCGCGCACATGTGTCCGGTGTCAGCCTTGCCGGGGCTGTCGCGGACTTCGGTGAAGACAGATAGGGCGTAGTCGTTGCATGTGTCGTCACCTTGTTTTGTTGTGATTCGTCTTTTCCAACGTTCTTGCTCGAGTCGTGCCGTGCAGCTTGTCTTGGACTCGTGTCACGATCTACGGGCGTGACTCGTCTGTCAAGCTGTCGTGCGTAGCTTAGGAAGTCTGATACAGTCCCTTTCCGGGGATCGTGGAATGCTGCCAACATAGGTTTCGCCTGTTCGGATCGCACTCCTTGAATTAACCAGTCCACGATGTCGTCATCGGTCAGGGTATACTTCCCACGCTTGATTAGTTGGAGACGTGCATACATGTAGTCTGTCATCGCTTCGTTGTGCTTTTGCGATCGCGCGTTCACGCTTGTCACCCACTGACAGAAGAGTGGCTTCTTGTCGAATTCATTCTTGAAGGCTGTCAATCAGTCTGCCCATTCCTTTATGGCCGTACCTTCTGTTCGGTGCCATGCCGCCACGCGTCCTCATAGCCTCGAAATGCCGGCGCTAAGCATAGCCATGTCGCTCCATGAACACCGTTCTCGCATGCTTTCGAGAGAAACAATCCACTCAGTCAGGTTCTCGGTGTCTGTTCCCGAATACGTTGGGAGCGTGCTTGTGAGATCAGGCATAGTCGTGATTTGAAGCGGCGTACCTTCGTAGGATCTTCGGGAGCCTGTCAAACTCACGTCGTTGGTGATGCTGCTCATGTTCGCGAACATCAGTTGTTGCCGTTCTAGCAGTTGTGTCATCATCTGTACCGTCGTCGTGAGCGTCGCGAGCTCCGGGCTTGACTCGTTTTTCGCCATCGTTGAGGTGCTTGTTTGCAGCGTACCTCGTAGGGGCGTCCGCAGTGGATCGTCGCTGTCGTTCTCGTCGTAAACCAGCGTCGAGTGTTTCGTTTCTTTGTCTCGGTCAGTCATGCCGAGTAGTCGCTCGTCGCGTTGCGTTGCGTTTTGCCGCGGATGGGGACGCCGCCGACTGACGCCGTGGAGGTCGGGAAACGGATCCGAGAGTACGTCTTCCTCGCCGTCCCCAGTCGTTGACCTCGGTCAGCCGGTGTCCTCAGTCCGTTACGTACGGCAGTACGGTCGTTGCTTGTTGTGCATTGCGTTTTGCCGCGGATGGGGACGCCGCCGACTGACGCCGCGGAGGTCGGGAAACGGATCCGAGAGTACGTGTTCCTCGCCGTCCCCAGTCGTTGACCTCGGTCAGCCGGTGTCCTCAGTCCGTTACGTACGGCAGTACGGTCGTTGCTTGTTGTGCGTTGCGTTTTGCCGCGGATAGGAACGCCGCCGACTGACGCCGTGGAGGTCGGGAAACGGATCCGAGAGTACGTCTTCCTCGCCGTCCCCAGTCGTTGACCTCGGTCAGCCGGTGTCCTCAGTCCGTTACGTACGGCAGTACGGTCGTTGCTTGTTGTGCGTTGCGTTTTGCCGCGGATGGGGACGCCGCCGACTGACGCCGTGGAGGTCGGGAAACGGATCCGAGAGTACGTCTTCCTCGCCGTCCCCAGTCGTTGACCTCGGTCAGCCGGTGTCCTCAGTCCGTTACGTACGGCAGTACGGTCGCTGCTTGTTGTGCGTTGCGTTTTGCCGCGGATGGGGACGCCGCCGACTGACGCCGTGGAGGTCGGGAAACGGATCCGAGAGTACGTCTTCCTCGCCGTCCCCAGTCGTTGACCTCGGTCAGCCGGTGTCCTCAGTCCGTTACGTACGGCAGTACGGTCGTTGCTTGTTGTGCGTTGCGTTTTGCCGCGGATGGGGACGCCGCCGACTGACGCCGTGGAGGTCGGGAAACGGATCCGAGAGTACGTCTTCCTCGCCGTCCCCAGTCGTTGACCTCGGTCAGCCGGTGTCCTCAGTCCGTTACGTACGGCAGTACGGTCGTTGCTTGTTGTGCGTTGCGTTTTGCCGCGGATGGGGACGCCGCCGACTGACGCCGTGGAGGTCGGGAAACGGATCCGAGAGTACGTCTTCCTCGCCGTCCCCAGTCGTTGACCTCGGTCAGCCGGTGTCCTCAGTCCGTTACGTACGGCAGTACGGTCGTTGCTTGTTGTGCGTTGCGATTTGCCGCGGATGGGGACGCCGCCGACTGACGCCGTGGAGGTCGGGAAACGGATCCGAGAGTACGTGTTCCTCGCCGTCCCCAGTCGTTGACCTCGGTCAGCCGGTGTCCTCAGTCCGTTACGTACGGCAGTACGGTCGTTGCTTGTTGTGCGTTGCGTTTTGCCGCGGATAGGGACGCCGCCGACTGACGCCGTGGAGGTCGGGAAACGGATCCGAGAGTACGTCTTCCTCGCCGTCCCCAGTCGTTGACCTCGGTCAGCCGGTGTCCTCAGTCCGTTACGTACGGCAGTACGGTCGTTGCTTGTTGTGCGTTGCGTTTTGCCGCGGATGGGGACGCCGCCGACTGACGCCGTGGAGGTCGGGAAACGGATCCGAGAGTACGTCTTCCTCGCCGTCCCCAGTCGTTGACCTCGGTCAGCCGGTGTCCTCAGTCCGTTACGTACGGCAGTACGGTCGTTGCTTGTTGTGCGTTGCGTTTTGCCGCGGATAGGGACGCCGCCGACTGACGCCGTGGAGGTCGGGAAACGGATCCGAGAGTACGTCTTCCTCGCCGTCCCCAGTCGTTGACCTCGGTCAGCCGGTGTCCTCAGTCCGTTACGTACGGCAGTACGGTCGTTGCTTGTTGTGCGTTGCGTTTTGCCGCGGATGGGGACGCCGCCGACTGACGCCGTGGAGGTCGGGAAACGGATCCGAGAGTACGTCTTCCTCGCCGTCCCCAGTCGTTGACCTCGGTCAGCCGGTGTCCTCAGTCCGTTACGTACGGCAGTACGGTCGTTGCTTGTTGTGCGTTGCGTTTTGCCGCGGATGGGGACGCCGCCGACTGACGCCGTGGAGGTCGGGAAACGGATCCGAGAGTACGTCTTCCTCGCCGTCCCCAGTCGTTGACCTCGGTCAGCCGGTGTCCTCAGTCCGTTACGTACGGCAGTACGGTCGTTGCTTGTTGTGCGTTGCGTTTTGCCGCGGATAGGGACGCCGCCGACTGACGCCGTGGAGGTCGGGAAACGGATCCGAGAGTACGTCTTCCTCGCCGTCCCCAGTCGTTGACCTCGGTCAGCCGGTGTCCTCAGTCCGTTACGTACGGCAGTACGGTCGTTGCTTGTTGTGCGTTGCGTTTTGCCGCGGATGGGGACGCCGCCGACTGACGCCGTGGAGGTCGGGAAACGGATCCGAGAGTACGTCTTCCTCGCCGTCCCCAGTCGTTGACCTCGGTCAGCCGGTGTCCTCAGTCCGTTACGTACGGCAGTACGGTCGTTGCTTGTTGTGCGTTGCGTTTTGCCGCGGATAGGGACGCCGCCGACTGACGCCGTGGAGGTCGGGAAACGGATCCGAGAGTACGTCTTCCTCGCCGTCCCCAGTCGTTGACCTCGGTCAGCCGGTGTCCTCAGTCCGTTACGTACGGCAGTACGGTCGTTGCTTGTTGTGCGTTGCGTTTTGCCGCGGATGGGGACGCCGCCGACTGACGCCGTGGAGGTCGGGAAACGGATCCGAGAGTACGTCTTCCTCGCCGTCCCCAGTCGTTGACCTCGGTCAGCCGGTGTCCTCAGTCCGTTACGTACGGCAGTACGGTCGCTGCTTGTTGTGCGTTGCGTTTTGCCGCGGAGGGGGACGCCGCCGACTGACGCCGTGGAGGTCGGGAAACGGATCCGAGAGTACGTCTTCCTCGCCGTCCCCAGTCGTTGACCTCGGTCAGCCGGTGTCCTCAGTCCGTTACGTACGGCAGTACGGTCGTTGCTTGTTGTGCGTTGCGTTTTGCCGCGGATGGGGACGCCGCCGACTGACGCCGTGGAGGTCGGGAAACGGATCCGAGAGTACGTCTTCCTCGCCGTCCCCAGTCGTTGACCTCGGTCAGCCGGTGTCCTCAGTCCGTTACGTACGGCAGTACGGTCGTTGCTTGTTGTGCGTTGCGTTTTGCCGCGGATAGGGACGCCGCCGACTGACGCCGTGGAGGTCGGGAAACGGATCCGAGAGTACGTGTTCCTCGCCGTCCCCAGTCGTTGACCTCGGTCAGCCGGTGTCCTCAGTCCGTTACGTACGGCAGTACGGTCGTTGCTTGTTGTGCGTTGCGTTTTGCCGCGGATAGGGACGCCGCCGACTGACGCCGTGGAGGTCGGGAAACGGATCCGAGAGTACGTCTTCCTCGCCGTCCCCAGTCGTTGACCTCGGTCAGCCGGTGTCCTCAGTTCGTTACGTACGGCAGTACGGTCGTTGCTTGTTGTGCGTTGCGTTTTGCCGCGGATGGGGACGCCGCCGACTGACGCCGTGGAGGTCGGGAAACGGATCCGAGAGTACGTCTTCCTCGCCGTCCCCAGTCGTTGACCTCGGTCAGCCGGTGTCCTCAGTCCGTTACGTACGGCAGTACGGTCGTTGCTTGTTGTGCGTTGCGTTTTGCCGCGGATAGGGACGCCGCCGACTGACGCCGTGGAGGTCGGGAAACGGATCCGAGGTACGTCTTCCTCGCCGTCCCCAGTCGTTGACCTCGGTCAGCCGGTGTCCTCAGTCCGTTACGTACGGCAGTACGGTCGTTGCTTGTTGCGCATTGCGTTTTTCCGCGGATGGGGACGCCGCCGACTGACGCCGTGGAGGTCGGGAAACGGATCCGAGAGTACGTGTTCCTCGCCGTCCCCAGTCGTTGACCTCGGTCAGCCGGTGTCCTCAGTCCGTTACCTACGGCAGTACGGTCGTTGCTTGTTGTGCGTTGCGTTTTTCCGCGGATGGGGACGCCGCCGACTGACGCCGTGGAGGTCGGGAAACGGATCCGAGAGTACGTGTTCCTCGCCGTCCCCAGTCGTTGACCTCGGTCAGCCGGTGTCCTCAGTCCGTTACGTACGGCAGTACGGTCGTTGCTTGTTGTGCGTTGCGTTTTTCCGCGGATGGGGACGCCGCCGACTGACGCCGTGGAGGTCGGGAAACGGATCCGAGAGTACGTCTTCCTCGCCGTCCCCAGTCGTTGACCTCGGTCAGCCGGTGTCCTCAGTCCGTTACGTACGGCAGTACGGTCGTTGCTTGTTGTGCGTTGCGTTTTTCCGCGGATGGGGACGCCGCCGACTGACGCCGTGGAGGTCGGGAAACGGATCCGAGAGTACGTGTTCCTCGCCGTCCCCAGTCGTTCACCTCGGTCAGCCGGTGTCCTCAGTCCGTTACGTACGGCAGTACGGTCGTTGCTTGTTGTGCGTTGCGTTTTGCCGCGGATGGGGACGCCGCCGACTGACGCCGTGGAGGTCGGGAAACGGATCCGAGGTACGTCTTCCTCGCCGTCCCCAGTCGTTGACCTCGGTCAGCCGGTGTCCTCAGTCCGTTACGTACGGCAGTACGGTCGTTGCTTGTTGTGCGTTGCGTTTTTCCGCGGATGGGGACGCCGCCGACTGACGCCGTGGAGGTCGGGAAACGGATCCGAGAGTACGTGTTCCTCGCCGTCCCCAGTCGTTCACCTCGGTCAGCCGGTGTCCTCAGTCCGTTACGTACGGCAGTACGGTCGTTGCTTGTTGTGCGTTGCGTTTTGCCGCGGATGGGGACGCCGCCGACTGACGCCGTGGAGGTCGGGAAACGGATCCGAGGTACGTCTTCCTCGCCGTCCCCAGTCGTTGACCTCGGTCAGCCGGTGTCCTCAGTCCGTTACGTACGGCAGTACGGTCGTTGCTTGTTGTGCGTTGCGTTTTGCCGCGGATAGGGACGCCGCCGACTGACGCCGTGGAGGTCGGGAAACGGATCCGAGGTACGTCTTCCTCGCCGTCCCCAGTCGTTGACCTCGGTCAGCCGGTGTCCTCAGTCCGTTACGTACGGCAGTACGGTCGTTGCTTGTTGTGCGTTGCGTTTTGCCGCGGATGGGGACGCCGCCGACTGACGCCGTGGAGGTCGGGAAACGGATCCGAGGTACGTCTTCCTCGCCGTCCCCAGTCGTTGACCTCGGTCAGCCGGTGTCCTCAGTCCGTTACGTACGGCAGTACGGTCGTTGCTTGTTGTGCGTTGCGTTTTGCCGCGGATAGGGACGCCGCCGACTGACGCCGTGGAGGTCGGGAAACGGATCCGAGGTACGTCTTCCTCGCCGTCCCCAGTCGTTGACCTCGGTCAGCCGGTGTCCTCAGTCCGTTACGTACGGCAGTACGGTCGTTGCTTGTTGTGCGTTGCGTTTTGCCGCGGATGGGGACGCCGCCGACTGACGCCGTGGAGGTCGGGAAACGGATCCGAGAGTACGTGTTCCTCGCCGTCCCCAGTCGTTGACCTCGGTCAGCCGGTGTCCTCAGTCCGTTACGTACGGCAGTACGGTCGTTGCTTGTTGTGCGTTGCGTTTTGCCACGGATAGGGACGCCGCCGACTGACGCCGTGGAGGTCGGGAAACGGATCCGAGAGTACGTCTTCCTCGCCGTCCCCAGTCGTTGACCTCGGTCAGCCGGTGTCCTCAGTCCGTTACGTACGGCAGTACGGTCGTTGCTTGTTGTGCGTTGCGTTTTGCCGCGGATGGGGACGCCGCCGACTGACGCCGTGGAGGTCGGGAAACGGATCCGAGAGTACGTGTTCCTCGCCGTCCCCAGTCGTTGACCTCGGTCAGCCGGTGTCCTCAGTCCGTTACGTACGGCAGTACGGTCGTTGCTTGTTGTGCGTTGCGTTTTGCCGCGGATAGGGACGCCGCCGACTGACGCCGTGGAGGTCGGGAAACGGATCCGAGAGTACGTCTTCCTCGCCGTCCCCAGTCGTTGACCTCGGTCAGCCGGTGTCCTCAGTCCGTTACGTACGGCAGTACGGTCGTTGCTTGTTGTGCGTTGCGTTTTGCCGCGGATGGGGACGCCGCCGACTGACGCCGTGGAGGTCGGGAAACGGATCCGAGAGTACGTGTTCCTCGCCGTCCCCAGTCGTTGACCTCGGTCAGCCGGTGTCCTCAGTCCGTTACGTACGGCAGTACGGTCGTTGCTTGTTGTGCGTTGCGTTTTGCCGCGGATAGGGACGCCGCCGACTGACGCCGTGGAGGTCGGGAAACGGATCCGAGGTACGTCTTCCTCGCCGTCCCCAGTCGTTGACCTCGGTCAGCCGGTGTCCTCAGTCCGTTACGTACGGCAGTACGGTCGTTGCTTGTTGTGCGTTGCGTTTTGCCGCGGATGGGGACGCCGCCGACTGACGCCGTGGAGGTCGGGAAACGGATCCGAGAGTACGTCTTCCTCGCCGTCCCCAGTCGTTGACCTCGGTCAGCCGGTGTCCTCAGTCCGTTACGTACGGCAGTACGGTCGTTGCTTGTTGTGCGTTGCGTTTTGCCGCGGATAGGGACGCCGCCGACTGACGCCGTGGAGGTCGGGAAACGGATCCGAGAGTACGTCTTCCTCGCCGTCCCCAGTCGTTGACATCGGTCAGCCGGTGTCCTCAGTCCGTTACGTACGGCAGTACGGTCGTTGCTTGTTGTGCGTTGCGTTTTGCCGCGGATAGGGACGCCGCCGACTGACGCCGTGGAGGTCGGGAAACGGATCCGAGAGTACGTCTTCCTCGCCGTCCCCAGTCGTTGACCTCGGTCAGCCGGTGTCCTCAGTCCGTTACGTACGGCAGTATGGTCGTTGCTTGTTGTGCGTTGCGTTTTGCCGCGGATAGGGACGCCGCCGACTGACGCCGTGGAGGTCGGGAAACGGATCCGAGAGTACGTGTTCCTCGCCGTCCCCAGTCGTTGACATCGGTCAGCCGGTGTCCTCAGTCCGTTACGTACGGCAGTACGGTCGTTGCTTGTTGTGCGTTGCGTTTTGCCGCGGATGGGGACGCCGCCGACTGACGCCGTGGAGGTCGGGAAACGGATCCGAGAGTACGTGTTCCTCGCCGTCCCCAGTCGTTGACCTCGTTCAGCCGGTGTCCTCAGTCCGTTACGTACGGCAGTACGGTCGTTGCTTGTTGCGTTTCTTCGCTGGTGTCGCTGGTGCACGTGTTGACAGCTCACCACGCTTTCGGTGCCGGTCGCGGCATGCGGTGGTGCTTTTCGGCTTGATGTCGACTTGGGCGTCGTTTGAGCATTCTCGCTGTTATGTCAGTCGATGACATAACTGTCGCAGTGACTTGGTGCGTTGTATCGTGATGCCGTCGTCAGGTCGTCCGTGGGCCGCCTGCACGTGTTTCTTTTCAGGTAGTCGTCGGTCGCTTCATACCGAATTTTCGCTGCTTGCCCGTCCGCGTGGTCTTCGTTAGTGAGTCCTCGTCGCCATGTTAGTCGTCTTTGTGGTCAGGAAGAAGCGATATTGATTAAACTCAACGATTTAATTCGGATTAACATGGATTACATTTTGCAGTCGACATGATGTGCGCGAGTCTTCTCGCGATTCTCTTCTTCCTCCCCACCCGGTGGCGCTAGCTGTCCGACGGTGTGGAGCTTTCTCCGCCCCTCCACAGATGGCGCCAGGTGTCCGTTGAGTGGAGCTCTCCGCTAACAAAACTCAATCGAAGGCGAAAATAGGTGGTTATCGGAGACGACAGTGGAAGAAAACAACAAACACAAGAGCAAAGTTGCAGACGGCCCTCAAAATGCCCGGGCCTAGCGCAGACGAACTGGGGGTAGTAAGAGCCGAAGCGAAGGAAAGGGAGTAAAAACTAAGCCAAACAAAGCAAGTATACGTGATTGTTTACACGTCGGGCAAAAAAAAAGCAAAAAGCAAACAAAAAATATACACGGCAACATATAAGCAGAAGGAAGAAATAACGCGGCAGACTGCCGTCGCCTCAAAAATATAAAAGAAAGAAGACTCAAAAATGGAAAGAGTGGAGACGGTTCAACGGGTGTCGGCCTTTATCGTCGAAGTAAAGAAGCAGCGAAGCAGATGTTGGTCGTCCCCGCGCTAACAATCGGAATTTGTGCACTGTAAATAACGTAACTGAAATCATCTTTTTTCGCGGGGCTACGACGCTCTCCCCTTCTTTCTTTGCAAGCCCGAGAAGTCTGCTTTTAGAGCGCAGCTCTTAGGGGCCCGTTTCCGGCTTGAGCGGCGTCGGCGTCGCCGTTGGCGTCGCCGTCGCCGTCGGCGTCGGCGTCGGCGTCGGCGTAACCGCGCGGTGCATCATGGGAAATGTCCCATAATGCACCGCGCGAGCCCCCCACCGGGGTCACGTGACCTCGTGGGCGGGGCTCGTGACCCCCCCGAGGTCACGTGACCCCGGTGCATCATGGGAAATGTCCCATAATGCACCGCGCGAGCCCCCCACCGGGGTCACGTGACCTCGTGGGGGCACGTGACCCCCCAAGGTCACGTGACCCCCCGAAGTCACGTGACTCCCCTGAGGTCACGTGACCCCCGCCGATGTCGCGTGACCCCCCAATGACGTCATCGTCACTGATGACGTCACCGGCATCTACATCGTCATCGTCATCATCACTGATGACGTCATCATCACTGATGACGTCACCGGCATCCACATCGTCATCGTCATCACTGATGACGTCATCAGTGACGCCACTGATGTCGTCACCGGCATCCACATCGTCATCGTCATCGTCACTGATGACGTCACCAGCATCCGCATCGTCATCGTCATCATCACTGATGACGTCACCGGCATCCGCATCGTCATCGTCATCATCACTGATGACGTTACCGACATCCGCATCGTCATCGTAATCATCACTGATGACGTCATCAGTGACGTCACTGATGTCGTGACCGGCATCCACATCGTCATCGTCATCATCACTGGTGAAGTCATCAGTGACGTCACTAATGACGTCATCGGTACCCGCATCGTCATCGTCACTGATGACGTCATCAGTGAAGTCAGTGATGACATCATCGGCATTTGGGGGTCACGTGACCCCCAAGGTCACGTGACCCCCCTGGTTAGTTGAACCCCCCCCAGTGCCCTTCCCTCCTCCTCCTCAAAAGCTGCGCTCTAATTCGGCGTTACAGGGAGTTGTAAGCGGCTTTCACTTTTTTCGTAACTCCACTTTTGTTAATCTATAATCGCGTCAGCTTTGCATATGCACAACGCCTTCTTTCGGAGCTTACTGACATCGCCGTAACGTACGGGGTTCGAAATTGACTTCTGCTTCTTCATCCGGAGACGATCTTAACGGGATTAGCCAGCTCGCCTTTTAGACGATACGGTTATTAGCAAGACACTCATGAGAAATGGGAATTGCAACGACGAAACGAATTGACTGATAAGAACAATAAAGTTGAAACGAAGCTATGTTCTGAAATGTTTGTACATTTCCCTTTTTCACGAAACAGCGCGAAGGCATACATTCGTGTTTTGCTTGGCTTACACACGTTGTGACAGAATGTTTTCTTCGGGAGAACTCCGAAATTGTACCCAGAAAGCTGTAACATCTTTCCCACGGGAAGAGAATGTCTTTCACTCATGAGCTGGCACCCATTTTTTAACTTTCAAAGCCGCGAATGTCAGTGACAATTTTTTTTTCGTTGGTCTCCTCGCACGGAGATAGGCAAAACCAATGCATTTCGGAGAATTTGTCTGCCAGCGGAGACTCCGAGCTCGCCAGGGGCGCTGCATTCACCTTTCGCCCGTTTTCCGCGGGAGTTGCCAGTATTGGCTTCCACGGTATTTGGTTACACTGTACGCACGGTTAAGGAACTTTCGAAAGTCGCCCGCTTGCTCCTTTCCCACCACTACACGCAACTTGCAAAATTCAGTTTGTCCCTTGGGAGGAGGGCTTCTCTTCACACATCAGGCGGGGAAAGAAAGCTAGGCAGAGGGTGTTGGCTAGGCCGAGAAACCCGGAAGTGCGCTTCTCCGCACAATACGATTGTTGTGGAACAAGCAAGACGCTCAGATGTATTCGTCCGCTGAAGGTGGGCTCTTCCTTAGTAAAAGTGATCTAGGAAAGCAGCACAGCAAGAAGCCACGTGTGCTTCTCCCTACAGTGACATGCACTGCTGGAAAGCGACATGAACCAGGAGGATAAAAAAAACAAGTTAATGGCCACTGTGTCGCCTCTGCAGTGCTAAAATATCTACCCCAAAAAGCTTGCCTTCACGCTCTGTTTAACTGATTCATTTGCTATTCACTGCAGGAAAACTACATACTCACTCCATATCTCATCGCAACAGCACAGAGGGCTAGCACACAAGAGACACACCAGAGGAACAAATTGATTGTGCAGACTATCCAAAGAAACAGATTCTTCGCTGTCAATGGTACCCTGGCGAGGAGATCGAACCATAGGGGACGCTCTGATTCGTTTGTTGTCCCCACACCTCGGTGTTTACCCAACCCAAGGCATGCGCACATGCCCACGGGCCTTGTGGGCATGTCCATGTTATCTTTAATAGAGCGCGGGGCAGTGTAATGTAGAAATACTAACAATAATTGAAGTGACGTTAAGGGCCGGATCACTCCTGAAAGCAGTTGTCAAGGGATGCGAGCTTGACCCACTTTGGCTTTTGTGCTGAGCTGGGCAGGGCTTAAGGTCTGGGGGGGCGCAGGGGGTCTCATACCCCATAATTATAATGCAATTAACTGCAAAGGTGCAAGCGAGCTGGACAAGAATGACGAAAATAATCCCTGGAGAAGGGGAACAAGAGGGACAAAGACAAATCTCCAAACAGAGCTAGGTGACTGGTGAGCGACCGAAAAAATCCGCCTGGTCCGGGTATCGAACCCGGAATTGTTTGCTTTACTGACGTCTAACCCCTAGTTAGCTCAGTTGTTAGAGCGCTCCACCTGTAATGAGAGGTCCCGGGTTCGATACCCGGACCAGGCGGATTTTTTTCGATCGCGCACCAGTCACCTAGCTGTGTTTAGAGATTTGTGTTTGTCTTTTGTCCCTCTTGTTCCCATTCTCCAGGGATTATTTTCGTCGTTCCTCATACTCCATACTCATTTTAACGGACCCTCTGAGAACCCAATTCCACAGCCAAAGCATTAGTGAAATCAAAGTCATATCTTGCAATAAAATAGCTTGTTTTCAGGCATGTGACATTTGGGGATTAGCAATTTGAGGGTTGCAGGTTCAGCGTGGACAGAGCCAGCAGTGGGGTTTATTTTAGGTTCATTTATAGTCGGTGACAGGTCAAGAACGAAGTGGAAGCTCCCACTTCTTTCCACTTTAGCGGAGTGAACGCTGGAGTGCAGGCGACATTCGCTGGGCAAAGGAATAGATTTTTTGTAGGGAAGAGCGCAAGTGTGCCTCTCCCTACTATAACGTGTAACACGGAAAGGTGACTGTTATATATATATTGACATGTTAGTGGCGCCCTCTTAGTGGCGGTTTGCCCTCGTGAATAAAAGTCAGGCCTAGCTGTGTGGGACACACACTTGTTGGCGGCCCGTCTGAATCCAGGGGTCTGGGTCTGATTCAATCGATAACAATCAATATATAACATGGTGTCAGAAGTTAAAATTTCGCAACTCGGCAACTCCCCGAAACAACTACAGTAAAGCAACGACTGTATCACCATGGCGTTTCCCCTGATCCAACCGCCCAAGCCTTTTGAACCAGGCAGCAACCCCGCCGAAACGTGGTCGGAATGGAAGACGGCATATGAACTCTATGAGGCAGCCTGCGAGTATACAGACAAGCCCCCAGCAACCAGGCGAGCGCTCCTGCTACACGTCATCGGCCCAGCAGCACGGAAGATTGTCGACACATTCGTCTTTCCAGCTCCGGCAACTGGTGAGCCTCCAACAGACACAGTGGCCGCTATCTTTGCGAAGTTCGATGAGAAGTATCTGCCGTACAAAAACGTGACGCAGGCGGCAGCTATTTTCAACTCAATGTGCCAAAAAGAAAATCAGCCGATTGACGACTTCATCGCTGAGCTACAAGGCCAATCGAGGAAATGCGATTTTGGCGACCAGCACGACCGCCTCCTAGGCGACAGGATAATCATTGGCATTCGCGACACAGCTCTGCGAGAGCGGCTGTTTCGGGAAAGGAACCTTACTCTCGAAAAGATCATCATGACGTGCAGAGCGGCTGAAATTTCAAAGCAGCACGTATCTTCGCTGTTGACGACTTCCGGTAGACAAGAGGCGACGGTCGACAACTTGAACTGCGGAAGACAGCGACAGGAAAACAGACAACAACCGAGAAAACAGGCCCAATATCAACAAAGAAGCAACCATCCACAACATAGAGAAGCCAAGCACCAGAAAAGCTGTAGTAGGTGTGGAACCACTCACCTGCCCCGACAGTGCCCCGCCTACGGATCCACTTGCTATGCCTGTGGCAAGTTTGGACATTTTGCAAAGCTATGCCGACAGAAACGGCAAGTGGCACCGCGACACGTCCGAACTCTAGACGCGGAGGAAGAGGTGACTGTTCAAGATTTTGGTCTGGGCAGCCGGACTGTAAACGACATCGCAGAAGATTCACTCTCCGACTGGCTTGAGACTGTCGACGTCAGCGGCAACCCAGTGAATTTCAAGCTGGACACGGGTTCCGATGTCAACATACTTCCAGAGCAGCTTGTGTTTAAATGGGAACCCCATCCAGCTATCAAGAAGACTCAAGCAAAGGTTACAACGTATCTGGGTGAGCAGCTTGATATAGAAAATGAGTGCCAGTTCCTTTGCACTGTGAAGAATGCCCAGTCCAACGTCAAGTTCTTGCTTGTGAAGGGAAATCTCAAGCCCATACTTGGAGCAGCTGCGTGCACAGCCTTAAACCTTTTGCATCGAGTGAGGCACATCGAAGTGGCAAATAAAGCCTCTCATCCTGCTCCGGACTTTGAACAAATACTTCAAGAATTTCCAAAAGTATTCAAGGGCATCGGCAAACTCCCAGGAGAATACAGCATTCGCCTGAAACCGGATGTAAAGCCTACGGTGTCTGCCCCTCGCCGGGTGCCAAGTGCACTCGAAGAAACTGTGAAGGCCGAACTCACAAGAATGCAGGACAATGGCATTATCAAGGCCGTGACAGAACCAACTGACTGGGTTCATCCCATCGTCATCATCACAAAGAAGGATGGAAATGTGCGGATCTGTCTGGATCCAAGAAACCTAAATGCAGCAGTTAAGAGGCAGCACTACCGCATTCCAGTTCCAGAAGAACTCTTTGCGCGGCTATCTGGGTGCACTGTGTTTTCAGTGCTTAATGCCAAAAGTGCATTTTGGCAGCTGGCTCTTGATGAAGAGAGCTCGTACCTGTGCACATTTGCCACACCTTGGGGTCGGTACAGGTTCCTCAGAGTTCCGTTTGGACTCAGCACAGCTCCAGAGCTCTTTCAGCAAGCCATTGACAGAATCTTCGAGCGCCAAACCATTGTGATGCCGTACTTTGACGACATCTTGGTAGCCTCTAGAACGCAGAGTGACCATGCAACCCATCTGCGAAAGGTGCTTGAAATAGCACGCAACAACAATCTGAAGCTAAACAAGGACAAGCTCAAGCTGGGTCTGTCTACAGTAACCTACCTTGGTCACCAGCTTACCCAAGAAGGCATTGCTCCTGACCCTGAAAAGGTAAAGGCAATCCAGGCCTTAAAACCACCAAATGACAAGGCAGAGCTCCTGCGATTTCTCGGAATGGCAACATACCTTATGAAGTTTATTCCAAACTTCTCAACAAAGACGCAACCTCTGCGTGAGCTCCTGAAGTCCGACGTGGCATGGCACTGGACTCGCGAGATGTTCAATGCATTCAATGAGATCAAAGACAACCTGACCACTGCTCCAGTGCTGCATTACTTTAATGCTTCGCGACCAATTGTGATATCAACCGACGCCAGCTCGTATGGAATTGGCAGCATCCTTCTGCAGGACGGACATCCGGTGGCATACGCATCAGCAGCACTAACGCCGGCACAGCAGCGCTACGCGCAAATAGAAAAGGAACTGTTGGCCGTAGTGTTTGCGTGTGAGCAGTTCTACTACTACATCTGTGGTCGAAGCGTCGTGGTGGAGACTGATCACAAGCCCCTCATCGGCTTGCACCAAAAGGAATTCTACAAAATCTCCCCCAGACTCCAACGCTTGCTCCTTCGTATCCAGCGTTTTACGGTGAAGCTAGTCCATATGCCTGGAAAACACTTGACAGTTGCTGACACACTGTCTCGTGCACCTAATCCAGCGCAGACCATCAAGACAGTAGACGAGGAACATGGTGTCCTGGTCTGCACATTGGTTCGCGCATCCACAGCAAAGCTGGCTGAAATCCAAGCTAGCACGGCAGCAGATGAGGTCTTGATGCGTGTAACGACCTACATCGAACACGGTTGGCCAAATAAAATCTCAAAGGTCCACCCGTCAGTCAGACCCTTCTACTCAAGAAGAAGTGAGCTCTACATAACCGATGGCTTCGTCTGCTATGGCGAACGACTAGTAGTGCCAGATGCATGCAAGAAGGATGTGCTCTCAAGACTTCACATGACCCATCACGGCATTGTCGCATGCAAAAACCTGGCTTCCCAAAGCGTCTTCTGGCCTAGGATAAACCAGGACATCGAGGAGCTGATCAGCAGCTGTGAAGTTTGTCAACGCCACCAAAGAGCAAATCAAAGAGAACCACTTCTTGACCGAGACTTGCCAATACGCCCATGGGAGAAAGTAGCCATGGATTTCTTCTACCACGGTGGCACCACTTATTTGCTTGTGGTAGATTATTACTCGAAGTTTGTGGAAGTCAAGAAAATGTCGACTACAACGGCATCTGCTCTTATATCAGTGCTCAAGGAGCTGTATGCGTGCCACGGCATACCAAGTGAAGTTGTCAGTGACCAAGGCCCCCCATTTGATTCTGTGGAGTATAGAAGCTTCAACAAGGAGTGGGATATCGTCCACAACCCATCGTCACCACTCTTTCCGAGGTCCAATGTACAAGCAGAAAGGACAATACAAACCATCAAGGCCACAATGACTAAGGCTCTCTCCGAAGGAAAGGACTTGGCACTAGTGTTGATGACCTACAGAGCAACGCCAAGTAACGGCCTTCCATCTCCGGCAGAAATGTTGATGGGAAGAAGAAGAAGGACTTTATTACCAGCCTGTCCAAGCAGCTTGCTGCCACACTATCCACACAAGTCATTCTCCAAGCAGCTTCAAGCAAGGCAGTGTGCACAGCATAAACATGCGGATCAACATGCGAAAGAGATGCCTCCTTTTCAGAAGAACCAGCCAGTTTGGTTTTGGCATGGAAAAAGTTGGAAAAAAGCAGTTGTGACACAGGTGGGTCCAGCTCCACGAAGATACCAGGTGACATCGCCAGATGGCCAGAGCTACGCACGTAACCGCCATCACCTTCGTGTGAGAATCGACTCCAGAGAGTCCAAGCCCAACCGGAAAGCTGACCCGAGGAAACCCCGACTGAAGGCTGAGGACTACTATCCTCTAGACTCCTCGCCCACTGCCAGCACCTCCCTTCGTCAGTCCAATGCAACAGACTCGCCACCACAAGCTCAACCCCGCCAGACTCGCTCAGGAAGACCTGTGAAGATTCCGTCAAGGTTCTTGTACTAAACCCAGTCGGACATTTTATTTTTGTGCATTTGTTACTTGTGTGGCGGCATGTTATATATATATTGACATGTTAGTGGCGCCCTCTTAGTGGTGGTTTGCCCTCGTGAATAAAAGTCAGGCCTAGCTGTGTGGGACACACACTTGTTGGCGGCCCGTCTGAATCCAGGGGTCTGGGTCTGATTCAATCGATAACAATCAATATATAACAGTGACGAACAGGAAAGACAAGCCTATAACCTTTTTTGCATTTTTTAAAGGGCCAAATGCATGCAAAACGATACGGAGATAAATGGAAATGCCTGCTTATGAACATAGATTTGAGCCATGTACCACAGCCACCTTTGCAATTTTTTTTTCTCGCATGCTACGAGATTCCAGTTTAATAGCACACGGGAGCTATGCTGCAATGGATACACTCCCAATTGCTGCAAAACTTTACTTTGTTTCAGCATCTGGCTTTTAGAAAAACAAACAAAAAAACTTGTGTCCACATTCTGCAAGAACTCTACATGCTCATTTCATTCTTGAGATATGTTTGCCCATCAGGACAAACAATAAGGCAATTTAACACAGTTTCACTGCCACACAGATGTATGCATAGTTTTTCTCTGAACAAGTAGGATAGCTTCCAAAAGATTGTGAAAAAATGGGAAACATGCATTAGTCCCAGTAATAACAAACACTGAGAGCATTCAATCAAGGAAACTGGGTAAAAGATTCCAGAAACAGTTTATTTCATGAGAAACAAAACAGTGATACATAAACAAGTGTATCCTTTTTAAAGTAGAAGCGAAGGAATGAGGACGAAAGCTCAGAAAACACACAAAGCTGGAAACACTCAAAGTGGTTCCACACTGTTGACTATCAGCAGTCATTTAAGGCGTAACGTAAAGAGACACTTGAGCGACATTATCAGTGCGGGAGCTGCACGTGAAATAGGGAAGAATATGCACATGCGATATATATGCTTGCAGTGTCATCTGCAAGGCTGCATTGGCCTATCACCTGTTGCTGTAAGAGCCTTGTCCCACTGATATCACCAGCTCGCTCCTTGGTAGAATGCTGGCCTACCTGCCGGACGACGCTCGCGTGATATTAGAAACTTGGAGTACTGAACAGTCGGGTATTACCTTGAAGAAAATGGTGTGATCATGCTACTAAAAAAAATAACTAAACTAAAAATTGTACTTCCGCCATTAAACAAAAAAAAAAGCCTGTTGGTCCGCGGGCATGAATGCCTGCCCTGTGTTGTGAAGCTGTTTTAAAAACTCCATAACACGGAACATAACTCTATCAGCACCCTGAGAAGGCGCTCTCTAGCGGCCAGGCTCCGCCGAGAAACTTAAAACAAAATAAAAAAATAAAAATAAAGAAATTATACATTTACCTTATCAACACACCAACCGGAAACAAATGCGAAGGAACCAAAGTAGTCAGCGGCTAAGAACATGGTGCGAGGAAAAGGGAGGCCGGCGTGAGGGGTCTTCCCCCTCTACCATTTTGTCTGCTTTCTCTCCAAGCTTCCTTTTTCTCGCACCATGTTCTTAGCCTGTCATTGACTATAAATAAATTGTTTTAAAAGAAAGCCGGCTTCGTTTCTATGCGCAATAGAACGGATGTAAGAGTGGCTGTCAAATAGCGCTCTTTAGTGCGGCTTTTTACTTGTAATAGCTATGCCACAACTTTGGCTAAAAACAAATGCTATACCCGGTAAAATTTTACACTTAAGGCAAGTCTCATGAAAGAGAGCTGTGCAGCTTGCACACTGAATGACACCACTGTCACCAGCATAGAGCAGGGGCTGCCTGCACAAACAATGAACACCATGAAAAATATTTTACCCGCACACGAGGAACCAGTGTGGCTGTCGTGGGAAAGTCATCAATCACTCCACCTGCAATGCACTTCAGTAAATGAGAGTAAACAAAGTGTTGCCGGAATCTTAACTCGGTTGGATCTCTACCTGACGCTATGTAATACATATTACCAATAGCAAACAAGCCGCAGTCTAGAGTGCAACCCTGGTCCTGTACAGGTTTCACGAAGATTTTAATGTTTGCATACTGTGGCTTCAGAATGCTGCACGCTTGTTTAATTGCATCTGGTGGAATAGGCTGGTCAATAAAATCATAAATAAAGTGTGAGTCTGAGGGTGCCTCAATATTTGATGTCGTAATCCAGTGGTCAGGGTTAACGGTACGCCAAATTTGAATGAAAAGACCTACTGTTCTCAAAAATTTGAATAATTTTCCGAGCAAGGCGTCCTAAAAACCTCCCCACCGAGGAAACTTTTTATGTATTAAGTGCTGTGCAACATTAACAACACTATCTGACAGTTTCAGGTTGCATGCAACATAGCTGAGGTCAATGTCAGATAGTGAATAGCTCTTGCAGAGAGGCAAGAACTTTGAATCGATCATACTAAGGCAAATTTTTTTGCGGCAGACTCATGTGGCGGCGCACGCCTTTTAACAACTTTTACATTCCTCGGCCTCCCCCGTTTGCTTTTAATTAAAGGAATACTCCATTCCTGAGAAGCTTTGATAATTGTTGATGGTTGCACTGGCTCATCCTCCTCACCTGTACCCACCGATTGAACACCTCCATTCTGCGCAGGTTTCCCCTCCTGGCTTGTATCTATTGATGCACATTCCAGCTGTGACATAGATTTATTATTCTCAACAGTAAGGGCTACAATTGGCTGTGGCGATGGTTGTACCTGGTTGCTTGGGAAAGTTGTAAGGTTGTGAGAAAGCTCCTAAAGGGGCACTCAAGTGCTTTTTGAAGAAGTGTTTTTGAAAGCATATTGTTTGTTGGGCTTCGGTCAATGAAAATGACCAGTTCTAGACGGCAAGACGCCGAAATAAACTCCCAGCAAAAGAAATACTCAGGCACTATTTCCTCTTGGGGTGTCCATCTTGTGTCCCCACCACCGCCATAAAATTCAACCAATAAAAATTGTAAATTTTGAGGAGATTCAGAAAGTTACTAATATTGCTCTTTTTAGACAGATGCACATTATATTTTGACGAACACGTCAAATCTTAGGATAGAAGTGACGTAATATAGCTATTATTGATTGAAAAAGATCGAACTATGTTTTCTCCTTGCCTTGTTACGTGGGAGTGATGTGCCCGCGCGGCGACGCGTCTGCGTCGCTCCGTCAAGTTCAACTCCGTCGTCTACCGATTTTCTTCACGAGGCTCCCACTTCATCCCGTTCTCGAAGCAACGTTCGCTAAGACGCAAATGGACATTGCACCATTCAAGAAAACGACCACCGAGGACCTCCTCCACATTCCTCGTTTCTGTGCGGACAACTTCGAGGCATTCGCCAGCGGTGACCGTAGTTGTGGACGCCATCAGTCTGCTGTACCGACGCTTCTGCTTCCCGTCCCCGACGGGACCGAGCGAGGAACCCGCGAAAAAGCCCTGGTAAGTGTTTTGGTGATTTTTGTGAGTTTCATGAACGTCGCATTGTGCGGCAGTCTGCGTGACATACGTGTTCGAAACTGAGCGTGTTTTGTAGAAGAGAGAACCGTGTTTTTCGATCCGCGTAAATAAACTGCGCATCGGAAGAAGCTGCATATCGCCGAGATGCTAGTGATGGCAACAAAATGCGAAAGTTTGCGAGCATGACGTTACCTGAATCAAAAGGATACTAATGCTTTGTTTGTACTCAGTGGGGGAGGATTACCGACGCGTAGAGGGTCACAAAAAACATTGCTGCCCATACCGGAATGGAGCCGATGTCCATCTAAGCCTAATAACGTCACGATTTTTTTTTCTTCTATTTTTTCTCCTTTACCACAGACTCGGGTAAATTTGAACATAATCAGGATTCACCAGCTCGCCTGCACACTCATTGTCGTCGTGTTTGAGGTGCAGTTTATTTACTTGGACCAGAATGCACGGCCCTGTTTTCTCAAACAGCTGCCAGATCTCGCAAGCCACCGGCAGGAATTCTTTTTCTCCCGGCCTGCCGGTTCGGGCTTCATAACTGAGAACACGCTTCGTTCGCGACCTTGGACCGTGTATGCGCAGCCAAAGCACGGCGAAACGAGCGAATATGGAAACCGGTCATCCAAATGAGACGCCCTGTGATGTGCCTGTGCTTCTCGTACCGGTTCCCACGAGTGGCTCGCGCACTAAACGGCTAGTGCGCGAGCCACAAGGGACGAGCGCAGCGATCGTCCCGTGTGATTCTTCTACGTCCTCGTCTGTTTTTACTGTTTGCTAAGATAAATTCCCACCAACTCGCCCAACTCTCCATTCTTCTAAGTGTAGAAGCTATCGATGGCTCAAATTGCATAATTCAGGCATTGTGAAAAACAGTATAGTATAAAAGTGCTATTTGCAGGTCTTAGTCTTGGCGGCTGGACTGCTGCATCCTGCAAGGCAGAAAGGATCCAGAGGGACTGCATTGTCAAGATGAATCTCCCTGGTCGTGGAGGAGCCAGTACCGTTATATACTTTCGACTCTGCGTCCCCTACTGCAGCAGCGAGGTGCCATACAACTGCATATTTCCTGCTCCCAGCCGCATGCCAGACTCTGATGCGACATACTCTCCATCCCACAATGCCAAAGGTTTCGAGAGGTAAGCATTGCGTATCTGCACTTAAACTTACAAGTTTGTCTGACCTTTGCACGCCTTGTGCATTTGTTTACCCTCCCTCCGCATGCGTCCACATGCTTGTGCCCCCTTTAATTTTGCCCAGTGACAGTGCTTGCTTGCTTCGTCATCGTGCGTTCCTCATGCTTTTTTATGCTATCCATTGCTTGTGTACCCCTCCTTGTGTTACGATGCGCCACAGATGAGTATTGAAATACAGGCTCTCTGCATATGTTTTTATGTCCCTCACACGTAATACTGCATTGACTTTTCTTTTCATGTGCTGCCACAGACATTCTGAAGAGGCTACACCTTGGCAAAGCAGCTCTCCTGTTCGTCTTTAAAAAATGGCGCTTTCAACGAGGAGGTAGACTGGAACTGTATAAACCAAACCAGGGCAACTGTGCATGACAGCACAACTATTTAACACAAGTTCAATACTATTCAGACTTACAAAGCTAAACATATTTTTCCAGTCTACACTACGGTTTCCTCTCCCATCTGCAACATTGTCTCTTCTCGATTATTCACTGGTTCACAAAGATACAACCTATTATGCCTTGCTAACCTTTCAGGAAACAAATAAAAATAGTTTTAGCCAAAGCCGAATGATTATGCACAGGTTTGTTCGGACATTAGAACTTTTGCCAAGCACCAAGGAGCATGCTGGAAGTGCATTTACACACGGCATCTGCAAGAGTAACTGTTGCGGATGCCAAGACATGCACACTCAGAATTTGCATATGACCCCACAATTCTCATTTGTGCCTTGGCAAAAAGGTTTGATTTTAGCCACTGAAAGGAATGTCAGTTATTCATTTACTGGGTAACTCGTTTGTGCATTGAAGGAGCAAGAGCAAGCCTTGTTCCTAAAAAGCGTAGTGTACGAGCCTTCCCAGCCGATGTGGCTCTGCGAACAAAGCCTTTGACCAGGATTTACATGCAACATAATCTGTCGGCACTCGTGTTTTAGCCAGTCTTTCTCTCTGTCTGTATCTAGTAGTGATGGACCGAATCTGCCGAACTTCAGATTCAGATATGCCAAACAGAAAATTTGTTAAAAATTTGGCAAATGTCCGCGCACGCGTGAGATGCGACGCAGCGATGGATTGCAAATGGACGCCGTGCGCTTACCATCGGGCAGTGTAGTACTACCAGCGGTTACAGCATGGTGTGGAGTATACGACATGGTAACTGTGTGTTTGTCAGCAGCCTTTGTGAGTGTGGTTCTCTTCAATATTTTTTTGCCTCAAGAATAACAACAATAATTTGTGGTAAGCTGCCAGCCACATAAGAACGAAATTTGAAAAAAAATTGCCAGAGCAGCATTATACAGCAGACAACGTGGTGCAGTGGAGGACGATCGTTCAGAAGCAGTCACATGCATTGACGGTTTCTCGCGCTGTTCAGAAAATGCGCACAAAAACTGTTGCACCGTTTACGTGACGCGCTCCGGCCAACCCAAAAAGTATCTCCGCTGCGTAAAAAAATTGTTTGCTTCAAAAGCCATTCATTGCCTTGGCAATTGCCTTCTCCAAATTTTTACACGCTTTCATAATTACGAATACTTTGATAAAGTGTTTAGTGCTTTACGAACCTCACGACAGACTAGTTTCGAAAAGTGTGAACTCGGTGTTTGCTGCGTCGATCGCCATGTGATCTCCCATGAATCGGGCGCTTCCTGGAACCGCAAGTACCACGTTACTCGCGCCGAGCTGCTCTGTGGGCCATGTTGTCGGTAACACATGCAGATTCAAAGGATTGGGTTGTTTTGCTCTTAGGAGCCATATAGTAGTGCTGTGATCGCTACTAACCAACCTCGGTGTCATACCTCTCCAAAAAGTCACTAAAGTTGCCAGTAAACTTGCATAAATGACACCTATACAATTATCTTGCAGAATAGTACCTTATTTAGTGATAACTGTGTCAATATGCATAAAAAAAAAGGAAACCTAAACCTTTTTTGCCTGAAATACAAAATATCAACTTTTAGGTTTGGCAACAAAATATTGTTACCGAACGTTTAAAAAAGATCGGCGAAAATTCGGCTTTGTTCGGCCTAAGATTCGGCACCGAATTTTCGATTCGGCAAAAAGTTTGGCCCCTCACTTGTATCTAGCCGCGCTGTTTCATTATAATCTGCAATTCACCGAGTCACCCAAAACAAACCATATTAAAAAAAATGTGCTTCCCCTTGGAGGTCATGGGAAACTCAAACAGCTATGAATGGGAAATATGCAAAACAGCAGTGTCCCTAATGATTCAGATGCACTCTGGGAGCAGGAGACTGTCAACGGGTAGTTTCGGTTTCACTGGGTTGCGCATCTGTTGTCCTCTTGTCTCCGCACCATAATTGCTCATGCTGTGGATGCTCCACACTTGCACACGATGCAGTAAGCACACTTTTCTTCTCGTTGCTACATATTGGTTGCAGCGAATAACAAAACAATTAGGATTTTTTCTGACACGGGGGACGAGCTAAAACGCCATAACGGTGAAGTCAAGTGAATGCAGATCGACGAATGCCATGCCAGTTCACCGCGTGCATTTTTTTGCAACCTTGAGAACTGCCACTAAGGCTAGTACTCTGTTCCTACAACAGCCTTCTTTCGGCGGCCAATTTTCACACAGCAACGTAGCAAAGGGCGCAAGTTTGCACTTGAAAGTTCTCGTACAGCGAGCTTCGTCATGTATTGTGTTAAACCAATTGCAAATAGCGACTGGCGAAGCAAGGGTGTTATAAAATGAGTGCTAGTCTCAGTGGATGTTTTCAAGGTGGCAAACAAATGCACGCAGCGAGCTGGCATGGCACTCGGCGTACGTCGCTCTACGTTCACTTCAGTTCACCGTTGGAATGCTCTCGCTCAAAACCCGTGCCAGCAAAATTAAATGTTTCATTATTCGCTGTGTCAGATTTGTAGCGACAAAAAGAAAAGAGCACTTAGTGCATCGTTCACAAGTGTAAAGCAATCCATGACGACATGAGCAATGGCAACGTGGAGACGATAGCAGACGACAGATTCACAACCCGGCGAAACCGAAAATACTTATAGACAGTCTCCTGCTGCCAGAGTGCACCTGAACCGCTAGGGGCGCTGCTATTTAATTTATTGCCCATTGGCTCCAATAGCTCGTAGCCTCCGCGGCAGTCAGTTGTAAGGTAAAACGGAGTATGGAAATATTGGCACAGAAGCGCCGCGAAGATGGCAGTCAACGAAACTCCGAGTGTTCTTGGTGAGAAGTTATGCAAATCGATTACAACTTTGAAGTGAGCAATAGTAAGTTGTCACTTGGCTCTAACGGCTAACAATACATTTGTGTGAAGACCGACCATTGGACGATGCATTGTTTACTTTTGTGGTGAGAAAAACATGGTTCTATACCCAGTATAACAAAAACACTTTTATTCAGTCGCAGCGATCAGAGCACAGGAACCCAGAAATTGTGTCGCTGGCGATCGGTCCCTAATTGTTTTCACCATGCAGGAGGGCAGTGGTTGGCTGTTGCTTTGCCCCAGTCGCAGTCACAACCATAGCATCCACTGCCTATAGGCAGCGTACACGAAGCACCTGAAACCATATCCATTGATTGAATGGAAGAAAAAAACACAACTTTAAGTAACCACAGTAACTGAAGCAATGACCATACTGATCAGATGTAAGAAGCAATACTCTAAGTATTCACACCTTGTGTGCGTTTCCCTGGGAAACCAATAATATATTATGCCGCTTTTATATGTTCCTTTTCGCTGTGCATGTGATGCATCTGCCAACAAACAACTAGGCGGCACAACAGACTATAAACACTGCGGAGAAGTGAGCTTGTACTGTATGCCAAGCACAGCACAGATGTCGAGACAACCTTGCTCCGGAAGTATGATCCACCATGGGCTCTGAAAGAAAGCCAAACGTGGTAAGGACGGCGAGAAGGCAATCCCAGATTTTTTGCGAAAGAAGCTTCTGTAAAGGGAACAATTCAACCGATTTCGTGAAGTGATCAGTCACGACAGGAAGATGCCGATTACTGTACGGATTATGAGGAAAAGATCCCATTACGCGTCACAGCCAGCAATCTGCCAAGGAGAGTGGCTTACGCATGGTTGCATAAACCCTGGTAGGTGACCTTCGCGTGGCTTTGACTTCTGACATCCTGGACAAGTGTGGGCATACTTCAGTATATCCTGCCTGATTCCTGATCAAGTCTCGACATGGCATAACTTATTGGAAGTCGTATTGCTGCTGCTGTGACCTGATGAGGCTGAATCATGGAAGTGCCTGATGAACGGCGTTCGAAGTTTCACAATCCTGAAAGGCGAGCCATGGGCGGCATCGTCTGCTTGAAAAATGTAGCTGAGAAGAAGTCCATTCTCTCTCAGCAAGTATGAGTCGTACCTACCATAGCTCTCGGTGTGGCCTACCCTTTGTTCTGCAAGCTTCTCACACACCCGTAGACGGAGTTTCCCTTCCCACTGTGCCTTGCAAAGTTCTCTGATCACTAACGTCCCCCATTCTGACTGATCTGTCGGCCACAATGCCAGTTATTCCCACCAATGCATGTTCATACTGAGTGGGAAGGACCTGCAAAGGAGCGCACGAGAGCACATCTGCCAAAACAAAACACCCTTCTTGTATATAGTGGCTTAGTGGTATGCCTGTAATGTCGGAGCTCATTGTGCGAGACGTCCGACTGGAGTCCGCAAATTATTCGGCCAGGAAAACACTTGATTGGTCTGGATCTGAAAGTATGTGCCATTGAAATACATGTTAATTTTTTTAGGGCAAAAATAATGGCGAGACACTTCTTTTCTATTGCGTAAAAGTAGCGTTTGGCCGCTGTCGGCGTGCGGCTGGTGAAGGCAACTGGCCTAAGAACACCATTGTGTTCCTGAAGCAGGACTGCACCAAGGCCAGAGTCGCTGGCATCAGTCTGAACAACAAACAGGTTAAAGAGACCCGGAAAATAACGAAGCGAAGTCGGTGATTGCCTTCGAAAGCGGAGGGAAAGCATCTTGTTGTGGTCGTCTTCAATGCCAATTTTCTCCTTTGCACAAAAGCAAATGCAAAGGGTTAGCTATCTTGGCGCAGTGTGGGACGAGTTGGCAATAACATCCAATCAATTCTAGAAAGCATTGCAAGCTCTTGGCGTCATTCGGCTGCGGGCAATCAGTTATCGCGCACATCTTGTCCCGATTGGGGTGAAAAACTCGGGTTAACAACAGCAAAGCCAAGAAGGTTCATTTTCTTTTCAGGGTGAACTGTCCAGTTGGCAGATTGCATATGCTCGAGGACAATCCTAAGATGTTCGAGGTATTTCTTGAAAGATTGGGGAAAATGACGTCATTCATGTACGCCATCACAAACTTGCCCTTTATATCATCGACACCAATGTCCATTCAATGTTGAAAGGTATCGGGCAAATTTGAAAGGCTCGAAGACTCCCTTGTGATAGGTAAAAGAGGTTGTCAAAACCTCCTCTGGGTCTATATCGGTTATCCTAGACTGCAGTCAAGCGTTGTGAACACTTTCTTGTTGTCAATCGCGTACATGATTGAGTCGATCAAGGGAAACTGGTATGAATCTCTTACCGTTACAGTGTTGAGCCTGCGACGGGAGAAGCCCAACGACTCTGGGAGTTGCAAACAGCTCCGGTGTCGATCCACTCCTGTAGTGCTGCATTCAGGAGAGCTCTTACATGGACGATGAGGGGCTTTGGGATGCACCACAGTTGGTCGAGCGTCGCCGGTCTCGATTCGATGCAGCAGCACATCAGTCTTTCCCGGAACTTCCGTGTAGTACATTGGTGGAAATGGCTGGAAGATGCTCTCTAGCTGTTGCTTTTGTTTCCTGGACGCTGGACGCACCTGCAGGGCGTCTCAGACACCGGGAGGAAAGGCTGCAGCAAGCCTTGTTGTACAAAGAGCCGGGAGAGTTGCGCCGGTAACGCAATCCTTTCGCCTGGTGACGGGGGTCACATCCAGCTGAATGTCCATCCGGCAAAGAGCCGCCAACATCAAAGTCGAGCAAAAGTTTTTCGCCTGCAATAAAATCTCCACCAAATGGTAATTGGCACGTTCAATCCTGGCAGATAAACAAAATGCTAGCGTGCCTTTTCGTCGAATAGAATGCCGAGCCTAGCAGCGCACTGCAGAAGTGTATTTTAGGAACAAAGCGGTTCTTTTTTTTATTTGCACAGCTCAAAAAAGTCTCCAGTAAGCAAACTTTCTGCTCCGTTATCAAGAAGGGCGGCAAAGGGAACAGCAGGTAGACAAAGTGTCCTGTGAGGCTCGATGCATTGATCTGTAGGTCGTAAGCGACACAGGCGAGAGACGTGCTGGCGACTCGCTTATCCCGAGGCTGGAACTCGCTGCCGCCAGCTTGGGCCGGCGGCAGTGGGATCTCGAAGTTCAGCGTCGCGGGCCCTGTTGGTTTCCCTTGTTCCACTGGCCCCGGCACCACCAGTGCAGGCATTGGCTGCGAGAATGGCCACGCTGTCCTTAGTTGTAGCAGGAACTGGGCTGCCAACGGTCTTCTGCCGCTCTATTTCCCATGTTACCCCAGTCTCTCCAACACTGGCCGCTGCCTCTCAACTCCACTGGTTTATTCCCTCATTGCCAGCCACCTCTCGGCCCAAGCTGGGGCATGTGTTGGCTGTTCAATGATCTCGAAGACGGTTAGGCAGCCGGCCTTCGCAGTGGGGGGACTGCAGCCGGCCGCTTGAGAAGGTCTGCAGCACCTGCGGCAAAAATTCGCTCTGGTGCGGGCCCCCGGGGGGGAGGGGGGGCAATCTTAGCTGCCTGGGGCTTCCCTGGATTAGGAATTTAGACTCTTGACGACCCAGCTTGTTGTAAAAACATTGGACCTCCCGACGACAGTCAAGGGGGTTCAGGGCGAGGGGCAAGTAGGCGAGGTTGGCACAGACCTTTCAGGAAGGTGTCGAGTCGGAGTTCCTCGTTTTTGGTCGAAACAAGGGGGGGGGGGGTACCCACGCACAGGACGGCTCGGAGGCTTCTGCAGCTGGGGGCGGGAGGCCTGTTGTCCACGCAAGCCGCGATGGTTTCCTACACGAGGTCTTCAAAGGTGTCGTAGTTGGACCCATGAAGACAAATGTTGTAACAGGGGTGACTGACAAACAATGCAAGTAACCCTCTGCGACTCGAGAGCAGCTTGCACTGCTCGGTTGAGCAGTTCCTGCATGACTCCAATATACTTCACAAGGCCTTCTTCTGGGTTATGTGTGCGACACTCGATTTCCTGCTGGACTCGGGACTCGTACCCCGGTGCCAGGAACTCCTCTCGGAAGCTGCGGCCGAACGCCTCAAGAGATAGAAATAGAATGACTAATACCCGTGCCACACGGGCAACTCGAATGCCATTTACAACGAATGACATTCGTGCGATTTACAAATCGGCTCGCAATCTGTCGCGTATCGAACGCCCCACGCTCGGAGTGTCGCGCGCTGGTTGGCCGATCGTTCAAATGTCATTCGTTGTAAATGGCATTCGAGTTGCCCGTGTGGCACGGGTATATGGCTATACGCACGACATCGTGTACCTTGACCGGAAGTGGCTATACGCACAACGCGGAGAGCTCATGCTGGACAGAGCATGTATCACTGGGAGCTTGTTAACCCCCCCCCCCCCCCTCCCGCCCGCGTTCACGTCGCTTCGCTGCGACAGTATGCGGCTGATAATTACAAAACTGCTGTATTTGCCCGAGCATTGGCCGCACTGTTTATGAAGAAAACCTGGGGGTTCGCTTTTCCACGGAGCACGTATATTGCCAATCACCGCGTTTGACAGCATGATTTCAGCTGTTTATAAGACAGAGATAATATTTTTGTGCGAAGATACCATCTGTGAAGATTGCACTTGTATGGAGAATCGTGTTCTCGATCTGGCTGTTCGCTATGTTATTTATGCACAACACAATGATTGGCTGTATATGTGTTCTGTGGGAAAGCAGACGGGAGGGCGTTGTTCATAAACAGTGCGGCTATTACTCGAGTAAATACAGTATTAGCCATTTGGTCCAAACCCCTCCCCCCGCCCCCCCCCCCCCCCCTTTACGGCGTCCAGCCGGCAACCGAAGCTCCGGTGTTCCCCATGCACCTCCGGAAAAAGAGGACCATACCATTTAGTTGATCGAAGTTTCGTCGAAAACATTCATTCTTTTCACTGTTAATCATAGAAAATAAATGTAAATATTGCCAAATGCATCAACGAAACAATGCTTGAGAAAAAAAAAGGTAAACTCACAAGGGGGTCGAATCCTGGTCTGTTGTTTACGAGGCAGACGCCTTACCACTATGCTACTTTACAGCTTCGGAAAACTTGTTTTGACAGTTAGTTTTGTACGAGAAACAAAACGTTTTGCGTTGTGCGTATAGCCCTTTCCGGTCGAGGTGCAGTCAGTTAGAATCTGCAATACCCATCATCGTCTCGCACTCGCCGGCAAGGCAAGGGGAAGATCCGCTTCAGCACGTAGGCATCCGAGGCGCTACGCGTCTGAGGCGCTGGACGCTCTTGCGTAAACGCCCAGCACCGCCACGAAGTCGGCGACGGACTTGCGGTCGTCAAGCCCCTCGGGCTCGCGCTGCCACCGGCCACCGCCGGTCCCGCCCGTGACGGCTGCTAAATGCTCCGTCACCAACTCGAGGGCAGTAGACATACGGTTATTGAGGGCCAGGATCTCAACCGACGACGGACCGGAGCCCAACTCCGACTTCGTGTCGCTCGAGGAGTCCTCATCCTCGGCTTGGGAGGCATGGGAAAGAAAACGAAAACGCACGGCAAACAAGAAAAAAAAAAAAACAGACACGTGAAGCGAACATTAAAAAAAGCAATTGATCGCTAAGTGTTTTCTATTGAAAGGTATCCCGTGCGGACGTGCGGCAAGAAAAACGGGCGCCGATGATTGGAACGGTGTTGACGCCGATCAGAAGTTTCACAATCGGTAAAGTCGTATGGTCGTACTCACTTGTTACTCTTCGCCGCGCAGTTTCTTCTGCCCATAGTGGTGTGTATCGTGTAAAGCGAGTCGTAGCACACCCGGGTAGAGGCACAGCGAGTCGAAATCCAAGTGGTTCGTCACGCACCACGCCGGCCCTGCTGCTTGCGTACGGCGAGAGGGTACACCCGGCGGCAGCCAACCTGACGACGATCTCCATCGGCATGCAGCAACCACACTGGCACCTTAAAACCGAAAACTGGCATCAACTATACATGAGAGTTTTACAATAAAGAGCGTATCACCTATCAGTCTGTGTTGGGAGCCGCTGGGTTCCGTCCCCGAGTGCGTTCTTCTCTTTTGTGTTCGGAGCCCGGTGTCGATGCCGAAGACGCTTCGCTGGCTTCGCAGCGCCGTGGAATGCCCTCGTCTACGTTTGCGGCATGTTCGAGGCGTCGGCGTCGCGCGTAGAAGCGGCGTCGTACGGGATGAACCTGATATCTGCCGTCCGCCGAAGAATTTCCATACGACGACACCACATTCGATCAACGTTTTAAAATGAGTCCGTCCAATACGCGCACATTCGAAAAAATCAGTCCGCCGAATACGCGCACATTTCAAAATCAGTCAGCCGGGACTCGTGATTGGCTGGCGCACGCCCTTCCCTGCTGCCTTCTCGTCCGACAGCGCCCCTGACGGCGTGCGCCTAGGCGCAGAACAGCGATCTTTGATCGGATTTTAATAAGAAAACCGGCGGCCCTTAAATGTAATTTTTGGATTTTTAGGATGCTTAGAGCCCGTGGATTGCGTTATGACAATAAATAGACGATCTCAGAATCCACTTGAGTGCCCCTTTAATCAATGACAATTTGTCCTTTAGCTCAGATGGACTACACGAGGCCAAAACATTAGCCGTAGGTTTTACTATATCACGCAAAAATTTGTGCGCATGATTGAATCTTGCCTGAATAGTGTCTACTCTTGGAGGCTCAGATCTTTTTACAGTTACTGTAAGTGTGGGCGAAGGGATAGCAGTTTTAGCAGGTTCAGACGCTAGGAAGTGGCTCTTGAGCCAACGCCGTGGAATGAAAGCCTTATCAAATAGTTTTCCTTTTCGAAACAACGTGCATCAAATATGTTGGCACATAGAGGACCATATTGGGAGTAACTGAGCATATGCAGCCATCGAGACTTTGTGGCACCAAGTATTCTTTTTGTTCCGACTGTACAATGTACATTCCCTTAGTGATGCTAACAACAAACTTGCTTCGTATGGACTTCTCATACTGTTCCACCATGGTTCTCCTTGCTTCTAAAGTGTAGTTATTAGACAATTCTGCTTGAAATAGCTCAGTGCAGCTAGTATCTATGTTTAGCTTCATCTCCCTAAGCCTTGCAAATTGCAGTGACATGACATCGTGGTCGACATACTCCAGCAATGCAGTGACGGCAGCAACTAAGTGCATCCTTGAACGCAAGAAGGCCTTCAACTTCTGGTTTATGACTCTCAATTCTGTTGTTTGTATTATTTCCAAGAATAAATAAAGTGCGACGAATAGCGTGCACCCACATTTCTTTACAGGAATCCCCGTTGGCAATGAAATACTTGTAAAACTCGAAAGAAGAATGTTTCTGTAGCTCCGCAACCTTTTTATCGTAAACAAGCTTATCTTGTGCATAGACAAGTTCCTTAACAAGGGGACGCAGTACTGCCTTCTTCAATGGTGCTAGTTTGTTAATCTAAAGGTCTAGGTAATGCAGGATATGCCATGAACAGAGCAGAGTGGTGCTCCTGGGCATAAGGTCCTTTAAACTTTTAAGCTCGTTTAAGTCCTTATCTTTCATGAATACTTTGCAGGCTGATATTATGAAAGGGTTGCAATCAATGAACTTGCCAAACACTGAGCGTACCATTGCGGACGTCTCCCTCTGTAAGAATGCATAACAGACGCTCCTACCTCTTCCACAACCATCCTCACATAAAATTGAATACAGAATATAGCCCTCTGTGTTCATTTTGTACGTCCCATCAACAAACAAAAAACAAAATTTCTGGATTTTTCTCTAATATTTCTCTGAAGATAGAGGTCTGAAAAAAAAAATAAAAGTTTTGTCCTTCTCATCCTTTTTATAATGGATAATCCAGTTGGGATTCTGAGGGCAAGGGTCTGCATCTGTTCGAGCAACATGCCACCATGATCCTGACTAGTTTTAATTGTAGTTGCATAACGAGACTTGTAGTTGTTTATGTGTTTTGTTTTCAGAAAATTGCCAGTACTTTCATAAACATGATTTTTGAAGTCCTTAGGTGCTATATTGCATTTGGCAAGATCTGCAAACTCTGCTTCTCAGGTTCACTCAGGAGTCTGTCTCGTGGATACAAATCGAATAAGTCCTGATAATCGCTATGCTCGACGACATGTTTTGAAATCGTGTAGAAGACATTTCCTTTAGTTCTCATAGTCACTGAAACAAGCATCTCACAGCCAATATGATTGAAGTTACGCTTTGGGCGTTTTCCAATGCCCTTTGAACTTGGCCTAAGTCCATGTACACACATGTAAGTAACTCGAGAGTACTTGAATTCGTCACTTTGAGCTAAGGTGCATAAGTTGCTCTTACTTACTGCAACCACGTGGTGCTCCTCCCTGCACCTGGCTTCAAAGGCTGACAGAAAAATTACAAAGTTTGCAAAAGTTGCCCCTTCAAAAATGGCACTTACTCCGCAAGACAGAGTGGGGCGACTAAAAACAGTATTCCCAAGCTTTGAACAAACTTCATCAGCCCCCATGACGACAACCCGTCGATTCCGCTGAAGGGTCATGGAAACGTGCTTGGCCCTGAGCTTCTTCGCGCATGTTGGACGGCCATCAGCTAAGCTAGCGGCATCATCCGAGAGGCTACTGCCATTCTGTACCCTTGGACAAGTGGTGTTAGAGCAAGCGTCTGGCACAACCCGACGTTTCCGCTGCAGGGCCTTAGAAGCAAGCTTGGCCCTGAACTTCTTCGAGCATGCGGGACGGCCATCAGCTGAGCTTGCGGCATCATCCGAGAGGCTACTGCCATTCTGCACCTCTGGACGTGTGGTGTTAGACCAAGCGTCTGGTCCAACCCGACGTTTCCGCTGCAGGGCCTTAGAAGCAAGTTGGCCCTGAGCGTCTTCGCGCATGCTGGACGGCCATCAGCTGAGCTAGCGGCATCATCCAAGAAGCTACTGCCATTCTGCACCTCTGGACGTGTGGTGTTAGAGCAAGCCTCTGGCACAACCCGACGTTTCCGCTTCAGGGCCTTAGAAGCAAGCTTAGTCCTGAGCTCCTTCGCGCATGCTGGACGGCCATCAGCTAAGCTAGCGGCATCATCCGAGAAGCTACTGCCATTCTGCACCTCTGGACGTGTGGTGTTAGGGCCAGCGCCTGCTGGGTGGCCATCAGTTGAGCTAGGCTCAGAGCATGTCTCCAAGGAGGACAGCTCGTCAAACATAGGCACAAATGAAAAGGCTTCAAGGATAGGCATAGGCTCCAAAAGGCAACCCACTGCAAAGTCTCCATCATCCCAAACAATTATGGGGGATGCGATAGTAGCAGTACGGTTTCGTGCCTTACGCAACCCCGGAGACTTGCGCTTCCTGCATTCGGGCTTCACGAACTGCCACTTGCATCCACCAACCAAACTCGGAGGTGATGGGGCCACAGAAACAGCAAGAGGAAGTGGTGGAGAGGATGCAGAAGCAGGAGATGGTGGGTGCGCAGAGGAAGCAAAGGGGAGTGGTGAAGATGCCGAAGCTGGAGGAGGCGGTGGGGGCACAGAGGCAAGAGAAGGTGGTGGTGGGGGCACAGCAGAGGCAGCAAGAAGGGGTAATGGAAAGGATGCACGAGACAGAGAGGCTGCAAAGGCTCCATCATCCCAAGTAATGATGGGGGATGTGATAGTAGCGGCGTGGCTTTGTGCCTTATGCAACTTTGGAGACTTGCGCTCCCTATATTCGGGCTTCGCTAACTGCCGCCTGCATCCACCCACCAAACTCGGAGGTGATGGGGCCACAGAAACAGCAGCAGGAAGTGGTGGAGAGGATGCAGAAGCAGGAGGTGGTGGGGGTGTAGAGGAAGCAAGGGGGAGTGGGGAAGATGCAGAAGCTGGAGGAGAAGGTGGGGGCACAGCAGAGGCAAGAGGAGTTGGTTGGAGCGCAGAGGAAGCAAGAGGGAGTCGTGGAGAAGGTGCAGATGCAAGAGGAGCTGGTTGGGGCGCAGTCGAAGCAAGAGGAGGTGGTTGGGGCACAGAGGAAGCAAGAGGGAGTCGTGGACAAGGTGCAGATGCAAGAGGAGGTGGGGGGAGCACAGAGGAAGCTAGAGGGAGTCGTGGACAAGGTGCGGATGCAAGAGAAGGTGGGGGGGTCGCAGAGGAAGCAAGATGGAGTTGTGGAGAAGGTGCAGATGCAAGAGGAGGCGGTGGGGGTGCGGAGGAAGCAAAAGGAGGTGGTTGGGACGCAGAGGAAGCAAGAGGGAGTCGTGGAAAATGTGCGGATGCAAGAGAAGGTGGTGGGGCCGCAGAGGACGCAGGTGGAGGAGATGGTGGAGGCGAGGTGAGCCTGCCATGAGGGCAAGAATAGCCAAGCCAAGGAAATTTTATCACACATGTCGTGTTCAAGAGGACATCCTTGGTGGTCCAGCAGTTCCAGGAGGGGCTGGCATTCGACGTCCTCTTTATGTGGTCCTGATGAACCGAGGGCCTGGTCATCACCACTGCGATACTCTGTGCGTCCAGGAACAGGAACTCTGCAAAAACCTATTCAGGTTGTTTTGAAATGTTTGAAATGGGCGTCTTAGTTTTCAGAATGTAATGAGAAGATAATATGCATAGAGCATCTTTTCATTTTCTACATTTGACCCGCCTACCTTACAACAAAGCCTAAAGCTCCGACGGTGCATTATATACCTGCACCTGGCGAACAGTGAAAGCCAGCACAGTACGCCGAGATGAATGTAGCTCAGCGTACCTTGTTGCCATCCCGGCTTGGGTTGTACTCCGTCGTAGCCGATCCACCGATGCCACTCGTCCACGAGATCGTCGATGAACAAGAAGCCCTTCTTGAGGCAGAACTCCTGCAGGAGCCAGTTCACGTCCTTGTACCGATCATTCAACGACTGGATCTCGGCACTCTTACTACGCTGACACTCCGACGAAGAGAACCTTTTCTCCCGCCTCGGAAGGACGGAAAAAAGGCGATCTGCCTCATCGGATTGCGATGCAAGATCTGAGCGGCCAACCGATGGTACTTGTCAATGTATGTACGCGCTGGCACAAACGCTGGTGTTGTTTGCGCCAACGTGCAAAATGACAGCATCAAAATCGGGCAGGGCGTCAGACACCTTGGAAAACAAGGCCTCGATTGTAAATCCACTAAACACCCGCACTTCGACAGCCGCCCGGTTATTTGATGGGAAATACTGGGACAAATATTTCACCACCAACAAAAATCGAGGCATGTCAGAAGCGCGATGTGCTAACACACAAAGGGCCGAACTCCTTGACCAAGAAAACGAGAGAAAAAAAACGCTTCAGAGAAATTCAAACCCGCTTCCGGGAGACCAGGCAGGAACAGCAGTCCGGACAATGCAGGAACGCAAGGGGCAATGGCTGCCGAGCAGATGGAAAAACATTGAGGCAAGAACGGAAGTTGGGTGGCCAGACGGGAACTTGACTCCTGAGGGGACGTAGCCAGGCCGGGAAGAGAACTGGCTCCGTCCACGCAGGAAGTGACGTATGTGCGCCGGAAGTGACGTAGTGCGCGGATGGAGCCTTATCTCCTCCCGACGTGGCTACATTCCCGCGCGTAGATCTAGGTGCTCCCAAAATTATTTTATTTTATTCCTCATTGACATGGCATAATTTTTCTTCTTGCACGTAGTGTTGAGGAGAATGTTACTGGACGAGGTGAGCATGCGTTTAAGCACTGCTTGAGGTGTGTGGTCACATGCACAAGTTCCCGACTCTTAGAAACTGGGCAGCGTAGTGTCAGGCCCCTGACAACTTTCGTTAATCACATGACCGCAAGAACTGAGCATTGGGCTGTAGTGACATAAGGTTATTCACAACAACTTCTGTGTGCATCACCATCAGCACACTGACGACCAGTGATGTTGGAAGTTGCAGTCTCCCTCGATCTGTACTTCATTCCCGGGGACAACCTTTATTGGCAAAGCAGTCAAAAGCGCCCTCTCCCATTTTTAGCGTTGACTAAAGCCAACACCCCTTAAACAACAAAGCCGTAGTGCTGAATGTGATGGCGTGATCAGAGAAGGCCAACACTGGACACAGATTGGAAATGGGTGCTGCGTCGATGCTCGGTTTCGAGTGAAGTTTGAGCCAAACGTTGACGCAATCGTCGTGTTCAATCTGTGCCCTGCGTTGGCCTTCTCTGATGACGCCATCTCATTCAGCGCTATGGATTTGTTATCCAGGAGGCTTTGCTAAAGCGGAGCGCCTGCTTCTCTCCTTCCTTCGGAAATGCCGGGAAACATCCCCGAGCGTATAGCGTCTGTAAGATGATGAATCACTGCATCGTGAAGAAGTGTCTTCCCCAAAACCAAATGTTTTCTGCAGTACTCACGCTTGAGTATCTTCACAGCCGGAGATCATTTAGCTACATAGGTGACATTAGGGGCTTTGGAGGACAAGGCTGCTAAATCACAGTAGGTGACGTCGACATAGAGGATCTACGATGTTGTTAGTACTTGCTTTTTAAATCCACCAATAAACTATTCTGGACATCTAATGAAACTAGAGTGCAGACGGAGAAAAAAAAATAATCGCATTACAATGTTCCGCTTGTGCATTGGGAACGAGAGTCAGGGAGTGAGACAGGCAGATTTGGAAACTTAAAAATACCCACTAGGCCTCCTCGATAATACAGAAAATAGTGAAGTTGTTTGTTACATCTCTTTTTCTTTATTTGGGCACAATAACACGATGAAAACTCCAGGGAAAATCAGCACACCTTCGAAAAATGTTACTTCGATTTCTTCCTCCAGAAATCTCCTTAATCCATTGAATACGCCGCCACCCGTCGGTTGGGAAAAAGGATATGTGGACCTTTGGTTCTCCGTCCGAATTAACCCGATACCCCGAGACGCAACAGTTTTAAAGCGTAGAGCCATACATTCGCACACACGAACACGGATTCTAGTCACCGACAGCCGCAGTGAAAACGTTAGCGTATTATTTGGCATTTTTTTAGCGACTTTCTACGTGGCCCAATGCGCACCTAATGTCTGGCTTTTCTTCGCTGGTGAACCGCCAGCCGTCTGATAGAGTTACGTCGTCACGTCGCGTAATCTTTTGTTTTAATCAGTGAAGTTGTTAGAACTTATAACACAATTTTATGCATCTTCGCCGCTCAGCCCAACCAAAAAACAAAAATTAAGTTACAAAAATCACACTGCTCGGCGGTGAAGACCCTTTGCTGGCTCTCTACGTTTGGCAGCGAGCGGCCATGTAGCTGACGTTAGAAAACAAAACGCGGCGGCTTTAGTTTCTGAAGGTGTTGTCGGGCTGGCTTCGGTATCTTCAAGATAGGCTTCCTGCGTTGCACCGGCGGCTCTAAGAAAAGCAACTCATTAGAACTGGTCCTAGGTAGTACAAATATTAGTGCCTCAAACTGCCCCACATGTATACTCCGTTCACCCTTACGGTAAGGACGGGACCCGTCTAAAATTCACCCCCTTAATATATATATATATATATATATATGTGTGTGTGTGTGTGTGTGTGTGTGTGTGTGTGTGTGTGTGTGTGTGTGTGTGTGTGTGTGTGTGTGTGTGTGTGTTCAAATCAAAATGCAACACCCTTTATGCATACAACTTACGGAGGGACACTACAAATGTTAGGGAAACCTATCGCTCTTGCCAGAATGATTGTTTTTCCATCAACAGCTGCGTCGCAGAAGATCACGGCGGACAGATTTTTGTACAACGGTCACGTGTCACAGTTTTACCAAACAAAAGAGCGAGTATTAAACTGTCATATTCCAGGGAAGATCAAGATTTTAACATGAGTGAACATGCAACGTGACTTCGCGTATGTGGTTTGTACCACTCTGGCCACTCAGATGTCTTCCCCAGCTGGAGGAGACGACGCTGTCTACAAGGAAAAAGAAGACCAACTTCTTAAGGTAATGTAGATGTAAGGAAGACGCAGATAGGTTAGGAGCAAAGAGGTAAAGGGGCTTACAGCGATAAACCGGGATTCTCTTCCGCACACAGAAGCGACCTCCCTCTCTCCCCCAGGCTGTCACCATAGTACGGAAATGTGACGCTACCAAATAAGACACGTCACCAGGCAAGACGGCAGCGCCCACCAGTGCTTGCCCTAGCTGGGGCGGAGCTTCTCGGATACCTAATACGTTGTTCGTTGTTGTTGGTCCGAGCGAGTTGATTGCAGATGAGGGAGCCGTGATCTGAAGCCGGTCGAAAACGACATGAGAGCTCACTGTGGTCTCTCGCGAAGGTATAACTTGAAGACACAAAGGAACGGTGCGCATTTCGCTGGATGTCAATGGGGATGTGAACACAAAAGAGACCGAATCGGCCTTCATTGCTCCGACATCGTATTGATTCGGATATCGCTTGAATAAATATTAACGAGACGTTGTTGAGCTCTCGTTCTCCATCGGAATCTCCGAAATCTGCAGTGAGTCGTCTGCTATGTATTTGAATACACAGTTGAGCAACGAAAACTTAAGTCGTGCTTGCAGTGCGCAGTCGTGGTGCGGCTTCGTTCAAAAGACCGGTAGCTCACCTCGGCTGTGCAGCGATCCGAAGAGCCGCTTTGAAGCTGGTAGTTCCTGGGGCGTGCTAGATGATTTGATGCTGCTTTCTAAATTGCTCTGGCATGGGCGTGCACTTTTACGAAGCACATTTGTGGCAGTTCAATGGTAGAAAAGTGGTCGCACATTCATTTTGTTCGGTTCATCCGTAGCAGTGGTCGAGAGAACAAAGGAGGGGGTTTATTTGGCAAGCTTGCCACTAAAGCAATGGAGCTCCTTTACTCTTCAGGATAAATGCTCTCTAGTAAGTTTTGTTACATTGTCACGGATGCTTCGTCCAGTCCCTACTTTTATCAGTGTTTGCTATTTTGGAAAGTACCACGCAATACTCGGCTCTCATCGTGTGTTCTAGTGGAGGTACTGGTTACTTTACCATATGCCCTTTCCTCGTAAACCTAAAGTAGCCGTGGACATAGCCCGTTCCGGAGCCCGTCAGAAAAAACGCAAGACGAGTGGGTTGCACAATAGCGAGCGCCATAAGTAGACCACGAAGAGCCTAAACCCCGAACCAATATCTGCAACCAGGGAGAACCAGCGAAATTTGGTTTCCTGCCGGAAAAACCGAAGCGGACTAAGGTACGATTACCAGCTTGTCGGAGCAGACCTCCGCAGCTCCCAGCACTGTTTACATGCCCGTCACCTCTCGCACTCGACGCCCTTCCACGGCAAGGTGTACGCAGACGTCGACGGCTACATGGATTGACCAATACGACGATGTCGGCTGTCACAACGGGTGGACAGACGACCATCACCTGTGGAACGTGTACTTCTTGCTGGAAGAAACTACCAGGCACTGGTTTGAGAACCCCTAATCCTCCTCGACATCATGGATTGTTTGCAAGACCGAACTGAAGCGAACGGCCGACCGACGAAAGGTCTGCTACCAATGCCGTGAGGCCGATCACGTACTACAAATGTCCGTACCGACGAATGGACCTGCGAGGGCTCGTGCCGAACGACCCTCCAGCGCGTCTCCGGGAGTGACCACGAGGCACTGGAGAGTATCCTCGGGGGCCTCGGTCCCCGGGGTCGACACCAACCCGAAGGGCTCAATCCCCATCGTCTTAACGTGCCCATTGCCTCGACGAGAGGCCATAACGACACATTCTTCTACACTAAGCACGACAAAGCAGGTGCGCGACAATGCAATGACAGTTGATTTGGTGTCGGTCGTCGTCCGATGGCAATGATAATTTCCCGACACCAATTATCTGTCTACTCCAGGAGAGACACTTCGCACACAATTTCTAACTGTGAGGGACAATGCCGCTGAGTCGCTAGAAGAAATAGAATGGTTGGTCGTTCTCAAAAACTGTACACAAAGCATCGCCCGACTTCACTTTGCCACACTATACTTACACAATTAGGAGTGGTTGCGGAATGGAGAAGAAATCATCCTTGCGCAATGGAAGTGAAGTGGCTCACCTAGCAAACAAAATTGTCACTAAGTAAAGTCAACAGTACAGCACAAGGAAAAGTGATGTAAGGAACACATACTCGACCTTGCGGCATTGGCATAGAAAACTACCAGCAAAATTTGCGCATTACATGATGCAGTGTTATGTAGACAGCTATATTTCTTATACCGCGGATACCCTAGCCAGTTCTGCAGTTTCAGCGTTTCGAGTGCTAGTGGCAGGCACAAGACGTAGGATCACAAGCCGGCATGTAGGTGCTAGCGAGACCAGGAGGTCAGTTAAAGTCGACACTCGACCAAACTGAACACCGACGTGCCAGGAGCTGGAACGTCATCCAACAACAAGGATTACCGGCACTGTGATTGAACGCCTGACATTGATTTGATAATAATGAATAATCATCTAATCAGGTCAAACTAAATATATTCGATATACCAAACAAATACTCATCATATTCACACCCCAGCTTTTGCTCCTTGAAAGTCAACACTACCAAGAATCGTGTTCACTGAAGAAGTGGAGCTTTTAAAGAAACTCAAATATCTGACACCAATATGAATAAAAGCGACAAACCAAGCTGGCGGTGTCGGCAGATTTGTTGCATGGCTGCTGCACTGGTTCCACCTTTCTAGAACATTTTATGTATCCTAAAAACAAACTTCAGTTATGTGAAAGCGTAATTGTGTCCACATTTTGGCTCCAAGAGCCCTCGAAGGAATTGTAGAGATGTAATTTAAAACTTTACATGCATGATAATGACATCTTAGCACAGCATTAACCACCACAAAATGGCCCAGCTGCTGGAAATATTACATTAGTAAGAAACGATTGATAACGTAACTTGTCAATTACAAATATTAACACCCCTCTGCGTACTCAGTTTAATAGTGTAAGAGGATTCTGGATAAAGGTGTTGTCATATAGCAGGATATTTCATATATACATAAAACAGACCCTTCACAAAACTCTATCAGGTCCATTTCTTTTCGGCGTAAATCATATGAGTGAATTCCAATTCACGTCGAACGCTATTGCAGCATTCGAGTTCAATATGCGCTCAGTCGAATACACAGTGCTTTCTGACATAACATTCATAACACGTCCAAAGTACGAAGGTCTCGGGTAGTTAGCGTACCAGCTACAATACTTCTTTTCACCACAGTTTGGCAAACGGTGAAGGCTGTCCCAGTGAGCCAGTATGCACGTCGGAAAGATGCAGTTGACAGACTATCATCAAGATGCTTTCTTTTTGCGGGGAGTTGTTGGCTCAAGGGGACGGTAGCTCTTGCTCTTTGCCAAGTTATTGTGAAACGAAGTATGGGCGTCACACACTTTTGAAGATATGTATATTGAAGAGAGTGAAATGAATAGTAGCAAGCATTTTGCTACAAGACTGTTTTTCTTTTTCTGTTTCTTTCTTCTTTTATTGGTGGGGGGGGGGGGGAGGGGGGGCAGTGGACGAAAGCAAATGTGCTATTTTGTCCGGGTAATAATCACAAGTAAATAATCAACCAATCGATTGATAAAATACACATTTTATTTAGAAATTTGTGACCGGAGTAAATTTTACAAGAGAGAAAGATGTACAGTTCATTTTTTTTATTTCCTAATTGCATTAAATTTAACGAATTATTCATATTTGTGGCGCTATCTCGGGAACTTTAAGGAGCGGCGCTGTATTTTTTTAAAAAAAGATTATATATGTTGGAATGATGAATTTGAAAACAATCTAAGAGGAGTTACTCGGATAATGCACTAGACATTGGTATGAACTATTGATACCTGTCGGCAAAGTCAAGAGCCTACGATTACTAATTTCTAAGAAACGTTGGATGCAGTAATTTGTGTACTGACCCATCAAAAATGTAAGTACTTGCTAACTGTCTCGTGAATTCCAATGGGATAAAAGAACAATTTTATCAGCGTTAATAGGGAACTATTTTCCAAATTAGTGGTTTGGATCTGCGTGCACGTCACCTATAATCCGTTTATCTTTAAGCTGAGAATGCAGACAATGCCACAAGCGTGAGAGCACAAAGGCGCTGCTTTGAAGCGATCTTCTGCAGACGATCACTCGCGCTTGAAAGGCGCGTAGCAAAGTCAGGAACGCGGCTAACTCACGTTTGTAGCTTTGGCTGCCGTCTCAGTTTAAAAGGGTACTCCCTGCGATTTTTTTAGTTACTCTGACTAATTATATTTTTAGGATCACCGGCCTTTACCCTTTTTGGTATGCTATTTAGTATCGTGAATTTTGATATAGTCATTGTGAAATCGGCAAGTGCAAATGATGCCAAAACCTGTATTCAAATTTTCCCGCGCTCGTCAGTGCCATGACGTTAGGGGAAGGCAGGCTTGTAGGTCCAAGTGAGCAGTCTAAATACGGACTACACCGAGCATATGTACAGTACTACTGCTTGGGTTCTAGAGGGTACTTCCAAAGCTATCAGTTACCCGATCGAAAAGACCATCAGGAAAATCGGACCGTCCATCAAACTTTCTTGATGGTCCATCGAACTCCTCTGATGGCCAGTCAAACTTCCCTGATGGCCCACAAGGCTTCCTTGATGGCCCACCAGACCTCCTTGGTGGCGCCTGATGGTCCATCAGATCCTCCTTAGATTGTGAAAACCAGCTGAACTTACAGAAAAGGGTGAGGAGAGAAAGGAGAAAAGGCATCCGATCGCTGGACTACCCACTATTTATTAACCCTCGCCTTCGTCTTCTACTGGTCTGGTGACTGTCCTTTTCACGTCTTCTTCTTTTTCGTTTTTCTTGATCTTCCTCTATCTTCATGGGCATTTGTGTCTCGCAGGAACTTCTTTTCACTTGTTTGTAGGGCAATGGATGGTGAACTGACGCAGTTGTCTTCTTGTTGTTCTATGGCTAAGGCCTCAAGTAGTTCTCGGGCGAACCGGCCTTTGTGGTGAGCTAGGATGCTTACCGTTTCGAGCTTAGCCTCACACATGCATTCTATACAATGAGCTGCTAGATGTCCAGGTGCAGCCAGGTTTCTTAAGTTTGCGGCATGTTCACGCGCATGGTCATTTATACAACGTCCCGTTTGTCCGATGTAGCTACGTCCACATGACAATGGTATGTTGTATACGACTCCTTTGTCGCATGGAACGTATTCTGTATTGTGTTTGCTGGTACGTCTCCTTGTATTGTTAACCTGGGCTAGATTGACCTTCCTGCACATTGCGTGTGCCGTGTTAGGTGCCGAGCATACGATATTTACGCCATGTCTGCTTGCGATCTTTTTTAACCTGTGAGTTACCCCATGTATGTATGGGACCACCGCAAAAGGTGAACGGGAGATCTGCTTCGGTGGATCAAGGTCGGTGCGTTGACAAGTTCTTTTTATGTTGCGGCAGATCTTTTCGCAAATGGAGGCCACACTCTAAGAAAGGAGGGGAGTTCGAGGGAGTTAGACGGCGTGACAACACCCACAGCGTGCGCTAGCACCCCTTCGGAAGGAATATCCTCTCTCAAATAGAAGGAGCGAGCAAGGGGAAAGAGAATGGGGTGCTACATGAGTCCCCTGGGGATTCGAAAGGATTATGGGAAGGGGAAGCCTGCCCTCGGGCCAGGCTTCCTTTGCGAAGGGGGAACGTGGGTGACTAGCCTTGAGAAAGTCAAATCCGATCCTGGAGTTAATGCTTTTACTTTACTTCTTTTTTTCTTTTTTGCTTCACAGATTCTTTGAAATTGCTGACGTTCCCTTTTTGTTCGTTTTTCTTTTTTACGTTTTCCTATTTACTTCCAAGTTCGAAAAGTTACCTGACTGTTTCATAGAGGGCACTGGCGGGCAGGCCAACGTAGAGTTCCTGTATAGGGTCCCTACGGGAGCCAGAGTTCCGCGTTCATGCATGGCATGTGGATACAGCTCCTCACGTGACTGAATTCGGCGAATAGCAGAGCCGCGCGTTCGAGGCGCGCTCAAAAGCCAGGGAACGTACGCCGGGGCGCGTGCAACGTCTACTTTGCTGCACGACACTTGATACGGCTCCTCACGTGATCGGATCTCGGCGAATAGCGGCGAGGGCGGCACGCGGCACGTGGAATCAAACGAGCAACTCTGGCTCCTGTAGGGAGCCTATACAGGAACTCTAGATCGACAGACCGACACACCATGTCGTGGCTCACATTTTGTGAGATCGAGTTTTTACAAGCTTACGGTTGAGCATGTAACCTTCAAAGGAGGTTTAGATTGGTCTTGTTTACGCTTCTGATACAAATGTCTTTGTCGCTGGTCTGATCAGGTAAGATATAGGACACAAACCAATGTGAGACAATCTGGGTAGCCAAAACGATAATAAAAATATTTCACCATTATATCTCGCCTGACACTGAAAGGTGCATTTCGGTGACAACCAATTTAGTCAGCTGCACGCGCTGGCGACCGAAAAACTTTTAACTTAGGAAATATATAGCAAAACCATAAAATCGGGGAGAAAGCGTGAAGACAGCATTTATTCTAGATTTAAAGTTCCGCGGGCACGACGTTTTTGCGAACTCTCGAAGCTTACCCAATATTAATTTATGCCGCGTTTTATATATCGTACAAATAAATTGTGAAATAAAAATCCCGCGACCATACTCATTCAGGGCACAACTTTTAACAAAGTTTTTGTTACACAGCGCCCTACCTCGCCCAACCGAAGTTATTAGTGCTGAGGAGTCAGGAAATCGTCGGAATTTTTCACTTGGTATGATGACCCTCTCTGTTCGCGTTAGGATATTTTAAGGGGAAAAACTTCTGGGAGCCATCCTTTTTTTATTTTGTCAGTTTGAGAAGTTTCTTGACTGCTTGATGTACGGCGCTGGCGCACTGCCTGATCGGCCGAGACGCCATTCGGTAAATTACATTTTGTGTGTTCCAGTTTCGACAAGCTTACGGCCCTGGCGTAAACTGCGAGCGGAGTGTAGGTCGTTTTCGTTTATTATGTCCCTGTTATACGAGAGATTCGACCGAATAGAGGTAAATATACAACGTGAGACGGGCTGGGTGGTGGATCGAAAACAAGAATATTTAAAGGGGCGATGCAATGATTTTAATGCTGAAGGAATTTGCAGCTTGTAATTTTTGTATCGTTTATCTTAAAAAAAAAAAAAAAGATAGAAATCACATCTATTTCTTCTTTTTTTTTTTTTCTTTTAATAAACCTCGCGATTCCGTTTCGTAAAATGCAAAGCAAAAAACGGTAATATCTCGGGTCTTTAAACCACGCGCGGCGGCTGGAGTGACGGATATTTGGGTACAACTGGGTGAGTTTTTGCGACGCCATCTCCATGAGGCGCACAAAACCATTCTCTATGATGCTGTGGTGAAAGAATGCGAACACACACACGTTCAGACACAAAAGGGACGATGATGGGGGCTCGACCTTAAAAAGACTATTTACAGAACCCAGACACACAGGTTAAACCTGTGCTCCTGCTTTTATGCGAATGACTTTGGTGTAGATATGTGTGTCTATTTTCGCTTTCAAGTCCAACAGGATTTCGCCATTCCACGCGGGTACGAATGAGTGCAAAAGGCTCATCTTGAAAAACCAGTTTGTTGGAACAGTGTCGTGTATGAAATATCTCTAGCTTGCGGGTCTACGCATGTAGGTCAAACATAAAGACGCATTAACGACAGATTAAATGAGCATAAAAGGAATGCCGAGACCAATACAACGACCTCTGAAATAGCTAAACGTGTTCGTGAGCAACTCTGAAGTTGTGGTTGGGGCCCTTTTTAGGGAATAAAATGTACAAAATGCAAAACATGACCCCCCTTTTTTTTTTGCAGGGTTGTGTTTTTATATTTTGCTTCACGATTCCGGGGTCTGTTAGGGATTGTCTCTCTAAGTTTTCGATGTGTCACGGTTAGAAAATTGGCTTACAACGTGTTGTACTAGGTTTAGGGTTTCATGACGCAAGTTATCGGGAAGGGGCGCGGCATGGGCAGCACAGGGAGGGCGCTCCACCTTCTAGAAGGTGGCCTGCAGGCCACCCAAGAGAAACAAAGGTCACGAGCCCCGCAAGTTCACTTTTCCCCTCTTCTCTGGCGTTCATGTCCGCCCATCGCCTTTTCTGCGTCCCGATCAATATTATAGCGTTAACAGAACGCCCTTCCACATTTCGCTTTAGTGCGATGACCTGCTATTCAGATGCTTGTTTTACAGCAATCTAGGAATCCCACGCATTCATCGAAAGTTCGAAACACATGCTCCAAAAACAAAACAAAAACAGCACCGTGATTAAATTTAACAAATTCAGTTTATGTTTTCGGGTGTTTGCTGCAATGCACTCTATTTGACATGTCACAAACTCAAAGGTATGTACATATTTTCTGTGAGGAGGTCTAGGCAATCAAAAGTTGTTCTGGATTGAAACTGTTCCTACTGTAGACGGATAGTTTTGCCACCGCAGTGCGGAAGTTAACGTGGGATCTTAACGTTCATCATGCAATAATAATAAATTTTGCCATGAAACGATACTGAATTTAAAGATTAAGCACTTCAAAAAAGAATGCTGACAGAAGTATGTGAACTTCATGCTCTCATGCAATGCCTCTGAACTGTGCGTTTTTTTTGTTTTGTTTTTTGTATAGTTTTAAAAGCACAAGCGAACTCCTCTTGCAGTCGCTCCTACTCAAAGCTTGCTGACGCAGTTTCGGGAAACCACGACGTTGATATACCACGGGTATACCTTCTGAACTGTCGTGACTGATATTTGAATGGGGTTCATGTGTTGGACTCGAGCACTGCTTTGGCACTGCACTTAGGCTTAGGCGCAATTGATGCCTTGCGGGACATTCAAATTTTGGCTCGAGCTCAATCACTGCAGTGAGCGCCGGAACAGCCAAATGTACGAAGTGGGGAGTGCGTACGGAGTGCGGAGTGCGGCGCGTGCATCGTTCATTGACAACCGCTGCGCATTGCTGTAATGATCATTCGCGGCACATCATCTGCAAGAAATGCATAGGGCAGGCGAGCTGGTTGGAATAGAACATGCTGTATTTGTAAACCCTGGGACGGGGAGAATAGAAAAAAAATAGACAACACAGCTCATAGTCTCAAACTTGTGGCCGCTTTTTCTGTTCAAAGTGCAAGAGCAAGTTGTTTTTATTAAATATTTTCTGCGACTACTCGTGCGCGGCCAGAAGTGCTAATAAGTGTTTGATAGGTTATAAACTGGAGGTATCTGTCGATAGTAAGAGAACAGTTTTATTGTCCCTTTATCGCACTCCTGTACGACGATAATCCGAATCCAATGGGGCAGTGGCCGGGATCTAAATCAGTAATTCTACAAAAATTCACAACCTTTTTTCCCATTATAAAGCAATATAACGACTTAAAGTGAGAAGCTAAAAATAATTTTAAAAACTTCCATAAATATTCGTTTCTCGAAGCGTGAGATTTTTTATTTTTTTATACACAAGACGTGGATACAGGACGTCAGAACAAGTCTGGTCAATGTTTTATTAATTGCTCTGCTCTCCCATAAAATCACGATGGAGAATACAGAGCGCGGCCTAAAGAAGACGAAGTAATTATGAAAACTAACGTCAAGGTGATCTCTCCTGAGGCTCTAAAATGTTTCCGCTGAAGCTTTCCCAGCGTACGCTCACAATGGAGGCAGATGCGCCAGCACCCGCCCGCTCCTTATAATCCCTTACGTCCTCCAACCCGATTTCGCTAAGCTAGGGGAAGGACGGACTCGACAGGTTTGTTGTTCCCTTCTGCCCTTGGATGAGCATTGACTTTCCTCTGAAGTCTGGTTCACAGCCGTGTCATCCCGTACCCTTATGGCGTCACCGGCGACGTGCAACGGCTACGGGTGTTGTAAAAAAAAAGAAAAAAGAAAGTTATAAAAAATAAAAAAAAGCAACAACTAGATGTTCAGTAGGGATGTCGCGAACCACCCTAGGTTCGATTTCGAAAGGTTTCGATATTTGCGAAGCGAACTGAGGTTCGATTTCGAAAAATTTCGATATTTTCGTACCGACCGAGGTTCGATTTCGAAAAATTCGCAACTTTTGTCCACAGCGGAGTTTCGAATTCGAAAATTTCGAAGCTTTCACGGTTTCTAAAATTACGAATTCGAATATTTCGAATATTTTTTTACTTCAGGTTCGATAAATTCGAGGATTTCGAAATTCTTTGTAAAAAAAATTCGAAAACTTCGAACGCTTCGATTTTTATAGACATGAAGTTCGAACAATTCGAAGATTTCGAATTTCTTTTGGCATAAAGTTCGAAAAGTTCGAAAGTTTCGATTATCTTTTAACGCTAAATTCAAAAAAAAAACAAAAAACTTTGAAGATTTTGAATTTTTTTTAATCCAAGTTTTCAAAGTTTGAAGTCCGATTTTCAAGTTTTTCTACAGTTTCAGTTTCAAATAACGTTTTCACGACTCACTTGTTTTCACAAAATCAAGTTTCGAAAAGTTAGGGTGCGATATCTAGATTCTGCGAAGTTGGTAAGGCAATTAAATGAGACGACGAGTGTCCCGGACGTGCTAGAATATTTGCCAGTGCAGAATTGTGACCGCCAGCCCCCGGGGGGGTTTATCACGCAGTAGTGATTGCACGAACACACTGTTTTACGAGACTCATCCAGTTCGAAACGGCCAGGGGCGAGCAGGAGGTTGAGGCTCAGAGAAACCTTGAAGCGACCTGGCAAACTAGCTCGCCACCCCTTGCACGCTGGTAGTAATCCGATCCGGTGAAGTTTATAATTGTACTGGAGGTTTATTTTCTGGGACGGAGGAATCGCCTCACAAAAAGCGCAAAAGCCGACACAACTCGAGGTCGAGGAGCGTTCTAACTAAGGTGAATGTATATCTTTTCTTTTTGTAATTGGTATACACTGTAAACCACATAATTTTCACGAAGACCTGATTTTCGCGAATTTCGCGGATTGCGTACAAGTCGCGAAAAAGAGGTCCAGCGAAACATATCTGGTAAATTCTAAACACACTGGAATCTATATTGAGATTCAACCGCGTCGCGAAAATTAGAACCCGCAAATTATTCAAAAACTTCAGTTTCGACGAAAATCGGGAAATATTGAGCCCGCAAAAAATAGAGTTGCATACACTACTCTTCTTTTATTACATAATTTTCCTTCATATGTCATTACCGCTGCAGGTTTATATTGCGCTGGGGGACTCGTCAAACTGGAAACGTGCAGCATTTGTTTCACGCGCCCTTGTCACGAATGTCTTTTTTTTTCAATAGCAAAAATAAACTTTTTTTGTATTTAGTTTGATATCAATGGCCAACACAGTACTCAAAAAACTAGGTGTATGGACCCATAGAAACGCTTAAAAATAAATACCAGTAAACCAGAAGCCATGACATTTCGGCCAAAAACTTTTTTTGTCTCCATTAGGACGCATTTGTATAAACTCAATAAATATTCGCTTGGTTGACTCATTCAAAACGCTTCGTGTAGTGCTTTCACAAAACATGCCATGGGACTATCATATTGAGTATTTAAAAATAAACTAGCAAAGGCACATCGGAATCGATATATATTTCCGAGGTCAGTTAAAGTATTACAGTATGAACTTCTATTTTTGCTCATTTGTATTACTGCCACCTAGTTTAGGGTGCTACCACGGCAACAAACCTTAAGTAATTTACTTAGTCTAAAAATTAGTGTTACGCACAATTGCTAGTGTGCCGTTCTGCTCTCATATAAAAAACGTGTTCAGAACGTATAACATATTAAGTATCTACAACATGTATAATTATAGGATTTCTATACATGAATTGTTCAGTAATCGAACTTACAATATCGAACGGTCTGGTTTACACAACGCGTTCTCAATTATCAATTTCGCAGTCCTGAAATAAGAATATAGCTACTTGCCGATTAAACCTAAGAAAAGAAATGTTATTATACAGATTATCTAAACTGCTTAATTTGTTTATTCTCAGTGATGTTCACTTAGATTCCATCAACATGAAAGAGTTGCGTGCGTTGCTGTGCCATTTCGTTATAACCGACTTATGGTTTCGGTGTGCGTGTGTGTGTTTTTAGTTCTCCCTCGCCGTGTTACTGCTGTAAAATGCAATTCAGGCGCCGAGAGCTCGTCAAGCCGTCGCTCAGCCTGCAAGCATGCCCCCCACTGACGTCACGGCACTGAGCACCCCGGGTAAATTTTAATGTTGGTTTTGCCATCATTTTCACTTGTCGATCTAGCAATAACTATTTTGAATTTCACAATACTAAATAGCATACCGAAAGTGTAATGGCTGGTAATTTTGAAAGTATAGTTAGTTGGGATAGCTCAAAACATTGTCGCTGTACCCGTTGTAGTGCTATGCGCGAGAGCGCGGGGAACGACAGCGTCTTGTACTCCGCGTGCTCATGCAGGACGCCATTCTACACCGAGCCTCTTCGAATGAAACCCCATTCGTTAAGGCCCATGCATACAGAGCTGCGTTCGAGAGCGTTTGATTGCGTTCGACTGCGTTCGACTGCGTCGCGACTGCAACAAATCAGGACATCCGTGCTTCGTATGTCGTGTGCCGGGATACTCCTTGATTTTGATTCCATGCTTTATGCGAAGCACGAATGTGCCGATGTGAGCAGGAGGAGGAGAATGAGGAAAAACTTTATTACCAAAAAGAAACTCATTGTAGGTGTGCCATATTCGTAACTTTCACGACCAAAAGGGGTCGCACTGGCGCCTGTGAAAATGCCTGTCATCTGGATTATCGTCGTGGAACAGCAGTACGAGGCTGGAACTGTGACGCGTAAGTAATTCTAGTTTTGCAATATAAAGGTAGTATTAGAACAGTGTTTTATTTTTTCAAAGCAGGAAGGTGTAGGCGAGCACTTTTATCGAAAAGCTAATCATCCAGGAGCTCGGGAGCGCGACTCTCACAGGCGGTACTACCATCGCTGAAAGTTGCGAATTGCTGTCTCAAGTGTATTCCGCCGCGAAGTCTGGCCTACTTCACCAGCTATCGCTGATCTTGGGCAGATGAGACGAACAGCCCAGATTCTCAGATCGGCGCATTAAAGTAAGGGGGGGAGAGGTTGAGTTAGGGGGAGGCCCAAGTAGCGTGACAGAGCGACGGACAGTCCGCAGTGCGCACACCTATCCGTGTATCTGTCCGGGTAAATCGATGTCGATGATCTAGGTGTGTGTACATGTCTTCCTGTATCTGACGCCAGGTTATGGCCGCCTCTCGAGACTAGGACCGGTCGTGCGGGTAGAACAACTGCCTCCGACCGCGGAAAAGGGCGAGGATCTCGTAACACTCGGTCAGAACTGGGTGCGGCATGTCTTCACTTGATTGACACCTAGAGGATGCAGGCTCGAGCTACGATTTTTGCTTGCCGGTTTTCCTCGACAGACGAGTAGTCGGTGGTCCAGACAAGTTCCACAACGGAGATCTTGCGGTTCCTCCTCAGGATCCAGAAGGCTTGCGGGGAGACTCGACTTCGCCAAACCACCTAATGGCAGCTTGCGAGTCGGAAAGGGGGTTTGTTCGAGGTCAGAATGTTCTACACGCAGAACCTTCTACGCCGAATCTTCCGGAACCCCACGCGTGTACATAAGGGGCTCCGCGTGGCGAGCCGGAGTCAGTTTTCGCCCCAGCGTTCGACTCTGCTCTTTCGCCGACTTCGGCGCCCGCGACGCTCTACTGTTATCTTTTCTTTCCTTCTTTATTTTGGGCCCAAGTTCGCCCGATTAAACGTTTAGTTTACTCAGTTATTTTCCGCCTCATCACTTGTAATTCGTGACAATATTTGTGGGTGATGTCTAGAGCCCAAATTAATAGGCTGCTAAGACCTGCAATTTTGAGGGTGCGGAATGCACGTTGCAAAAGAACTAAGGAAGCTCGCCATCAGCACGTGCTCAGCAGTCGTGCACACAGCTATGGGCGCCATTGAATACCTTCTATAAGCATACACACAACAATTTTGCTTGCAGATACGGCCATAATAAAGGGTGGAATTACCAGCTGGTTGGAACCGGTATGAGCCTTGGTAAACTAGTTAACGGAACCAATCTTTCGCGTTCTTCTATGAATTATATCCTAACGCACAAAACATAAAAACCTATCGGACCCCAACCCAAACCCAACCTTAAAAATGGCCGACGCATCAAGTCGATAGAAATTGCACTAAAAATTATAAATATTCATGCTTCAAAAATGCACATGTTCTGTTTTCTTTGTAGAGTTTTTCTTCAAAAGAAAGGTAATATAAAATACAATCCCAAAATAAGAAGCGAACTCTGGGCCAGCTTGGCTTGCGTTTCTTTTGAATTCGAGAAAAGGTTTTTTTTTTTTTTCGTCTAAAAAAGAAAGTTGACGGCGCGGAAACAATAGGTGTCGCTGACACCGAATGTTCCTTTCGCCAAACAGGTTGGCCACACGCTACACAGGCCACAAATATTACCGATGCATGGACTCCATGGGACGAATATGCTGCGAAAAATCGACGATTTTTGCCCGGCGGCTTCTGCTTAGCGCGTGACATCAGCACAGTGGTTGCCACGTCGCGCGCAAAGCGAGCGTGCCGTCGAGCGGCGTTCGTCAGTTATTCGTCGCATAATTCGCTCCAGGCTTAAGAACGCTCCAGGCTTAAGAACGCTTACGCCTACGGTGTATAGGAGCCTAGGGTGCGTCGGCACTTTTCGTTTTCTCTGTACTGTACATGACTAAATTTTCTCAAGGGCCTAATTTTCGCGAATTTCGCGAATCGCCTACAATTCGCGAAAAATATGTCCCGCGAACAATTCGGGCCATATGTGAATGCTACGGAAGGTATACACTTGATTCGCGAAAATTATACTTCGTTTCAGCTCCGATCCAGACGCAGCCAAAGCTACAAGCGCCAGCTCCGGGCTTTCAGCATCCCTGCCAAGCACGCGCGCTCGTGCAGTGCAAGCACTGTTCTGGGCCACGTGCTCGCGCTTGTAGCATCGGCTGCGCCCGGGCCGAAGCTGAAACGAAGTATAGAACCAGCGAATAATTTTAAATTTTTAGCTTTGGCCCGATTCGCGAAAATTTGAGCCCACGAAAATTAAGTCGTTTACAGTATGTTTTTTTCTGTGGTGTTGGAAACGTTTGCCGTCAGGGAGAACAAACGTAAGGTTACAGAGCTCACTGCACAGGTGCTTAGGATGCGCCAGCGCTTCCCTTTTTCTCTATTAAGCTTTTTCGATGGTGTTCGACAAATCAGGTCTCAGAAAGCTAAAATGATAATATGAAAGAAAAAATCATTTTTTAACTTGCCAGTTGGAAACGTTTGTGTCAGCAACAGCAAACGTATCTCTTGAAATGCGGGATATAAAATATTCGGAGTCATAGCTGCTAAGTGACTCATTCGAATAATCTAAGCGACTATAATTAGCTACATTCTTCTTTCCTAAATACTTCTAAAGTTACAATAAGATGTAATTATTACATCTGTAACTAATTTACGTTTTTTTAACTTATAACACTTCTGCGAGACGGGATACTACAATATGCCATTTCCGATTCACCGCAATATATCCGGCTCGAATGCAGCGTGCCAAGTTCCCTCCTAGAATTCATTTCCTTGGGGCATTCAAAGCACGAATCTCGAAGTGACTCGCGTTGGAATCCGTAATGCAGACTGTTTTCTGTACGATGCATAAACAGTGTGACCCAGGCTTAAGACGGTGTCACAGAGGCATCTCGTCGCCGATAGCTTTTAGCACGCGCCAGATTGAGCCGCCATAGCTGACCGTCAACTGTCTTACCGAGATTCCGAGGCACTAAAGCGGGCCTTGACGAGTCTCCAGAAGGGCCTATGCTGGTGAGAAGGGCACAGTAGCACTTAAAATGGCAATAACCTGTCCTGCTGTGGTAATGATGAAGTGGAGGGAACGGGACAAGAAGGAACAAAAACTGAAGCTCGGTTATGGCGGCGCCCTTGCACAGCTGCCTGAAAGCGTCTATGAGCCTGCTGCCGCGAATGGTGCCCTACCCGCTGAAGCAGGTGCAGCGTGCGCGTGAACATAGCTTTGGCAAGCTTGAAATTTCACGGCCTTTCCCGCACGAGTGGAGACATGGCGGTGGGCAGTTGCAGCCCTCTGCGTCTACTGTAGTCCCGCGTGCCACCTCTCTATGACGTCAAACGTGGCGCTGTGATCAGGGTCCCTCTAGGGTGCCTACATGTATGCCTGTCTCTAGGGTGAAGACTTAATGGTGAAGACATCCATTGTTGCCCTGAATGTGCCAGCGCGTGACGGTGCGTGACTTGGCGGTAAAATGGCGTCTATGCATTAGCCTAGGGTGCCTCCCATTAGTTAAAGCTACGCGCTCCAGCTGACTGACACCAGATTGTGCGCGCTTCAAAATACATGAAAAAACGATTGCGCGGAACAAAGGTTGAGACGTCGCCACCCAAGCAAAAGCGCGCGTGTGTATGAAGGCAATCTAGGTCCGGCTTCAATTCTGCTCGGAATTGCGTGCCGTCAAGCGTCTCCTCGGTGTTCATCGTGTACTGAAGGGGGTACTCCGGGGTTTTCGTTGCAGTCCCCGATTTGCATGGAAATTCGCTGAACATATAAAAAAACCTAGCTGAAATAGTAACCCGAATATTGAGACTTTTTTTCCCCGCGGTGTTATGGCATTTACATTTTGGTCTTCGCCGTGTTTTTCAAAATGCGTCTCTACTGGAAACAAACAAAAACGTGACGTCAGCGAAAGGCAGGAGTTCACTCTTTCGAGTGCAGACGTGGTCCCCTACAGATTACATGCACTTTCATGGTGTCAAATGAATGTTTTGGAAGCTCGCTTCAGCACACGTGCAGCACCGCGAAACAAATGCTCGGCATAATCTATTGTAGCGTGAGCTACACAGGCCGAGGTTAAACAGTTTCGCGTGGCTTTCAAAGAGCCGTGCTGCGCAGGCGCGAGGAGCAGTTACGTCACACGGCGCACAGCTGCCGCCGGAGCCGCTGCCGCCGCGCGCGCCTCGCCGGTCTGCGCATTTCAGGAAAACCAACGTCCACGAGAAAACCAACGTCCACGAGAATTTATTTTGGTTTCGAGCAAAGTTGTTTTTTTGTTAGATAAAAAAGAAGGATGGCGGTGTAAAACCAATAGGCGGCGCTGACACCGGTTCTCCCTTTCGCCGAACAGCTTGACCACACGCTGCACAGGCAACAAATATCTTACGAAGGAATTGTAGCACTCCTGTTAGGTTAGCTAACTTTGAAATGTATTGTGTACACGTGCCTGGGCTGTCTATGCGCTTCTCGTTCTCTGTATTGCTAAGCTATTTTCTCTGTTCTTGGTTGAGAGAGGTCTGTAAAACCTTAATATGGGGGAAACAAACTTTTGCACTTGCCGGTTGGAAATGTTCACCGTCAGCGAGAACAAAAGTATCTCCCGAAATTCTGCAGATAAAACTTGTTCAGGGTCATAGCTCTTAATTGAATAACTGCAAGTATTTATACTTTGTTTGATACTTATCTGTATAACGCTGTCAAAGCCGCGGGTGCGAGCATTGGGTTTGATCTCGCAGATCATTTTCTAGTGTTCTTGCACAAACGAAACCATAAAAAAAGCCACGCGTTCGAGCCAGTAGTTTTTAGAGCGTATGAAACGAAGTATGAGTAACTATACTTAATTACATATTTTTTTACTAAATATTCTTAACGTTGCAGTGAAATGAAGTAGCTATAACTCCAAGTCACATTATTAATAACTCATAATTCTACTTAAAGAAAGGCAACTAAAATTTGCCATTTACGAGTCACCGCAAAATCCCTGGATAGAATGCCGCATGCAAAGTTTAGGCTTGAACTCACTGCCATGCGGCATTTGAAGAAAAAGACCTCGTGGTGACTCGCGTTCCAGTCTGTATGCAGACTCTCTCCTGTACGATGTGAAAGCAGTGTGACCCCGGCTTAAGACGGTGCCACCGAAACATCTAGTCGCCAATAGACTATTGTATGCTTAGTGCCGCGACTAGTGCCCCATCCGCTCAAGCAGGTGCAGCTTGCGCGTGAACATGGCTTTGGCAAGCTTGACTTTGCACGGGATTTCTCGAACAAGCAGAGACATGGCTGCAAGAAGTTCCGACCGCTCTGCGTCTAGTGCAGTCCCGCGTGCCGCCACTTCATGATGGCAAACGTGGCGCTGTGGTCAGGGTCCCGATTCATTTCTGCTCGAAGTGGCGAGTCCTATAGCGTCTCCTCGGTATGCATTGTTTGCTCAGTGGGATACTCCGGTGTTTTCTTTATAGTCCCTGATTTGCCTGAAAATTGGCAGAACACGGCAACAAACATACCTGAAATAGCAACACAAATATTGAAACAACTTCGTTTTTACGCGCAGTTATTGAAAAATATAAACTGTAAAAGGGTTGATAACTGGGCTAGTTGGTAGTTAGACATATTAACGGCATTAGCGCACACGTATGAGGAAGAGAGAAGGGACAGAAAAGAGCGCTACTCACAACTGTATTTACAACGATGAAGAAAAGAAAGAACATCGTCCAGCTCCCCATAAAGATGAAAAAGGAAGAAGAGGAAGCAGCAATATAAAACAGGAATATAAAACACAAAGTCGGGTGTTCCCTCGCGCGCACAGGCTTGATACACTGGTTCTTTGATTAAACCCTAAAACCTTTTTTTGGCTGTGCCTTCGGTGTCGTGGTGCAGGGTGTGTTTGCATGTCTTCGCTCGCGCCTGGTCACCCGTGTCAGGGGGGGAAGACGACCACATCATCCATGGTCGGCTGCCGCTGGGTCGTCGTGCCTGATGTCTCGCGGCACCCGTGACTCATGCGAGTTCTGCATTGTCCGTCTTAAAAAGTCAGTTTCCTTGCTTGTCAAGGCTACCGATGCAACACTAATGCATTTAGTAGCTGCGGATATGATGTAGAAAGCTTCTACCACTTCGCGGGTCATTTTATCCTTGTGCCTGTCTAGGGTTATTGTTTCCCCGAACAGCGGATTACAATTGCACTCCTTGCAATGTGTTGCAAGATGGCCTCCCACTGTGGCTCTCAAAGAATAATCATGCTCGCGAAGTCGGTCGTTAAGACACCTGCCTGTTTGCCCTACGTAGACCTTGCCGCACGAGAGTGGAATCTTGTATACCACGCCTGAAGTGCACGGAACAAAAGGTTTGGCATGTTTTTTTGTGCACCTCTGTCTTGTGGCACCTTCGGCTTGCGAGTTGACTATGGAGCAAATTTTGCTCATTTTTTGCGGGGCTGAAAATACCACTCGGACCCCATACCGACCTGCCACGTTCTTTAAATTGTGTGACGTCTTGTGAAGGTACGGGATTACCACCGGTCTTGTCTTTTCTACATCTTGTTTGTTGGCTTGGAGGCCTTTTGCCCTTTTCAACAAGGTGTCCGCTACATTAGCCAGTAGTGGTAACGGATAGCTGGCTTTTCTGAGTCTTTCAACCTGCATCGAGAAGCTGGCTTCCATTGTGTGGCAACATGATTTCTTGAGCGCGGATCCCAAACATACCAGAGCAATGCCCCTCTTGACGATCTTAGAGTGAGCCGAACTGAATTCCAAAATTCGCTTCTTGGAGCGTGGAGAGTACGTCCAGCACACATGCGTATCACCTAAGTGAAGCGAAAGGTCTAAAAACTGGAGAACGTTTTCTTGAGGGACCTCATACGTGAACCTGAGGCCCCCTCCATACTCAGTGAAGGTCGCCAAAATATTGGTCACCTGTGTGTGCACATCGGTGTTATCTTGAAGAACAACCAGGAAGTCATCCACATAGCGGGCTACCTTGTTAACTCCTCGACTTCCAAGCTCCCTTTCAATGGCACAGTCTACTTCAGGGGCTCATGTGGAATTTCAACGGAGAGCTTTTTAGAGCTTTTATATTTTTATCTAACGTCCATGATTGTTGGGTGGCGAGATGGGTGCTATGTACAAAAGTCAGGAGTTTGTATTGGCTCCTGTGTAGCCCCAGTCCTCAGTGACATTTATCTGGGAGCAGTAGACTGTGCCATTGAAAGGGAGCTTGGAAGTCGAGGAGTTAACAAGGTAGCCCGCTATGTGGATGACTTCCTGGTTGTTCTTCAAGATAACACCGATGTGCACACACAGGTGACCAATATTTTGGCGACCTTCACTGAGTATGGAGGGGGCCTCAGGTTCACGTATGAGGTCCCTCAAGAAAACGTTCTCCAGTTTTTAGACCTTTCGCTTCACTTAGGTGATACGCATGTGTGCTGGACGTACTCTCCACGCTCCAAGAAGCGAATTTTGGAATTCAGTTCGGCTCACTCTAAGATCGTCAAGAGGGGCATTGCTCTGACATGTTTGGGATCCGCGCTCAAGAAATCATGTTGCCACACAATGGAAGCCAGCTTCTCGATGCAGGTTGAAAGACTCAGAAAAGCCAGCTATCCGTTACCACTACTGGCTAATGTAGCGGACACCTTGTTGAAAAGGGCAAAAGGCCTCCAAGCCAACAAACAAGATGTAGAAAAGACAAGACCGGTGGTAATCCCGTACCTTCACAAGACGTCACACAATTTAAAGAACGTGGCAGGTCGGTATGGGGTCCGAGTGGTATTTTCAGCCCCGCAAAAAATGAGCAAAATTTGCTCCATAGTCAACTCGCAAGCCGAAGGTGCCACAAGACAGAGGTGCACAAAAAAACATGCCAAACCTTTTGTTCCGTGCACTTCAGGCGTGGTATACAAGATTCCACTCTCGTGCGGCAAGGTCTACGTAGGGCAAACAGGCAGGTGTCTTAACGACCGACTTCGCGAGCATGATTATTCTTTGAGAGCCACAGTGGGAGGCCATCTTGCAACACATTGCAAGGAGTGCAATTGTAATCCGCTGTTCGGGGAAACAATAACCCTAGACAGGCACAAGGATAAAATGACCCGCGAAGTGGTAGAAGCTTTCTACATCATATCCGCAGCTACTAAATGCATTAGTGTTGCATCGGTAGCCTTGACAAGCAAGGAAACTGACTTTTTAAGACGGACAATGCAGAACTCGCATGAGTCACGGGTGCCGCGAGACATCAGGCACGACGACCCAGCGGCAGCCGACCATGGATGATGTGGTCGTCTTCCCCCCCTGACACGGGTGACCAGGCGCGAGCGAAGACATGCAAACACACCCTGCACCACGACACCGAAGGCACAGCCAAAAAAAGGTTTTAGGGTTTAATCAAAGAACCAGTGTATCAAGCCTGTGCGCGCGAGGGAACACCCGACTTTGTGTTTTATATTCCTGTTTTATATTGCTGCTTCCTCTTCTTCCTTTTTCATCTTTATGGGGAGCTGGACGATGTTCTTTCTTTTCTTCATCGTTGTAAATACAGTTGTGAGTAGCGCTCTTTTCTGTCCCTTCTCTCTTCCTCATACGTGTGCGCTAATGCCGTTAATAGGCGCAGTTATTGAATTTACAATTTTGGCCCTCGCCGTTATTTTTAAAGTGAGTCTCAACTGGAAAGAATGAGAAAGGGGGTTTGTCCTCACCTGATTACGAACATTTTGAAAAACAGCGCGAATACCACACGGACAAGAAAAAGGGACACACAGGACGAGGCGCTGACTATCAACTGTCTATTCAGAACACATACATAGACATTCACGCGAGGACGGCTTCTTCTTTTTCCTCTTCCAGTCATTCGCCATTAAGCACGCAACATTGTACATCATATCAAATTAAAATACACGAGTACATTAAAGTGCTCGAGTGTTTTATTTTGATATTTTGATTAAAACACACGAGTACATTAAAGTACTCGAGTGTTTTATTTTGATATGATGTACAATGTTGCGTGCTTAATGGCGAATGGCTGGAAGAGGAAAAAGAAGAAGCCGTCCTCGCGTGAATGTCTATGTATGTGTTCTGAATAGACAGTTGATAGTCAGCGCCTCGTCCTGTGTGTTCCTTCTTCTTGTCCGTGTGGTATTCGCGCTGTTTTTCAAAATGAATTCATACCAACTAGCCCAAATTTCCATTCTAGTATGATTACAAACAATTTGACGGTGTCAAATGAATGCTTTGAAAGCCCGACACAGCACACGTGCAGCCAGATGGAACAAATGCCCGGCGTATCTATTTTTAGACTGGACGCTTGACCTGCAAGCCAGCATTCCCCTGGATCGCTAGGTTGGACATTTGAGAAAAGGTACATGGAAGTGACGTAATGCAAAGGAGGAGCGTATCCTAGCAACACTCACGTGGCGGCTCTGCCCACTTTGACGCCGCTACGTCATCGCAAACTTGACACCCGTCACCCGTTTCAGCGACGTCCGGAGCCAACCACCGACGAGCGGAAGTAGCTACGCATTCCCTGAGGCGTCCCTACGCGCGGGATACGGGGTAGGATTTACTACGACGCGGGGAGCAGTTCCTGCGTTTAGCGAAGGAACGGCAACCAATCCTGTGCGTCGCTGGCCGTCGCATCTGTTCTAGTACAGGTAAAAGTATTGAAAAACAATCAAAACCTTTTGGGCGTTGTTAAAACAAACCGCTTTTTTGTACCCTTTTGCAATACATTTAAGAATTAATTGGAGAGAAAGTTGTTCCAATATTATGCGGGATGTGCGCTACGCGCCTTCTTCAAACCAAAATGTCGAACCACGAGGAGCCGGGTGTGCCGGGGGCAGCGGAGGGGTCGGCGGAACCAACGGGGAGCGCGCGAGTGACGGCTGCTTTAGTCAGAAACAATTTTTTTATCTTTCGAGAAATTGCTATTGCTGTGCTCAAATAAGAATGTTTGGAGCAAAATCTGTGATAGTTCTTTCAAAGTGGTCCAGTGTTTATATGGTGGTATGCTAGTCAGAGAATATATATATATTTTTTTTTTCCTTTCGAAATTTAACTATTGTGCTCAAATAAGACCAGAGTGTTCAACAAGATATCTGTGATATATACTACAGATTGCCCAATTGCTTACATGGTTCCAGTCGATGCTCAGTTTTACTTCCAAGAATGAAATATTACATTCCATGCTATCACACTTTTATTCATGAAGTCACAGGTTTTTCTTTAAGAAATAAAGCAATTTTCAAAACAAACTACATGTGCGCTGTCTTGAGATAACACAATCACCTAACTTTGATGAAGTACCATAAGAGAGATAATAAAATGGAGCAGAAGGCAAGACGCTTTGAAGCATTTGTAAAATGAAACAATGTCCATGACAACAATATCCCTGGTTCAATCAGCAACTAAGAAAGCAATCTCTGCAAAAGCAATCATTTCTTTCTAGAGGTAGTCTAAATTACTTCTGAGTTCTTTGCAGGGGCAATCCAGATGACCTGTTGGTCTGGCAACTAAACCTCCGAACCTTTTCTGTCACTGTCGACTGCGTCTCGTGCCTTCTGCTCATAAAAATAAAAAAAAGGCTGTATCGATTTCACCGCGATGCACTCGACACGTATCCGGAGGCAGCACGCTGGCTGTGCGACGAACTTCACAAGGTGTAGGAGCTGAAGAGAGTATGTAGCTTGTGGACGGCCATGACTGTGGAGCAGGAAGCGAAGTGTGCACTTTACGGCTTCCACGGGGAGGGCTTCACTGAGGGCAAGAATGTGACGGGGTCCTTGGTGGTCAGGACCTCAGTCGTGGTGGCGAGAGGTTCCCTGTCGCTGGCGGCGTCCGTGCTGGGCACCACCGCAGCGAGGGCGCTGAGGGGCTTCCCGACGGAGTCCCTGGTGGTCGGGACTACCATCGTGGCGGCGGACCCCTTGCGTGTGGCGCTCCGCACGGGCACGTCTGCGGCGGGTTCCGAACCGGGCGACAAGGCGCTGCCTCAGAGCCTTCTCCCTGTCCGAGAGGCCGACCGGAAGGCCGACCGGAGGGCCGGCAGGAGCCAGCCTCTCGGGAGCCGACGCTGACCTCTCCGAGCTCGGCTCAGACTCCAACTCTGACTCTTCAGGGTCGGAGTCTGACTCCGGTTCTGGCTCGCTCGATGCAAGGCAGATGTAGTGGAGCACTACACATGCCGAAATAATGGCGGTGGCTGTTGAAGGGTGGTAATACAGAGCCCGGTGCCTTTGCAGACACCGGAATCTGTTTTTCAACAGCCCAATGCAGCGCTCCACAACAGACCTGATCGAGGAATGCAAGCGGTGGAGGTCGCGTGGTTCCCGGGGACAGGGGTGATGAGCCAAGGCTCCAAGGGGTAGCCGCTGTCACCTGCACATGTAGAGGATGGAACATATTACATTCTTTACTTTTTAAAATAAAAGGCAAGAAAACACCTGTGTGCAACTATGTCAATTATAATGTAACTTAAGTGTGACTTAAAAGTGTGTTAATATTTCTGCACTACAGTATCAGTTTACATTATGATTAATTAGCACCAGCTTGCCTGCAAACTCCCTGTTATTTCATGTAACTATGTGTTTTCCTGGTGGGTTGTATGGGATGTGTGCACGATTCCTTAGGGGTGCTGTGTTGTATGCAAGTGCATTATTAGGCCCTTGCATCCGACAGATAAAAGCTCTGTTGCTTTTGGGAGTGTGGCCGTGACCTTAGGCACGGGCAGAGCAGAACACGCTGGCCTTGTCTTTGGCAAGCAAGGGGATAAGGCGCCAGTTCGACGAACCTCTTTCCTAATCCTCGGTGGAGTTGGAGATGGGGAAAAGAGAGGGGGTGGTTAGATTGGAAAGGAGTCAGGTCCTGTTGGGACACGGAAAGTCTAATAGGAGGAGCTATATAGGCAGACCGAAGAAGAAGGGTCAGGGAAAAGAATCCAGTGTGTGGGACAGAGACGACCCGAGGACAGATTTGGTGAGCCCCAAGTGGCCAAGGAGGAATTGATCCCATTCCGTACAAACTGACGACCGTCAAAGCGACCAGGCGAGCCCTCAGGGATCGGCGAAAGAGCTCCAACTTCATGCAAAAACCAACCAGCAAGAGGGTACCGGCAGACAGTAACAGTGAGTGGGCCGAACCGGACAACGACTCGCACTGCGGTTGCATGCCTTGCATAGTCTATCACTGTCGTGAGATTGGTCTAGTGTGGCTTTCGTAGCCTGCAGAGTGTGAGAGTTATGTGGACATAAACAGAGATTAATGGCCAAACTTTGGGTGTTGTCTCACTTCAAGGAGTTCCAGCAACTGTGTCTGTGTGCTCACAACAAGCACAGTACGTGTGGTACTGTGGCTTTCAAGCAGTGGGAGCCACCGCGTGCGTAAGGAATGAATTTAGTATGCTCACCAAGCAGGAACCGGCCGTCGCGTGGCAGCTGCCCTTGCTCGAGTTGGTTTCGGAGCCAGGAAAATTGCCACACGAAGGAGTCGTGCACCGACCCGGGATACCGTGGGTCGCTGCACATTATCCGGCAGTCGGCGTCACACACCTGAAAGTGAGAGAGATATTGACATGTAATTACCTGAATCCACAAGTAGTAGATTGTACTTATGGTTCACAAAGCAGTCGCAATTTCAGAACCTTTTAAGTTAGTTTGTCTGACACATGCATGTGAACACACCTTCCTGGATGCAAGGTACAACTAACTACCTTAAAACAAAAATAATGTTTTTTTTTTTTTTTTACGGAAGCTCACATGCTACGTAGAGCACACGCTCGCGCAGTCGTGAGACCCCACAGCCCGCAGTCATAAAACGGCATACTTAAACCGTATCGGCAATACGTTTTTTTTTTTTTCTAGAGATTTGGGGCGCGTTTTGACAACGTAACATGAGTGTACTTACCACCATCACGTTGAGGGCGTAGAAGTACTTGCGGCACCAGTACGCCGCCTTCGTGACGGTGGGGTCGTTCTTGGACGGGCCGACGATGGAGACCATGGTCCCGTCCACGCAACTGATGACGCCGGGTATCCTGCCGAACAGCCTGAAGCCCTTCTCCGCGTCGAACCTCTCGCTCGGCGTCTCGGGGAAGTGGATCCAGCCACGCTGGACCCCGAGACGACGCACGATAGCGACGGACACGGCGCGGACCGCAACGCTGACTGTCGTTTGGTCCCGCGCTACGTGTTCGTCGCTCGCCACCATGCCTTGGAAGCTCCCCGTGCCGTAGAAGCGCAGTGCACACAACACTTGAAGCTCCACAGTCATGACCGTCCACGAAGTACGCACTCTCCCCACCTCCGGTTCCTCGCGAAGTTCGTCGCACAACCACCGCACCACGATCTTGGGCAGGCGGTATTGCTTCCAAAAGAACTCCTCCGCGAGCTCGAATGCATCGCGGTGTTCCCGATACAGCCTTTCTGGCGAAAAAAAAGCTCTATTAAAGAAAAAGACGAATTGACGAGACGGCGACGCCTCGCCGCCGAACACATGCTGCCAATGACACCTAGTTCCGAGCAAGTACCTTTTGAAACGTACTCGGTACAAAACGAAACGTCATTTTGTTGTCACGTCCGGTAGCCGACTCCGCCCAGTTTTGCCGACTCCGCCCACATTTTTCTAGGGAAATTACGTCACTTTTGTTTCCAACCAATCAGACGTGATGACGTCACTTCCGTGTACTAAAAAAAGGTACATGTACAATGTCGAACCTAGCTATCCTGAAGTCATGACACTAAAAAGCGCGGGTATACTGGAATCTTGGTTTTGCCATTATTATACTTGCCGATTTAACACTAGCTATATTGAGTTTCGCGATACTAATCGGCATTCTGGAAAGGGTAATGACTGGTAATTGTAAAAATATTGGGAGTTCAGGAAGCTAAAATAATTGTTCGCAGCACTCCTTGTAGTGTTGTGTGGGAGAGGGCGGGGAACGACAGCGTCTGCTGCTCCGCGTACTCATCCAGGACGCACGTCTACACCGAGCCTCTTTGAGTGCAACCCCACTTGTTAAGGCCAATGCACACACAGCTGTGTTTGAAAGCGTTTGAGTGTGTTTAAAGGAGCGGTGCAACTATATTCAATTGGAATGTTTTTCACTTTACACGAGCTTACTGGCACTAGTGGGTCTCAAGGATACTGGCACGTAACGCCACTAGCCAAGAAACTCTTTTGTAGCGATGTAATTGCAAGGACAAAAGCGATCATTTTCATTCAATCTCTTCTTTGTAAAATTTGATGACGTAACGTGGGGATTGAAGTACACCCCGATGATATTATTTGAATGCGGTTCATAGATTGGCCCCGAGCATTGCGTGGGCACTCGATTTGGGCTCGTGATAATTACTAGCTTGATAAGCATTCCGGTGGAGGCCCGTCTCCAATCGCTGCAGCGACGACAATAGCCGAGCCGTAACATTGTCTGCAACTCAGCGCGTGTCATAGCCAACCCCAGCGCGTGGCTATGATCAACATTGGCGGCATATAATCGGCTCCAGATCACGTGGCCGCTTGTTCTGGCTGAGGGGTGAGGGGGTGGAGGCTGTTCTTTTTCTTTAACTTTTTCTCGGACTTCTATTGCGTGGGGTGAAAAACAAATGCGTGTTTCATAGGTCATTAACGTCAGAGATCGTTCTAAGCGGTATTTGCGCAAAGTACAAAAGTTGTTACATCGCCCCCTTTGACTGCGTTGCGACTGCGAGCAACCAGGACACCCGTGCTTCGTATTTCGTGTGCCGGGATAGTCCTTGAATTGGATTCCATGCTTTGTGCGAAGCACGAATGTGACAATGAGAAGAGGGAAGAGGACGAGAAAACGTTTTTTGCTAAAAATATAGTTATACTAGGTAGGCCCTATTGCAGTGCTCCAGTGCTTTCCACCGTGAAGCCTTGCCCGCTTTACCAGCTGACACTTATCTTGAGCAGGCGAGATGAGCAGTGCAGCTTCCCAGGTCTTGAGCGAAGAGTCTGGGAGCCGGGAGGGGGGAGGAGAGGGAGGGGTTGAATAAAGAGGCCCACGTAATGTGAAACAACGACAGAAACTCTCCGCAGTGTGCACGCTTCTCCATGGATATGTCCGGGTAAAATAGATGTCGATTACCTAAGTGTGTATAAGGTATTTCTGTATCTGACGCCAGGTTATGGCATCCTCTTTGCACAGGGACCGGTCGTGCGAGTGGAACAACTGTCTGCGGCCGCGGTGGTGGGCGAGGATCTTGGAGTACTGGTTCGGGACCGGGTGCGGTCTGTATTTGCGTGTCGGCGCTTGGAAGATGCAGGATCGGGCTACGGCGTGTGCTTGCCAGTTTATGTCTACAAACTTGTGGTTGGCGGTCCCAGTGAGGTCCACGCTACGGATCTTGAGGCTCCTCCCCAAGATGCAGAAGGCTTACGGGGAGACTCAACTTCGCCAGATCGCCTAAAGGCAGCTTGCGAGTTGGAAAGGCTGGTCCCGCGGTCCGTCCTCAGGGGGAGGGGAAGGGGGGGGGGAGGGGAAGGGGGTGGGGGGGGGACGATGTCCAGGACGATCTCGACATACTCCGCCACCACCAGCTGGATGATGCAAACTGAGGCCGTAACGACTGTGTCGAAGTCGCTGTCGATAACGCTCACCACGGTAACGACCTGGCCATTGTAGAATTCCGAAACCGTGTAAATGTCGTCCCGCTTGCTGTAAGTACGTCGCAGAGCCTTGGCCCGAGCCGTCCGGCGACCTGCGACCTGGTTGCAGGATTGAGTTAATGTTTTGCGGGACTGGTGCCACCTGGATGTTGTACCGTAGGGACAGCAACAGCTGCATCGTCCAACGTTGCGATAAAAGGATGGCGATGCCAAGCGCGGTCAGGACTCAGGAAGTGCCGCCCAGTCGGGGTGAGGGCAAGGCGCTCCCGCTGGCTGGCTAGTGGGCTTCGACGAGTTCCTGAGAGGTGTTGTTCACTCCAAGTAGCAGTAGTTCGGCGACCACCTCGTACGGCGTCCCCCCCCCGCCCCCCCCCCCCCCTTCCCCCGTGCCAGCTTGTAAGCCTTGCGGTTGATCACGTCCATCTTTTCGCATCTGTCGACAGCAGGCTGAGGTATGGTGTTGCGTAACGTAGTTGCCTCGAAAAGTCCGTCGATCATGCACTTCTTTCCGCCGTCCCTCTAAAGGTAAATGCCCAGGATCCGGACCCGCTACACCACCAGACCGGGTATACGGTCATTAAAGGTGAGGCGGATGTCCACCTCCTTGTTCTTCAGATTGGCTTGCCCGTGTGGAGGAGCGACAACTCGTACTTCCCGGGAGCGCTCTGGAGATCGCCGGCCTCGACGTAGATCTGCACCGTCTCGACGGTCTCTTGAAGGTAGTCTTGCTTTTCGGCGTCCTATCCCGATGTAGTTCAAATAATCAGGTAGTCCGCATAGTTTGTGTGCTTGATCCCAGAAATCCGTTCCAGTAGGGAAGGCAGCTTGCGTATCGCCCGGTTGAACAAGGTGTTTGACAGGACCGAGCCTTGTGAGGTTCCCTTCCTAGGGAACGCGTTGATGCCCGTGCGAATTGATATAACACCAATGATGGTCATGCGCTTGTTCAGAAGGTCCCGTACATAGTCGTACAACCGGGGCCCGCATTCGGTCGAAGCCAGGACCTTGAGCAGCAGCATTTGGCTGACGTTATTGAAGGCACCCGTGACGTCCAGCGCCAGAACTGCCTGCTTCGTTGTACGGGGGATTTTGTCAAGGATCTCCTCTTTGATATGGAGCATTATGTCCGGCGTGGATTGGAGTGACAGGAACCCGAACATGGTGTTGAAAAGAAATCCCGTGTCTTCCAGAAAGGGCTGAAGCCGGGTAATGACCACATGCCCCAGGAGCTTTTGCAGACAGAACATCCTTGATGTGGGCCGGAAGTTGTCCAGGCATGGGGCCTTGCCGGGCTTGGTGATCAGGATTATCTCCGCGTGCTTATACTCGGCCGGTATCTTGCCCGACTCCCGCAGACGGTCGAGATGCTGGGTCAAAGTGGCCAGGGATGCGTCGTTTAGGTTATTCAGGAGCCGGTTCTGAATCTTGTCTCTTCCGACCGGGGTGTTCCACCTCAAGTCCAGAGCTGCCCCCGTCACCTCCTTTTCCGTCAAGGGCATGTCGAGATTGGGGTTGGTCCATAGTAGTCGGGGTCCGCCGCCGTGACCGACTTGCCGATGTACCTGTGCTTCAGCATCGGGAGAACTTTGTCGTCCATGCCCTCAAAATCTCGAACATCTTGCGGAGTCTGTGGCTCGTCCGAAGTTTGCTCTTGGTCGGGTCGAGAAGGTGGCGGAGGAGTGACCACGTTCTCGCCGTGCCCAGAGCCCCTTGGGGCATTAAAACTGGGCTGCGTACACGAGCATTTCCACTTCCAACTTGGCGATGTAGATCTTGAGCTTGCGGTTGAGTCGGTGGCATATCCGCCTCTTGATGAGGCTGAGCCTGGAGTGCCAAAGGTGTAGGAGACGATAGTCTACCTCTCGCCTGTCGATGGTGAGACTCGCGTATCTGGTGTGCTTCTCAACGTCCCCCTGCAGGTATTTTACCCACGGCTCTAGGTTACCCTAGACCGCAAGCCTCTCCGAGCGCGACTCGAGGAACGCGTCCCAGTCGGGCAGGGCCTGATCCCTGACAATTTTGTTCTAAAAAGTAACAGCCACCTCGACCTCGGTGATGGAATGGTCGCTTCCTAGGCTCTTGCCGGTGTTGGTTCAGTCTGCTACGGTGAATTAGATTACCGTGAGGTCGGGGCTTGTGTACCTATTTACGCTATTCCCCATGCGTGTCGGGTGTTCCTGGCCGGTCAGGAGGACAAACTGATGTTGGCAAATCACATCGTGCAGCTTGGCGCCTTATAGTCATCAGCCTGTACCCCTCCGACATTAGCGCAGCACTGAAGTCATCTACCATCAGCACGTTCTGCTTGGCAAGGTGCAGCACACCCGCGAAGGGGCGCTCGAATACGTCCTTCGTGCTGCTGGATTGGCTGTTTATGTTCCAAATGAAGAAGCTAGGTGCATTGTTCCTCTTGGAGAGGAGCTCCACGATCGCATGCTCTACCGAGGGGCTCTCGAACTCGTACTGATTCACCGCGATGCCCTTCGGAACAAGCATGGCTCTTCTGGGGTTTGCGCCCGAGCGCTTGAGCGTCTGATAACCAGAAAGCGAGCGGAGGTCTTTCCCGGTTTTCTGTAGTCATGCCATGCCCGCAGGAGAGTCCTTGCTGGCAACCGACCGTTTACAGAAATCTTCTCTGACGCTGGAACGTTATGCTTTATAACACACACACAAAGCAAAAAAAGTTTAATATTGAAGACTGTGGTATATCAAAAGCTGGAAAATAAACGAAGAACAGAAATAATTGTAATACTGAGACATTAAAGTACACTTAAAGAACAGGTTTTCTAAATTATTGTATGACTGCCGAGTGCACATGAAGAAAGTTACGAACCGTAAAAAGAGCCAAAATAGCATTCACGGCGGAACTTCACCATAATGAACTCCACAGAAAGTACAGGGACGGCGGGGGGATCGGTGGCCGAGTGGTCTAGCGCACACTAGAGTTCCTGTATAGGCTCCCTACGGAAAACAGAGTTGCTCGTCTGTTTTCCACGTGCCGCCGCGCCGCTATAGACTCTTTACACACGCGCCAGATTACAGCCGCCATTACTGACCTTCTCTTGTCTTTCCCAGATGCCGAGCCACTAAAGCGGGCGTTGACAAGCCTCCAGAGAGGCTAATGTTGTGGAGAAGGGCCCAGTAGAACCTAAAATGGCAATAACCTAACCCGCTGTGGTAACGATGAAGCGAAGTTAATGTAATAAGAGGAAACAAGAGCTGAAGGGCGGTTATGGCGGCGCCCATGCACAGCTGCTGCAAAGCGTCTATTCGCCGAGGTCCAATCACGTGATGAGCCGAATCAAGTGGCTTGCAGGAAAGTAGACGTGTGCGCGCCCTGCCGAACATTCCCCTACTTTTGAGCGCGCCGCGCGTTCCAGGCGCGCGGCGCTGCTATTCGCCGAATTCAGTCACGTGACGAGCTGGATCAACATGTCATGCAGAAAAGACGGCGCTACGGGGATCAACGCATAATAGACCCTTTTCAAAAGTCAGAGTCCTCTTGTGGCAGTCCGAAAAGCTCCACTATTGCCGCTCTAATGGCGGTGATAGGAGATCATGCGCGGCTAAGTCAAGCACCCTCGATTTCGTGCATCGAAGGTGACGTGAAACGACCAACATCTTTTCCTTCTTCTGCTCTATGCTTTCGAAGACGTTCGATTTTTCTGGTGTGGAGAAACAGTGTAGTTCCGCCATTAGAGCGTCGGGTCTGGCTCTGCACAAGGTGGGTAGACTGACTTTCGGAAAGGGTCTATTCTGGCTCCCGTAGAGAGCCTATACAGGAAATCTAGCGCACACGAGCCCGGAGCACGTGGAGCGAAAGCTCGGGCTGCAGAACCCAGCATCTTCGGCTCAATTCCCGCCGCTGCCCGTTTCAATCAGGATGAGCATCGTGCCGGCGTGCGGTCGTGTATCACTACTGAGTGGTGCACATTAAAAACCCCAGGCTAGCGGTTGTAACGCACTGGATAAATTGCTCATCTACAGCTGAGACACCAGACGCCCACCGAGACAGACTACCTTCCGGCTGTAACGCATACACACAACAATATTGCTTGCCCCGCAGGGGGCACCTGTGAATGCAGGTGTTTGGAGAGTGGCGTCTCCATGGACCCCGAGCCATGCGGGTTCGCCCGCCAACGTCTGGCTGTGCGTGGCTTTCCCGTGTCCGGGAAAAAGGGCATCTTGGTGGTTGAGGCGAGCCCGGGGTAGGTTTGGACCCTTCGGAGCCCCCCGGGTGGGTCAATACATCCCTTCGGCCCCCGCTTCTCGTAGACGGGAGTCCTGGTAAGGCCCGGCCAGGATGATTCAGTCTAGTCGCCTTTTCTTCTACTATCCCCTCCAATCTTTCACCTTTATCCTTCCTGTTTCTTTCACTTGCTTCCCATTTGTTTTGCTCTTTTTCACCCCTCTTTGGCGGCAAGGGCTAACCTTGGGTAGCATTGGACATCTGTCTTGACCCACACTTGGGTATAGTTTTCCGGCAGCACTGTTAGTGTAACGTCTCCAGCCAAACCCTTCTTGTTATGGTGCGTTACCTAACCCCTTGTTGGGCTCGTTGGGGGGTGGTGCACCGCGGATTCCAAATTTCCTCTCGCCTTTCATGGCTCCCTCTCAAACCAAAACCCTCGGTTCTGGACGCACCTCTAAGAGCCGGCGTCCTGAACTCTTGGTCATTGCCCAAGATCCTGAAGACGAAACATTCCCGAGATTGTTGGTCATTCACTCTGAAAACCAAGACCAACCTCTTGCCAAACTGTCGTCTTTTGTAGTTGCAAATATCCTAGACAGTAACATTGGTGCAGGATACAAAAGCAAAGAAACTCCATTACGGAGACCTACTTGTTGAGGTGGTAAGGAAGTCACAGAGCTCGTCGCTTTTGAAAATGACATCCCTTGGTGATCTGCCGGTCACAGTGAGCAAGCAAAGAATGCTGAACACGGTTCGTGGGGTCATCTAGGAAGATGACCTCCTCTCGAGCAGTGAGGATGAAATTTTGAAAGGCCTACGAGCATGTAAGGTGGTTTCAGTCCAACGGATTACTTTCAAACGTGAGGGCACGGAAATTAAAACCAAACACTTGATTTTGACATTTGAGCGTCACACGCTTCCGGTGCTTGTCAAAGCTGGCTACTTCGGACTGTCGCGTGCGACCCTATGTCCCGAACCCACAGTGGTGCTTCCGATGCCAGCGCTTTGGTCATGGGTTGCGCAGCTGTCGGGGCAAGGAGACGTGCGCTAAGTGTGGGAACCACGATCGTGTTGCCGACATTTGTGAAAAGTAGGTTCGCTGCGCAAACTGCAAAGGTCCCCATCCAGCATACTCTCGCACCTGTCCCTTGTGGCAGGGGGAGAAAGAGATTTTGACGTTAAGAGCGAAAGAGAATTTATCTTACCCTGAGGCGAAACAAAGGTGGTCCTTCATCTCGAAGGGCTCATACTCTGATGCGGTCCGCAGGGGCCGTGCACCGCACATGGAATCTAGGGCCACCCAGTTTTCACTGGAAGACTTGGCGGGCCCTCCTCAGGCCCCAAACCAAACTGTGGAGAAGCCGTGTGCCCCAGCTAACACTAGCAGTACATATGCTTCCCTTGCCCTCCAGGCAAAGCTGCCGGCTGAATGGCCGCCCGTTTTAATGGGTATTCTCCACGGGATGAGGAGCAAGGCAACCGCTCCAACTCCCTGGATGGAGCCAACCTGCTTAAGGAGCAGCATGGCTCACATTCTGCTTCCGCCTCGAAAAAGCTGGGAAACACAGCTGTGGGTGACGCTCGACCCAGCACTTCGAAGCCGCCTTCGGCTGGGTCTGGTCGTGGCTCGTACCGCGGGCTTCCGACCACGCGAACAGTGGCAAAACTGCCCCTATAGAGCAGGCTTCGCAGAAGCAGTCAATACTGCTAACCCCTCTGGCCCTTCATCGGACCAAGAAGAAATGAAATGGCAGACCCCTAAGCCAAAACACAAAGAAAAAAGACCGGTAATCCCTTCTCATTAAGGCACAGCATTGTCACTAGTGCAACAAAAAGGCCCAGTCTCTACTTTTTATTCAATCCTTTACATCTCTAATTTACATATCAACCACAACCATGAGTATTCTTCAGTGGAACTGTAGAGGACTATTATGTAATTATGATGATGTCCACTCTCTGCTTGAAGAACATCATCCCATAGCCTTCTGCCTTCAGGAAACTCACCTAAAGCAGACTCTTTATAATTTTCTGAAGCCTTTTCACGTGTTTAGAAAGGACAGGCTTCGCACATCTCATTCTTCTGGAGGTGTTGCAGTCATCATCCCTAGGCTTGAAAGTAAACATTTGGCAGAAATCTGCCTGGTTGGGTAAGAACAATTAGAAGAGGAGGAAGGAACGCCAACCAAAAATAAAAAGGAGCCCAACGTTTCGAAACCTGCTTGGTTTCTTCATCAGGGGCGACTGTGTGTGCGAGGAGCAAGTGGTCTTCTTTTACGGCGGTGGACGTGATGATTTCGCGATCGTAATGTGGCTGAGCCCGCTGACGTAAGCCGACGGTAAAGCGCCAAGCGACCGATTGATGTTTTGCGGTGTGGTTTGAATGTGCCATGACTCGACGAAGAGCCTTTGTCGGGAATAGGTCTCAATGTCGAGGATGCGTGTGTCGTCGAAGTCAATGCGGTGGTCATTCGAGTCACTGTGTTCCGCAACCGCGCTGCGCTCATGATCGAATTTTCGCACGTCGGTTTTGTGCTGGCGAAGTCTTTCTTTAAAGTTTTTGGTTTCGCCGATGTATGTGGCAGGGCAATCCGCACAAGGAATCTGGTAAATAACGCCTTGCGCTCTTTCCTTGGGGGGACGATCTTTTGGCCGGGGCATCAGGTGTCCAAGCGTTGACACTGGTTTGTGGGACATCTGGATGCCTTCTTTTGCCAGCACACGCGCGAGCGCTTCGCTGGTTTCCTTTATGTAAGGGATGCAGATGCGCGTGGTTGAGCGGAGATGTGCGATTTCTTGTGTTTCGCCGATTGGTCTTAGGCGTCGATCAGATTTACGTTGACGACGAGCGATTCGCTGAATGAAACTGCGTGTGTAGCCGTTATTTAGCAAGTCGGAGATGATGGTTTCTTCTTCCTTTTTTCTGTAGTCCTCCGACGAGCAAATAGTCCTCGCTCGGGACAGGAGTGCCTGGACGACCGACGCCTTGTGGCTCGCAGGGTGGTTTGAGTCAAATCGGAGATAGCGCCCAGTGTGTGTCGGTTTTCTGTGCACCGTGAATTCCAATTGATCTTTTTGTCTTTTGACCAGCACGTCAAGAAACGGCAGGGCGTCGTTCTTTTCAGTTTCAACGGTGAACTGGATGGCCGGCTCGATGGAGTTGAGGTGTGCCAAAAAGTTGTTCACTTCTGATTTCTTCATAATGCAGAAGCAATCGTCGACATACCGTAAAAACACTTTAGGGCGTGCAGTGAAAGACTCCAGCGCGCGATGTTCAATGGCTTCCATTGTCAGGTTGGCCGTGGTGACGGAGATGGATGCGCCCATTGCGGTTCCGCTGGTCTGCTTGAAGAATTCTCCTTTAAAGCTGAAGTAGGTGCTCCCCAGGCAGAACTCTAGCAGGCGGCACAGTTCGTCCACCGTAAGACTGGTCCGTTCGCTCAGCTTCTTGTCTCCCTCGAGGGCAGCTCTGGTTGTGGCGACTGCCAGGGGAACCGGCACGCTGGTGAAGAGCGAGACGACGTCGAACGACACCAGGCTTTCGTCATCGTTTACCTTTAGTTGCGCAACCTGTTCCACAAAGTGCCCGGTGTTCCGCACATAGGTCGCTGTGTTTCCAACGAGAGGAGAGAGAGTGCTGTGGAGGTAGTCTCGTTGGAAACACAGCGACCTATGTGCGGAACACATTCGTTCCGCTCGTGCCTCGAGCATTCTTCTTTCTTCTCGTTTCTTGTGAGCTTCAAATTCTTTTCAATCTGCAACATCCTCCCCCCCCCTTCCTTTCTTTTCCTTTTCGCGTGAGAGTTGCCTTGGTTTATTCACTTGTCAGTTCCAAGGGGTCAATGAAGGGGGCGAGCGAGACTGTGCTGGATCGCCTTTCCAGATTCTTATCTGCCATTAGATCGTTCAATTCTCGTGTAAAAGCTTCCTGTTGCGTTCGTGCGATCCACCAAGTCTCGGCTCGTTCAAGTTCTTCGGATGCTAGCGGGCCCTCACGTCGGCTTCGCCGCGTTCGGCAGTTTTTTGCAAACCACCTAATTCATGCAGTTATCCTGAGGATCCGTTCCAGCGCTCCGTACCGTTCAAGTTCCAATAGAGGTGCAATCCCCTCTGCTGCAGTCTGCAATACGTGATGTTCCAGCTTTCGCTCCTCTGCAATAACTGCTACTGGAACGTCGTCGCCCATGGCGAGGTTCGGCCATACGTCTTCGGTTTTACCAAGCCACTTTGGACCCTTCCACCACAATTGCATACCTTTTAGAGTTTCCGCAGATATTCCTCGTGTCATCAAATCTGCCGGATTTTCTTGTCCGGGGCAGTGCTTCCATGTAGAAGGTGACTCTCCAGATTGAAGCTCTGCCACTCGAGTTGCCGCAAAGCGCTTGCACTGAGTTGCTGACCCGCGGATCCAGTGAAGTGTGATAGCGCTATCTGTCCAGTAGAATGTCTCTTGAATGTTCATAATCTCTCCAAGATACTGGCCCATCCGTCTTCCAATCACTGCAGCCATTAGTTCTAGTCGAGGTAGTGTTATTCGCTTTATGGGCGCCACACGCGATTTCGAGAACATCAAGTTCACCTCTACCTTCCCATCTTCTCCTTCAGCCCTCAGGTAGGCACAAGTGCCATAGGCCACCGGACTTGCGTCGCAGATGACGTGTAGTTGGAGAGAACATATGACATCTCTTGGCGTCTTCATGATGCAGCGAGGAATCACTATCTCTTCTTAATGCGGAAGTTCTGCGCACCATCGCCGCCATTGCACCAGTAGGTCATCCGTTCGATCATCGTCCCAACCGATTCCTCGTTCCCAGATTCCTTGAAACCAAACCTTGATTCGTATAACGAACGGAGCAAGGAGTCCCAACGGGTCGAAAACCCTAGCTGATGCACGGAGTACATAGCACTTCGTCGTCCCACTGCACGTGACGAAGTTCAGGATTCTCTCCACTGGAATGGCCAGCGTGTCAGCGTCACGTCGCCAAAGAAGTCCAAGTACAGCTCTCGGCTCAGAGAGTGCAGACGCTGATGCAGCTTTATCGAACGATCTTTGCAGTTCTGTCGCGTTGATAGACCACTTTCGGAGTCTCATTCCTGCATCTTCTAAAATCTGGTTGGCTTGTTCCTGTACTCGCGCCGCTTCTTCAATAGTGGGGGCTCCGATCAGGAGGTCGTCGACGTAGAATCCCCGTTGAAGCAGTTCCGCAGTCGATCGCAATTCTCCATTGACGTTGCTCAGATGACGAGTAACAGTGGCGGTTAGTAGAAAGGGGCTGGCCGATGTCCCAAAGGGCACTCTCGTCATCCTCCACTCTTCAACGGTTGGTTCAGAGCTTGCTGACGACGAATCTCTTTGAAACCACAGGAAGCGTAGGACGTCTCGATCTTCAGGTCGAACGCTGACCTGCAGAAACGCCTTTTCTATGTCCGCTGTTAAGGCGATTGGGTGTAGACGGAAGCGCACCAAGATTCCGACCGGATCGGCGTTCAAATTCGGCCCCTTTTCCAGTTGTTCGTTGAGTGAAGCAACTCCTGGGAGATGAGACGAAGCGTCGAAGACGACTCTCAGCCTGGTGGTCTCGGATTCATTCCGAATTACGGGCTGATGGGGCATATAATAAATCCGTGGGTTTGTCGACTCGGCGCAAAATGGGCTTGTTGAAACTTTTTCTGCGTGTCCTAAGGTGATGTAGCTGCGTATGACGTTGTCGTAATCTTTTGCGAAGGACTCGTCGCGTGACAATCTCTTCTTGAAACTCTCAAGACGTTTCAATGCCAGCGTGCGGTTATCCTTCAGTTCTCCCGCGCCTACCTTGAACGGTAGACCGACTTCGTACCGTCCATTCACTTTCCGTATTGTTCGGTTGAACTCGTTCAGCAGTTCGTTGTGTTCTTCCATCTTGCTGGAGGGCTGGTCAGAAATCCCGATGCTCTCTAGCTCCCAAAAACACCGCAGGATGTCTCCGACGTCCTCGTTCGTGAAGCATTCCGTTCTTAGTACGCATACCATGCTGCTAGCGCTGCCTTTGAGAGAGCTGTGGTTTGACACTGGGCCTTGAAAGGACCAGCCAAAAATGGTGCTTATAGCTACCAGCTTCTGATTTTCCTTGCAATGCAGCACTTGGTCACCGTTCACTCGCCACAACTGGTCTGAACCGACCAGAAGGAAAATGCCCTCTTCAGCAGTGGTCAGAGGGGAGAGAAGCATGTCCGCAATACGACGGCCGTTTTTCCTCATACGGCGAACAAATTTGTGGTCGACGGGTGCCTGCACAACGTCCTTACAGATGAAGGGTACCTCGACGGTTTCGATGACGCACTCTTCTTGGCCGTATTGGCTGTGCAACCGTACTTGTACTAGTCGCCGACGTCGCGGTCGTGACGTGGAGTGGCCGAACGTATTTAGCCGGAGGCTAAGATATCCCAGAACCTTGAGGCCGAGTTTGCGAGAAAGATCCTCACGAATGAACGTCCGTTGGCTACCTCCATCGATAATGGCTCGCACGTAAAGTCTTTGGTTTCCTTTCTCAGCCCAGGCTCGGAACGTTTGAAGAAGCACTTCGGAATGCAATGGGACGTCAGCACTGTCGGAGATTGCGTTCTGGACGCTTGTCGCCGGGGCACCTCTATCCGATTTCTTCACGTTAGGTTTCCAGTTCGGGTCGCACATGGATGTGGCATGTCGACCGGAGCACGACGCGCATGTCACCATTCTGCATCTGAAGCAGCGGTTTTCTTCCGCCAGCCTCCTTTTCTTCACCTCTAACGTGAGGTCGCCAGTACATACTTCTGTTGCGTGCTTTGTGGACCGGCAAAAGAAGCAGGGGCTTGTGATATTTCCATGTAGCACAGAGGCTGCTGGGCATTCTGGGTCTTTCAGTCCTTTTCTTCTGCGTCTCTTGCCGTTCTTCTACTACTCCGGCTCTCTCCCTACTCTCAACTTCGATCTGAAGGAAGCTTAGAATATCGGCGAGCTCATCTTCGGCATCGGCGAAAGAGGGCGGCCTTGAAGCGCTCCGGGTGGTAAGTGGTCCGTCGACAGAGTGTCCGGTGTCCTGCACCGCTGGTGAACTCAGTGAAGTCGGACTGTTTTGCGTTTCTCCCGTCGACCTGTAGGCAGTGCTGCTTGCGTGCTGCCGGTGATAATTTACGACGACTTCGCTCGGCAAGGCCTTGAGGAGGATATCGGACATCATCGTGGAGTACGTTGCCGATCCCACGCCGAGCCCTTTCAGACCTCGGATGTTCGTCTGGACGTGATCGTACATCTTTCGGAGGCCTTTCGTGACTTTTGCAGAGGCAACAGGAGGCAGTGCTCGGAGATTCGCCAGATGATTTTGCTCGATCCTTCGTTTATCACCGAAGCGCAGTGTCAGGATTTCAATGGCATCGTCGTAGCAGGCCTCAGTTGCCTGGAGCCCAGCGATGGCCGCCGCCGCTGGTCCGGTGACATGGTTGCGCAGGTACTGAAACTTGTCCGATCGCGGAATGCTATCGTTTTCGTGGATAGCACGACCGAACTGCTCCCAGAAGCTCTGCCACGCGCTGACCTCACCGTTGAAAGTTTGAGGTCGTAACTTGGGAAGCTTCACGCCGCTAGTCACGTTGCTGTGATTTCTTCCCAGGTCTGTAGTGGCATTCGCAGATGTTGTCGCGGATGTGGTCATCTGGGTGGCTTGTACCTGTTGTTCTTTACGTCTCAGTGCGTCTGCCTTGCAGTCCAACAGCGCCATCATTCGGATGGCCTCGTCGTCGTACTCCGTGACCGTAGTGTATTCTGCGACGAGGTCTTGTTCCGATATATGATCTTCTATCTCCACGTTCGACTCTTGAAGAGCCCTGTTATTGGCCTTCAGCCTTTCTAGCCAGGCAGTCAGCAATGCCAGGTCCGCTGTCTCCATCCCTGCTGTCGCCTCGTGGATAATTTTCGTGTTTTGCGACCGCTTCACTCCACGTTTTGCCTTGAGACGTTCTATGTTTGACGATCTCCCACGCAGCTTTCGGAAACAGCGTTCCATGCAGGTGTTCCACAAAGGTGGAAAATCCGCTCACCTCTATCGTTCTCGTTCCCGGGTTTCGGCACCATAATGTCTCAGAATTTAAGAGGTCGTGTGGGCGTCGTATTTAAATGAGGCAATAAGCGTAAAAACAAAACACAAACTGTATTTACACTAATAAATCAATCGAATATACATCATTACAGAGAAGTGTCTCAACCGGCTTCTGTCATTCGCCTCGTTCCGCTTGTGCCTCGAGCCTTCTTCTTTCTTCTAGTTTCTCGTGAGCTTCAAATTCTTTTCAATCTGCAACAGCATTAACTACCACATGCTTATGCACCTCCACCCCTCTACCTTGGAGATTGTTCTATTTCTTTTTAAGCGTGTATGGCAAGAGGGTTTGCTGCCCCTTGCATGGGAAAAAGTTCATATTATTCCTATTTTAAAGCGCGGCAGAGATCCTTATAAAGTATCTAGTTACAGGCTCATTGCCTTGACTAGCTGTCTTAGAAAAACTTTTGGAAGGATGGTCAATAAAAGGTTAATGTATATATTAGAAAAAACACGGCCTGCTCGATCGGTTTGAATATGGCGTTCGATCTTTCAGGTCAACCATACACCATCTCGTACAACTTGAAACCACCGTCCGTGAAGCCTTTGTAAATCGACAGTTCTGTATGTCTGTTTCTTTTTTTACTTGGAGAACGCTTATGACACTGCCTGGCGTCATGGAATTCTCATCGATTTATATGTTTTAGGCATTCGTGGTCAAATGCTCGCTGCCGTTAAAGACTATTTAAAACACCGTACCTTTCAAGTTAAACTAGGAACCACGCTCTCTAGAGAATTCCTGCAAAAGAATGGTGTCCCTCAGGGTGGTGTGCTTAGTGTTACCCTTTTTATAGTCAAAATTAATTCTCTCGCCTGTGTTATTCCGAAATCGGTCCAGTATCCCTTGTATGTAGATGACATTCAAATTTCTGTGTCGTCTTGTAATTTTTTCTATTTGTGAGCGTCTGGTGCAGCTAGCAATTAATAACAAGGTTAATAGACCCTTTCCGAAATTCAGCGCCATCTGGTGGCTGAAATGGCGGTTTAACTTTTGCCATACGAATGGCGGCAATGAACCCGTAGCCTGCAGTATTTTATCGGGCACCGTTACTTTTGCATGTCAACGGCAGACGAGAATAAACTTTTCGCTATACAGGTTTTTCTGAATCATCTCATCCAGTCTCGATTCCCACAGCGATGCAACCAGTCAGAACGAAGCGCCAACCCAGACAGACGCCTTGTTAAAGTTCTATAAGTCAAGGGGTTTCGAAGTCGATTTTGTGCCACAAACAGGTTCACTGGGCTCGAATTAGAGAAATGAACACTTACGTAGCGCTTGCATTTAATTCCGGTTTCGCAACGTGCTAACGTCTAGAATGTATAGGCTTCGAATCCTCAGCTTAGGAGTATCTTCAACCATGTTCCTTCATCAGTAAATAGAAAGCCGCCATTGGTATGGCACATATGCCATTTTTCCGATGATGATGATAGTGATCAAAGTGGCCAGACTGAATTTCGGGAAGGGTCTATTGGGCAGACAGAAATGGATTCAAATTTTCTACTGAAAAGACAGCTTGCGTTACTTTTTCACGGAAGCAGGGAGTCATACTGGAACCATCGTTGACCATTTATAGCCAACCAGTCCAGAACAAAACGACTCATAAGTTTTTAGGCCTTATGATTGACCAAAAATTGACCTTCATCTGTCATATAAAGAAATTAAAGAAGAGTATCCAAAAGGCATTAAATGTCCTGAAGGTTCTGTCTCATAAGTCACGGGGATCTGACCGCTTGAGAGTGTTGCGCATCTACTGCTCACTTGTTCGGTCCTGCCTTGACTATGGAAGCATTGTTTATGGATCGGCAAGGGTGTCTGTTCTGAAAATGTAGGATCCTGTTCACCACACAGGCATACGGCTTGCCTCGGCAGCCTTCCGTACGTCTCCTATTCATAGTCTCTATGTTGAAGCAAATGAATTTTCCCTGGAAAAAAGAAGGACAACTTTGATCCTCATGTACTCGTTGAGGATCTGTTCGGTCCCAGAACATCTATCTACGGAGGCTATTGAGCGGCCTTGCTTTGAAAAGACGTTCGAGAACAAGCCAAACATCATTCCCCCCCTTTTAATAAGAAAATAGCAGAGTCAATAAGCCTTCATACGAACCTCAGCGTAGCCCAGTATCTCAACAAGATTGCCCCCTGGGAACACGTCCTCATTGACTGTGACCTCTCACTGACAAAATTTTAATAAAAGGGAAACACCATGTAAGGTGCTCAAACCAGAATTTTCTGAACTGCAGACTAAATACTATCGTTTCAAGAGCTTTTACACTGATGGCACAAAGGCAGACATGTATGTCGGCTGTTCACTGGTGGGACCCTCTGTTGAAGAGGTTACAAGGATTAATAACTCGGCAACAATACTGACTGCCTAACTGTATGCTCTCCTTCTTGCAGCTGAACATATTGTTACGTTTTTAATTTACAGAAGGACGTCCATAGCCAAATTAGACCAGATTAGAAGTGTGTCACGCGCCGTCTGCACGCCTTTCGTCTTTGTCCTCGGTGGGTTCTAGCACGCGCCTCAGCAGCACCGCTACAATATTTCCCCTCTCAGTTTTTTTTTTTCTGATGTTGCTTCCTAGTTTTTTATGGTATATTCGGCTGGTCGCTTTTCGGCCTCTTGGAGCGCTCTGAAAAGCCGGTGTGCAATCGTCGGTCGATGCCTGGCGCTTCAAGTATATTCGCCTTGTTCTTTTGGAGCGCTCTCGAAGCTCCGACTCTCGCCGTCCTCTGAATCGGAGCGGTTTGAGGCGCTCTGACTTGGAAGTGGGAGCGCGTGAGAGATCTGGCTGCCGACCGGTCACGTGACTCCAGCCATTCCGCCATTTTGCTTTTGTGTCGGAAGCGGACGGCGAAAACGCAGCTACTCCGCAGAAAAGGACTGCGAACAACAGCCGTCAGTCTCGACGCCGTCACCGTTGTGTTGTGATACACGGATTGAGGTGAAATGTCGTTTAAACGAAGACGTTTAATGTTAGGGGTGGCACCGTCAGTGCTGCTGGCGAAGCTAGCAGACAGCGACAACACCAGCAGCTCGGACGACGACGACGAGGGCCGTGTTTACGAAGCGAAGTTTGCCAAGTTGTTTGACGCACCTTGTCCGGTGCTGAAGGTCAAGGCCTGTGTTTTTATAGTGCGAACCTACTCGCACAATGCGGTAAGAACAAAAATACGAGAGTTTTCAAGCTGTAATGTTGTCTGTTTTGATAGTTTTGCAGGAACTCCCGCTTCGCACGGCTGGCTTGCGAAGACTTTATCAGCGTCCGCGTTGACGGCTGGCATTTTTCAAGGATTGACCGATGGACGGATGACTAAACACTGCTGAAACCTTTGAATCCGAGAGGCAAAAGTTCCGCTAGAGGGCGGCTCGCGCCGTCCTCTAGTGGCCCAGGCCACCCTCTATCCGCTCGGCTTGCCGCTCCGAAAAGTTGAGGAGCGTTCGGCTGGGCGCGCGATTCTCTCGCTCCGATGCGGAGGCGCTTCGGGATCTGGTAGCTCCGACTCGGATGATTGGAGCGCTCGGAAGTGACCAGCCGAATATACCATTCATTCTGCTAAACAACGTCGCCACGTTCCATTAAAGACAGACAGTTCTTTTCGCAGGTGTCGTTGCCGGTGCTCTTCTGCACGCGTACGAAATTTACGCCAACGTCGCAGTTCCTCCGCAACACCGAAATCCAGAACATCAGCGCTTTTTCAAGTTGATGCCCAGACACTTGTCTCTTGGTCGCCGCTGGCTCCTGTTTTCGTCAACCCTGGTGACATGTCTAATCAGAACTCTGATGCCGGCACATATCATATCGTTGCAAAGCATCACTGAGCATTTGCGCATTTTGAAAACCAACAACGAAAATGAAATGTGCCGGTAAGGCCAAAGTCCAGAAGATAGAACGTTAGGCTCACGACCTCATCCGCCGAATGTCCAAAACGACAGTCAGAAAAACATTCAAGTCCAGCGCGCACTTACGCTCCTCAATGCCTTGAAGCTTTGGGATGCAAATGTGGCCATAGGCCAACGCAGGATCTCCATTGCACGGCGACAGAATGGTCGTGCGGAACATGGCGAAATGGTCACTTGTTCGTGGCGGTTCCGGCATGAAGATTTGCGGCGTCAGGCAATCCAGCCGCCAGCCATTGGCTCCATAACACGCCTGCGCTGACCATATTGCAGAGGATAATCTTCCCGAGAGGAGCTTTCCGGGAAACTTGAGGCGTTATGCCAGAAATCCCACTTCTGACATCAAATGTTACTTTTTTAATTTACAGAAGGACGTCCATAGCCAAATTAGACCAGATTAGAAATGTGTCACGCGCCGTCTGCACGCGTTTTGTCTTTTTCCTCGGTGGGTTCTAGCACGCGCCTCAGCAGCACCGCTACAATATTATTGAAAATAGGGTTGCCTTCGCAGTAGTTTACATCGACTCTCTCGATGCGTTAAGATCACTTATCTTTTCAAAAGTTGTTGTTCAGACTCTGGACAAAAGTTGGCACGACTTTGGTGCAGCAAACCTTTTGCCCTTCCATGCAATCGTTCCAGACGCGCCTTCACTAACCGCTGTCAAGTTACCCCCCTTTCCCCCTTCCCTTCCCTTCCCCCCCCCCCCCTCCCTCCCTCCCACCGCCCCCGAAAGCATAAAAAAGCAGCTTGCGTGTCACAACTGTAAGTCGGTAAAAATAACGGTGACCACAGAGCATGTCCCCGGCCCTTATAAACTTGAGCATAACGTCTGTGACTAGTGGAAGCTATGTATGAGTTCAACCCGGGCTTCCGCGACCTTCAAGAAGAAACGATATGGAGGGAACATCCGTTATCCGTTATCTAAAGAGGACAAGTATCACCGGCGAGCGACGGAGGCCTTGTGACAGAACATTTCCTCGACCCCAAGCCAAAGTGCATACATGGTTTGAGAGTCCCTGTCCTTCGTGCCTTTCCCCCTAGGGTCCTGCAAACTCCCTCAAACATTGAAAGAAGCATGATCTGTAAAGAGCGGTTCGACTCTACGTATGGGGCTACAAGCCTGTCAAACCGCAAGCTGTTCTTTATTCTAAATGCCTTTCCTTTGTGGGGGTGCCTCGCGTCAATTCGGCTCAGTACATCAGCGGGGATGTTGGATGTACCTTTGACATGCCGAATGTCGGTCGTGAACTCTGACAAGAACGAATGTTGCCGAATTTCTCGAGGCGTGTAGGTGGAACCGGAATTTCGGATGGCGTACGTCAGTGGCTTGTGGTCCGTCCAGATGACAAAGGAGCGACCTTCGATAAAATGTCGAAAGTGCCGGACTGCCAAGTACACAGCTAGCGGCTCCCTCCCAAAAACACTGTAGCGGGTTTGAGCGGTCTTTAACTTCTTGGAGAAGAAAGCCAGGGGTTGCCACTCGCCATCGACGTGTTGTTGCAAGACGGCACCTACAGCAGTGGCTGAGGCATCGGTAATAATCGAGGTTTCGGCGGAGTGCCCTGGATGTCGCAAAAGCACGGCATCGGCAAGTACGTTCTTCACTGCGCAGAAAGCTTGCTCCGCGTCTTCACTCCATGGTACGTTAGATAAGGGACGCGGAGACTTAATCAGGAGGGAGTCAAGGGGCTGGACCGGTCTCGCGCGGTTCGGATTGAACCGGCGGTAAAAGTTTACCAGGCCGAGGAACTGGCGGAGCATGGTGATCGAGGTAAGTCTTGGGAAGTCTCTGATCACTTGAACTTTCGACGGCAAAGGTCTAATGCCGTGGCGGTCCAGTCGGTGTCCAAGGAAGTCAAGTTCTGTTCTTCCATGTTCACTTTTTGCGGCGTTGATAATGATGCCGTGATCTGAGAGTCTTTGAAACAAAAGACGGAGGTGGTTGGTGTGCTCCTCCGGTGTTGAGCTAGAGACCAACAGGTCGTCAAGGTAGGCGAGTACGAAGGGAAACCCGCGCGTGACAGCGTCGATGAACCGCTGGAAGGTTTGAGCCGCATTACTGAGGTCAAAAGGCATACGGAGGAACTCAAACAAGCCAAACGGTGTAGTTATGGCTGTCTTCGGGATATCTTCGTAAGCGCGCGGGTAAGCTCAACCGTCGAATAGATGGTAGTGGCTTGGAGGTTGACAGTAAAGTCCTGGATGTTCGGAAGAGGGTATCTGTCGGGCGCTGTGTTCTTATTCAGTGCGCGATAGTCGCCACATGGTCTCCAGTCTCCATTCTTCTTAGACAACATATGCAGCGGAGACGCCCAGCTGCTTGACGAGGGTCGGATGATTCCAAGCTCGAGCATATGCTCGAATTCTTCGCGAGCGATACGGTGTTTTTCTGGAGCCAGACGACGGGGTCGGGAATGAACCGGTGCGCCCGTTGTTTCGATGTGATGGTGAACATCGTGCGAAACCAACCTTGTCCAGTCAGGGGCTTGCGTGACGCTTGGAAAATCCTGGAGGGGAGGTTGGAGTGGCCCGTCGAAGTTGGAGCAGACTGACGCGAATCCTGCGGTGTCAGTTGTTGAGACGCCTTGGACAGAGAGTCGCGTTGTGGAGTCGAGCAGGCGTCTCTCCTTGACGTCTACGAGGAGGCTGTGGTGATGAAGGAAGTCAGCGCCGATAATCGCGTTGCCTACATCTGCGACCAGGAACACCCATCGGTAGACTCGTCTGAGGCCGAGATTTATGGTGATCGACCGTTCCTTGTAGACGGGGATCGACGAGTTGTTCACAGCCCGAAGGTAGTAGATGGGCGTTTGTGATCGATCCGCGCGTTTTGCAGGAACAGCGCTTACCTCAGCCCCGGTATCGACGAGATAACGGGTTCCCGTGGTCTTGTCGGCGATGTAGAATAAGCGACATCCTGTCAGGTTTTGACTGCTCGTTGACTCTATAGGTTTGCTCCAGGAGCAAGGCCGACGGCAGTGCCGCGCGTCGGAACCAGAACGGCGATGGTATACGCAGACGTCCGCTGAACTTGCCGAGCGGGTACGGTCAGCGTTTCTCCGACGAGATGTTGAACGTCCACGTTGTTGTTGAGTGCGTGGACGATCTCGCCGGTGAGTTGCTGGGGTAACACTCTGTTCCAACCGCTGGCAAAGCTGCTCGAGGTTGCCGTCGAACCATGGAGTGCCTGGCAGGGCAGGCATAGCTTCGCTACCGTCTTCTGCCGCCGATGTAACGCTGGCGACGGATGTGGTGGCAACTTCAATGATGGCGTCCGCCAGGGCTGCGAGGCCTGTGAGGTCGAGAGCCGTAGCGGCGGCCAACACCATTTGTACGTTGGTTGGCAGGCGCTGAATAAATAGCTCCGGCAGCAGAGCGTCGCCGATAGTGTTGGCGCGATCTCCAAGGAGCTGAGTCATCCGCCTTAGCAGCTGGGACGGACGTCGATCGCCGAGTTCTTCCGCCGAAAGAAGTTCTTGAAGGCGGGAGCGATCTGATGCCTCGGTTCTCTCCAGGAGAGCCGCCTTCAGCTGGTGGTAGGAAGCTGTGGCCGAGGGTTGCGCAAGGATGTCGTATACTTCGTTCTCTGCTGCCAGCGACAGCGACGAGACGACATGATGATACTTGCTCTCCTGGCTCGTCACACCACCGAGATGAAACGGGGACTCAGCCTCCAGGAACCAGGGGGGCTATGTTGCGCTTTTGCACTCCCAGGAGACTAGGGAGAGGGAAGTGACGTCAACAACGCAGCAAATGCAGATTGGATGTTGATTTTGTTTTCTTCTGTCAACATCCAATCTGCATTTGCTCTAGTCGTTGACGTCACTTCCCTCTTCCAAGTCTCCTGGGAGTGAAAAAAGCGCAACATAGCACCCCAGACCCTCGGGTTTCTGTCATAGTACGGCGGAAGTCGGACTGCAACCGACGAGATGGAAGCCGGGGATCCGGCTGCTGCTCCTTGGGGTTCGCCGTTGTCCATGGTCCTCGACCGGGTCACCAAATATGTGGGGGGCCGCGAGGCCCTGCCACGTTATTTAAAGTGAGGACATAGAACGAGACAAGCGAACGACGTGTCTGCCTGTCATGGCGGCGTCAGAGCATTCTCTTGCACGCGCTCTCCGAGGCGCGTGCGCGTGCTGCGCCTCGAGCCATCTCTTTTATTTTGATGAGGAGATGGGTATGTGGGTGGCGTTGCAGCCTACACCTTCATTCTTGGAATAACGCGGAAAGGGGCAGAGGGGAGGGGGGGGGGGGGGGTCACCTTACGAGGGATCCGCGAGCCGCACTTGGACCAGCAAAGAGCCGCATGCGGCTCGCGAGCCGCGGTTTGGCCACCCCTGGCATATTGTAGGGTGTGCTATACAAATCTCTATAGCTTATTGTATGGATCTTTTTAGGCACCGTGCTATAGAGCCTCTGGGTTTTCTGTGATATATTTAGCTGCGTATTTCTCTCTGTATGGTTTTCTATAGCTTCTATGTCTCGTCTTTACCATTGTGCCATAGCTGCCTGTAGTTTTTCTTTTTACCGCAATCGTATGAAATGTGAAACAAATTATTTGTTGTCACTGGACATCTTAAAAAAAACAAAAAACCTTGTAAGACGTCCTGAACTTCATAGCCCCATTTAAAACAAAGAGCTAACATTTCTACAAAACAACAACAAAAAATAAATGCACTTACCCAGGTGCTTGCAAACGCACAGGTAAACAGACACAAGGTATTGTTTTCAGATCTCTTAGAAGTTTATTACACACAGCCCATTCTGTAGACAAGCACATACTAAGCAATCTCTACTATGTGAAGAGGTACTACTTAGCTGCTATACAACTGAGAATATTGCAAAGCACACAAGAACCAAAGGCAATTCCTGGGTAGTGTCTAGTCCCCCGGCAGCCGGCTTAATTCCCCCGCCCCTTCCCCCCGATATTCTAATGCCAGTCGCCACTCATTGGCGCTGCAATCAGTTCATCAAAAGACGTTTCATCGAGATCGTTTCAGCAACACGTGATGTTTATAAACAACTCAAAATATGTTTGTTTTTTTTTATAATGAGTTGCCAAGAAGTGTCGTGAACGGGTGGGCTGGGTCGGTGAGCACGCGCCTCAGGAATACAGGCGCGACGAAATGTCCCTGCAGCGTACAATTCACGTAACCAGTGCCGACTAAACGTGTGTCCAGGAAACGTGTATCCACGAAAAGGTGTCCATGAAACGTCTTTTCACAAAGCGCAGGGAGAATAAGAATGTCAGTATTCTAACTGAAATTTTCACATGATTTCAGAGAGCTAATGGCAGGCGACTGTGGTATAATTACGGGGAAATTATTCTCCCAGCTGTCAGAAGATAGGCACTGCCAGGAGATAGACACTACAGAACGGTCATTTGTCGCCGAGTAGGTTGCAGCGCATTTACGTTCCAAATACCGGACTTGAAAGATGTAATCCGAAATATACGTCGGCATGAGCACTGCAGACCAACCACGCAAACACAAAACCGAGAACGAAGGGATCCGTGAAGATTCACCAGGATGTAGCACAAGCTGTCATTCCCCGAACCGAACACTGAACGCATCACAGAATGTCTTCGGCTTCTTTGAAGAAATCGCTTGTTGCCGACACACGGGTAGGACTTTTCGATCGGGATACCATTTACCATAGAAGCGAAATCCACAGCAGCCCCGCGGGCCGCACGACACGTGAAACAAGGTCCGCAAGCAGCCTCATTACGGGGTTGGCAGCGGCTAATGCGTCATTCGTCAAACCACGTGATCATGCTCCTTTCGTTACATGCGCACAGAGAGCGGAGTGAAGCGATAAAAAGTCTACATAAAAAAATATAAAATAGCACAACAGAAACACAAGGACAAGAAGTATACAGGACAGGCGCTGTCCTGTATACTTCTTGTCCTCGTATGTCTGTTGCGCTATTTTATATGTTTTACTAAGATGAACCAACTAGCCCAACAACGTACCCTACTAAATAGTCTACGGTTGATCGGTCCGCCGAGTCCGCACCTTATACTATGCTTTCAGCATAGGGAGAGAGAGAAAACAGGAACTGAAAAGCAGAGCTCCTTCAAGGCCAGAACGGACGTGCGACCACAAAGACTAATCTTCAAGGGCATACCAAAAATGAACACAGCGGGAGAATGTGGCACTTATATCCTGTTGACAGTTCGAGCCAAGGTTGATAGTGCAGTGGGTGCTATGTGTGGCCTTGGGCTTAAGGCAGGTGCCGTGTTCAGCGTTATCACCAGCTTCGAGACAGTTGTTACGGGACCCTGACCGGAGACATGATCGGCCTCAAACACGCATAGCGTCTACTCAGCTGTTGCTACCGAGTGAACAGGACAGCTCCATGAAGGCCAGCTTTTGGACTTCTTTCTAAAGCTGCACTTCCCAGGAGTGGCCGAAAATGAGGCAGGTTTAAAGATATATTTTATGCCGTGTAACCCACATTATAGTTTAAAATGAATATTTAATGCGAATACTTTTTTTTGCGCAGGATGTCCACAAATAAATAAATATATATATATATATATATGTGTGTATATATTGTGACGAAGAGAAGCGGCACGAGTCTTCGGGGACGCGCCGCCCTGGGAGAAGAGGAAGAGGAAGGACAGACTGAGCGAGCGGAAATATATACCGGAAGGCCATCTTGAGTTCTATCTTCAATACCGGTTTAAATAATAAACCCTCATCACTGACTCCGACTTCTGCTACAATTGGTGGAGAGTGCGAACTTCTCCAACTTGGACCTCGCTCGCAAGTATAATTCCCAACCCTGGAACTCCGCAATCGACGGCTACCATCAGCAATGACAGGCGAAGGAACCTCGGATGCTTCAAGATCGGCTACCTCCAACCAAGGACCCACGACTGTTCTGTGCCGGAGCCCTTCGCCAACGTGACCCGAAGCTCTTCAGCGGGATCGGCGACGATGACATTGATGACTGCATCACGATCATCTGGTGGGCTAGTTGGTTGATCATATTGTCACGAATGAAGGTGACGAAAAGCCGAACAGTGAACTGAAAATAAAGATTTAATGGGCGAACTTGTGCCAACCAAAAATAAATAACGAAAGAGCGTCGAGGTAGCAGAAAAGCGGGCGGCGGTTCGGCGGCACTACAGAGCGCTAGCGAAACTGGGACTGACTCGACAAGGTCGCGGGAGCCGCTTATCTACCCTGCGTCACTATCTCGAAAGTTCGGCAAAGAAGGTTCGAGCGTCGCGCGCTCGGGGCGAGGATGAACTGGCACTTTCGGGAATAACAAAGCAGAAGGAAAGTCACGTCTGCTGCGAGAATGACCGGGAATCTTCTAGAAGACCGTGACCGAGCGTTGCCTTCTCGGCTCTGCGGGTGGCATTATCCCCCCTTTAAAAGTGCATCGCCCCGATGCAAAACGAAAGGAAAACGGAAATGGCTAAAACAATTACGGCGAAACAAAACAAACATGCAGTTTCACAATCCTAACGCGCGTAGAACGGCTTGAGTCGAACTACGTGGACGACTTCGGGTCGTGGCTGGCGGCGTCCTGATGGGCGAGTTCCGTCGGGGAGCACCTCGTAGTTCAAGTCCCCAAGGCGGCGGATGACCTTGTAGGGTCCGAAGTAGCGTTTTAACAGTTTCTCGCTGAGGCCGCGGCGGCGAATGGGCGTTCACACCCATACCCTGTCTCCGGGCTGGAACTCCACGTCGCGGCGGCGAAGGTTGTACCGGCCAGCGTCCACACGTTGCTGGTTCTTTATTCGAAGACGGGCTAGCTGGCGTACTTCTTCTGCTCGTTGGGTGACCAGCTGGGCGTCGTCAGTGCCGTCATCCGTCGGGTCGTGGGGCAGCATGGCGTCGAGCATCGTCGTCACCTTTCTGCCGTGCACCAGCTGAAAGGGTGTAACGCCGGTAGTTTCTTGAATCGCCGTGTTGTACGCAAACGTGACGTAGGGCAGCACTTCATCCCACGTCTTGTGTTCCACGTCCACGTACATAGAAATCATGTCGGAGATGGTCTTGTTTAGTCGCTCCGTCAGCCCGTTGGTCTGCGGGTGGTATGCCGTGGTCCGGCGGTGGTCGGTGTGGCTCAGGCGGAGTATCTCTTGTGTCAGTTGCGCCATGAACGAGGATCCTCGGTCCGTAATCAGGACTTGGGGAGCGCCGTGTCGGAGGACGATAGACTCCACGAAGAATTTGGCTACTTCCACGGCGGTCCCCGACGGGAGTGCTTTTGTCTCGGCGTACCTGGTGAGATAATCAGTTGCCACGATTATCCACCGGTTTCCCTGCGCCGACGGTGGGAAAGGTCCGAGAAGATCCATTCCAACCTGCTGGAATGGTGCAGTCGGGGGCGCGATCGGTTGCAAGAGACCTGCCGGCTTCGTCGGTGGTTTCTTGCGTCGTTGGCATTCGTGGCACGAACGGACGTAGAGGTGGACAGTCTTCGGAAGCTTGGGCCAGTAGTATTTTTCTCGGATTCGAGCAAGAGTCCTACTGTAGCCAAGGTGACCAGATGTTGGGTCGTCGTGGCAGGCTTGGAAGATCTCTTCTCGAAGACTAGCAGGAATCAGTAACAACCACGTCGAGTTGTTGTCCCCAAAGTTTTCTTTATAGAGGATACCTCTCCGGACGGCGAATCTTGGCAGGTCACGTGAGAAGGCTCGGGGAATCGTACCCCCTCGTCCCTCCAAGTGGTCGATCAATGCACGCAGCTCAGGATCGTCCCGCTGGAGCGCTGCCATGCCGTGAATGCTCACCGCTCCAAGAAAGTGGTCGTCGTCGTCGTCTTTGGCACATCCGGCAGCTGACTCGACAGGGGCTCTGGACAGGCAGTCGGCGTCGCTGTGTTTTCGGCCTGACTTGTAGACCACGGTTACGTCGTACTCTTGCAGTCGTAGGCTCCATCGAGCGAGGCGTCCCGATGGGTCCTTCAGGCTCGCTAACCAACACAGCGAATGGTGGTCGGTGACCACCCGAAAAGGAGTCCCGTACAGGTATGGGCGGAATTTCGTGATAGCCCAGACGACGGCCAGACATTCCTTCTCGGTCGTTGAGTAATTGCGTTCCGCGTTCGACAGCGTCCGGCTAGCGTATGCGATCACGCGCTCCGCACCGTCTTGTCGTTGGACCAGTACCGCTCCGAGTCCTGTATTACTGGCGTCCGTGTGGACCTCCGTTTCGGCTGATTGGTCGAAGTGGCCGAGAATCGGTGGTGACTGGAGCCGTCGCTTTAGTTCGTCGAATGCCTGTTGTTGTTCTTCACCCCAGTCGAAGTTCACGGCGTCTTTCGTAAGGTGCGTTAGCGGCGCAGAAAGCTTGGCGAAATCCTGAACGAATCGCCGGTAGTATGCGCAAAGTCCAAGGAATCTTCGGACGGCAGTTTTGTCGGTGGGCGGTGGAAAGGCCGCTACGGCGCGAGTCTTCTCAGGGTCAGGACTTACACCTTCGTTGCTCACCACGTGGCCCAGGAACTTCAGTTCTCCGTAGGCAAACCGGCACTTCGTCGGCTTGAGGGTGAGTCCTGCGGTCCTGATTGCCTCTAAAACGGCCCGAAGGCGTCGTAAATGCTCGTCGAAGTTGGCCGAGAATACCACGACGTCATCGAGGTAAACAAGACAGCTCTGCCACTTGAGGCCTGCCAGGACGGTGTCCATGACACGTTGGAACGTTGCCGGCGCCGTGCACAGTCCGAAGGGCATCACCTTGAACTCAAACAGTCCGTCGGGCGTGACGAAGGCAGTCTTTTCTCGGTCCCGTTCGTCGACTTCGATCTGCCAGTAGCCACTCTTAAGGTCCATCGACGAAAAGTATTGGGAGTGGCGCAGCCGGTCCAGCGTGTCGTCGATGCGGGGGAGTGGATACACGTCTTTCTTCGTGACCGCGTTGAGCCGCCGGTAGTCAACGCAGAATCGAAGCGTTCCGTCTTTCTTCTTTACCAGCACAACTGGAGAGGCCCACGGGCTGCTCGAAGGCTGAATGAAGTCGTCGTTGAGCATCTCCTGTACTTGTTCATGAATGGCCTCTCGTTCCTTTGGGGAGACCCGGTACGGCGGCCGATGCACAGGAAGCGCGTCCTCGTTGGTAATGATGCGGTGTTTCGCAACTGTTGTCTGGCGCACCCTCGACGTCGTCGCAAAGCAGTCGCCGAACTCGGCGAGGAGGTCTCCGAGCTGTCCTCGTTCCGTGGCGCTGAGCTTGGGGTTAACGTCAAGCTGTTGCGACACTGTACTGGACGGCTGACATGGCGAGGGCTCGTCGGAGATCGCGGCGATTTCGGCGTCGGCCCGGAGTTCCTCGACGTGTCCTATAGTGGCACCTTTCGTTAGATGCTGCGCCTCCGGTCGAAAGTTCGTCACGAGGACCACACAACGTCTATCCTGCAGCTCCGCTACGCCCCTTGCGACGCCTATTCCTCTTCCGAGAAGCAGTTGGACGTTGCCTTCCAGAAGGACTTTCCCGCTGGCAACTGCGTCGGTCACGACGGGCACAAGAACACTCGACCGTGGCGGCAGGTTCACGTGGTCCGCAATGACTCGGACGGCGGCTGGCGACGTTTTGGATTCCTCCGGAGGTAGCACGGGCTTTCGCAGCGTCAACCTGTTTGCTCCAAGGTCGATCACAGCACCGTACTCACAGAGGAAGTCCATGCCAAGGATGACGTCTCTCGAACAGTCTTTGAGGACGACGAACTTCACGGGGCAGGTCTCTCCGTGGATGTCCACGCGCGCAGTACACCTTCCCACTGGTGTGATGAGATGTCCGCCGGCGGTTCGTATTTTTGGGCCATCCCACGGCGTCATCACTTTCCGAAGGCGGCGAGAGAGCTTCCCACTTAAAACGGAATAGTCTGCTCCGGTGTCGACGAGTGCCTTCGCGTCGTGGCCGTCGATGGTAACGTCGAGGTTATTCGACACCGTCACAGAAGCGTCGTTCCTATCCGTTTTGTCGCTAGTGTGGGAGCCCTCCGACGTTTGTGGAGGATATTGGCGTCGTTCGTCACCGGCAATACCACCTCCCGGTATTGCCGCACTCAGTTTTCCCGGCGAGGCAGGGGGGACAGGCTTTCTCGGCGGGACCTACGATGAGGCGATGCAAGGCGTTGCGGTGATGGCGATCGGTAACCGCGGCGGGGAGACGGTCCTGGGGATGGCGAACGGCGGAGGTATTCGTCGATGTCCCTAGGTCGCTCTCCGTAGCGTGGTCGCGGGTCGTCGGGGTGGAAGCCTCGTAACCCCAGCTGCCGGTACGGGCAACGGCGGTAGACATGATCGGCTTCCCCGCAATGGTAACAAAGCGGGCGTCGGTCGGCCGTTCGCCACACGTCAGTTTTCCTGGGTGCTGGTTTTTCCGGGCGCACGTGCTGTCGTTCTTCGCGACGTTGGTAGTACTGTGGCGCTGGAGGTTGACGTCGTGGTGGCACCGTAGCTTGGCGGGGAGCTTGCGGCGGTCGTCTGGCCATGGCGGCGTAGGTCAGCCTCGGTTCCTCAGGGGCTTGCTCGTTGTCGGGAGCTTCAGGCTGCAAGGCCCGCTGTACCTCGTCGCGCACGATCTCGGTGACTGACAGCGACGCCGGACGCTCAGCAGCGGGGAGCAGCTTCCGGAGCTCCTCTCGGACGACGTCTCGGATAACGTCACGGATGTCGCGGGTACGGGCGCCGATGTCGTCATTAAGCAGTGTGGAGGCAACGACGCCGGGATGTCGTTGGTAGTAGGAGGCGCGTGCTTGGAGGGCGCGCTCCATGTTCGTAGCCTCCGTGACAAACGCTTCGACTGTGGTCGGCGGGTAGCGGACGAGGCCCCCAAAGATGTCGTCCCTCACCCCGCGCATAAGGACACGCAGCTTCTTGTCTTCGGTGGATTGTGTGTCGGCACGCGCGCTCAGTCGCAGGACGTCTTGAACGAAGCTGGTGACGCTTTCGTTGGGGCCTTGCGTCCTCGTCCGAAGGAGGTCTTCGGCTCTCTCCCTTCGGTGCTGACTGGCGAACGTCCCTCGGAGCTCTCCTTTCAGCTGGTCCCATGACGTAATCGAGGTTTCACGATTCTCGAACCAGTGTCGTGCCGTTCCCTCGAGGGAAAAATAGACGTTTTGCAGACGCTGTTCCGGAGCCCATTGGTTGTGCAGCGCCACCCGTTCGTATTGCTGCAACCAATCTTCGACGTCTTCGTAGATCTCGCCGTGGAAGGACGTCGGTGTACGAGGGGCGACGGGCAGGTAGACGACGGGGGCGGCGGTCAGAGTCTGTGACGACTGGGGGTCCATTGTCGGCTTCGTCGACTGGTTGGTCTTCTTCGGCAGTAGACCGAATTCCGGGGGCAACCCTTGAATACGGCGGCTGGCTCGATGCTCCGAGTCTTCAACGGAAGGTCGTCGGGAAATGGGGCTTGCTGATCGAGTTCTTGTAGGGGTACGCTGCACGGGTTTTGTACCCCGCACCTCCACCAGAAATGTCACGAATGAAGGTGACGAAAAGCCGAACAGTGAACTGAAAATAAAGATTTAATGGGCGAACTTGTGCCAACCAAAAATAAATAACGAAAGAGCGTCGAGGTAGCAGAAAAGCGGGCGGCGGTTCGGCGGCACTACAGAGCGCTAGCGAAACTGGGACTGACTCGACAAGGTCGCGGGAGCCGCTTATCTACCCTGCGTCACTATCTCGAAAGTTCGGCAAAGAAGGTTCGAGCGTCGCGCGCTCGGGGCGAGGATGAACTGGCACTTTCGGGAATAACAAAGCAGAAGGAAAGTTACGTCTGCTGCGAGAATGACCGGGAATCTTCTAGAAGACCGTGACTGAGCGTTGCCTTCTCGGCTCTGCGGGTGGCAATATTGTTGAATTAACAGCGCAAATACGACGGGAAGGAGAGATAAGGGAGACAGGATAGAGCGCTGAACTAACAACTGACGTTTAATAAAAAGAGAAAGAGGAAGAAGAACCGAAGAATGCTTTTAAAACATGCATAATAAAAACCCGCAAAAACATAGGCTATAGCTTGAGTTGCCTAAAAATGAATTGCTAAGAATACCAAGCTGTAAGCTGGTCGCTTAAATGACTTGTTGAAATCGATTGAGTCCTGGGACGACGTGAATAGAAATTCCGGTAGAAAAAAGAAAGAGGAAGTTTACGTTTAAAATATTCACCGAATCTAAGGACCGTTAAAGATCGCGACTTAAAAAGTAAAGTTCTTTTTGTGACAAGGCCACGGACGGCGCGCTTACGCAGGCATCCCCACAGGACAGAATAACCTGTGCCTCGTAGAGCTCGCGAGTTCGTCGTTCCCCTAAACGTTTCAGGATTTTTTGTTTTCCTGAACAAGGCGGAGCACTGGCAGTCCCTGACATGTATGGCAAAGTGGCCTGATGGCGACGACTTTAGTGACACGGCATGTTCTCTTAGACGATCGTTGACACACCTTCCTGTCTGACCCACATACACTTTCCCACAAGTAAACGGTATTTCGTAAACGACCGCACATTGGCATTCGACGTATCTTTGTTGATGTTGAACTCCGCACCTATCTTGCTGCTGCTGCTTGTTGTTAATTTTCGGACACAACTTCTTTAGTTTGTCCGGTGCAGACAACACGACTTTGACGTTATACTTCGATGCAATCTTCTTAAGGTTGTGGGAAATGCGGTGAATGTATGGAAGCACAGCCGGTCGGATATTTGTGTCCCTTTGTATCGTCTGTCGTCCCCGTGTGGTGATAATAGACTCGGCGACGTCATACAAGATGGAACTCGGGTAGCCAGAATCTTGAAGACGCTGCACTTGATCATGAAAGCTTTCCCCCGCTGAATGTACACAGGATTTCTTTAGCGCCGCATTTAGGGAGTTTTTTACAATTCCTCTCTTAATAATCTTCGAATGTGCCGAATCGTATTGCAGGAGGCCTTTCTTGGACCTTGGGGAGTACTTCCAACAAGTATGATGTTCAAAGAAAGACAGTCGTAGATCCAAGAATTGAAGGACGGTGTTAACAGGTAACTCATGTGTGAACTTGAGCCCTTGTCCTTTTTCAAAGAAGGTGGATTGTATGGTGTCAAATATTTGTAATTCGTTGTCTGCCGGACGTTGTGTGAGGAGAACCAGGTAGTCGTCCACGTACCTAAAAATACGGGAAACTTGGCCGATGGGGAGGGCATTAGCAATTGCCCGATCACACTGCGATAGAAAAATATCGCAGAGGACCGGAGCCACGCACGACCCTATACAAATTCCTTTCTTTTGCAGGTAAGTCTTGCCCTCAAACGCAACGACCGTGGCAGAAAGGTAGAATTGCAAAAGTTCTAGAAATGATTCTTCCGAAATTCCACAGTCGTTTTGAAAGGACGTGGTTCCCTTTGCCTCAATAGACTCTTTGACGGCTGCAAATAATTTTGAATGCGGGATCGAATAAAACAGGTCTTCAACATCGAGCGAAAATCCGTACCTGACTGTCGATGTATCCTGCTGGAGGTACTGTATAACCTCCTCGGAGTTTGGTATCAGAAATGGATCATTCAGTACGAGGTTAGAAAGGTGACGAAGTAAGAAGCGTGACATGAACCCTTGCCATGAACCCTTTTCAGTGACAACGACCCGAAAAGGACAACCGTCCTTGTGGGTTTTGGCTGTAAAAAACATGTCTAAATGATCTTTTTTGGTAGTCGTTATCAGCTTCTTCATTTGCATCAACTCAAGCCTGGTGCACAGTTGGAGCGCCATGGCCTTCACCTTTTTGGTTTTGACTTCTAGATGGTTAAAGTTCTTGTCTATGGCTACTCCTGCCTTTTCCAGGTAGTTTGTCCTCGATATAACCACAAAGTCCCCTTCCTTATCAGACACCAGCAGGTTTAAGTCGTTTGCGATGAAGTATTCAACTAAACGAGACATGTTCATCTTCTTTCGACTGCTATCTGGCATAGATCGTAAGAGCACGTCGACACTGTCCTCAATACATCGGGTTCTTTCACTTTCGTGAGCCTTATTAGCTATGTCATGGATGTTAGACAACAGCTGAACTCTTTGGCGTTTTGGGGCTGTGCAAAACTTCGGTCCTTTTTCAAGTATCTTGCTTAATTCTGCGGGTAGAATGGTGTCTCTCACCAAGGTCACTCTTTCTCCTTTCCGTTTGGTGTTTTGTACTCGGAGGCCTTTTATGAGTGGTACATAAGACGACCACAGGAATTCCGTCGCCCTACTTGCTGCATCCAGGAAGGACCTGTGTCGTCGCCCTTGGCCACCGCCAGGATCCCCACCGCCAGCAAGCACCCAGAGGCACGTTCGGTAAAACCGTACTTGCCTCCACAGCTCAGCGCGGACGATCTTGCAGACCCTCCTGGCATGATGTTGGGATGCCAATGTGCGGTCGTTTACGAAATACCGTTTACTTGTGGGAAAGTGTATGTGGGTCAGACAGGAAGGTGTACGTGTCAACGATCGTCTAAGAGAACATGCCGTGTCACTAAAGTCGTCGCCATCAGGCCACTTTGCCATACATGTCAGGGACTGCCAGTGCTCCGCCTTGTTCAGGAAAACAAAAATCCTGAAACGTTTAGGGGAACGACGAACTCGCGAGCTCTACGAGGCACAGGTTATTCTGTCCTGTGGGGATGCCTGCGTAAGCGCGCCGTCCGTGGCCTTGTCACAAAAAGAACTTTACTTTTTAAGTCGCGATCTTTAACGGTCCTTAGATTCGGTGAATATTTTAAACGTAAACTGCCTCTTTCTTTTTTCTACCGGAATTTCTATTCACGTCGTCCCAGGACTCAATCGATTTCAACAAGTCATTTAAGCGACCAGCTTAAAGCTTGGTATTCTTAGCAATTCATTTTTAGGCAACTCAAGCTATAGCATATGTTTTTGCGGGTTTTTATTAGGCATGTTTTAAAAGCATTCTTCGGTTCTTCTTCCTCTTTCTCTTTTTATTAAACGTCAGTTGTTAGTTCAGCGCTCTATCCTGTCTCCCTTATCTCTCCTTCCTGTCGTATTTGCGCTGTTAATTCAACAATATGATCAACCAACTAGCCCACCAGATGATCGTGATGCAGTTTCTTTCTTCTTCAATGGGCCCTTTTCCGTGTGTTTCTCCAATAGCCCTACTGAAAGAAACCATTTGGCGCCCATATGAAAATAAACGGGTCCATACCGGTAACCGTTTAACCATACTGGTCACCAGTTTGTCAAAGGGGTCGCCCGTATGGCTCAAAGGGGTCCCCCGTATGAGCCATAACGGTCACCTATTTGGCAAACGGGTCGCTCGTCTGGGCAAATGGGCGACTCGTTTGGGCAAAGTTGTCGCACGTTTGCTCAAACCGGCGACCATGTTGCAAACTGCACCGGTTTAATCAAACGGCTCTCCGGAGCCCGTTTGATATTGAACGTACAGATCGGCGGCGTGGGCACGCCTACACGGTAAAAACGTTCCGTAAAAAAACGTAGAACTTCTCATTAAAAGCTACGGAGAAGCATCCGTAATCTGAAATACGGTTGACTTGTCCGTAAATCTAAAGTTACGATTCTGTAAACAACAACAAAAGTTGTTTGCAACAAGCTGAAAATTGTCTTATTTGGTTTAGACTAATAGACAACGGTTCTCACTCTTTAAAATATCATTTATTGCACTGTTAAACAACTTATAATAAAGGTTCCGAAACGAGGTGGCGCTAGTTACCGCTTAGTCGAAAAGGCTCGAGGTGAGATTTTTGTCTAGTACAATCACACTACCGCTATCTCTTCATCTATCCATCTCCGCTCGCTTGTTTTCCTTGTTTTGCTACCGCGCTTGTTTTGTCGAGGGGTAAAGGCGCTTGGTGATTTTTGCGGTTGCGACTGTTCTACGTTAAACTACCTTGTTGTTATCAAAACGGTGAGTTTGTTCTGCTCTTTTTATTAACATTGATTGGGGACTGTCATATATGCGTTCGTATTTTTGACACTTATTTTCTCGAAAGGAACGAAATCACGGATTTGCGTCGCTTTAAACTTTCGGGTTCAATGACGGTCGCCGCTATCTCAGTTCGTGTTTGACGTTCTTCTCAGAATTGAAAGCTCATGTCCGGTACTCGTTTGAACCTTGTGTCATGTCGCGAGCTCGCTGGTACGCGCGGTTCGTCGTTCGTAGCGATTGGGAGGCTGTTCGCGCGTGCTGGCTGGCAGGAGTGTTGCAGTAAAGCACATGACAACGCATTGTCTGAGTGCGTGAGTGTGCTTTACGAGTTTCGCAACATTGTTCGCGCGGCCTGTAGCCTGCTCTTTTCGCCGGGGGGTCCCTATTGTTTCGTCGAAATTCGTTTCGCGGAAGTACGTTTCGTGGACAACTTTTCATGGACACGTTTCGTCGACACGAACGTTTCATCGGCACTCGTTACGCGAATTTCACGCTGCAGGGTCGTTTCGCCACGCGTGTATCGGTGGAGTGCGCGTTAACCCACACTCCCGCCTGCGTTCACACCACTTCGCGGTGACAGCCTGCGGCTGCACATTACAAAAATGTTAACCCACCTAACGGACACGTACAGGTCGCTTCGGGGCGACAGTCTCGTGCAGGTTATTAACCCCCCCCCCCCCCCACCCTAAAAAAAAAAAAAAAATTTGAGCTTTTGATGAAACGATCTGTCGAGGAAACGTCGTTCGATGAACTGATTCCTACCGGTGTATCGCCACTGCGTGATGCGCGTTCACTAGTTAGCAATCACAATGCAGCTGATGAATTTCTCATTTCACAGAATGCGCCTGTGTCACCGTACGCTGATTCCCCCCAACCACATGGTCTAAGACCATCGTATTGATATTAATTTTTATGCTCATAATATTCTATGTGTATATTAAAGCAATATACGTCCATCATTACTTGCATGGCGCCACTCAGGAGGGCACGTGATACCACTGTTCCACGGACTGTAAAATTGTATGCATTAATCTTGGCTCTGCAGTCAGACTGTTTGTAAAGAGCTTAGCCACCGTTTCTGCAGATTCAAATCGTCTGAGATGCAAGCTCATAATTTTTTCAGGAGGCGTCATCAACAACAATTGCACGCTTTCTTGTCACCGAGCGTCAGCCAATGTTTAAAGAGCCTATGCCATTCTTGAAGGTGGTATGCGTCTTGTTTGGAGCTTTTTGCGTGTTGAATTTACCTATCTAAACGAAGCTTTGGCCAGTCTCGAGTTTATTCAACGGGGAGAGAATCTTAAAATGTGTCAAGTCCACAGGATATGTCATAGAATGACATAATCTATATCACCCTTTCATTTATCGTGCCTCAATGCCCTTTTTCACAACTCGCACAAACATTTGATCTGTATTAATTTTACAAAGAATTACGCTGATGCATTTCTATAATGAATTGATAACATGTGAACACTGGTTGTCATTAGGCTGTAACTTTCAAGGCTGTGAAACATGGTTATCTTGTATAGACCAGCACGCAGCACTGACGTCTTGCAGCTGCGGCAGCGCTGTCGATGGCACTGCGCATGCGCGCACACTTCATTTCACGCTAATTTGGTTTCTGCGCATGCGCAGTGCCCACACCTGGTGTGGGCAAACGCGGGCTTGTGTATAAACAGTGTGTCAGTGTATAGAATGTGTGTTTGTTCAGCAGTCTTTCAGGTTTAACATGATCCAACACTACCATAGTCTGACCTGATAATAGAAAAAAAAATGGCTTTACCTTCACCAGGCTGAGTATTCATGAAGCAAGCATGGCATTAATGTTAGATGATGCAATATATCCTCTTAGACTAATCTTCCAAATCAACCTGGAGAAGGGGTTGAAGAAAATGGGAGCAGTGAAGCGAACAACGGCCCTTCGCAAGATTTTAGCGCTGCTGAAGGGCTTCAAATGAGTCTCCACAGAAATCCCTTGAATCTGTATGTTTTTTTATGGTAAGTGCAAATTTGAATTCCTGCACGTCTAGCGTGTCTCTAAGAGGGAGATAACACTAATGTGGCTGACGCCAACCTTTTAAGAAGTGTAAGGAAGGGCTTTGGGAATATTCAAAACTTCCAAATATCGAAGCGAATGATGTCATATTTTGTTTATACTTTCATTGAATATGACGGTTCTGCAGTTGTACCAATTTTCAATCTGAGAATGCTGTAGGACACACCATCTTAAACAAGCAACTGAAACGACTCGCAAAAGCCCACACAGAAGTCTGGAAACTGTATGCAAATAAAACTTATTTCCACTCGTTCATTTAAAACTGGAAGTCATCCTATAATTGTAAACAAAGATGTTTGATTTATAAAATTTTTGAGCCCCCAGAGCAAATGCATGATTTGCTGCGATACGCTGCTGTGAACCGGTGATGCATGCATGCAGTGCGAGTGCTACAATGTCAAGGCAGATGTGGCTGACATGATATGGTATTTATATCCTGTGTTATCAGGAGTCTGCATCTGTTTAATTACAGCAACCAGCATCCTGCCATTTTGCAGCTTATCTCCTTGCAACTTTTTTGCCCCTTGCTCTCGCACAAAGTAATTATTCGTTCAATATTTAAATGTATTATTATTAAATAGTAACTTTTAAGCTTCGAAGTAAGTGAAGCTGCGTGGTTTTTCTTTTTGTTTTATTCTGGTTTTTCAAAGCACAAGTCGGCCGGTTTGGCAGCCACCTGCAGCTATGCTTGTACTGCTTGACTGCTTATCATGTCCAGTGCCAACTGCTATTTAAGCTGCTCTGACTTGATTGAATTGATAGTCAAACAATCTTGTGTCTTGTTTTTCAGAAAATACAGTTTGCACCTCAAGACATCGAGCAATGTTTGATGATTTAACCATTTGAACAAGTTGAATTACGGACTCAACTTTGCTTTTGTTTTTCTATAGTAAGTCACAAGTCTGAGCTTTTACAGATTGAGCATGTCCCTGGGAGGGAGGCAACGCTGATGTAGCTGATGTCACTTTTTCGACAACTGTTGTAGCAATATCAGCCGCTTCTAACATGGTGCCACTAAAACCCCAGTTTGAGTATGTATTAAGCTTTTTTCTATTCCATATTTTAGCAGGTTATGAGTTAACTTCAAAATGGAACTACATGGTTCATTTTTGCTTTGTAGAGGGTTTTTCAGGGCACAAGTTGGCTGGTCTCTGGCAGCCTCCTGGAGCCATGCTTGCACTGCAGTGTTACTTTGCATGTCTAGTGCCAGCTGTGATTTAAGCTACTCTTACTTGCCTAAACTAGCATTCTGACAGTCTTGTGTGTCTTGTTTTTCAGAAAAAATAGGTAGCAGCTCGAAACGTCGATAAATGTTTGATGATTTAACCATTTCAACAAGTCGAGTTACAGAGTCAACCTCGCTTGTGTTTTTTATGGTAAGTCACAAGTCTGATTTCTTACATATTGAGCATGTCCCTGAGAGGGAGGCAACGCTGATGTAGCTGATGTCACTTTTTCAACAACTGTTGTAGCAATATCAGCCACATCTAACATGGTGCCACTAAAGCCCCAGTTGGAGCATGTATCAAGCCTTTTTCTAATGCATATTTTAGCAGGTTATGAGTTAACTTCGCAATGGAAAAGCATGGTTCATTCTTGTTTTGTAGAGGTTTTTCAGGGCACAAGTTGGCTGATCTCTGGCAGCCTCCCCATACTTGCACTGCAGGGTTACTTTGCATGTCCAGTACCAACTGCGATTTAAGCTACTCTCGCGTGCTTAAACTGGTATTCTGACAGTCTTGTGTATGTCTTGTTTTTCAGAAGATACGGTTAGCATCTCGAAATGTCGAACAACGTTTGATGATTTAACCATTTGAACAACTCAAGTTACGGAGTCAACTTCGCTGGCGTATTTTCATGGTAAGTAAAAGGTCTGAGTTATTACAGATCGAACAGGACTCTGAGAGGGAGACAACGCTGATCTAGCTCGTGTCACTTTTCCGACAAGTTATGTAGTAGTGTCCATCACATGTAACATTGTTTTGGCCCCAACTGGTGTTACTATGCACTATAGCTACATTCAAACCTAATATGCTAAATTCATTTGAATCTAGTTACTATAGCTAAATTTAAGCCTACTAGGTCACCTGCTGCTGGCTTTTTGTAGCCGATGATTTGCCACGTTTGATTCGCAGGTAGTATTAAGTAGTGACACGTTGCAAGTAACATATTAATGTAACAATTGTTTTCTTGTTTGTGGGAAGTGACTTCTGTAACTTCTCGCTAAGTTTGTTGGAAGTAACTTCTGTATCACATTATTTTTTTCTGGATAAAAAAAAAGTAGCAATGTTCTTTTGTAGTTAATTTTCTAATCTTTCTAATTACAGTTACATTGAGGAGCATAATCTGATGCATACCTTATATCTAGATTGTCATGGATAGACAACGACCAAAAAGATTACGCATTTTGGATTATGAATACAGAGAAAACACTGACAACAGATAAACGAGGAGAATTTTTTTTTTCAACTCCCTCCAAAAGTTGTGCGTACTGTGAGGCGCAGTGGTGGAGAAAGATAACCTCAGCGGCAATGGCTTTGTGTATCGTTAAGGTCTTAACCAGGAACAAATCCTTGTGTGTGCAAGCCATTCCACCGAGTGTGCCAGTTGAAAGCTTGTTCAGCGATGGAAATAGATGCGCTTGCCTTCAGTAAAGTAAAGATTTTGGATGAAAATTTACAAAAGCAACCGCTGCTTTAACGTAAGATGTAATAACACGGATACAGGCACTTTGTGCAATAAACCTGAGCATAGACGGTTCCTACTTTTCCTTGTTTATTTCTTTAATAAAAAAGTCGGGTAAAATAATAGAATTACCTCTTAAGAATAACTGTTATAGGTTACCTTTTTCTTAACTAGCTTAATTAGGTAGTGTTTGTATATAAAGTATCTTGACAAAGGCGACAAATATTGCAAGGGCCCTCTAAATGCATATTTTTCGCTTAGTTTATGTGGATGCATACAAGGTCTTGCTGCAAGAAGAAAGGTCTTCTGCAAGAAGATTTTAAATCTGCTTTCTTGTATATTCTAACACATTATAATGTAACCTTTAACTAAAGGGAACTGCATGGTTCTTTAGTCTTGTTTCCAGGAATTTCTTAGAGCACAGGTCCGCTGATTTCTGGCAGTCTCCTGTGGCCATTGCACTGCGAGATTACCTTGCATACTTATAGCCAGCTACAATTTAAGCAACTCTCATTTGTATGGATTGTCATTCGTGTTTGTCTTTTTTTTTTCAGGAACTACATTTGAAACTGCACAACGTGGAGCAGTTTTGGACGATTGAGAACTTTGAAAAAGTCAGTTTGTGGAGTTGGCTGCACATGTTTTTTGCTGGCAAGTAAATACTTCAGTTTTTAAAATCTAGCTTGTCTGAGATAAAAGCAAACCTGATGTGACTGACAGCACCCTTCTGAAAACTGTTTGGACAATATTGGTCACATCTAACCAGGGTTTTTCCCACGGTGGGTGGCAGTGGCTTCGCTGCCAACTAGTCCTGCTAGCCACCCAAATCCTTGAAAAATGTCTTGTGGCCTGCATGTTTTGGCTTGGAAATCCACAGTGCTCGCCAGATTTCTGTGCCACGACATGCAGGTACAGGTCCCCACAATCCAAATTAATGCGACTTGGTTGAGGTGCTAGGAGAAGAAAGCTGCAGCTGCTGCCTCTGTCCCCCTCCCCTCCACAGTCGCAGTCGGATGGCTATTTGTCTTTAATTTATGAAGAAAAATCTGCGTCTAACATTTATTTTTATCCTAAAATGTACAGCTTCACTAGATCAAAGGCCACATTTATTAAGAAGGCCTTCCACAAGATTGGCTTTTTCCTCTTTATCTGTGCAGACCCGATTATAGTCTCTGTAAATTAATTTTAAGCGGTTGGCTTCACATATTTATTTCTAGTAGATATAAAATAACTGATGTAATGAAAGTTTCATGGTACTTTTTTTTTAATGGGTTGCTTGTTTCAGCTTGTCCTGTTTTCAATTTAAATGCGACAGCATTTGTGGGTGAACCTTTTATCACTTTTTATTGGTCAGTTGGTGTGTTGGATGGTTCGTGTGACCGATTTGACTCTAGCACAGGCAACGGCAGAGGCACTTGAGGACAGCTTGGTTTGTATGAGCACTCATGCAGAGAGAACGCTTTTTAAAATCGTGCATCTGACCCTATGCCTTTGCCAGCTCCAAAACCAACTTCTGAATTGAAGTACCTATATGGCATGCAGGTACACCAAAATGCATCGTTTGCACACATCAGAACAATCTCTTAGAGAAAATTATAAGGAAGAATCTCCCTTTCAACGGGCAACAAAAAAAAAATGCGCAGTCAGAATGCGCTGACGAAGTGGCCAAGTGAGCTCCTTGAGTGGTAGGCACTTGGGTAAAAAAAATGGCTAGATCACATTTGGGGGGTAATCAGGTGCACAAAGTGTGGAGCTTGCAAACAAACATGCATGCCATATAAAAATACTCTGTTAATTTTTAACTCGCTAGACTCAAAAGCGTGTGCACAGGTGTGCTCAAACGTGGATAGGATGGAGCTCCCAAATTGTGAGATTGGCAGGGGTGGAACGGCTGCGCCATTTTGCGCCAGACGCATGTGTCTGTGCCATCCTGCGCCGCAGTTATTACCTCGTGCCATTATGCGCCAAATGGCAAAACGTGCGCCAAAAGCTTTTTTATTTTGTCTTGGTTTCGGTTTTATTGACTTGATTGGCCACAATGAGCGCGTTTAGCCTGACCGGCCTTGTAATCCTTTGTTCTGTTTATTCTCCCTGTGTATCCCGAGTAGGAAGCGCGCGAAAAAACTCGGGATTCTAAGCTCTACACCACCTCCTGCGACTGGATTGTTATTCTTTAACCATAAGCGGTTAAGCAAGTCAACTGAGCTGAGGTCGAGCCGTTAAGCGTCAGATTGCCTGAGGCTCTGCGGCCCGGGATCCAGACGTCAGCCAGTTGAAAACAAATGAGCAAAATATTCCTTTTAGTACTTCATCGTTAGAAGTTGGAACTGCATTCCCGCAAGATAAATTGTGATTTGATAGAACTGAAACACTGTCCGATCCGAAGCCTTGCCGGCCAGCAGCTCTTACGCGAGTGGTAAATCTGCTCGGCATACATTAACCTTGCTCCTGCTTATCGCTTCAAATACGATAACTTCGTTAATCGTAGTCTGCTGCTTCGATATCGAGTTGCAAAATAGGTTAAAGTCGAAATTTGTTTCCCTATTCCTCCATGCAACTCCACGTCCGTTGCTTACGCACGTCACGTGGTTCGCACATATAATTACTATGTCGAGCACGTGTGGGTTGTGCGATAAGCAGTGCTGGTTTGCATTTTGAGCAACTGAAATCCACTCAGAAAATGTCAAGGATACTATCTTCAGAAACATGGGGTACTTGCTTTTTGATTCTCATTCACCGCTCATTCACACTGGAAGCGGATCCGCATTCGCAAAGCGGTTGCGAACGCGGTTGTATAAAGATCCAGTAAAATTGCACATGCACTCGATAACATCAAGTGCGCATGCAATTGTACTGGATCTTTATACAAGCGCGTTCGCAGCCGCTTTGCGAACGCGGATCTGCTTCCAGTGTGAATGAGCGGTAAGGCTCACAAAGTTTCAAGTTTTCGCATCTATTATGCTGTTATCCCATCTACCTAGGTCCCTAACCACTCATGTTCATCTGTGCTGCTAAGCACGATTGATATTGCTCCCGTGCTTGTCTAAGACACAAGCTGAAGGGCAATAAAAACTGATCTGAGCTGCTCCAGAGCATAGTTTTAGCTGCTCCCAACCTGCTGCAAAACAGCTGTTTCAGCTGCTCCCGTGGCTACTCCCAAGTACATTTCATGAGTTCCACCCCTGGATTGGGGACTGGGGAGGAAGCTACTGCTTAGTCCCCAGTTTTTGATAGCAGTTTTAATACAAATGCACTCTCTCACCCCCTCAGTTCTGTGAAAACTTTCTAAAGAGAAAATAATGTTTTTAATGCTCGTACTCTCTAAGCACTCGAGGCTGACCACCTGATTCGACGACGCGAAAGAGTGCAAGTAGCCCTTCGTTCTAATAGGAGATTTTAAGTGGCTGCCCAAACTTAGAAAAGTCTAGGATATGAGCTTAGCCAGTTTTACATAGACTCTTCTGCAACATCTCATGAACCTTAGAAATAAAGCATTTCTCAAACTGGATCGAGTTTTCCGGTTGGTTCATCAGTTCTCAAGAAATGTTTCACATTATAAAGCAAATCACTATTGTAATTCCGGCATTGCATTTTTTCACAGTTTCGAACGAATCCAAGCTTGAATGAAGTGTATCGGTTTTGACTAAGGAACAGGAGAACAAGACCCTCAAGTCAAACATAGGTTTTAGATATCGGATCACAGGATGAACAATTAGGGGCTATGTCCATTTGACTTTTGTATAAGATGCATGACTAATAATTAAATGGGCTGAGGGGGGCTGTGTCTTATGCACAAAGCTCAAATTGCACATGTTGACTTGATACAGATATTTAATTATTTTTTCTTTGTTTTCTCTTCTTTAGCACATCACGTTACATGCAGCATCTGAAAACAAAGGCAAAACACCACGGGGCTCCACTTCGGCTTCTCAAGGACCGAAATAAAGTGTTCGAAGGTACTTTTCTTATTTTCTGATCAATTATTCAGGTGACATTGCATGATTGTTGCAAGCAGCATAGGAAAGAATACTCAATATTCTTTTAAAGAGATCCTTTTCCAATTCAAAATTCTGTAACCTTTTTTTTTTTTTATAGAAAACCTGTTGGTCTCAGCGTCATAATGAACATTACTCTATGTATAGAGCAGTATCACTAAGGGACTGGCTGTAAAACGAACTGGAGAAATTTGCTCCTACAAGCATTGAGCTCATATTCTTACCAAAGGTCTATTTTAGCAGTGAACACTATTGTGACATGTCAAGGCACAGCTCCGTCTCTGTGGAATGTGAAAACAGCATTCTCTATATTTTCAAGCATGAGTGCCGACGCAGATGACAGAGTGACGTTTGGTGTTGTTGAGAAGGTGCTTTATATCGCTGTTTGAAATTGCAATGATCGCAGTGGCCGATCAGGCTGCAGATAATGTTTTGTAATCCCACTGCCTTCTATAATTCTGCATGTTGATCTGAATGCCAGAACTTGCAGAAGAAAACACAACTGACATTGAGGAAACTTGCTGCAGATGCATTGCTCAGCTGTATTGCCTGCTTTCCACAACAGGTGGTGGCACTTCTCCGACAAGAGCACTCAACACGACTCAGTTGTATACATCGGTGCCCATTGTCAAAAATTTTAATAATATAGTTCTATTTTTCACAGAATGGAGTTGCACCTTAAAAGTTTTTATGGGAATCTGTGTCACAAAAAGAAAACCGTTGATAATAAGTTCAGTTTGCTAAATGAAGGCATTGATTCATCCAGCTCGTTTTACAGCCCACCTTTCAATTGACACCGCCCTATGGGGAGAGCAAGTCGTCTGTTTCTTGCGTAGACATTACGGTGACGTCAGAAAGGTGACGAGCTCTCATTGGCTTTGAGCGGAAGATATAGCGGGTACACCACAATGCTAGACAGCATGAGGTCTACCCACTATTTTTTTTTGTTCGATCGGTCAATAAGAGCTCGGCCTTCTGACATCACTGCAACCCCTGTGTAAAAAAAGCAGACAAACTTACGCTCCGCATAGGATTACGGATACTCAAGAGTGCTTTCCGTAATATAATTTACGGAAAGCCTACTCTGAGTGCCCTTTTACGGACAACTTTTAAACACTTTTACGGATATTAGAGCGATTTCCGTAATAGGTTTTACGGAATGCATATTCCAGTCCGTTGTTTTACGGACAGCTCTTGAATAGCGTTACGGATAGTAAAGCACTTTCCGTAATCTGTTTTGCGGAACGTCCTTTAATTTGCGGATTGTGTATGCGTTTAAAAGGATTTTTCCGTTATTAGGATTACGGATGACCTTTCCGGCAGCATAGGTGCCAGAGAATTTCTCCGTAAAAGAGGGCAAATTTTTTTACAGTGTAGCGTTTCAGCCGTGGCAGCCAATGTTTTCCGGAAGGCTGGGAGCGCCGGTTCATCGATTTCAGATCGTCCGCGTAATGCAAGTAATTATATTTATATTTCAATTGCGCTGATTTTCGATTATACTGCAACTAAAACTAACACTTTTTTTTTTTTTTTTTTTTTTTACGTAACCGCGCGACGTTGGTGAGCCGACATTTTTGACAGACTTTGTTGCCTCAATTTATTTATTCAGCTCGAATCTCTCTCGCAGAAGACGCGACCGCGTGAAAGAATGTACGTCTAGACTCCGTTTCACTTTAATTCAAGACGCAGCGAAGGTAGCACGCGTACACGCGGCTGCAAGAACATCGAGCATTGCGAGAGCACGCCCGCCGTTGCAGCACTCAAACTACGAGCTTGCGTTGAGTTCTTTCTTCGCTCGGGCGCAAGCCGAGCTTCTGGGAGCCCCGCCGCCATTTCCAAAGTTCGAGCGCGCGCGCGCGCGCGCGTTTGTTCTTCGGGACTACAAAAACGCATCTCCCTGGAATGCCTGGGGAGAGGGAGAGGGGCTGTCCCGGTGGTCCCAGCGCCTTGACCTCGCCCCCTCCCTCCTCTCTTGTCACCCCTGCCACGTGACCCACAGCAGCGCGCGAGCTACACGCTGATAAGCATCGAGATCCGTAAGGGCGCGCCTTGCAGCCGCTTTTTTCTTTGTCTGCTTGTTGTCAGTTGCTGCTCGAAGTTCGCTCGGCCTACCTGCTTCAATCTGTCGCCTAACCTTGCGGTCTTATTGGGATGTCTCTCGACACCGTATTGGATGTGCACCAAAGCTATCAGTGTTCGAAAAGACCCACGTGTATGTTGGCAACGAGCGATTCTTCAAAGAAGTCGCAAATTCTCGCTTTTTGGTTGGGTTCGGCAAATGACAGCTTGTGCGCCGCATCGTGTTGAAACTTCCAAGGAGCCGTTCCCTCTCGTTTGTGTTTGTGTGATTGTCCTGCTTTGACCGTGTCGACAAATATCACGGATTACCTCTTTCAAGTCCGCTATTGTTATGGTAAGTGCACTGCAACCTACGTGTTGGCAACGATTGACCGTTATTCTACGCGTACTCTTCTAAATTATCTAAAGAATTATGCAGCGCCTATTCGCGCGGCAGCCAGGAGAATAATTTCCCCGAAAGTCTACCTGTATAGTGTTCACAGATCGCTTGCACGTTTGTACTTGTCTACAGAAGAGGTAATAAACTTCGAGGAGAATTGAAAACAATCTTTTGTGTCGGTTTTCCTGTCCACTTACAAGCACCTACGCGAGTGCATTTGTTCTACGTGTTTTCTCCATGTTATAAATACGTTTATGAGTTTCGGGACGTCTTAAATATGTTTAAGATAACCAACCTCCCAGACGATACCCATTTAGGGCTAGCGCATAATTTGCCATTTCGAAGGGCACGTTCAAACGTGTGGTCACGTGCCATGTCGAACGGGTACTCTACCATACGGCACCCGTGCCATTTCGAACGGGTACCGTTTCCAAACGGGTACCCGTATCCCATAATCACGTTTGATCCAAACGGATCGACAGGTTTGATCCAAACGGATCGACAGGTTTGATTCAAACGGGCGACCAGTTTGCCACCCGTTTGAATTTCAAATGGTTTTTTTCAGTAGGGAGACTATGTTTCTTTTTATATCAACCTGATCGCCATCTTAACATGCAAGGCAAGATTCTATTCTGTCGCTATCAGATACGGTGCAGTTCCACCGGACCTACAAGGTGTGTTCGGCTCAGCAAGACCATCCCAACATCATGCCAGGAGGGTCTGCAAGATCGTCCGCGCTGAGCTGTGGAGGCAAGTACGGTTTTACCGACTGTGCCTCTGGGTGCTTGCTGGCGGTGGGGATCCTGGCGGTGGCCAAGGGCGACGACACAGGTCCTTCCTGGATGCAGCAAGTAGGGCGACGGAATTCCTGTGGTCGTCTTATGTACCACTCATAAAAGGCCTCCGAGTATAAAACACCAAACGGAAAGGAGAAAGAGTGACCTTGGTGGGAGACACCATTCTACCCGTAGAATTAAGCAAGATACTTGAAAAAGGACCGAAGTTTTGCACAGCCCCAAAACGCCAGAGAGTTCAGCTGTTGTCTAACATCCATGACATAGCTAATAAGGCTCACGAAAGTGAAAGAACCCGATGTATTGAGGACAGTGTCGACGTGCTCTTACGATCTATGCCAGATAGCAGTCGAAAGGAGATGAACATGTCTCGTTTAGTTGAATACTTCATCGCAAACGACTTAAACCTGCTGGTGTCTGATAAGGAAGGGGGCTTTGTGGTTATATCGAGGACAAACTACCTGGAAAAGGCAGGAGTAGCCATAGACAAGAACTTTAACCATCTAGAAGTCAAAACCAAAAAGGTGAAGGCCATGGCGCTCCAACTGTGCACCAGGCTTGAGTTGATGCAAATGAAGAAGCTGATATCGACTACCAAAAAAGATCATTTAGACATGTTTTTTACACCCAAAACCCACAAGGACGGTTGTCCTTTTCGGGTCGTTGTCACTGAAAAGGGTTCATGGCAAGGGTTCATGTCACGCTTCTTACTTCGTCACCTTTCTAACCTCGTACTGAATGATCCATTTCTGATACCAAACTCCGAGGAGGTTATACAGCATACATGGGTAAATTACTTTCAAAATGTAATTTAATTACAATTACAATTACTTAGCTCCCAAAGTAGTTAAACTACAATTACAATTACTACTACGCGAAAGTAGTTCATTGCAATTACAAATTACTTTTTAAAAGTAATGCAATTACTTTACAATTACTTATTTCTTAGAGTAACCCCCCACCTTGGGCCATATAACTGTAAACGAGTTATATGGCCGCCGTATAAATGTCACGCATTGTACTTTCCTTTTATGAAATTTGTTTAATGGATTACAGAACTTAATAGTTTGGAGTATTCAACTCCTGCGTTCTCATATTCTCAAAAAATAAATGGCGACAAAATTCACAGGTGCGAGGTGAATCTCCTTAGAGCTTATGCAAATGGTATCCAAGTCAAACCAACAAAAATAAACTTAAAAATAATACAAGGAAACAAATATGCGACAATACTGGTATCATAAAGCTCACGTAAAAATGGCTAATAAGTGAAACGTGTAAACGACGTCAAACATTTAAAGAATACGACAACTTACGAACACATTTCATCCACGATGATTCGCTGCCTCTCCCTGTCTGTGGACTTGTAACATGCCGGATGTGGGTAACCGTAGCACGCGAACTGTGGTCTCTTCCACAAAACTAGTGTCACAATAGCAGCAACTCTATTGCCAGGGATTCTGGGTTAATTCAGTGCTTGGTAGCACCCAAAAAGCTCCCGAGATAGATAATACATTTAGGATCGTCATGTAGCTAATCATTAGGATAGCAATGATTGCATCCATGTTATGCGTCTCATAAAGAAGACCGATTTGAATTTAGCATGACAAGAACAACCTCGAAAAATTCATGATACACTGTAAACGACTTTATTTTCGGGAATCGCCTACAATTCGCGAAAAATAAATCCCGCGAGCAATTCCGGTGAAATGTAAGCACATTGGAATCTATATTGCGACCCCACCGCGTCGCAAAAACTAAAATCCGCGAATTATTCCAAAACTGCGGCCACTTGGACGCCTCGATTTCATGATTTGCTTGAGCGTGTTTCAGCTGGAAGATATGGACGAGCCATGATTATTATTTTTTTATAACTAAGTATTATTGAAAGTGACAAAAAAAGTTGCCTACCTGCAAATGTTTCCGCAAATTGTAGGTCAACTTTCGCTTTGTTCAATTTGTTTTCAGAGACGGTGCGGAGAGTTTGCACCTCACGATTATATTTCTTACATTGCTGATAATCTGTTTAAAGAATTTTTCGTAACAAGGCCCCGGCAGCTTTCCCTTTTCCATTGTAGATAAGACTGTTGCAGGTTCTCAATGCAAAGCAGCACTGCGTGCCTCGGGACGGCTCCACAGGCCAGGACGAGAGAACAACGCGTGGAGGGTCACGATAGAGGTGTAAAAACAAAGTACAAACCAAGCTCTCTATAAAAAAAAAAAAGCTTTCAACGAACAACAAATGTAAAAACAAGCTCCCTACAGTCTAAAGCCGTGGTTTGTAAGTTTTGGAATCTCGTCCAAACAGGCTGACAAACGGTTGAAAGGGTTAGGTAGAGCGAACACTAAATAATGATTTATACAAAAAGGTAGACGAGGATAGGGAGAAGGAAGAGCAGTGTAGCAACAACAGTTGGAAGTAAGGCAGGGTGAGTTGTGTTGATGAGACCTGCTGCTGCTTTGCTTCTTCGCCTCGATGTTAGAGTAGCACGACTTACTGATAGTGGTACCAACATATGAGATAGAGAAGGACGAGAAAAACTCATAAAGAAAAGAGAATAATTCCATGAACAAAAAAGTTCCCAAACTTGACTGAAATATGTGAAACGAATATGCTAGCGGCGAAGACGCGTAAGGAGAACCTCAAACCTCCTAGCCTCGACCGGATGATGTGATCGGAGCCAACCAGCTCGACTTCGACCCCCGATGCCCCCGTGTGGGAATGAGAAATAAGAAAGACCTTTAGAAACAGGAGCAACAGGAAGCGAACGAGACGAAGAGTCAGATTCAGCTACGACAGGAACAAAAACGGACGCGAATGTAGCCCACATTTATCAAATTATTTCTCAAATTCTTCATTAAATCGTTTTACAGTCTACAAAATCCTTCATTCTGTTCTGTCCCAGCCTCTCTTTCCCATCCCTCTTTTCCTTTTTTTTTTTGAGGAGGTTGGGAGACACTCTCCCCCTGTCGCTTTGGCTGTGCTGTCGCCTCCGTGGCCAGGGGGGAAAAGCGCCGCCGCCGCAAAATCTTGCAAAAGTAAATGTAATTGTGCCTGAAATTTAGCAATTACTGACGACAGAAAGTTATTAAATTACAATTACAATTTCTTTTAGCCAAAAGTAATTATTGCAATTACAAATTACAATGAAAAGTAATTAAATTACAGTAATTTAATTACTGTAATTGAATTACTACCCAAGTATGTTATACAGTACCTCCAGCAGGATACATCGACAGTCAGGTACGGATTTTCGTTCGATGTTGAAGACCTGTTTTATTCGATCCCGCATTCAAAATTATTTGCAGCCGTCAAAGAGTCTATTGAGGCAAAGGGAACCACGTCCTTTCAAAACGACTGTGGAATTTCGGAAGAATCATTTCTAGAACTTTTGCAATTCTACCTTTCTGCCACGGTCGTTGCGTTTGAGGGCAAGACTTACCTGCAAAAGAAAGGAATTTGTATAGGGTCGTGCGTGGCTCCGGTCCTCTGCGATATTTTTCTATCGCAGTGTGATCGGGCAATTGCTAATGCCCTCCCCATCGGCCAAGTTTCCCGTATTTTTAGGTACGTGGACGACTACCTGGTTCTCCTCACACAACGTCCGGCAGACAACGAATTACAAATATTTGACACCATACAATCCACCTTCTTTGAAAAAGGACAAGGGCTCAAGTTCACACATGAGTTACCTGTTAACACCGTCCTTCAATTCTTGGATCTACGACTGTCTTTCTTTGAACATCATACTTGTTGGAAGTACTCCCCAAGGTCCAAGAAAGGCCTCCTGCAATACGATTCGGCACATTCGAAGATTATTAAGAGAGGAATTGTAAAAAACTCCCTAAATGCGGCGCTAAAGAAATCCTGTGTACATTCAGCGGGGGAAAGCTTTCATGATCAAGTGCAGCGTCTTCAAGATTCTGGCTACCCGAGTTCCATCTTGTATGACGTCGCCGAGTCTATTATCACCACACGGGGACGACAGACGATACAAAGGGACACAAATATCCGACCGGCTGTGCTTCCATACATTCACCGCATTTCCCACAACCTTAAGAAGATTGCATCGAAGTATAACGTCAAAGTCGTGTTGTCTGCACCGGACAAACTAAAGAAGTTGTGTCCGAAAATTAACAACAAGCAGCAGCAGCAAGATAGGTGCGGAGTTCAACATCAACAAAGATACGTCGAATGCCAATGTGCGGTCGTTTACGAAATACCGCTTACTTGTGGGAAAGTGTATGTGGGTCAGACAGGAAGGTGTGTCAACGATCGTCTAAGAGAACATGCCGTGTCACTAAAGTCGTCGCCATCAGGCCACTTTGCCATACATGTCAGGGACTGCCAGTGCTCCGCCTTGTTCAGGAAAACAAAAATCCTGAAACGTTTAGGGGAACGACGAACTCGCGAGCTCTACGAGGCACAGGTTATTCTGTCCTGTGGGGATGCGTGCGTAAGCGCGCCGTCCGTGGCCTTGTCACAAAAAGAACTTTACTTTTTAAGTCGCGATCTTTAACGGTCCTTAGATTCGGTGAATATTTTAAACGTAAACTTCCTCTTTCTTTTTTCTACCGGAATTTCTATTCACGTCGTCCCAGGACTCAATCGATTTCAACAAGTCATTTAAGCGACCAGCTTAAAGCTTGGTATTCTTAGCAATTCATTTTTAGGCAACTCAAGCTATAGCATATGTTTTTGCGGGTTTTTATTATGCATGTTTTAAAAGCATTCTTCGGTTCTTCTTCCTCTTTCTCTTTTTATTAAACGTCAGTTGTTAGTTCAGCGCTCTATCCTGTCTCCCTTATCTCTCCTTCCTGTCGTATTTGCGCTGTTAATTCAACAACATTGATGACTGGTTGGAGTCCGTGGAAAGAGCAAGCCTTCATAACAAATGGAATGATGTGCTGAAACTCAATAACGTTATTTTTTATTTGACTGACGTCGCTAAATTATGATACACCAATCACGAGTCAGAGCTGGCGACCTGGACTCTGTTCAAATCGAAAATTCAGGAAGTATTTGGGAAGTCAGCCCAGCAAAATCTGATAGCAAAAAGAACCCTGGCATCACGGGTTCAACAAAATGATGAAAGCTTTGTCAGCTACATTGAAGATGTGCTAAAATTGTGCAAGCGCATTGACACACAGATGCCGGAAGACGAAAAACTGAAAAACATCATGAAGGGAATTGCTGAAGACGCATTTCAAATTTTTTTCGTCAGAGCCCCCGCGACCGTCATTGAAGCCATCGATATTTTCCAAAACTTTTCTGAGCTGCGCACCCAGCGTTTGCCACTCAGCCGCAAGCCGCAGCCTCCCATGGAGCTGGCTAGCTTGAATAACGCTGCGGACTGTCCTCCGAATAAATGAGGTGACCTTCGATATCTCATTCAGGAAATCGTCCGCGACGAAGTGGCTCGCCAACCAGGAAAGCCTGCCACTTCCCCAGAGTCGTACGTCTCACCTTCCATCAGAGCGCTTATTCAAGAGCAAGTCACAGCCGCTATCCCTTACTCTGTGATACCGCCCACCATGCCAATGCCGCTCGCGCCTACGTACGCCGAAATGGTAGCACGTCCGCCCCCCATGCCTGTCGTCTAACCCCAGCAACCATTTCCTCCCCCTCACTGGCAAGGACGTAGAGCCGACATATGGAGGACCCCGAAGAATCGGCCAATTTGCATTTCATGTGGTCTGGTTGGACATGTCGCTCGGTTTTGTCGACGTCGGTACCCTGAAAGTTATGGTCCCCCACCACAAGCTCACTATCGACCAGGCTTCGCTGGTAGTCGTCCAAGCGATGCTTCCCAAGATTACTCTGACTAGCAACAGCAGCAACGACCAAGCAGATCTCCGTCTCCCAGACGACGCTCGCTGTCTCCTCTCCGCCCACGTACGACATCTCCCGCTCCAGAGGGAAACTGCTAGGAGCAGTTCCAGAGGCGAGAACTGCGAATATCCTTCTACATCCTTAAGTCCTCGCCCTATTGCACGAAATATGATTGATATTGTAATTAATGGTTTACATGTTCAAGCCTTAGTTCACACCGGCGCTGCAGTATCAGTCATTCGGGCTGACCTTTGAACTCGATTGAGGAAAGTCACGACCCCTTTTGTTGGACGTCCATTTAGAGCTGTTGGTGAGCAAAACATTGTCCCTACCGGGGTCTGCATAGCACGCATTGTGATTCAAGATATATGTTACAGCGTCGAATTTGTGGTGCTTCCTTCCTGCTCTCACGACGTGATTCTTGGCTGGCACTTTTTGGAAGCTACGAATGCCCCTATTGACTGTGAACGTGCAGACGCGGACTTTGCTGAAATTCGGCTTCCTGAAGAAAATGACGCTGTCGACACGATCAAATTATTTCTGATGACACAAGAATCCCTGCGTTTGCTTCTGTGTTTCTGCCAATTCAGTCATCTAAACTCGAAGTGCTAGTCCTAATGGCATCTCCATCTGCAGTTTTTTTTCGCAAGACAAGTATCCTTATTCCTTTTTCCTTGCTCAACCTTGACAACGGCCACAGATTTATTATGGCTCTCAATATGTCTTCTTTCCCAATAATGCACCCTGCCGGTGAAGTTGTAGCCTACGCCGAACCATCTCAAGCCATCGAGGTTTTCGCATTCGATACTCCCTCTCCTGCATATTGTTGTACATTAGTTCAGCAGCGACATGACGAAGACGAGTTCTTGTTATCCACTGTAGATGGATACCTCGATTCGTCTCTAAAAGACTCAATTTTGTCTGTTCTGCGTAGATTTAACAGCATATTTGATCGCCAACAGCCTGCTTTGGGCCGTTCCACGTCTGTAGTCCACCACATTGATACAGGCAACGAGAAACCCTTACGTCAGCGTCCATACCATGTCTCAGCGTCTGAACGAAGCATAATAGATGTCGAAGTGAACGACATGCTGAACAAAGGTGTCATCACGCCATCTACGAGTCCCTGGGCTTCCCCAGTGGTCCTCATCAAAAAGAAAGATGGTAGCATAAGGTTCTGCGTTGACTACCAGCGGCTGAACAAGATCACGCGCAAAGACGTATATCCGATGCCCAGAATCGATGATGCCCTTGACAGCTTGCAGGGAGCCGAGTATTTTTCTTCTCTAAATCTCCGTTGAGGCTACTAACAAATCCCCACGGCCTCCAACGACCGAGACAAAACAGCCTTCATTACATCGGAAGGGTGTGCGAGTTCAGCGTCATGCCTTTCGGCCTCTGCAACGCACCCGCGATGTTTGAACGTATGATGGATGCCGTGTTGCGAGGCCTGAAATGGAAAATATGTCTGTGTTATTTCGATGACGTAGTTATATTTTTAAAGATATTTGAGGAGCACCTCTATCGATTAACAACCGTATTGTCCTGTTTCAGCCACGCCGGCCTCCAGCTAAATGTGAAGAAGTGTCGATTCGCGGCGTTGCAAATAAAAGTTCCGGGTCACCTCGTGTCCAAAGACGGCATTCAGCCGGATCCTGAGAAAATTCAGGCCGTTTCCAACATGCCAAAGCCAACCACGGAGGAAGAACAGCGAAGTTTTCTTGGACTCTGCTCCTATTTTCTACGCTTTGTGCGTGGCTTCGTATCTATAGCAGCACCCCTGCATGACCTTTTGAAGAAATCGTCCCACCTGCCTTCTTGGACACCTGAGTGTGAAGCTGCCTTCAATCAACTCAAGGAAATTCTAACGTCCGCCCCAATACTCCGCCACTTCGACCCCACTGCTCCAACAGAACTCCGAACTGATGCCAGCGGCTTTAGAGTCGGACCAGTTCTCGCTCAGACAAAACCAGGTTTTGATAACTATGTTGTCGCCTATGCAAGTATGGCTCTCTCAAAACCCGAACAAAATTACACCGTAACCGAAAAAGAATGCTTGGCAGTCGTGTGGGCAGTCACGAAGTTTCGCCCATACCTTTATGGTCCACGTTTCAATGTTGTGACCGATCATCATGCCCTTTGCTGGCTATCGTCTTTAAAAGATCTCACTGGACGCCTTGGTCGATGGATGCTGCACCTACAAGACCACGATTTCGCGGTTCTGTATAAATCTGGGCGCAAACATGGCGACGCCGACGGCCTCTCGAGATGTCTCCTGCGCTCTGACGCACCCGATCTATCTGACACCGACAAAGACCCCCTCACCTTGTCGGCACTAAATATTGTCGACATGCAACTCGAACAAGCAAGAGATCCGGGGATATCGAAAGTTCTGACAGTTGTGAGAGACCCCGACTCGTCCCAAAACCGGTCACTACGAAGACAGTTCCAACATTTCCGCATTCGGGATGGGCTCCTTTACCGGCGCACTACTCACCTGAAGGTCTCCATTGGCTTCTCGTTATACCTCGTCATTTACGACGTGAGGTTTTAGAACATCTTCACAACGATCCAACTTGTGCTCATGGAGGACTTCTCAAGACCTACACTCGGGCTCGTTTGCGGTACTGCTGGCCAGGGCTTTATGGCAGCGTTCAAAAGTTTGTAAGATCATGTCCCGAATGCCAACGTCGCAAGTCTCCTTCCCATTCATCTCAAGGTCTGCTCCAGCCCATTCCGTGCCCAGAACGACCATTCCAGCGTGTCGGGATAGATCTTTTTGGTCCCCTTCCGAATTCCTCCTCTGGAAACCGATGGACCATCGTCACCATTGGTCTCCTCACCCGTTATGTCGAAACCGCTGCTTTACCTTCGGCGACAGCAGAAAATGTCGCGAATTTTTTCTTAAACCAGATTGTTCTCCCTCATGGAGCCCCGAAAGAGCTTAGCGACCGCGGAACTGTGTTCCTTTCAAAAATTGTGGAAGAGGTTTTACGAGCTTGCAGCGTTATTCATCGAACAACGCCACCATACCATCCGCAGACCAACGGCATGACTGAACGTTTCAACCGAACACTCGCTAATATGCTTGCCATGTATATTTCCTCTGATCACCGAAATTGGGACAAGGTTCTTCCATTCAAACCTTTGCTTATAATACCGCCGTTCAAAACACTACCCAATTTTCCCCTTTTTTTCTTCTTTATGGGTGGGAGGTCTCTTCAATACTCGACAGCCTGTTGCCCTATTCGCCGGAGGAGTCTGATTGCACACCACTCACAAAATCCGAGAACATGCTGAGCAATGCCGTCAGATAGCAAGGACACGCACTGTCGATTTTCAAGTACAACAAAAACGCCACCACGATGTCGCGTCCAACCCTCTTTCATTCAAACCGGGCGATCTTGTCCTGTTGTGGACACCGCAACGCCATCCTGGTCTCTGTGAGAAATTGCTTTGAAACTACCACGGCCCCTACCGTGTGCTTCGATAGACTTCAGAAGTCAACTATGAAATCGAGCCCCTTTCGCCACCTACTGATCGCCGCCGACGTGGTCGCGAGATAGCTCATGTGAACCGCCTTAAACTCTACAGTCCGCCAATCTCCCAGCCCTAACATCACCCTCGCCAGAATGGCTACCTCTGCGAAGGGGAGGTAGCCGTCCTGGCGATTTTGTGACGAAGAGAAGCGGCACAAGTCGTCGGGGACGCGCCGTCCTGGGAGAAGAGGAAGAGGAAGGACAGACTGAGCGAGCGGCAATATATACCGGAAGGTCATCTTGAGTTCTATCTTTAATACCGGTTTAAATAATAAACCCCCATCACTGACTCCCGACTTCTGCTACAATATATATATATATATATATATATAGAGAGAGAGAGAGAGAGAGAGGGACAGAAATACTGTTGCGTAGGACGACGAAAAGTGCATAGAAAAGTAAACGTACCTCGAAGATTTTCGTGGAGTTTTATTACATATTGGTGGACGTTTCGGCCTGAGCCAGACCTTTTTATATATCTGTACATATACATACACACACACACATATATATATATATATATATATATATATATATATATATATATGTGTGTGTGTGTATTTATATCTTCGTAGATGGATAATGGAAGGTTGCTTTTAATGTATAACCGAGTGGGTTGAGGACCAGGTTCCAACTGATTCGGCCAGCATGCGCCGCGTGAGTCGATGACGATCACGGTGGTTGTGAAAGAAGACGATGACGAAGTATGAACGTCAATCTTCTTAATATTTTCCCCCTCTATATGAAAGATGGCACACTGGCGTCATAGGGGTATCACAGAGGTGCGATTGGTGGGTAGTACTTTTTGAGTCTGGCGACGTGAACGGTGTCACGGTAACGATGGCGGTGGTCCACGGGAACCTCAAGAGCTTCTATGACGTAGTTCACTGGGGATGTTTGGGATATTACTCGATAAGGTCTGTCATATTTATACAGGAGCTTTTCAGAGAGACCTACTTGGCGTTGTGGTATCCTGGGCCACACTAAGTCTCCGGGATTAAATCTGTTTGGCTGATGACGAGAATCATATCGGCGCTTTTGTTCAGCCTGGGAGTTGATGGTTCGCAGACGCGCGATTTTCCGGCACTCTTCTGCATAGGAAGCCATTTCTGAAAGTGTCTGATTTTCAGTTGCGTCTGAACGGTATGGTAAGATTGTGTCCATGGTAACAAAGGCTTCCCTGCCGAACAAGAGGAAAAATGGTGAAAAGTTGGTGGTGGCTTGGATGCTAGTATTGTAGGCGGAAGTTATGAATGGCAGAACCCTGTCCCAATTGGTTTGGTCGGCGTCGGTATACATGGCGAGCATGTCGAGAAGGGTTCTATTGAGTCTTTCAGTTAACCCGTTTGTCTGTGGATGATATGCAGTGGTTGTAGAATGAATGGTATTGCAAGCTGCGAGAAGTCCTTGAACTAGAGCGGAAAGAAATACCCGACCGCGATCGCGGAGCAGTGTGTGTGGTGCGCCATGGCAGAGCAGTATATTGGTTAGAAAGAAGGTTGCCACATCTTCTGCGGTCGCGGTTGGGAGGGCGGATGTCTCAGCATATCGGGTGAGATGGTCGATTGCAACTACAACCCAGCGATTTCCAGAAGATGAAGTGTGCAAAGGTCCGATCAGGTCAATTCCAACTCGTTCGAAGGGTCGCGAGGGACAGGGTAAGGGCTGTAATAGTCCAGATGGCGCTTGCGTGGGACGCTTTCGTCTTTGGCACTCAGCGCATGCTTGCACGTAGCGCTGCACGCTGCGATAGAGTCCGGGGCAGAAGTATCGCTGGGAGATTCGAGTGTAGGTTTTTGCGAAGCCGGCATGGCCACATGTTGAGTCTGAATGCATGGAATTCAGTACTTCGCCGTGAAGGTGTTGGGAGATGTAAAGTAACCAACGTTGGCCATGAGGCAGGTAACTGCGTCGGTATACAAGACTGTCCCGTAGACAAAAATGCCGAACTTTTCTTGAAAATGCGCGATCCGTAGATATTTGAGATCCGTTCAGGTGATTGATAATTTGAGTGATACGGGGATCTGACGCTTGATCACGGGCCATATTTGTTAGGCTTAACGATTGAAGACAAAGAGGATCCTCGTCAAATAAGGTGTTTGGTGACTCTTCGGGAAGAGAGCAACGGGATAAGCCGTCCGCGTCACCATGCTTCTTGCCGGACTTGTAGCGAACTGTGTAGTCGAACTCTTGGAGACGTAGCGTCCACCGCCCAAGACGGCCAGATGGGTCTTTCAGTAACGCTAGCCAACAAAGAGCATGGTGATCGGTGACCACAACAAAATGGCGGCCGTACAAGTATGGTGTAAATTTCCCGATGGCCCACAAGATGGCAAGACCTTCTTTTTCTGTTGTGGAGTAGTTTCTGCTTTTGTGAGCGTACGGCTGGCGTATGCAACGACGTAGCTGGTGTATCCTTCTTTCTTTTTAGTGAGAACAGCTCCCAAACCGAGTCCACTAGCGTCGGTGTGGAGCTCTATGGGTGCGGAACTGTCCAAGTGGCGTAGTATGGGGTCAGAAGTTAATAAATGCTTTAGTTTGTCGAAAATTGCTCGCACTCTGAAGACCAGCTAAAGGTAGTGTTCTTGTTAAGGAGGCAGTAAAGGGGTTCGGCGAGGCAGGCAAATCCGCGAACAAACCTCCGAAAATATGAACAAAGTCCTAGAAAGCTACGAACGTCTTTAACACTTTGTGGATGTGGGAAATGTGAGACTGCTCAAATTTTATCCGGATCTGGTTGGATTCCTTCCTTGGAGACGATGCGACCAAGAACTCGAATGGATCTGCTCGCAAAGCGGAATTTCTTCGTGTTTAGTTGTAATCCCGCTTTAGACAGAGCTGAAAGAATGTTATCTAGACGGCGGAGGTGTTCTTCAAACGCTTGAGAAAATACTACGACATCATCTAGATAGCACAAACAAACTTTCCATTTTAGTCCACGAAGTACATTATCCATCATGCGCTCGAAGGTAGCGGGAGCATTGCATATTCCGAAAGGCATGACATTATATTCAAACAATCCGTCTGGCGTAGAAAATGCTGTTTTATCTTTAGAAGATTCGGCCGGATTCGGATTCGACACCTCCACCACTTCTTAGATAGATAATGAAAGGTCGCTTTTAATGTATAACCGAGTGGGTTGAGGACGAGGTTCCAACTGATTCGGCCAGCATGCGCCGCGTGAGTCGATGACGATCGCGGTGGTTGTGAATAAAGACGATGACGAACTATGAACGTCAATCTTCTTAACAATATATATATATCTTTTTTTAGCAAGCACTTTCGAATTATGTGTACACTGTTCCCAGGCAGCACAAAACGTCGTGGAGACGTCGAGAAAAAGTCCCGGACGTCCGTGACGTCCGGCATGACTTCGATCTCGTTTTTTCGACGTTGAGGTGACGTCCTTATATAACGTTCCATTAGAGTCCAATCAGTGACGTTGTGACGACGTTGTATTTCAACTCAAACGTCGTCAACGTTCCCACGTTGACGACGTGGGAACAAAAAGAAATTTGTGCCGCAATACGTTTTTCATCCGTGAGTTCAGTCTATATCACTGCCATCAATTACAATCTCTGAGCACCATGATAACACATAGTGGGGCTGTGTGCTCCAAGAAGCTCCAATGACTTTAATGTCTCATAATTTAAAGAAAAAGAAAAAAATTAGCCACAGCGCTTGCTCATTTGTTGAATTCGCAGAACAGAGATAATAGGACGCAGCGCGTGCCTAATGATATAAATTTTTTTCGGCTGTTATTTGTGTATATTTCGCCGTTCTCGACATGAGCGTTGACGGACATTGCACCGCTGCTTACGCCCGTGCCGGGGTAATCTTTTTTGTTGTCACGACGTTCTATCGCCCTATAGACGCGTCGATGTAACGCTCATGAAGTCTCGAGAGAACTGTCAATTGTTTAGTCAGGGCAACGACGCAGCAATCGCGAAGTGAGAGACGACTGCGCCTCGATCTGGCTGTCCGCCGTCACTCTGATAAAATGTGAGCGTGGGACTCTCGAGCAGTGTTAGCTTGCTGATGATGCAGGACGCTGCTTTGTCGTTGAGAATCTTTGTCCTGCGAACGCCGGCGAAAACGTTCCAGTGCTCGGCGTACCCTAGGCAGCAGCGCCTGTCAGCGACCACCCGCGCAGCATCGCAACCTTTCTGGAGCCTACTGGCAGTCTGCGAGCGCCGACGATTTATCGTCGCGACTTGAATGGGAGCATTTTATGAACTCTTGCGGCGAACATGAAACACCGCGAACATGAACTCCCGCAAACATAATGCCCGCGACGGCGAACCGCCGGCGCTTGCAGACGGAGGGTTCCGATGCTGTGCGAACGGTTGTTGGAGGACGCTGCGTAGGGCATACGCCGGGCGCTGGAACGGCTTCGAAGCCATTCGAAGGGCAAAGGATTCGCGACGACAAAGTGGCGTCTTGCATCTTCAGTAAGCTAACGCTGCTCAAGAGTCCCAAGCTTACATTTCCACAGAGCGAGCGCGGCCGGCCAGATCGAGGCGCAGTCGGCACTCGCGTCGCGATTGCTACGTCGTTGCTCTACCTACACCGATGACATATGTGCACCGCCATTCGAAACCGCCCTCTCGAGACTTTATTCGAGTCCAATAGACGGCTTATAGCGCGATAAACCGTCGTAACAAGAGTAAAGCTTACCTTTGTAGTGGCGTAAGCAGCGGGTTTATGTTCGTTGATGCCGCGTCGAGAACGACGAAATATACTCACAAAAAAACTTTAAATATATTTAACACAGCAGGCAGAAAAAAATACAAACATGGCAGGGACACGGACAAAGTAGAAGGCGCGCTACGAAATACATATACTTACAAAATACACTGGAAACGACAAATAATTAGAGCTAAAAAATGGAAGATTGAGATGACTCAACGCCGAAATAAGGCAATATGCAGGGAAAGCAGCCGGCAAAACTGCAATAGTCTTATAGGCAGCTAAGGACGCTTTTGTGATCGCGGGCGTATAGCCGCGCCGACGTTTGCCCCGTTAACCTGGCTGAAGAAAATTTTCGCCTCGATCGAGCACATGAATGACTCTCTTCCACTTTCCTAGACCTGCAGTAAAAAAAACGGGGTCGCGGGCCTTTAGCCTAAGTAATATTACCCCATTCACACGGTCAACATAAAAGTGCATTTAACATAGGTCCCTTTGCAACCGACGAATCAGCCCATCCTCTTGGATCGCGAGCACACGCCACGGGCGGAAGATCGTTAATTGATTGGCCGCAGAGACTAAAGGTCCCTCAGCTAAAGGTACCTTTACAGTCGTGTGAATAGGGTAAACCATTGAGCCGACTAAAAAAATTTGGATGATCGCGAGTCTATAGCTCGGGAGACATACATCCCTCTATAGCCGGCTAAAGCACATTGAAAGGTCGGGGGCTATAGCTTTGATGACATAAAACACTATTGATTCGGCTAAAGAAAATTCAATGGTTGCGATTCTATAGATGTAGGGACATACACCACTCTTTAGTCGGCGAAAGCACATCGAAAAGTCCGAAACCTATAGCTTAGGTGACATAAAACACTATAGAGACGGCTAAAGAAACTTCGATGGTCGCGAGTCTATAGATATAGGGACATACACCACTCTATAGCCGGCTGAAGCCCATTCAATAGCCGCGAATCTATAGCATTAAGGACATACATATTTCCATAGCTCACTAAAGAATATTGAATAGTGGCGAGTGTATAGCTGCATGGTCATAAATTATTTTATAGCCTGGTGTAGAAATCGGAATGGTCGAGATACTATAGCTTTGAGGACGTACATTTTTCCATAGGTGGCTATAGCGTGTATTATGGTTTCTTATGGCTGACCAGAGACAGCCATAGAGGGTGAGAGCTCACCATAGGATTTTCCATAGACGTCCATAGACCATTTTTGTATGGGGCTACCTCCTGCGTGGGGATGAAGCCCCCTTGTGCGAACTTTGTGACAAAGTCCTAAGCATTTTACATATTCTCATTGAGTGTCCTGCGTATGACAGGGAGCGTCTTATTCATTTTTCTTCACTTTATAAAGAATGTGTGCCACTTCACCCAGCACTGATTTTAAGTGATGAGCCCCTTGTCGCATATAACAGCGTTTTTAAAATTTGGGTCTCCATCGGCATTTTACACCAAATATAAGAGTTTTAGTCGGTATCTCATGGCCATCGTTTGACGTTTTGTATTTCATACACATGTTTTATTCAACAACCGGCTACTAAAGCCCTTTCTTCTCTCTAACACTAAGTAATAAATAGACTAGTTCTTAGCGCTCTATAGCCTTAGTTGCTTTTGCGCCACAAAAACCTAAACAACCAACCAACCAACAATATTGCTTGCAGGGACGTCCATAATAAAGGGTGGAATGATCAGCTGGTTAGATTAGATTTGGTAAACTAGTCAACGGAACCAATCTTTCGCGTTCTTCTCTGAATTATATCCTCACACACAAAACATAAAAGTCCATTGGACCCCAACGAAAATCCAACCTTAAAAATGGCCAATGCATCAAGTCGATTGAAATTGCACTAAAATCATAAACATTCATGCTTCAAAAAGGCGCATGTGGCCATATACAGGTATAGGTGCATACAGTTCTGTTTTCTTTCTAAAGGTCTTCCTCTAACGAAAGGTAATATAAACTACAATGGCAAAAGTAAAAAGCGAACTCTGCACCTTTTTGGCTTGCTTTTCTTTTGACTTCGAGAAATAGTGTTTCTATTTATTTATTTTTTTTCATCTAAAAACGAAGGTTGACGGCGCAGAAAGAATAGGCGTAGCCAACACCGAATGTTCCTTTCGCCGAACAGGTTGACCACACACTACCCAGGCAACAAAGATTACAGATGCATTGTAGCACTCCTGGTAGACTAAAGAACGCTTACATCTACAGTGTATATGAGCCTAGGGTGCGTCAGCGCTTCTCTTTTTTGTCTTTATGCTTTTTTGACGGTGTTGGCCAAAAACTGATCTCAGAACGGTAAAAATGGTAATATGAAAGAAATAATTGCTTTTCACTTGCCGGTTGGAAACGTTTGCCGTCAGCGAGAACAAAAGTAAGGTTACAGAACTCTGAAATCTTCACTGTACAGGTGCTTAGGATGCATCAGCGCTTCCTTTTTTTCTATTAAGCTTTTTCGCTAGTGTTCGCCAAGACAGGTCTCAGAAAGCTAAAATGGTAATATGAAAGAAAAAAATCATTTTAACTTGCAGGTTGGAAACGTTTGCGTTTACAAGAACAAACGTATTTCTCGAAATGCGGGATATAAAATATCCGGAGTCATAGCTGCGAAGTGACTCATTTGAATAATCTAAGCGACTACAATTAGTTAGATTCTTCGTTCCTACATACTATTAAAGTTACAATAAGATGTAATTGATTATATCTGTAATTAAGTTGCGATTTTTTAACTTATAATACTTCTGCGAGACGGACAACTACAATACGCCATTTACGATTTACCACAGTATCTGTGGCTCGAATGCAGCGTGCCAAGTTTTCTCCTTGAACTCATTGCCTTAGGGAATTCAAAGCACGGATATCGAGGCGACTCGCGCTGGAATCCGCATGCAGACTGCCTTCTGTACGATGCACAAACAGTGTGACCCAAGCTTAAGACGCTGTCACAGATACATCTCGTCGCCAATAGGCTATTACGGAGTTTTAGTAGATCGTTTTTGAAGGCCCCTTACCACTACAGGCGTCCGCTTCAGAGCACGCATAGAAGTGGCAGCGCGAGCTCCCGATATAAAGAGCGAGGCCTGGAAACACGATCTACTAAAACTCTCTATTATAAGCCTGCTGCCGCGAGTGGTGCCCTATCCGCAGAAGCACGTGCAGAGTGCGCGTGAACATAGCTCTGGCAAGCTTGAAATTGTGCGGGCTTTCCCGCACGAGCCCAGACATGACGGTTAGCAGTTGCCAACGTTATTAGATTAGCTCAGTTACGGAACTGCTCATAGACGCCGCATGCACGACCAGTACCCCCCTCACTCACCACGACTCGCAAAGCGTTGCTCGACGCGCCGCCAGACGGCTGCTTTGGTAACGGAATCAGGATACGAACGTTTCAACGTTACTAGAAACGTAAAAACCAACGAAAAAAGAAAAACTTTTTTTTGTAGTAACTTTTGTTGGAGTTTAGTACAAAATGAGGGGCGTGATGTTTTCTAAAACCTTTAGTTTGCAAGGTTTTGCGGTACAATTAATATTGTTTTCATACAACCATGCCTCAGCGGTGATTTCAGGTAGCGGGTCCCGACCTAGGCTAATCTTAACGTCGGCGCAAATTAGCCGTGCGTCCGCTGGGGAAACGGGGGTGGCATCCCTGTAACTCTTTCCACTGTATCTGTTTCGGCTCCGAAATGGCCGATTGAAGCCAAAATGGTTGTTACGTGCAGTTCCTCGAGTGACCGCTGCAGATTAAATGGCGTCGTTGTGATCGCCATTTTAGGATGCCTACATGTCTGTCTGTCTCAGGGTGAAGACATCCATTGTTGCCCTGAATGTGCTAGCGCGTGACGCTCTCGCGCACTGGGTGCCTGACTTGGGCGGTAAAATGGCATCTATGCATTAGCCAAAGCTACGCGCTCGAGCTGAGTGACACCAGATTGAGCGCGCTTCAAAATGCATAAAAAAACGATTGGGCGGAAAAATGGCTGAGATGTCACCACTCAAGCAAAATCACGCGTGTGTATGAAGGCACTCTACGCCATTTGACGCTTCAGCTGGGCTCTTTGGAACGCATAGTTATAAAACGAAAATATAGATGGCGCTTCAAACGACGCTAGGCGGATTGAAATGAGTGAGGGGGAGTACCCCCTTAAGCGGGAGTTCCACAACTGAGGTAATTTAATAACGTTGGCAGTTGCAGCCCTCGGCGTCTAGTAGTCTAGTGTAGTCCCGCGTGCCGCCTCTCTATGATGTCAAACGTAGTGCTGTGATCAGGGGACCGCTAAAGCCCCTTCATGATTCAAAAGTAGCGCAACGTGTGTCGATGCACGAGGCTCGTGCAACGTGCATCCCTTGGGAAGATCATGGAGGCACAGCGCAGCACTGATACAGTGGCCCTGAGCTAGATTTCAGACGCCATGTTCTTCCCAAAAGTGGCGCGCGGCGCGTGTCTTGAGCATTTCCACAAAAATGAATGGCGCCACTTTTCCCAGGATAAAGGGGCTTTAAGTCCCGCTAGGGCGCCTACATGCCTGTCTGTCCCTAAAGCCCCTTCATGTTTCAAAAGTAGCGCAATGTTCGTCGATCCACGAAGCACGAGCAACGTACAGCCCTTGGGAAGATCATGGCGGCACAGCGCAACACTGAGCTAGATTTCAGACGCCATTAATTTCCCAGATGTGGCGACCGGCACGTGCCTCTAGCATTTCTACAACAATGTATGGCGCCACTTTTTTCAGGGTAGAGTGGTTTTATCAGTCTTAAGGTGAAGACATCCATTGTTGTCCTGAATGTGCCAGCGCGCGGCGCTCTGGCGCACTCGGTGCGTGACTTGGCGGTGAAATGGCGTCTATACATTATCCAAAGCTACGCGCTCCAGCTGAGTGACACCAGACTGCGCGCACTTCAGAGTGCATAAAAAAACGATTGGGCGGAAAAAAGGCTGAGACGTCGCCACTCAAGCAAAAGCGCGCGTGTGTATGAAGGCACTCTAGGTTCCGCTTTATTTTCTCGAAATTGCGTGGCGTCAAGCGTCTCCTCGGTGTTCATTGTGTACTGAAAAGGGTACTCCAGCGTTTTCGTTGCAGTCCGCGATTCGGCTGGAAATTCGCTGAACACATCAAAAAACCTCGCTGAAGTAGTAACCCAAATATTGAGCCTTTTTTTTTTTTCGCGGAGTTATTGCATTTACATTTTGGTCTTCGCCGTGTTTATTTTAAAATGCGTCTCTACTGAACACAATAAAAACATGACGTCAGCGAAAGGCAGGAGTTCACTCTTTAGAGTGCAGACGTGGTCCCCTACATGGTAAAAAATGGACCGTTAAAATTACGGTAAGTTGACTGGCATTCTGGCTGCCAGCAACTTCTCGTAGTTTATACGGCAGACCGTAAATTGAAATTTCCTGCCTGACCGTAATCTCCCAGTGAATTAAACGGTCGCAGTAAAAAAATATACTTTTAATTTTACGGGACGATGCTGAACAGACCGTAAACGAGATTTACTGACTGCCGCTAAGATCACGGCATGGTGGCAGTCTATTTGCCGGTCAACTGACTGCTAATATAATGGTCACCGTAAAAGTCTTGAGCGTTTAATTCACTGCCAGTTGGCCATTGTAAGAAGTAAATTGAAGGTGCAAAATGCTGGCACAATGAAGCGCTAGCACTTCGTACAACACATCAGAAAGACTTCAGAATTCGACAAAAGTAAGCATTGTCGGATTCTATCATCTTCCCACCGCATTGTACGACATGCTTAGCGTTTCACCGCACACGTATTGCTGCTTGGATTTACTTCCTACTACTGGTCAACAAACAATGAATGAAACAGTGAGTCATGAAGTCTCCTTAGGTTAGCCAATTTGTGCCTGTAAAATATGTGGCATGCTGTATGTTGTAATTGGAGTGGTCTTCTATCTCAGCAATACGATCGTTGTGTGTGTACATGCAAATGCAGTTAAGCCAGAACACTGCATAAATAATGTGTTGGATAGAAATAAAAACAGCACATTTATTTACGTACATGGTGAGACCCCATTCCCATCCACCCTTTGATCTGGAAAAGAAAGGAACCATTTATCAACATAATATATATGCATGTGCCGAAATAGAAGCAATTTAATAGATATATATTGTATAATGTCAGCCATGCTTTATCTGCTGTGCAAAGAAACTAATAATGCCGATTGTGCTTACAATGTTTGAAAGAAGTTTTATGTGACATCTGAATACTATGACTTAGCTTCTGCTAATCAATCGAAACCTCATTATAACTCAGTAGCTATACATTAGCCGTGTAGTTCATGTATTCTGGTATTCGCGAATACCATTTCAGTATGCTTGCACAGCCCCAATATACCTGGGCAAATGAACGAGACGATATAGACAAAGTTTGGCAAAGAGCACTGCACTAAAATACAGCTATTGAATGGGAAAACCTAATAATCACTTATTAGACAATTTTTAACTTTAAGGGGCCTTGCAATGACTTTTTGCTGTTTTTTCATTTGCACCAAAGCTAAACGCACTGAACGTAGTAACTTAGGGAACTTTTTCTTTCCTCGAAATTCGCTTTATCTTAGAAGTTATGTGTATTAAAATTACAAAAAACAAGCAAAAAATAACGCCCACCATGATGTCCTTGGTCCTCAGTCCCCCCTTTTCCCGTGCCCGGAGACCGTGGTGACTGAGGAATGTAGGGAAGGAGGGGAAGACGGGGATAGGAGGTCAGGCCGAGGAGAGAGAGCTGTGTGGGAACGGGCCGGCTCTCTCTCCCCGGCTGACCAGGACCAACAACATCAAGATTTCGTCACATGCCGCGCTCAATCGACACCACGGGGCGACCCAGTAGAAGGAGGAGGTTTCCACGTCGTCCGGTTAAAATAGGACGCACTGATATTAAGTTACTCTCTCTGCGCCTGCTGGATTGCCCAAACGCCGAGACGTGGATACCGCAAAAAAGGTAGACCTTTAACTACGATTCCAGCGCCCCTTTAAAAGCAGAGTGCGTTTCTTTTCAAGATGAGGGGTCAACATTATTTACACAGCTCACACAGAAATGTACTCTTGTTTAACTAGTTAATCTGGTTGACTGTTAAGAGTTACCCATTTCGGCAGTGATGCTGTTCTAATGTAGAACTAGTCTTTCCCCACCACTGCAGAATGCAATGCTCTTGCAACCGTACACTAATGAAAAGGCATTAGAAATCTTTCTTTGACATGTTCACACCATAAAAGTTATGAACAGTCGGTTGCATCAGAGCGAGTTGGAAACTTCAGGCTTCAGCTTGCAATACAATCTCTCTGCACTGCGCGTCGCTGCAGATCAACCAATGCTGACAGCACTGCTCAACACTTATCTTTGAGACGAAATTCAAAATAAATTTGGACAGCCTGTGATGGAGCCACCGCTTAGACGCTTCTCATATCATCGGCCTATGTTTGCCATGTATAAGATCCATCGTATCAACAGTTTGTCTCATTTTTAGCATCACAGAGACGTTGTTTTATGTAACTACAGGCAGCGTTCTAAAGCTATGCTTGAGTTGTAAGTGAGGCTAGGTTAGGTTATGTTTGAACACAGTAGCATTAAGGCTCTCGTGCAGCAAAAGATCAGCCGTCCAGCGTCGACGTGTCGAGAAAATCCGATGATGTCTTACGCATAGGGAATCCCATGCAATTCTATGAAGCCTTGTGTATGCAAGGAATTATAGGATTTCCCTCCCCACTGCTCCAATCTCCTTCCCCACTGCTGCCCTCCCTGCCCCTGCGCCCGCTTCTCCTCTTCTCATCCACCCCCTACCATCCAGCTATCCTGAACTCGCTAAGATTGAGCATAAGTGTCCCGCCAATTTTTTTTTTCACACAAGCAGCTGGCACTGAACCATTGTTATACTCACCAAATTTAGACCCACGTGCCATTGCTTGTGGCTGCTGAAATCTTCCTGCTGCCAAGACCCTGTGTTCAATGAGCCCAAGCCCCATGTTGCATTCCTTGTTCCCACGTAGGGTGACCGACCTTATCACTGCACGTATGATTCATTCAGAACAGAATTGGTAGAAAATCAGACTGAAAATACCAAGGAAAGTAACTCCAAGCTATTGTTGAGGCGATGTGAATGGTAGAATCATTTCAGAGCACCTACTGGACCAACCGAAATCTATTTTTAAGCAGCAAAAGGAACTTTTGGAGCATGAATGCACTCTTGATCTCGTTCATTCCGTTGTGAATATTATATTATATTAAGATTCATCTGTTCGCCTGTCAAATCTAAAAGACAATGCTTGCTTTCCTTTCCCAGCCCTGCGTTACCACCAGCAGTGTCAAAGTTCAAGAAAACAAATTGTTTAATTTAGTTATGCACATCAACTACATTTAACATAATTAGTTTTGTTTATTCTAACACGTAAATCTATCTTTAGTCCGTTACAGCCTAAGAACGAAGGACAAGGGTAAGACGGGCCGGGGAGGAGGAAGCAGACGGAACGCTTAAAAGAGAAGGAGGTTTCCCCCTCTCTATTCCAGTGTTCTCTCTGCTTCCTCCTCCCTGGCCCGTCTTACCCTCGCCCTTCGTTCTTAGGTTGCAAGGGACTACAGTAACATACCTGTTCAAGAAATATTACTACTTTATATCTCTGCACTGTTATTGAGAGTGCTAACATCTCCATCACTTAATTCACGTACTAAATGCATTACATATGTCAGATTTTGTGGGCCATTTTAGTGCGTGAACTCTTTCGGGAGACCCTGTACCAGCAAACCACTTGGTTTTTAAAATTTTACAGCAACTAAGAATTTTCAGATCAGCATTTTAAAACTTTCCTGTTTATTCAAAGACCTGTGGACCATCTGTTCTAATGAAAACTGATGAAAACAGCTCACACAGAAATGTACTCTTGTTTAACTAGTTAATCTGGTTGACTGTTAAGAGTTACCCATTTCGGCAGTGATGCTGTTCTAATGTAGAACTAGTCTTTCCCCGCCACTGCAGAATGCAATGCTCTTGCCACTGTGCACTAATGAAAAGGCATTAGTAATCTTTCTCTGACATGTTCACACCATAAAAGATATGAATAGTCAGTTGCCTCAGAGCGAGCTGGAAACTTCGTGCTTAAGCTTGCAATACAATCTGTCTTCACTGCGCGTCGCTGCAGATCAACCAATGTTGACAGCACTGCTCAACACTTATCTTTGAGACGAAATTCAAAATAAATTTGGACAGCCTGTGATGAAGCCACCGCTTAGACGCTTCTCATATCATCGGCCTATGTTTGCCATGTATAAGATCCATCGTATCAACAGTTTGTCTCATTTCTAGCATCACAGAGACGTTGCTTTATGTAACTACAGGCAGCGTTCTAAAGCTATGCTTGAGTTGTAAGTGAGGCTAGGTTAGGTTACGTTTGAACACAGTAGCATTAAGGCTCTCGTGCAGCAAAAGATCAGCCGTCCAGCGTCGACCTGTCGAGAAAATCCGATGATGTCTTACGCATAGGGAATCCTCTGTAATTCTATGATCCCTTGTGTATGCAAGGAATTATAGGATTTCCCTCCCCACTGCTCCAATCTCCTTCCCCACTGCTGCCCTCCCTGCCCCTGCGCCCGCTTCCCCTCTTCTCATCCACCCCCTACCCTTCAGCTATCGCGAACTCGCTAAGGTTGAGCATAAGTGTCCCGCCAATTTTTTTTTTCACAAAAGCAGCTGGCACTGAACCATTGTTATACTCACCAAATTTAGACCCACGTGCCATTGCTTGTGGCTGCTGAAATCTTCCTGCTGCCAAGACCTTGTGTTCAATGAGCCCGAGCCCCATGTTGCGTGCCTTGTTCCCACGTAGGGTGACCGATCTTATCGCTGCGCATATGATTCGAACAGAACAGAATTGGTAGAAAATCACAGACTGAAAATATCAAGGAAAGTAACTCTAAGCTACTTTTGAAGCGATGTGAGTGGTCAGAGTCATATTGTGGCACCTTCTGGACCAGCCAAGGATCGATTTTTAAGCAGCAAAAGGAACTTTTGGAGCATAAATGCACACTTTGTCTTGTTCCTTCCGTTGTGAATATTATATTAAGATTCATCTGTTCGCCTGTCAAATCTAGAAGACAATGCCTGCTTTCCTTTCCCGCCTTTACCTTACCACCAGCAGTGTCAAAGTTCAAGAACAAAAATTGTTTAAGTTAGTTATGCACATCAACTGCATTTAACATAAAGATTTTTATGTTTATTCTAACACATAAATCTAACTAGTAATATACCTGCTCAAGAAATATTACTACTTTAGATGTCTGCACTGTTATTGACAGTGCTTACATCTCCATCATTTAATCCACGTATTAAATGCATTATATATGTCAGATTTTGCGGGCCATTTTAGTGCGTAAACGTTTTTAGGAGACCCCGTACTAGCAAACCACTTGGTCTTGAAAATTCTACAGAAACTAAGAATTTTCAGATTAGCATTTCACAACTTCTCTGTTCTGCTACAGCAAAACAAGATATGCAGAATAGCAGTTTGAAACCTGTGCACCACAGAGACCCACAGTTTGAAACCTGTGGGTCTCTGTGGTGCACAAGTGTATGGCTTAGAGAGCGCCCAATGGAGCTGGTGAACTAACTAGATTGGACACACCACGCATAATTCCAAAAATGATCAAACTTGAAAGCACAGCAACAATTTTACAAAAGTAAAATTTAATAGTATATTGCCCAGAGCAGCAATAAATTTTGATTATTTGCTCAAGCCCACCGTGATGGTCCAGCCATGAATCAGGGTCCGATCCATTGGTTTCTATATTGATGGGATGAATTAACTTGTGGCCCATTGTAAGCATGAGCTGCATCATAGCAATGTAAGAAAAATTTAGGCAATCTTGATCAGGCTCAAAATGACTACGGAAGCTCAGAATGTGTTGGGCTCACTCCGACGCATGCTGTATGTGGTCATCAACAACAAATAATGGTCATGTGACCATCTGACTATGATTGGTACGCTATTTGCAGCATAGTCAAGTGAACACACAGATGACGGTTATGTGATCCTGCGGACGATCTGATCACCATTGGCCCGCTATTCCCAGCATGGTGACAATCTCTATGGGACCCCGCGAACAATGGTGCACAAAATTAGCGCAAAAGACGAACACAGGAAGGAGGAAGAGACAGGACAGAGAGCTACTTAAAACTAACGTTTTATGGGGATAGAGGAACACAAAGATAAAATTGAGACTAAAATCACAGAAAGAAGAGAAGAAAAATAGAGTAGAAGAAAAATTCAAATTACAAAAAAAAACTGATTCCAAAAAGATAATAAAAATAATAAGGAAAGGTCTTAAGTGATAAGCTGGTGGAAAATAAATATAAAATTTAAAGTTAAGGCAGAGGAAAGTTGTCTTTGGACCAATTTTGTGTGCAATGTTTAAGCAATTAGGCCATCAAAATATTTCGGAACAATGGTGACTAGATGCCATGGATACTGGCTAAGTGACCACCCTTTATTCGCTATTGGCAGCATGATATATAGGGTGTCCCAAGTGACCAGGCTCATCCTAAAATGGACCGTAAAAATTGACGCCTCCATCTAGCTACCTAAACTTTTCGTCTAAGGTATTTCACAGGTCGGTGCTTTCTCGTACAATTAGAAAGCGTAACTCCCATTCTGTAAAAAAACGGGGCCAAGAAACTTGCCAGGGTGAACGGCGGGCGGCGACGCAAATGGCGAAGTCGAGTTGCGGGATATGTTTGGCGTACGTATTGATAGATGGCGCCGAGAACAGCGTCCGAAGGTGTAGCCGACCAGCGAAAGAAAGCAGACGACACACGGACAAATTCCGTTGGCAGCAAAAGCACCGTCGTTATGCAAATTTTTTAGTTCAAGTTTTGATTTTATTGTCCGCATTTATTTTGATACGAAAGGAACATTACAAAAAGATAATGTTCATTTAAAAAAAACCATGGTGGTTGCGAGCAGTCTCGATAAAGAGGTAGCGCCATCTGTCCACACGGCCTTAAGGTGTAAATAAATAAAACGCGACCCGCCACTCGACTTGTTTGTCTGCGTCGCCACCCGCTGTTCACAGTGGCAAGTTTCTTGGCCCTATTTTTGCAGAAAGGGAGCTACGCTGTGTAATTCTACAAGAAAAAACCGACCTGTCAAATACATCTTTGACAAAAAGTTTAGATTGCTACGTGCAGGCGTCGATTTTTACTGTCCATTTTAGATCAAGCCTGGTGACTTGAGATACCCTTAAGATAAAAAAGTGAAAGCCGTTTACAACTCCCTGGAACGCCGAATTAGAGCGCAGCTCTTGAGGAGGAGGAGGGAAGGGTACTGGGGGGGGGGGGTCAATTGACCGGAGGGGGGGGGTCACGTGACCTCAAGGGAGTCACGTGACTTCGGGGGGTCACGTGACCTGGGGGGTCACGTGCCCCCCCCCCCCCGAGGTCACGTGACCCCGGGGGGGTGGGGGGCTCGCGCGGTGCATTATGGGACATTTCCCATAATGCACCGCGCGGTTACGCCGACGCCGACGCGGCTCAAGCCGGAAACGGGCGCCTAAGAGCTGCGCTCTAAAAATGGAAGCCGTTTACAATTCCCTGTAACGCCGGTTAGAGCGCAGCTCTTGAGGAGGAAGATGGAAGCGTACTGAGGGATAGGTGACTCCTTGAGGTCACGTGACCTAAGGGGGCTCGCGTGACGTCAGGGGGTCACGTGACCTCGGGGGTCGCGTGACTTCAGGGGGGTCACGTGAACTCGGGGGTCACGTGTCCCGAAGGGGGTCACGTGACCTCAGGGGGGTCACGTGTCCCGAAGGGGGTCACGTGACCTCAGGGGGGTCACATGGCCTCAGTGTGGTCACGTGGCCTCTGTGGGGTCACGTGGCCTGAGGGGGTCACGTGGCCTCAGGGGGTTAAGTGATCTGAGGCGGGTCACATGACCTGAGGGGGTCACGTGACCTGTGGGGGTCACGCGGCCTCAGTGGGGTCACGTGGCCTGAGGGGGTCACGTGGCCTCAGGGGGTTACGTGATCTGAGGCGGGTCAAGTGACCTGAGGGGGACAGGTGACCTGAGGGGGGACACGTGACCTGAGGGGGGTCACGTGACCTGAGGGGGTCACGTGACCTTAGGGGGGTCACGTTTGGGTCCTTGAAGAGCCAAAGTAGAGCCCCCCGTGGTGTTTGGCCTTTGTTTTCAGATGCTGCATGTAGCATGATGTGCTAAAGAGAAAACAGAGAAAAAATAATTAAATATCTATAGCAGATGCAAATTGAGCTTGTGCATAAAACACAGCCCCCCTCAGTCCATTTAATTATTAGCCATGAATCTTATACAAAAGTCAAATGGACATGGCCTCTAATTGTTCATCCTGTGACCCGATATCTGAAACCAATGTTTGACTTGAGGGTCTTGTTCTCCTGTTCCTTAGTCAAAACCGATACACTTCAAGCCTAAATTCGTTCGAAACTTAGAAAAACATGCAAGGCCGGAATCGCAATAGTGATTTGGTTTATAATGTGAAGCATTTCTTGAGAACTGATGAACCAACCGGAAAACTCGATTCAGTTTGAGTAATGCTTTATTTCTAAGGTTCATGAGATGTTGCAGAAGAGTCTATGTAAAACTGGCTAAGCTCATATCCCAGACTTTCATAAGTTTGGGCAGCCACTCAAAATCTCCCATTAGAACGAAGGGCTAGTTGCACTCTTTCTCGTTGTCGAATCAGGTGGTCAGCCTCGAATGCTTAGAGTGTGTGAACATAGAAACTTGATTTTCTCTTTAGATATCCCTGAAGGTTTTCGCAGAACTGAGTGGGTGAAAGAGTGCATGTGTACTAAAACTGCTGTCAAAAACTGGGGACTAAGCAGTAGCTTAGTCCATAGTCCCCAATCTTACAATTTGGGAGCTCCATCCTACCCACGTTTGAGCACACCTGTGCACACGCTTTTGATTTGAGCGAGTGGTAAAAATTTACAGAGTATTTATATATGGCATGCAAGTCTGTTTGCAAGCTCCACACTTAGTGCACCTGATTACCCCCAAAATGTGATCTAGCCATTCCCTTTACCCCAAGTGCCTACCACTCAAGGAGCTTGCTTGGCCACCTCGTCAGCGCATTCTGGCTGCGCATTTCTTTTGTCGCCCGTTGAAAGGCGGACCCTTCTTCATAATTTTCTCTGAGAGACTGTTCCGATGTGTGCGAACGATGCATTTTGGTGTACCTGCATGCCATATACTCCAATTTACAAGTTGGATTTGGAGCTGACAAAAGCATAGGGTCAGATGCACGGTTTTAAAAAGCTTTCTCTCTGCGTGAGCGCTCATACAAACCAAGCTGTCATCATGTGCCTCTGCCGTTGCCTGTGCTAGAGTCAAATCGGTCACACAAACCATAAAACAGACCAACCGACTGGTGAAAAGTGACAAAAAGGTTCGCCCACAAATGCTGTCGAATATAAAGTGAAAATAGGTCAAGCCGAGACGAGCAACCCATTAAAAAAAAAGGTACCATGAAACTTTCATTACACCAGTTATTTTATATCTACAAGAAATAAATATGTGAAGCCAACCGCATGAAATTAATTTATAGAGACCATATCGGATCTGCGCAGATGAGGAAAAAGCCAATCTTGTGGAAGGCCTTCTTAATAACTGTGGCCTTTGATCTAGTGAAGCTGTACAAGTTAGGATAGAATAAATGTTAGACAGATTTTTCTCCATACATTGTGGACAAATAGGCATCCGACTATGACTGTGGAGGGGAGGGGGACACAGGCAGCAGCTGCATCTTTCTTCTGCGTGCAACTCGACCAAGTCGTATTAATTTGGGTTGTGGGGACCTGTACCTGCATGTCTTGGCACAGAAGTCCGCCGAGCACAGCGATTTCTGTGCCAAGACATGAAGGCCACAAGACATTTTTCAAAGAATTGGGCAGCTAGCAGAACTAGTGGGCAGCAAAACCACTGCCACCCACTGTGAGAAAAACCCTGATTAGATGCGATCAATATTGTTTAAACAGTTTTCAGAAGGGTGCTGTCCGTCACATCAAGTTTGCTTTTCTCTCAGACCATGCTAGATTTTAAAAACTGAACTATTTACTTGCCAGAAAAAAACATGTGCAGCCAACTCCACAAAATGACTTTTTCAAAGTGACCAATCGTCAAAAACTGCTCCACGTTGTACAATTCCAAATGTAGTTCCTGAAAAAAAAAGACAAACACGAATGACAATCTATACAAATGAGAGTTGCTTAAATCGTAGCTGGCTATAACTATCCAAGGTAATCCTGCAATACAATGGCCACAGGAGACTGCCAGAAATCAGCTGACTTGTGCTCCAAGAAATTCCTACAAACAAGACTTAAGAACCATGCAGTTCCCTTTACTTAAAGGTTACCTTATAATGTGTTAGAATATACAAGAAAACAGATTTCAAATCTTAGAGCAAGACCTTGTAGGCATCGACATAAACTAAGCGAAAAAATTATGCAATTAGAGGACCCTTACAATATTTGTCGCCTTGGGCAAGATAATTTATATAAAAAGACTACCTAATTAAGCTAGTTAAGAAAAACGTAGCCTATATTGGTTACTCCTAAGAGGTAATTCCATTATCTTACTTTACTTCTTTTATTAAACAAATAAACAAGGAAAACTAGGAACCGGCTATGCTCAGGTTTTTTGCACAAAGTGCCGGTATCAGCGTTATTACATCTTATACTGAAGCAGCAGTTGCTTTTCTAAATTTTCATCCAAAAGTTTTACATTACTGAAGGCAAGCACATCCATTTCCATCACTGAACAAGCTTTCAACTGGCACACTCGGGGGAATGGCTTGCATGCACAAGGATTTGTTCCTGGTTAAAACCACAACAATATACAAAGCCATTGCCTCTAAGGTTACCTTTCTCCACCACTGCTCCTCACTGTAAGCACAACTTTTGGAGGGAGTTGAGAAAAAATATTCTCCTTGTTTATCTGTTTTCAGTGTTTTCTCTGCATTGCCAGCTGCGCTTTGTCATTGGCACTTGTCATCCATAATCCGAAGTGCATAATCTTTTTGGTCATTGTCTGTCCATGACAATCTAGATATAAGGTATGCATCACATCATGCTCCTCAATGTAACTGTAATTAGAAAATTAACTCCAAAAGAACACTGCTACTTTTTTATTCAGTAAAAATAACGTGATACAGAACTTACTCCCCACAAACTTAGTGTGTGACAGTTAGTGTTACCAAGAAAACAATTGTTACATCAATATGTTGCTTGCAACGTGTCACTACTTAATACTACCTGCGATTCAAACGTGGCAAGTTCATCGGCTACAAAAAGCCAGCAGTAGAGCCACTCTATATGGCAGCGTAGCTGCCAGAGTAGCGACACGACGCAAAATTATCTAGATACACGACGTCAGAAGCGCCTATAGTGATCTCCATTTTGGGCCTGGGAGGTTTCTATGGTAACCGTACTGCTAGCGACGCCGGGCGGCAACCTTTATCTAGTTGATATCTCCATTCGTTACTTGAAAAGTGGTAAAAGACCTAAAAGACGCTTTGCATCTTTTAGGTCTTTTAGGTCACAGCACGCTTTGCATCTTTTAGGTCACAGCACGGGCCCCTGGAAGAGGAACGGTGCCTGTTTCTTCTGTGAAATGAGACGATTTGCAGCGTGCACGGACAAGGCGAGTGGTTTTCCGCGCCGCCGGGATGGCGCGGCTTCGTGGGACGAACGTACCGACCTAGTACTTTCGGACTTCGCTCCGATGAAACAAAATCCGATTACGCCGGCCACAACAGGACGATTGGCTCGGGACGTGACTGCTGCTCGACTGCCCCATAGTGAGCGAGTATATGTTTAGCATCATACTTCTTCAAGACCCGATCATCCCTTCAAGATGAGATTTTCTCACCGACTGGTGAGGAGCGATGTCAACGGGGTTCAACCAAGAAGGACGGCATCGTGGTCTCTTGGGAATTGTTGACGCCATCAAAAGAGACGGACGTCGAATATGAGGTGTTCTTGCCGACAGGCCAAATGGTCGTTCGGAAGTTTACCGGCATGCAAATGTCAATATTTTTATCTGGTGTAGCACACATATCCGTGTTAAAGAGCCACGAAATTATTTTAAAACTTCTTCTTCCTTACCTGTAATCCTCAACTCAAAAGAGAACTGTGAAATCACGCAGTCGTGACATGCTAGGGCACCGGTGCGATGACCCCAAGCTTTCACCGTGCTTTTTAAGCACACCGTAGAACTTGGCATTCGCAAGTGATGATAAGTTTTGTCAGGACACTCATTGGCCAGGAAAGCGAATTCAAAAATCCATGGACCAATTGATTGCTGACGAGCGCATACATCCGAGCGACGCAGTTTTCGTGTCCAATGCGTGAGTTGGGGTCGGCTGACGTCATTTTGGCCTTTGTAGGCATTGTAAAGAGGATATTTGGAACCAAGCACACTGACATTGAGGACAACAAAACGGGCCCAGCTACCGAAAATAAATATTACACTCGTGAGAAATAAATACGTCTGTAACTTGTTAATTACAAAGACGAACACACTTCTGAGCATCATAGTTTGATAGTATGTGTTGATGCATTGTTATATAGCAGGTCATTTCATATACGTCACCTGAGCAAACGCCAGTTTTTCACTTGAAAAACAAACCAAAAAAACACTGCGATCAAATGCAAGGTATTGCGACAAAAGCAAGTTATACAAAAATCTTCAGAACTGTCAATTCGTAAAATTGGCGATTAGTAAAAAAGGTTAAAGGTCGGAGGAGCTTCCTCGCAAAAAAAAAATGCTGTGATTATTCGGTGACCCAGAGCTGAAACAATTTTCCCTATTCCCTACACGCGCCGTATACCTTTCGTTATGATTCTCAGGAATTCAGACTTTCACAGGAAGCTAGAAAAAATGCGAAAATTTTATCCTAAAAACTATGTGGAGCGTAAGTTCGTCTGCTTCTTTTTGCAGGGGTTGTGGTTACGTCAGAACGCCGAGATCTGAGTGGCTCCGATTGAAGGATAGTGGGTAGACCTAAAACCAAGCTGCCTTGAGGCCTACCCAGTATACTTTATTCAGAACCAATCAGAGCTCGGCGTTCTGACGTCACCACAACCCCTGCAAAAAGATGCAGACGAACTTGCGTTGCGAATATCGTAAAATCGTTGATTCGTATGCTTGGAAGTTGTGTGAATATTTATGCAGAGTGTAGTTGGTCAGCCATTTCAAAGTTGATACGAGTCACTCGCTGTGGATGAGCAATTTAGCCAAGGCAGTATAACCGCTAGCCTGGGGTCTATAGGTCTTTAACGTGCACCACGCAGTAGTGATACACAACCGCAGGCCGGAACAGTGCTCATCCAGATCGAAACGGGCCGGGGTGGGGATTGAATCCAGGTCCCCTGATTGACTAGTACAAAACGTAAAACATCGCAGGAGCTTCCTCTCTAAAAGTTTGTGATCATGCGGTTACTTGGGGCAAAAACAAATTCCCCAAGGCCCAACACGCGACGCATAGATTTCGCGTCGATTCTTAGACACTCCAACGTTCAAATAAAGCTAAGAGAATGCAAAAATTCCATGCAAAATGTCTTATCGATCCTCGAACACATCCAATAATACGAGCACCACTACGGCGATATGACTGATGCTGTTGCACAGGTGCTAATATCCAGACCGATCTTGCACAGAAAAGGTATAAAGTCAGATTCTTCCAGATCTTCACGTTATACCTGCGTCAGAGAGCACGAAGAAGTCCGAAATCGTCGGCAAGCAGCGGCACATTACGACTACCGCGCACCGAATAAACTCGTATCCACCAGCTCTGGGCGCTGCCATCTTACCGGTGACATCACGGCTTTTGCGAGGTCACGTGACAAGTAGTCACTCGGTTGCTAAGGAAACCGAGCCAGCTCAGCTCGTTGCTATGGTACCGCGTGTGACCAATCACGGTGAGAGGCGGCACAGGGAAAAGCGTGGCGCTACTCTGGCAGCTACGCTGCCATATCGAGTGGCTCTAGCCAGCAGCAGGTGACCTAGTATGTTTGAATTTAGCTATAGTAACTATATTCAAATGAATTTAGCATATTAGGTTTGAATCTAGCTATAGTGAATAGTAACACCAGTTGGGGTCAAAACATTGTTACATGCGACGGACACTACTACAAAACTTTTCGGAAGTGACACCAGCTGGATCAGCGTTGTCTCCCCCTCAGAGTCGTGCTCGATCTGTAATAACTCACTTTTTACTTACCATGAAAATACACCAGCGAAGTTGACTCCGTAATTTGACTTGTTCAAATAGTTAAATCATAAAACGTTGCTCGACATTTCGTATCTTCTGAAAAACCAGACATACACAAGACTGTCAGAATGCCAGTTAAAGCAAGTGAGAGTAGCTTAAACCGCAGTTGGCACTGGACATGCAAAGTAACCCTGCAGTCCAAGCATGGCTGCAGGAGGCTGCAAAAGATCAGCCAACTTGTGCCCTGAAAAACCTCTACAAAACAAGAATAAACCATGCAGTTCCTTTTTGATGTTAACTCATAATCTGCTAAAATATGCATTAGAAAAAGGTTTGATACATGTTCAAACTGGGGCTTTAGGGGCAACATGTTAGATGTGGCTGATATTGCTACAACAGTTGTCGAAAAAGGGACATCACCTATATCAGCGTTGCCTCCCCCTCAGGGACATGCTCATTCTGTAAGAACTCAGACTGGAGACTTTCCATAAAAAAAATACAAAAGCGAAGTTGACTCCGTAATTCAACTGGTTCCAATGGTTAAGTCGTCAAACATAGCTCGACGTCTTGAGGTGCACACTGTATTTTCTTAAAAACAAGACACAAGATTGTCAGACTGTCAATTTAATCAGGTTAGAGCAGCTTAAATAGCAGTTGGCACTGGACATGCTAAGTAATCATGCAGTGCAAGCATGGCTGCAGGTGGCTGGCAGACCGGCCGACTTGTGCTTTGAAAAACCTCTATAAAACAAAAAGAACCATGAGGCTTCACTTAGTTCAAAGCTTAAAAGTTACTATTTAAAGGGGGGTGCAACGATTTCCGGACTTCGGTCAAAAATTTGTGGAGGTTGCTCTCAGACACTTCTGGAGTAAAGAACAGGAAACCGATTTCGCCTGCGCGTCCTAGTTGTTGTGTTAAAAAAAAAGACAGCTATTGGCATTTCGGGCACCCCTCAACTCACTCCCAGTCTTCAGGTTCACACCTGGTCGCACTCCTAGTGACGTCATTCGGAGTGCCGTGTAGGTTCCCGTGTGCTATCTCGGAGGACGCTTCCTCTCCCTCTCTCTGCTGACATTAGCGGGCGTTATGCTGCAGCTTGGAGCCGAGCGAGGGCACGTAATCTTCTAGCCGTAGTTCCTTCGGCTGCCACTTGCGGCTGCAGGTGGGGGAAAAAGCTTGGCTTTTGTTTTGCGATTATGCAGCGGAATCGCAACATTCTTAATGAAGGAGATGTTTTCTGTATCCTCCGGGACGTGATAAACAACATAAAAATGACGAGATGCAAATTCTCTTAATCATAAAATCGTTGCACCCCCCCTCTAATAATAATACATTTAAATATCAAACGAATAATTATTTTGTGCGAGAGCAAGGGGCAAAAAAGTTGCAAGGAGATAATTTGTAAAGTGGCAGGATGCCGGTTGCTGTAATTAAACAGACGCAGACTCCTAATAACACGGGATATGAATACCATATCATGTCGCCCACATCTGCCTTGACACTGTAGCACTCGCACTGCGTGCATGCATCACCGGTTCACAGCAGCATACCGCAGCAAATCATGTATTGGCTCTGGGGGCTCAAACATTTTACAGATCAACCATCTGTGGTTACAATTACAGGATGCCTTCCCGTTTTAAATAATCGAGTTGAAATAAGTTTTATTTGCATACAGTTCCCAGACTTCTGTGTGGGCTTTTGTGAGTCGTTTCAGTTGCTTTTTTACGATGGTGTGTCCTGGAGCATTCTCAGATTGAAAATTCGTACAACTGCCGAACCGTCCTATCCGATAAAAGTATAAACAAAATATGACATCATTCGCTTCGATATTTGAAAGTTCTGAATACTCACAAAGCCCTTTGTTATGCTTCTCAAAAGATTGGCATCAGTCACATTAGAGTTGTCTTCCTCTTAGGTACATGCTAGATGTCTAGGAATTCAAATTTGCACTTACCATAAAAAACATACAGGTTCAAGGGATTTCTGTGGAGACTTCATTTGAAGCCCTTTAGCATCGCTAAAATCTTGAGCTGGGCCATCGTTCGCTTCACTGCTCCCATTTTCTTCAAGCCCTTCTCCAGGTTGATTTGGAAGATTGGTCTAGGAGGATATATTGCATCATCTAACATTAATGCCATGCCTGCTTCAAGCATACTCAGCCTGGTGAAGGTGAAGCCATTTATTTTCTACTATCAAGTCACACTATGGTAGTGTTGGAACATGTTAAACCTGAATGACTGCTGAACAAGCACACATTCTATAGACCGACACCCTGTTTATAAGCAAGCCCGCGTTGGCCAGACCAGGTGTGAGCACTGTGCGTGCGCAAAAACCAAATTCGCGTAAAGTGAAGCGTCTGCGCTGTGCCGCCGACAGCGCCACCGCAGCTGTGCGACGTCAGTGCAACGTGCTGGTCTATACAAGATAACCATGCTTCCCTGCCTTGAAAGTTACAGCCTAATGACAACCAGTGTTCCCACGTTATCAATTCATTATAAATATGCAGCAGCGTAATTCTTTATAAATTAGTACAGCTCAAATGTTTAGGCGAGTTGTGAAAAAGGGCACTACGGCACGATAATGATAGGGTAATCTAGATTATGTCATTCTATGACACATCCTGTGGACTTGACACATTTTAAGATTTTCTCACATTTGCATAAACTCGAGAGTGGCCAAGGCTTCCATTGAATAGGTAAATTCAACACGTAAAAAGCTCCAAACAAGACGCATACCGCCTTCAAGAATGGCATAGGCTCTTTAAACATTGGCCAATGCTCGGTGACAAGGAAGCAATTGTCGTTGAAGACGCCTCCTGAAAAAAATATGAGCTTGCATCTCAGACAATTTGAAACTGCAGGAACCGTGGCTATGTTCCTTACAAACAGTCTGACTGAGGAGCCAAGATTAATGCACACAATTTTGCAGTCCGTGGAACAGTGGTATTACGCGCCCTCCTGAGTGGCGCCGTGCAAGTATTGAGCGGAGGTATATTCCTTTAATATACACATAGAATATTATGAGCATAAAAATTAATATCAATACGATGATCTTAGACCATCTGGTTGGGGGGAATCAGCGTACAGTGACACAAGTGCATTCTGAGAAATGAGAAATTCATCGGCTGCATTATGACTGCTAACCAACCAGTGAACGTGAAGTACGCAGTGGTGATACACCAATGGGGAATCAGTTCATCGAACGACGTTTCCTGGACAGATCGTTTCATCGACAGCTCGAATTAACCTTCTTTTTTTCTTTCTTTTTCGGGGGGGGGGGGGGGGGGGGTAAGCTGCATGAGACTGTCGCCGCGAAGCGACCTGTACGGGTCGGTTAGGTGGGTTAACATTTTTGTAACGAGCAGCCGCAGACTGTCGCCGCGAAGTGGTGTGAACGCAGGCGGGGGTGTGGGTTTACGCGCCCTTCAGTGATACACGAGTGGCGAAACGTCACTGCAGCATGCAATTCGCGTAGCGAGTGTCGATGAAACGTTCGTGTCGACGAAACGTGTCCATAAAAAGTTGTCCACGAAACGTACTGCCGTGAAACGAATTTCGACGAAACGATATGGACCCTCGGCGAAATGAGAAGGCTACAGGAAGCGCGAACAACGATGCGAAACTCGTAAAGCGCACTCACGCACTCAAACGATGGGTTGTCACGTGCTTTACTGCAACTCTTGCGAGCCAGCACGCGCGAATAGCCTCCCAATCGCTACTAACGACGAACCGCGCGTCCCAGCGAGCTCACGACATGACACAAGGTTCAAACGAGCACCCGACTTGAGCTTTCAACTGAGAAGAACGTCAAACACGAACTGAGATAGCAGCGACAGTCATTGAACCCGAAAGTTTCAAGCGACGCAAATCCGTGGTTTCGTTTCTTTCGAGGAAAGAAGTGTCAAAAATACGAAAGTATATATGACAGTCCCCAATCAATGTTAATAAAAAGAGCAGAACAAACTCACCGTTTTGATAACAACAAGGAAAGCTCGCACAAAAACCACCAAGCACCTCTGTCCCTCGACAAAACAAGCGCGGCAGTAACGGCCGTAACGGTACGGTAACGGCAGCAAAACGACCGAGCGGAGATGGGTAGATGAAGAGATAGCGGCAGTGTGATTAAACTAGACAAAAATCTCACCTCGTGCTTTTCAATTGAGCGGTAACTAGCGCCACCTCGTTTCGGAACGTTTATCATTAGTTGATTGACAGTGCAATAAATGATTCTTTAAAATGTGAGAACCGTTGTCTATAAGCCTAAACCAAATAAAACAACTTCCAGCTTGTCGCAAACAATTTTAGTTGTTTAAAGAATCGTAACTTTAGATTTACGGACAAGTCAATCGTATTTCAGATTACGGATGCTTCTCCGTAGCTTTTAATGAGAAGCTCTACGTTTTTTTACCGAACGTTTTTACCGTGCACACCTGATAGAAAGATATAAACTTTCTTGCCTAAACCTCTCGGACCGAGTCAAGAGCATTTCAGTATTGCAGCGAGAGGTTCCGACAATGAGTGCATCGCTCTAAAAAGTGCTTCGGCTGCATATGCAGTTAAACCAAGCAATCGTACATCAATCGCCGTACTTCAGTTCTACTCACCTGCCATGCACAGTAGTTTCGCGCCGTAGACTCCTCCTTTCGTTGGAGCGTCTCCGGCCCAGTAGTACACCTTGTCGTCTTCAACTACACCTCTAAAGTGCCTTACATTGTCGGAACTCACAACAGGCTGGGTCTTGTCGAGTAGAAATTCTACTAAAACGTAAGACATTGTAGAGCCCGGGCAGGATCGACAGGTTGGAGAAAGCGGGCAAACAAAACGAGTCGAGAGCGATCGTTCATGGAAGCTCGGCGAAGCCCACATGGGCGAAGCGAAGTGCGAAGTGTCGTGGTGTCGTCGTGTCGTGTTCGACCAAGGACGTTTAAACAGACAGGACCCGGCATGACGTCAGCCTGAGTGAAGCCGGAAGAGGCGTTCAATCCCAGACTGCCTTGCGCACCCGTTCCGAGGCCGTGGGGTAGCGCACCGGCGGTTCGTCTGCTTCCTAAAGGGTTATTCACACGAGGGAGAAATCCCGGGGATTTCTCCCCGGCACGCGCATCCCACGACGAAAACGTCAGGCTTTGCGAGTGCAAAAGCCTCGCGTTTTCATCTCGTGATGCGCGCGTGTCGGGGAGAAATCCCCGGGATTTCTCCCTCGTGTGAATACCCCTTAATCTGCTCCGGCGTGTGCTTCACGAGGCTAGCTTTCGATGCGGTCGGCGTCCGCCGTGGGCGTCCACGATGCAAATGCTTTGCTGCGTGAGTGTTTGTACTTAGTTCCACATTATGTGCGAGCGAAGTCAGAACTGGAAGCGCGAGCCGGTTGTTCTATGCGCTCCTGGCTTCCATGCGCGCTCGTGCGATCTGCTGCTGCTGTTTATTAAAAAAATGCGTTGCGCACCGCCAAGTCCTTCACGGTGCGTCGTCTAGAGCGTCTCAATTCTAGTCACTTTCTGCTGGGCAACCAGGCGTTCGTTTATAATAATCTCATCCAATTCCGGCCATACCGGTCTAAAAGTCTGCCGTTTAGATAACAGTGGGTCCCGCCATTACTTTCGGTGCACACAGTCGCGTTGCCACGGAAATGTCATGGCAACGCGGTTGTTTGCACCGAAATTAATGGCGGCGCCCACTCACTAGGCTTCCCATTGGTCAAGAAATGTTCGTTGCGGCTCGTGGCCACGCCTACTTCCGTTACACTTCGCTCCATGCATTGCGGATAGGGACGCCACCTCCTGCCCATTATAACCTCCTTGTGTTCGACGCTTCGGCGGCTTCGGCGGGCTTCTGATCAAGGTTGTCGGTCGGTTGCGTGTCACATCTCTAACGTGAGCGGTTTTATGGGCTCACGTCCCGAAATCGTTTTCTCGTGCATACATTACTTTGCGTATTCATAGATTTGACGAAATAGTGGTATCCGAACGAACTTTACGTCCTTTGACCGTACTTCTGTCTGCACGTCAAAGCTTTCTGACGTACAGTCAGAAACAATCGATGTACAGTCAGAATCACCACCAGGACATCCTGATGGCATTTCGCGGCGGCCGACTGCCACCAGGAAACCATCAGAAAGCCGACAAGCGGGGTCTGACTGGAGTTTGACTGTCGGTCAGAGTAACTTGTTGTCCAATCAGACATGCTTGACGTACAGTCAGCCACAGTCAGCGGTCCACTAGAAAACATTGACTGCCAAACAGCGTTACATTGATGGATTTTTCCTTCGGGAAATATAAAGTATCACGGAAAAAAAAAAAAGAAGCAAACTCTGTGCTGAATGTCGTGCGTTTATTCTGAATTCAAGGAATCTTTTTTTTTTTTCCCATCTGAAAAAAAAAAGTTGTAGAAACAATAGGCGGCGCTGACACCGCTTGTTCCTTTCGTCGAACAGATTGGCCACAAGCTACCCAGGCAACAAATGTTAAGAATGCATTGTAGCACTCCTGTTAGGTGCCAGAACTCCGAAATCTATTGTGTACACGTGCCTAGGCCGAGTAAGCGCGTCTCGTTATCTCTTTTGCTAAGCGTTTTCGCAGTTCTTTGTCAAGTAAGGTCTCAGAAATGTTGAAATGAGAAAATGAAAAAGAAAAAAAACAACCGCATCTCCACGTGGTGAATGGCGTTGATTGGGGCGAGGCTCTGGTGGTGCTTCTCTGCGTAGACGCTGAGCCGCAATATGCCGAGCCTTTCGTTCGTTTTCGTCCATGTCACGCTGCGTTCAAATGCTCAAATCCGTAGATAACCACGTTCCCTACCACACGTTCTCTTTCTGACATGGATGAAAACGAACGAAAGGCTCGACATATTGCGGCTCACTGTCTACGCAAACAAGCACCACCAGAGCCTCGCCCAAATCAACATCATTCGCCACGTGGAGATGCGGTTGTCTTTTTTTGCCCTATACGAGCCCAGGAGCGCGTGCTCACGTGCTCGAGAGCACGAGCACCCGACGCCGGACATCGGACGGACATACGGACATGGTTTTCCCCTAAGGAGCTTCGCCCCTAAAAACAAAAACAAAAAAATCAATTCGCGCTGGCCGGTTGAAAATGTTTGCCGCCAGCGAGAACAAACGTACCTGCCGAAGATAGGCAGATTACAATTATTCAGGGTTGTAGCTCTGAAATGACTAATTGACACTAACTAAGTTACCACGATAGTTTAGATTTTCTCTACCTAAATTCTTTATAAGTTGCAATACAAGGTAGGTAACTATATCCGCAACTAATTTTAATTTTTGTAACTTGTATACTTCTGTGAGACGGTTACCTAGAACGCCGTTTATGCAAAGTGACATTCAGTGCAAATGTAATTTAATAGCTGCACACAGCAACTCAAATGACATTGTGCAGAAACGTAATTTCAGCTTAATTGTTTTGGTGGCTATACAGTTTGCAAAAAAGGCTCCTGTACGCTGCCATTTTGAGCAATGTTGGCGTCGCGTACCGTTTCTGCCATGCTGGGGTGCGCCAGGGGCACATCAGGGGGGGCGCGATAACAAGATGGCGGCGTCTGCTGTATCGCCGACGGCCAGTTATAGCGACTCATTTACTGTTTCGGAAAGCAGGAGGAGATATTCACACAGAATTGTAGCATCAAATATTGTAGGACGGGGAATGTTGAAGGGTTGCAGCTGACTTTATAAAGATCTCAGCGTCTGTTCCCGCATATCGTGGAGGCCATAGCTGCGGTGAGAGTAGCCATCGTTGATGCAATGGCCATCGGCTTCTGGGGCATTCTGATAAGCGCTTTGAGAGTTTCAATGATTAAAAAAAAAAGGTTTTGTTACGTGTTTGAGTATATTATTTAATTTTTTGTGGTCCTTTGCAGCCGAAGAACACATCTGTAAGTTTTGTAAATAATTAAAATTTATAAATAATTAGAAAAAGGAACCTGGACGACGCATCCCTGTCCACTCTGACGACTCATTTCTACGGTGCGTGGGAGTCGGGCAAGATCCTGGCCGACTGCAAGCACGCGGAGATAGCGCTGATCCCCAACGCCCGCAAGGCCCCAAGCCTGGAGAACCTCCAACCCATATCCCTGACGTCGGGTCTGGGCAAGCTCCTTGAGCACAGGGTTATCAACCGGCTTCAGCACTTTATGTAAGACAAGGGCGTTTTTTCCCTTGTGGAAAAATCGCCCTTGTCTTACATACTGGAACGCGCAAACCTAAATGGGAATTTAGATTTGCGCATTCGCGCAAATCTAAATTCCCATTTCAAACCTTAAAAAAAATAACGACCTGGAGAATTAATATTATAATAACCAGACACAGGGAAGAATTTTATGGCGAAAGATAGGTCCCCAAAGACACCTTCCATAATGCATGTCAGCATGTCAAAGAAGTGCAATTTTTGACCCCTGAAATCTGTGAGAAAGTTTACCTTCAAATCAAGAGACTGAATGTCCGGAGTGCGTATTCTGTCTCATGAAATATTTGCAGCGCTGTGGAGGGCTTTGAGACAGAAATCCCTGCTTAGGAAAAACATTTTCGTTTCTTTTTTTGCGAACTGTCGTTAGAAGGAACTTAATACGTGAAGAAATCAACAATAAATACAAATTCCGGAATGCTTTCTGGGAATAAGCTGAAGATATTAGATTTAGAACAACTGCACATATCTTTAGTTTTGTAAAGTGTTCACTTTTTCTTTTAGAGGCTTGACGTCTGCGTTCGTTTTAGGTGTGGTCTGTGGGATCTTGATTAGTATTCCAGGAAGTAAATATATTGGTGCGATTACATTGAAGTTCTGTAAAACGTCAGTAATATTTCCAGCTTCCGACGTCCAAGCGAGCTATTAAAAGCGCCGTTTTGTTATAAAAAAAAATGTTTTTGCCTATTGAGTTAAATGGTCGGTGCAACAATATTTAATGGGAATGTTTTCCAACTTTCACGAGCTTACTCGCATATTTCTTGGACTTAAGGATGCTCTCACGAAACGCCACTGGCCAAGAAACTTCTTTCTTGCGGTGTAATTTCAAGGAAAAAAGCAAGCATTTTCATTCAAACTCTCCTTTGCGAAACTTGACGACGTAACTGGGGGATCGCACCGTCCTCCAGTGACGATATTTTAATGCACCTCATAGATTGAACCCGTGCACTGCGTGAACGATCGATATGGTCTCGTGAAATCGATAGCTCGAGAAGCCTTCGAGTAGTGGCCCGTGTCCAATCGCTGCAATGGCGACAATAGCAGAACCACTACAATGTCTGAAACTCAGCGCCTGTCGTGCGCCTTGCCAACCCCGCGCGTGGCTATGATCAACGTTGGCGGCATATAATCGGCTCCAGATCACGTGGCCGCTTGTTCTGGCTCCGGGCTGAGAGGATGAACGCTGCTCGTGTTCATTTTTTTTGCGACTTCAATTGCGTGTGCTAAAAAATGAACGGGTGTTTCACAGGTCGTTAACGTCAGGGATCCGTTCTTAGCGCTATTTCCCAAAGTACGAAAATCGTTGCATCGCCAATTTTAAACTCTGGCTCTCATGCAACGGGCGATGGGTGGCGCAAGTTGCCGCTGTCGCGTGTCTCAGTATTCTGGGGTTGTGCAGGTGGCAAACAATTCCTACGGTCACTTAAAAACAAATATCTCTTCTTTTCACATTATCAATATTTTTGCAACAGGTTTTGTACTGATACAATGAATAAGTTTAACAATGCAGAAACCAAGAACGGGGTTGGCAGTCCATGCACCCGCGCACAATCGATGGAAGGGTTGTCTCACCGAGTAGGAAGGCTACAATTCCTTTGCAAAATAATTTGCCTCAAATCTGTCCTTAAAAAACACATTGCGAAATGCAAGGACCGCTAGAACTCCATCAATTATTTCTTCTCAGCATTCGTTTCTTTTTTTTTTTTATGTGGAAGACAACGTTGCTGAAATTCTGCATCAGTGCCAGACACACGTAGATGCCAAAGTTTTCCACTTCGTTTCCTTTGTTTCTTTATGTTTCCTTTGTTCTGAAACATTTTATTCAAACTATTTTGTTTTCGTGACTGGTGACGTAAGTGAGAGAGAGAGAGAGGGACGAGACATGCGAAAGAGGAAATTCTAACGTGTATGTCGTATCGAAGGCCAGGCACTGGTGACGTGAAAGCAACACAATATATATAAGGAAACCAAATTCTAGCATTCATCGTATCCAAAATTGTATACGACCCTACCAAGTTCCTTGAAGCAAGAAATTTTGAGGTAAGTTGTATACAAAATTTTAACCTTTGGCTTTAGGGTTGAATGATTCCACTTTTATACCGGTTTGGGTTCAGTGGCTCATATTTTTACGGTTTGGTTATGATTTAGCCAAGTCTCGGTTCAAAAAGAATTTATCAAGCGGGAACCGATTACAATTGGTTTGTAATTTCGCCCTTCATCACAGTTGCTCATGCGCTCTCTGAAGTTTTGATTCAGCATCTGATAATTGCAGTAGCTGGAGACAAATCTTAGGTCTAATTTTCCAATCCCATCAAATTAGCCTAACCAAATATTAAGGACGCGCAGAACGCTTCGCATGTTAAATCACAACTGCGCTTGGCCAGCGCATTATCCGGTGTAGCTGTGACGGGGTATGGCATTTTAAATTCAGCATAATATAAAATGCAGCTTACAATTACAGTGTTTGGCTGAATTCCATATAATTTCATTTATAAAATATAAAAGGGTCGTAAAAATAAACACAGTTTTTTTCACAAAACTAAAAAAATTTAATAATGCTTAATCATATTATTTTGCCAAGTAGATCACTATTTTTAATCTATAACAACCCACCGTATATAGGAATCTTGTTTTCGTAAACAATGTTTCGCACAAGCTCGCCTACTAGTTTTCTGTTGTCTCTAGATAAGTAAATAATATTTTCACACCTACACAAATAAACGTCGGTAGAATCACGAGGTTTGGTATGGTGCATACGTAAAACAAGTCTGTCTTGAATTTTTCATAAAGTTTATACTTAGAGCAAGGTACCTTATAGCTGAGGTCTAGAAGTCGCACAAAAACGTTTGTTTCGGACGAAATTTACATTCCGGAGGAGGCCTGCTGGAGCACCACCTAAACAAATCAAATCGTGTTCATTCGCTTAGAACTTCCTTTGCGCGTAACTGTCTCAAACAGCAGCAGCATTGACATCCATATAGGGAGTAAAGTGTCTGTTAGAGCGTTGATTATGAATTGGTCCAAGCCGACCCTTAAAAGCAGAGCTCGAGATCACTATGTAGCCCAAGCTCGGTCGTTCTGTTATGTATAAAACATCAAGTGAGGGCCAAATACTTTTGGCCTTAGGCGATGTTAACTACATCTGATAAGATTTTGCCTATACTAATAAATAGTTCAGTTTTCAGAATCAATCATCCGTTTTTAAGTTTTTCCAGTGTGCTATGTTTTTCGCTTTGCACTTTGGTGGAACGTGAGTCATCAGAAAACGGTTTTACATATTTACTAAAGAGTACGAGCCTCGACTGCCAATAGTAACTTTATGTTGCTTAGTACCTAGAGGCAAAGAGCCCCCACATGACAGGGAAAAGCCAAGGGCGTCAGTCTGTGGACAAAACATTGGAAAGAGAAGCGGGCCGCGTAAAGAGGAGGAGAGTAGTGAACGATAAAAGCGAGTGGGAGGCGACGTCACGGGGTTGAAGTCAATGCGCGCGGCGCGGCAACGCGGATGCTGGGGTGAATCTGAACTTGCAGGTGTGCGGTGCGGAGCGCGTATGCCTTGGTTGGTGCAACAAAATGTAGAGTTAACCAAGTACTATAGTCGGTTACAAGTCAAGAAGGTAGGAGAAGCTCCTCCCACAAGTGTGATGCGCCCGTTTCAAATCTCTCCGCAGTCGAAAGAAGAGTTCCCTGGAAACGCTCCTTGTTCCGCTTCAATGAATTCCAACTTGCCTCCGATCCCAATTTTTAAGAAAGCGACCTTTGTATTCATCGGAGAGGGAACCGAGCCCCTGAAAGCAGCCTTTGTATCCATCGGGGGGGAAGCTAATCCCCGAAAGTCGTATTTGTTTCCGTCGGTGGGGGAGAACTCAAATCCCCCTCTCGTGGCTTCCACAATGCTAAGTCAAAGTAGAAAAATAAAGCAAATATGTACAGAAAGGCAAGAGCCTCCTCGCGCGTTGGCCGCGACGTCAAGGAAACGGTGGGACGCTATTGGATGCGGAGGTGGCGGAGGGATATATGGTTCCCTTTGAGGGGCATTTGCCGCTACCTTCTTAACCTGTAACTGACTATAGCGCTGGTCGAAATGGGCGGCAAAACAATTTCGAGGGCTCCTAAGCGCTTCTTACGAATTCTGAATGCGAAGGCATGAATGTCGTTCTTCCGCTTTCTTGGTTCGTCTGCTTAGTGCTGGCGTTGACGGCCACGTTTCGCTACTGCCGAGGTAGCAGCCGGCCGCAGAGCGCTCGCTCTCGTGAAGTGTTCGCGTCGCGCTGAGCTTGGCCGTCCAGCCTCTCTGGAATTAGCCCGTGTGGGCTCTGCGGCCAGCTGCTGTATCTCACCGGCGGCCGGGTCGCTGTGTGCGCTGCGCCTCAGTGGAGAGGGCTTCCCCGGTGGCAGTTTTTGGAGCTACGTCACGCGAGAGCCAATTGGAGCTCGTTCCTTAAGGTGCAACCCCACCCTTGGTTAGTGTGATTCTGAACCAATAGATGGCGGTGGGACCGCCTTCCAGGCCTGTACATCAATGCGAGAAATCGTACGTGGTGGCGCTTCGATACAGGGGGGTATATTTCTATGTCCTGAATTTGACATCCCTGGTCCCTGGCTTGTTCTTCTCAGCACGAGCTTTCTTTGGAACGCGCACGGCTGCGCCAGTTCTCGTGTAAGGGGGCCAATTAAGGCCTGTTCACACATGCAGCGGAGCGCTACAAGCATAGCGCTAACCTCGCGCTAAGCGCGTGCTGACGGGAGCGTTCACCAGCTTTGTATCGCACCGTCAAAACTGTTGCTCATGGCAGACGATAAGTAGCTGACGGCACGTGAGGAGCGCTACATCAGCGCTTCGCTGCATGTGAGAACCGGCCTTTACCTACGCTCCGAGCTCACGTCTCCAGCAAATGTGGGCAGAACAAAACGCGACAATCGTCCTTAGCCAAATGGCGAGACACATGCATAACAAAACCACCGACGCGTTGAAAAATATAAAATTGCCCGTGCGCCGCTATTGGTTCAGAATGAAATATGTGTAATTGGCAGAGGCCAATTACACGTATTTCAATGGGATCAGATTTATATTGTCACGAATGAAGGTGACAAGACGACGAACAGTGAACTGAAAAATAAAGGTTTTATCGGTGAACTTGTGCCCCGAAAAATAGTAAAGAAAGAGCGTCGAGTCCGGCAGCAGAAACCAGGCGGCGATTCGGCAGCGTAACAGAGAGCGAGAGCGAAACTGACTCGACAATGTCGCGGGCAGCTGCTCATCTACAGTGCGTCACTATCTCGAAAGTTCGACAAAGAAAGTTTGAGCGTCACGTGCTCGGGGCGAGGATGAACTGGCACTTTCGAGAGCAAGAGATCAGGGCGAAAGTTAAGTCTGGTGCAAGAATGAACGCGAATCTTCTAGAAGTCCGTGACCGAGCGTTGCGTTCTCGGCTCTGCGGGCGGCAACAAGACGGGCCGGCCCTTTTGTCGTCCATGTATTTAGCTCTTCGTGGATTTCCAGGAAAACGTGATGACGTGATAGACATGGGTTTCCAAAATTTTAGCTTGAGAAATTAACTACCTAAAATATCAAAACAAATTAACTATTTTGTTGGGCGGTCAGGTGTCTCATTTAGGTAACTGGGTGTTTAGTTTGACCAAAACCACGAGGCTGGAAAACACAAAAAATGACACTCAGGTTTAGATGTTGAGTTTGGTAAACCCAAAGCAGGACTGGTGCGGGAGTCATAATAAAAAAAAATGCCGACGTTAATAATTCACTCACACCAATAAATTATAATAATTAATATTAATACGAATCCAGTGATAAATGCATGACTGACCAGTCAAAGATTCTGGGTCTGTGGATAGCTTTTGCACATAGTTTAAGCAATGTACTGGCTGTCACAAAAAAAAAAATTACAGGATTTTTTTTTTACCGCAAGCACTCGGAACTAACTCATGCACGACGTCCGTTTGTAAGCCTTTTCACCCATACCCTTGGCGGTTGCATACCCTGTGTCAGCGGGTAATCCAAAAATGCACCAGGTCGAGGGTACGTCAGTTACTGGCTGGTTTGAGGTTATGCGAAAAAGGTCTATACTGCTCAGGCAGTAATGTTTGAATGTTCATAGTACTTTATTACCCTAAGATTTGCTGTAAGTTGTCTCCTGTTTGCTTACAACAGAAAGAAGGAAACATTCTAACTCTGTGTTGATAGAAAACCTCCACCCGCTGACAGCTACTATAGTCGGTTACAAGTCAAGAAGGTAGGAGAAGCTCCTCCCACAAGTGTGATGCGCCCGTTTCAAATCTCTCCGCAGTCGAAAGAAGAGTTCACTGGAAACGCTCCTTGTTCCGCTTCAATGGATTCCCTCTGGTCTCCGATCCCACTTTTTAAGCAAGCGACCTTTGTATTCATCGGAGAGGGAACCGAGCCCCTGAAAGCAGCCTTTGTATCCATCGGGGGGGAAGCTAATCCCCGAAAGTCGTATTTGTTTCCGTCGGTGGGGGAGAACTCTAATCTCCCTCTCGTGGCTTCCACAATGCTAAGTCAAAGTCGAAAGATAAAGCAAATATGTACAGAAAGGCAAAACCATCCTCGTGCGTTGTCCGCGACGTCACGGAAACGGTGGGACGCTATTGGATGCAAAGGTGGCGGAGAGATATCTGATTCCCTTTGAGGGGCATTTGCCGCTACCTTCTTGACTTGTAACCGACTATAATCATCTCGGCGCCGATTATGAGTATTCACTGCATGCTAACGGTCGTGTGCTTAGAACGAGTTTTTTCCACGTGATTTTACACAATCGCAATTGTTTTTGACAAACAACGTTTACTCAGGCAGCGGTCACATGTGAAGCTTATAAAATATTTTGTATTGATTGTGGCACCCGTGTCAAGTTTTTTTTTTTACAATCCGCTAAATAGAATGCTCCTGGATTACCTTGGTATCTAATGCATGTATCACACAAAAAGCACGAAATGAATCGCAGTGGGAAACGAAAACAATAATGATAAACAAGCGCCCGTGTAATCACGCGAAAACTGAGGGCCTTGTACATATGCAGAAGGTAGCTTTGTTTCACTAAATACATTACCAGCAGAGTATTTTATTTTATTGTGTGAGCGAAGCGCAGCATAAAAGTGTGAGCATACTGCCCTGAACTACACTTCCAGTGAACAAGCGCACCATCCAATGCATCGAGCTTGTTTTATAGCCTTTTTGGTGCGCTGAAACTTTTGAAAACACAATTATAATCACTTTTATTATTTGAATTATTTTTATTAAGTGCGCCTATGTGTATGTTTTTGTTGTTGTCGTTGTTATTTTTTTTTGTCTCTTGCGTTCACGTGCCATTTTATTAGTTATATACTATTTTCCAGTAGTCCGACAATTATAGTCTGTTTTATAAGTAAGAACTGCATAATCAAAGATGTAGAAAAAATGCCCCGTTACATTGCACATTAAAGCGCAATGTAACGGGGCATTCAGAATTAGTCGTTAGTTTTTTAGAAAGCAGGAGTTTCGTAGGGCGACATTGTTACCCGTTGAAGATTATAAAAAGTGCTGTACAACTGTTAACTCGGTGTCTTTAACGTGCATCCCTATTGGAAAATCTCGATGATGGAAAGATGACGGAAAAGGCTCATACAAGCCTAACCGTAATATGGGACATCCTATACAAGCGAAAAAGGCGGCTCCAGTATAGTGGAATAAGGCGGAACGATACAGGTGGGCGGAACCATACAAGCGTGTCGTATTATGGGACATCCTATACCAGCATAGTGGATATAGGCGGAACCATGTAGGCGGACGGAACCATGCATGCATAACGTAATATGGGACATCCTATACCAGCAAAAAGGCGATACCAGCATGGTGGAGCCATATGGCTCCAGCGTGTTGGTTTCGCCTTTTCACTGTTGTACAGGGCGATTTAGTTTTAAGCTTTACATATATGTTTAGAAAGGTCGTGAAAGCTATATTAATGCGGTTTGTGCAGGCGAGTTATACGGCCAGGCGTACGTAGTATAGGGACCTAGTCGTAACGATCAGTCAGATAATTAAATACAATTTGTTAATCAACTTTTTAATTAGTGAAAATGAAAATATGATTTCAATTAGAAACTTGCTGAGTCATTGAAAACCACAAAATCAAGTTTTTTTTAGAAGGATATAATTCAGGGGTAGCGTTTTATGCATTCTGTAAAAAGCTTTATTTGGACGAGTTTCTAGGTTTCAGTTTCTTATCAGAGCTCATCTCTGCGCCCACGGTCCTGTTCCCCAGGGGCATAGACACGCAACACACATGCGCCTTGATTCCCTTCATCCTACGAGGGAGGCGAGGGGGCGGCTTCGCACTGCGGTCACTGGGCAGCTGGACCGCAGGTGCAAAGATGCGCTCTGGTAAGAAACCGAAGTCTGGAAATGCGTCCAAATTGACCATTTTTTATAACGCCATAAAATGCTACTCGTCTTATATCTTTACAAAGAAAATTGATTTAGTGTGTTTTGATGATGCTTAGCAGGTTTCTAATTGGAACCATGGGTCTATTTTCACTGATTAAAAATTTGACGAACATACTATACTTAGAGAGAGGCTGAAGCAGTTTTGTATTTGAGAAAACACTTTTAAATCTTCTTCATTCGACCTCCAGAATCTCAAATATCAAAATTATTTGCTAATTTAATTAATCAAGGCTGCATAGTCATTTTTAAAGCGCTGTGAAAGCACCTCCCTAGAGAGCGACGTCACAACAGCAGCTTTCAAAATCTTTGTTCACGCATCTTCAGCGCCTATCAAAGCTATGCACGCACATGCTATTTTTTAAAAGGGCAGAAAAATGTGTCACGACTGGTGCCAGTGCCGGAGAATATACCTAGAAAACTTGCGATTGGACACGCGGCCCTTAAGCGACACACGCTTGGCGGCCGAAAGGTCTTCTTACGATGTCACTGTTGGTGGGATGTTTTTTGTGTTTTCTCACGTTTAGTTATATCTTTGAGGAAAACGAACGGGATATTCAGATTCGCGGGATAAAACTACGCTAAAATGAACCTCCATCTAGTTTTCTGAAAGAAGTCTGGCACATCTCTGTAATAAGCCGACGGATCATTACAAATTAGCCTTTTATACTATGCCGCCCTGGCCATATAACTCACGTGCACAGACCGCGTAAATGTAGCTTTTACGGCTTTTTAAAAAAAAATCTGTAAAACATAGAAAAAAAAACTCTGTAGAATGTCCCCCAATACGATACGATTGTATGGTTCCTTCCCCGCTTGCATTGTTCAAGAAAGACTTGTGGACATCCAGCGTTTCATTGGAATGCTGGATGTCAGCGAGTCTCTACATCAGTGAGTGGTTTCAAACAAGCATGGTGTTTGCACACCAGTAAGCTCTTATCCGAGGCTCACCAGGACCACTAAGAGCAGAGGCGAAATGTCGTGACCTGGTAAATTTGGTTGCAGGTATTTATTTTTACAAGAACTGCATGCAGCAAAGCTTAACTTTGCTTAAAAGAAGATTATTAAAAATTCAATACTGAACAATGGTGTCCCTTGAGCTGTCAGACCAAACTCCCACTCTTGCCACTCAGGAGTTCCTAACTTGTGCGTAGAGGATCAGCACAACCCAGATTTGTGCTGCGAGCGCACCTGCAATATAAAAGTTGAATAAACATGAGATGAAATATGAGACGTTTACAATTCTCTGTAACGTGAAATTAGAGCACAGATCTTGAAGAGGAGGATGGGAAGGTATGCCCCTCCTCCCCCTCCCCTCCTCTGCTCCCTCCCATTTAGCAGGAAACTTCCCTGAATTTAGCGGGAAAATTTCCCCACTAAATTTAGCTGGTTAAGTTTCCCACTAAATTTAGCGCAGAAATTGATGTCACATGACCTCAACACAAATGCAGTTTTTCCGCTAAAAGTAGCAGGGAAAATGACGTCGCATGACCGTGTCACGTCAGCCATAAAAAAATTCAGTTTCTCAGCTAGACTTAGCGGAAATATTAACGTCACATGACCACAACATTAATTCAATTTCCTGCCAAGTTTAGTTGGGTGGTTACGCCGACAGCGACGCCGCGAAACGCAGAAACGGGTGCTAAGAGCTGCGCTAAAAACTAAATGCATCAGGTGAAATAAAGTGAACATTAGAGATACTGTAAGAAAAAGAAGAGAATCTAAGATACCTTTCTCAGATCCTTCCTTTTGTCCGTTCTCAAATGTTTTGATTTCAAGAAATGTTTATCTCTTTATTCATACCCAGAGAACCCCTCCCAGTTTCAGCATGAATGCAATAAATCAATGCAGACTAGACCTTGTAAACTATAATCCACATGAAAATTAATGTTTGCCACATAGTCATGTATGAGTCAGTGGCTCAGATCTCTAAATACATTTGTATTGAGGAACATTCTTGAATAAAACTTCTGGGCTTCGAATTCAACAGTTTGTACTTCCATAAGGAACACTGTATGGCACTGATTTTTTTTTTTTTGTGACACATCAGAAACAGCACAGCACTGTCATCCTCGCATACCTAACAAGAATTTGTATTTTTTTTTTAGCATGACATGTGCTATTCTAATGCCCATACAGCATCCTTTAACAAAATTTCCTTTGTAGAGCTTTTTATTGGTTCTTATTTAGCTCGCACGACAGATTCGGTACCTTGAATTCTCACTCGGCATCAACAGTTTTATATATTAATGTAATAGCGAAAGACAAGATGTATGGACTTGAGTACGGCTCAGCAAGCACAGATGTTGAGAAAAGTACTGAAGAAAACTCAAATGTCAAAATAAAAATAAGCTGGAATGTGGAATTATGGACATGGACATGAATACAGTTAGCAGATTCAATATGAAGAATATGTGTTAGACGCACGCTCAAAGAAACCTGTTGCATCTATATTCATTCAAATTACTTTGCAGAACCCAGCGCTGCAGTCTCAGGTGGGAGTTCGCTGAATGAGTCTACTGAAAATGAGTGTAGACGGAAAAAGCAGTTTGATCTGCGATAATGAGCATTACATAAGTGACATGTCATTATTACTGTTACAGTGCCGAATGTTCCAAACTGTCAGTCGCATCATTCTGTGAGTTCCCTCCGTACATTACAGGGTTTGGCTCTCTCGAATGCTTTGCGAGAAAAATGATGAACTGGAAATATCTAGAGTAGTTCTAGAAAAACTATTTCCAGAATCTTATCTCAGCATCGCAAAGAATATAAAAAGTTTCTAAAGACAAGGTTAGTGCAGGAGTTGAATAAACTAAATACTTTGTTTTTCGAAACCATCTTGCCATAGTAAACGTATGAAGTTCCCCTAGGTAGAGCTAGTCATTACGGATGATTGTGCCCATTGCGTACCATAAAAATTTAATTTGCGACCTAAAAAAAATTTACAAACTCAATTAATTCTGAATAAGTGGACCACTTGGCATTAAAGATTGGCCTCACCATGACTGGCTGCCAACATCTACATAATAATTTCCATGAACCTATGTATTTCAAGAAAATATTTGGTGTGAGCTGCTTAAAACACAATAGCACTTTTTAGCAAGTGCTGATTGTTGGGCAAGTTGGTACGGTACGTTAGAAAACATGATTGTGCTTTGAAGACGGGGACATAGGAAGGACAGACACCACAGAGTGCTAACTTTCAACTGATTTAATTCAAGAACCTCGGCGTAGAAACACACTGCGTCACCGCACCACATCTCAACCAATCCGTGGCCCTGCCACGGACCGCAAGTACGCCAACTCCTTATCCGCCAAGTCAATTGACGCCACACTGACACAACACGTGCCGGAACTATTTATAGCATCAGCCTCCATAATCTCTCTAACAGTCATATCTTTGTGCCTAGCAAGAACAGTAGACTGAGCAAATAATGGTTTGCACTCGCAGTCATGATCTGTCGTGTCACTGTCATGACTGCGGGTGCAAACCATTATTTGTTTCGTCTATTGTTCTTGAGAGGCACAAAGATAGGACTGTTAGCGAGATTATGGAGGCTGACACTATAAACAGTTCCGGCACAAGTTGTGTCAGTGTGGCGTCAATTGACTTGGCGGATAAGGATTTTGGCGTACTTGCGGTCCGTGGCAGGGCCACGGATTGGTTGAGATGTGGTGCGGTGACACAGTCCGTTTCTACGCTGAGGTTCTTGAATTAAATCAGTTGAAAGTTAGCGCTCTGTTGTGTCTGTCCTTCCTATGTCCCCGTCTTCCAAGCGCAATCATATTTTCTACCGCACTTTTTAACACTAATAGAAAGCCTGTAGTGGGCCACAACTTAAGCAGTTTTCACTTCATTATAAAGAGCAATTACACATATGTGAACCATGAATATAGGCCTGCACTGAATTTTTTTCTTAAGCTGAACGTGCTATGCTCTGTTTACTATATAAATCTTTGCAGAGCTGACAATGTGCAAGTTCCTGTTTTTTTATATTTCACATGTCCCGACTGGTGAGTGTGGTAGGGACATAAGATTGATGACACCAACGAAACACAATGATTATTTTAAGAATTTGTTTGGGTATAGCACGAGCAAGGAGATCTGCGGGAAGTTATTTCTGTGACACCGTCGAACCTACATCCGCGGGCTTTAAGTTCACATGTTAATCATGTCTGCAGACTCCTTTTTGTAATTGGAATTTCATCCAACCCAAGATTTGAATATGTTTTTTTTTCATTTTAGGCTTAGTAGTGCTTTTGCTGTTCTATTAATAGGTAAGAAAAATGCTTATTTCAAGTGGCATACCTAACACCTGGTGGCACGAGGACTCCCCTGTCGTGACGCAGACCGAAAGTCACAGCCAGGGAGATACTGCGATGCTCTTGTTGCTGGGATTACCTCCCCCATGGTCCTGCCCAGACCACAGAAAAAGATTGAGTCCAAGCTTGTGGCCACTAGGATCTCCAGATCTTGAGGCACCCAAGTAGCTGAAAATAAAAACAAATCACAATCAAGTACTTGGCAGAGCTACATTAGAATGGCTAGCATATTCTTTCGTGATTAGCACATAGATCCTCTTATTTTAGTCATAGTCACCCCCCAGGACAAAGCTACGTAGGCGCTAAAATGATGGGTACCGAATTTAGGTGAATGATCAAATGCATTCATTTAACCCCCTTTCGCCCCAACCTGAGACTTCTGTCAAATATTCACATTCAACTGTAAAGACTACAAATAAAACTACTACTGCAATGCAAAGCCGTATAGTGGGAGAGTTTAGCCAGCGGGTGTGGCAACGAAGGCGCCGGAGAGGAGGAAAGGGAGGAGAACGCCGAAGGAGGGAGAGAGAAGGCAGCAGAGAAACAAAGAGGAGACGACCACCATTTTGACGCAAAGCTGTCTGCACGGAGCACTGTTGAGGCTACGTGTCGTCTGCTACGGGCTTATTTATTTTTTTTGCCTAAATAAAAGTGCGTTCAAACATGGAGGAACTTCTTCCTTTAGGTTTTTAAGCCACCGAGGAATAACACTATATCATTTTATTGCCAGAGCCTGCCAAATAAAAGGAAAGAACCGAAATTTGAATATCGATCCCATGCCGGGCGAATGAATGAAAATGGCGGCCCTCCCCGCTCAGCTGGGAGCAGCCTAGAGTTCACGCGCATGCGCTCACGCCTCTTGCTCTGTGCCGCGGGCTGATCAGCTCACTCGGAAGGGAGACGTTACGGCAGCGAAATCATAGACTGCCAGACTCTCCCCATATATGGCTCTGCTGCAATGGAAAGATTTTCCTACCCTCGTGCTCAGCGAGTGTCGACTGTGGATACCAACTCCAGTTCATACACTCGCGAGGGTAGAGTGTACCAGCAGAGGGCAGGTGTCTGTATACAAAGAGTTTAGTTGGCACACCAAGAGGCTAACGAATAACAATGGGTACCACTCTGAGCAAAATGCCAAAAAAGCGTGGATCTCGGCTTGACACTAACAGCAGCACACAGTATCTATTTTAGTGTCAAAGGGGTACTAAATCATTATTTTCAGCTTCCTAACTAAACTAAATATTCTTCCCGGCTTGCTTTTTAGGAAAATCTCCAAATTTACAAGAACTACTAAGACAATGTCTAAAAAAAAAAAAAGCAATGGCAAAACCAGCAATCGAATTCGCCTGCTCTCCAGTAGCACGACATCTATGGCAGGCAGACCTGCAGAATGAGCAAGCAGTTTAAGAAACAGTATGTCCTATGTATAATTTTTTTTTATGCTGCAAAGCAAGCGCTGGAAGGAGGTTTCACGACATTAACGAAATTTCTTGCAATCAGTTGAGAACAAATTAGAGCAGTGAACTTGTCCTTGCTTGTGGCATAACGTTTTAGTGTTGCCCATGGAAACTCACACAAATTTGAAAATAAAAACAAAAAAGACTAACCTTCATAAAAAAATCTAACTTTGGCAAAGAAAAGTTACCTTGGAAAAAATATGTACAATACAGTTGTACAGCGTGCATTTGTGTGCTTAACCAATTTTGAGGCAAATCGGCGACAATGAAAAGAAGACGTTTGAGTACAATTAGAATTAAGGGAAAGACAGAAAGGATGCATACCTACAACAAAAACATTTAGAACGACCACGGGCAGGAAACTCTGGTGAGGCTCTCGGAGTGACTCCCTCATATAGGCCTGCGCAGACCAGAGAACAAGATCGGTCAGAGCTTGCAGCCATAAGGTGCTTCATACCATGAAGTTACAGAAGCGGGTGCAATTGGAAGCAAAGTGCATTTCATTTCTCTGAAAAACGAAGAGTTTAATAGGTAGCTTGCATTCATAAGGTGATACAGTCATGAATGCACAGACTTTTCAATGCAGCGCTATATCACCAACTTGTTAACCATGCCGGGCAACACTAAAAACTGAGAGCATTATTTTAAGCTATCTCAGCTTAAAGTTAACCACGACAGAAGCTTCAAGCCATCCTTGCAAATTCAGTGCACAAAGCAAGCCATGTGACCTTCTAGTTGGATGCCATGGTACGTCGAGCTTATAATCATGCGTCATGCTGTTTTTGCTGCAAAGGCTTGTAGTTTCAAAAGTGGTCCAGCTTAAAGAGACTAAAAGTATAGACGTTTATGAGTGGGGCCCTCATTTAGTCTGCAGCTACATTGCGAAATAGGACGTTCCAACCGGGATGTTTGCTGCCTGTAACCACACGACCAGCTTGTGCCCAGCGATTGTTCGAGCTGAATACATGTCCTCGACAGTGCCATTATTTGACAAGCATTTCTATGACTGTTAAACATGACTGACTTACAGAGAGACTCCACCTCAACGACTAATGACTTGGGATACCTAACTGAATACTGATATATCAACTAAATGCAAAACAATTACCTGGCAAGCATTAAATTTTTCAAGAGGCTGGGTCGACTCCGCATTAAGTTGAAGGAGTCGATGCGTAATAGGACAATACAAACAAAAATATGCCTTAGAATTCCTTTTGCACCCCCAAAATGATGTGTTTTTGAAGGTAAGGTACACAATGTTCTCGATTTAGAAAGTGCCTCAGCTGTACAAATGCATATGCAATAAGGGCACTTGCCAAGCCTATTCTACTCAGCTCTGTGCAGGTTAAGCTAAGTTAGAGTATAGAAGTACATGCTCACTGACACCATCAGAAAGGCAGGGAGAAGTCTCCGTTGTTCGACCTCCAGCCCGTCTGCTACCTTCGATGACGTTTCAGCGCCTGATGAGCCTGGAGCGAGCACATCTGTCTAAAGCGGGGTGAAAAGCACAAGCATGTGCTGGAGGACGCCCAGTCATTCTCTTTTTGTCATCGGCTATACTACATATTTTTAGTAAGACATATTTTTAAGTGAGGAAAAGTACTGCAAATATGTAGTCCACCTTAAAGATAACAACAGTTGCCATTCACCATTTTCCAAATAAGTGCTCCCACGTACCGGAACATCTACACATGTGGTGCGTGAGTAGGTTCAGGACTGAGAGGCTAGAAAACGAAGCGCTCGCAAGGCTTGTCTGGCCCTTCCAACCATGCGGGTACATTCGTTGCAAGTTCCCGATTTGTAGACAAAATGATTTAGAATGAGCAAATCTTGTCTACGCCCGAGGTAGAACATTGAATTGCGATTCCCCCATATTGTGCGAACCATCCTTCAAACTGCGGTACCACCTGCAAATAAACTATGTTGTGCTGCGGCACGCGTCCATGCTGCCTGCTTCAGAGGAAAACCACTGCTCGTGTTGAAGACGACATCCCACAGTGGACAGGCAACAATTTTTAACGAACAAAAACAAAATTGATATCATTCAATAGACACAGATAGGCTCACAAAGTGTCGGCACCATGATTGTTGTTGTTGGTTTTACTCTTGCATACAAACAAAGGTGACTTCCTCTCTCCTCCGATGGACAGTAAAACCCCCTTATCTTGGTGGCCCCTATTTCTTCTCGAATCGGTCACAGAGGACATAATCGCAGTCACTGAATTCCGCAAAATTAAAGGCCGCGAAAATTAAAGGTTCGCCAACATTAAGGGGTTTACTGTTCTTCTGAGTGTCACATGATGTTAACATTTCAAGGAGGCTGAAGGTATTGGTTTAAGAAAAAATTGACGTATGAAAAAAATGCCCTTCTCCAGGTTAGGCACGCGAGGTTCTTTTGCACTACCTATAAGGTGGCAAGTTAATTTCGGCAGAGCTTTTGGTAAAACGGAGTCACAAAAGTAGCTATACTTGGCGTCAACTATTTTGTACTGCATTATAAAGCCAGAGTAGATTCCACAGTGCGTGCTTCAGCAGAGCACTGTTTGTTGCGAGAGCATATGTGGTTTAGTGTTGCATCCCATTTGCATAATCTAGAGAAACTAGCGCTGACAGAGTTGGAGCACTCCAAATATTAACAGCCGACTGTAGAAGCATTGAGAGATGCACACATGCGAACTGTGCATTTCTTAAAGGTGGGTTCGAGCAAAGGTAAAAACAATATCTATACTTATGGCGGCCATACTTGCCTTTCCCAAGCACGACCACTTTTCCCTCGGTAGCACCATCCAGTAAGAAGCACCAGCAACACGCCCATGAGACGCCGCCGCCTCCTGGATTGAATGACGACCCGCCTGAGGTCTTGGAAGGAGATCCGGAACACTGCTTTAGGCCAGATGTTGTATCTGGTGGGGCAGAGACTAAAAGTAAAAATTAACAAATTTATCTGAAGCGCTACATTCCTATAGGACAGCAGTATTTTTTTTAGGCCAGTGATTCGCTTTAATTAAACACAAATGGTTGGTTTATATGATGAACCATCAGCCCCTATTTTTCTTAAGTGTAACGCAGCGTCTAACGTTACGTCCGACGGAACCCGAAATAAAAATTAAAGTTACGCCCAACGTAACTGTCAAGCATTCGAGTTACGTCCGACGTAACCCAAAATAAAAATTAAAGTTACCGTATTTACTCGAAAATAGGTCGAACTCTATTTGTTGGACCCACCGAGAATAAAAAAAAAAATTCAAATATAGGTCGACTTTTTTTTTTTTTTTTTTTAAGAACAGGGGAAATTTTGGGCAAAAGAAAGAAACCTTTATTTACATCACTTCACAGCTTGGTAGACATCCTCGCAAATCCGCCACAATACTTCACTGACACCGTCGAAAGCGACGAAAGACAAACTACAAAGACGCAAACAAAGCCGCCGTGTCGCCATGAGCAACACGCGAGCCGAGCCGCCTCAAGCAACTAACAAAAGTAACATCTTTTTTTTTGTTATTTTTTTGTGCGCGTTTGCGAGGATGGAGGACAAAGTGCATGGCGCATCGCGTTCCTCTCCTTCCCCATTGCCCAGCAAGGGGAACGCTAGAGGTGCGATGGCGAAATCCAATGCCCCAAGAGGTGCGCGCGATAGCGGCATCGGCCACCGCTGTTGTTTTCGGTTGTTTAACAAAAGCTTTTGGAAACAAGAAGCGGCGCAGCTCTACGGCAACGCCGGCTCGGTGACTCGATAGCTTCATGCCTCCGGTACGGTCGCAAAATTTGGTCGCGAATGTAGGTCGAAATTCTTTAGTCACGATTTCCGAAAAAAAAAAAAAAATAAATAAAAGAAAAGAAAAAAAAAAGGTCGACATATATTTGAATAAACACGGTAGTCAGCTGCGCGACGAGACACACATTATGAAAGCGATTGGTGCGAGCGATCAAGGTGATGAGCGACGTTTTCTAGAAGCCCAGGAACCGAGCGGCGCAAGCAGCGAGAGTGAGAAATCTTCGTCGCTCGGCGCCGGCACATGAGCTTCTCGTCGTCGCTCGTCTCGTTGATCGCTATATTGCTTACATGCTGTTCAGAAAGGTGCTCTAAGTGGTTACCATTGCATTGGGACCAGCCTCGCATCCAACCGTAACCAGTCTTGACTTTTTTTTAAGCCGCCCAGGTAGAAGTTAGCATCGTACATACATCGTTTTCAAGCATGGCTCCTCGTTCATTGCTCGATTTACTTTTTCGTAAATGACAAACCGCAATGAAGCACAATTATTCTAGTTCAAAATTGTCACGAACACTTGGCACGCATGCTTACACTGTAGCGCACCTAACGTAATTTAAAAGTAGAACGAAAACGGGACGAGATTCGCTTACCGCTTCACGGAAACAGAGTCCTTCGGATCCTGGGCCTAACGGCCGAAATCGGAAGTCGCCTGCGGTCCGGCGATCGGACGAGTTGAGCCGGCCGCGCTGTGCTGACCCCGGCTGACCACGCCTGGTTGAACCATGAGAGGCGTCGTCGAGTTGAGAGCCAGAGACGCAGTAGAAACGGACCGTAAAACATCTGTCCCGTAAAACGCAGAAGGAGCCAGCGCCAAAACCGCTACGTCTGGCTGCGTCGCCATCTCCACGACGACCGGAAGCGTGTAAACCGGGACTGGCCGGGAAGTTAGAAAAGGCGCGGCAGCGGAAGCCACTGGGCGGAAGCTTTACGTTTCGGTTTCGCTTTTCTCCGACATCGGCCACGGTCGCGGGCTGGTATGTTTGCGGCTGGTTGCGACGACGCGAGGGGCCACGAAAAGACGCCGAGTTGGCCGAGTACGAGTCACGGCCCACGATACGAGCAACGGGCCATTTGCCCCTGTCGACCGGCGATGCGGTATCCGCGGCTTAGTGTCACGATCGGTTTGTTGCCGTGCACGTTGACTCAAAGCTCGAAGTTATGCAGTTCCGTCAGTTCCGTTCCGGCACCAGCCGCACCACGTTTTCTGGTGCATCGCACGTGGAGGCCTTTCGACGCATTCAGTGAACGTAAAGATCGCGCCCGCTGTCTTCGGTGCTGTGGAAGAAGTTGGGAGACGGAAGAAGCATCAAAACCAAGGCGTTTAGGACTCCAGTCCGGGCCGCCGGTCCACTCTGAACGAGAGGCGACGTGTGTGTGCACGCTTTGAGGAAGCCTCCACGTTTCGCCGCGCCAGACCTCGCCGACCGCGACCAGACCCCGAGTCCGAGAGGCTCTTGCGCAGCCAGGAACGGCAGCGAGGTAGGAGCTGCTCGTTCTGCGCAACCATGCAGTGCTCTACAGTGATCGGAGCTCTCGGTGTCATGCGTGCTTGCACCGAAGCCTTTGTGACCCCTTCGGACGCGCAAGTCGTACTTCGCAAAGGTTTGGACGGGGCCGCCCTCACCGAGCAGCTCCGCTAAATTCCGCTTACTTATGATCGCAATAAAAGCTTGCGTTTGTTCTCGGGAAAAAAATTGCGGGACCGCTCTCCGCGCCGCCGACGAGGTTGGCCGCCACCATGTTCTCAGCTGTTCACTCGCTCCCGCAGCGAGCGCCTTCCGATAATCCTCCCCGTTCCAAAATGCGATGCGATCTTCGTTTACATGGGCTGAATGAATGCGCACTCGCCATCTCAATCCACCTCTGTCTAGCGACTTTAATGCGATGCGCTTTGCGCATTATGCCGTTTACATGACCGCATATTGAATGCGGCAACTGGATTCAATGCGACTAAGTCGCATTCATGTAAACGCGGCTTATGTTATTTTTCGACATGTATTATGTATGTAACGATACCGGTGGTAAACGATGGACGTTTTTGTTGGAAGATGGCGGTCGTCTTTCTGCATGTATGGTTTAGTTATACCGGTGGTCTTGTGGTATAGGCGTTTCGTTGGAAAGATGGCGGTCGTCTACGTCATCGGACGCAAAATCATACCAGCCATACCGAGTCATATCGGCGAGCAAACCGGCTGCCAGTATAGACAGACCCGGAGCCATAGCGGTGCCGGTATCTCCAGTTATGGAGAACGCAAAACCAAATTAGCTGCATGTATAATAACAATAAATTATGGTGGTGTCATACCAGGACTGTACAAGCAGCAGGTTTGTTTCTTGTACGTTTTTCCAATAGGGATACGTAGTATATGTGGTACATGATCGCACGACGGTAGGATGCAGATGGGCGATTGAACCCAGGGTCCCGGCTAAAGCACTTGGTAAAAGCGTTTTTTACAAGTACCGCCAACCATTGTTGTGGAAACGCGCAAGACACGTGCCACGAGTTGGTGCTCCACCGCCATTCTCTTTCAAGGGCCAGTCATTTTAGTGCTGCGCTGCCATTTGCCTCCAAGGGCCGCTCGAGAAACGGCCTCGTGCACTGGCGCGTTTGGGGTTACATGAAAAACCTGCGTTAACGGCATCGAGGGGATTTAGTCCCTACTCCGTGCCCTGAAAGGAGCTCGCGCTCGAGAATTTCTCCATGTACTCTGGTCTGCGGTGCCACAACACACACGGTCAACGATCCCCCACCGCATTTGGTTTAGCTGGTTTAGCCTGTGAGGTAAACCAAATGAGCTACGCTTAGAGTATCGTCACTTGTCCTCCCGATATTGTTGTGGGCGCCGCCATCTTGTTGGTTAGTAGCAAATCAAACGCAACGGCTGATCGTCATGATTCAAAAGTGCGACTTCCTCGGCATTCGGTGTCAGGTAGCTCACGTAATTTTGCTTTGCTTTTTCTCGAACTGTTTAAACATTTGTGGAGGACGGAAAAGCGTTTCCTGTGATTTCAGATAAAATTTCAGATAACTGACAACCATCATTTTAAGCGCCAAGATGTGTATGAAGCGTAGCTTATTTAGTGGCTCTAGTTTAGCCCGACCGCATAGACAATTGCAAGCATGGCGCCACAAGTGGTGCTCCATGCGTGCAAGCGCGTGCAACGCGCGGGTGAACGTAGCTTTGGCAAGCACGTAATCGCACGGGCGTGCCTGCTCGAGCAGAGACATGGCGGCGGCCAGTCGCCCAGCTTGCAATCGTCTATAGGCACAGAAAGAGAACTAACATTTTAACTTCGCGCTCTTGGCAATGCTTCAGTGGCTTCATCAGCCCGTAGCGTTTGCTGCGCTCTGAACTAAGTATCTCAGAAGCCAAACCAACAAAAATTACTTAACACGCCCTAATAAAAAAAATGCGGCTTTATTTTGATTAACTGGAGATATTTTGACGTGCAACCGAAATCTCAGATTAGCCTCCGTGGGATTGTGGGCACCTGGGCCGATATTTAAATCCGACAAATATAAATTCGTGGGCCAGCGCGTTAGCTCAGAGACACTGAGACGATTTAATGTTTTGTGTTTTGTTTTAATATCATTGCTACTTAAGAGCCACCGAGGTGGTTTTTGAAACAAAATATAGTCGAACCATTCCGACAAGCATAGTTTGATTCCGAAAAGTATTTTTGCAAGTGATAAAAACATTAAAATGTTTTCGCATACGTGGTGGAATCTGAAATGGCAGAATGCATTTTATGGCGCCCATTTCATTTGGATCGCGACCGGCATGTGAACCGACGCACAGTAGAACGCGCGAAAAGGAGCTGTGGTGCACCCGCAGTCTCGTGCTTGTTGTTCTGACATCTCTGGCTCGCTCACTGCGAGCATCCAGGCATCTGACACCCTGACATCTGGAGCTTTTTCTGTCTTTCCCGTGGCGTTCCCAGCGGCACACGACGGCAAATGCACATCAAGCTCTTCTTGAACACGTGTCGCCATCTGTGTTTTATAATAAGAAACTACAATTTGCCGTAACTGAATGGGAAACGTTTTAGGTGTTATAACATTATTAACCTGTAATATATCAATATGAAAGTTCTGGAAATTTTAATATTGAAGGATGCTTCATAATTTAATGTCTCGTTATTTCGATTAGTGGACCTGATTTCGTTTTTAGAGCGCCATAAAAAAGTACAATTTTAAACTTTATTTTTTATTTTAAAATATACATTATCTGTACAGTTAGTTGCTTACTTTTTTACTTGATTACATCCAACCGAACGCTCACGTAAAATATTGTGGACACTGGGACGTTATAACTCGAGAAATAAAATTTTCAATATTAGAGACTGTGGTCTATTAAAAGCTAAATAATTAACTAACCACTAAAAATAATCGTAATATCGAGACATTAAAGGGGCGGTGCAACGAATTTCGGACTTCGGTCAAAGATTTCTGGAAGTTACCCCCTGACACTTCTGTATTAAATAACAGAAAACCGATTTCGCCTGCGTGTCCTAGTTGTTGCGCAAAAAAAAGATAAAGATTGGCATTTCGGGCACCCCTCAACTCACTCCCAGTCTTCAGGGTCACACCTGGTCGCACTCCCAGTGACGTCATTCGGAGTGCCGTGTAGCTTCCCGTGTGCTATGTCGGTGGACGCTACCCCTCCCTCTCTCTGCGTACATTAGCGGGCGCTATGCTGCAGCTTAGAGCCGAGCGAGGTCACGTAATCTTTCCGCCGTAGTTCCTTCGGCTGCCACTTGGGGCTGCAGGTGGGGGAAAGAGCTCGACTTTTGCTTTGCAATTATGCAGCGGAATCGCGACATTTTTCATGAAGGAAGTGTTTTCTCTATCCTCTGGGACACGATAAATAACGTAAACATGACGAGATGCAAATTGTTTTAATCATAAAATCGTTGCACCGCCCCTTTAAAGTATCGTTGAAAAAAAGCTCTTTAATTTGATATTAACTTTATAAATGTAAGATACATAAAAAGAAAGTCATAAGCCGTCAAAAAAGCATGAAAACGTCATGCACGGTGGGGTTGCACCTTAAAACTATAACGCGGGCCAGCCAATGGGAGCCTATCCATCAGATTTCTGCTGCAGACTGACAGGCTTTGCTCTATTGGGACAGGGGAGATGCCACACATGTCCCCCTATAGTACGCTAATGCTGACCCCGTAACAAAGCCAAAAAAGGGCAACAAGAAAAAAAAAGACCAAGGAAAAGGTACAACCAAAAGAAGAAAGTGAAAGGGTCAGCGTGTGAGCGTTAGCGTTTTCCAAAGGGGGTCGTATGTGGCGTTTCCCAAGGGTCGTGCTAAAGCATTCCCTAGGAATCTACAAGCGGATCTTTCTTTATCTTTTTCTGCAAATTTTGTTAGAAAATAAAAAAAACACAAAGAATAGTCGTGAATAAAAACATACTTAGGCCAGGAGGCTGGCAGATTTCTACCAATTGAAACTAAATTAATAAAGCTAAATTGTCTTGGCTAATTTCCAAAGAAAACAGAACAAACTATAGGGCTAAGTTCTTTCTTTTTACTCATGAGATGACCTTGTGGGGTCCAGATGTCCCTAGTATTGTTAAAGGTATCACCACCATATTCGAGAGCAAAAGAACGAACGGACTAAAGAATGCATATATTTTTACGGCCGGGGAAACTGCTGGGGTATTACAAGCAGTCTTTAAGTTTCATCAGTTTGCCAAAATAAAGATGAGTCGATTGAAAAAATTTCAAAAGCCAGTTACATCAACCTTCAGCTGTACTTATATCCCTGCAAAAAATTGAGAACCCATACATAAATGGCGAACAGTTTTTCTTGTATAGAAAAACAAGCCGCGCGTGCTTTCATTATCATCACACAGCTTTGAAAAATTTCAGTTGACGTAATCAATTAAAGTACTTCTAAAAATACACGTTAAGAGGTATGCGGCTTGATATTAAACGAGGCTGAGTTTTTCTGAGGCGTCGCAATAGTCTAGCATTGCTTTTCTTCAATTTGTGTCATACTCCGCAGACTAAATTCATACGACTTTTTGTCGGGTAACGAAGCATCCAACGTCCGCACATTGTTATGCAATTAAAAAAAATCACTTTAGATTTTCAGCTGTTGACTTTTTTAGTAGCTGAAGATCTAGTATAGACTGGGCGACGGCATATGTCGTGCTTAATATAAAGACTTAAAGCCCTTCTTCATTTTGCGGTGTCTCATTGGTACGACCATAACCTCGAGCCTTAGTGCACCGCCGCTTCTGCTCAGTGATGGTTTCTTCGGTCGGTTTCTTTATCTTGTGAGGCACCGTAATGAATATGGGAGAACTTGAAGCAAGCGTTTCACTTTTATCATATAACAGAGTGAACTGCGACAGGCCCTTGTCCACGGAGACAACTGCATATCACGCCACCGCTCGTCCGATGGCACAGCCGAAATGCAGCCGGCAAGCCGAGCATACCCGCCATAAGAAGGGAAAAAAAGACGGGAGTGGAGTAAAATGGTATATGCGTAGAGCGACCCGCGACACGCACAGCGTGCGCGCGGATTGCGTAAGCTGCGTTGAGGAGAACGCGATAAGAAGAGGAAAGGACCTGATAGAGGAGAAGACCAGAAGAAAGATGAAGAAATAAGGTCAAATCGTGTCGCGTTACAGGTGAAAATTTTACTGGAGAAGTGCTGCCAAAGGAATGTTATCGCATTTAATAAACAAAAAAGACAGGTCAAGAATGACTGGTGGTACAGGTAAAGAGAGATTAAAATGCGCTGTATGTTTGGTCCTTCTGCCAAACGCCTTTAAAAGCGATTGATTTATAGGGTGGGTGGTGCTTTTAGTTCGGGAGGCGCCTAAGGCAAGATGTCCTTTAATCTTTCAGCGCCTGGGGTAGGGTGTGCTCTTAGCTCAGGCGGTGCCCAGGGGAGGGTTTTGTATGGAAACCGATTACGCCTCACCATGGTCTCCTTGATACGCTGCGCGCGCTTCCATTCAGCGCCACAGGGATGCAAAGCCTTTATGCTGAAATTTCTCGGTCACCAAGAGAGAGAGGAAGCGCGCATTATTGCCCTTCATACTCTTCATTGTTCTGTTCATTCTTTCTACACCTCCTGTTTCTGCTTCGCCCTTTCTTGCCGTTTTCATTCCTCTGCGGTCCGCGCGCTTTCTCACACCACCTGATTCTGCTTTCCCTGTTCCTTCGTGCTGGGTCCCGAGCTCAGTCAGCAATGCACTCGGCTTCCACACCGGTTACCAAGGTGGAATTCCTGGCACCGATTGCCGTTTTTGTTTTCTTCGAGATTGTTCAGCGGTTATGGACCTTCACATTTCGTCATTTCGTACTTACGGGACTCTTGGGGTTGGTAAGACCTGTGATGCTTGCGCTTTAAAAACGTATAGGCATCTGTTTTCGTTTTGAAAGTTCAATAATGCATAGAGTGTTTTACTTAATAACGTATCAAATAAATTTGATTATAAGACACCAAGAGTCGGTTTTGAGATTGAAGAATACGTTTGCATCCGCAGTGGTGTGCCCTCGCTAGTTGTTCAAAACTGAGAAAGAAGTGGCCAATAACTGTCTCATTATAGTTCTAATCTATGCCGGCGCTTACCCACATTTGAATAATGGTGTGAGAAGTGTCCTTCGATCTCAAAACCTGAACGGCGGGATAAGTCTAGAAGAGGTCAATGTACTACAAACCACCTTCTTCTACCAGGGGAATTCGTGCTTTAAGAAACTGAGGCAGATAATTGAAAGAAATCTTGGCAACGTATTGACCTCTACTTAAAGCGAACAACGGAAGCAGCAACTCCAGCAGCAACTCCAGCAGCAGCAGGGCGGACAAAGATCAATGAAGTCTTTGTGGTTCTGAACGTCTTATTTTTAATATAAATAATATTGTTATCATTACTATTATCATTACGATTATTTTGATATTATATTCTTATTATTAGGCAGTACTAATATTAAAACAACAAAAGAACGAAGACTTCATTGCTGTGTCTGTTTTTTTTTTATCATTCCTTTGTCTGAGGTTTACAATGAATGGCCTCCACCAGCTCTTCTGCATTTTCCCCTTATATTCACTAACTGCTTCATAATTTTTGCTCCTCCAGTGTTGCGAGCAGTATGTTTTGTTTTGTTTGTTCTGGTTGAGGGACAAATTCTTTATTGCACTTCCGAGCTTCCGCCGCGCTTCATAGTCCGTTCCTCTGGTAGTACATCTCACAAAGGAATATATAGGGTGGTTCAAGTCGCCAGTCTCGATCTAAAATGGACCGTAAAAATCGACGCCTGCACGTAGCCATCTAAACTTTTCATCAAAAGTGTGATTCACAGGTCTGTTTCTCTTGTAAAACTACAAAGCGTAGCTCTCTTTCTGTAAAAAATAAGGTGAAGAAACTTGCCAGGGTCTACGACGGGCAGCAACGCAGACGACAGGGGTCCAGTAGCGGGGTGTGTTTGGCGTTCGTATCGACAGATGGTGCTATTTCCTTATCGCGACGGCTCGCGACCACGGCGGTTTATTAAAATTAATATAATCTTTTTGAAAATATACCTTCGGTTAAAAAATAAATGCGAACAATAAAAAGAAACTTAAAGTAAAAAAAACGCGTCTGCATAACGGCGGCGCTTCTGCTGCCAACGGATTTCGTCTGCGTGTGGTCTGCTTTCTTTCGCTGGTCGGCCGCACCTTCAGACACTGCTCCCGACGCCATCTATCAATACGAACGCCAAACACACCCCGCTACTGGACTTGGTCGTTTGGGTCGCCGCCCGCCGTAGACCCTGGTAAGTTTCTTGGCCCTAATTTTTACTAAAAGAGAACTACGTTTTTGTAATTTTACAAGAAAAAACCGTTCTGTGAAATAACCTTTGACGAAAGGTTTTGGTGGCTGCGTGCAGGCGTCGATTTTTACGGTCCATTTTAGAACGAGCCTGGTGACTCGAATTACCCTAACACCATTAATTAAAAACAAAAGCATCACCATTTTTTTAAATATTAAGCATGACAGGCCAGGAAGATTGACCAGAATGATTAGTAGAAATAGAGCTGGCAGGTCATATCACATGCAGTGTCGGTCGGACACATAGGCCCTGTAAAAAACGCGGTCTCATGTCAACTGAGAACGTGCAGAGCATCATGTTGCGGTGTAAATAAATTTATTTTGCATATTTGCGAGTTTTTATATTAGAAAAACCTGTATATTTTATCTCACTCGTTAGGCGCGGCACTGCACAATACACGCCAAAAGAGAGAAAGAGAGAGAGAGATAAAGAAAAATCAACGTAGAATTCACAAGAAAAAAACATTAGAAAGTTTTTAAAGAAATTATTTTTTTTCATTGTCTGCAGTTGCTCGGATTGCTCTGTCACCCTTGCGCCTTTGGCAATTTTGTGCGAAACTAGTCAGATGGGATATAGGTCAAAGCTCTACATACCTGCTATTAGCCAGAAATCTTTGTGTGAGACTTCGCTTTGAAAAATACAATACTTCAAAGGACAACGGCGGACACCCCCCCCCCCCCAGAGCCCTCTACAAAACTATAGCCAGCCTTGATAAATAAGTTCACTCAAGAATGATAGCGACATTGAAACTTCAGAACGCCAAATGTACATACGCATACTAAAGCACTCGAATGCTAACTTTCTCTGCGTGGTGTTTCGTTCTAGGTTAATTCCAAAATGTCTAAGACCGGACGCTCATTCTCAATGGCCGAAAAGCAGAAAAAATTCGCGGTGCTTCTTGTAGTATTTGTGCATTCTCTGCAGCTTACCTCAGCAGGTAAATATTTTAAGTTTCATTTCGCAGATGAGAAATCAGAAGCCGCGCAATCGCGCGTCTCCTCTCGGCCTGGTAGCCGCCAGCAGAAATCTCTAAACACAGCTAGGTGAGTGGTGCTTGACTAAAAATACCGCAATGTTCTGGTATCAAAAAATTACCTCTCCGTTTCCAGTGGAGCACTCCACCAACTGAGCTAACCAGGAGTTAGACGTAAGTACAGCAAACGGGTTTTCACAGCTGCCACCCGTCTAACACCAACAAGGTTGAACGACCTGCACTTTAAGGTTAAGATGATAATGCAAATTATGCAATAATGCAAAGCTGCAAGCGAGCTCGCAAGGAATATTAATAATAATTCCTGGAGATGGTGAACAAGGGGGACGAAGAACAAACACAAATCTCCAAACACAACTAGGTGACTGGTGTGCGAGTGAAACAAATTGCCTGGTCTTGGTATCGAACCAGCGACCTCTTCGTTTCCGGTGGTGCTCTCTACCAGCTGAGCTAAACAGGAGTTAGACTTTAGTAGAGCAAAGGGGTTTTAACAGCTACATCCAGTCCGACGGCAGCAAGGGTGAGAGCTTGAACCTTTACATTAATTGCAGTATCATCATAACCTTAAAATGCAGGCCGTTCACACTTGTTAGTTTCAGACAGGTGGCAGCTGTTAAACCCTGTTTCCTTTACTGACGTTTCACTTCTGGTTAGCAAAGTTGGTAGAGCGATCCACTGAAAATGAAGAGGTCCCTGGTTGGATAAAAGGAGCAGTCGGATTTTTAGACGCGCACCAAGCACCTAGCTGTGTATGGAAATGTGTTTCTCCTTTGTTCCCCTGGTTCCCACTCTCCAATGAATATTATCATCATTTTTTTTTTCAGCTCGCTTGCACCTTTCCAATAATTACATTATCATCAGTACCTTAAAATGCAGGCCTGTTCATCCTTGTTGGTGTTAGACTGCTGGCAGCTGTTAAAACCCGTTTTCTCTACCGACGTCTAACTTCTGGTTAGCTCAGTTGGTAGAGCGCTCCAGTGGGAATGGGGAGGCCCCTGGTTCGATACCCGGAACAGGCACATTTCTTCGGTCGCGCATTAGTCACCTGGCTGTGTTTTGAGATTTGTGTATGTCCTGTGTACCCATTGTTTCCCTCCTCCAAGTATTATTATGGTTATGAATATGTTTCACGTTTCGCAAGTACATACCGGTACTTAACAGCACTCATAATTCAAAAACCACCGTTCCCTGTACAAAGAGCGAGATGTAAGTTGTCAGCTTCTGTCATATTGTGTCTACAGTCTACATTTAGTCATGAACTTGTTATGTTGGTGTTTTCAAATACTTAAAATATGCTTTCAATTTTGCTGACTGCTTTTATTGCCCACTACTCCATGAAGTGTTGCGGCTTTGATTAGCTGGTTTCCCAAAATTATAGAATTTTACATTGTGCTAAAGTAGATAACTTTTATTTTAAATCCCGTAAACGTGTACCTTATGCCCATTGTAAAATATTGTTTTGAAATTTTATTTTGATTTTATGTGCTAGGTATCTGAAACGTATTCTTGAAATAAATAAAGATCAGAAACTGCTATGGTTCTCGCCGAACTACTGCATATAGAGAATTCGCTCACAAGAACCACGTGGTGAGTTAACCGCCTGACGTTAGGCAGGTCATGGGATAACGAGACTGACGTTTGATGAGCCCGTGATTATGTAATCTCACCAGGTGATTACACGTGACGCTGCATCCGTGACGTTCGTTTGTAACGTTACATATTTTTTCTGAAAATAACTCCAGATTCAAATTCACTGCTAAAACTCACTTATAATCTAGTTTAAAAAATCGTGCATTTTATTTCTGAAACATCCTTTTAAAACCATATTTTATATACTTCACTCGAACTTCCACCGCAAAATGGAGAGCAACAATCTAATAATGACAGTAATTTTAAGGGCACTTATTAAGTCTACTCATACTGAAGCAGTTCACGCGCTCGTCAGGCCTGTTCATAATGATAAGTGATCATTCGCAGAACTCCCCTCGTAATGATATTAACCCTCTCTTTTTTATGCAGGTGAACCTATTATTAAGGGAGATTTTAATAACCTTCCACCAAGATGCGAAGCATTAGCTAAGGAATATATTAAAAGAAAAATTTCTGATTTAACCGAGGTAAGTTACCTAGAATACTGTGCATACTTACAAAGACAAATATGTTAACCAGGCATCAAATTTTTTGTGCAGCCTTTTTATGCGTATTCACTGAGAAGTTTAGTTTTTAAAACGTATAATGGTAACTAATCTCTCGCTCTGGCCGTGTTCATTACGCTTTGCTGAAACACTTCCGCGCGTGAAGAGAAAATTAAACCCTTAAGACTAGAACATTATTTATCTTCAATAGACCAAAATTTTAAATAATGCTTTATTAGCACCGTTAATGAACACGGTGACAAACTCCAGTACGTTAGATATTGTGGGTATACACAGAAGCACAGACCACGAAATTTGTTTATCTCGTTTTGAAAAACCAAACCATCGCTTTGTATTTGCTTTCAACTTAAGAAGATAACTTACTACTAACGTAACTATTCCTTTACTATCTGGGGTCGTTAAGGAATCCGGAAGGAAATCTACCGCAAAGAAAGCTTCTTAACTAACCGTTGTCCTAAACACGTATCGCTTTGCCGGAGCGAAGAAACACGGTATATCACGACGGTTGACTAAAATGTACCCTTCATTCAACATTTTTTTCACAACTCACTGCTTTAGAAAATAGTGTACATCAAGGAAATAATGATGCTAAAACAGCAAAACTTGCGAGCGATTGATTTGATTTATTTAGTTAAGGGCAATTCACCACTCAATAAGCAAATTTTGCTACACAAAATCGAGTTTATAAAATTCACGAGAGTATTGATTCTTTTGAAGGTTCATTGTGAAGACGCAATATATGCCATAAAACCCTCAGATTTAAGCCTGGCAGGGCTGGAGGTTTTGAAGTTAGAAATATTTTAGTCTTAACTCTAAGATCGCATATTGAGGCAATTTTGAAATCGAATTTACTTGGAAGATAGGCGTGATAAAACGTGGTTGCACATTTAAGAGGTGTCTTCCATCTTAATTTTTAGAGCCTGACGGGTAGACTAAATGTTATAGTATTCTCGTGTTTCCGTAAATAAATCTGACGCAACAGTTTTGCAACATTTATTTTGAGTAAGTTCGACTAGATGGAGACCAAAAACCCCAAGTCAAAGCATTGTTGTTTTTTCTCGAGCTTGCACGGACGGCCACCGGCGGCACGCGTCGTTTACCTGACAACGCCGAGGTAGATAAGTTTTCCCGGAGAATAATCTGTGTGAAATTTCTGCCGGCTGCACCACACGAAAGTAGAAACAATAAGAGGCGACATATGTATAACGGAGCGATGCCGTTACAACGTGCAATATCTCACCGCCGCGAGACGCGCTTTCACTTTCAAATCTAAACGGACCGTGACCGATGTCACGACCTAAGCAGCCAAACCCGCGATAAGAACGTGCCACATGACCTCGCGCTCCATGAGTCCCTAAGCCAAAGTGAACAGTTACACGTTTTAAGCAAAGCTCCTTGGTGTGTTTGTTTGCCTTGCAAGCGTCATAGAATCATCACAAATGCCAATGAAGGAAGTTCTTGCCTTGTGCGATCCTCGGAAGCAAATGGCAGTGCAGCAATGAAATTAGCGTTTATGGAGCTGCCCGAGCGGTACTCAGTCGCGATCTCGATGTACACATTTCCCGCGTTCGCCAAAAGTGCTTGTCGAAACTTGTAAGAAACGTCAAGCGTGAACTTATCCATTGACTTTAGCTCACAGCGCTGGTTTGGCTTCGCGGGCTTCCATCACCCGCTTGACATCTCGGTCATTTTCTGGCCCATCTTTCGTTTGCAAAAATCATGCGCTGCGGCGTAACTCAGCATCAAAATTCAGGCCATATTCCGTGTCATCACCTATCCGTGTAGAAGCGCCTTTTTCTTTCGTATTAGTTGTGTGAACCAAGGCGGGTATTGAAGGTCCCGCCACATCCATGAGTAATGTAATCAAACTCAGCTATTTTGTTCTTCGACGTCGCACAGCTCGAAAGGCAAGGAGGCGCAAGTTCGACCGAGTTGGTGCTTGGATTTGTCACTGTGCGACCGCGTTGGCGATGTCTGCGCTCGCACCGCTCTCTCTTTCTCGTCGTTCCAAGCGCATGCGTGCCTAGTTTTCTTTCCTTCCGCTCTCCCGGGGTGGCGGTCCCGTCGCGCGTGTCAAGTTTCCTCCGGCTCCTCGAGGTGGGTCCGTGTTGTGGGCTAAACAGATTCACTGGTCATCCACCTTCACATAGTTTAATGGGTCATGATTTTTTTTTTACAAATAAAGCGGGAAAATAGCTGGACCCAATTTCATCTTTTGATCACTAACGAGCCAACGCGTATTAAGTAAATTTCAGAAACATACGATAACATGGGCATTTATCACCATGTAAAAAAATTAAAGCACGTCATTTCGTCGACGCTGCAGGTGGACGATTAGAAACCACATTGGATGTGCTACTGTAAAACCCTCTATTTTCGCGGCCCCTATTTATCGCGAATCGGTCACAGAGGACATATTCGCGGCTACTAAATTTTGCGAATTCCAGAAACCTGCATTAAAACTCTTAAAAATTAAATTTTCGCGTGTCTTAAATTTTTGCGAACTTTTCAATTCCCGTAATTTGCCAATTTTTCCATTCCCGTGATTTCCTAAAATTGAGGAATCGCGGAAAAAAAGAGTTTTACAGTAATTCAAAAACGAAAAAAAAAATGGTGCGCTGATTAAGCAACAAAGAAAATGGGAAGAAGCACACGACATCGTGTTTTTCTGTTGCCTTTTGTTTTTGTCGTGAAACTGTTTGCACTGCCATAAATTCATACACCGAATGGGCATTGTTGTGCTACTTAGTATGAATTGTGCAGGAGCATGGCTATGAATGTTAAAAATATATCAAAATAAAGTTTTAAAAAGCCCTAAAACAGGAATAATAACTTAGGGCTTCTTGATATTTGTTCTCGTGAAGTGTGCATACATGTGAAGAAGCCAATTTTTTATGTCATTTGTTGTATATTTCTCGAATACTACATTGTCACACCCTTAGTCAACGAAAGTCGTGAGACATGTATAACACGCAACCGAACCTTCGCTACTGAACCACCATTTCTACATTTGTGTACTGTGACATCATAAAATACGAACAGTGGCTGCAAGTTCACCTTTACACTGAATTCAGTAACAGCGTTTAGTACGAACAAGAGTGAATTGTTATTTCCACGACGGCACACAGCCAAGTAAAAAACCTGCAAGATTGACAAACTCTAATAAATATTAATATTTCAAAATAATATAAGGTAATAGTGCAACCGGCAAATCTAGCGAAAAACATTGGATGTTGTTTATAAAAGTTTTAAATGTCCTCAAAATTTTCGGAAAATTGTTTTCTTGTTGTTGCTGTTTTTTTTTTTATTTTTTTTTTTATTTTGGCGTTCTACAAACAATTTCGGAAATCTTGCACCCCTAACAAACACAAAGCCGGGAGCGGTGCTCGTGCCATTGCAGCATAGGTCACACTTGGTTCGTCAGATTCCGCTTCAGTCGCACAAGTCTCCAGTTAAAATGCCTATTGGACTTTTTTGGGGGAAAACCTCGGCCATCGATATTGCCGCGAGCGCAGCTGACCAAGTAGGCGGTGCGCCCGTGGCCTAACGGTTATCGCGCTTGCCCTCTACGCGGAAGGCCAGGGTTTGATTCCTGGTCCGATCACAAGCCCCCAAGAACCCAACGAAGACCAGACCGAGATCCGATTAAGTCGCCGGAACCTTGGCCTGCCCCCGGAGTTAGGATCCTTGCCACCCAGGACCAGGCAAACAAGGAGGACGACGATGGCCAACCAGTCGGAGACCCCGCCCCCCCCCGCCGTCGTTTACCTGCCCGTCGTACCGCGGACGACTGCTCCATTCCACGGCGAGCAATACGAAGACGTCCAAGACTGGGTTGACCAGCATAAACGCGTTGCCCGCCACAATTGCTGGACCGACGAGCAGCGCCTGCGCAACGTCTGTTTTTCGCTTGAGGGTACCGCCAAGCACTGGTACGAGAATCATGAGTCCTCTTTGACGTCGTGGGACATGTTCAAGACCGATCTCAAGGCTACGTTCAGCAACCACCACCGCCGAAAGAGAGCCGAGGACCTACTGCGAACCAGAACCCAGGCCCCAACGAGAGCGCCATCGGCTTTGTAGACGACGTTCTGCGCCTGAGTGCCCGCGCCGACCCTCGGGCTACCGAAGAGAAGAAGCTACGAATTCTCATGCGCGGGGTGAGAGACGACATTTTCGGAGGCCTCGTCCGCAAACCGCCGGCAACCGTCGACGCCTTCGTCACCGAGGCAACAAACATCGAGCGCGCCCTCCAAGCGCGCGCTTTCCACTACCAGCGGCATCCAAGCGTCACTGCAACCGCTCTGCTTAGCGGCGAAAACGCTCCTGGTACGGACATCCGCGAAATCATCCGGGAGGTCGTCCTGGAGGAAATCCGCCGGTTGCTGCCAGCCGCAAACCGACCAGCGACGCTCTCCATCGCCGAGGTTGTGCGGGAAGAAGTTCAGAGAGCCTACCAACCAGAGGCTCCCGTCGCCGTGGCAGCCACCGAGGAGCCCACGTTGACTTACGCCGCAGTAGCCCGACTGCCACCGCCTCCTCCTAGCACCTATGTCGCGCCGCCCCAACGTCAGTCTCCTGCGCCGCAACACGACAGACGCCACGACGACCAGGTCCAGTGCACCTGCCAGGAGCCCCACGTACCTCGGAAGACCGACGTGTGGCGAACGCCCGACGGACGCCCTGTGTGTTTCCACTGCGGGGAAGCAGACCACACCTACCACCGATGCCCATACCGACGACTTGAGCTGCGCGGGTTCCACACGAACAACCCGCGCCCCCGTTATAGTGAACGACCTCGGGAGATCGACGAGTACCTGCGACGACCTCAGTCCCCCGAGCGTGCGTCCCGCCGAGAGCTCCGGTCACCTTCGCCACGACGGCCAGCTTCGCCGAGGCACCGGCCCCGACGTGAAAGCCTGTCGCCCCTCGCTCCTCGCCGGGGAAACTAGGTGCGGCGACCCCTGGAGGTGGAGTTGCCGAAGACGACTGATGCCAAGATCCTCCACGAACGTCGGAGGCCCCCCACTCAAACACCACCAGAGACCGAAGCGACGCTCCTGCAACGGTGAAGAATAACCTACACGGCGTTATCGACGGCCACGACGCGTCGACCCTCGTCGTCACCGGAGCAGACTACTCCGTCCTGAGTGGGAGGCTCTCCCAACGCCTTTTTCAACGCCTTTGGAAAGTGATGACGCCGTGGGATGGCCCACAGATACGGACCGCCGGTGGGCACCTAATCACACCAGTCGGGATTTGCACTGCTCGCGTCGAGATCCACGGTGAGACGTGCCCTGTCAAGTTCGTCGTTCTGCAAGACTGATCGAGAGACGTTATCCTAGGAATGGACTTTCTTTGCGAGTATGGCGCCGTCATCGACCTCGGAGAAAACCGGCTGACGCCAAAAAAACCTGCTCCAGCGCTGGAGGAACCCAAGGCGACGTCATCCGCGGTCCGAGTCCTCGCAAATCACGTGAACTTACCTCCGCGGTCCAGTGTTTTCGTACCCATCGGGATAGATGGGGCTTTCTGCGGCGACGTTCTGCTCGAGGGAAACCTCCAGTTGCTTCTAGAAAGAGGGATCGGCGTCGCAAGAGGCATCGCGGAGCTCCAAGACGGACACAGTGTTACACTCGTAACAAACTTCCGACAGGAGGCTCCGCACCTTACGAAAGGCACGCCGTGGGTCACGCCGAGGAACTCATGGGCTCAGCCGCAATCGCCGGAATAGCAGAAGACATCTCTTCGGGGCCACACGAGACAACGCCGCATTCGCAGTTTGACATCAATCCAGTCCTGCCTACCCCACAACGACGACAACTCAGTGACCTTCTCGCCGAGTTCAGTGAGTGCCTCTCCACGTCGTCAAACGTGCTCCAAACGACGGTTGCGAAACATCAAATTATTACTGATGACGACGCACTTCCTGCTCATCGGTCGCCGTATCGTTTATCTGTGAAAGAGAGAGAAGTCATCCAGAAGCAGGTCCAAGAAATGCTCGACGACGACATCGTCCAGCCCTCAAAGAGTCCGTGGGCTTCACCGATAGTCCTGGTGAAAAAGAACAACGGGACTCTTCGGTTCTGTGTGGACTATCGTGGACTAAACGCCGTAACCAAAAAGGACGTCTACCCGCTGCCACGCTTCGACGACACTCTGGACCGGCTGCGCCACGCCCGATTCTTTTCGTCGATGGACCTGAAGAGTGGGTACTGGCAGATCGAGGTCGACGAACGGGATCGTGAGAAGACTGCCTTCGTCACGCCGGACGGACTGTACGAATTTAAAGCGATGCCGTTCGGACTGTGCACAGCACCGGCGACGTTCCAGCGCGTAATGGACACCGTTCTTTCCGGCCTGAAATGGAAAAGCTGCCTCGTCTATCTCGGCGGCGTTGTGGTATTCGCAAGCGAAATCGACGAGCACCTGAGACGTTTGCGAGCCGTGCTACAGGCTATCCAGAATGCTGGACTGACTCTAAAGCCGTTAAAATGTCGGTTCGCTTTCGGCGAGCTCAAATTCCTGGGTCATGTTGTGAGTGCTCAGGCTGTAAGCCTTGATCCTGCAAAGAGATCCGCTGTTGCTAAATTCCCGAAGCCATCAGACAAGAAAGCCGTCAGAAGATTTCTTGGGCTGTGCGCTTACTACAGACATTTCATTCGCGATTTTGCCAAGATTTCTGCACCGCTCACGCATCTGACGAAAGACGACGTGAACTTCCAGTCGGGTGAGGAGCAAGAACAAGCGTTCAACGAACTGAAGGAAAGACTCCAGTCACCCCCTATCCTCGGACATTTCGATCCATCAGCGGAAACGGAAGTTCACACGGACGCCAGCAACGACGGTCTCGGCGCGGTACTCGTCCAGAGGCAAGACGAAGCAGAGAGGGTGATCGCTTACGCAAGCAGGGCACTGTCCAAGGCAGAGAAAAATTACTGAACGACCGACAAGGAATGTCTCGCTGTCATCTGAACGTTAACCAAGTTCCACCCGTACCTGTACGGGATACCGTTCCGCGTTGTCACGGACGACCACTCTCTCTGTTGGCTCGCCAACCTCAAGGACCCGTCAGGACGCCTCGCTCGCTGGAGCCTTCGACTGCAAGAATATGACGTAACCATTGTGCATAAGTCTGGCCGCAAGCACAACGACGCCGACTGTTTGTCTAGGGCCCCAGTCGAATATCCTACCGAAAGCACTGACGACGACATTGACACCTGTTTTCTCGGCGCAGTTACAGATACCGACATGAGAGCACTTCAACAAGACGACCCGGAACTTCGCGCTCTGATCCACCACCTCGAAGGTCAAGGAAGTTCAGTTCCGCGAGTCTTGGTCCGAGACTTGTCAAGCTTCATTCTGCTTCATTCCAAAGAAGAACTTTGGAACGAGCAACCCTGCCTGGCTGCTGGTTGTTCCGGCCAACCTGCGAGAAGAAATCATTCAAGCATGCCACGACCACCCGACGGCTGGACACCTCGGCTACAGCAGGACGCTAGCCCGGAATCGTGACAAGTACTACTGGCTGAGACTCCCGAAAACAGTTCATCTGTACACACGATGGTGCCATGAGTGCCAACGACGTAAGAGGCCTTCGACGAAGCCAGCAGGACTCCTGCAGCCGATACCCGCCCCTACTACGCCGTTCCAGCAGGTCGGAATGGACTTACTTGGGCCGTTCCCAACATCAACGCAAGGAAATCGGCGGATTATCGTCGCTACCGATTATCTTACACGATACGCCGAGACGAAAGCCCTGCCATCGGGAACAGCGCTGGAAGTCGCGAAGTTTTTCGTCGAGTCCATCCTCCTTCGACACGGCGCACCCGAAGTATTGATCACAGATCGAGGATCATCTTTCATGGCACACCTGACTCAACAGGTTCTTCGGCTTAGTCACACCAACCATCGACGAACCACCGCTTAACATCCGCAGACCAAAGGACTAACACAGCGGCTCAACAAGACGATCGCTGACATGATCTTCATGTACGTCGACGTGGAGCACAAGACGTAGGACGAGGTGTTGCCGTACGTTACGTTTGCGTAGAACACAGCGGTTCAAGAAACCACGGGAGTGACGCCTTTCCAACTGGTACACGGCCGGGCGGTTACCACAATGCTCGACGCCATGCTGCCTCACGTGCCAACCGATGATGGCAACGACGACGCTCAACTGATCTCCCAGCGCGCGGAGGAAGCTCGTCAGCTCGCAAGAATCAAGATTCAAGACCAACAGCGAGTCGACACACGCCGGTATAACCTTCGTCGCCGGGACGTCCACTTTCAACCGGGAGACCGGGTATGGGCTTGGACACCAATACGGCGCCGCGGTCTCAGCGAGAAGCTTTTGAAACGCTATTTCGGACCCTACAAGATCATCCGACGCCTCAACGATCTGAACTACGAAGTCCTTCCCTACGGAACGCGCCCATCTGCAAGATGTCAGCCGCGACCCGAGGTGGTGCACGTCGTCTGGCTGAAGCCGTATTACGAACGATAGAACTTTCCACTCTCGTCGACGGGTGAACTGTGAACTGTGAACTGTGAAGTGCGGCTCGCGATACTGCTATATTTTTGTTTTGGATTTGTTTTCGATTGTTTTTTTGTTTTTCGTTCTGTGTTGCATCGGGACGATGCACTTTTTTAAAGGGGGGAATAATGCCGCGAGCGCAGCTGACCAGTTAGGCGGTGCGCTTGTGGCCTAACGGTTAGCGCGCTTGCCTTCCACGCGGAAGGCCAGGTTTCGATTCCTGGTCGCGACATGTCTTTCATTTATTGTTGCAATTTACTGCTCTCGGAAATTCGAGAACTCTGTTGAATGTTCGAGGTCTGAATGTTCGATGCGCGAACCTTCCACGGTCGATTGTTCAAGAAGGCCCCGCGTGTACAAAAAGGGCTCCGCGTGGCAAGCCGCAGTCAGTTTCGCCCCAGCGTTCGACTCTGCTGCTACGCCGACTTCGACGCCCGCGACTCTCTGTTATTAACGTTTGTACCCTTTTATTTTTGGCACAAGTTCTCCACGATAAACATTTATTTCTTTCTGTTTATTTATTGTTTTTTTGGCCACCGCCCGTGACAATATAGAGGACGGGCGACTGGCAGCAGGAGGTAGGTTCCTGAGCTCCTCCCGGACAACGTCGTCGATGTTGTTACGAATGCTTGTGAGCGCTGGAATCGAAGTTGGAGCTCTACAACTCGAGTGTGGAGACGGCGGAGAGCCGTGGATAGTAATCGGCTCGGGTCTGTAGGGTTCGTATGATGTTGGACGCCTCGGGGACGAACCCTTCGACTGTTCTTGGAGAATTGCGGAGAAAGGCCGCCGAAGATGTCGTCCATCACGGCACCGTATACGGATTATCAGCTTCTCTTTTCTAGCCTGAGTGTCGCCGCGAGCGCTAAGGCGTAAAACATCCTCTACGAAGGCAGTGGCATTCTCGCTGGGGCCTTATGTCCTGTAACGAAGCGGGTATTCGGCTTTCTTGCCGATACTGGTTGACGAACGTGCGCTTCAGCTCTGTCTTGCAAAGACCCTATGACGTCAAAGAGGATTCGTGGTTCTCAAACCAGCGCCTGATAGTTCCTTGACGCGAGAAGTACACTTTCGGCAGGCACTGGTCGTGTGTCCTCCCGTTGTTGTGGGCGGCAAGTCGATCAACCCTGTCCTTCACGTCCCTGTACTGCTCGTTACGGAAGGGCGCCGGCGTGCGAGGTGCGACGGATATTTAAACAACGGTGGGAGCGGCTGAGGTCTGCTGCGACGGGTTGCTGATTGTGGACTAAGTTCACTTCAGATTTTTGACAAGAGACCGAATTCTGGTTGCCCTGCTTGATTACGGCGACTGCCTCCGGGTTCAGGTTTCTGGCGGTCTACTTGCGGGGTTGCTCTTCTGGGATCATGGACAGATTTAGGGGAGTGGGGGGGGGGGGGGGGGGGCGGCACCGCTTCCCCTAAGCCCCTTAAGATGAACTTTTTTTATGAAACAAAGCGATATACACCATTGGAAAGTTTTGTTTAGGTGACATAGCAATTCTTAAGTAAAAAAAAATTATTCTGGGCAACGTTTTGGCCGATTGTCATCTCGAAGCAACCTCCCCCACCTCCCCTCCCCCAAGACGGACCCATAAATTTGCCACTTTTGGGACTCGCTCCTCTTGTAAATTTTCTGCCAGGCTCGGGATCAGACTTAGTTCACGCGTCTCCTCGGGGGTGTAAGAGGGAAGGGCATAGGGCGAAGTACCCAGAAGCTTTACCAGATCACGGATGACAGCCAAGCATGGCCTGAAACTTTGCAGAAAAGCAAAAATTTATAAAAGAAAAGACTGGGCTACGCATTCATGACAATATAACAAAACCTAAAAAATAGCTTTCATACCAGAACAGAAAAAAGTTTCATTGATTTAGTGGCAAGCTCTCCGAATAATTTCTGTCCTTCGGCGTTTCTACGACTGCCGTGGACGAACCATACGAAAAAGGATGTGTGACCCCTTTTCTGGCATTCAGCCTCAAAACCTTTACTTCTTTAAAGTGCAAAACTTATTAATATTATTATTATTATCTAGCATGGCACGGGAAGTACCAGCTTCGAGGCAGCTATTCAATGCGCCACACAACCAAAGTAAGCCTCCAGTCATTAGGATGAAGCGGCACCACGACTCCACACTGCCAAGCAGGACCCATGCTATTTCCGCAGCTAAAAGTTGTATCCAAATACAATGCACACGGCTCACAGCAGACCTCAAGTATTTCGACAGTCACCGAGAGCACAACAAATAAGCGTTAGAATTGTATCCTAGAAAAATCCTAATCAATCCGAAGTCCGAGCAATACAAGGTCGATTCTGTCTCTTTTGTGACAAAATCCCCATCTCGCCAAGGAAACGCGCAGAAAAAGCTCCGTCCTTCTGAATTTCCACGTTATACTTACATGAGAGGCAACGCTGAACTTTGAAATCACTTTCGACCGGCTTCTGATCACGGATCGCGCGTCAAAAATCAACTCGCTCAGACCAACGACAACAAACAACGCTAGGCCAGCTGGGAGAGCTGGGGACAGCACAACCTTGGTGCATGTGACGTTACATATCTGGTTAGGTAATGTGCTGAGAAGTCACCTTTGCGCACAATTGTTGTGTCTTGGGGGGGGGGGGGGGGGTCATTTTCATCTGCGGACTGGGATCCAGGTCTATCGCTCTATGCTAGTGGTGGGACGAATCTTTATCCGAATCGAGATTCGGAGCCGAATCTAAAGATTCGGAAAAATCCGGAAAAGTAGCCGAATCTCCAAAGATTCGGAAAAGTTCGGGGAAATTCGAAGCGTTGCCATGGTGTCCAGATCACGTTGATGAGTGTTTCAACTTTTCGTGATATTAAATTCACTAAATTCTACAAAGTGCACAAAATATTGTTGTAATATATTATCATAGTAATAAATAAAATGTTCCGCTCTTTTTATAATATTTCGGATGTTTGTCCAGAACGGTAACCAGACGTCGGGGGAAAATTGGTTTCGGTTCCAGATTACGACTAAAATAGGCATGCTTGGTGCACGTGGAAATACAAGCGCATGTTTTCATCGCCCCGGCCCCGGCGGTTCGGCCAGTTCGGTGACAGTCGGTTGTGGGGCAGGCGGGTCATAGAGTAACACAGTAAACGAAAAGAGTGGCCACTCGAGCCGATTCGCGGCCCAGGAGCTAGGGACTACGACGACCGTTCAGTGGCACTGCAGTCACACACTTAATTTAGACATTTATCATATTTTCACCCTTGATAAATAACTCTACTCTGTAAACTAACATTTCAAAATTAATAGCAGCTTTAAATTCTTATATTCTGAGCTGCGGCTTTCGCTGCGGCTCAGTGGATGGTTTTGGGGCCGTCGACTCGGCGGACGATGGCTTTCCGGTCACGTCGCGCGAAAGGTCGGTTGGGCAGCGGCTGAATAGCTTTTGCGGGCTTCTCGTCATTCTTCTGTTGTTAGAAAGGTGAGTCGTCTTACTGAAACCGTATTGTGCTTGCTTTTGGCTATATACTAGTTTCGTCTCACCTTAGCATGGACTAACCTCGAATGATGTGCTAGCGCGAGCGGCTAGCCCTGACTGCCTTGACTGGAGCACTCGCTGCACGAGCGCTCGTGCAGCCGCCGAGGCCTCATTCGAAGCAACTATCTCGCGCTTTTAGCACGCGTGGCTAACAATAGTCCATACTAACGTGAGACGAAGTGTAGTTGGACGCGCGACCTAAAGCGCGAGCTAATTGCTCTGGATGAAGCCTCGGCAGCTGCACGTGCGCGCGTGCGCTCGTGCAGCGAGAGCGCCAGTCAAGGCACTCAAGGCATACTCAATTTCATACCTCATGTGCATGGCTGTGAATGTTGCTGGCGCGAGCACGTGGCTTTCGCGCCAGCGGCTTTGACAGGGTTTAAAGCGTTGTACCTGGCGCCAGGTATGAAGCAGGGTACAGGTAGCCTTCATGCGCGCTATGCTTAGGGCCAGGCCATTCTAAGCAAAGCGCGCTCACGAGGAAAATACAAAGAAATGGGCTGTGACAATACCGTGAAGGCTTTTCATTATCACCACTCTTTATTGTCGCTTCAATAATTTTGGTTTCCAAATTGATATGAAAGAAGGCGCTAAATTCGCGTAATCTCAAGTTGATTTGGGCTATTTTCGTTTCCCAGCTGATGCCGCCAGGATGTTTGGCTACGGCAGATACTGTTGCGTAGCCTGGTGCGGAAACAATGGAAGAACGAGCAAGCAGCCAGGAACGAAATTCTTCCGAGTTCCACGACACGATAGGTTGTTGGTGATATTAAGTTTGGCACTCCAGAATGTCGTGCACGGTTTTTAAAAATGTTTTGCAGGATTCGATTGTGCTGGCATGTCCGTTTCGTAAACGAAAACTTGGATAAAGTTCGCTTTCATTCTCGCGTCTCTGGTTTACAGCTTGAAAAGTTCAGTGGGTAGAACTTCATTCTGGAGATGTGTTTCAGCCTTTATGTTGCATTTCATAAGATATCTGCAAGGTAAAATTAATTTTATTGGGATTTCATTGGGCCGTGCAGACTGCATACTAGCTGTATCGGAAACCAGCGAAGAACCAAGACGACGGTGTGAACCGAACGAACGTCGACCCTTTAATGGCGGATTGGGCGCTCGTGCCTCGAGTCCCTATATAGGGTGGCTGAGTTGCCAGACCATGTTGCTGGCTCTGCCGTTACACCCCCCTTCTCTTAGGGCAGAACAACAACACTATTGTCAAGGCTGTTGACGGAAAGCTTCATCGTATGTCAGCCTATGAGATGGACGACGCAGGCGTCGTAGCGTCCTTCTACTAGAGTCCGCGGGCGGAACAGTAACTCCCATTAGAGCTGGAGGCATAGTTGCTGACACTGGGGTCGGTGACCGAGTTGCTGGCCCTGGGGCTGTAGACGCCGTGTCCATCCCAGTAGGCTGGTCCCCGAATGAGGGGCTGGTTGTTGGAGCCAAGCATGTGTAGTCCTCCACTTCGCTGTCTTTCTCTCCAGGGTTAAAGGCCTCCGAGGTAGGAAGGAGGTGTCGTCGGTGTCTTCGCAGTTTTCTAACCGCTTCCGTGATGACCTGGTAGGATCTCGGGGCCACCAAGTCCTGTACTTTAGCCATCGTTGCCTAGGAATTCTTTTCCCTGAAGCGAACCACCTTCCCTGGAGGAAGTGGCTGAAGCGGTCTTCTGCCCCAGCTGCTCTGTTGATGCTTGTGCACTGCATTTGGAGCCGGTCCAGTGAAGTCGGGCAGGCGCGACTTGATTCTTCTTCCCATCAAAAGTTCACTTTGTGATCGGCCGTCTTCCAGAGGCGAAGATCTGTAGTTGAGAGGCCCTAGCTTGTAATCTTCTTGTGCATGCTCTGATTTTTTCATGATCCTCTTGACTCAGAGTAGCGATGTGGGCGAGTTGGTTCATGCTTAGAAATAATGGAAACAGCGCGCAAACGACAAGGACGGGAGGAAAAGGAGTACACAGGACGAGTGCTCGTCCTGTGTACTCCTTTCAGTTGTCAGTTCAGCGCTCGTCCTGTGTACTCCTTTTCCTCCCGTCCTTGTCGTTTGCGCGCTGTTTCCATTATTTCTAATCCTCTTGACTATCTGAACGCCTTTCTCGTTTAGACCATTTGAGCACGGGAAGTGTGGACTTGAAGTGATTTGCCGAAAGTCGTATTTGAGCGCGAAAGCCTTAAAATCGCTAGAACTAAAGTGGGGCCCATTGTCGGAGCACACTTCGATTTATAGTTCATGCCTGGCGAAGGTCGTCGACAGCGCATTGACCACAGCATCTGTCGTGGTATGTGTAAGGTGCTCAACCTCCGGGAAATTCGAACAGGCATAAAAAGCAACTAGGTGTGTCTGCCCGCCATACTGACATAAGTCCGCACCAAGGCGCGCCCTAGGGCGAAGTGGCACTGCTCTCATCGACAGTGGTTCTGCTGGTTGTTGATATGCATGATGCTTGCACGTTGAACAGTTGTTAACCGTTTGTGCAATGTCCCCTGACATTCCAGGCCAAAACATTAGGAGACGGGCCTTTGCTTTGCATTTGTTCCCTCCCAAATTTTTTTATTTATTTATTAAACCTCAAATGCCCCAAATAAGGGGTATTACATGAGGGTAGTACGAAGCATCAAAAAATTTCTTCGATGAATGCCTTGAAATGGGCGGGGTTGGAGTGGAGCACGGCGTCGGTGGGCAGATCGTTCCAATCCTTTGCTGTCTGGCAGAAGAATGAAAAAAGATGCGCAGTGCAGCGGGCATGGGAGGGATAGACAGCTTCCTGATGACTGATGCGGCATGAAACGCGGAGAGCTGGTGCGATAACAGAGCTGCCAAGTGATGAGTAATAAAACTGACCATCATGTAACCTTTTAAGCATCTCTCCTCTAAGGCTCTTCGGAATGACCACCTTTGGTCCTTTAAGAAGCCCTCCTTGAACGACGGACATTTCTTCGGCGCATAACCTGTAGGGGGATGACTGAGGCAGCGGTCGGTGATCTTGGAGGCCGTTGATGACTTCCGACAATACCTTGTCCTCGGCTGTCGCTGCAGCGAGCTTGGTCAGTGTGGTGTCGCTAACCAGGTCTGACAGTGTTTCGACCGCATGCACTTCGGCATCATGTTCCTCAGGCACAGGTTGTGAGTCTCTTGGGGCCGGTGCGCGTGACAACGGATTTGCAAGTACCAGCTGCTTGCCCGGAATGAATTAAAACTTGCAGTTATACTTCATCAGTCTGAGAAAAAAGCGCTGGAGGCGAGGGGGCATGTCCCCGACATTCTTTTTTCCAATAGCGATGAGAGGTTGGTGGTCCGTTTCCAAGGTTATGGGTCTTCCATAAATGAAATCGTGAAACTGCTCACAACCAAACGTGCTTCCCAGTGCTTCCTTTTCAATTTGGGGGTATCGAGATTCGCATTCTGTCAGCACTCGGGCTCCATAAGCTACAGGCCTCCACTCTGTGTCATGTCGTTAGAAGAGAGCTGCGCCAAGGCCATAGCTGGACGCATCCGTGGACACTTTAGTATCTAGTGCTTCATTGTAGAAGGCAAGGACTAGTGCTGTGGTCAGCGAGGTTTTTAGGGTCTTCCACTCGTTGTCATGGTTGGGGGTCCACTCGAATACCGACTCAGTCTTGAGCAGGTTCGGTAGGAGGGTGGTCCGGTCCGAGAACCTAGGCAGGTACTTGCTTAAATATGCGAACACGCCCAGCATGCGTCGAACATCCTTCTTGTCTTTGGGAACTCGGATATTCACTACGCTGTCCACCAAGCTCTTGTCAGGCTGTATGCCAAGTGCACTGATCCTGTCACCCAGGAAAACCACTTCCTTCACGCCAAACCTGCATTTCTCCGCGTTTAAGATGAGTCCTGCACGACTGGCCGCCCGTAGAGCTGTACAGAGCCGTGCCTCGTGTTCGGCTTCCGTGACCCCCCAGATGATAATGTCATCTATGTAGACTTTTACACCTGACAAATCTTCAAAAACCTGAGACATTCTTTTTTGCAAAAATTCGGGTGCCGAGGCGATGCCAACGGCAGTCGTTTGAAACAACAGCGCCCTAAAGGCGCGCCAAACGTGCAAATTTTTTAGGTCTCGTCGTCCAGGGGAATTTGATGAAATCCATAGCTGGCATCTAGCCGTGAAAAAACTTGCATCTTTCAGGTCTGCCTCAATGTCTTCTCTTTTTGGCGTCTAGTAATGCTGTCTCTTGAGGCACTCATTTATGTGCCTTGGGTCCATGCAGACTGATTCTGCCATTTTACGGACAATTACTAGTTGGCTTACCCAGTCAGTGGGTTCGCTCATTTTGGTGATCACCCCGGCGGCTTCCATTCTGTCCAGCTCTCTTGAGTGGTTCCTTCAACATGTGCGGTACTCTTCGCGCAGGCTTAATAACAGGCTGAGAGCCGTCCTTCAGGACCATCTTGTAAGGGTTGTTTATGCAGCCGAGGCCCTCGAAGAGCTTCGGAAAGTCGGAAGCAACCTTCCGCTCCAGGTGTGTCTTTTTTATGACGCTGTGGACTCGACTCACGAGCTCGAAGGTTTCGCTTGCCCGAAGGCTTAAGAGTGCCTGCCGAGCTTTCTTCACGACGAAGAATTCAATTTTCGCCTTTTTGGAATTGATTTCTACTGGAAGACACCCTGTTCCTAGGTGACTAATCTGGTCGCCGCTGTAGTTCCTCAAGAAGCCACCGTTCGGTCGCGTGTGTCCCGCCTTGTTAAGCCTTTTAAAGACACAGTGTGGCAGAATGCCCACCTGTGCTCCTTGATCTACCTTAAGTAGGACCTTTTGGTTAACCACTGACGCTTCCACCAGCCAGTTGGCTTTGTCTCCTGTGACAGTTTGCACTTCCAGCACCGCAAAGTCATCATGTTCGCACGTGACGCCGTCGGTTACCCTCCGATCGTCGTGCCCGTACACTCGCGATCTGCAACACGCTGCCCATTGATTTTTTTTCTTGCACTTCGAGCAGAATTGTTTATACGCGGGGCAGCGCCTTGGCTCGTGCTGTTGATTGCACCTGCTACATTTCTGTGCTTCGACTTCTTTCTGCGATGCCGACACTGGATCGTGGAAGTGCTCTGGTGCTTCCCAGGCATTTTTGTGAGTTTCCGTTAACTCGGCTGTTTTGCAGAGCTGCACAGCCTTCTCTAGAGTTAAGCTTTCTTCACTAAGCATACGCTCCCGTAGTTTTTTGTCAGTGGTTCCGTAGACGATTTGGTCCCGCGTCATCGAGTCGGCGAGGGTACCAAATTTGCAAGATTGCACCTTGAGTTGGAGGTCCCGAAAGTAGTTTTCAAACAACTCACCTTCTTTCTGCCTCCTAGACCGAAATACGTAGCGCTCATACGTCTCGTTGCAGCGAGGCGTGCAGTAGGTCTCGAACCTCTCAAGGAAGAGGTTCTGCATCTGTGCACTGGAAGGTATTGTACACTTCCAGAGCGTCCGGTCCTGTGATGTGTAGGAGTACTGCCGTTTTTTGTTTCGCCGAGCGTGGTTTTTCTGGCTCCGAGGCTTCCAAAAACAGCTCCAGCTGTTGAAAGAATGTTTTCCAGTTCTGGGCGAGGTTTCCGCTGAGTCTGAGTCCCTCAGGAGGCTTGAATCCCTCCATAGCTGGCGTTGTGGCTTATGTCGGTGCAGGGACAGTCAGCAGGACAGTTCTGACACCATGTATCGGAAACCAGCGAAAAACCAAGACGACGGTGTGAACCGAACGAACTTCAATCCTTTAATGGCGGATTGGACGCTCGTGCCTCGAGTCCCTATATGGGGTGGCTGAGTTGCCAGACCATGTTGCTGGCTCTGCCGTTACACTAGCCATTTGTTGGGATTATTTGCTGCAAGTAGATTGCACTCTACTCCTTTACTGGTCTATTGTAGCGACTGCTTTTTTAGATGGTCATTTTTGTTTTTCCTATTATGGTATTGTGGAATGTGTAAGTTCCCATTTTGATCTTTGTTAATACTCTCTTTGGTCACTGACCTTGAATGCAACTTCCTTTTCTTTCGTACATTGGTTCTGCTTTACACATATGTGAAGCGTGAAGGTGATCCTAAATTCTCAGAGAATTTTGGACCACCTGGAAAAGTCAGGGAATTATCAGGGAAACTGTCAAAAGGTTGGCTAAATCAGGGAAAGTGACCAGTAAAAGTGGCACGGTGGTGCGTAACGAAGCCCGGCGACCAGGTGTTGTCACGGCACTGCTGAATAGCATTGCCCAAAATGTCATCCTTCGAAGGAAGGAACAGCCAGGGAATTTTGTCGAAATAGCCATGGAAAACCTGAACAAATCATGAACTTTGAAATAAGTCATTTGGTAGACACCCTGTAAGATTTACTTAATTAGGCAGTGCATATTGCATGCCAAGCCTTGGTGGAATCATTTGTGATGAGTGGGTCGCAGGTACACCTGGCACCAGTCTGCTTGTAGCAGTCTTTTGTCAGCCATTTCATGTGTGCTTTTTATGGTAGTGGTCATGTTAAAACTTACATGTTAAATGTGACCTGTTAAGCGTTACATGAACGTAAAACCTGTATTAGTCCGTTGGTTGGCTTTCAGTTCTTATTATTTTGGTCATTATTGTTAGGTCTATACTAGTGGCAATCTCGTTTAGACATTTACTTGTCTGTTTTTTTCTCATTGTGGTCATCTTGCATCTCAGAATTGTTCTGCTGAACTTTTTATTTGCATTCAAATTGCATTGGATCAAAAAGCTTTGATACTGCATGGCCAGTTTTTTTTTTTGTATTTGTTGCTGGTGCTTCATATGTTATATGTGTGTGTGCGCCTTGCATGGAACTTGTTTGAGAATACAAAATAGGCTTTCAATCCAATTGCAGTTGTAATTCCAGTCGTTTGATAAGATTTTCATGCATGCCATAATATGCTTGTCCTATTTTTGCAGGATGAACTGTTTGTGAATCCTTGATACACGGTGATTGTGTTTTGTAGTTTTTGTAATTATATACCAGGCACAAACTGTCCATCATATTTTTTTGTTGCGATAATAAACTTTGTTGATTACTTCCCGGCTGTCTTCTTCTGGGCAGCACAAACCTACATGGGTTTCTTGGCTTGTAAAGCCAGTGTTAACTGTATATAGTATTTTCCATTAGTAGTCCGCATTAGAATTCACACATACGTGAGAAGTAATTATAGCTGAAATTTGGCATGCGGAAATAGTAGAAAAAACATAACTCGCGGCAAACCGGATGGCGCAGGCTAACGCCCCACACACTACGCCAAACTAGATATCTATTCATCCGGTACTTTTTTTTTATTGTGACTCCATTCATTCAGTTGCTGACTACGACGGCCGCTGAGTGCGCTCCCTGCCAGCTAAATGGGCCGCTGGGGCCTATGGAAGTGTCCGCTCTTTACCTTGCGTAGATTACTCTATACCTCTACTTCGTTGGCTCGCGTGTTTGCGAACCCCAACGTCGCTAAGAAAGCGAGGTGGCGTTATGATTTTCATCCAGCTACTATATGGCTGGACGTTTTAGGTCATGAATGCCTCAATGTCGAGAAAGGTCTAGTTAATCTAAAATTGTTTATTCTGCTGTAAACTTTTATAGAAACTAATTAATGTATCTTAGTTGTTTTTTTTTTAAACAAGATTAAAATATTTTTATTAAATCAAATCAAACCTCGTTCATTTTGTGTGAAACAAATAAAGACAATAACATCAAGCTAACCGTTGCAGCCAACATGCACATCTACACTGCAAAGCTTTATATTTCACTCAAAATTCAAAATTCATTTCATTCAGACAAACGTTGTATATAAGTCATCTATATGTCCCCAAAGACTATAATTTAGGAAGCTGCCCTTAATTTTTGGAAGTTGTTTTAAATTACGTTCCTCCTTATTGTAATCCTGCCGTAGTTTAAAAAAATGTTAAAATAAAAACTGAACTCGATGATGGCCATTATTTTTATGTAATCTTTGCTCTCAACACGTCCTACCGAATTATTGACACTGTTTTTTGTTTTTTTTTATGAACAGACGCCTGAGAACCCTTGAACGCATATAACACTATACTCGGAAAGATGATTTAATAAAACAATTGACTATATACTAATAAAATAAATATAATTAAGTAGGTCCATAAGATAAGGTGCTAATATTTTAACAAGAAAGAAATTAATTCACCACAAGAAGCGCATTCCGTTGTATGTTTCTTTTGTCCGTTTCAGATATTTGTAGCTCAATAGTATGCAGTCAAGTACAGGCTAGTCCACCTACCCATTCTAATGATGTAACAAATATTACTTGCAGGCCACTCTAGAGCTTCGCAAATGCGAATTCTCCTACAAACGTGAAACTCCATCGGGGCAGAAATATGAAGGGACGTACGCACTTCCTGAGGGATTTCCCTGCGCTTTTGGTTCGGTAAGTTCCTATGTATACATTCGAAAAACTGCTCAAATATGTTTTACGATTTTGGCAACTTAGCATAGATGAGTAAGACATAAGCGGGCCTCCGTTTCTTTACTTGGTCGAAAGATACGTCATCATATTCCTGTTATCGACAAAACAGGCTTTTAATTAAGAATGTCATTTAAGCGTTTACATAAGCGTAAAATTCCTATTCAATATTTTACAAAATAGTAATATTGTTTCTGAATTACCACTGCCATAGTTTGGTGCGTAGTGCAGGATTGATCACGTAATAAATTGGCAATGAAAATACACGTATTTTCTTCTTACAGAGATGTGAATGGGGAGTCTGCGAGTGCAGCGCATGTCCCTAACATGGTACCAAGCTGAAAATGCATCTTTTTTTTGGAGAGGCGTGCATCGGCAGTACCTCCTATAAAAAAATAAATGTATTGTGCAATCCGGTTCCTTGTATTTCTATGCTGTTTGGAGCCGCACTTTGTGCCGCTTTATTTTAGAAACATTTATCTTACTGAATTAAATGCCAGGGACAGGGCGACTTGAACTTTGTTCTTGATTTATATGTACGGTATTTTATTTTCCCATTAGGAACTGTCATTTCAAGTTTTTCTCGCCAAAATATACGGTCGTTACTCATCCCGTCGAACTAGTTAGACCATTTATAGCGTGTATACGAAACATTTTTTTTCTTTTTTTTTTCTGCAGTTTGTGTTTTCGCTTCGTGTGAGTAAAGTACTGCTGATGCTGTTGCCCTAGGGAAACAAGGGGACTCTCAAAAGCAGTTCTTGTACTGCTTTTTCCGTCTTTCCTCTTTTCTTTATAAAAAGAGACAAATAAAATTCAATTCAGTTGCATTGAATTTGTGCCGTGAAGTGTGCAATCGTTCTTGGCCATCCGTTTAACCCAGAGAAGGCCTTAGCGCAAAACTAGTTTCTTTGAATGCGAAAAAAAATAATTCACATTTACCTGACAAGACCCGAAAAAAAGAACATCCTGACGGTGTTATTAAATTTAGTTGCACTCTAAAAAAAGAAGGGTGTTCCTGGGTGTATCGCGCGCCCTTACACACCTCTTCGACTGGAGACACCCCGACAAGCGTACTAGTACTCCCATTATGCAAATCCTCCTTTCCCAAAGGAATCGGCGGGCGAGGCGAAGCTGTTCCCAGGTGCACCATTACACCACCACGCACAACACCGGCTAGCAAGCCCAAAACGTATGAGTTGAAATCAGCTGGATTTTTCGAAGGATCCTTTTACTGCTCACACAATTAAGAAAAAGTTGCCAACATATATAATGTATATTTATTGCACCAAAATATTCTTCAAAACCGAGACGAGATTCACAGAGCGATCTTACGACGAAAAACGTGCGCACCAAAAATGTAAGTAATCCGTACTCACGAAGCGAAATGATCGCGAGTTTTGCGTACCTTACGTAGGATTCCGAAACAGCTTCCGAGCTGTCTTTCGCACTTTTGCAGTCGACATGTCCGTCCGCGTTGCACGGTTGTTTGTATTTTGCCGCAACAAGCGACGGAATTTTTTTTAAATTCTCTTAAACTTCGGTCGCGTTCCGACTTCACCTAGAGAACGGGAAGAAAGAAATTGAACTACACGCCGAGGATTCCCGGAGCAGTCACAGGAACCACTACGACGGTACCGGCAGAGCGGACAAGAAACCGAAGTCGTTGACGGGAAAGGCCTAGGCGCTCCATGCCAGCAGACCGCACGCCCTGCTGAATGGAAGGGCGAAAGGAAATGCCCTCACGATCTTTTTTCTTTTTTTTTTTTTTTTTTTTCTCTATGGACCTTTTTCGCGTGAATAGCCCAAACAATGACCTCAAATGTATGGTTATAAAAGTCGGATGCAACCTGAGAACAATCTTTTAGCTCCACCCACAAGCACATTGCGCCCATGTGAAGTGCCTCCGCCGTCGAGAAAGTAGTTCGCTAGCAACGTTGCTTTTTTCTTCCTCCAGGAAACGTGTCTTAAACTACTACAATATTTATTTAATTTATTCAGGACCTTTAAATAAGTTAGAATACGTTTTTGTCAACGAAATAGCTGTTTAGTAAAGAAAGAAAGTCATGTCCAATGTACCGTCTTCCCAAATCATTTTCTCTCCAAGATACTGTCTAACATACCGTCTAACATACTTCTCAGCAGTGCTAAGCCTCGCGCCCGCTTCGAAATTTTAGTTGGCGATAGCGTCGCTGGATTCTCACGTCGTCGCGCAAAAACTGCTGCAAACGCAAGCCGATACCATTAGGATTTCGTGGCGTAACCTCGGGCACGTAAAACACGGTGCAGAAAAGCAGAATAATTGTCACGAGAAACTAGCGTCGCGTTGCTAAAACCAACAGCCATGTTCAGCCTTTTTTTTTTCAAAAGGATCGCGATTGGTCCACGGAATCGTGACGTCATAAAAACGATTGGCTGGCGTTTCTCGGCGTAGGATTACATTTTCCTCTGAGAGGCATTTCCGGTTTTTTCTTAGCTTGCAACCGACTATAGTAGTCTAATTTGTTTCCCTTGCCGATCTCGCGGCGATGGTACGGTGACCAACATACCGACGTTCTCGTCAATTCCATTTTTTTTTTTTGACGTAGAACTAAAATAAATGTTGTATGGATTACCCTCATGACACATGGTACGTAAGATTTTATTTCTTGAATGAGCGCGTCTCTTGCATTTAGACGTGACGATGGTAAGATCTCTCGAGACGGATCGAGTTCGAACAACACCTCGGCCGAATTCCACGTCAACGAAGAGTTGCGACTATCTAATCTTCTCGTGGTTGACAAAAGAGACGCGATCCAATCACGCATCTTCAGCCATTCAAGCGGTCGAGAAGGCATTATCGCTCTACAACTGAAAACTGCGGAATTTACCGTGTCTCTTGCTGGCACCGAACGTTTCTTTTCGGAGATTGGCAGCTTACTGCCAGATCCTCGAGAGCACGAACAACGGCGCGGCAAATTTATTCCCATGATTTGCGCCTTTCCAGCGAGTTGCGGGCCGTATCCTTTTCCAACATACACTGTAAAAAGTGGCCGTCACTTTTACAGCGATTTTCTTTACAATTTGGACGAGTCCTCACTGTCAACGAAAAGACGTCAACAAACGGAAAGGGGAGATCGACAGGGAGCGCAAGAAAACAAGCAAAATACGCGCGGTAATAGAGCGTCCCGATTAGGTGAGTAATGCGATTAGCTGTTACTGGTAAAACGTCATCCGACTGACAACCTATCGTGATAGCGACCACGTTTCGCACGTTATCTGGCCTTCGCGTTGCTAGGAGACTTGATCTCCTCACTTCCTTCACTCCCTCTTGTCTTCCTGACGAAGGCCGGACTCCGGCCGAAACGTCGAAGATCAAATCGTCCGTTGTTGCTGTTTTTCACTAAGGGTTTTTTTCTTCTCAGTTTTTTTTTCTTCTCAGTTTTATACCAACGCCTTCGGCCTCCCGCCACCATGCCCGTTATATATATATATATATATATATATATATATATATATATATATATATATATATATATGTATCTTTGAAGTGCTCGGTGGAACAGGGTTGTTTTACATAAATGTAGCTTCTTCGTGAATTAATCATATAGTTGATACATGTATGCAGGCATATTTCTTAGAAGATGCACAATTACTGGAAATTAGTTTGTATGGTAGCAGCAAAAACTGCCGAATTGCCCCCAGTTGCCTGTATGATATGTATTGAACTGCCCAAAATATGCACAGCAATAGTGCTGTAATTTGGAATGTTTATACTTTTTTCTGACATTTTTATTCCAGGCTTGGGTATTCGGAAAATACACCGTTTAGTCTGAATTGTAATCTCCAGGTAAAAGAGATACTGCTGCATGTCTCCAAAAGCTTCCTCAGCCTCCAAACTCCCTACAGCTGTACTCTCTGACAACAGAGGAAAACAGGAGTAAAAGCAAGCATTCGAAGGTCTGTCCCCCTTCTGAAAAAAACCATTTGGCGCCCATATGAAAATAAACGGGTCCATACCGGTAACCGTTTAACCATACTGGTCACCAGTTTGTCAAAGGGGTCGCCCGTATGGCTCAAAGGGGTCCCCCGTATGAGCCATAACGGTCACCTATTTGGCAAACGGGTCGCTCGTCTGGGCAAATGGGCGACTCGTTTGGGCAAAGTTGTCGCACGTTTGCTCAAACCGGCGACCATGTTGCAAACTGCACCGGTTTAATCAAACGGCTCTCCGGAGCCCGTTTGATATTGAACGTACAGATCGGCGGCGTGGGCACGCCTAGCGTTTCAGCCGTGGCAGCCAATGTTTTCCGGAAGGCTGGGAGCGCCGGTTCATCGATTTCAGATCGTCCGCGTAATGCAAGTAATTATATTTATATTTCAATTGCGCTGATTTTCGATTATACTGCAACTAAAACTAACACCTTTTTTTTTTTTTGTTTTGCGTAAACGCGCGACGTTGGTGAGCCGATATTTTTGACAGACCTTTAATACTTTGTCCATCTTTGTTGCCTCAATTTACTTATTCAGCTCGAATCTCTCTCGCAGAAGACGCGACCGCGTGAAAGAATGTACGTCTAGACTCCGTTTCACTTTAATTCAAGACGCAGCGAAGGTAGCACGCGTACACGTGGCTGCAAGAACACCGAGCATTGCGAGAGCACGCCCGCCGTTGCAGCACTCAAACTACGAGCTTGCGCTGAGTTCTTTCTTCGCTCGGGCGCAAGCCGAGCTTCTGGCAGCCCCGCCGCCATTTCCAAAGTTCGAGCGCGCGCGCGCGCGCGCGTTTGTTCTTCGGGACTACAAAAACGCATCTCCCTGGAATGCCTGGGGGGAGGGAGAGGGGCTGCCCCGGTGGTCCCAGCGCCTTCACCTCGCCCCCTCCCTCCTCTCTTGTCACCCCTGTCACGTGACCCACAGCAGCGCGCGAGCTACACGCTGATAAGCATCGATATCCGGAAGGGCGCGCCTTGCAGCCGCTTTTTTCTTTGTCTGCTTGTTGTCAGTTGCTGCTCGAAGTTCGCTCGTCCTACCTGCTTCAATCTGTCGCGTAACCCTGCGGTCTTATTGGGATGTCTCTCGACAACGTATTGGATGTGCACCAAAGCTATCAGTGTTCGAAAAGACCCACGTGTATGTCGGCAACGAGCGATTCTTCAAAGAAGTCGCAAATTCTCGCGGTTTGGTTGGGTTCGGCAAATGACAGCTTGTGCGCCGCATCGTGTTGAAACTTCCAAGGAGCCGTTCCCTCTCGTTTGTGTTTGTGTGGTTGTCCTGCTTTGACCGTGGCGACAAATATCACGGATTACCTCTTTCAAGTCCCCTATTGTTATGGTAAGTGCACTGCAACCTACGTGTTGGCAACGATTGACCGTTCTTCTACGCGTACTCTTCTAAATTATCTAAAGAATTATGCACCGCCTATTCGCGCGGCAGCCAGGAGAATAATTTCCCCGAAAGTCTACCTGTATAGTGTTCACAGATCGCTTGCACGTTTGTACTTGTCTACAGAAGAGGTAATAAACTTCGAGGAGAATTGAAAACAATCTTTTGTGTCGGTTTTCCTGTCCACTTACAAGCATCTACGCGAGTGCATTTGTTCTACGTGTTTTCTCCATGTTATAAATACGTTTATGAGTTTCGGGACGTCTTAAATATGTTTAAGATAACCAACCTCCCAGACGATACCCATTTAGGGCTAGCGCATAATTTACCATTTCGAATGGCACGTTCAAACGTGTGGTCACGTGCCATGTCGAACGGGTACTCGTACCATACGGCACCCGTATCAAACGGGCACCTGTATCAAACGGGTACCATTTCGAACGGGTACCGTTTCCAAACGGGTACCCGTATCCCATAATCACGTTTGATCCAAACGGATCGACAGGTTTGATTCAAACGGGCGACCAGTTTGCCACCCGTTTGAATTTCAAATGGTTTTTTTCAGTAGGGCCAGTGGTAAATGCAGCACTAGTATCAGAAAATGTGGAACCTGTGAAGGGCGACAGTCTCCGTGAGAAGAGCTTCTGGTATTTTAGCTTTAGGACGATTCAATTTAAGTAAAATCTCAACTTTAGGGCTTAAGGGACTAATACGAGCTAGACTCCTTCGCTTACGTTTGTTATACATTACTTGAGGGTTGATATAAACAAGTCGACAGATAGCACCCGTGTAGTCCATTGAAGTACTATCCGAATCCAGCAAAGGTCAAATTTGAGCAATGTATCCCTACTGAAAAAAACCATTTGAAATTCAAACGGGTGGCAAACTGGTCGCCCGTTTGAATCAAACCTGTCGATCCGTTTGGATCAAACGTGATTATGGGATACGGGTACCCGTTTGGAAACGGTACCCGTTTGATACAGGTGCCCGTTTGATAAGGGTGCCGTATGGTACGAGTACCCGTTCGACATGGCACGTGACCACACGTTTGAACGTGCACTTCGAAATGTCAAATTATGCGCTAGCCCTAAATGGGTATCGTCTGGGAGGTTGGTTATCTTAAACATATTTAAGACGTCCCGAAACTCATAAACGTATTTATAACATGGAGAAAACACGTAGAACAAATGCACTCGCGTAGGTGCTTGTAAGTGGACAGGAAAACCGACACAAGAGATTGTTTTCAATTCTCCTCGAAGTTTATTACCTCTTCTGTAGACAAGTACAAACGTGCAAGCGATCTGTGAACACTATACAGGTAGACTTTCGGAGAAATTATTCTCCTGGCTGCCGCGCGAATAGGCGCTGTATAATTCCTCAGATAATTTAGAAGAGTACGCGTAGAAGAACGGTCAATCGTTGCCAACACGTAGGTTGCAGTGCACTTACCATAACAATAGCGGACTTGAAAGATGTAATCCGTGATATTTGTCGACACGGTCAAAGCAGGACAACCACACAAACACAAACGAGAGGGAACGGCTCCTTGGAAGTTTCAACACGATGCGGCGCACAAGCTGTCATTTGCCGAACCCAACCAAACCGCGAGAATTTGCGACTTCTTTGAAGAATCGCTCGTTGCCGACATACACGTGGGTCTTTTCGAACACTGATAGCTTTGGTGCACATCCAATACGTTGTCGAGAGACATCCCAATAAGACCGCAGGGTTAGGCGACAGATTGAAGCAGGTAGGACGAGCGAACTTCGAGCAGCAACTGACAACAAGCAGAGAAAAAAAAAAGCGGCTGCAAGGCGCGCCCTTCCGGATCTCGATGCTTATCAGCGTGTAGCTCGCGCGCTGCTGTGGGTCACGTGACAGGGGTGACAAGAGAGGAGGGAGGGGGCGAGGTGAAGGCGCTGGGACCACCGGGACAGCCCCTCTCCCTCTCCCCAGGCATTCCAGGGAGATGCGTTTTTGTAGTCCCGAAGAACAAACGCGCGCGCGCGCGCGCGCGCGCTCGAACTTTGGAAATGGCGGCGGGGCTGCCAGAAGCTCGGCTTGCGCCCGAGCGAAGAAAGAACTCAGCGCAAGCTCGTAGTTTGAGTGCTGCAACGGCGGGCGTGCTCTCGCAATGCTCGATGTTCTTGCAGCCGCGTGTACGCGTGCTACCTTCGCTGCGTCTTGAATTAAAGTGAAACGGAGTCTAGACGTACATTCTTTCACGCGGTCGCGTCTTCTGCGAGAGAGATTCGAGCTGAATAAGTAAATTGAGGCAACAAAGATGGACAAAGTATTAAAGGTCTGTCAAAAATATCGGCTCACCAACGTCGCGCGTTTACGTAAAAAAAAAAAAAAAAAAAAAAAAAGGTGTTAGTTTTAGTTGCAGTATAATCGAAAATCAGCGCAATTGGAATATAAATATAATTACTTGCATTACGCGGACGATCTGAAATCGATGAACCGGCGCTCCCAGCCTTCCGGAAAACATTGGCTGCCACGGCTGAAACGCTAGGCGTGCCCACGCCGCCGATCTGTACGTTCAATATCAAACGGGCTCCGGAGAGCCGTTTGATTAAACCGGTGCAGTTTGCAACATGGTCGCCGGTTTGAGCAAACGTGCGACAACTTTGCCCAAACGAGTCGCCCATTTGCCCAGACGAGCGACCCGTTTGCCAAATAGGTGACCGTTATGGCTCATACGGGGGACCCCTTTGAGCCATACGGGCGACCCCTTTGACAAACTGGTGACCAGTATGGTTAAACGGTTACCGGTATGGACCCGTTTATTTTCATATGGGCGCCAAATGGTTTTTTTCAGTAGGGATATAATAAATGATCCTTGTTTTTTTACTTTGCCCCTGCAGTTGGGCTGTTACTCGTGATTCTCTCCCCATGACCCAGACTGTATTTAGCATGTTGCTCGAGCAGCATGTAGCTTTTCTGCTTCGGCGACCTTGTTTAAAAACAGAGATACAAAAAAAGTATACATAACCTGCCAATTCATTCAGACCATCAGCAGCATTTATTGTGCGAGATGTAAATCTATAGTGATGCTCCTGCAATTGTGGCCATATTTCTCTATTTTCATATACCAGCTGCGATTCATGCGTTGCCTGCCCTGTCAACCATGCTTAAAATGTTGCTTGAAGTTTCGTTTGTAGCTACAGGCCATACCTCAATAAAGTCACGTATAAAAATTTACACTTCCTACGAAAAACACGCAAAAAAATTATAGAAACGAGCGCGCCGACGGCTAGCGTCGCCACCGCCTTCACAGGGCGAGCAGGGCGAGTCGGGGAAAAATACTCTCCTCGCCATGACGTCACCCCGGTTTGCCGTAAGGGGGCCCCACGCGAACTTCTCGGGGCTCATACGCAAGGTAAAGAGCGGACATTGCCATAGGCCCCAGCGGCCCAGATAGACGAGTGACAGCTAGCGCTCCTAGCGGGCGGCATTAAACATAATCTAGTTCCGGTTCCGGTCAAGTTAGTTTCGGTTTGTGTTTGGGCATTTCTGCTCCGGTTTCTCCGGTACCCTACATCTCTTTCTCCTCATCTTTCCTTCTTGCGTCGCTCCTCGCTACGCTCTCGGGAGCTCTTCGGCTCCCCAAGCCGAGTTTCTTTTTTTCTTTTTTTTTAATGTTGACGCAGTTTTATTTTAATTTTTACGATATAATCCGTGCAAAATGTGTAAAACAAAATTTCTACTTCACAAAACAGAGGTGTATATCTTGTTTGTTTTTTCTACTGTAAAGCATTGAAGTTACACAACCTACACATTGACTCCTGATTGGTGGAGCATTTTGGGGTCAACAACAGTAAGTGGTTCGAAAATATTTTATTTGACCAGATTCGTATATACATGATTTACTTCAGACGCCCTGTATGTTTTATAAGAAACAGATACTAATACTTACAAAAATAAATGAATATGAAGGAGTTCGACATATCTCACATTTCGTAATAGATCTTTAGCGGAACAAAGTTAACAAAAAATTTTCACAGGGAACATGCTGAATGGTCCATTCGCTTTTACGCCGACTCGGGCTCGGGAAGCAAGTCCAGAAATAAATAAGACATCGCTCTCATTACCAGTCATAATAGTATAAGAGTGCAAAGCACACAGCGAAGGGTACAAATTCCCAAGTTCCGGCTATTATAAAACCTACGAATTGGCATAGCCTCAAACACACTGCGGGCGAGCCAATACCAAACACTGAGAACTCTATTCGGAATCTGACAATATTCAACGTTCCTAAACATTCTTCGACATACATTTGATCACAAAAAAAGTATGGCTAAAAAAAAGCCGCTAGAAAACTATAGACAGTGGATACAAAAGTGAATACATTTTCTTTCTAATATCTTTAGCATCTATACACCATATTCCATAAAAATTCTGTAGAAAGTGGATAAATACTTTTTGCAGAAGGGCCGTGATACACATTTGCTCGAAATAAGGGAAACAATTTTTTTTGAGTGCAAGCTGCACCGCTCAATTAATACGGACTTTCTGTTTTTGATTTTGCAACCACCTCCGTTATTACACTATTAACAGTTAAACTTGTCTAGTTGCTACAGAAACTGAAGATTCAACCAAACTTTGTCCAGGTTCCGGTTAAAAAATCGAACATGCCATCACAAGTGTACTCTGCAAAACATTTTTAAAAACCATTTGTGGCACTCTCAGCAGTGCCAAAACTACCCAGACCTGAAAGTGCGCGATACAAGTTAGCACATATACCTCAAACATGCGCCACGCTCTCTATTACGGCAAGCCACCCATTTTCTAGTTGCTGAATAATATTAAAGGCAGTTTGGGATGGTATATTAGATTCCCGAAGAGCTTTCCAGGCACGCGATATGCTTTAAGCACAAGTAAGAACTGGTGAGGCCTGGCAAAGTTGTTAGACTCTTCCCTCAGCGGCTGGGAACAGCCACAGCTGTGGGTTGTCAGTTTAAGGAAATGCTTGATCCAATAGCCCCTAACGTAACAAGTGGACGAGTCATCAAATATGTTAACCCTGATGTCTGATGTCAGCTGAGAAATATACTTTAGTGGCGGGAAGTTATCAATTGGAAGACATTCCACATTGTCTGCAATTGAACTTTCATGATACAAAAATATTGGCAACCCCTACAAGAGGTCAGACTTGTCATCCTCTACGTTTCCATTGTTCGACAGTTTGAACAGTTCCTTTACTTCTATCTGTTTCACTCCTGAGGTGAACTGATACACCTTTGGGTTTGTATTGAAGCCATACAGCTCCAAAAATGTTCTCAAGTGGGTTTTGCAGCAGACGTCGTGTAAGTAAGAACTTAAAGTCAAGGTTATTTGAAAGCTCCTCCCAGAGCATGAGGGCATTCTTTGTAGTAACGTGCCACCCTATGACGGTTTGTGACTGCATCCTACTTTCGAACTTCCATGCTGAAATCGATCTGAGTTGCAGGTGAAAGAAATCAAATACCTCAGATTCTCCTTTCAGAATGGCATGACGCAACTTCTGCCCTGTCTTCTTGAATTGTGAGCTATTTAGAAAGCTGACCATTCTATCGCAGAAATAGGCTGTAGCCATGGCTGCCTCAGGAAGCTCCTTGGCATAAACAATGAATAGGATTGAAAGACAGACTGAGGCACTCATTACCTTTGCGGCACGTTTTACTTTCATGTTATTGAAAGGGTTTTGAAAAATCTGTCTCTTAGTAACTTTCGGAGCCAATCGCAACCTCATCTCATGGGTAGAACGATAAAGTTTATCAATATGGGACCACTCAATGACCTCATTTCCAATGCAAAATTTGTGTGCTTGGAGATTGTTCCTGGTTGTTTAGATAAGGTGCTGAACATCAAAGATAAAGTAAACATATTCGTTATCAACTTCAAAAACCACAGCTTACCCACAGACCCACCAAGCTGGTTGGCCAAGCTTTACGTTTGAAGCCCCCTGATCACAAACTAAAGCCTTTACTATGAAGCCAGTTTTAAGCTCTTGCAATGAGAGAAATGAGGAGACTGCGGATAACAGAAAACAATGTTTAAGTTAGAACGGCGAGTTGGGCTAGTTGGTTGTACATGCTTGAAGTGACAGAAACGCAAGCTATGCCCAATGTACACGTGCGCATGGGTAAGAAATAAAGATAGAGCAAAGCCTAGCGTGTTTTACTACGTGACACGTTCATTTTGAAAGAACGTATACTCCCTATCAGATAGAGATAAAGATGGGGCGCTGACACAGACGTCCTGTCTGCATCTCTCCTTGTGTCCTCGTTGTTTTGGCGCCTCACTTCAAGAATGTTTAAATGTGCACAACAGTGCATGCAAGTGGCTGAACCCACCTCCTCGAAATTCTAGAGAGCACAACACAACAACCAAGGATCTATCTGAAACACCGTTCGACACCGTCATCTGTAAATCCATGGACAATGCGTTCGCAGTGTCATAAATCAAGACCCTTTTCAAAGAAATATCATCGAAAATCAAGGTGCACACACGATTGCAACCCGACAGCCCGTCGGAAACCACAGCGCGAGAAGCTCCAAGTCGCTCGGCTCCACAAACTGACGCCGAGCATGCGAGCACGCGGGCAATCATGCGTCACCTTTTTTGATGAAAAGCCGACCGAACACGCTGCAGCAGAAAGCACAAACGGACGGCACGCACGGCATGGACGAACGACGCATGGACGAGCAGAGGCCATGCAGAATGATGCTGAGGCGACAGCGTGCAGGCAAGCAGGAACACGGCAGGCCGTGGCAGGCGCCATTGCTCACGTGATTTTCGTGACGTCTTAAATTAAAACTATTTAGTCGTTTTAAGTACTCTAAATATTTCTAAAGCATAACAATTTCAAAAAATGAATACTTCTCACGGAAAGAGTCCTAACTTTAACCAAATTACAGGAAAGCGCCACGTGGCGGAGCGCATTAAACGCACTATCTGGACCGCGAATCGTCTTATGTGTCCTCCTATTTACGTTTACTATATTACTCTATGGTACGTCTACCGTTGACTTGCATTCGTTCGATGCTGCGTTTTGCGAGGCATGGGCCTGCAAGTTGAGGACGTGCTCTTTTTTTTTTTTTTTTTTGTTCTCGTGTTTACGCCCAAGTTTCCTTGCTTTCGTATTCGTGACATGTGTGCGCGGTGGCGGGGCCCGATTCTCTGAGAGTGCAAACGGGCACGAGATCGCAGCTTGGCGACGTCCTTGCGTAGAATTAGCGCTGCCTTTCAGCGTGTATAAAACCAACGTCGTTCAGAGAAACGGGTCCCTATTGTTTCGCCGAAAAACGCGTTTTGTGGACTGACATTTCATGGACACGCGTTCGACGGCATTAACGTTCCATTGACAGTCGTTTCACGAACTGAACGGTATAGGGACATTTAGTCACGCGTGTATCCCCTATTGGAAAAACGTACAAGAAATATACCTGCTGCTTCTACAGTTCTGGTATGAAACCAATATAATTTCTTGTTATTGTGGATGTATGATGATGATTGGGGTTTAATGGCGCAAGAGCGACTACGGCCATATTGAGCCAAGAAAGTTAATTTAAGGAGCCTAGCATTTACACCTAACTTTACTTATCTATATCAAGTGCAAAAGGCAATTGCATGTAGGAAACTTAAAACGCGAACAAATGGTACCAAAGGTCTATCACCAAGCAAAAAATAAGGATGAAATGGAAGGTGGTTTCTGAAAAGTTCTGGAAAATATCTTCGACGTTGATTATCGAAAAATCTACAATTCCACAGGATGTGAAGGACAGTTAAGATTTTCCCACACTTTTCACAGAGCGTTACATCTTCACCGCAAAGCAAGTGCAGGTGAGTCAATCGAGAATGACCAATTCTCAAGCGGCATAAAAGAACTTCCGAACGGCGGTCCTTATGGGAGGAACTCTCCCACGCTTCTAAGTTGGGCTTAATAATGCAAAGTTTGTTATCTATCTGTGTGTCCCAATCCTGTTGCCATAACTTAATGATTGACTTGTTTAAGGCTGGCTTGAGGTCTTGGTGTGGCAGGCCAAAAGACGTTTCCGTGTAATTTTTTGCAGAAAGTGCAAGATGGTCTGCATTTTCGTTACCGGGAATGCCCACATGACTGGGCACCCAGCAGAAGTTTATAAATTGTCCTAGATGGAAAGCTTTGTCTATCTGAAAACGAACCTGTTGCACAAGAGCGTTTTTGGTATTTGCTAAAGATGAAATAGCTAAGAGAACACTTTGGGAATCAACAAACAGAACTGCTTTGTTAATGTTATTTTCTAGAATATATTCAATAGCCATCAGGATACCATAAGTTCAGCAGTAAAGATAGTTGCTACAGGGTTGAGTTGCCTCACTTCACTGAAAGCGAGAGAATAAACTGCACAGCCTACGCAATTCAATGTTTTCGAGCCATCAGTGTAAAAGTGGAGATAGTCACTATATTTCTGCTCTAGCTCTGCGAACTCCCGCAAGAGAACAAGACGAGGAACAACCTTTCTGCTGTACTTCGAAAGTAACCAATCACAAGAGATTGGCACCAAATCCCAAGGATCAACCCTATAGGCCTGTTTCAACAAAGGAGGCTCATCAAAAGAAAGGTGCAGCGACCTTGCCGTGCTCTCAGCCCGAAGGCTCAAGGGCCGAACAATACTGGGTTTATTCTCAAAAAGGCGCAATGATGCAGAGGTCTGCAGAGCAGAGAATGAAGGGTGGTGTGGATCACTATTGGCCTCGAGATCGACCTTGAGGTGGCGCTACGGTCGCGTTATCATCATCATCAAAGCGGGGATAGGAGAACGGCCGCCCCATAGGCTCTCCACGTTCGCGCGCAAGACAGCGTAGATTCTTGCGTTTATTTTGTCGCATACTATTGGTGGTAAAAACAATTCTAGCGGAAAAGGATGCGGTACTGTTCGGTGCTTCAGTGAAGACCGAATCGTGTTGCCAGGGTGCAGCCTAAATTTATATAATCGCTTCTGTGGGTGCGTCGTCTGCTCTAGGCAGACGTTGAGCATGGATCACCACGACTGATGCCTGTCTCCGGCTGAACTGGAATATTTGTGTTAAATATTTGTTTCTTTTAAAATGAATGTATCGGTTCATCAACGTGGGAATTAAAAGAAAACAGTAAATTCCAACCCAGATAACATATAGTACTGGTACTGTGGGCTGTGAAATCGCAGCTTCTATGCTGTTTTTAACTTCTAGCTTTTCCAGTAATATAATTATTTAGAATGAAGATAAGTTGGCGCTGTATTGGAAATTACCATGGTATTGAGTTCCTCTGCCCTTTTACTGTGCCATAGTGTGGGTACGTTTTTTGGAGTCTGAACAAATCTACTGCGTTGCGATGAGGAGGGTGTGTCTCTTGTAGTTAAGATCTGGGTGGCTATGTTCGACAAATGTTTCGTTTCTCCTAAAAAAAACGGAAGTGACAGAAATGCAGGACAACTGAAACAAGCGAAACAAACTGTTCTAATATATCTGCCGTGGCTGTAATAAACGAGTGTAACCGAGCATTCCAGTTATTAAATGCTTTTCTCGGTAGTGTGGGTTCACCCGCTTCAATTTTCTCGGTGAGGGCCGTGGATGTCAAAGAGGCGAATACTATTAATTTCTGGCTAAATAATCTTGCATTCAAACACAGCAGACTCTGCGACCCCAACACACGACGCGCACCATGACACAGCCAGCATCGGCAGCAGTGATACTCTTTTACTGATGAAGGCTAGCGACCTTCAGGAGACTTTCCGATCACCCTCCTCCCTTACCTAACGTATATCGAGACTGGTCAGTTCATCGATTAACTTTCGAATTATTCAAATAATGCTTTAATTGCATTTTTTGCCGGTTAATTGGAGTCTTGTGCTGGAGAAAGTCGACAAGGAGTAAAAAATGCCTGCTTTAATATTTTTGACGTCTTTATTTCTTTAGTGACACAGGCTTGCACGGTAAACCACTTCAGCGTGCTTGTCATTTCACCGAGGGTGATTATACCGTTTAAATAATAACTTAAAAAATACTTCACTTTAAAAGGCTTCCCGTGTTCATATCTCTGTAGGAGTCAAAACGTGACGTTTAGAACAGGAATGCAATACGCCACTTATGACATAGTGAAACCAGTAAAAAAAATGTGGTTTTAACGCCTTTCACGCAATATTACCGGCCAAAAATCAACATACGGATTTATTGATTGATTAGTCTATTAAAATATAGCGATCAGTCGGGTTAATTTTCTAATCAAACCACTGACCCACTCAACATTCATTGCTTTATGGAAGCCACGGTTTGTGCGAGATAACAAAAATACGTGGGACCAGTGATTGTATACAAACCAACGCACTAAGATTATGGAAGCTTCCGACTTAATAATAGTCGCTTTGCTGAATTTCTACGCATGGGAAACGATACAACACAACCTTTAGTAAGAAGAAACGGAAACAAAAACATAAAACATTTAATTCAAGCTCAGCCTGAAACGGCCTTGCGTCGTCGAGATCCATGCTCTGAGCGTGCGCCCGTAGCAGACGACGCACGGCGGTATTCCCGCTTTCGCGCGTTTCCAATTTCGGCCGCAAGGTGGCGACACGGTTCGATCTTGAGGCGAATAAAATTTGTAGGCATAGCAGAGACTAAGATATTGTCTGCGTCGCTCAAGGGACATCTGATGTGTTTCAGCATACAGACTCGGCACGGGCGACGTGCGAAAAGCACCTGTGGCTAGACGCAGGCCCAGGTGATGGGTTGGGTCTAACATCTTCAAAGCAGATGGTCGTGCCGACGCATATACCGGTGCACCATAATCCAACCGGGACCGCACTAGAGAGTCATAAATTCGCAGCAAGCATCGTCTGTCAGGCCCCCAAGTTGTGTGCGACATCACTTTAAGAATATTGGAAGATGGTAGGCATTTTCGTTTTAGTTCTTTCAAATGGGGTACGAATGTGAGCTTCTTGTCGAATCTCACGCCTAGAAACTTGTGCGCCTCCTTAACACTAATGGTAAGGTTATTCAGATGCAAGGTAGGATCCGGTGACAACCCTCGACGCAGCGAAAAAAGAACACATACGGTTTTGTCGGGGGAGAAGCGAAACCCATTTTCGGCTGTCCACTTGCTCATCCTGTTGATTGTCAGTTGCAGTTGACGTTCACAACTATGCAGATTGCAAGAAGAAACTGAAATTTGCACATCATCCACATACAAAGAATAAGATACTGTCGGTGGTATCACCTGAGCCAGGCTATTGATTTTAACTGCAAAAAGTGTGACACTAAGTACCCCTCCCTGAGGGACACCACTTTCTTGAGAAACCACATCTGATAAGGTGGAGCCCAGACGGACTTGGAAAGTACGTCCCATTAAGAAGCTTTGTATACATCGCAACATGCGACTCCGAACACCGTAAGCATACAGATCCCGCAGGATCCCATAGCGCCACGTTGTATCGTACGCCTTTTGCAGATCAAAAAACACAAAGAGACAGACCTGGCGGTGTACAAATGCCTCACGAATAGAGGTTTCAAGGCGGACTAAGTGGTCCAGGGTGGAACGTCCAGCTCTAAAACCACAGTGATTAATGTCAAGCACATTCTCACTCTCCAAGAAATGAATGAGAAGTCGGTTAATCATTCTTTCGTAGGTTTTTCCCAAACAACTTGTGACAGCAATGGGTCGGTAGCTAGTTGGTTGAGAAGAATCTTTGCCAGGTTTCAGAAAAGCGATTACATGAGCTCTTTTCCAAACCTCGGGGAATGCAGAGCGATGCCACAATGAGTTATAAAAGGTCAACAAACTGCCTAGAGAATCAGGTGACAGGTGCCTTAACATCTCATAATGAACATTATCTGGTCCAGGAGCAGACTCTTTCTTTCCACTAAAAGCCACTTTGAGCTCAGAGAGTGTAAAAGGCCTGTTGTACGGAGCGTCACGAGCACCAGACAAAATGATTGGTTGTTTCTCTGCTGTCGAACTGAACGTTTTAAAGGCTTCACTGCAGTTGCGTAAACTAGAAACGTCCCGAAAATGTTTCCCAAGAACATTCGCTTGATCTTTCAGAGATGTTGAAGATGATGCAGAGAAGAGAGGAGTTCTGAAAGGTAAGTAGTCACCCTAACCTTTCTAAGCCGATCCCACGCTTCTTTTGTAGATACAAAACTACTCAAGGATGTCAAATACTTTCTACAGGAGCTTCCCTTCGCCTGGGGTCTTGTCCAGCGAGCTTTAGCTCTCGTTTTCTTAAACTCAAGTAAATTGCTAGAAGTTGGATATCTACGAAAGATGCACCAAGGTTTCTTCTGGGACTTTCGTGTTGTTTTACAGTCATCATTTCACCATGGCTTGCATCTCTTAGGAAGACGACCAGACGTTTGAGGGATACTCCGTGTGGCAGCATGTATTATAACCTCTGTGACATACAGCGTTCCTTCATCTGGATTCATGTTTGAGATTATAGAAGAATCAATCAGTGCCTCTAATTGAAAAATAGACCAATCTGCCTTATCTAGTTTCCATCGGGTTATTCGTATTAACAGAGTCGGAAGAGAGACAGTACTCTCTAAAACAATCGGGAAGTGATTGCTCCCAAAGAGATTATTAAAAACCTTCCATGAAAAGCATGGAAGTAATGAAGGTGAAGTAATAGAAAGGTCAATAGATGTAAATGAGTTGTGAGCAGAACTAAAAAAAGTAGGCTCTCTCCCGTTAAAAATACACAAGTTAGATGATAATAAAAACCGCTCAATTACTCGGCCTCGAGAATCGAGGCGAGTACTGCCCCACATGGGGTGATGGGCATTAAAATCTCCTAAACTTAAGAAGGGTTGAGGAAGCTGTCCTACAAGACCCTGAAGTTCGTGAAGTTGCAATGGAACGTTTGGTGGCAAATAAATGGACGCAATTGTAATGAGGCGGTCTAAAAGAAGGCGTACCGCTACAGCTTCGAGCGGTGTGCAGAGAGGAACCTCCAAGCAGGCAACCCCGCTCTGCACGACCACTGCTACGCCACCAGAACTGGAACTCAGGCGATCTTTGCGGAACACTTGATAACGTCGTAAAATCTGTGTATGATGTGTTTGAAGATGAGTTTCTTGTAAAGAGAGGGCAATAGGCCGAAGATCATCCATAAAATAGTTAACGTCATCAATATTGGGTAAAAGACCACGACAGTTCCACTGCATAAAATGCAAATTCTTCATTTATCTAAAAAGGTGAAGTGTAAAATTAAAAAGAAAGAGGCAATGAAGAAATTGAGAGTATGAAATTAATGGTTATTTGGGAGGGACCACTGGTTTTTTTTTCTCTTTAGACTTCAAAGTCTGCCACTCCATGTCACCCTCGCCGGACGCAAGAGTGGGTGACTCAGCGGTATCATCCATCGCCTCTATTTCTGGAGGCGAGCCTTTACCTGGAGGTTTTGGCTAGCTCGTTGCACGGGGTGACTTGCCCCGGCCACGACCAGCCGAAGAGGCACCGGAGGTGCTGGGCAGAGTGTCTTTCAACTCTGCCTCCTCCGGCCCCTTGGGTACTGGGGGAGCGGCACGAGGGTTCTGCCGCTCTTTTGAAGAGGAGGTCCTCTCTGAGGAGGTCGGGCCGGAGTTTCGCCCCCTCTCCCCGGGAGAGGACCGCGATGTGCGGACAGGTGCGGCATTTGCCGGCCTGTCTAGAACCAGCGAAGCAGCATGTGCACTACCTCCATGAAGAGGGGTGCACTGCTGCCCTAGCTGGGGGGTTGGGGCCCTGAGGGCTGCCTCCAGAACCTCAGGTGAGACCTGGGTAGCCCTCGACTCCGAGCGTGGCACAAGACCCCCCGTGCCACGTCGACGTATGATCCCTTCGACATGAAGGAATACCTTTCCTTTGCTTCGCTATAGCTGATATTTTCTTTGGCTTTAATGGCAATGATTTCCTTCTCTTGCTTCCATATGGGACAGCCACGATAGTAGGTAGGGTGTGGTCCATCGCAATTAACGCAGTGGGCCATATTCTCGCAATTGTCAGAGATGTGATCCTGACTGCCACACTTTGCACAAGTCTCCTTCCCTCGATAGCTGCGTGTTCCGTGACCAAAACGCTGGCAACGGAAACACCGCTGGGGGTTGGGGACAAAAGGGCGGATGTGGCAGTTCAGGTATCCAGCCTTGATTGTTTGTGGTAGTGTATGCCTTTCAAATGTAAGGATGACGTGTCTTGAAGAGATTTCTTTACCATCTTTTTTGAACATAATCCGTTTTACGGCGACAACGCCGGCACCTTGGAGTCCCTCGAGGAGTTCTTCCTCACTAGTGTGAAGGAAGTCGTCCTCAGAGAGGACTCCACGGACGGTGTTCAGTGTGCGGTGAGGGCTCACCGACACTTTCACATCAAGTGTGGTGTTCAGCTTGAGAAGCGCTTCACTTTGCTTTTTTTTATTTATCTCAACTAGGAGGTCTCCTGAGTGGAGTTTTTTTAGCCTTGTAGGAAAACCCTACAAGGTGTTCAAGTACTTTGGCTACTACAAATGGTGAAAGCTTTGACACAGGTTTCTGTTTATCGAGGGAATGAACAACGAAAAACTTCGTAAAGTTTTCTACCTCTGGTTTTTTTTCAATAGTCTTGTGTTCAGGGCAGCGCCTTTTAACGGCTTGCCCCGAACGGGGTTTGGAAGAGAGGGGCGCCATAAGAGGGCAAGGAGTGTTCGGAATCTGTGGCGCGCCGCCCACCACGGAGCCCAACGAGAGTATAGGTAACACCCCATAACAAATATGGCTTTGCTGGAAGCATTACTCTATTGGCGCTACCCAGAAACTACAACCAAGTGTGGATCGGGACGAGAGTATATGTCACCACCCAAGGTTAGCCCTTGCCGCCAAAGGAGTTGAAAAAGGAAAGAAGGGAAATGAGAAGAGGGAAAAGAAGAAGAAGACAAGGGTGAAAGAAAGGAGGGGATAGTAGAAGTGGCGACTAGGCTGAATCATCCTGGTCGGGCCAAGCCAGGACTCCCGTCTACGGGAAGCGGGGGCCGAAGTGGTGTATTGCCTCGCCCGGGGGGACCCGAAGGGTTCAAACCTACCGCGGGCTCGGCTCAACCACCAGGATGCCCTTTTCCCCAGACACGGGAAAGCCACGCACAGCCAGACGTGGGCGGGCGAACCCGCATGGCTCGGGGTCCGTGGAGACGCCACTCTCCAAACACCTGCTTTCACAGGTGCCCCCTGCGGGGTGGATGCAGCTAGTTTGGTTTGACGTTCTGCATTACTGGAGATACCGGCACTGCTATGGCTTCGTGTGTGTCTATACTGGCAGCCAGTTTGCTGGCCGATATGATTTGGTGTGGCTCGTATAATTTTGTGTCCGATGACGTAGGCGACCAACATCTTTCCAACGCAACGCTTATACCTCATGACCACCGGTATCACATAATCATACATGCAGAAAAGCGACCGCCATCTTCCAACTAAACGTCCGTCATCTACCACCGGCATCGTTACATATGCCATACATGTCGAAACGGAACATAGACCTACGTTGAGCTCACACGAATTCCTCGGTCAACTCTTCACGGCAACGTCTTGGGGCGACTGTCTCGAATAATGAGCACCGCAGGTATTTGACAGCCGCACCAGCCGTACTGCATAGCAAAGCCAACGTGCACGGCAACAAACCGATCGTGACACCAAGCTGAGGTACCGCGTCACCGGTCGACAGCAGTAAACGGCCCGTTGCTTCTACCGTGACTCGTACACGGCCAACTCGGCGTCTTTTCGTGGTTCCCCTCGTCGCAACCAGCTGCAACTGCACGATTCCTCAACCGATACCGGCGTCGGCTAAAAGCGAAACGTAAAGCGGCCGCCCAGTGACTTCCGCTTCCGCTGCTCGGCTTCCCCGCTTTCCCAACTCCCGTCGTCACGGAGAAGATGGCGGAGAGTGGGGGACGTCGGCTCATTCGTTGTACGGGATAGACGTTTGGCGGTCCGTTTCTACTGCGACTCTGGTTCTCAACTCGACGGCGCCTCTCATAGTTCACCCAGGTGTGGTCAACCTGGGTCAGCGCAGCACGGCCGGCTCACCTCGTCCGATCGCCGGACCGTCGACGACTTCGAAATGCGAAGTTCGGCCAGTAGGTATAGGATCCGAAGGCGTCTTTCCGTGAAGCGGTAAGCGAATCTCGTCCCCTTTTCGTTCTACTTTTAAATTAAGTTAGGTGCGCTTTAGTGTAAGCATGCGTGCCAAGTGTTCGTGACAATTGTGAGCTAGAATAATTGTGCTTCAATACGGTTTGTCCTTTACCGAAAATGTAAATCGAGCCAATGAACGAGGAGCCGTGCTTGAAAACGACGTATGTACGATGTTAACTTCTATCTGGGCGGCTTAAAAAAAAAGACAAGACTGGTTACGGTTGAATGTGAGGCTGGTCCCAATGCAATGGTAAGCACTAAGAGCGCCTTTCTGAACGGCATGTAAGCAATATAGCGATTAACGAGACTAGCGACGGCGAGAAGCTACGAGTGCTGGCGCCGAGCGACGAAGATTTCTCACTCTCGCTGCTTGCGCCGCTCGGTTCTTGGGCTTCTAGACAACGTCGCTCATCGCCTTGGTCGATCGCCCAGCACAAAAAAAAAAGTCTGAGGTTACTTTTGTTTGTTGCTTGAGGCGGCTCGGCCAACGCTCGGCTCGCGTGGTGCTCATGGCAACACGGCGGTTTTGCTTGCGTCCTTGTAGTTTGTCTTTCGTCGCTTCGCACCTTCTTTCGTTTCTTCTTGTCGTCATTTTACAACGGTGTCAGTGAAGTATTGTTGCGAATTTGCGAAAATGTCTACCAAGCTGGCGAAGCTTCGGACGACGATGACATGTCCAGAAGTTCTGACGGTGATTAAGTTTTTGGCATCGCCCCGTGATTTAGCTGAGAGTGATGTACATAAAGGTTTGTTTCTTTTTTTGCACACAATCCCCCCCCTCCCCTGTTCTTAAAAATAAAAAAAGGTCGACCTATATTTGAATTGTTTTTTTATTCGCGGTAGGTCCAATAAATAGGGTTCGACCTATTTTCGAGTAAAAACGGTAACTTTAATTTTTATCTTGGGTTACGTCGGGCGTAACTCGAATGCTTGGCAGTTACGTTGGGCGTAACTTTAATTTTCATTTCGGGTTCCGTCGGTCGTAACGTTAGACACTGCGTTACACTTAAGCAAAATAGGGGCTGCTGGTTCATCATATAAACCAACCATTTGTGTTTAATTAAAACGCATCAGTGGCCTAAAAAAATACTGCTATCCTAGAGTTTATGCTATAGGAGTGTAGCGCTTCAGATAAATTAGTTAATTTTTACTTTTAGTTCCTGCCCCACCAGATACAACATTTGGCCTAAACCAGTGTTCCGGATCTCCTTCCAAGACCTCATGCAGGTCGTCATTCAATCCAGGAGTCGGCGGCGTCTCATGGGCTTGTTGCTGGTGCTTATTACTAAATGGTGCTACCGAAGGAAAAGTGGTCAGGTTTGGGAAAGGCAAGTATGGCCGCCGTAAGTATACATATTTTTACTTTCGCTCGAATCCACTTTTAAGAAATGCATAGTTCTCATGTGTGCATGTCTCTATGCTTCTACAGTCGGCTGTTATTATTTGGAGTGCTCCAACTCTGTCAGCGCTAGTTTCTCTAGATCATGCAGATGAAATGCAACACTAAACCACATATGCTCTCAACAAACAGTGCTGCGCTGAAGCACTGTGCAATCTACTCTTGCTTTATAATGCATCACAAAATAGTTGACGTCAAGTATAGCTACCTTTGTGACTCCGTTTTCCCAAAAGCTCTGGCGAAACAAACTTGCCACCTTATAGGTAGTGCACAAGAACCTCGCGTGCCTAACCTGGAGAAGGGCTTCTTTTTCTTAGGTCAATTTTTTCTTAAACCCAATACCTTCAGCCTCATTGAAATGTTAACATCATGTGACACACGGAAGAACAGTAAACCCCTTACTGTTGGCGAACTTTTAATTTTCGCGGCCTTTAATTTTGCGGAATTCAGTGGCTGCGATTATGTCCTCTGTGACCGATTCGAGAAGAAATAGGGGCCACGAAGATAAGGGGGTTTTACAGTACATCGTACGAAAGAGGACGTCACTTTTGTTGGTATGCAAGAGTAAAACCAACAACAACAATCATAGTGTCGACACTTTGCGAGGCTATCTGTGTCTATTGAATGATATCAATTTTGTTTTAGTTCGTTAAACATTGTTGCCTGTACATTGTGGGATGACGTCTTCAACACGAGCAGTGGTTTTCCTCTGAAGCAGGCAGCATGGACGCGTGCCGCAGCACAACATAGCTCATTTGCAGGTGGTACCGCAGTTTGAAGGATGGTTCGCACAATATGGGGGAATCACAATTCAATGTTCTACCTCAGGCGTAGACAAGATTTTCTCATTCTAAATCATTTTGTCTAGAAATCGGGGATTTCCGACGAATGGTACCCACATGTTTACAAGGGCCAGACAAGCCTTGTGAGCGCTTCGTTTTCTAGCCTCTCAGTCCTGAACCCACTCACGCACCACATGTGTAGATGTTCCGATAGGTGGGAGCACTTATTTGGAAAATGGTGAATGGCAACTGTTGTTACCTTTATCATAATTCTGTATTATGGTCAAAGGTGAACTGCATATCTGCAATACTTTTTCTCACTTAAAAAAAGTCATACTAAAAATATGTAGTATAGCCGATGACAAAAAGAGAATGGCTGGGCGTTCTCCAGCACGTGCGTGTGCTTTTCACCCCGCTTTGGACAGATGTGCTCGCTCCAGGCTCATGAGGCGCTGAAACGTCATCGAAGGTAGCAGACGGGCTGGTGGTCGAACAACGGAGATTATCCCTGCCGTTCTCATGCTGTCAGTGAGCGTGCACTTCTATACTCTAACTTAGCTTAACCTGCACAGAGCTGAGTAAAATAGGCTTGGCGAGTGCCCTTACTGCATATGCATTTGTACAGATGGGGCACTTTCTGAATCAAGAACATTGTGTATCTTACCTTCAAAAACACATCATTTTGGGGGTGCAAAAAGAATGCTAAGGCATATTTTTGTTTGTATTGTCCTATTACGCATCGACTCCTTCAACTTAATGCGGAGTCGACCCAGCCTCTTGAAAAATTTAATACCTGCCAGGTAATTGTTTCGCGTTTAGTTAATATATCACTATTCAGTTAGGTATCCCAAGTCATTAGTCGTTGAGGTGCAGTCTCTCTCTAAGTCAGTCATGTTTAACATTCAAAAAAATGCTTGTCAAATAACGACACTGTGAGGACATATACTCAGCTCGAACAATCGCTGGGCACAAGCTGATTGTATGGTTGCAGGCAGCAAACCTCCCGGTTGGAACGTCCTATTTCGCAATGTAGCTGCAGACTAGGTGAGGGCCCCACTCACAAACGTCTATACTTTGCGTCTCTTTAAGCTGGACCACTTTTGACACTACAAGCCATTGCAGCAAAAACAGCATGATCACATGATTATAAGCTCGACGTACCATGGCGTCCAACTAGAAGGTCACATGGCTTGATTGGTGCACTGAATTTGCAAGGATGGCTTGAAGCTTCTGTCGTGATTAACTTTAAGCTGAGATAGTTTAAAATAATGCTCTCAATTTTTAGCGTTGTCCGGCACGGTTAACAATTTGGTGATATAGTTCTGCATTGAAAGGTCTTTGCATTCATAACTGTATTACCTTATGAATGCATACCAGCTATCAAACTCTTCGTTCTGAAGAGAAACGAAATGCACTTTGCTTCCAATTGCACCTGCTTGTGTAACTTCATGGTATGAAGCACCTTATGACTGCAAGCTCTGACCGATCGTGTTCAGTGGTCTGCCCAGGCCCATTGCAGGGAGTCGCTCCGAGAGCCTCACCAAAGTTTCCTGCCCGTGGTCGTTCTAAATGTTTTTTGTTGTAGGTGTGCATCCTTTCTGTATTTCCCTTAATTGTACTCAGGCGTCTTCGTTTCATTGTCGCCGATTTGCCTCGAAATTGGTTAAGCACACAAATGGACGCTGTACAACTGTATCTCACATATTTTGTTCAAGGTAACTTTACTTTGCCAAAGATACAGATTTTTTTTAATGAAGGTTCGCTTTTTTTGTTTTTATTTACAAATTTATGTGAGTTTCCATGGGCAACACTAAAACGTTATGCCAAGGGCAAGGGCAAGTTCACTGCTCTAGCTTGTTCTCAACTGATTGCAAGAAATTTCGTTAATGTCGTGAAACCTCCTTCCAGCGCTTGCTTTGCAGCATGAAAAAAAAATTATACATAGGACAGACTCGGTTTTTTAGACAGCTTGCTCATTCTGCAGGTCTGCCTGCCATAGATGTCGTGCAACTGGAGAGCAGGCGTATTCGATTGTTGGTTTTGCCATTGCTTTCTTTTTTAGCCGTTGTCTTAATATTTCTTGTAAATTTTTAGATTTTCCTAAAAAGCAAGCTGCGAGGAATATTTAGTTTGATTGGGTAGCTGAAAATAATGATTTAGTACCCTTTAGTCGGCAAAATAGGTACTGTGTGCCGCCGTTAGTGTCAAGCCGAGATTCACGCTTTTTTTGGCATTTTGCTCAGAATAGTACCCATTTTTATTCGTTAGCCCCTCTTGATGCGCCAACCAAACTCTTTCTATCCAGACACCTGCCCTCTGCTGGTACACTCTACCCTCATTCATTTCAGCGAGTATATGAACTGGAGTTGTATCCCCAGTCGACACTCGCTGAGCACGAGGGTAGGAAAGTCTTTCCATTGCAGCAGAGCCATATATGGGGAGACTCTGGCAGTCTATGATTTCGCTGCCGTAACGTCTCCCTTCCGAGTGAGCTAATCAGCCCGCGGCACAGAGCGAGAGGCGTGAGCGCATGCGCGTGAACTCTAGGCAGCTCCCAGCAGAGCGGGGAGGGCCGCCATTTTCATTCGTTCGCCCGGCATGGGATCGATATCCGAATTTCGGTTCTTTCCTTCTATTTGGCAGGCTCTGGCAATAAAATGATATAGTGTTATTCTTCGGTGGCTTAAAAAACTAAAGAAAGAAGTTTCTTTATGTTTGAACGCAAACTTCTATTCAGGCAAAAAAACAAAAAAAGACATAAGCCCGTAGCAGACGACGCGTAGCCTCAACAGTGCTCCGTGCCGACAGCTTTGCGTCAAAATGGCGGTCGTCTCCTCTTTGCCTCTTTGCTACATTTCTCTCTCTCTTTCGGCGTTCTCCTCCCTTTCCTCCTCTCCGGCGCCTTCGTCGCCACCCCACCCACTGGCTAAACTCTCCCAATATACGGCTCTGCATTGCAGTAGTAGTTTTTTTTTTCATAGTCTTTACAGTTGAATGTGAATATTTGACAGAAATCCATCAGGTTGGGGCGAAAGAGGGTTAAATTAATGCATTTGATCATTCGCCTTAATTTGGTACCCATCATTTTAAGGCCTATGTGGCCTTGTCCTGGGGGGGTGATTATGACTAAAATAAAAGGATCTATCTGCTGGTCACGAAAGAATATGCTAGCCATTCTAATGTAGCTCTGCCAAAGTACTTGATCGGGATTTATTTTTATTTTCAGCTACTTGAGTGCCTCAAGATCTGCAGATCCTAGTGGCCAGAAGCTTGGACTCAATCTTCTTTTGTGGTCTGGCCAGGACCATGGGGGAGGTAATCCCAGCAACAAGAGCATCGCAGTATCTCCCTGCCTGTGACTTTCGATCAGCGTCACGACAGGGGAGTCCTCGTGCCGCCAGTTGTTAGGTATGCCATTTGAAGTAGGCATTCTTATTCCCTATTAATAGAACAGCAAAAGCACTTCTAAGCCTAAAATGCAAAAAGAAAAAAACATTCAAATCTTGGGTTGGATGGAGTTCCAATTACAAAAAGGACAACATGATTGTAAACCTGAGGCTGGGGCAGGAAGAGAACACAACAGAAGGTAGTAAAAGAGGAGGCAACGTCTCAAACTCAGCTGCAAAGTTTATTTCCAACACGCTTTATATACCCCATCTCCAACGCCGTCTCTACAAAAAAAAAACACATGACGAGAGGACAATGACACTTCGGTAAACCTTCTCTTATCTCCCTTGACCTTGGCTGTGGGACACTCACACAAAGGGACACATTCTAGCATAACCACCGCTACCCGGCGAACGTAGGTGAAAACACTACTGAACACAACTAATTTCGCCGGGTAGCGGTGGTTATGCTAGAATGTGTCCCTTTGTGTGAGTGTCCCACAGCCAAGGTCAAGGGAGATAAGAGAAGGTTTACCGAAGTGTCATTGTCCTCTTGTCCTGTGTTTTTTTTTTTTTTTTGTAGGGACGGCGTTGGAGATGGGGTATATAAAGCGTGTTCGAAATAAACTTTTTAGCTGAGTTTGAGACGTTGCCTCCTCTCTTACTACCTTCTGTTGTGTTCTCTTCCTGCCCCAGTCTCAGGTTTACAATCATGTTCAACTTACATCAGCTCGCCTGCACTCTGACTATTTTACAAAAAGGAGTTTGCAGACATAATTAACATGTGAACTTAAAGCTCGCGGATGTAGGTTCGATGGTGTCACAGAAATAACTTCCCGCAGATCGCTTTGCTCGTGCTATACCCAAACAAATTCTTAAAATAATCATTGTGTTACGTTGGTGTCATCAATCTTATGTACCTACCACACCCAGCAGTCGGGAGATGTGAAATATAAAAAAAAAATCGGGAACTTGCACATTGTCAGCTCTGCAAAGATTTATATAGTAAACAGAGCTTAGCACGTTCAACTTAAGAAAACAATTCATTGCACGCCTATATTCATGGTTCACATATGTGTAATTGCTCTTCATGATGAGGTAAAAACTGCTTAAGTTGTGGCCCACTACAGGCTTTATATTAGTGTTCAAAAGTGCTATTGTGTTTTAAGCAGCTCGCACCAAGTATTTTCTTGAAATACATAGGTTCATGGAAATTATTATATAGATGTTTGCAGACAGTCATGGTGAGACCAATCTTTAATGCCAAGTGGTCCACTTATTCAGAATTGGTTCAGTCTGTAAATATTGCAGGTCACAAATTAAATGTTTATGGTATGCAATGGGCACAAGCATCCGTAATGACTTGCTCTACCTAGGGGAACTTTATACGTTTACTACGGCAAGATGGTTTCGCAAAACGAAGTATTTAGTTTATTCAACTCCTGCACTAACCTTGTCTCTAGAAACTTTTTATATTCTTTGCGATGCTAAGATAAGATTCTGGAAATAGTTTTTCTAGAACTACGTTAGATATTTCCAGTTCATCATTTTTCTCGCAACGCATTCGAGAGAGCCAAACCCTGTAATTTATGGAGCGAGCTCACAGAATGGCGCGACTGACAGTTTGGAACATTCGGCACTGTAACAGTAATATTGACATGTCACTTATGTAATGCTCATTGTCGCAGATCAAACTGCTTTTTCCGTCTACACTCATTTTCGGTAGACTCATTCAGCGAACTCTCACCTGAGACTCCAGCGCTGGGTTTTGCGAAGTAATTTGCATGAATATAGATGCAACAGGTTTCTTTGACCGTGCGTCTAACAGATATTCTTCATATTGAATCTGCTAACTGTATTCATGACCACATCCATAATTTTATCCATATTCTACCTAATTTTTATTTTGACATTTGAGTTTTCGACAGGAATTTTTTCAAACATGTGTGCTTGTTCAGCCGTGCTCAAGCTCATACATCTTGTCATTCGCTATTACATCAATATATAAAACTGTTGATGCCGAGTGAAAATTCACGGTACCGAATCTGTCGTGCGAGTTAAGTAAGAACCAATAAAAAGCCCTACAAATGAATTTTTTTTAAAGGGGGCTGTACGTGCATTAGAGTAGCACATGCCACGCTAAAGAAAAATGCAAATTCTTGTTAGGTATGCAAGGATGAGAGTGCTGTACCGTTTCTGATGTGTCCCAAAAAATAATCTGCCATACAGTGTTTCTTACGGAAGTTCAAACTGTCGAATTCGAAGGCTAGAAGTTTTATTCAAGGATGTTCTTCACTACAAATGTATTTAGAGATCTGAGCTACTGACTCATACATGACTATGTGTCAAACGTTCATTTTGATGTGCATTATAGTTTAAAAGGTCTAGTCTGCATTGATTTATTGCATTTACACTGAAACTGGGAGGGGCTCCCTGGGTATGAATTAAGAGATAAACATTTCCTGAAATCAAAACATTTGAGAATGGACCAAAGGAAGGATCTGAGAACGGCATCTTAGATTCTTTTGTCTTATCTCTAATTTTCACTTTATTTCACCTGAGGCATTTAGTTTTTTTAGCGCAGCTCTTAAAGGGGCACTGACACCCCAAAGGTCGTATTTATTTTTATTGTCTAAAACGATGCAAGTTGCAGTCATAGACACGCAAAAAAAACCGCATCGCGAAAAAAAATTTTCCCGCGCGCGCGCGCGCCTTTTTATTTTTGGCGTTTGATTTTCCCGCCTCTCGCCTCCTCGCTTCTTTTGATCGGTGACGTCAAAAATCAGGAAATTTAGAAGCTTTGTAGGCGGCATCTCTATAACATTTAATTACGGCAATCGTAAAACATGTTTTTTAACGCAATTGCGAACGCACTACGGCCCTTCTTTTTGAAATACCAAAAATCGGGAGTTCGTTGTGGTGCCGTCTCCTGGATTTGTATCCTCCAACGGAAAACAGGCGACACCGCTCAAAACCGGTCCGCCGGAACGCCTCCGCTCGCTCCTTTCCCCCTCGCTTTGGGTCGCCATGGCAACAGCAGGGAGTGGTGAAAGGAAGTCGACTCTCAGGTCTCCTCAATTTTTGACGTCAAGGCACCGGCGCCGATCGCGCGGGAACTTCGAATTCGGCATTTGGAAATTGTTTTTTTACTTCACGAATACTGAATTCCCAAATCTCAAATTTTGAGGGTAATGTCCCGGCATCGTTTTCGATCGTTTCGGATAATAAAAAAAAATATGATTTGGATGTGTCAGTGCCCCTTTAAGCACCTGTTTCCGGATTTCGCGGCGTCGCTGTCGGCGTAACCCATGCGACGTCATTTTCTCCGCTACTCTTAGCGGGAAAACTGCATTGGTGTTGAGGTCACGTGACATCAATTTCCGCGCTAAATTTAGTGAGAACTTAACCCGCTAAATTTCGTGAGGAAATTTCCCGCTAAATGGGAGGGAGCAAAAGAGGAGGAGGGGAGGGGAAGGAGGAGCATACCCTTCCATCCTCCTTTTCAAGATCTGTGCTCTAATTTCACATTACAGAGAATTGTAAACGTCTCATTTTTCATCTCATGTTTATTCAACTTTTATATTGCAGGTGCGCTCGCAGCATAAATCTGGGTTGTGCTGATCCTCTACGCACAAGTTAGGAACTCCTGAGTGGCAAGAGTGGGAGTTCGGTCTGACAGCTTAAGGGACAGCATTGTTCAGTATGGAATTCATAATTATCTTCTTTTGAGCAAAGTTAGACTTTGCTGCATGCGATTCTTCTAAAAATAAATACCTGCAATCAAATTTACCGGGTCACTACACTTCGCCTCTGATTTTAGTGCTCCCGGAGGGCCTCGGATAAGAGCTTGCTGGTGTGCAAACACCATGCTTGTTTGAAACCACTCACTGGTGTAGAGACTCACTGATATCCAGCATTCCAATGAAAGGCTGGATGTCCACAAGTCCTTCTTGAACGATACAAGCGGGGAAGGAACCATACAATCGTATCGTATTGGGGGACATTCTACAGGGTGTTTTTTTTGTATGTTTTACAGATTTTTTTTAAAGCCGTAAAAGCTACATTTACGCGGGCAGTGCACGTGAGTTATGTGGCCAGGGCGGCATAGTTTAAAAGGCTAATTCGTAATGATCTGTCGGCTTATTACAGAGAAGTGCCAGACTTATTTCAGAAGACTAGATGGAGGTTCATTCTAGCGTAGTTTTATCCCGCGAATCTGAATATTCCGTTCGTTTTCCACAAAGATATAACTAAACGTGAGAAAACACAAAAAAAGACATCCTGACATTGTAAGAAGACCTTTCGGCCGCCAAGCGTGCGTCGCTTAAGGGCCGCGCATTCAATCGGAAGTTTTCTAGGTATATTCTCCCGCACTGGCACCAGTCGTGACATATTTTTCTGCCCTTTAAAAAATGACATGTGCGTGCATAGCTTTGATAGGCGCTGAAGATGCGTGAGCAAAGATTTCGAAAGCTGTTTTTCTGACGTTGCTCTCCAGGGAAGTGCCTTCAGCAGTACTTTAAAAATGATTCTATTCAGCCTCGATTAACCAAATTGAGAAATAATTTTGATATTTTATATCCTGGAGGTCAAAAGGAATATTTTAATGTGTTTCCTCAAATGCAAAACCGCTTCAGCTTCCCTTTAGTATAATATGTTTCTTAAATTTTTAATTTGTAAAAATAGATCCATGGTTTCAATTAGAAGCTGTTAAGTATCATCAAAACACACAAAATCAACTTTCTTTGTGAAGATATAAGACAAGAGCAGCATTTTACGGCGTTCTAAAAAAAAGAGTCAATTTGGACGCGCTTCCAGACTCCGGTTTCTTAGCAGAGCGCATCTTTGCGCTTGCGATCCTGCCGCCCGGTGGCCGCAGTGCAAAGTCGCCCCCTCGCCTCCCTCGCAGGATAGAGGGAAGCAAGGCGCACGTGTGTTGCGCGTCTAAGCCCCTGGGGAACAGGACCGTAGGCGCAGAGATGCGCTCCGATAAGAAACTGAAACCTAGAAACTCATCCAAATCAAACGTTTTTACACAACGCGCAAAATGCTGCCCCTGCATTATCTCCTTCTAAAAATAGTTGATTTTGTGGTTTTCAATGACTCAGCAGGTTGGTAATTGAAACAATATGTTCATTTTCAATAATTAAAAAGTTGATTAACAAATTGTATTTAATTATCCTACTGATCGTTACGATTAGGTTCCTATAGTACGTACGCCTGGCCGTACAACTCGCCTGCACAAACCGCACTAATTTGGCTTTCACGACCTTTCTAAACATATATGTAAAGCTGAAAACTAAATCGCACTGTACAGCTGTGAAAAGGCGATACCAGCATGCTGGAGCCATATGGCTCCACCATGCTGGTATCGCCTTTTCGCTGGTATAGGATGTCCCATATTGCGTTATGCATCTATGGCTTCGTCCGCCTACATGGTTCCACCATAATCCATTACGCTGGTATAGGATGTCCCATAATACGACACGCTTGTATGGTTCCGCCACCTGTATCGTTCGGCCTTAATCCACTACTGTGGAGCCGCCTTTTCGCATGTATAGGATGTCCCATACTACGGTTACGCTGGTAGGAGCCTTTTCCAGCATCTTTCCATCTTCGAGATTTTCCGACAGGGTCCCACACGTACTCGCCACTTCCTGACAGCAGTCTGAGGCAGCTCATTACAGAAAAAAGCTAATCTGGGCTATCGATGAAACGACCTAGCGATAAATCGTCGCGCATCGATAAAACGATCTGTCGATGAAACGTCGTTTAACTGCAAAGCAACATGACCCCGCTCGTTACCGGCTTCGCTCGCACGTATGGTTATGCAAAGCGATTTTTAATGCGGATGATGGAACGAAAATGGCGCTTCGGGACGGCAGCATAGAGTTCCTGTATAGGCTCCACTGGAAGCCAGAGTTGCACGTCTGTTTTCCACGTGCCGCCGCGCCGCTATTCGCACAAATCCATAACGTGAGGAGCAAAATCCAAGGGCCGTGCAGGAAAGCCACCAATACGGCGGCTTCGCCGACGCTGCACGCGCCCTGCCGTATGTTTCCCTGCTTTTGCCACCTTTTCTTGTTTTTTTGTTTTCTAGTAAAAAAGGAAGAAGAGCGGCGGCGCGCGCGGTGCCGCTTTTCGAGCAATATCCCCGGGCTGTGCAGGAATATACTGCAAAAGAACTTGTTGTTGGGCTAGTTGGTGTTGACTGTATTAAACCATGGTTAAAAGCGCTAAAAGGACGTACACAAGATAGAAGACAAACACGGGTGCTACTCACAACTGTATTGGGACAGGAAGATGGAAGTACATATATATATATATATATATATATATATATATATATATATATATATATGGGTGATTTCATCTCAAATTGGGCAGGCTAAAAGGGTCTAATTTTTCATTTTCACAAAAAAAAATATATGTATTTGGGGTATTTCTCAAATGAAGGAGGGCGCAAACCGCATGTTCTCCCGATTTTTTGTTATCGAGTTACGAGCCGTAGAAGCCGCAGTGGCAGAAACTAGTGTTTTTGCCTGCCGTCGCAGGTCGGGTGTTTGACACCCTCTGCTGATGTTATTATATTCTCTACACCCTTTAACTTTTCCCCATCATTTAAAAGGTACTATAAAAATACCTTGATGTATTCAAATATTTTTAGGAATTTGATTGTTTTCTAAAACACAGGTCAAACTCGTCACTCCGGTCGCTTTTCGGTTAAATTTAACAGGTCATTACTTTGTCTGTACTTAAAGTACATTTTCTTTCTTTGGCTCTACAGAAAGCCCAAAGCAAGCCCATTATAGATATAATAATATCATTATGATCTGTCGACTAGCCTCTCCGCTACCTTCACGTAAACGTTGTAAGAAATAACAAATGTTGAAAGTTTGAAGTCGATTTTCTCAAAAACCCCATTTTTGTAAATTTTTATTGTTTAAATTCTTTTAGACATATTAGTCGACTACAAGAAAAAATAGTCTAGAGATATAATATTTTGGTTGTATATCCTCTGTTTGAGCTGCAATCGCGTGAAATGTGTGAACATATGTTATTTTTCACAACGTTTACGTAAAAGTAGCGGAGGGGCTACTTGGCAGAAAATAATAATATTATTATATCTATAATTGGCTTTCTTTGGGCTTTCTGTAGAGCCAAATAAAGAAAATTTACCTTAAGTACAGACAAAGTAATGACCTGTCAAATTTGACCAAAGAGCGACCGGAGTGACGAGTTTGACATGTTTTTTTAGAAAACAATCAAATTCCTAAAACTATTTGAATACATCAAGGTATCTTTATAATAACTATTAAATGAGGTGGGAAAGTTAAATGTGTAGAGAAAACGATGGCGCCAGCAGAGAGAGAGAGAGAAAAAACTTTATTTATACGCCAAGGTCCGGCGCTCAGTTGTATTTAGTCACCTACCAGTCCTCACCCAACACGTTTTTCACGTGCTGAATGAGCGCCGGCAGGAGAATATGGGCATTGGTTGGTGGACTAAGCCAGTCCGTCCATGAGTGAGGTTGGAGACTGTGCGATAGGGAGGAAAGAAAGGATAGGAGGGTAGGTTGAATGTAGGAGCATTGCCAGCGCCAGCAGAGGGTGTCAAACACGCGACCTCCGACGGCAGGCAAAAACTCTAGTTTCTGCCACTGCGGCTTCTACGCTTCGTAACTGAAGAACAAGAAATCTGGAGAACATGCGGTTTGCGCCCTCATTTATTTGATAAATGATCCCAAAACATATATTTTTTTCGTGAAAATTAAAATTCATACTTTTTTATTCTGCCCGGTTTGAGATGAAATTTCCTATACGTCGAATTGAAGTTCTGGGGTGTATTATATGGGACAAAGGGTGTAAGAATACACCTTTTGACACCCTTTTTTCTTTAAAGTGTTGGTATCGCCGAAGCGTGGCTCACATTTGCAGGCCCTACAGTGCGCGGCCAAATGCGCCCCGTCATTTGTCTTTAAATTTTGCGCGTGCTCTCTAAAACGGTCATTCGTGCATCTTCCCGCTTGTCCAACGTAAAATTTTCCACACGTTAGGGGGATTTCACACACGACCCCTGTGACGCATTCGATGTATTGCCTGGCGTGCTTCGTGCCACATCCTCGCTCGTTCCTGACTTCTTTAGTAATTTGAGGGCAAAGTTAGCTGAGTTTCTTTTGCGCTGAAAACACGAGAGGTACTCCGTACCTGTTCGCAACCTTCTTGAGGTTGTGCGCCATTTTGTGTACATATTTTACAACCTCTGGCCTAATATTGCTCAGTGCCGACTGCGCCAATTTCCTGGTTGTGTGACCTTTTACTTTCTGTAGGGTGGCCTCTGCCACATTCATCAAGACCGTTTGACGGAAGCCCGCTGACAATAGTCTAGTCAATTGGTTGTGGAAACTGGCCTGCATGCGGTGAGCACACGACTTCTTGATCACTGAACACGACTTCTTGATAACTGACTCTAGGCAGAGCGTTGCAATTCCTCTCTTTACCACCTTAGAATGCGCGGAGTCATATTGCAGGAGCGCTTTTTGGTATCGTGGGGAATACATCCAACACACGTGTCCCTCCTGCAATTTCAAGCTCAGGTCTAAAAAGTGTAAGTGATCCTGGTTAGGGTTTTTTCGATAAATACATGTAAACGGGTTTATGCTCTTGTATCTCGCGCATGAGTAGCCTGGGTGACGATAAGTGTATCAGATATATATATATATATATATGTACTTCCATCTTCCTTTCCCAATATAGTTGTGAGTATAGAGCCCGTGTTTGTCTTCTATCTTGTGTACGTCTTTTTTTAGCGTTTTTAACCATGGTTCAGTACTGTGCAGGAATGCCGGCGCTATGGGGATGATCACGCAACTCTAGCTCCCGTAGGCAGCCCACACAGGTAATCTAGGGCAGCACAGAGTCATGTATTTGAGAGTTTGGCCGTTCGTTAGTTTGGATAGGCAAGCCTGTTGTTGTGTTTTTAGCGGAATACGTCGGTCAAGACCGTTCGACGGTAACATACCACTTATTTACTGAGCGAGATATTTACATATGTACAATACAGTCAAGGAAAGCACTGATCATGCAGCTCAACAGCCGAGCTCCGTCTCGCGCCACCGACCCGTTCCTCTCGTCTCTCTGCCGATCTCGGATCTTCCTTTTTTTCTTCCTTGCACTACCAGTGGTCTTTTGCAATTCACAACACTCTCTCCCCGAAATGAGCGGATTCAGAAACGCTCATTCATCTTACGAGTTCTATGGGGTATAAAAGTTGCACAGGTCGCTTGGGCATTGTCCATTCGGTAAATTCACAAAGCATGATCTTACGATTTTATCCGTGCCGTAAAAGAGTTCTTTCACAGTTCCAGTTCGCCACATGAGTAGCGGAGTCTTGCATTCTTCAACAAGCACCAAGTCTCCTCCTCGTAGTGTGCTCAGCTGGCGGCTTAGATACTCGTGCGCCCATCGCAACTCGAATAGGCATTCGTGACGCCACCTTTTTAAATGTGTTCAAGATGCAATTGATGATGTTTCCACAGGCACGTGACATCCTCTTTGGTACGGACCTGTGAACTCGATTCATGTGACATATGAAGTGAAGTGAGGCTGTTCCTTTTCAGCAAGTGTGTATGAGCGGCCTTCCAGACGAGCAGCTGTAGGAAGTGGTCTGTGAAGGGACAGGCGCGGAGTCCGGGGTCAGTCTGAAGCTCTGCCAGCGTGTCCCCGCAATGTTCTACAATCGCATCTTTCTGAATACTTTCCTTGTAGAATTTCCGCGCCGTAATCAGCTCCGGCCCCCGGGTATCTTTCTTCTGATTTGATGACAGAAACGAGCCCTTCTATCAGGTCGTCTTGAAATTTAGTCGCCCGGCAGACCGGTAACTTGAGATGCTTGCCGACAAACTTGTAGAAATTGCGGCACGCGCGACGGAAGTAGTTCCGTCCGAGAATTTTTAGAAACATTCGCCCTCTGATCAAGCAACGTGCGTCCCTGCATCTCGTGGGTGTAGCATGCCGAAAGCTGGGGTCTTCTTTCATAGCCTTCAGGTTAGAATGGTTGAAGACGAGATGGTGTTCCATTCCTGACCCATGTATCTCTCGACTGCTCAGGGCGACGACCAGCATAAGTGAGACGACGGCAACTACCACCACCACGGAGTAAGCGAAGATCTCTTTGTCGGTCATTCTTTGGCTTGTTCCCTTTCTTTTGAGCAACTTCCTCGTCGACGCCTGATTGTAATGCATCATGACGGACTGCAAAATGCGCTCGTCGTTGTTTTCTGCTTCGCCGACACTCGCCTTCTCGAAATCATTGTGAGCGTACGACACAATCATGTTCGGAGCCTGCCACGCGTCGGATACTCTCGACTTTAGTTTCGAGCCGCTCCTGGACGTCTGATCCAGTCGGGTTTCAACCTCGGGCCCGACACTGTCAGATTCGCCTGCAACATCCAGCCTCTGGCCCCCATTGATTACTTCAGAGCGTTTTGACGAAGACAGCTAATACTGCCGGTCGTTCTTCTGATCGGTTAATTTCGGGGAATGCTGCGAATGCGGCGAGTGACTAAACTCGGGGCTGCCTCTTATATGCTTGTAAGTGTACTTTTTGTCGGAAGTGATGTCTCCTTGCATTTGTTCTTCGTACTCGTGTTCGTTCTCTTGCCACTGCAGGTTTACGGAGATCGGGGTTCCGACGGAACGTTTATGCTTCGCCTTTTCGGTGGTTTTCTCGGTGTCGTCGTCTTTTATAATAGAACCCCCCTTGGCTGTACTGCAGGTTAAGGAACTCTGAAGTGATGTAGGACATTGAAAAGTCCACCCAAAAGTTGTGTTGAGTGCTATCATTCTTTCGTGGTTGGGGCATCGATGTACCTGGTCTTTTGTGATCTTCCAAAGTTGGTCAGACCCGAGAAGCATACCTATGCCAGGTACTGACGGTGCACCTGGGAACCATAACTCGTCTGCTACATGCCCTCCCTTTTCTTTGACGCTAATTGGAAATTCGCTGTCGGTTGGTACTTGAGGAATATCCTTGCAAATAAAGGGAATTTCAACTGCTTCAAGTGAGCACTCTGTGCTGTCAAACTGACTGCGAAGGCGCACTTGGACCAGCCGTAGCCGCTAAGGTTGGGCATTTGCGTTCCCGAACGTGTTCAAACGGAGGTTGATCTCTCCAAGAAGTTGCAGATTGAGTAGGCGGTACATATCTGCGCGAATAAATGTCCGCTGGCTCCCTCCGTCGATGATGGCTCGGAAGTAGCAGCTTTGGTCCTGTGAGACAGCCCAGGCCCGGAAAGTTTGGAGGAGGACCTCGTTGTCAAGGCTACATCTTTCCAGACTTCCGGAGCTGGCGTTCTGTACACAGGTAATCACGGTTTCTTGACCAGGACTCTTTGAACTCGGCTTCCAGTTCGGGTCACACATTGATGCGACGTGTCTTCCTGAGCACGTTGACCATAAAACCTTTCCTCTAGTCTTTTGCTTGATGTCCTTTCCTAGCGCATCGAAAACACCGCATGTCACCCGACAGTCGCTTTCTTTTTTCCTCATGTGGTAAGTCATTAGAGCAGGTGTCAGTTGAGTGCCTACTCGATTTGCAAAAGAAGCAACCGGGTTCTGTGTTTGTCTGTAACACTGCAGCTGCAGAGTTCGCCGATCGTCGTGTGTGGTCGGTCTGATTTTTTCTAGCTTTTGTGCTCGTTGTCTCAGCAATCCCAGCTCTTTTTCTATTTTCCACCTCGGCTCGAAGGAAGCTCAGGATCCGCGAAAGTTCCCCATCAACAAGCGGATGGACGGCTTCAGTCGACGTTGTTGGGTATGTGGAGCTAGTTCGTTGGTAGTAATCGACGACTCGGTCTTTCGGTAGTGCTCTCAGTATAATGTCAGCCATCATCGTGGAATACGTGTCTGACCCAAACCCGAGAGCCTTCAGTCCGCGGATGTTTATCTGCAGGTGGTCGTACATCCGTCGTAGACCTCTGGCGTCGTTTGATGAACTGACGGAGGGCAACGTCCGCAGTTTTGCCAGATGGTCTTGTTCGATCCGTCATCTGTCTCCGAATCGACCAGAAAGAATATCTATGGCGTCATCGTAGCAGGCGTCAGTGGCTTATAGCCCTGCGATCGCTGCCGCCGCTGATCCGGTGACAAGAGTCCGCAGATAGTGAAACTTCTGGCAGCGCGGAACTCTCTCGTTATCATGGATTGCACTAGAGAACTGCTCCCAGAAGCTCTGCCACTCACCAATGTCGCCGTTGAACGTCTGTAGCTGTAGCTTTGGAAGCTTGATGCCAGTACGGTTATTTTGGGCTCTTTCTCGGTCCGATGTTGTTGACTGCGATGACACCGGTGGTGGTGGCGGTTGGACTTCGTTTCGCTGGAGGGATGACGCTTTGCTACTCAGCAAAGAGATCATTTTGTTAGCCAAGTCGTCGTACTCGACTACGGTGGTGTATTCTGCAACGAGGTCACCATCGGTAACGCATTCTTCCATCTCGGAGTTTATTTGACGTATCTCGCTCTTGCTTGTCGTCAGTCGTTCCAGCAGCGATGTTAGCGTTGCCGAATCTGCAGTTTCGAGAATTGCAGTGGCCTCGTTGATGATGCGGGTGTTCTGCGATCTTCGGACGGCTCGCTTCCCCTTCAGACGCTCCATGTATCGGTCTGGTATCCCGCAGCAGTAGTCTGGGCCTTAGGTAACGATCTGAATTCCGCTTACGTTCTGCTGTCTTCAGTTCCCGGGTTTCGGCACCATGTTGTGTTTTTAGCGGAATACGTCGTTCAAGACCGTTCGACGGTAACAAACCACCTATTTACTGAGCGAGATATTTACATATGTACAATACAGTCAAGGGAAGCACTGATCATGCAGTTCAACAGCCGAGCTCCGCCTCGCGCCACCGACACGTTCCTCTCGTGCCTCTGCCAATCTCGGATCTTCTTTTTTTTCTTCCTTGCACTACCAGTGGTTTTTGGCAATTCACAACACCCCCTCTCGTGGCCAACCACAGCCTTTAGCAGTGTTCCCGAGCTCTAAAAAGGCGACTCAACTAATTTAAAGTCATTTTAGCGTCGCTAGTGTAAAAAGGTATAACTTTTGGTGACTGAAAACTTGGCGCATGTGAGGTTTTCGTCTCGTCCATATTGAACGGTAGAATAAACGAACAATGTGGGCGCCAAACCTGAGCAAATTGCATAATTCCGATCTGCAAGGTGGAAGGCTTCTGTTCCACGTTGAGGTCTGCTGATTGGTCGATGCTGTTTCGCACTTTAAGTTTACGCTCTAACCACGGGGGGAGGGGGGGGGGGCGGATATTCAGCGCCGTCGGCGGCCTTTGCCCCGCCCATTGGCCAAACTCTCCCAATTACGGGTCTGAGGCAGCATTCACCACCTTCGATCTGTGTGGTACTCAGTTTGGCGTTACTTTGAGAGCTCTATTTGAAAACATACACAGTGGCTGTACCTGCAGACGAGCGCTTTTGAGAAGCTCGAGTTTGGCTAACCTTGGATTGTCATGTTGCTACCCTACTTGTCAGATTCTTGGGTGAAATATGTTAAAGTAGACTGCATGTTTTATTGCATATTGCATTTATGGAGCATGCACTTTGTCACACTGCAGCACCAATTAGGTGTTGAAGTGTTAAAGGTTCAAAAACGCGAAAGTGTCTCCTTGTGCTTCCATGCACGTCGTCCCACACACCTGTGAGTGTGTGACATAACATGAGATGCTTGGTTAGATCACGCGTCCTAATGACATGAATGTCTAGCGCACAGGAGAGAAGCCTTGTTTGTAGCACAGATGCAGTCATTGTCCCACTGTCTGGCAAGGTAAGCTATCAACTATCTTGATGATATTTTTTTTCATGTCAGATTGTTAAGCATATATTATTAAATTAGACTGGGTGCCTGCTTAGATCACTCGTACTAACGACTCTAATCTCTGACAGTGAGAGGCTCTGCTTGTAGCACAGACACTGCCATAGTTTCGATGTTCTGTCAGGGAAGGTAAACACCACACTATCCTGCAGGCTGTTTTTTTTTGTTGTTTTGTTTTTTCAAGTTGTTATGCATATATTGTTAAATTAGGCTTGGTTCTTTGTTATTTCACGTTTACTAATGTCTAATTTGATGCACAGTTCAGGAGCTGTGCACCTATCACTGATGCCGCGAAAGACCCGAGGCACCTTCTGGCAAGGTGAGCAATGGACTATCCCCCGGACCACGTTTTTCTTGTTTTTTTTTCCTTGTCAGGCTGCTAAGCATATATTGTGTGACTACGCTAGGTGCGTGGTTAGATCACACGTACTAATAACTCTAATCTCTAACGCACAGGTGAGAAGCTCTGCTTGTAGCACAGATGCTACCATATTTCCGAGGCTCTGTCTGGCAAGGTAAGCAATCAACTATCCTGCAGACTGTTTTTCTTTTCATAGTTTATTAAGCGTATATTTCGAAATTAGGCTTGGTGCTTAGTTAGATCATGTTTACTAATGACTAATCTCTGACGCACAGGCCAGACGTTCTGCACCTAGCACAGATGCTGCCATAGTCCTCGGCACCGTCTGGCAAGGTGAGTAATTGGCTATCCTGCGGACTCTGTTTTCTTTCCTTCCTTCCCTTTCAGACTGCAGACTGCTAAACTTATATTGTGTGATTAGGCTTTGTACTATCGGGGAAAAATGAAATGCGAACAGAGGAGCGCGTGGCTCGCGGTACAGGCTGCGCCGCCTGGAAGTGAACCTAGGTGCGAGGGTGCGTGGCCTACTTCGATGTGTTCACGCCCCTCGATTGGCGCTCCCCCAGCTTCGGCAGTGCGCCTCTTAGTGCGCTGAAGGCTGTCACCGCTATCTTTGCCTGCTCGGCGAGTGCGGCGAGCTTCTTTGCACCGCACGCGCTGAGCCAGCAAAGATAGCGGTGATAGCTTTCAGCGCACTAAGAGGCGCACTGCTGAAACTTGGGAAGCGCAGAGGGAGGGGCGTGAACACGTCGGAGTAGGCCACGCACCCTCGCTCCTAGGCTCACTTCCAGGCGGCGCAGCCTGTACCGCGAGCCACGCGCTCCTCTGTTCGCATTTCATTTTTCCCCGATAGTACTTGGTTAGATCCCAGGTACTAATGACTCTAATCTCTGACACACGGGCCAGAAGGTATGCATGTAGCACAGACACCACCGTACTCCCGAGACACCGTCTAGCAAGGTAAGCAGTCAACTATACTGCGCGCCGTGTCTTTATTTATTCATTATTTGCTTGTCAGACTGATGAGCATTTATTGTGAAATTAGACTAGCTTCTTTGTTAGATCACGGGTACTAATGACTAATCTCTGATGCAAATGCTAGAAGATCTGCAGGTTGCACAGACGTCACAGCCCTGATGCACCGTATGGCAGAGTATGTAATCAACTATCCCGCAGACACTGATTCCATTTGTTTGTTTTTTCTTGTTGTCACACTCCTAAGAATAGTTTTTTAAATTGGTCTAGGTACTTCTTTTAGTCTTTTGATAATTTGTAACGCACGGACGAGAATCACTCCGGACGTCGCACGCACATTGCCGCACAGTTGGCTCAGGTACACCCTTCTGCACTTGATGTTCCTGTGGAAGCTACTGTATTGTTATATTTGTTTGTCATGCTTGCCAGACCCTTTTGCATAACTTGTGAATATGTAAAAAAACAAAAAGAAATGCTTCAGATATTCACAATGTGAACATTTCATGTGAACCAAAACTGTATTAAAAAATTCACAACATTTAATGGCTCACGAGTTCACGTTTCTCATAGTCATGCTCAGGATATTGTTGATTTTTCAACTTGGGACAATGTAGATTCTTCAACCTTTACTGGAGCCAATTTACCTTGTGGTAGGGTTGCATTGCTGCGTGCCCATCCGGGAGGAACAACACGAAGCCGGGGTTTCCAAACAAGAAACTACATTTATTAAAGTAACGGCAAAAGGTTGTTAGTATTGAAGTATAACATGGCCGTAGAGTTCGATCAACAAGCCTCCGTGACCTCGGTCCGTCTCCTCCCTTCTGTGGGCGTGTCCCTTCTTTTGTAAGCTCCTGCGCCTGTACTACGTGCGCTGTTGCGCGCCTCGGACGTTGTCCGCCTTAGGCGGTCGGCAGCGGCACCTGAGCGTGGTGGCAGATCCTTGCTCCCACAACCTGTACCCACACATTTTGTAAAGCTCGATTCCTTCCGAGAAAAGATGTTGTCCAGGCATGTGAAGCAACATATTTCTCCTGGAATAGCTAAATTGTGTTGTTCTTAACCTTTCTCTTTATTGCCAATGTTCTAAAAAAACACTCAATAACTGTTTCCTATTCTTGTAAAGGGGTTTGGTGCAAGTTGCTTTGTAATTTATAATATGAACCCGCCCTATAACAAAATCCATCTCAGTCACCAACATTAAACACAAAAAACTGGTTTAGAAAAGCTTACGGGCAAGAATAACAAATTCAGCCCGCCTCACAAAGCCCTCCACTCTTTCCAATTTAGCAGAGAGAACGCTGTAAAGAAGTTGAGTGAAGAAAAAGTATGACCATCTTCAATCTCCCTATACTATGGGCGACTCAGAAGCTTATAATGCGACAGTTTGAGGTGCGCCCCCACGGCAAAACAGGGTTCATTTTGGGCACACGCCTTTTGTCAAGCATTGAAAGCAGTCTTTACGGTTCTGTAACTATGTGGTTCAACGGGACTGACATGTTTTCTTTAGCGGCAATAATGATAAATGAATAGTTCGAGGTACGGGGAACAGCTTAAAATGGCAGAAAATGGCACAAGCTTAAATTACCATTCATATGCACCACAAACTACACCCTCTCCATCTAGCACCATTCGGGAACAAATGTATTTCTGTAACTATCTGTATTCCTTAATACTTCTTCGTAGGTTTTGCAGAAGTATCTCGGGGATATCGCATTACATAAAAGACAAATATATCTCAGTGTCTGTATTTTGCGCCTTAAAACACGTCTATCTCAGTATTTGTAGTCCCGAGTACTATTCGGAGTATCACTGCCCAGCCCTGGTTTATAGAACGTTGATTTATTCTATCATTCTTATTATTTTCCAGGTACATCAGGCAAATCCACCCATCTGAAGGGCGAGACAAAACTGCCAGCAGTGGCATAGCACCGAAGTTGCGAACTCTTCTTTAAGTGCTTTGACGTACCTGTGAGTGTACCGTCCTTTCCTCAAATATACTCCTTGTCACTAGTTGTGTGCAGTGAAGCCGCAGGCAACGCGAGGCGAACAGAGAAAAGACGAGTACTACGGGAGAGATTGAAATCAGTATGATCGTTAAATAGGAGAGGAGGTTACTTTTCTCACCCGCCTTTCTAGTGCTCGCCCTTTCCCCTCGCCAGCCATTGCCTTCGCCTGTACTGCACGCAACTAGTAACTCGGAATATAGTCATTATTATGCAGATTATGATGCTCTGGCAGGTAATAGATAACTGTGGATAACATTAATCTCTTCAGTGCTTGGACACGCAGCCAGCGACTTGCTTAGACACGGCCCACAGGAAACCGGCTGCAAGCCCCCGTTCTCATTACGAGCATTACAAATGGCATGCATTATAATGATCTCATGTCGCCAATTCCGTTACGATCAAAATATCTTGAAAATTCTTAATGGAGATAAGTGCGAGCAACACGGAGTAGGAATGTGCGAACTGTCGATTGGGTGATTTGCTCTGGATGTGTTGTTCATCTTTAGAGAGATATAGACCAAAACCTGTTCGAGTGTTGTTCAATCGCCATATTATTGCGTACATTGAGTATATTTAAAACGGTGTCTTCGGCGGAACGTATGGATGGATGTCGACGGAACCATTGGGAAGGTGCTCCTTGATCCAGTTCTGACGGTTATAACAAACGCCGTTGACGCAAAACTGCAAATAGAGTAGCACGCGTTAAGAGCTGCACTAGAGTTCCTGTATAGGCTCCGTAAGGGAGCCAGAGTTGCGCGTTCATCTCCGTAGCGCCGTCTTTCCTGCACGCCATGTTTATTCCCACTCGTCAAGTAACTGAATTCGGCAAATAGCGGCGCCGCGCGTCCGAGGCCCGCGGCGCGCTCAAAAGCAGAGGAACGTACGTCGAGGCGCGTGCGACGTCTGCTTTCCTGCACGGCACTTCATCCGGCTGCTCACGTGATCGGATCTCGGCGAATAGCGGCGCGGCGGCACGTGGAAAACAGACGCGCAACTCTGGCTCTTGTACGGAGCATATACAGGAACTTTAGGCTGAACAAACAGGCCGCGCTTTCTGGCGTGCACGGCAAAAAGAGCGTGCAGGCTTCCCAAGAAACGAGAACGTTGCGGAGCGCGCGTTCGTTTTGAGTAAGGACATCAACCGTGCAAACAGAACGGCTTCCTCCTCGCCTCGTCGCTGTCGTTCTCTCCCCTTGCTTCTTTTCGGGATGCTGGCGACAGACAAGAACAGCTGAGGCCTTGATGACGGCATGCAGAGCTTCAGAGTGGCTACGTCCTAGTTCTTAAGAAGCTGACCTCCCAAAAATATTGTAAGAGCCCCCCCCCCCCCCCCCCGAATAAATGACCCCGTTCAATTTTTATACCCCCGTAAACAATTACATAACTTAATTACTAAATGACGACTTACGAAAGTGAAGCGTTCAACTTCTCCAAACTGAATTGATCCTATTCAGTTTATTTCTTACGCATTTCCCAAGCAAACCGTCCTCCCAATTTGGGGCCATTCTGAAAAGTTTCAGAACACCATTTTCATTTATATATCGTATACTAGACGTCGGAAATAATGAACGTGATTTAGCACCGTCTCTGAAACTTCACTAAAATAGATGAATGTCCAGGAGTATATATATATATATATATATATATATATATATATATATATATATATATAATTCTTAACACTGTTTACTGCAGGTAAGCGTAGTTAGATATTTGATTTGATTTTCTTATTTGCATTTGGGCACTTGAAATGATCCTTTTGATATTTATTCCTTCTTTGTGCGTTGTTAAGTAGTGGAACCACTGACCTGCACTGCAGACCACAAGACCCAGGCACTTACCATCCGCAAGCATGCCACGGCGCGAGACTACTTCTTCATAAACTACCATCGAGAGACTCGCGCCATCCTGAACAACTGGCTGCAGCCAAATTGCTGTCGCTACCACCTCCCGCTCTACCAATCAACCGGAGCGAAGGCGGCGCAAGCCGTGACGTACATCAACGGACCGCATATAAAAAGGGGAGCGCGGGACCAGGCGCGGCGCGCGACCAGAGGAACACTCGGTCTGGTTGAGCCGAGAGCTACCATTCATCTTCTCATCTTTTTAATTATATCATCTAAAACCCTACCCTGGCTTGACGTTCCTGCGTTCTCGTCCCTCCCTCCGGAACCTAACAACTGGTGGCAGCGGTGGGATCTTCTCGGCGGCACTTTTCCGGCCAGATATAGGACTTCGAGCTCCTGCTGGGGACATCGAGGCTGAGCAGCAACCCAGAGGCTGCTAGCGCGGCTTGCCACACGACTGGTCCTCGCGTGTTCAGCCGAAGAGTCAGTTCCACGGACACAAGCGTCACAGGCAGTGGAGGTGCTTGGCCCAGGCTGGACTCTAGATCGCCGTGGAGATCAAGGTGGGCTGGGGCGGACGGCGGTAGATCGGTCAGCGGGGTGAGCGGAGGATTGATTATTTTGGGCGTCAACGTCTCTTTGTGTGCGAATTAATGTTAGTTTTAAAACCCTACTACTACTCAGGTTTTATGAGCATTCACAGGGCTATGTCCGACGGGCTTATCTAGGTTATTGTGGCGCCCTGGACTTTTTCGAGTCCTTTGTAAGAGAAGCTCAGGGTTGTTGTAAAGGAAGGGTACCTTGATTCAGCAGCCTGATTATTGCGGAACTTATTTCTTTTCCTATACGATTCCTTTGAGCAAAGTTTGCGCTCAATATTGTAAAAGGTTTCTGGGAAAAGAAAGTGGTCGTGTTATATGGTAAACGCATTAACCAGAAAAGTCAAATTTTTTCAAGCACGAATTCCGTGTAGTTAGAAATCTTGTAATAACTTTGAGTCCGGTAAACTATCCTCACACTGTCATGGATCTGCTGAAACTAAGAAAGGAAGAGCTATTGGACTTGAGCAGAGCACTAGAAATTGATATTCCCAAAGCAGTCAGAAAAGCTGATCTAATCGCGGAGATAGCGAAAACGACCCCTGACGATGAAATCCAGGATGTCTGGAATAGCATTGTGGAGAAAAAAGAGAAGGAAGCGGCTTGAGAGGCTGACGAGCAAGAACAACGAAGACAAAACGAACGGCAGGCGGCTCGTGAGGCCGCCGAGCAGGAAAGGCAGGCTGATCTTAAACGGGAGGAACTGGCTCTCAGAAGGCTAGGACTAGAGCGCGGAGCGGCTGGCTTTAACGTTACTGGCTATGGTGAAGGAAGGGAATCCTTTAAGATGAGCAAATATATGCAACCATTTAAGGTAGAAGATGAAATTGGGCTATATTTAGTTAATTTCGAAAGAACGTGCGAGAGAATGTCGTTTCATCGCAACACGTGGCCGCAGAGACTATTGACATTACTTCCAGGGGAGGCGGCGGAAGTAATGGCTCGCCTCAGTACCAGTGAAGCTGCTAATTATGATGTAGTTAAGATTAGTTTGCTCCGCAAGTACCGGTTGTCTGCCGAGGCGTTTCGTTTAAAATTTAGAAATGCCACAAAGAAGCCCGGAGAGGCTTTCACGGAGTTTGAGTACTCTTTAAGAGCGAACTTAGAAGAATGGCTAAAGAGCGAAGGGGTGTTCGGGGATCACGATAAGGTGATTGAGCGGTTCTGTCTAGAGCAGTTTCTGCGAAGTATTCCACCATTCGTTCGGAACTGGTTTTTGGACCGCGAGAAACTGACCTCGGTTAGGAAAGCGGCAGAGTTAGCGGAAGAGTTCGTGACGCGCCGAGAACTCAGTCGCGAGGACAGATTTGTAACTGGTCGAAAAGACAACGAAGTTCCAAATTATGGATATCGTAAATCCGCCTTTGAAAAAGATCGACAAGGCGACCAAAGTTCAACCTCAAGGAAAGAGAAGGATATATGTGGTGACGGAGATAACGTAAAAGATAAAGAAAAGAGAGCCTTCGAAAAACGCAAGGAAATAATTTGTTTCGATTGCCAAAAACCAGGTCACATTGCATCAATGTGCAGAAAAGAGAAGGTTGCATTCTCATACGTCGTTGACACAGACGAAAACCTGGAGTTGCTCAGACCTTACTTGTACGATCTAAAGGTGAATGGCAGGGAATGTAAGGTACTAAGGGACAGTGCTGCTACCATGGACGTAGTGCACCCGTCATTCGTGAACCAGGGAGATTACACCGGTGAGTGCGCTTGGATAAAGCAAGTCGTCGAAGAGCAAAGTGTATGTCTGCCTATGGCCAAAATTAAAATTCAAGGGGCGTTTGGCGAGCTGACCACAGAGGCAGCTGTCTCACGAAATCTACCAGAACAATATCCGTACCTGTTCTCCAACAAATCAGCGAAACTTCTAGCGGATCAAGGTATAGTATTTGGTGAAGGTGTCGTTCAAGCTCTGACAAGAGCGCAAGCTCGTTAGCTTTCGCGTCACTTAACTTACGGTAAAACAGACAGGGAAGACACAACGGCAATGCCTAGCGTTTGTAGCAATGACTCGAATAAAGAAATCAATAGAACAGAGCCGGTAGAGAGTAATGGCGACGAAGTGAGCGAAGTAGAAGGTGATCGAGTCTCCCCGCAAAGAGACGGACAAGTTTTATTAGAAGCTAATCGAAAAGAGGGAGTCTTAACGTCCAAGGCTGATAGTCTGGAAGTTCTGTTGACCATAAACCGCGCAGAGCTAATTCGAGAGCAGGAAACAGACGACTCGCTGAGCCATTGCCGGGACGCTGTTTCCCTGGGAATCGCTCGAAAGAAGATAGCCTTCTTAAAAAAGAATGGGATTTTGTATCGACGGTACAGTGATCGTGGCGGGGTCACATTGGAACAAGTCGTACTGCCACATAAGTTCCGTGCAGACTTATTGGCTGTATGTCATGGCAACACTTGGACAGGACATTTAGGTATCACTAAGACAAAAAAAAGGCTTCTCCAGGACTACTACTGGCCAAATTGTTTTAAAGATGCTGAAAACTTTGTAAGATATTGTGATATTTGCCAAAGAGTCGGCAAGCCAAATGAGAGGTGGAAGGCTCCTTTGAAACTGGTTCCGATAATCACAGAACCATTTCGAAGGCTTGTCGTCGATATTGTGGGGCCATTACCCCCCACAAAAAGAGGGTTTAAATATGTTCTAACAATGCTCTGCCCAGCAACAAAGTTTCCAGAGGCTGTTCCACTGAGGGAGGTTTCCTCAGCGGCAGTTGGGGATGCTTTGCTGTCCGTTTTTGCTCGGGTAGGATTTCCAAACGAGCTTCAGACAGATCAAGGTAGTGTGTTCGTGAGCGCGTTAACGACCTTTCTAGAAAAGCTCGGCATTAAGGTGATTCACAGCTCAGTGTACCACCCACAAACAAACAGTGTAAAGAAGTGCCATTCTGTGTTCAAGCGAATGCTACGCGCTGCTTGTCTCGAGCATGCTGAAGACTGGGATAGCTGTTTGCCTGGAACAATGTTCGCTTTAAGAACAGTGCCACAAGAAGCGACAGGGTTCAGTCCCGCGGAACTAGTTTACGGGAGAACGTTGAGATCGCCATTAAGAATGATCAAAGAAGTATGGGAGGGTTCAGAGCAGGACATCATAGTAGTTGAGTACGTGTTCCGCCTTATTAATAAGCTACATCAGATGCAGGGCATCGCGGCAGAAAACATGAAGACAGCGCAAATATCTGCTAAGAAATATTATGACTGCCACACCAGGCATCGGGAATTCCAGGTTGGACAGAAGGTGATGGTCCTAAAAACATCTAGGAAAAACAAGTTAGAAGTTCACTGGGAAGGACCTGCAACAGTTAAGGAGAAACTGTCGGACACAAATTATGTAATTTCAAGACAAGGAAAGAAAACTAATATCTATCATTGCAATTTGCTGAAACCCTATATCATGAGGGAGAGTACGGTCAACTTCTCTCTTGGGGAAGTGGAGGAAATACACTTACAAGAAATTCCGAAGCTTGAAGTGCCCTCTCAAGCACTTACTACAGAGGAAGTAATTGGGGTCTCTGTAAAACTGTCAGAACTAGACGGGAGCCAAGTTGCAGATCTAAGAAAGGTCTTAGGAGAATTTCAGGATTTATTTATAAACCGGCCGGGTCACACTACACTCGTCACTCATGATATAGAACTAACATCGGATGTGCCGGTTCGTTCAAGGCCATACAGAGTGTCACCGCGTCAGAAAGAGATCCTCAGATCTGAGATCCAGACAATGCTAGATTTGGGAGTCATTGAGCCCTGCGAAAGTGATTATATGTCACCTATGATCTTAGTAGAGGCACCGGGGAAAGATCCCAGACCATGCGTTGATTACCGTAGATTAAACCTCATAACAAGAGATCAAACTTATCCGATCCCGAATATCGAAGACCGAATTGAGCGGGTCAGTTCAGCCAAGTACATTTCGACTATAGACTTAGAGAGAAGCTATTGGCAGGTTCCGATGACGGAGCGTGCCAGTAGATATGCGGCATTTATTTCTCCGATCGGGACATTTCGTCCCCTCATGCTGAGTTTCGGACTGAAAAACACACCGTTTTGTTTTTCAAGATTAATGGATGTGGTTCTAAGGGGCACGGAAGAGTTTGCTTTGCCTTACTTAGATGATATAGCCATTTTCTCGGAATCTTGGGAAGAACATTTGGTCCACTTGCATACTGTCTTGGAGCGCATTCGCAATGCCGGTCTTACCATTAAGGCAAAAAAATGTCACTTCGCGATGGCAGAAGTGACCTACTTGGGACACATTGTCGGTCAGGGACTTCGCCGGCCCACAGAAATTAAGATGTTGGCCGTGAAGGAATTTCCTCGACCCAAGACACAGTCGGATATAAGAACGTTCCTGGGGTTAACAGGATACTATCAAAGATTTATCAAAAATTACTTACAAATGGCGAGTCCGCTCACGGATGCACTCCGAAAGACAGAACCAAAAGTGATTGTTTGGACGGATCAAATGGAGCAGTCATTTAGTGGCCTTAAAGAATCACTGACGACTAAACCAGTGTTAAGAGCCCCTGATTACACAAAACCCTTCATTGTTCAATGCGACACCAGCAACCGAGGTATTGGCGTGGTGCTGTGCCAAAAGGATGAGAACGGCAATGAGCACCCAATTTTATACGCCAGCCTAAAACTGACTTGTCGTGAGGAGGCCTACAGTGCCTCCGAGAAGGAATGCGCGTGTTTAGTATGGGCAGCTCAAAAACGTAGTTGTCATTTAGATGGAACTAGATTTGTATTTCAAACAGATCACTGCCCTTTAACTTGGCTTCAGCAGATGTCATCGAAAAGTGGAAGGTTGCTGAGGTGGAGTTTAGCTCTACAGCAATACAACTTTACAGTTGAATACAAAAAAGGTCGGGATAATACAAACGCGGATGCGTTGAGTCGTATGTAGACTAACACGCAACCACTTTCTATTTGCTAAATGCGAGTAACGACGTAAACTAATACGGAGCACCGACTACAAGGGAATTGTATAGGGATCAAACAAAATTTGTTTTATTTGGATCTGAACACATACATCACAGCGACTAATTCCTCCATGGGATTTGCAGATGACTAGAAAGAACAGAGCGCTACCCCAATACACTCTAATTTTGCTTTGTTTACATGAACGCCTTAGCATAGTCCCCATGCAAGTTTGCGAAACAGAATAGAGAGACACACAAGGTGACCTTGAGCGTGCGGGGGTCTGTCTTCGCTCGCTCCGCTGTCTCTGTCTCTGTCTGTCTGTTGCGGCCTGCTGCGTCTCGGCGGCGTTCTGGAGGTCTCTCGACCGGCCAGTTGCAAGCTGGCAAAGTCCGACAGACCACTTTGCCGGCGCGGAAGTTGTTAAGTAGTGGAACCACTGACCTGCACTGCAGACCACAGGACCCGGGCACTTACCATCCGCAAGCATGCCACGGCGCGAGACTACTTCTTCATAAACTACCATCGAGAGACTCGCGCCATCCTGAACAACTGGCTGCAGCCAAATTGCTGTCGCTACCACCTCCCGCTCTACCAATCAACCGAAGCGAAGGCGGCGCAAGCCGTGACGTACATCAACGGACCGCATATAAAAAGGGGAGCGCGGGACCAGGCGCGGCGCGCGACCAGAGGAACACTCGGTCTGGTTGAGCCGAGAGCTACCATTCATCTTCTCATCTTTTTAATTATATCATCTAAAACCCTACCCTGGCTTGACGTTCCTGCGTTCTTGTCCCTCCCTCCGGAACCTAACGGCGTGTGGTGTTCCTCTATTTTCCAGAGAAAATCGAGGGTATACTTCCAGTAGATAAATTATAGTAGGACACACAATTTGGCGCTTGAGTGGGTCTTTATAGCTGTGTATTTTTACTGTGTTTTCGTCCTTGTGTGTTGTTATTCTCGAGTCTAAATAAAACATACATTCAATCTTAATCTGGAAAATCATTTTGGCAAAAAAAATATTCACATATTTTCCGAAGTTCGGCAGTAAGGGTTGGCGGTGATGGGAGTCGGCTGTGGTGCTGAGTACCTACTAACCTGCTACAGTAGTTGTACCCCTTTGACTAAGATTTGTTAGTCACCGAAAAAAATCGGGGTAACAAATTTAAACATGACCGGTGAATACAAAGTGCTTACTTATTTACGATTACCACCTGCCATGTGGTAATTTTAGTCAAAGGTGGTTAGTCAACAGTTAAACTGGTCACATTTGGTAAGTATGATTGATGATTTTCAATGCTGGAATCAGTGGCCCATCAAGTGCTCCATATGCCTCTTAGAAAATCAAATATTTATTTACAGTGTCTTTAAATTGGGGATGATAGGTTTCAATTTCATATCACATGATTTCCACATTTGTTTGTTCCAGGCCGGCAGCGCAACCCACCCGGTGGTTTTCAGCTCAAGCCTAATTAATCCTGAGGTGCCCAGCTATGTGGCAGTGGAGGGAGACCTCGAAGCCGCGTCGCCTGCTGAGGAAGTCCTAGTTGCATTCTGCCTCTACTTCATCTTTAACTTTGAGTAGCATCACCAGTTCAGGCGCAGATTCATTGCATTGGAGTACTTAATTGCTCTAAAACACCCAAAAGCGGAGTCACGTACACCGCATTGCTTTCAAACCTAAAAGAAATGTCAAGAAGTATTTTCTTTTTTTAATGCCTTTTTATGCAGGATTAGGCATTTTTTATGTCGACTGTTTAATACTTTTTTCTCTCTCTCACATAAGGCATGATGGTTGATTCTCGTAGTTACAGAAGGGCAATACTATTGCTTTATTGTCACATTTTCGCAACTTCCAAAATCACTGCTTTTTGCTTTGTGCAGCATTGGCATACGTAATTTATTTCGGTCTACTTCATACACGGTGCCTGAAAGCATTTGAGGGTTGTGGTTTCATGTCCACAGTGATTTGTGCTTGCAAAGTTTATTTATTTATTTATTTATTTATTTATTCCCTCAGGGCCCGAAGGCATTATAGAGGGGAGTGGACACGCACATCTAATGGCACACAAAGAGAAACAGTAATTAGGCAGGTAAGCATAAAAAACCCAAAACAGAACATTGTTAAAATAAAATACTGTCAACCGAAATCCAAACAAAAAATACTCGCAAAGTGCAGCTTTGAATCCGGCAATCCGGCACTCTCGGCTATGCTGGCAAGAGGTGCGAGAAGGCGATTCCAGTCCAGTGATGCCATGGGTACGAAAGACTGATGAAAGCTTGAGGTGCGACACTAAGGGATGCCAACTTGATTTTGATGGTCGAAACGTAATGAGACGTATGATGGTTGTGTTAAAACATGCTGACGAAGATTTGCATTATTGTGGTAAATTTTATGAATAAACAGACGAGATATTTTTCTACGGAGGCAGTTTACATAGAAGATGTTTTTTGATGGCTTGCAATGTTTACATACAAGATAGTCAAAAATGATTTTTGCAATTCATTCGAAGTGGGGTTAGATCCATTTGGCCTTCGCGGTAGTTGGTTGGATTAGCAGCAGGAGATACTAGCCCTTTCTTCTTTCGACACTTTCGACATTAGAAGAGCAAATCCCAGAGTCTGCTTTCCTCCACTCTAGCATTCATTCCACTACTGTGGATAGGACGGGCACAGTGTACGGCTGTCCTTGAGTCGCAACGCACTAGTCATTGCTAGTCATGTCTGGGTTTGTATTGCTTTTTGTAATACCTGTGATACTGAATCTATGTCATATCACAGTGCGTTTATTTCGATTCTGGTTTGTACAAGACTCAGTCATTTGAATTCACCTCGATGAAGCTTCGCTATTCCAAGCAGTGTTCCAAGCATTCACTGATATTTGCCGGGTAGATACTGATTGTTTATGCACTTTTTTGTGATAATTTTATTGACTGTCGCAAACTAGAGCCTCGAAAGTGTTGTTCCAAGTGCCTTTATTCCGCTCAGTGGCTTCATCTTAGAACTTTTATAAGATGTCTAGTCATGCCATTGATTTTTATTTCATACTGCTTGACAGCCACAATAAAACATCGTCATTTACTTTCAGGAATAGTGCCGTCTTCATATATTATAAGGCCCGCCCTTGAAGCATGTACTACCACACCCACAAACGGCCATAGTACCTTCCTTGAGGGGGTAAAAGTGATTCCATGAAGTGCACACTTAATCTGTAATAAGGCGGTGAACTGCGCTAGTTGGTTGATGTTATACATGATGAGGAAAACAGCTCATAAAGCACGGACTACGAACAAACACGACAGGACAGCACTGTTCTGTCGTGTTTGTTCTTCGTAGTCCGCGTTTTCTGAGCTGTTTTCCCCATCATGCACATTTAACCCCAAAGTGGATAATAGATCCCTCCATAAGAGAGTAAAGGTTGAAACTATGGGCGTATACTATTGCCCCCAAAATGGGGCAACTGTTTCCTTTATATAGAGCTAGAACCAGCTCCCTATAGCAGGTGCTGGTGCCTCTAAAAAGGTCGAGGTGAAAGCAGAACCCTCAGATATGTCGTCTTACCTCTCAAGGGAGTTGAAGTTTCCCCCTGAAGGAGGTAAAAGCTAACCCTGAAAGGGTGCACTTTTACCCCCAAAAGGAAGTAAGGTTCCCTTTTCTCCAAAAGGAGGAAATGTTGCACCCTAAACCGGGGGGTAAGTTTGCACCCTCGTTGCAGGGGGTAACACTACCTCCAAAAGGGGTTGCCCGATGTGCACGTCGGTTATCCCCTTAAGGAGTAACCTTTTGTAAGAGTGATGCGTACCGAGAATACCCCGACCGTGTTGTGAACTTGTGTGAACGCTCCACAAAACATTTCACACGGGCGTGGAGAAAATAATCGATGTCGAAATTCGCAAGTATTTAAATTATTTTTCGATGCAAAGCGCATTTTTCAAGCTATATGAAGTTGCACACAACATTAAAACGAGGGTCTTCACTTGCATGATGGTAACGCAGAGTAAAGAAAAACAACTTCTTTAATGTATTGTTACACGACCAAATAAAAGGCAGCAGGCGCAGTCAGCTGCCGCAACGATGAACAAAACCGCAGTGGAACCTAATGCCACTCAGTTCGTAGACGGAACCATGTACCATTTTGTGGTCACATGTGGTTCATGTTCGAAAGGGAAATTGGCGAGGAGGTTGAGGAAGAGGCGAGCGACACGAAAAAATGGCTTGGGAAGGCTACGTGGCTGACGTCATGCCCTCGCTGTGGTTCTAGAAACGTTGCTGAGTGGAGACGTCTGTAGGCAAGCTGCCTGCTTGCCGCCATGTCTCTACTCGTGCAAGCAAGTACGTGATTTTTGCGAGCCTCTCTAAGTCACCTTCATGCGCACGCTGCACGCGAGGGATTTAACTTGCGTGTTAACATGTTTTTGCACCGGTCTTAAACGAACTCTGCCATCAAGCTGCTGAATATGCCTATTGCTAAATTACACAAACATCGAGGAGAATGCAGCGGATGCAAGTCTACGCGCTGCACATGCTGATGTCTGCAGCAGTAACTGCTCTAAAGTAGTCGATTCCGGCTATAACGAAGTCACTGGGAATCGGAAATCACTTCGCTACATTCGCTATTTCGTTATAACCAACTTCGGTTATAAAGAAGTGCAAAAGGGAATAGGAAATCCTGATCGCTTCTCTGTATCCGCTATTTCGTTATAACCAACTTCGGTTATAACGAAGTGCAAAAAGGAATGGGAAATCCTGATCGCTTCACTGTAGCCGCTATTTCGTTATAATGACTGACATCGGTTATAGCGAAATGCAAAAGGGAATGGGAAATTGTGATCGCTTCGCTGTAGCCGTTATTTCGTTATAACCGACTTTGGCTATAACAAAGTGCGAAATGGCGGGAAATCGCGATCGCTTCGCGGTAGCCGCTATTTCGTTATAACCGACTTCGGTTACGCCGAAGTGCAAAAGGGAATGGGATATCCTGATCGCTTCGCTGTAGCCGCTATTTCGTTATAACCGACTTTGGTTATAACAAAGTGCGAAATCGAAAGGGAAATTGTGATCGCTTCGCTGTAGCCGCTATTTCGCTATAACCGACTTCGGTTTTGACGAAGTGCAAAAGGGAATGAGGAATCGTGATCGCTTCCCTGTAGCCGCTATTTCGTTATAATTACCGATATCGGTTATAGCGAAATGCAAAAGGGAATGGGAAATTGTGATCGCTTCGCTGTAGCCGTTATTTCGTTATAACCGACTTCGGTTACACCGAAGTCCAAAAGGGAATGGGTAATCGTGTGATCGCTTAACTGTAGCCATGTTTTTCGTTATAAGCGACTTCGGTTATAGCGAAGTGCAAAAGGGAATGGGAAATCGTGATCGCTTTGCTGTAGCCGCTATTTCGTTATAACCAAAGTCGGTTATAACGAAGTGCAAATGGGAATGGGAAATCATGATTGCTTCGCTGTAGCCGTTATTTCGTTATAACCGACTTCGGTTATAACAAAGTGCAAAAGGGAATGGGAAATCGTGATCACTTCGGTGTAGCCGCTATTTCGTCATAACCGAAGTCGGTTATAACGAAGCGCAAAAGGGAATGGGAAATCGTGATCGCTTCGCTGTAGCCGCTATTTAGTTATAACCGACATCGGTTATAACAAAGTGCGAAATAGAATGGGAAACCGTGATCGCTTCGCTCTAGCCGCTATTTCATTATAACCGACATTGGTTATAGTGAAGTGCAAAAGGGAATGGGAAATCGCGATCGTTTCGCTGTAGCCGCTATTTCGTGCAGCCTCTAAGGGAACGCGGGCAGCGGTTTGGGCAGCTCGGTTAAGGTAGAGCCAGTAAACGAGCTACGCTTAGGGTATAGGTACTCCGTTCCCCTACATTGCTGTGGGCGCCACCATTTTGGTGCTTGTGCAGAGCAGACGCCACTGCCGATCGCCATGATTCAAAAGTGTGACTTTCTCATCATGAGGTTCGGTGTGAGGAAGCTGTTGTAATATTGTTTTGCTTTGTCGCGAACTGTTTAAACATTTGCGGAGGACGGAAAAGCGTTTCTTGTGATTTCAGATAAAGCTTCAGATACCTTGCAACCATTATATAAGCCACAATATGGCCAAGTGTTTTTACTCTGATGTGTAGCTTGTTTAATGACACTAGGTTAAGGCTTGCGGATAGCGCGAAAATGTTTAAATCTCTGTATAACATGTCATGATTCCCTCACACCGAACAATACGGGTAGGAGGGGCTTCAGCACTATTTTGAGAGCGCTGTTGTGGCTACTTGGCGCATCAATCTAAAATGTAATTTCGTTATTCGCGGTCATGGACGCCAAACAGAAACAATTTAAGTTTTTTTTTTGTTTTTTTTTCGCGCCAAACCGTTTTAGCTTTCTTTTTTTTTAGAAATCAAACGGTGTAGTAGTTTCATCGCAGGTGCGGACGGAATGTTTACACCTACATTCTTAAGATGTTTCCGCCAGGTCTTCTTGACTGCGGTACATTGCGTGTGGATCGCTGATGAGTGCTACTTGACCTATACTGCAGAATTCAGTAAAGAAGGAGTAGCCTGAAAGGAATTGAAGTGTAGCAGTTCAATCACAGGGCTTTCGCTCACAGGTATATATAAACGCGCAAGCAGTCAGACACTGAGCCTAAGAAAGAAGCCCGACGTTATGAGTCGTAATACCGAAGGTTCACTTGCTGCCAGATGATGGGATATACGCTTTGTTAAGTGTTCATATACCTTTAAGAATGCGTTACAAATAAAGCATAATGGTATTCACTTCTGTTCAGCGCGAGCTGTTGATAAATAAACTTATCGTACGCATTTAACGACAGTGATGTCGGAGCGAGAGAATTCCGGCGAACGCTCGTCTTCAGTCCGCCGCCTAACAACTCCATATAGGATTCACGGTTATTGGCGAAGAAACACTGGTACTGACAGATGGCGGCGACTTTGATTGGTCCAGCTGCATTTGAGTGCCATTAAAGTACGTAGCCGGTTGCAGCTGGTATGAACAGTGGAAAACTAATCGTACAACTTTAACCTCACCCTACCGAAAAATCCGGTATAACTTTTCACTATCCGGATTACGGAGCCGGAAACTTGTTTCTGGAAACCCGATATCCAGATTTCAGACAAAGGAATAATTTCTGAAAACCATAATTCCACATAGAGTCCAGTTAGAATCTAGATAGATTTACGGTTCCATAATCCGGACAGCAAAAAGTTATACCGGATTTTTTGGTAGGGCAGGCACGCAGTACGCGTTTTGTTTTTTGTTTTTTTTTCTCCGCAATTTGCTAAATCCAGGGCGTATTATTTATGCCCATTCCGAATTAGCAAGACCTCGCCCTTCAGCTCGCTCCAAGTGTCAAACCGAAGGTATGAATTCAAGATATAAAACGAAAAAACCTTGTATCGGCAAGGCAGAGGATCTCGCTGTGGAACAGGTACCTGAGCCTTCTTTTTCGGCACACGCTCTTCGCTAGACTGAGTCGACATGAAAGTCGACCGAAACACCGATGCCTCCGAAACCAACACCGGGGAAACGCGCCTCTCGCGCATAAAAGAGTGCGCAAAAAAAAAAAATAATCTTTGAGCCTTTTCACACTGGGGAAGAAGGAAGAGCAGCGGAGCTGTATTATGTGCCGCCATCTATGAGCGACGGCAGCAACCAGACAACCAGCAAGCCGATTGTCTGGTTGCCACAGTCGCTAATAGATGGCAGTAGCTCTTCAGACGGTCGTGTCGAACGTTATTTGTCCACGGACACGAAACTGGGCAAACTAGTCCTTGACAACTCCGCTGTAAAAGTCAGGGAGATGGATCGCATGTGCTGTCAAGCTCAACCCAGCATTGCTGCGTGCTGATGTTCGATGTCACCCGCTTGAGGCCGTCGCTTAGTGCAGATTACACACGAATGCCGCCTCAGCGTTCATCTGGAACTTCCTGTCTTGTCTGCTTAAACGCGAGCTCCGGCCGCATGCTGCCGCAGCACTCGCGTTCAACCTGAGTCCCGCCACGCAGGCCTGACGTAGAAACTCAAGCAGTATAGGCCTTGTTATTCAGGAGGTGTATACCCCGCGCAACATGAAGGTTCCCAGATAGGTGATAAAGTGAGTAGGACGCGCCTCCGACTGGCGTGCTTAGCCTCCAATTCCGTTCACGCATCGAAAGAGGTTCCGAAGTGGCAACAAATGACGTCGCAAAAGCCGGAGTGTCATACCGCTGGACGTCGCGATCCCGGAGGTCGGGCGTAAAAGTTCTGGCAGATAGTACGAGTCCGTTTTCCCCCGCTCCTGGGTTACCATGTCAGTATTGGACCAACTCGCCTCTACAGTTTCTTAGTTGAAATCATTATATTTAAGACTATATATAAATACGTTAATCAGTAACTGAATTACGTCACCAGTTTTAGATCCCCCCTAAAAATAGTACCTGCAAAAAAAAAAAAAAAAAAAACGCGCGTTGCAAATTTATTTTTAGACAGACCCGCGGTGGTGACAACTATTTCTGAATTATTTACGCCGTTAGCATAGCGATGACCGTAGCATTTTCAAACTCCGTCTTGTTTTGCGATGCAAATAGCTTTAAACCCCACAGAGCAGTATTTTCATCCAACTTGCCACCTTTATCGATGCTGGTTTCATATATCCTGTCCTGCTCAAACTTCTGAAAAATGTCACATCGTCGCAAGATCACGTTTATACTTTTCATGTCAAGTTTTTCTTTTTTATTCTTTTTTAGACTCTACACGCTCTGAGTACATAGCAAGCGACAGTTATCAAGGCACGATGGGTGGAAGTTACATTCTTGGCAGAACAGAAGACGACATGTCACTTTCAAGCCGCCCTAACACTTATATACACTCTTAACACTCACATACATAAGACTTTCTGCAGACATGTTTGAAGCGCACATTTTTATGAAACAAAAATACTTCAAACATTCCTGAGTCGCGCCCGCAGATAATTATGTCATCGTGTATTTTGTATGATGTACGAGCTGTGTGAATGCGGCTTTATGGTCGTCGCCACTAAAGTTATACACTTGTGGAACCGGTTTCGTCTGTGTCTAACAATCTCGAGCTCGCCTCGGACGCGTTGTTCCATCAATAGCTACCTGAGAAGACCGTCAGCAGATACCATCGATCACGCAGAGTCAAGACGCACTGAAGTGTTCCCTTTTTTTAACGCTTTCCAAATATTCACAACTCGAAGTTTACGAAGGTATACCTCGAGGCGCCGATGTTTGCACGTTTGCGAGTACATTTATTTCACTCGCTTGCGCGATTACAGCGCTCAGATTTCGAAAGTATGCCCAAATACCGTAGAGACTAGTACAGGAAACTCCGGTGTAAAACGGGAGACGGAAGTAAAAAGCGATCCTGGCGGTATGGAGTGGATGACTCGCCACTTTCCCTGGAAATCAATCAAGTGGGTCTGACTCACTAGAGAAATTGATAGTCTACGAAATATTTCCTTTTCTTGATGGAGCATAAGGAGCGTAAGCTCGTGATATTGGACCTCTTGGTATTTTGATGTCAAAATGCAGAGTGTTGTATAGACCAGTCAGGATTTGTATAGCGATTTTGTACAATCTAAATGATTACTAACCTTTTCTGAGCTTGTTGATTTATTTGTTTTATTCCTACCGAAACATGTCTTATTAAATGCCCTGGGCTCCAAATGACCATAATTGGCTATAGGCATCAATTTTTATGAGACCGACGTGAAATGACTCCAAGTGGCCAGAAGTGATTATTATTGATAATTATGTGACTTTTTTGTTTGCTTACTCTTATGAACGGCTCCAAGTAGCTTTTGTTAGCTGTTAGCATCTTCTTTGACCAGATTGACCTTAAAGAGCTGCCAATTGGCGAGATAATTGACAATTTGCTGCGTTGGTGAATGCATATGGCTTCAACTGGCTAATATTGTCTATCAGCCTCCACTTTTATATATATTTGGTAGATATGGCTACAAATATTAATAATGAGTAATGAAAAATGAGCTATTTCCGTTTATAAACTGGAATGACTTCAAGTAGCTGTTGTTGGCTATTAGAATATATTTGTGACCAGATTGGCTCAATGGCTACTAATCACTGTTAGTCAGTGTAATAGCAATTATGTGCTGTCTGAGTGTTTATGAATGAGAATGACTTCAAATGGCTATTATTGGCTATAAGCACCTATTTTCGAATAGATTGACTGTAAATGGCTACAAACCACTATTAGTAGATATCTATTGCTTGAGCTATTTTTATATTTACAAAATGGAATGGCTTCAAGTGGATAATGTTGGCTATTCAATACGTCATGAATACTATGTCACTATTTGTCACTAATATTCATTATGAAGCGATTTAAGGTAGTATTATTAAGATGATACGCTATTGCCAACTATAGACACTTGCAGCCATTTTCATTCATAAGTATAGAAACAGCAGGATATGCCAGAATATTTTTGGCAATTCGAGCCAACCAGGTAAATAACAGATGCCTATACCTAATAATACCCAGATGAAGTAAGCAAATCTACGAACATGCCAATTGCATAAAATGTAAATAATAACGACTGAGATTTATGTATAGCCATTTCAAGCCAACATATTCCAATAGCCATTATATCCACTTGTAGTTAATCTTACTTCTGGGGCACCAATGCCTTAGAAGTGTGAATAATAGTCGCTAATAGTTATGCATAACCAAATCAAACTGATCTGGTCAACAATAGTTCCCAAAAACCAATATAAGCCACTCGAAGCCAATCTCACCTTTAAGAGCATGAGTTTCCCAGTATATTTCAGTTTTAGCTAATAATAACGACTTGAGGTTGCCCTAACATATAAATAGTCGAATAACTAGAAATAATGACTAATAGCCTAAATGAAATAGGCATTTACCTACACAGGGTCGATATGAAAACAAGTTTACTGATTTGCATGTGAACTTTCTGGAATTCATCAATTAATACAAAGGTGCCATAACCGAGTGTTTCTCAATATTAATCGGTAGATGTGTATTATTTACCGACAGTGTAGGGGGGGGGGGGAAGACAGTAGAGCACACGACCGATATCAATTTAATTTTCGGCACCGAGTTGCCCACTCCACGCCAGGAGATGGCACCACTTCTGTGTCTCCCGCCAATCCTATGCATATTTGGTTGAGCTTCCTGCATTGGCCTCAACGGCATTTGTTCCAGTATTGGCAGTCAATGGTATTTGGTATGCCATTGCACGTGACGTATACTTGCGGTTTAAACTCTCACCGGAATTCACGCTGTGACGCTTCGCCCTGTAAATTTCTATGCGTATTTTTTTTTTTTTTTTACCTTGCTCAAGGTTTTTTTTTTGCGTTGTATTTGTCTGTAGCGGTGGAAATAGTCGCGGTTTCCTTATCTCCATTAATAAAAGTACAGTTCACCATACCCATGACGTCACATTGCGCGTTTGGCCAATCCTCGAAGACCCACCAGGAGCGACGCTTTCGGTCACGTCCGTCGCCAATTCACGAACAAAACACATTTCGTCAAGAAGGCAGAAAGAAAACTTTCCAGCACTGCAACTCTTGATAGAGGGAAACAAGCATTTTCGGGGATGCACACACACCAGTTTGATTACTAACATAATTCTAAGGAAAACTAGAAAAAAAGTCCGAGAACACTTATGCACTTCTTATGAGTTCTGAATGCGAAAGTATGAATGTCCAATTGAATGCTGCTGAGTTCTCGGAGTTTTGCGGTCCGCCGGCGATATAGACGACTCAGGCAACGCCATGTTCATCGGCGCCATGTTCCTCGGCGCCGAGAGGAGCAGAAGCAGCCGCAGCGCCGGCAGGGAATGCGGTGCTGTGCCTAGCGTACGGAGCGGGAATTTCCACCTCCCAATTCTCCCTCCCCCCCTCTGGGCCGCCATCGCCGAACGCCGGCCACCCTCCCTTTAGTTGTTAATTTCTCGCGGCCACAAACAACACCGGGTGCGCGGGAATTGAGGAGCCGTTTTTCGCGGTCACATCCAATGCCGGCAGTGCTCAATCAAAAAATTAATGCAGTATCATAAAAAAAAAAAAAAAATTAACGCAGCTTGCTTTTTGAGGGTTAAAAACCTGCGTGGTATCTAGAGAGGAGCTTTGACTGGCAGTCAAAGTTTTATAGTTAACGGTCTTTCTTCTGCTTTAAAACGAGCGAGTTCTCAAGAAGCCTACCTGTCGGCGGCCAAAATGACTAGTGATTTCAAAAGGAACCAAAGAACATAGTAAGTACGCGTTGATGCGGCCCAAATACGTCCCTGCTCGTACTTATTGAGTTCTGTCATCGACGGTGCCACTCGCCACGCTTCCGCAATTCATCGACCTCACAAAACGATGTTAAGAACTAATCGCCTGCGTGCGAACTAACGGGGAAATAGCGTTTCTTGAAACCCACCCCCCATACCGCCGAGGCTGCAACATCTCTGATGCCGGTGTCGATCGCCATGTGTCATGGTGCGGCAAGCACGCTCGGGAATTTCTGAGCGTGTAGAACCCCTACGCGTGTACTCCACTCGGGCTGATCCGTGAGTGAAAAGAATATCTTACACTTAGGCAGCTGATTCCAACCAGCCTCACAACGAGTCTCAAATCGTGTGGCAGTCCGCTGTAAGTTGCTCTCACATACAAAAAAAAACAAAAAAAAAACACGAGACATGTTAATTACATCGACGAGTGAGAACTTTGGTCATGTCTAGACGGGGAAAAAATTAAATTCTGCCATAATCAAAACAATTAATTACAAAATGAAAAGTAATTGAATGGTTGTTTTATTGATTGATTGATTAATTGGGGTTCCATTGCGCAAGGGCAACTCAGGCCAGAATGGACCAAGAGTGCAAAAATGAAAAATGAAAGACGTTTACAATTCCCGGTAATGACGAATTAGATGAGTTTGAGGGAAGGGTACGGTGGGGAGGGTATGCCCCTCCTCCGCCTCCGTACCCTCCCCTCCCATGTCCTATCTACTCCCATTTAGCTGGAAACGTCTATGCTAGGTCTAGCGGAAAAATTTTCCCGTTACCTTCAGCGGGGAAACGTCTCATAATGCAACGCGCGGCTACGCCGACGGCGACACGACGTCAACGGCGACGTTCCTTGAGCTGGAAACAAGCTTAAGAGCTGCGCTCTAAAAATAACTTTCACGTTGCGGAAGGCTATATCTCCGCCAAAATGTAGCACTCGAGGTCTGGACCAGATAGCATAGTTTCCGGAGTAGAGTCACTAAATAAAGCTACGCTTTCAGAGTACCGAAACTCCCCAACTACGCGTCTGAAGCGCGGCAGGCGCCGCTATCTTGGGTCCGCGAGCTGATAGAGGAGTGACTCTAGCTGAGCCAAGAAGAGCTGTAGCCGTCGCCTGCGCCAGTTGCCGCGGCCGCAACTGTGGCAGCGAATCAAAGTCGTGTTGTTCGTATCTCGACGTAACACGGAAAACGCGCGTGCTGAGCGACGGACTTCAGCGTGCGCGCGAAGTAAACAGCAAACACCAGCAGGCAGAGGATCGCTGGACCCAAGATGGTAACGTTGAAAAAACGCGATGATGATGATAGCGACTCACGTGACTGCCGCTGTCCAATGATGACGCAGCGAACCAGAATATTGTTGAATAGAGCGACTGTATTGTCGGCAAAATGCCAAAGAAAAGGAATGCGGTACTCTGAAAGCGTAGCTTATTTAGTGACTCTATTCCGGCCTAACCGTTACCTGATTCAAAAAGTTATAAGCGATTTTCTTAACTTTTTATGAGAAAATGGCTGCTGGCAAAACCCACGAATACATGGGGGTAAATGGCGCGAAAACTTTCGCAAACTGACCCTATTTTCACATTGAAACTTTTTGAAATTAAGTTTTAACTTTTCGATAAGTGAAGTGTTATTTCTGAAACTTTAATATCTGGTCCGACCACGAGCGTTGCTTACATTGGGGAAGCGGAGAATAAACGAACGGCGATGCGGAGTTAATTTTTTCAACAAAGCATAACAGTGCTTGTGCGTGTGTGGGTGGGGGGGGGGGGGGGGGGGCGGGGGGGGGCACGCTGTAGGTTTTTTTAAGGAAACCCTAGGTTAGCTGTCCAGGTTGGTCCCCGTGGGCCGCTCTTAGAGCCCACTTTCTGTTACTTTACAAGAGAGGCCATAATCTACAACGTACCAAAAGGGACGAGAGGGGGGGAGGGGGCGAGAGCGGGAAACAGGGGAGCATGGCCGAAAAATAAAAACAAGCTCTGCTACTAGTGAGTTCACTTTACAAACGCTAATTTTTCCGAAGTTCTTGGTTTAGGTGAGTACGCAAGCACCATTCTTCTCTATTTTTATGCAAAATCAGGGATGGGCAGTATATCAAATACGTGTATTTGAAATGCGTATTTCAAATACTTTGTGTATTTTGTATATGTATTTAATTACAAATTGGATAATGTATTTGACGTGTGTATTTAAATTCTAAAACGTGGGTATTTCAATTACAATTGTAATTAAATACAATTTTGTGGGCCAAAAAATACATATTGTTTTTATGCATGTGGTTGTAAGATATAGTCTCCACCCTTTATTCGGCCATGGGGCTTTTTTCTTTTTCTCCTCCGGCTTTATTTTAAAGGCGCTGTCCACAGCAGGAAGGAAACTACTTTCTGCACCGAATGCAGTGTTTCTCAATCAAGCACAAGCGTTTAGTGACTTTGTGATTACGGTGCTAGTCCGGGGCAAGAATAGTGACGAAATCGACGTTCACAGCCAGACTGGCTAAATAAGTGCCTGTGACAACTTGTGATGCTATCCAGCCTGATTTCCATCCATATTTTTGCCTGGAACACTCTAAATGCGCGGGTCGTCCAGATTTTCGTAACTGGTGCGTAGGGTTGTGCGAATATCCGAAATTTCGAATAGTAGTTCCGAATAATACACTGTTCGATATTCGCTTCGAGGAAAACTGCACCATTCGCCTTTTTTGAAGTGCTGATTGCGGCGGGTTAGCCCCGTTGAGTGCGCTTCTCACCAAAAACCGGTGCGCTGTGGAGAAGCAATACCAGCGGAAGTGAGCTCCGCGGGTGTTGCTTCTCCACAGCGCATCGGTGATTGGTAAGAAGCGCACTCAATGGGGTAGCCCGCCACGGTAAACACTTGGATAAGTACGAATATCGTAATTGCGTGCTTGGAAGTAAAGCGTACTTTCAAAGTGGGATGGTGCACCTATGCCGATTGTATTCGAAAATAAATGAAAAGTTTGTTAATGTGTATATCTACATTATAGTAAAAGTTTCAAAATTAAACTGTTATGGAATAGTATACTTTGTTAGGCAGTGATGGCCTTACAACTTGCGTTCATCATGCACGATTCATTCGTTTTAAATTCCAGATTAAAGAAAGAATATTTTATATAGCAAGATTTGTAAATTCGCTCCTTTGGGTATAGTTGGCCATCTCTACAGGATTCATTTTATGTCAAGTCCGTCGTTTGCTTCCCATCCCAAGACACTAGACCTTCTAAGGTTACAGTTTATAAATATGGATAGATTAAACTTATTTTAGAAATGAACAAGTAGAACAACCTTCAGAAGTTTAGCTGGGTTTTCGTCTAAGTATTATGCAATGGTAGTGAAAGGCGTGGGAAAACTATTCGATACTCGAATCGAAAATATTGGTGCAAAACCACTATTCGCTTCGAATTCGCTTCGAACTCAATACCTACTATTCGCAAAAGACTACTGGTGCGAGTTACAATAATAAAGAATTCTCTTGCTAGTGCTGCGCGTCTTGATCGTCTCGGTTCTTTGTTGGTCTATACCAAAATGTAATCAACAAAAAAAGTGCTTGAAGCTCTGTACTTTTTTCACGTATTGCGTCCAAGCAGATTACTTTTTTTTTTCTGATTATATTTCTATTACGTTACTAGAGCCTCGCACACTAACTCCCGAGTGATCGATGCAAAATAAAAATGAGATACCCAGAAACCCGTTGCAGGTGCCCTGAAGTCGTTGACGCCAATTTTGAGGAATGCATTTGGAAAAGTACTTGGAGGAGACTAAATACAATTGGTTGTATTTGTATCTTGTACTTAAATGCTTTTTTGGAAATATAATTAGATTTGTAATTAAATACATTTTTGACGAAGTATTTTGTATTAGTGTTTCGATACATATTTGCATGTATTTTACCCATCCCTGTGCAAAACCTAAGCATGTCAAATTAGTAACTTGGAGAATTGCTGTGTGCGAACAGAACGTATAGGCAGATGGAACTGCAGAAACAGCTATAAATTTTGTTTACGGGAGAAGACATTTCTATAGTATGTTTATTCTTACAAAGTTTAATATGTATTCTTTCAGAATTCTTCCACTCGTTTTAAACTCGTGTGGCAACAATGAGCGCAAGTTCCCACAAAAACGAGACGTGAGGCTTTATTGGGAAAAAAACGACGAGAGGGCAGAAATACACCGCTAAAATGGGACTGTCCCGGCCAAAAACGAGACGTCTGGTCACCCTTTACTTGGGAGATGTCTGTTCTTCGCACGATAGTTTAACTCCATTTCTCCTAGAGTAGTCTTTCTGTATCTAATGTCAGGCAAGTGCGCTGACCCTCAAATGTTGCGGAGTCTCTATGATTCACAAGTAGCAAAACCGAAACCAATTTTTTGCGGTCTTCAAAAAAAAAAAAAAAAAATTCCAGGAAGAGAGGAAGCCATAATGATCAAATCATAAGTGCATAAATAAAAAGCGATTCAAAGCTCCAGCAGGCCAAATAATTTAAGCATGTATTTTCGGCAGTTCGGAAATGGCGTAATGAGCGTTAATTTGGCCCTGTTCGTCAAACAGAAGCGAACAAAAAAAAAAGCGGAAAATCTAAACTAAAATAAACGCGTGCCTTTCGTTGTGTGTGACTTTTTATGCGACCAATCGGGGCATTAAAAAAGTACAATTCGGTTATCAGTGCCCAAAGTTTACCTATCACTGAAAATACATTAAACGACGCGCATTTTCCCTTTGTTGTTCTATATTTTGAAACTTCGGAACAAATGCTTTTTCTACTTACTCCGTTCGTCAGAACCATCATGTAAAGGCGCTGATCCCCAGAACTGTTAAACAATCGGCAGTGTGAGTGGTCCGACAGCAGAAATAAGTTAATGTGACGTGTCTGCGAAGGAACTGCATAGAAAGAGAAAGTAACTGTTAACTTGGTCGGCATCGAACAAAGACTACACGGAGCCCGAGTTCGTCTGCTTCTTTCCTCGTGGCTGTGGTGGCGTGAGAACGCCGAGCTCTGATTGGCTCTGATTAGGGGATAGTGGGTAGACCTCAAGGCAAGCTGCCTTGAGGTATATCCACTATCTTTCCAGTCAGAACCAATAAGAGCTCGGCGTTCTCACGCCACCACAGCCACGAGGAAAGAAGCAGACGAACTCGGGCTCCGCATTGTTTGATATTTCCGAGTCAATTACAAAGGAGACCATAAAAACAATTATGGGTTATAGTTTATATTATCTGCATATTGCGTGTCGTCGCTGGTTGGATGAGAGTGGCAGAGACGCATTTCAGTTGTTATCCCACCTCGAACGCGGGCTTTTTGGCTTTGATAACACTTAGGAGGCTCGTGAGCCTCGACCGTGCTCGCGCAACCAATACACGGTGGAAGGCAACGGAGTGTGCTGAAGGCCGCGGACATTCGAAGGAGGCGCCATGCCGTCCTCATTCTGCCAGTGATTCTGGTAGGACATAAGTAAAATGTTTTATTGCACGTGAGAGTAAAGCTCCTGAAAGGCGATTTTTGCTTTGATATGTCAAGAATAAAGACTGGAACGCAAGTGCAAAAAAATTCCGGCCGAAAAACGCACGCAATTTAAAAGATGCAAAAGTCGTCCATCCCAAGCCATTCTCGAGAAACGAGATTATATTTACTGCGCGTAACTAGCCAGCAGGGCTTTTGTTGAAAGTATATCCGCCATTTCTGTAGAATAAAAATGCAATAATAATGTCACTGTTTTTTTGTGTTTTTTTTTTTTTTTTTTAAATGGTGTAGAGTTGTTATGCGATGGTTTTTTTTGCACGTGTATTCGAGCCTTGAAGGCTAAAACACGTGCAAGAGAAACAAATCCAAAAACGCGCGAAATTCGGAAAGCGCTTAAGTTCGTACCACGCTATACTATCGAAGAAGTGCCAAGTTCGAAATGTTGGATATCAACAAAAGCGGAGAAGCGCTGTTGATTGGAGGCCGTCACAAAAGGCAATGAGAATATCTGCTACCCTAAATAATTTTTATTTTCTTTTTTTTTTACCTTCCACTTTAAGGCTCACATATGTGATTCCAACGCGTGTTTGTTAATTTTACCTTCTAAAAAAGCTGAAGAAAAGTCACGTTCTGAATTCCGTGCCATTTTCGGTTGGTTTTTCTCACATATGCTCCCACCTATAGATCGTACAATTTTGTTCCCATTTCTCTCCTTAGGAAAAGCTTTTTTGACTTCATCGTTCCACAAGAGCTGGAAGTCCAATCCCCGAGCTCTTATAACATTCTCAGTACAAAGAACAGAGGAGTGTGGCTGTGGAAAACATTCTGGGCACGAGCCGCCGGGACAACTCCCAAGCACTTGTTGAGCCCATCGAGCATTTTTGGGTAAATGTTATTTCGGAAATATAGTTTAGTTACAATTACAACTGCTTTCCAACTAGTTAATTATAAATAAAATTGTTACCTCACAAATAGGTATTAATTACATCGACAGATTAATTTTACAGGGTTAACACTTTACAAATGCTTTACTTCCAAAGGTATAGCAGAGTTAAGTGCCGTATAGTAATATATTTTATGTCCCAGTTTTAGAGATATTATTCACCATTTTACATGAGTTACATGGTGCGCCTTTATTTGACCTCGTCATTACTCGTGCAAATGTGGTGCGGGCCAGTTGTTTTTCTTCCAACATTATATTGTAGTTTCCTTTCTATCGAGGCATTTCAAATAAAATAAGGTATTCCTAGTATTCTACGATCCGGAATAACCGAATGGACGTTAAAACTCGTCTTTTATTCTAAAACTGACAAGAGTCGCAGTAAGATATTCAATGTACAGCAGGTGTTCCAAGAAAATTTACAAGGTTTTATTTGACCGCAAATGTAAGCTAAGCATCGCCGAACGCTCGTTTTCCGCTGAGATGTAGCACCAGAGGTCCGAACCAGATGCCATAGTTTCAAGACAAACCGTTATCTTATTAAAAAGTTATGAGTGATGTTTTGAAAATTCTAATGGGAAATTGAAGACCGACAGTGCTCTCGAATACCTGCAGCCGAACGGCGCCAATTAGCGAAAACGGGCAAAAACGGGCCCCATTTTCTTGTTGAAAGTTTCAGCAAATCAATGATAACTTTCGATTGAGGCAACGGTTAGTGCTGAAACTTTGGAATCTGGTTCGAACCGACAGCGCTACATTTAGGCGGAGAATGAGCGTTAGGCGAGGCATAGTTTATTTTTGTGGCAAAAAAAACAAATAAAGAAAAACGTTGTAATTGATTTACATCGTTTTTTGCACATTACTCTTACATTGTTTTACAATTTTTTCATGCTTTCTTTTCATCTTGACAAGGGTAAAATATTTCACCTGTGGGGCATGTTTTGGGCCAACCTGCAGGTGTTGTCAAGTTTACAGTGGCTCGGCTCTACGCCGTTGGTTCATACACTGGTGCAGTTTCGTCGCTTTTATAAGCCCCACAAGATGTCAAAGAGTATACTAAGAAAAGTTTGTCAGTGTCTCCGTAGAAAATAGGCTCCATCGTGAAAAGAATCGCGGGTAAGGTAGTAGAAATCGTAATTCGACTTCTGAACTTACCGAGGATAAAAATAATTAAATTGCAGCTACAATTTCTTTTCGGTCAACAATAATTATTTCAAGTTACAAATTACAAAAAGTCGTTGCAGTAATTCAGTTCATGCAAATAAATGGCTACCTAAGTATTCCAGGAAATAAGAGTTAACTGTGCTTGATTTTCTACTGTGTTTTCTGAGACCCTTTTCGCTAGTTCTGCATTTTGCGTCCCAAGCAACTTCCGCTCAATTGAGACGACAAACAATGGCCACCACATTACTGTTACTCGCAACGTCCATGAAATAGGTTCTCCGAAATAGGATCGGATAGCGATAGATTTCTTGAACATTTTTAATACTCCACTAACATGCATAGCAGAAGGACGTTGCTAAATGTCAGACTTGGTTTCTGCTGCACTTTAGCGTCCGACCAGTCGTGGCATAAACATATGTAGACCTCGCAATTGGGCTAGTGGGTGAACGTTAAGAAACATGGTGTAAGGCAGAACAAAAAAAGACACAAAGAAGTTCCGTGTGTGTCTTCTCCCATGTGCCCGTTATTTTTTGCGCCTTACACCATGCTTCCTAACATAAGCATATGCTTGGAGAAGGTCAAAAGAAACTAGGGGTGTCGCGAACCACCCCAGGTTCGATTTCGAAAGGTTTCAATATTTGCGAAGCGAACTGAGATTCGATTTCGAAAAAAATCGATATTTTCGTATCGACCGAGATTCGAATTCGAAAAATTCGCAACTTTCAATCACAGTGGAGTTTCGAATTTGAGAGGTTCGAAGTTTTTACTGTTTCTAAAATTTCGGATTTAAATATTTCGAATATATTTTTACGTCAGGTTCGATAAATTCGAAGATTTCGATTTTCTTTGGAAATAAAATTCGAAAACTTCGAACGCTTCGAATTTTCAGAGACATGAAGTTCGAACAAATCGAAGATTACGAATTTCTTTCTGCATAAAGTTCGAAAAGTTCGAAGGTTTCTGTGGTGTATTTACAAGAAAAACAGGTTACAGAAATCAGCCCGGTTAGAACACGGCTGCATGCTGTCGCTCGGGTAGGCAGTCAGTCAGTTCACGCGATAGTCTCGCGCGCACGCTGCACGTCAAGGCACGAGCACTGCCACACATATAACATTTCCCCCGGCGTAATTGAAGAAACCAAAGGAAAACACACACTGCACACAATGCCGAAAACGTTATGCGTCGTATCTGTCTGGAGGACGACGATGTCTTGTGGGGTAGCGCTGTTGCACAGCGGGGTTGTCGGTTGCCCTCTGTGGGGTGGTTGCAAACTCACTTACCACAGGCTCGTCGACGCAGTTGTCTGGATCCCTCAGGTCGGGCAGGAATCCGTCTGATGTGGCTTGCATCGAGTTTTCACGATGATGAAACATCTGGTCTTGGTGACGGCGCCAGATATATATGCCCCGAGCAGTCGTGACTCGAACCTGGAACGACACTGGGCCAGATTGCTTCAGAATTGTGCCGGGAATCCACTTCTGGGAGCCTCTATAGTTCCTCACGAGAACATTGTCGTTTACACTAAAAATCCTTGCTCGTGCCTTTCGCTGCGAGGTCTGGACGAACTGTTGATGTCCTACTCTTCCCCCAACGGAAGGCTTAATGGCATCGAGTATTGTGCGAAGTCTTCTGCCTAAGAACAAACTGGCAGGTGTTTCTTTTGTCGTCGTGTGAGGGGTATTGCGGTACGTCAGAAGAAACGTTTGTACCGTCAACTCCAGGAAGTCTTGCGGTCGTCCTTTTCGGAGAGCAGACTTCAATGTCTGGAAAAACCTCTCCGCGAGGCCATTAGTACTCGGGTGATAGGCCGCGCACAAGATGTGACGACCTCCTAGATTCTTAATAAAAACCTTGAATTCTGTTGAGACGAACTGAGGACCGTTGTCCGTAACAATGGCCTCAGGTACACCAAAACGACAAAACAAGTCCTGAAGATGTTGGACCGTGTGCTGTGATGTCGTCTTCTTCATCACATAGACCTCGGGCCACTTTGAGTGTGCATCTACGGCTACCAAAAGCATCTTCCCCTTGACTGGACCCGCGAAATCCAAATGCACCCTTTGCCAGGGCGATGTCGGCCATGCCCAAGGGTGGAGGGGCGCGGGGACTGGCTCGTTCCGCTGTTGATAGCATTCGTGACATGCTTTCACTTGCTCTTCCAGGTCATTGTCAATTGAAGGCCACCAGATGTAGCTCCTGGCTAATTTCTTGCTTCTGACAATACCTGGATGACCGAGATGTATCTCTTCAAGCAGGAGATTGCGCAGTTTTGGTGGTACAACCCGCATGCCATACATCAGACACCCTTGATGCACAGTGAGCTCCAGACGTCTGTCAAGGAAAGGCTTCATTTTCTTGTCAGTGATGGACGATGGCCAACCCACGTGTGTCAAGTCGAGTACTTTGCTTAACAAAGGGTCGTGGCGTGTGGCACGAGCAATGTCACGGCTGGTGACAGGTGGCGTATCTAGACGCAGAGAATAGAAAGTTTCGTTTCCTTTGGTAGATTCATCTGCCACAATGTCAAGTGGCAATCTTGACAAGCAGTCTGCTTCAGCGTTGTCACTTGATTTCTTGAACTGGAGCGAGTAGCTGTACGTAGACAGCGTCACTGCCCAGCGCTGCATCCGTGCAGCAGCCATTGCTGGAATGCCTGTTTTCGGGCCGAAAATGGTTTGCAAAGGCTTATGGTCCGTAATCAAGGTGAAGAAACGGCCGTAAATATACACGTGGAATTTTTTAACTCCAAATATCAGGGCCAGTGCTTCTTTCTCAATCTGACTGTAGTTCTTTTTAGCCTCCGATAAGGTACGAGACGCGTAAGCCACAGGTTGAAGTTTTCCGTCCGGAGAAACTTGAGAAAGAACGGCGCCTATGCCGTATTGCGATGCGTCACAGGCGAGCTGCAGGGGTCTTTTGGGATCACAATGAACTAAGATCGGTGGGGAAGTCATCGCAGCTTTGATTTTCTGAAAAGCGGAATGGCAAACGTCGTCCCACGTCCATTCTTCTCCTTGTCTCGGCATCTTGTACAAGGGGTGTGCCAGCGTAGAACGTTGCGGAACGAACTTTCCGTAGTAGTTCACCATCCCAAGGAACGACTGCAGTTGCTGCTTCTTTTTCGGAGCAGGAGCATTCAGTAGTGCAGACACTTTCTCAGGGGATGCGCAAACACCTTCGGCGTTGATGACGTGGCCTAGATGACGTAGTTCGTGCTGAAAAAACGAGCACTTGTCACGCCGCACTCGCACACCACGTTCTTGTAATCTCGGCAAGACGGCTTCGAGATTGCTGAGGTGTTCTTGCTTCGACTTTCCGGTGATCAGGATGTCATCGAGATAGCAGCCGACACCCTTCAGGCCCTTCAGCATATTATCCATTATCCTCTGGAAGATGCCTGGTGCTGATGAGATGCCAAAAGCAAGACGGTTCATGGTGTACAGCCCTTTGTGCGTGTTCAGCGTTAGCAACTTTTTTTAGTTGTCCGCCATAACCACCTGTTGGTAAGCCCTGCTGAGGTCGATCTTTGAGAATTCTTGTCCGCCAGCTAAGGCCGCCAACAGCTCATCAATACTTGGTATGGGGTACCTGTCCACCTCCAGGCAGGGATTGAGCGTAGCCTTGAAATCTCCGCAGAGGCGTATACTGCCATCCTTTTTTACTACAGGCACAAGGGGTGTCGCATACTCGCTGCTGGCCACGGGCGTGATGACTCCCAACTTTTCCATTTTCGCCAATTCTGTCTCGACTGCTGCTTGCAGTGCGAATGAAATGCTCCTAGCCTTCAGAAACTTCGGCTGTGAACCTTCACGAAGAAAAAGTTCGGCTTGTTCTCCAGAAATGGTGCCAAGCTCATCTTTGAACAGGTCGCTGTGGTTCTCCAACAAGGCGTCCAACTTTTGTTTAAGACTCTCCGACGTGTCGAGCCTGTTGACAGGGACCAAGTTCTTCCAGTCTAGCCGAATTTCTCGCAGCCATTCTCTGCCAAGCAATGCCGGTCCCTTGGTTTCCACGACGTACAGTGGAAGCTCCTTACTTTGGTCGTTGTGCTGCGCAAAGACCAAGGCCAGACCCTTCGGCTTCACAAAGTCTCCGGTATACGTGCGAAGTGTCAGCGTTGTAGGTTGTAGCTGCTTTCTTGGGAACAGCTTCCGAAATTCAGTCAAGGAGACAACGGACACAGCTGCGCCTGTGTCAAGTTCCATTGTAAGCTTCACACCGTCAACGTTCATGGGTACGGTGATCGGTTCCAAGCCCGCAGCCTTGACCGCTTGCAGAGATACCGCGTCGTGAACGGACGTCAGCGCTTTCACCTGCCTTTGTCGTTTCGATTTTGTCGGCTTCTTGTTACCCGAACGGCAGGCGCGCTGAATGTGCCCTTTCCGGTTGCACTTGAAACATGTGTCACCGACGTGGGGGCACGCATCACTGCGATGGTTGGTCCAGCCACAACGGAAACAACTTGACTGCTCTGGTACTTGCCTGTCGATCCGCACTTTGTGGTCGACCCGAACCTGGTGGACATCAGGGACCGATGCACCGCTGATGTGCGTTAACGCTGCACTTTTAGTTGCTATTTCCATCGCAAGAGCCCTCTCTACCGCTTTCTGGAAAGTCAGCTTTTTGTCTTCTGTGAAGAGGACGCGCTGTACATTTTCTCGGCGAAGGCCGCACACAAAACGGTCGCGTAGCGCCTCATCAAGAAAGCCTCCAAAATCGCAGCTGTGTGCTAGATCTCGAAGTACCGCTACAAATTCGGCGATGGACTCACTTTCTTTTTGCGAACGCTTGTAGAACTTCGCCCTTTCCGCTATGACGGATGGCTGCGGCGCAAGATGATCGCCCAGAAGCTTGAGTAACGCGGTAAACGACTTTTCGGACGGTGACTGCGGGGCCGTAAGCGACTTCAACAAAGCGTACGTCTTCGGACCGATGAGACTCAAGAAGGCATGGACCTTCTTACCTTCGGGAACCTCGTTTACCAGGAGGTATGACGCCAGTCTTTCTTCATAGGAGCGCCAGTCACTCGTCGTATCGTCGAAAGACTCGATGTGCCCGATGCGACTCATGGTCTTCGCTGAGGTGGTTGCCGCTTGATGGCCGCTCCAGGATTCCGAGGCTGGACAATCCTTGGCTCCAGTCAAGCCCCAGCAGTCAGACAATTATCCAACCCGTGGACCCGAACATCCTCGTCGCCAATAAATGTGGTGTATTTACAAGAAAAACGGGTTACAGAAATCAGCCCGTTTAGAACACGGCTGCATGCTGTCGCTCGGGTAGGCAGTCAGTCAGTTCACGCGATAGTCTCGCGCGTACGCTGCACGTCAAGGCACGAGCACTGCCACACATATAACAGTTTATATTTTCTTTTAACGCTAAATTCGAAAAAGAAACTGAAGATTTTGAATTCCTTTCTAGTCCAAGTTTTCAAAGTTCGAAGTCCGGTTTTCAAGTTCCTCCACAGTTTGTTTCAAATAACGTTTTCATGACTCACTGGTTTTCATAAAATCAAGTTTAGAAAAGTTAGGGTGTGTTACCTAGACTCTGCGAAGTTGTTCAGGCAATTAAATGAGACGACGAGTGTCCCGGATGTGATGAAATATTTTCCAGTGCAGAGTGACGCGTGACCATAGATCAGTAATTGTGACCGCCAGCCCGGGGGGGGGGGGGGGGGGGGGGGGGTGTCTTTATTTGCATCACGCAGTAGCGATCACACGAACACACTGTTTTACGAGATTCATCCAGTTCGAAACGGCCAGGGGCAGGCAGGTGGTTGAGGCTCAGAAAAACCTTGAAGCGACCTGGCAAACTACCTCGCCACCCCCTTACACGCTGGTAGTAATCCGATCGAACGCCGCCCGAGTGACGCTGGCATATAGTAAGTTAAGTTTGTAATCGTCCTGGAGTTTTATTTTCCGGGACGGAGGAAACGCCGAGCAAAAAGCACAGAAGTCTACACAACTCGAGGTCGAGGAACGTTCTACCATACCAGTGGCGTCGGAAGAGGAAAAGCATGGGGGAGAGGGCGGGGCTCCAGCCCCCCCCCCCCCCCCCCCCCTTTCCAGATAGTTCGGACTGTTAAAGAAAAGAATACGGGGAAAGAGGGCGTGTTTAGGGGTTAAAAGCGCTAAAAACGACGGACGAGTAGGAGAGACACACACCACAGAGCGCTACTTGCAACTGGTTTATTATTGAAAAAACCACACGTACCGCGAAACCAACAAGACACACATCCGATTCAGTTCCAACCGTCGCTAATCACATTTCTTACTCTGACACCAAACGATCATGCCTGGTGTCAGAGTAAGAAATGTGATTAGCGACGGTTGGAACTGAATCGGATGTGTGTCCTGTTGGTTTCGCGGTACGTGTGGTTTTTCCAATAATAAACCAGTTGCAAGTAGCGCTCTGTGGTGTGTGTCTCTCCTACTCGTCCGTCGTGTTTAGCGCTTTTAACCCCTAAACATGTTCAACCAACTAGCCCAAATCCAAACCCTTCTGCAAAGAGGGCGTGGTCAAGCTTATTTTAATCTGAAATTATTTATGCATATGTATAGCTACTGTCGCTCTGCACTGCATAAAAGATTTCGAAGATGGTCATTGTTAGAAACTCGTTGTCAGAAGGCACTACTCGTCACGTGTTTAGTGGTTCGAAGTTCAAAGCTATATCTTTTCGACCTAAATACCTGTGCCAAAATTAAAAAAAAAAAAAAAAAAATGCGGGATTAAAAGCTGGAGAAAAAAAAACTATCAAGACTTCGCCGGAAGTCTTGTATTCTTGTCTATTCAGAGGTTCAGAACTTCGAAACAAGTTTCTTTTACCAAAATGTGTACAGGCTAAAAGAAACACGTCCCAGGAACCTGAAGCGAAAAACAAAATGTTTTCTTTTAATGACTTGCTGAACTTGAACATTATTAGAAATCTTCTCCCATGGGTTAATTTATTCCTTAACGTGAAAAAACAATAAATACATTATTTTGTATTCTGCAGTAGGCAATGATATGTACTGTCTGTGGTGTTAATTTAAATTCGATACCTCAAACAACTTAGATGAAAATAAATATCATGTTTATGGCATAATTGCATGTAGATACATGTTTAGACATTTCTTCGAAACTCACGTTGAATAACAATAATCATATCTTAAAACGGCACTTACCTAGGCTATACATAGATCATTCTTAAAAAAAGTATAACATCTCTACCATAAATAGTTTCGGCTACAGCGCGCTTCAAATCTGGCACGAACGATAATCGTCAAAAACCCGTCCTCCTTCCTCGCCCCTTCGGGAATTTATTTCTTTAAAACTAAGCATGCCAGAACATTGAAACAAACGGCTTTGTCTTTCGTAAGGAACGCAGCACCGCGCGTAAAAGTTCGAGAAAAAAAATTACGAATGTACCTCACTACTTGAATTCAAACGAAACCGTCCGCCAATCTTTCGAAGTTCGTCGAACTTCTGACTTTTTAGGATTCGAAAGTTCAAAACTTTTCGAATTCTCGTGATAAATAAGTTCAAAAGTTCGAAATTCATCGATTTTTTGGTCAGTCAAGTTCCGAAGTTCGACAAGCATCGAACTTGGCAGCGCAATAATTTCGAAAGTTCGAAAAAGATCGAATTTTTAAGCGTAATAAGTTCGACGGTTCGAAAAGCGTCGAACTTCTTAGCTTAACAAGCTAAGAAGCATCGTAAAATTCGACTTCCGTCGAATTTTACGATGTAGACAATTCGAAAAATCTAAATCTTTCGAACCTTTCGAACCGCTTGATTCCATCATCGAAACTTCGATTCGAAAAGAGTTCGCGGCATCACAAGCTGAAACGAAGCGACCGGAAGGCCCTTGGGAGGCAAGAGACGGTTCGTGTTTGTAAACGCAAAACAAGCGAATATATCTCAAATATTACGAACACCAGACTGAACAAGGTTAAAGGGGAAAAGAAAACACTCTATAGTCTCTAATTATTTCAAGTCCAGCCCACATCCCCAGTCGTTAAGTCGCGTATCTCATGTAGCCGGTGTCCAAAGTAATATACCTGATGGAGGCTTCGTAGGTACTGGTGGCGTGTGGCTTTGACACATCTCTGAAAAAAAGGAGACATTCGAAATTAAACTTTTTCCGTCAGCAGAAACGCCAAAGAAGACAAAGTATACGACATTGTTTCGTACGCAATTCACTGTCATCCGCAAAACGACTTAACTGCAAGCTAAAAAAATATTGCCGCTTTTTAATATATTTTTATGATATATTATATTTATTGTAGATACGCTATAAACACTCGTCGGTAAAGATAAACACTCGTCGGTAAAGATAAAACATATTATGGTTAATGATCTATCTGGGAAGAAAGTACAATATCGAAAAAGAGCACAACTAATGTATTTCTCTGTTCTAAATCAAGAGTTTCATAAGCAATAAATAGATCGACGTTCGACCGTCAAACATCAAGGGAATGTCGGAATGTTTTCAGTGTTGCCAGTAGAGCATCCAGCCTCTCAGATCAAAATTGAAACTTCAATAACTTAAAAAAAATTAATTTTGTGATTGTTTTTTTTTTTTTGTTATCTTTGTGCTTACTAGTTCCGATTTTTTTTTTTTTTGAAGGGGGGGGGGGGGAGGGAGGGTGCGTGCTTACTGGTTCCGATGTGTCTATTGATGTGTCGAGTCAATTTTAAGGCAAGGCGGTGACGATCGAAATTTCGCCGCAGTTTACCGCAGTTGAACAACTCACGTGGTTGTGGCGTGACATAGAGCCATTGAATATTCCCAGAGTACCAAAACTCCCAAGCTTTATTTCAGAACCGAGTCGCGGCACAGCAGTCGCGCTCCAACATAATCCCCAATATGGCACTGCCCTGTGCGGTCGAAGCAAAGCACGCACGGTGTAGCGTTCGTTCTCATGCGAACTTTTCAATAAGCCTTGCTGGTCTGTGACGAAGATGGTTCTTTTATTATTGAAGTTCCTTCGTTCTGAGTGGTGCATGACTTGCTCCTTGCTGTTTCGCCTTTTGTTCTCGCCTCGAAACAGATCGAAGTCGAGTGCTAGGCTTAGCGCCTGAGGCCTATAGATTTTGAAACGCAGCACCAACGCAACCGGAGCGAGCAAAGGGGCCGGCAATCTTCTTTGGCGAACGCGATTAGCAGCTGCTTGATATAAAAAATCTAAAGAAAATCAACGCACTTTCCCTTCCGTCTTAACTCATCGATGCCCAGAGCTCCCACCCGCGCGTACGCGCCCGACTCGTGGTAACGCAAACACGTTTTATATACGTTTTTTTTTTGTTGTTTTGGGCTCATCCATAAACTGCATGACTGCTAACTTCCACCGCAGGCTAAACCAGCCAATCAGAACTGGAATCTGCGGGATTTACTTTCGGTAAGTGGACTGAATGGAATTCGATATTCTGTGAACATTCAGTGGCTCTATACAACGCGGCATATGGTTCGCCCGAAACCCCAAACGAATGTTCTTCGATGGCATGAGTTATCAGTGGTAAAAAGGGTGGACTACTTGAGATACCGGAGCATGGTACTAGTCGGCATTCTCATTGGCTAACCTAATTTAAAGCAGACCGACGACCAGTCGTGTTGCGGTGCTTTGTTGGGTAGTAAACATGCTAAGCGTCCCGGGAGGCTTCGGTTGACAAATCACGAAAAGATATGTGCCAGAAGCATCATAATTTCCGGAGAAATCGAGAGTCCGCTCGCGGCGCATAATCCCTATATCCAGTGCATAATCCGCCGATAAAACATTCTGATACACAGCATACGCTCTATAAAAAAGTCCGTTCTTGAAAGGCTCTTTGACGCCCCCAGAAGTCTTTCAGCTCGTGAAGAACGGTTTCGCCTCAAGCACTGTCGCCCCCTCGCGAAGTAGAAAGGCACCTGTGCGATGAAGCGCTCTTTCGCATCATAAAAGAAGCTATACAGCAAGTTTGTCTGCTTCTTGAGCACAGGTTGAAGTAATGTCAGAACGCCGAGCTCTGATTGGTTCTGATTGGAAGGATAATGGGTAGACCTCAATGCTAGCTGCGTTGAGATCTATCCGCTGTCCTTCCCATCGGAGCCAATCAGAGCTCGGCTTTCTGACGTCACCGCAACCCCTGCAAAAGAAGCAGACGAACTTGCGCTCCGCATGGGACTTTACGAAAAACCCTTTAGGGAGTACTTGAAATAACTTCTTAGGGTGCAAATTACGGACAAGCGAAAGAACCCCTCAGAGTTTTTTTACTACCAGATTTTTTTAGAGTGTACCTTGCAAAACGCGTGCTTTATAATTCTAGCTTTTATTATACAGAAGTCATCATTAACACAATCTGTCATTGTCGAAATTCTTCACACCTGAACGATATTGAAAAAAGAAGTATTAGTATTATAGTTTCAACAGCATAAACTTTTAAAATTTTAAAAGATTGTAGTTGGCGGAGCGAACAAGTACGCTACACCTCATATATGGGAGAAATATCTATCGAAATAAACCACTCACCTGCGTTTGGAATCCTCAGGAGAAAAATGAACAGCAGCAGCAGCTGCTGCGGTCGAGAGCTCCGTAGCGACGAGAGATATGTGCCTGGGCCCAAAAAAAAAATACGTTCACACACTTGTGTCCGAGAGCAGCTTAGTGCGCTCTGCCAACGCCAGCTAGACGATAAGGCCTGTGCCGCCCTCGGCCTTCCAGGCGTCATCATTAGTGAATCCAAGCAGCGTCGTCGACAGCGCGACTCGCGTGCAGCGTCTCACAGCGAGTGCGACGCTAACACGAGGCGACGCCAAGAAGGAAGCTCATCGAGAGTGCATTGGCCGCTTGGGGAGGGTCGGAGATCCACAAACGATGACGTCATGAGTAGGCCTTGTTTTCAACTGACTGTTTTCAACCCGTTTGTCGTCCCCCCCCCCCCCCCCCCCCCCCCCCCCGCCTTGGTGTTTTCTCAACACAAGGCCTGTTGGCATGTCACGTCATCAGGTTTACGTCACCTTCTTCAATAAAGCGTGGTGCACAGTGTAGCCAAATACCATGCAAGCCAATACGCCTCGCAAATGGGCTCATTTTCGTCTTCTGCGCATAAGAAAGAAAGTAGCGGTGACGTCAGAACGCCGAACTCTGATTGGCTTATCGCGACCCCCTATCTCAGCGTCGTCTGCTCCTTTGCAACGTCGTCTGCTTGCAACGTCGTCTGCGTCTGTCTTACCTTTCCTGCGACTTTCGGAGCGAACTCGACCTCGCCTTTAAGAGAGGGCAGACGAAATAACTCGAGCGGAACGTTGTTTTTGTCTAACAACTAGCAGACGCGCATCAAGGAGGGAAGTCAAAGGACTCCCTGGCGAGGTGTCCCGGGCGCCGAGGTTTTTTTGCTTAGAACCGAGGCAAGTTCCCTCCCAAATACTTTTTCTCTCCATTCGTGTGCGGCGAGACCCCTCACTCTTTAACGGCGTCGGCGGGTTGGCGCAGTTAACGTCGTCTGCTTTACGTCTGCTAGTCAAAGCGGTCAAAGCGATGGCTGCTTTACCTTTGCTGCGTCTGTCGGAGATTCACCGCTTTTTCATCTGCGAGAGTCACCGTTGCTTCGGGAAACAAGGAGATAACAAGAGGAAGAAATTGACATTTTAATCTAAAACTGAGGTCAGCAATCAAAATATTATACGGGAGCGGTTCACAAGGGTCGCGCGGGCATGTTCCACTCAGCACGCCAGCCGGTCGTGGGCAGACGGTCGCCGAGTCGCGGAGAGCCTGCTAGGCCTAACTGCCCAGCTCGTTTGGTCGCGTTCGGTGGGATCGTGTCCGTGGGAGCTTTTCCCGGGTGTTTGTGGATCCAGCGTTCTTGTTCGTCGTGGTCTGTTTCAAGTACTTTTTACTTTTTTCTTGCTGCTTGAAGTCGGGACGCGTCAGAACCGCACGTAAAAAAATAAACGTCCGTGAGTCGTCGCGACCGCGACGTTGTCGGCCATGCTGATTTGATCGTAAAAAGTGCGTAAGACAGCTTCGGAGCTGTCGTAGGATTTTGTCGTAGCCTGCGCAAAACATACGAAAATTTCGTTTCGTGAATACGAATTTGTTCTTAAGTTTTGTCTTACGCACATTTTTGGCGTAAGATCGTTTCGTGAATCTGGCCTCTGCACTTCCGAAAGTTGCAGGAAAGGTAAGACAGACGCAGACGACGTTGCGAGCAGACGACGTTGCAAAGGAGCAGACGACGCTCAGATAGGGGGGGCGTGATCAGCCAATCAGGGCTCGGCGTTCTGACGTCACCGCTACCCCCTGCGCGAGAAGCAGACGAACTTGCCCTCCGCATACTGGCAACTTCCGCGGACCGCGGGCGAAAAGTGATCGCAGCGACCCTGGCGAGCTCGGAGTATTCGCAAGCAGACGAATGCTCCACAACGCATTGGATTTGCCTATCTCCGTGCTAGGTGACACATGAAAAATATTTTCATGTGTATTTGCTGCTTTGACTGTTAAAAAGTAGGTTCCACTTCATGAGTGGAGGATATTTTCTTCGCGTATGAGAGATGTCATAGCTTTCAGGGTGCAATTTTAGGGCTCTCCTGGAAAAAAACACTCTGTCAGAGCATATCTAAGCCCGAAAAACACGAATGTGCCTTCGCCCGGTTTCTTGAACAGGTCAATGTACAAAAAAGATTTCAGAACATAGCTTCGTTTCAAATTTACTGTTCTTGCCGATCAATTCGTTTTTTTTATTGCAATTCCCATTTCTCATGACTGTAATGCTTATAACCGTTTTCTCGAATAGGCGAGCTGGCTAATCCCGTTAAGACCGTCTCCGGGTGAAGAAGCAGAAGGCATTTCGAACCACTTGCGTTACTGCAATGTCAATATGCTCTGGAATATGTCGATTGTGCACATGCAAATATGACGCTAATACTGAACCTAAAGAAACAAAAAGCGAATTTACAAAAAAAAAGAAAAGAAGAAAGGGAGCAGACTTCTCACGACAAGACAAAAAAGAAGAGAGCGTCGTAGCGCAAATGAAGGTGATTTCGGTCACGTTATATACGGTGCACAACGTGCACAAATTGCGATTGTTAGTGGCGGGATGACTAACGTCTTCAGCAACTTCTACGATAAAGACCGGCGCCCGTGGTACGGTCCTGAAACTCCTTCCATTTTTCAGTCTACATTAGTTTTATGATTCAGGCGACGCTACGCCGTCGCGATCTTTCTTCCTCCTGCTTTTATGGTGTTGTTTTTGCTTTTTTCTTTCTTTTGTTTACTTAACATTGGAACCATCGCGTCTTTTGCTTTGACTTTTTTGGCTTAGTTTATACTTTCTTTTCTTCGCTACTCCAGCCGGTTCATGTGCTATTCTATGCCCGGAAATGTTGAGGGCCGTCTGCAACTTTGTTGTTAATGTTGTTAATCTTTTTTTTTTTTTTTTTTTTGCGATTGTTTGCGATAATTTTTTATTTTCGCCTTCGATTGAGTTTCTAATCCGAAATCTTCTTCCGTGCTTTTTGATACTTAATAAATATATTAAAAAGTGTAAGCCCGGATTTTACTTGAGTATGCGATCAAGTATACTATGGTTCATCGTTTGTTGATTATACGGCCGCCTTCGGGCATACACCAGCGCATACTTGGAGGCGGCAGGCATGCCACGTGCTGCCTATTACTACAAAAACAAGTTTTTGCGATGTGGTAGAAAGTCCTTCTTCCGCTTCCCGAAAACCGAACAAACGTGTGTAATTACATTACTGCAGCATTCAAATTAAACTAGAAGAGCTATTCACATCTGGCTTCAAAATTTCCACTGACGTCTCAACAGATGATTATGACCACTCCACGGAGAACGCGAAGAACTTTACGGACGACAGAACAGTTGCACAACTAAACACCCAGTCCTATGTAGCCGGGTGGGCAGCCAGTCAGATCTTTCATCATGCTTGCCAAGTCCAACAGCAATTAGAAACACAAAACAGCTCGAAAGACATTTTGTTAAAGAACCAGAAATATTCGCATGCGAAAATAACACCACCTTCCGACGGAGCTCGTCACCTAGCCGGTAACATTAGCCGTGCCTTCGACACAGATTTTACGGACATATTACACCAGACAAGAGTTCAGCTGAAGGCCGACTTGAGGTCACTGATCGAAACTCGGAAAAAGGCATGGTGTGCTAAGATTGTATGGACAAGTACGTCAACAAGTACTCGAATGTAGCTTTGAACTGCTTTGTCAAGCGAGCAAACGAAAAACCTGACAGAGTCACTGGGAAACGAAATCCGAAAGCAAAAACAGCCACACACTGCTTGCACGTACCATATTGCAACGTGCGACTCTTATTTACCGGGCAGTGTGAGTTGGACTATGTTATTCATTTCCCCTGTTTTGTTTTTAGTTCCCACCAACGCCGCGAAAGCAAATAAACAAACGTGTAACAAGCAGCTGAAAAAAAGGTGAAGCTCTTTACTTCTTCGATTAGTTCTGTCGTGTTGCTTCCCCTTCGTTTGTTGTGGACTCAACACCTGCGGCGACCACAACCTGAGCAATGATCGCCGTCGTTGAAGGAGTTTCTTTGCTGGGTGATTTCTATATTTTCATCGTCTGCTAACGTCTTTGTTTTTTGTTTCGCCGTTGTTCGCGTCTGTTTTCGATTTCTTTTGATCATCGTCTGGAATGGAGACCCCATCTTTCCTGCAAAGTTTGGGAAGTGTTTGCACGTTACATTTTCTCGTAACGCTTCGTTTTTGTTCTGCTGCAGCGGCTGGTACGCTTGCTCTGGTAATCTTAACATGTTGTTTGCGCACCTTTTAATGATCACCTATTCAGGTAAGAAATTGTGAAAACTCAGTTTGTAACGGATCAACAGTAACCTCTTACGACGTAGTTGGAGTATCTAGACGTCTTTTTTTCCCCTTCCCAGACGAGCTTCAAACGCGTGTGATCCCCTGAGTGGCAATTGAAACCGCTAAATAAACTGCTCTATCTTTGATTCTGCGCGCATTGTTATTTGATTGTCGTTGCAGTTGCGATCAGTGGATTCCGCTTTGCAAGTGGGCTGACCGCAATGAATTGTTTCAGCTGTCGGAGTGCCGAAACGGGGCTCGCAAAGCTCGAGGACGTCGCGGAGCCTCTACTTTTCCATTGCGTCCTCTGCTTCAGTAAACTCCGAGTCCGCTAGAGACGCCACTGTCGCGCTCGCAGCCGCTCTCATGGGTTTTCGGAGGATTTTCTAGTATTGGCGAAGCTATATCGTATTAAGTGTAACGTAACAAAGACTAACAATAAACAAGGTGACGTTCATTGTTAGTGCCCGATCTCTCCCAAAAGCAGTCGTCAGAGAGTGCAAGCTTGACCCAAATTCGGCTTTTGTGCTGACATGACCGTGAGCACCGTGCATGCTGCATTGTTCATGCAGGCCCGAGTGGTAAGAAAAGAGCCCCTCCTCCCCCTTGGGCGACCGGAGCGCATGATCTCCGGCCGAAATCTGAGGAAGCGTTCGGTTATGTCGGTCGAGTGCTGAGTCATTATTTGTTGTCCCCATCTGTGTAGTTGTAAAGTAAGCCGCTTGGTGCGCCACGCTCTGATATCCTCCCCAATACTCGTGTTCACCTCAAAAACCTTTGTAAAGAAAAATCCAGCTCTTTGTGGTGTATTACTAGTTCTAGCTTTTGTGTAAAGAATTAAGATATATGTAGGTGCATTGTAGATTAGATTCTTGATTTCTTATCAAGCCGTAAACGTTTCAAACGCCAAAAGCATCGCGTCGTCCTCAGACAACCAAATATTATAAGAACTACTTCGCGCGGCGTATGAACAATGCGCAAAACTTCCTTTTTTCTTCCAACAATCCAACAGCAGATGAATCAACAAATACAGCAAACACAACAACAAATGCAGCAACAAAAGCGACGAACACAGCAAGAAATGCATCGGTTCCAGCAAACAATCCTCCAGAAGCTCACGTCAGCACCTGCGGCAAGCCAGGCCATGCTTGAATATATCTGGTGACCTCAATCAGACAGGCTTCTTGCGCATCTTACGATGGAATTGCCGCAGCCTCCCACGACGCAAGGCCGCACTACTCGCGCACATCAAAGATTCAATTTTTTATATCTTCCCGCCAAAGAGACTAGAACAAACGACATCGAATTATCAGTGTACGTTAAATTTTCAAGTCTCTCCATTTAACAACAGGATCTCGCAACTGCTCGTATCAGACTCGGGGAATGAGAATTCAGGGCACAAATTAACCTGTTTGTGGGCAAAAACCTGCCGTGCCTACAGCTGGATACATCCCAGTGGTTTTTAGACTCCCGAGAAATTACTGCAGTAAGGATCGCTTTCCACGCAACCAAGAAACGACTCGTTGGAGCGTCAGAATGTGCATGCCCTAACAGTCATTGGAACTTTGAATGAATCACTCACTTAAAGAACGAATACCCGAGTGACTACCTCATTCCAGGGTGGAGACCTTAACACAAAACTCAGACTGAAACGTTAACCAGCTTAACCAGAAAACCAGAAGGCTCCTTGAAATATTAGAGCATAATAAACTCCAACTCGTAAATGACACTACCAAACCAACGAGGCATGCTACAGCAACCAATCAAGCTGACTCCATCATCGACGTCACTTTTGTAACTCCAGCCGCAGTTCGCAAGCTCAGCTGGGACACGATGCGGGATGCGTGGGGTATTGATCACTTGCCGATAATTATTGACGCGGCAATCGGAAGCAACAACTTTAAATCAAAACATTCCACTCAAACCATATTCTGGGACAAGAGCAAAGGGACCGGAGCAAAGGGACGACTTGCAGCCACAAAAGGTCACCGCACTGCTAACGGCAGCCACCAACCTGGCTATTGATGTGAGAGAAGTCAGGAAACACACACCGGAACCAGGCTAACACTTCTTGGTTTTTGTTGTTGTTGTTTACGGGTTTTATCACGCAAGAGCTCCGACGGCCGTACTGCGCCAAACTAGGTAAGCTAAAAAACATTGGTAAAAGTACACTCACTAGACTAGAACTTGGCTATAGTTTATGTAAGATACCTGTAGTTTTGAGGAAAGCTAAAAAACGTTCAAGTGATATGAGAGGCTGCTCCCCTAGAATTAAGACAGGGTGAAATGGGATGTACTTGAAAAACTCAGAGAAATAGGTCTTGTATTGTTGTAAAAGGCCACGGCAAAGAAAGAGAACATGCAGGACAGATAAAGCTTCTCTACAGTGCTCGCATATCGGCGGTTAATCACCTATAAGCAGGTATTGATGGGTTAGGAATGAGTGGCCGATTGTCAGCCGGCACAGGAGGACTTCGTGGAAACGATTTTTATTATATGAGGTTTCCCATGCACCAAGTTCTGGCTTGATGACATGAAGCTTATTGTTATCGGCTAACTTCCATTCAGATTGCCATAGTTGCGAGAGTGAAAATTTTACGGACGCTTTAAGATCTTGGTAAGATATGCAAACATTCGATCGCAAAAGATTCTGTGAAGAAGAAGCTAGTCTATCTGCAGCCTCGTTGCCTGCGATGCTCACATGGCTTGGGATCCAGCAAAACTCAATGTCCTTCCCACCAGCGAGTCCCTGTTGAGCTCTGGTCCGTACAAGTCGAGTCAACTTATTCGTAGTTGGTGTGACAGAACATACTGCAGTAAAAACACTTTGAGAGTCTACAAATATAATGGCTTTCATCAGTTTGCTCCTGATTATATAGTCAAGTGCTGCCAGAACACCATATAATTCGGTAGTAAAAATGCTGGCGACATTGTTAAGTCGAGTAACATGGGTAAACGAATTTGAATAAACAGCTGAGCCGGCATACACTGAGTACTTTGCACCGTCAGCATAAAACTGGCGGTAATGTCTGTATTTTTCTTGCAGAGCTAAGAATTCCTGTTGTAGAATGAGTTGAGAAACATTATGTTTATTAAATTTTGTAAAATACCAATTGCAAGTTATTTGTTTCATATCCCATGGGGCAGTATGATATGCTCTTTCTAGGAAATGAACACCCTCACGTGGCAGGTTAAGGGAGAGACGGAGGCTCTCAAAACGAAGGCTCAAGGGTTGAATAAGAGTTGGTTTATGCTCGAAAGTACGATAAAACTTAGACTCTCGAATACTATTGTGGGCTGGATGGCTGGGTTCTGATAACACCTTGTAGGCATAAACCAGACTTAGATACTGCCGCCTTTTTTCAAGTGACATTTCATTGGAGTCAGTATACAAGCTTAAAATAGGAGATGTTCTCAAAGCACCCGTCGCAAGACGCAACCCAAGGTGATGCACAGGGTCAAGCATTTTTAAGGCAGGCGGCCGAGCAGACGCGAACACAACAGACCCATAATCAAGGCGCGATCGTACAAGAGAGAAGTACAAATGCAGTAGACACCTCCCATCAGAACCCCGAGACTTGTGTGAGAGGACTTTAATCATGTTCACTGTCCGAATACATTTCTGCTTTAGCCATTTGAGATGGGAGACAAAACTAAGCTTACTGTCGAATATCACTCCCAGAAACTTATGCTCAGTTCTAACTTCGATGGCATTTCCATTTAACATAAGAGAGGGCTCTGACCAGAGACCCCGCCGCAAAGAAAATGGAACACAAATAGTTTTTTCTGGGGAGAACTTAAAACAATTCTTGTTAGCCCATATAGTCATTTTATTTATGGCTAGTTGTAGCTGCCTTTCAGAGCTAGACATATTACATGATGCTACAGAAATTTGAATGTCATCTACGTATAATGAATATGATACTGAGGAAGGTATGACACGACAAAGAGAGTTAATTTTTATGGCGAAGAGGGTGACACTCGGTACTCCACCCTGAGGAACACCATTCTTATGGAGAAAGCTGTTGAATACTGTCGCGCCTAACCGTACACGGAAGAAACGTCCACTAAAATAGTTTTTTATACAATGAAGTAATCTGCCGCGTACTCCATACATGAACAAGTCACATAGGATGCCATGCCTCCAAGTGGTATCGTAAGCCTTTTCCAAATCAAAAAAGACAGATACGCAATGCTGCCTATTCACAAACGCCTCTCGTACAACAGGCTCCAGCCGGACTAAACGGTCTATGGTGGAACGTCCTGATCGACACCCACATTGATTTACATTCCAAATATTGTGTTGCTCCAGGAAATAAACAAGACGCTTATTAATCATCCTTCCGAACGTTTTCCCCAAGCAACTAGTCAGTGCGATCGGCCTGTAACTTGTAGGAGGTGAAGGATCCTTTCCAGGCTTCAGCAACGGAATTACTTTTGCCTGCTTCCAATCGGCGGGGAAGTGTGCATCGTTCCATAGTTCATTGAAATATGTCAGGAGGGCTGAGAGTGACTCCTCCGATAAATGGCGGATCATCTCGTAATGTATTTGATCAGGACTGGGGGATGAATGCTTCCGGATTTTGAGAGCCATTTGAAGCTCAACCATTGTAAACGGCTAATTATATGGTGCAGAGGCTCCTCCTGCCAAGCTGACTTTCGTTCTTTCTGCATCTGCTTTAAACTTCAGAAACGCTGGAGAGTAATGCTATGAGTTTGAAACGGCTGCAAAATGCGCACCCAACACATTTGCCTGGTCATGCAAAAGAGCTTACAGAGGGAAAAAGAGGGACTGTAAAGCAGCGGTATTTGCCTTCAACCTTGTGCAGTCGGTCCCACACTTCCTTTGCTGGGACATAACAGCTTATAGTGGACAGATAGCCTCTCCAGGACTTCCTCTTGGCCTGTTTCCTGGTCCAACGAGCTTGGGCCCTATTTCGCTGAAACTCTATCAAATTCATGAATGTCGGATGTCTACGAAATATCTGCCTTGTCCTGTTTTTTCTTAGTATTAGAACAATCATCATTCCACCATGGTTTACACTTTTTGGGGATGCTAGAGGGGTTTGAGGGAAGGAGCGAAAAGCGGCATTAGTGATCTGTTGTGTAATGTATGTGGTGGCTTCATCGTGTGTTAAGGACAAGAACATGCAAGGCTTAAGCTCTGCATTTAGGTTGAATAGACTCCAGTCTGCCTTGTCAAGTTTCCAACGAGGGGTACGTTTCATTAGGCTTCGAACTGAAACCAGACTCTCCAAAATGACCGGAAAGTGGTCACTTCCAAAAGGATTATCCAAGATTTTCCATGTAAATGAAGAAAACACTGAAGGGGATGAGATGGAAAGATCGATAGATGTAAATGAATTGTGAGCTGCACTGAAAAAGGTTGACTTTCTCGTATTCATAAGGCACAGCCCAGATGTTAATAAAACCGCTCAAGGACTCCATCACATGAGTCTTGGCGGGCGCTACCCCATAAGGAGTGGTGAGCATTAAAACCTCCTAAAAGTAAAAAAGGGTGAGGAAGCTGCGCAACAAGTCTTTGGAGATCATGAAGATGCAGTGGAATGTTTGGTGGAATATAAATAGAGACAACAGTGATGAGGCGATTCAAAAGAAGGCGCACAGCCACTGCCAAAAGAGGTGTGCAAAGAGGAACCTGCGAGCATGCGACTCCACTTTGAACAGCCACAGCTACTCCACCTGATGCATTTGATAAAGGGCGACCTTTTCTAAAAAACTGATGGCGACGTAGCACTGAAATATGATGATCATTAAGGTGCGTTTCTTGTAGGGAGATAGCTATAGGATGTAATTCGTCCATAAAAAAATTAACATAATCAATATTTCGTAAAAGACTGCGGCAGTTCCACTGCATAAGGTAAATTTAGGCATTATTCTAAAACACAGTTAAAAGATTAGTAAATCAGTAAAAGTAGTAAAGAACAAGTAAAAGTAAAACCTTGACTTTGCCGCGCAGGGCAAAAAAGAATGTCCTACGTCACTTTGGAGGGGTTACGTGTTTTTTGCTCTTATGCTTAGATTTAGCTGTCTGCCAGTCCATGTCGTCTTGATCAGACGCTGGCACAGACACCTCACTGCTGTCATCCATCGCCTCCGCCTCTTGGAACGGGGCTTTGGCTAAAGCTTTGGGTAGGCTCGGGGCGCGGGGCTGCCCCGGCCACGACCTGACCCAGCAGAAGAGGCCGCAGGTGTGTTGGGCGGGGCACTGCCCGACTCCACCCGTTCCTGCCCTTTTGTCGATGTAGGAACGATAGAAGAGACATGCCGCTCCTTGGAAGAGGATGCTCTCTCTGACGAGTGCGGACGCGAGCGTCGACTTCTTTCCCTGGAAAGGTACCGCGGAGTGCGGACGGGTACGAAAGCTGCAGTTGCCGGCCCATCCTGAGAAGGGGGGGGGGGGGGGGGGCAGCCTGTGCACACTCTCCGCCAGAACGGAGAGGCTGCTGTCCTGAAGGTACAGGGCAGTTAGCACTCTGGCTGGAGTGGTCGGGAGACCGACCTGCTGAAAGTGCATGCCCAGGGAGCTGAATCTACAGCTTGGGCGTGGAGGACTGCAGTGGCTTCCCATTGTCTGGAAAAGACGTCTGGGTTGCCACTGCCACTTTCAGTGGTGCAGTCCCCCGCTGTACCACTCCTGCAAAGCAGCCTTTTTGCAAGAACGCAAAGCGACGGCGTGCCTCTGGATAAGAGATATTTTCCTTCACTTTTAAGGTAAGAATAGCTTCTTCATCTTTCTATGTTTTACAAGAGCGGGAATACGCGGGATGGGGACTGTTGCAGTTGACACAGTTGGCGTCGTTAGAGCATGTATCTGCTTGATGGTTAGCCTGACCGCACTTCGCACAAGTGGCTTTGCCTTGGCAGTTCAGGGATCCATGACAAAATCTCTGACAGTTAAAACACCTGCGAGGATTTGGCACGTAGGGCCGCACACTACAGTGAAGGTACCCAGCCTTCACAACCTCTGGCAATGTAGTGGATTCAAAGGTAAGAACTATGTGCTTCGTTTTCCGTTCTTGCCGTCGCGGCGCAAGGAGATACGCCTTGCCGCTACAACACCTTGGTCGGAAAGTCCCTCAACTATTTCACTGTCTGAGAAGTCAAGAAGGTCATCCTCAGAAATTACCCCCTGGATGGTATTTAGGGTGCGGTGAGGTGTAACTGTGATTTTCTGGTCAGATATGGAACTTAAAGCAACAAGGGCAGCACTCTGCTGACTTGATTCGATTTCAACAAGCAGATCGCCAGAGGGTAATTTCTTGTCCTTGAATTGCTTTCCGACAGTAGATTCAAGTACCTTGGCTACAAGGAAGGGAGAAAACTTTGATAGTGATTTTTCAGTTTCAGAGTGCAGGACCAAGAACTTTGGGAACCTAGCAGGAGTAGATGGCGTGTTGAATGTGGTTGGAACTTTGGTTGGACCCTTTTCGGGGGCCTATCGAGGAAGGTTTTTGCACGAGAACCCATGACATGGGGAGGAACATTCAGTGCCCGGGTGCACCGCCCACCACGGAGCCCAGCAGGGGGGTAGGTAATGTGCCGTAGCAAGAAATGCTTGGCTGACACAATTACACTCCCAGTGCGTCCCGGGCCCTATACCCTAGTGTGGTTGCAGGGACAGGACCTGTTACCACTCAAGGTTGACCCTTACCGCCTAAGAAGGTGAAAAAGGAAGGAAGCGAATGTAGAAGAAAAGAGAAAGAGGTGAGAAGAGAAGTGATAGACGGAAGAAGAGGGTAGAAGAGGCGACTGACTGAATCATCCTGGTCGGGCCAAGCCAGGACACCAGTCTACGAGAAGCAGGGGTCGAAGCGGTGCATTGCCTTGCCCGAGGGGCCCCGAAGGGTCCAAACAAACCCCGAGCTCAGCTCAACCGCCAGGGTCCCCTTTTCCCCGGACACGGGTTAAGCCACGCACAGCCAGACGTGGGTGGCCGAACCCACATGGCTCGGGGTTCGTAGTGACGCCACTCACCAAGCACCTACTCTAAAGTAGGTGCCCCCTGCGTGCGGGTATGGTGGCCCACGTGGCTGGGGTCCGTGGTCACGCTACTCACCAAGCACCTAGCACCTAAGGTGCAGGCGCCCCCTGCGGGGCTCGGGGTCCGTGGAGACGCCACTCTCCAAACACCTGCTTTCACAGGTGCCCCCTGCGGGGTAACACTTCCTGGCTCTTCGAGACAAGAGAACCAGAGCTCTGAAACACCATCGTAAAGGAAAGCGAAAGAAGCATCCCGACAAAGTTAACCGACTAACCGAGAAGGCAGACAAGTCTCCACGACAACTAGCCACCGAACGATGGTTGGATTATTGCAAAACTTTCAACAAGAGAACCAGCATTGGGGATCTATGGAGAACGCTACATTCTATGCTTCTGGGCAAAGGTAATGGAGTCAGCCCCATCCCAGTGACGGCCCTTCTTTCAAACGAAGTAATAGAGGACATCCTACACAAATTGGGGGAAACGTTCTTCGCGCAACCCACCACCAAACCAAAAGCCGAGATATATCTGCCCAAGCATGCAGGACCATCGGACAAACCCCAAGATCTCCCCTTTACGGAGTGGGAAATCGAAGCTGCGATTCCACCAATGCCGACCCAAAAGTGCACCAGACCACCATAGCATCACGGTCTCAATGCCTTAGAAATACACCCCATACCAACAAACTCGTTATCCTAAAATGGTTCAACGACATATGTGAATCAAGGCAGTTGCCCGAGGACCCCAAAAAAGTACGACCAATTTCGCTTACATTAATTATTGGTAGACTCCTTGAGCGCATGGTGTTTTCCAGAATCCAATACAACGCAGAACATCTAGGCATCTTCCATCCCACGCCAACAGGTTTTGGGCAAACCTTAGCACAGATGACAGCTTATCTATGGTCTATAAAGATGTCGTCGACATGCATCCAGCGAAGAAATAAATGCGGGTGGTTGCATTCATAGATATCAAAAAGGCCTTTTACACCTCCCTACCCAATACTGTTGCGCGGCCGCTTAAACTGATACACTTAAAGGGAAACTCCACTTCATTTTCTGCTGTGAGAAAACAATGCAACTCTCTTTATTATCATCTAGAGAGACCGCGTGTCAAGTATTAGAAAGTAATACAATCTAAAAGACCGTTAAACCGGCCAACAAAGACTATGATGCCCGAAGACACCAAAATCCGCTAATTTAGCGGGCAACATGCAGCGCAGCAAACAATGCATTTCCGTTTCCGTTGCTGACGTCTGTTACATACGTTTTGTTTTCTTGGTATTTTCTTTTCTAAGGAGCGCCGCCGCCGCTACCGGCGCGCTGCGCTGCCTCGGCTCTGGCTTCGGCCCACTGTCTCGCTCTGGCTCCTCTGGCTCGGCGCAGGCAGGCGGGCAGGCCGGCAGGCAGAGAACAGAGAGCCGCGTGCCTTTTTACAGTTTGCGCCGTGGTGTGTGCGGTTTTGACTGTCTCCGATGCCTGGTGCCTAGGTGTGATGGCCGGTAAAGGGCGGAAAGGCAGGGGCACGCGATGTTGTGTCGCCGCCTGTTCTCGCTGCCAGCTGAGCAGCCCGGGAGTTATTTCCCATTCGCTTCCTGCCGACACTGAACGTCGGAAACTGTGGACGGACGCCGTGTACCGATCGGGTTGTGAGAAGCCCCTGTCGCCGACGGCCCGGTTATTAATCTGCTCCGATCATTTCTTGCCGGAGTGCTATGAGCGAGATTTGCGTTTATTAGCGGACACTGGCTTCTCGACAAAGTACGCGAAGTTGAAGACAGACGCCGTGCCGTCCATCTTCCCTGGCAGAGCACCTTCCGAAGACAGCTCATGCGTGAAACGTCGTCGGACCCGAGTACGTACATTCGTCCGTTACTTAGAGCGTACTCAGTGCTCTCGAAAGCGCCAACACGTTGCATCGTTTCAGCAGAGTGCGAGAGATGACTGCGCGCATTGCCGCACTGCGCGCATTGCCGGCAAGATTGGAAGCGCAGCTCGCTTTTCATCTCTGGCTTCGCTCGCACTTCCGCTGAAACCGCACCGTCTGGCATGCGTTTTTACCTGTTCTATAAAAACCATGCGCGCTATAATCAAGAAACACAGTGAATATCCTCTTGTGAAACAGCTGTGGAGTTTCAAAATGAGCTATATGGAGAAACTAAAACGGCCAAGTTTTGCTAAAACTGATTGTTTTTAAATGTAAGGAAACTAAAGTGGGTAGGTTATACCAGCAATACCACTGTAGTACATGAGGCAACAGGCCCAAGGCTAATCTGTTGAGCAAACAATCGCTTTTGCCTTGTTTTCTCTTGAGGTACATTTGAGTCATGAAAACAACAAAAATAACTCCGCACTTGAAACCAAACAAAATATGGTTTTCAAGATCCAGTTTTACGAAATTTCTTTTATCAAATAAGGGATCTACAGGAATTCTCAATAGTTTTATGGCTAAAAAGTTCACACAGAAAATGCATTGAATTAGTACTGCCTATGTTGAAGTTTATTTGAACTGCTTCTGCACTTCCTATAAAGCAGGCTTTTATAGGATTTTGAGTTTCATGGCCAAATGAAGAGTACTAAATATTGTTTGATTGCGTTCACAGAGTGGAGACCAAGATACAGCTAGGCAACTCAGCAGCACAACCTTGGCACATGATGGTTTGCTGGCAGGCACTACACTGGACGACGCCTCTGACAGAGGCCCAGAAGCGCTGTCGTCGCAAAGTGAACCTGCTAGCCTCCACCTGGATCCACTTGGTGTAGAATGCCCAATCCCAGTATGTATTTTGGCCTACATTGTTAGTGGTGTTTGGTGTGCCTGCAGATGCTATCACTTGGTTCACCACTCTTACAGGAAAGAGACCGAGCATGCAAGAGCAGCGCATTGGCCACGGCAAGGGAAACTCTGCATTTGGATGTGTCGCCCAATGATGCCTCCGAAAAAGACCGAGACCATGAGGCATCACATACTGGACCTTCTGTCATCCAAGTGGATCCAGCTAGTGCAGAAAGCCCAATCTCAGTATGTATTTTGACCTACATTGTAACGTGCTGTTTGGTGTGCCTGCTATCACTTGGTTCACCACTCTTACAGGAAAGGGACCGCACATGGAAGAACAGCACGTTATCCACAGCAAGGGAAACTTTGCATTTGGATGCGTCGCCCAGTGATGCCTCCGAAAAAGACGGAGCCCACGAGGCGTTGCATAGTGGACCTTCTGTCGTCCGAGTGGATCCAGCTAGAGCAGAATGCCCACTCCCAGTATGTATTTCTGCCTACATTGTTACGTGCTGTGTTTGGTGTGCCTGCAGATGCTATCACTTGGTGCACCACTCTTACAGGAAAGGGACCGAGCCACTTCAGTGGCGTCGCAGGTTGCAAGCTCGAGTGAACTTACGTGCGTGTAGGTCATCCGGCCACCCACATGCAGTACATGGAGCCAGACATGTTCAAAAAGGCTAATAAAAGGTGCCTGCACAGTAAGAATTTTGAAGAATGTATCCTAAATATCACGATTTTCATGTTCCAGGTCTCCCAAAAACCGCCCCACCATGCGGCTCTTTCTACAATTGTTTTCCACCTAATCCTGTGATTTGCAAAGTAGGTCTGCGCTTCCTCTCCTTGTATTGCTTCAAACATTTGTCTGATATCTTTAGCGGCTCGTTTGAACGTTGAGGCGTTATCCGAATAAATCGGTTTTGCGATGCCTCGGCGTGCAACGAAGCGTTTGAACGCCAACAAAAATGCTGCTTGCTGATACGTCTCTCAACAACGACGAATGTGAAAACGGTATCAGCCTACTAATCGGAGCCGACCACTATTGGGACGTGGTAAGTGGAAGCTTGAGACGCCTGAAAACAGGATTGATGGCCGTCGACACCATCCTCGGTTGGACTCTACAAGGGCCCATGTCCTCAAGATCATCTACTGCTATCTACTCATCAATTACTGGAGTGATGAAGGTTACGACAGCTGACGCAACTGAGATATCAACACAATTGCGATCGTTCTGGGAACTGGAGCATATCGGAATTAAGGAACAAGAAACGTCAACCAACGAAATTGCTCAATTTGAAGACTTTAAAAAGAGCGTAAAATATGAAGACGGACGATACCAAGTTTTCCTCCCATGGAATGATAAAGTTGATATGCTCAAAGACAACAAAGAGAATGCAGAACGATGGCTCCGATCACTGACTGGACGCCTCATGAAAAACAAAGCGCTCATGAGAGACTACGACACAGCAATACGGGAATATTTTGGCAATGGGTTTGCAGAAAAGGTTCAAAGTAATGAAAAAAGCGGAAATCCTGTATATTACATGCCACACCAAGCGGTTGTGCGACAGGAACGACTGACAACAAAATTGCGGGTGGTATTCGACGCGTCCTCCAGCGCTGCAGGGGAACTTTCACTGAATGACACCTTATCCAGTGGAACGAACTTAAATCCTGAATTAATAGACCTGCTGATCGAGTTTCGTACTCACAATGTCGTCGTAATAGCAGACATCGAAAAGGCTTTTTTACAAGTGATGTTGGCGGAGCAAGACAGAGATGCCTTACGTTTTTTATGGTACGAAACTACTGCACAGCAAGGACATCACCTTCCGCCTATAACAACATGGAGAATGACCAGAGTTCCATTTGGGGCAACATCAAGTCCGTTTCTCCTGGCAGCAACGTTGAGACACCATTTCGACTTAATGAACGAAGAATTTCCCGATACCTCGAATACTCTAAAACAGCACATGTATGTTGACGACCTGGTAACTGGCGCCGATGATTTGGAAGGAGCCCAGGTACTGTGCAGAGAAGCAACAAAGATACTAGAAAAGGCGGGAATGCATCTTAGAAAGTGGAAATCAAATGAACCAAGGTTGTTATTGAATTAAGAGAAGAAGGATCCGGCCAAGTACCACTAACCGAACAAATTGGCCGAACAAAGGTTCTAGGCATTGGTTGGGAAGCACAAGCAGACATCATCAATTTCGACATAGAACCTCTAATTGACTTTCTGTGCTCACGTGAAGACAGCAAACGCTTCGTACTTCAAGCAACAGCTCGCATATTTGACCCTATGGGTTTTCTTGCTCCCACCGTGACAACCATAAAAATGCTATTTCAACGACTTTGGGAGCGAGGAGTTGAGTGGGATGAGGTGTTACCTTCAGACTTATACGAAGCATGGGACAAGTGGTGTACAGACCTCACTGCCTTGAAGGACGTCGCTATTCCAAGACTCATCGTTCGCGACTTCAACAAAGACAAAACAGAAAAGGCATTGCATGTCTTCTGCGATGCTAGCACAAAAGCGTACGGAGCTGTAGCGTACGTGGCATCGAAAGAGGAAGAGGGAAGAAAGTGTGTGGCCATTGTAATGGCGAAATCGAGAGTGGCACCCCTCAAGCGGTTGACCCTTCCGCGACTAGAGCTTATGGGAGCATTAATTGGCGCTCGTTTGGCGCATTCTCTAACAAAGAAGTTGAAGATGGAAGGACTCCCAGTGTATTTGTGGACTGACTCCATGATCGTCTTTTATTGGATTCGTAGTTCTGCAAACCGGTGGAAGCAGTTTATTGCAAATCGCGTCTCAGAGATCCAAGGTCTGACGGAACCAATCAACTGGAGACATTGCCCTGGTTCAGAAAACCCAGCAGATCTTTTAACGCGTGGACTCATGCCAAGTGCTCTGGTTGAGAACAACACATGGTGGAATGGACCCATCTGGCTTCAATTCTCGGAATCATCCTGGCCAAGTCAAGTTGAGGAAAGACCAGAATGCGAAGAATACAAGGCTGAAGAAAAGAAAGATATTGTTGTTCAACTCACAATACCCGATGAAATTCATCTGATGAACTTAGAGAACTACAGTTCATTTAATAAGTTGGTTCGAGTGACGGCCTGGATTAAACGCTTCGTAAACAACATAAAACAACAAGGACAACGCAGGGGAGCGCTAACAACCGATGAAATCATAGACGCAGAAAAATACTGGATAGCGGCTACACAAATGCAGGCTTTCCCGATGGAAATCGTACACCTGAAAGATCAGCAGCAAGTTGACAAAAATTCAAAAATCAAGTCGTTCAACCCAATTATTGACAGTGATGATATTGTGAGAGTTGGTGGTCGATTACAATTTAGTAACAACGAGGAAAGCGTAAAACACCCAATAATTTTACCTGCAAATCACCGGTTCACTACCCTTCTGATTGAGAAAGAACATCGTCGACTGCTACACGCCGGAGTTCAAGACACTGTGACGCAGCTACGGGAAACTTACTGGATTATAAAGGCAAGACAAGTCATACAGAAAGTAATACGTCGCTGTTTAACTTGCCAAAGGCAAAGCTGTGCACCTGCGTCAGAGCCGGTAGCTCCACTACCAGCCGACAGAGTTTCAAGATGCGAACCATTCGGAACTACTGGTGTGGATTTCGCGGGACCTTTGATATGTCGACATCACTACGGAAGTAGCAAGGTTTACATTGCACTTTTCACTTGTGCCGTAACACGTGCCGTGCACCTCGAACTTGTGAGCGACCTATCGACAACAGCATTTTTGTTGGCGTTCAAACGCTTCGTTGCACGCCGAGGCATCGCAAAAACGATTTATTCGGATAACGCCTCAACGTTCAAACGAGCCGCTAAAGATATCAGACAAATGTTTGAAGCAATACAAGGAGAGGAAGCGCAGACCTACTTTGCAAATCACAGGATTAGGTGGAAAACAATTGTAGAAAGAGCCGCATGGTGGGGCGGTTTTTGGGAGAGACTAGTGAGGTCGGTCAAAGTCTCACTACGCAAGGTTCTGGGCCGTAGTAGTTTAAATTTCGAAGAACTGGCCACGGTCCTCACTGAGGTAGAAGCTGTAGTCAACTCCCGTCCAGTGACGTACATTTATAACAACCCTAAAGAACCAGAGGCTCTATCTCCAGCACACTTTTTATTGGGACGTAAACTGACCACCCTTCCCCCACATCACTTACCAGCAAAAGATGAAGCAAGTTCTGGACACTTAGCGCGACATTGGAAATATCGATCCACTATCATAGAGCAATTTTGGAGAAGATGGAGATCTGAATATTTGCTAGAACTGAGGTCAGCTCACATCACCAAACCCAACAGTTCAAGTGGTTTACAAACCGATGACATCGTCCTTCTCAAGGACGACCGACTCCCACGGCAGATGTGGAAAATCTGCAGAGTTAAAGAGACTTTCCCAGGAAAGGACGGCAAGGTTCGAGCATGCAGGATTGTGCTGCCCAGTGGGGGAGAGCTCCGCCGTCCGATACAGTTATTATACCCGCTGGAATTGCAAGAATGAGCATCCGCTCATTTCGGGGGGAGTTTGTTGAAAATTATCGTCTATAGAAGAAGAGGAAAAGGAGAACTACGACGAAAAAGAAGGGACGGTGACAGCTACGGCGCTCCAAAAGCAAACGGAACCATCATGTAAATATTGTATATAAATCCTTACTTGTTCAACTAACTCGACGCAGTTGTTCCCCTAATGTAGCGCAAAATCATTGACGTTACATTAGGGGAACAACTGCGTCGAGTTAGTTGAACAAGTACACAGACGCCAAAGTCTTGGTATGTCAGCAAAGGCATACAAACAGAAAAACCTTCGCAAACATCGGTTGAAATTCAGGCGTCGACCACATCCTCCGGTATGTGATGCAGTGTCTTTACATAGGCTTACATTTGAGAGAAGAGATCATAACTGAATTTCATTTGCAATGCACTTTTGTTGCAGATGCATTGCACAGCTGTGTTCGTCCCGAGGACGAGTCCGTTTCGGAGGTGGCAGGCCCAAGTCCCCTGGGAGATGAGACCGGTGCCCCAGGACATCTACAAGCAGCAGAAGGAACTCAGGGTGAGCACTTACATGAAATTGGAACAAAACAATGAATAACTGTCTCTATGCTTATTCCTACTGTGTAGCAGAAGCAACCTTCGCACAGCACGAGCAGCCACTTCAGCGGTGCTCTACGCCTATTAGTGGCACAGTCCCCAGCTCTTTGGACTTGGACGGCACTCCTCAGACTTCGCAGCCCGACACCGATCCTGTGGACATGAGCGATGAGGAGAGCGACTCTGAGGACATGTACAGCGATGCCCTGGACACCAGCTATCGGCCGAAGGATTCGATCGACTCGGATGAGGAACTGGATTCTCCAGACACCAGTCCCTGGAACGACTCCGAGACCTCGGATGAAGAAGGACCTGATGCGTATGTGCTCACTGTACCTTCTCGAAACCATAATTTTATGCTACAAATAGGATATAGCTTTGATGTTCTGGATTTCGAGTGTTAAGTCCTAAATGATCACCTAACACAGGGGCTTCAGAAGTATATCTGATGCGTGGGGGCAACATCCGGGGGCTCATGTTGCATCGTGTAGTTCACCTCTCTCTCTCTCTTTATATATATACCGGGTGATTCAAGGAGACGGCAGGCTCTTTAAATCGACCGGAAAATTCGGTTTCCTAACCTATCGCGCTACGACTTTGTGCAGCGTTGCCCACAGATGGTGCATTTTTTTTGTAAAATTTGCGAAGAGCGAACTTACCTGAGGAAAAAGTAAAGAAAGAAAAAGGCTTAGCTCCTATGGCAACGCAGCGACGCCACCGGTCTTCAAACAACACGGCGCCGTTTCGCACGGGACACAAGAGATGACGCAACGAACGAGCGTACGGCGCCAAGAGCCGGCCTCTTTAGCAGACAATCTTTTCGACTCAAAAGCGGCGCGCGTTCCGCGGGCGGCGACAGTCGCAAAAACAAAAACAGGTGCGGTAACAACAGGGAACTGCAGTTCCTTGTCTGCTAACGGCGCCCGCGGAACGGCGCCGTGTTGTTTGAAGACCGGTGGCGTCGCTGCGTTTCCAGCCTTTTTCTTTCTTTACTTTTTCCTCAGGTAAGTTCGCTCTTTGCAAATTTTACAAATGCAATGCACCATCTGTGGGCAACGCTCCACAAAGTCGTAGCGCGATAGGTTAGGAAACCGAATTTTCCGGTCGATTTAAAGAACCTGCCGTCTCCTTGAATCACCCGGTATATCAACAGCAACTGACGAAGCACAGTGCAGAAAAATGAAGGCTGCAGTCTGATAGAATCTTTGGAGATTGATTAGTGAGAACGCACATATTGGACAAACAATGAATGACAACTTCAAACGAACGGATTAACAAGGCTTCCAAAGAAAGAATACATGTCACCAACTACTGATTAGCTTGTGGCACCTCGTCGTCTATGGAGTGCAGCCTGCTTCAACAGCCTTACGGGTGGTGAGAGGGGGGGGGGGGGGTCGGAACAGCTTTTAGGGTGGGGGCATGCCCCCTGTGGTGTAGAACCTGTGGGGCAACTGCCCCCCTGGTTCCGGTGCCCCTGACCTAACAACGAGCGAAAGCGTAGAGGAAATGGAAAAAACACACCTTCTGAAGCAAGTTTTAAATGCACTGCTTGTTTTGTTTTGCAGAGAGTGCAGCACCTCTGCCACGACCACCAACCCCGTGAAAGAAAGGAAGTTCATCGTCTGCGCTTCAATGCTCCTGCAGTTGTTTTCGGTCTGTAGGGAATGCTTGGCTCCTACACATACAAGTTTGAAGGAGCGGGGGACCTTGCTGCATGCCGTGAATGTGTGTGTAAGGGGCCACAAGACTGTCTGGGAAAGCCAGCCCAGGATTAATGGGAAGGCATTGATGAATCTTCTCCTACCCGCCGCCATTACATTCTCTGGGGCCAGTCCTATACGAGTTATTCGTCTCCTGAGCTCTGTAGGTGTTGCCGTTCTTCAAAAGAGCCAACTCTTCCTGATTCAAGGCTGTCTGGTGTTTCCTGCCGCTGCAAAGGTGAGTACACCTGCCTAGAGAATTGTTGGTTAAACATGTATCTCTTTGTGTTGAGATTGATGTTATATTTCTGCATTTCAAAGGTATGGAAAGAAGAGCAGACCACCCTCCTTACAGCGATGCGTGGCAGCAAGCTTCACCTGGCAGGCGACGGCCGTGCCGATTCTCCCGGCTACTCGGCGAAGTATGGCACGTACACGCTGCTGGAAACAAACATCAACAAAATCCTACACTTCGAGGTTATCCAGGTAAGAACTGGCTCAGTAGAAAATTGCCTACTTCAATTGAGTTATTTATCTTGTTACCTTTCGTTTATAACTAAGTAGAATATTTGTTTGGGTATTGTTTTATGTAGAGTTGTGCGAATATTTGAATAGTAGTTTCGAAAGATACGATATTCGATATTCGCTTCGACATGAACTGGACTATTCGCGTTTTTCGAAGTCTTGATTGCGGCGGGTTAGCTCCGTTGAGTGCACTTCTTACCGAGCATCAGTGCACTAGCAATGCCCGCGGAAGCGAGCTCCGCAAGTAACGCTTCTCTGAATTGCATCTGTGCTCGGTAAGAAGCGCACTCAACGGGGTAACCTGCCGCAATAAAGACTTGGAAAAGTATAAATATCGCAATTGCGTGCTTGGAAGAAAAGCATACATCAAAGCGGGATGGTGCACGCGTGCCGGCTGTATTTGAAAATAAATGGAAAATTTGTGAATGTGTATATCTACATTGTAGAAAAATTTTAAAATTAAACAGACTGTTATGCAAGATTATAATATGTTAGGCAAAGATGCCCTTACAATCTGCATTCAGCATGCGCGATTCAGTATTTTTAACCCGAGATTAACGAAAGAACATTTTATATAGCAAGATTTGTAAATTCACTCAATTGGGTATAGTTGGCCATCTCTATAGGATTCATTTTATGTCAAATCCGTCGTTTACTTGTCATCCCAAGACATCAGACCTTCCGAGGTCACAGTTCATAAATATAGATAAATTAAACTCAGCTTTTAAATGAACAAGTGTTCTATATTTTGCTACCTTTTCTTTTTACATCAGTCAACAGAAGTCAAGTCCAGCAACAACATGGAAACCGAGGGCCTCAAACGTTCCTTCGACCATCTCCAGGGCTGGGGGTTCTGCCCGCATGTGCTCGTCACGGACCGCCACTTTGGGGTGAACGCCCTGATGAAGAGCAACTACCCCAACACCAAGCACCGTTTCGATGCATGGCATGTTGCCAAAGGTAACATTATCTTACCAAACGGATTACGTAGTACAAGTGATGCTGAACTTAGTTTTTAGTTAGCTTGGTGCTGCCATTTGTTTTAGTCTGTTGAACATATATGTATATTGTCATTCAAAATGCATTGTTACTCTGCTTGCCATGCACACACCTTTTCTAATTTTAAGGCATCGGGAGCAAGCTGGCCCTCGCGGGGAAAACAAAGCGCAACAGCCTGCTAAACAAGTGGGTCAAGACTGTCCGGGCACACGTTTACTGGTGTGCCCAAACCAGTGATGACAATGGTGCACTGGTGCTGGCCAAGTGGATGTCCTTGATGCGCCATGTGGACAATGTGCACCAGCATCCCGACCCGCTCTACCCTGCTTGCACGCATGCCCCAATCGTTGAAGAACGCTGGTGGCTTCTTAAGGGTAATGTTGACATATACCAGGGAATTTACAGTGTGCATCATCCTTACCATTTAACCTGGTGCTGTTTCTAACTGCAGGAACTGAGCCGTACGACGCCCTCGAAAAGGTGGTAATGTCACGACAGCTGCTGAAGGACATTCCTAAGCTGTCTGGAGATGGCCAGACGTACCGGCTCGAGTCCTTTCACAGCCTGCTGCTACGATTTACCCCGAAGTCGAGCCACTTCAGTCTGGTGGGCATGGAGGCACGGTAGGTTGAGATTTTGAAGTATTCTAGGGCAACGAGGTTCCCTTTTATGTTTGTAGAATGGTGAAATATGCTAAGGACATATTCTGCCTATTTTGCGTGGCCTTCACAGGACTGCCATTGCTGTCCTTCATTACAACGCCAACTCGGATCGAAAGCAGGCCACAACCAAGGATGGCAAGGACTGCTTTGTCCTGAAATTCCCTAAGGCGAGGAAAGGCGAGTGGGTCGTCAACCGAAAAATGGAGCCTGCGTCCTACGGTAAATGCAAACGTTTTTATTGACACAATGTATGTGACTTAATTCTTATCATTCTTGACCTAGACTACACCTAGAAGCTGTTCGGCTGCTTCCTGGAACTGGCAGAGGGAGTCCGGACCTACCAGGAGGCCCAGGCCACCTACGTTCTCCGCTCACGAGGGAAGTCTCTGTGCAGCGTTTCCCAGAGGCCAAACAAGGAAGCCGCCGTCCTGGCCCACAGGTCCAGGTTCTCGACTTAGCAGTATTGGAACCCTGTGTATGTGGCCGACGGAAACTGTTCCCTGATTCTTCCGACCACACAGCATGGGAGCCTGACACGTCGGCGACGGCCCAGCCTGCCCCAAATCCACCATACAAACTCCTTGTAGGCCGTGAACCTATATTTTCTGAAAAAGGTACATGCCATGTAGCATTTCGGTAAAACTTGCTTTACCTGAACTATCAAGTTGAGACACTCGCGAACCAGCACCCTTCATTTCAATAACAACGAGCAAGACTAGTTTATTTTCCCCACAACTTGTATCTTTGGGGTGTGTCAGTTGCTGCACTTCGGCAACTCAGTTTGCCACAAAGGGCTTCCGTCGGTTTGCTGCCCCCTTGACCCAGTACGTTGGCACTGTGGAGTCCGTCCAGAGCCGCGTGGAAGCACTTTTCAGGTGTAGAGCTCTCGTGATTTGTGGGATAGGTGCGCACCAATTACGGCTTCCATCATCTTGAGTCGGAGCAGCAAAAAGTATTTAAGAGGGGCAACCCCGGATTTGGACATGAACAAGCTTGTGTTCACTTTCCCCGACTGAGTCTTTGTTGCCATGTATGGCACGGCGCTTTAGGCTTTTGGACTTCGTCTTGTCGCTTTTAAAATCTCGGGTGATCACTCCGGGGACAAACACGTCTCCAATGCAGAGAAGCTCCGTGCACCAGTGCTCCCACACAGCCTGCAGAGACTCCGGCTGGGGGTCATCTCAATTGACTCCGAGCTCCCGCAATCCCTGAAACATTATCTTGACGATTGCTGTTGTAGGAGCCACACAAATCCAAACGGATCAAAGATTCTCGCCAACACTAAAAGCATGGACCTCTAGCTGTCCAGTCTTGATGACAAGAAATCGATGAGAGAGCTTATCATGTACTCAAACTGGTATGTCTGAGGATTCCAGGCCACTCCCAGGACCTTTACGAGTCCCGAATGTCCAAGGTCGGCATCGGTGTGTTGGGTCTCTCCATCTTCTAACAAATCTACCAGTTCGAGGCCATTCGACATTCACTTGCAGGTCGCATATTCCGGCTTGATTCAAGATTTTCGCTGCCTCTTCATAGAGCCCCTCGCCTCCTGTCCACTATCAACACCAGTGACGGGGTCATCAATGTACAGTTGGCTCCGTATGGCGTCTGCCGTCTTTGTGAACTGCTCTAGCACGTTTTTGAGATGATGCTGTAATGTTGCAGCTAGGAGAAAGGGGCTCGACGTCATGCTGAAGGACACGCGCATCGCCTGATATGACACAATTGGTTGAAGCTCTTCCCCGCATATCGGCATTCTCTCACACCGTAGGAACTGCACCACACTTCGATTGTTGTTCGAGAGAAACACTTGCAGGAAGGCTTTCTGAATGTCCGTGATGATCCCGATGTTCTGAGTGCGGAACTTGATGAGCAGGTCGATCAGCTCCAAATTCAAATTCTGCCCGCTTTCCAGAACTGTGTTCAGTGAGAAACGACCTCCAGCGCTCGACAATGCGTCAAATACAACCCTCAATCAGGTCGTTCTGCTTTCATGACGTACGACCACATGGGTGCGGCATGTAGTAGGCTCGACTGCTTGCAGAGCCGTTTCCTTTTTTACCTAGTTCGGCATAGCTCTTTTTTACATAGTCTCCGATGCAGGCATAATGATCCTTGACTATCTGCTCACTCTAGCAGGCAAGTGGTTCGCTATCTAAGATGCCTTACCGCATATCTAGGTTGTAAGTTCCTCGGCCGTTTGAAGCGACACTTCGTACCGACAATCTTCGTACTTGATGATTTTGTTTCTGATGCTGAAGTATGGCTTCATAGTGAGAGGTTGTCGTTTGCTGTTCTTAGATTCCAAGGTGCCCCAGTGCCCAAACGAATCTGAGCTGAGCGGATATTTTTTTGTCGGTCTCCTCCCTCACGATGACCCCCATCACGCTCGTGGCCGACGAAGATTGTCGTAGACTTGGTTGTTCCGACCTGGCCCTGCGGGGTCCATTTGAATACCGTATCCACTGCCATCAGTTTGTGGCTCGGCACATCACGCTTCTGGTGACGACATCCCGGTAGTGATCGGCCCTGACCAGAGGTCCAATGTCATCCTCGACGGCTTTGCCAGGTAAGATGTCAATGATGTTCTTGCCCTCCATCTTCATCTGCGTCGTCACAACGTCTGAGGGGGCCATCACAAGGTCAGCGCAGATGCAGGGCATTTCAGGAGCCTCCACCCGGACTTCTCTCCTGTCAAGCCGACTTCTAGCCAAAGCTCCACTTGGCGGCACATCACTTGATTGGCTGTTGCGTTTCCGTCGAAGGTGAAAATCCTGAGGTCCTCTTCACCCAGCACGGAGAGTTGCAGCTTCTCAGCTATGTCAAATCCGACAAACGTGCGCCGATTGCCACCATTCAAAAAAATGTCTGAGGAGCGTGCGCCCCTGACGACCTTCGGCCCACACATATGCCGTTTGCAGGAACACCTGGTTCTTGCTTGCTCCGATTGTGTTGTCTTGGATTATGAGTGATGACGGACTGCAAAACTGCTCCTTCTGCCACCTCCTTCACCACCATGATGGTTGCGCTCCTTTCTGCTTGTGTACTGCGTAGTGTCACATTGGGATTGCACATAACAGTGACGTGTCATCCACCACACCGTACACAGCTCAGTCATCTAGTGCCTGCCTCTGCATTCTCGTGATAAGTGCCTTCTTTTCGTGAAATAGAAACGGCGGTTTTCTCGGTGCAGGACGTCTCTTCAGACTCCCAGCGACATCCCAGAAGCGCAGGCGTCCGGGCCGTGATTGTCCATGCGACGAAACACGTATCTATTGTCTGCATCGGTTGTTGTGGTAAGCGCCGCCGCCGTTGCAACTCGAGGCTTCTGCACTGTCGATACATGCCCTCAGTTACCGGTGGCATCCTTTCACGGCATTCCACCTCATTTCTCAAAAACCTCGCAGCTCATCCTCCAGGTATGTTGAATGCGCGTTTACCCTATGACTGTACTCCAGGCCCACATCGGCTAGTATTGTTTTACGCAACAGCGTTAGGAGCAGCACTTTATACATTCTCTCTTCGGCCTCGAGGCTGTGAACTTTTTTGAGGCTGTGAACGCCCAGAAACGTTGAGCCTCTCATTGTTTCTGGAGTCGTGAACCGCTCGGACAGCCATCGACTGCGACATGATCCTTGACAATTAGGTCCGTTTGGCCGAATCTTTGGGTAAGAAGGTCGAGGGCAACCTTGTAGTTTTTGGTTGTCAGTTGGAGTTTCTCGATCGCTACGGCAGCCCTACCAATGAGGTAGCTTTTTATGTGCTTATATTTCGCAATGCCGGAAAGAGACTCGTTCTGATGGATCGTTGTATTGAATTCGCCCCAGAAGCCAGGCCATAATCGAATGTCTCCTCTGAATTTCGCGATCTCCAATTTCAGAAGCCTGTCGTCAAGGTATGGTTAAATGAGGGCTGTCCTGAGTTGCTGCCAGGTGTCGAAGAACCAGATGTTGAATTGCTCCTTGTTTTGTGCTCCCTGAACTTCCGCTTCACCCGCCCTTCGGCTACGCTCATGAGTTCCACATACCCTTCCATGCCACTCACTTCCTCTTCTAAAGCTTCATCTTTGATTGACGGCTCGATTTCTCTGTCAATCTCCCTTAGGTAAGCCTCTTTTAGAAGAATATCAAGCTTTTCTTCCAGCTCGCATATTTTAGTTTGATCTGAGGTCAGCAGGGTGCCGATCTTGTTGATCACTTTCGTTGTGGCAGTGTGCAGTGTTGTTCTTTGTCTTTTGAGACACTAGACACTCTCCTGGCTCGTGGGCAGCATGTCCTGGTTGTAGTTATTAAACCAAACCCACATAATCACGCGAATTTCATGCTCACACGAACACACAAATAGAGCACCCGAGACATGCCACTTTCTTTGTGGAAATATTTGCATACTGCGCTTTCTGTCAGAATCAGATGCACAGTGGCGTACTCTACATGACCCCAAGCTGGTGTGCGTTAGCCTAACTAAACACTGATTGTGTCCTACTACCTACACATTACAGGCTATATCAAATTGAATTTGTGGTGCCTCAAACATCTGTTTTAAACAGCTGGTCTTACTTGTTCCGATCCCTAGCCGCTGGCTCCAAGTATGCTGGCTCATAGATTTTCAGCTTCTCGTAGGCTATATCGAGTAGCCTCTCGTCCAAGCAGACGAGCCCAAACAGCTCGTCTCCAGTGATGCACCGACCTAAGCAGTTCCGTGCGACACGTGGAACATCGCGGCAGCATTGCCCTTCTTGTAGGGGACAGTTTTCACAGGTGCATCTGGAAGAGTGTACAGTAACGAAACATTATATTTTTAGCATCCTTTGTGTTTCAGCCCTGTATTTACTAAACTATTTCAGTTGTTTGCTTTGGTATGTCTATCGATCATGAATATTGGTGTATGTAATATGTATGGACAATTAAAACAGTATTTGTAGCATATGCCTCTGCCTGTTCTCCCCGATTTTTAGACATATCACTTGCAATGAAATATTGACATAAACAAGCGTCCAGATTCAATAATGAACTTCACTGGACTTGTGACTCCTCGCTCTCGTTCCTTTCTCGTTGTTCCCTTGCTGGCAAGGGAGGGTCGTAGGCATAAGGATCTGGGACGTATATGGCCCCTTGCCTCATAACTCCAAAATCCACTTCAGGCGGCAGGCTGTCGTCGTCGGACATGGATGCTGGAAGTAAAGCATCTTAATTGGACATGAAGGCTGATTGAAGAGGTACAGATTTAATTTATCATGCATGCCTGGCAAGTTATTATTAAATGTACCACATGTCTGGTGGCAGCCTCAATGGGGTACTAGAAGTTTTCTAAAATGGTGCTAACATGATGCCAGGTAAGCAGGAAAAAAACTTGGTGGGCTCGACATTTCGCAAAATTACGACATAAAAATATTTGGTGGGCGCAATATTTTACTAATTTGGTGGATTCATCTGTATTCAACAGCATGGGAAGTTTAGTCGCGTGATAAATTTTCCAAATTAAGAAATTCGCAAAAACAGTCGTTTCTAGTATGTGCCATAATTCTGCATGCTGCTGGGAGTGCTGGTAACAATTTTTATGCGAGAATGTGACCAGTAAAATACATATTCGAGGCAAGGTTCTAACTGACACGTCGAGTCCCTGATTTTTGCGAGCCATTCTAATTTTTATTTTTTTGTTTTTTTTTTTTTGGGGGGGGGCATTTTTACAATTGCTTTTTACAATTGCTTACAAGCTAATACGTTACTTGTGCGGCGACGGTATCTGAACAATCTGCTAACAAAATTAAAGCACATATACCAATTTTTTACCTTACCTATTGCACCCCGCAGTACGTACGCAGACTGTTATATATCATAAACGCGCGCTGTATCGGGCATTGCAAAAGCATAGCGAAGGCTCCTTTGAGAGTCTAAACCGTCTGTCAGACATTCCGCTCTCTCAGTTCTTGGCCGCTTCGCGAGAACGAGAAAATCGAGTGGCTGCCGGATGACATCGCAGTTTGACATGGGAGCGACTTATAGTGCAACACTTTTTCAAGCTAAACGCGATAGCTTGCGACCGCGATCTTTCGCGACATCTTTCGTCATTGTCAGCTTACACGATGAAGAGGCCAGATTTTTTTCACGAAACGCTCCAACGAAGTAATTAGCTTTGATGAATGCAGCGAACTATTTATCGTTTCTTTTAGCAGGGAACGAACGAACTTACGAACGAACTCACCACGTCTTCGCTCAAGCAAAAAATGAGCACAACAAATCAGTTTCCATAAACGTTGCTACACTCTTTCCTTTCTCAGACTCCTCACAACATATTCTCGTCTTCAGCTTCTACAAATTCCTACAAAGTATACCTGCGCAAAAACTTGCCTTTTGTAGTAGGAGCCGGGGAAAAGGAACGACGGGTGATGCTTCGACGACGCTACGGACGTTTGTGCAGCACATGTCAGCGTGTCAGCATGGTAGATCACGTGATTCCTTGTATCCCACGTGGGTGCGTATGCACCTGACGTCGAGGCTACAATGTTGCCCGGCTGCGCCGAGGTTTCGGTTTCGGTTTGCGATTATGGTAAATGACAAGATCGCACGAAAAATATTTGGTTTTCATGAGACAAACGCTCTAGGGTTGTTTTGGAGCATTTTTCACGTTTATATCACCCACTATCTCAAAATTTCCGAAATCGAGCGGAGTTGCCCTTTAAGGCCCTGTCACACCAAGGCAACAGTTGGACAACTCTATCCGGCAACACGAGGAAATCCTGTTGCCGGTGACCTGTCACATCGCGGCAACAACAACAGTCTGGAAACATGTTGCTGCTGCCCGGCAACCGTGTCGTCCGATTTGTTGTCCGACAACCCTGTCACACCGCGCTGACGGCGGGGACAACACGGGGAACACTCCGCCATCTTGATTGTTTACCTTCGTTCGTGTGTGGCGCGGCGTCGCTGGAATTGTGAATCTGCAAAGTGCTAGTACGCACGAAGGGCGGGAAATTACGACGGGACGGCATCAACCAGTGACTGTGATTAGAAAAATTCACACGGGGAGTATTTTCCACCCTTTATTTTACGAAAATGTTCTTAATTCGCTAAAACAGATAGCCCTACCGGAGGAAAGTGAGATCGCTGATATATGTTCGTGATTTACGCAACCCGGTATCAAGTGTTTCTGTCCGGTTCTTTCTTTCATGCCATTCATATTTTTACTGTAAAATTGAGTAAGCACCGGCAGCACCCCAAAGCGTCTTTCGTAGCGTGGTGTTGAGCTGAACTGACAGCATTTCAAAACTGCGACACCGACACGATCGGCCTCATAACAATCGGTGGAATAAAACTTTTCAACGCTTTTACCTACCGCCTGCAATGTGATCGCTTCATTCTCCAGAACATCCTGGGTATTTTTAAACAAATCAGGCGTCTGGTAGCGGCTGTTTCCAAGTTCCAAGCATCAACAATCATACTCAAAGTAATCGCTTTGATGCTTCGATCTTTTATTCTTCGCTTTCCTGAATTATTTTTATTATACTTTATCAGCGGGTGAGTAGGCGCGCCCTTTTATTTCACTAGCAGTAATGTGAGCTGGTCTCTCGACGGTTTTAATTTAAACACCAGTCTCAGCGTTCACGACCCTAGCTCTCACCATTTCGACAATCGCTTTCCGTAACTACACAGTAAAATCATTCATAAGAATATTTTAGCTCCATGCCAGCCTTAATTATTATTATCTAACGTTTTCCAAGCCTTTATTCGAGTAAGACGTTACTGATAGGGAACCTGCCCTGCCATCAAAGCTATCTGTGTTGTGGTGTTGCCAGCCCAAAATTCGCTCAGCCAGTGCTCAGGGCAACATACGTTGTCCAACACAAGTTGCTGCTGTATTTGTTATCGAAAGCTGTCAAACCGAGGCGACATTTTAGTTGTCGTCAATGTTGCGCTGTTGCCGCGATGTGACAGGTTGGTCGGCCAACACGGGGAGCGAGCAACAAGCTGCCCGACTGTCGTACAACGTGTTTTGTTGCTGTTGCCGTCGTGTTGCCTCAGTGTGACAAGGCATTTAGTGCATGGACACTCGTGCATACCAAGAGAGATCAAAGCGAGGGGCTCGCGCTTGTACCCTTTGCGGTCAGTTCAAGCAAATGTGACAAAAGGGAATAGCTACGACTGTGTTATGCCTTTATCCGCTGCTGATGTCCAGCACGAAAAAGGACGCGACATGTAATTATGCCTCACCGAAAAAGTGATTCTATACTACTAACAGGATAACAACGGCAAAAAGGTCCTTTTCTTCAATACTATTTCGACGTATCGTGAGCTTCGAGTATGCATGAGCAATCACATCGCGAAGGAAGACAACCAGCATGTGGTTGTCAGGTCAGGCATTCGAAAGAGACGCCTTTTCGTTTTCATTCTGACAGCGTCAATTGTCGTTAACAATGAAATTGTATTACGAGACACGCGGATAAGTTAGAATACGAGCTAGTAGATGATTGATCATAAGGTGCATTTCGTTTTAACGTCAAAATCAAATACACAACTTCCTACATTAACATAAAGAGGCACAAACATCGACGCCGTAATATTTCAAAACTAATTCGTAACTGACTTCTTACCTCTCAGGCTAAGAATCCACAGAACTATGAAAGCAAACATCGCAGTGCGCGCAATGGACAAGTTCACACAACGAACGATCGATAACAAGCCGAATCACTTGCTCTTTTATAGTTGTGAGATTGGAACGACGTCTAAGTACTTGAAAAAATATGTACTACCTGTTATTGCTGCCTGCCAGGCATCATTCCAGTTTCATGTAATACCCCAAAGGGAATTTTTATTTTTTTTTTCAGTCAACCACATTACGTCATAACTGACCTTTTGGTAATTCCGTATTTCAGACGGGAAAAAAAAAAATATATATATATATATTTAGTTATGTGAACACCTTTACTATGGGTCTTTTTCTTCAAAGAAATACATTTGTTTTCCGGGTTTAAAGCCTGCGTAATTCTTTAAGAAAACTAAGGTTACTTTTCCTTTATACAGAAGTTCGGAAAGGTTATTTGAGTCATAAGAACTATTCCGTAAAGATTCCCAAACCAGAGAAAATTGTGGGTATCACGACCACACTAATGAACGTTAGGGCATCTCGCGGTCCGTCATCAAGATCGTTCTCTTGGCATCACCGTCACTACAGTTGCTCAAAGCTACATTTTCTCTCCTCTTTTGTTACTCATGTGTCTAAGTATTTTTATATGAAGTACAATACAATATTCAGCATACGCTGGCAATAGTCAAAGGAAACTAAAAATATAAACGCTAACAGTAAGAGTTGTCTACCCGACGGAATTTTGAGAGTATAAATTAAAAAAAAAAATTCTGCCGTTAATCCAAGGGTATAACAATTTTGTGAAATATGCGGCGTAAAATAAATCAATATTTAAACTCCTAGTAACTCCTGTCCAAAGTTGGACGAAAACAAAAAACACTGATATCAATTTATGAATACAAAATACGAGCACTGCCAAATTATTACACCAATGGATAACCGCAAACCACCCTAAACCGGTAATAAAAATTCTACCACCAGTTTCCCAGTGTGCGTTCAACGGGTTGGCTGTTTGTCAAGCAACCTTGTGCCCCGATGTCATGTTCGCACTCGAGAAGGTTACTTGTTCGTACTGCCGCTTTTTTCGGTGTCTTTTCATGCTACGTTTCAAGCCCTCCCAGCGGAAGTATTCTGCTTGTTATGTAATGTTTTAGCGGCCATAGTTTGTAAGTGCTCCTCAGCGATCGCGCACGAAGGTTATTGACTCCCTGTTCGCTCAAGCGTGTCGTGGTGCCGAATGAGGCAATCAATGGCGGCCATAGTTTAATCCACGACCGGCTTTATTTAACCCATTCTTGATCAGCGCGAGCTTATGATTAGCTGGGTTTCTCAAACGTCCAGTGCACATCACCAAGATCGTAGTTCTCGAAAGATTAGTGGTAGCTCGTTCTGAGCCTGAACTGAGGCTTCGTTACCGCAGCGAACTCGCTTTCAGCAGGCAACTTTATGAATATGTGTTAAAATTTTCTACGGATGTTTCATACATATGAAGCAAAGCAGTAAAACAGCCGGAGCATCTTACCTGACTGATCGGAATTGGTCATGCGACAAGGCCAGTCGTTCGTTTGGCGGTACTGCGGTACGAACTTTGTCCCGTCAAATGTTGGAGCTACTCACAAGCGTTGCACGCTCGAGCCGGTAGTTTCGGTTTCGCCGTAGACCCCTGAAACAAAACTTTCAGTTAAGATGTCTGCAGATCTACGCAAGGCATAAACAAAAATGACATCCTGCTTTTCTCTACGTTCATGTTGATGCTCATTGCTTCTTGATTTGACTGTCGGCGTTCGTGTAAGCTAGTGTCGTAATCTCATTTGCTTAGGAGCGATAATAGGCTGCATGGAACTCGCCACGCCCCGCGCTTTTTAAAGCGACACTGCCCCCCCCCCCCTTTTTTTTTGCCAGTCGATTTAATATGATGTTAGAAGATTGCCCAATCAACATTTCGTATATGCGTCACGTATATTTTAAATAAGGTAAACGAAACGCAACTGGTTGAAACCGAAAACGAAACTAAACTGGAGAGGACGAAGAATTGTAGTATTGGATAGAGTTGCCGGAACCCACAGTAGTAGTATGCGTTTTGGGGGGGTTTGGGAAACCGACTGATGTTGGGGCGTACTTAGACGCCCATGTCACAGTCGGAGGGGAAGGGTTCTTGGGAAATAAAGGGAAGAAGATGGTGAGTGGAAAAGGGGGGAAGGGTGGGGTTTTTCTCGTATTTCGCTAAGCGGTAAACCCACATAGCTACACCCGACCGTGTTTTCTTTCCTTCTTTTTTTTCTTCATTCGGCTTTTTGGCCGTCCGAAGTAGTCGAAAAACACACACGTCGCACGACGCGCGAGAAAACCAAATGTCAGGCACCTCGTGCTTGACGTTTGCACGTGTTTCAAGCTTTTACCTATTCGTGTTCGTAAAACGAGCGATTTCTTCAGCCAGAAGGGGCGACGACTCGGCGACGTCTTCGAGCGGATTAGATTCGTAGTCGGGTGTGTCGTACGGGATAAAACCTAATTGTTTTGATCGGTAAATGATTGTTGTTTCGAAGCTTGACAGATTTGCCGGTACCGTGAACACCAGTTCTGAAGTAGAGGTGTCACGCCCGTCGTCTGCCGCCATAGCTCAGGCAGGTTTGTTCAGCCGTTCAATCCGCGATTTTTGAGATACGATGCCATATTGATAATTAGGCATCGAATGCACGAAGTGCGTCCGATTCTCTGTGTACCCTTTTTTTTTTTTTCAATCAACGTAATTGCAGGTTTTTAAAAGTCGCAAAATTTGGGTACCAATAAATTTGGGTACTGTTTACAGTTTTAATATTGACTGTGTGCTTCCGATGACCACGACTTTGGTTATATTTGGTGCGCGTGTCTAAACCACAGAAAGCGGTACGTGACCACAAAAAGAAAAGCGTGAACGCGACTCAAACCGGCCAGTTCTCGATCGGCAGTTTCCGAGCGGAAAGAAAACAAATTTCGAGCCGCAAATTGTGTTCTGGGTAGTTGGGCTTTTACGTGTAATGTAGAAATGAAAACCTTGACGAGCATAAATACCCTGTCAGTGTCTCTTTAAAAGGATTAAAAGGTCACCCCGTGCCATGTGCCAGCTCAACGCACAGCACTGGGGCATCAGGGAACAAGCATTGGACTCAAAATGGTTTGCCCCGCTTTTTATCCTCCACCCTCCGAACCTACAGCGATGTGTTGGCGTAAGCAAGCTTCCAAAAGCTTGAAGTTTTTTGTTGTTGTTTTTCGAAAGCGATGAAAGGACTTCCAACTCTCCTTCCACGGTGCAAATGAACGTTGATAAGAGCGGAATGTCTGGTTTACCCGGTTGCGTAGGTGGCGTGCAGAGCAACCTGGGAACCAGCTGATACTGCAGTTACGACAAAGTCACCGGGACAACTGTTTTATCGCGCAAACCACCGACAATATGTAATCACGGAAGCCACAAGAGACGAGCACAAGTCGCCAAAGGACCTGTTCCGGCAAGTTCAGTGTTTTTCCCGGTAGGTGCCGTGTCCGTTTAGCTGCAGTCGCGGATACTCCGTTCACTTGGAATGTTTCCACTTTACACGAGCTTACTGACAGTACTCTCTAAAGGAAAGGTGTACTTTTACACCCATTTGTCCTATATAATGTACCCCAAGACCTACGTTCGACGTTCAGCGCACTGCCGTCGAACTGTCGGCCTCAACTTTTACGAGGGGCTTGCTAACGGTGCAATATAACTTATTAAACAGCTAAAGTAAGTTTCAAAGACTACAAAAAGAAAACACTGAGGTTTGGCAGTAGGGCCAAAAAAGCGCCTATTATTATATTTTTTTTTGTAGACAGTGACACGGTACATTAGCTATTTTAATGAGTTGTACCACTCGGCTATCAAGCCGCTCGTGGAATTTGGTACCTTCGGTTTGACGTCAGCGCGCTGTACGTCGGACTGAACTTTTTGGGGAGTATTAAATGGAACAAAGGGTGTAAGAATGCACTTTTTTTTTTTTTTACAGCGTAGTGGAACCCAGGTGTACTCGCACGCAACGCCACTGGCCAAGAAACTCATTTGTTGCGGTGTAATATTAGGGACAAAAGCGAGCGTCCTCTCTAAATCTCTCTTTAGTCGAAAGTTGACGACGTAGCTTGGGCATCGCAGCATAGCCCCCAGTGACGATATTTGAATGCGGCTCATAGATTGGACCCGAGCATTGCGTGTGTACTCGACTTGGGCTTGTGATAAAATTATTAGCTCGACAAGCATTGGGGTAGTGCCCCGTGTCCAATCGCTTCAATGACGACAATAGCGAACCCTAACAATATCTGGAACTCAGCGCGTGCCCGCTTTGCCAACCCTAGAGTCACTAAATGAACTTAGCTTATTTAGCGCCACTAGCCAACCCCAGGCACGCCTACCGACATTGGCTGCATATATTTGGCTCCAGATCACGTGACCGCTTGTTCTGACTGCTAGTTGAGGGGGTGAAATCTGCTAATTTTTTTATTATTTTCTGCGACTTTTATTGCGTGTGGTGAAAAACGAACGCATGCTTCATAGGTCATTAACGTCAGAGGTTCCTTCTAAGTGTTATATACGCAATGTACAAAATTTGTTGCATTGCCCTTTAAGCTTATACAGTAGCCGAAGCTACAAGCACAAGCGAGTCGGCACACCAGGCTTTGAGATGTGCATTTCTGGCGCCAGTGCTCGTTCTGTGGGAGAACTAGAGCCACTGAATGAGCTACGCTTAGAGTGTCGGCACTCTGTTCCCCGGTATTGCTGTGGTCGCCGCCATCTCGGTGGTTAGTGCAGAGCAGACACAACTGTCGATCGCCACAATTCAAAAATGCGACTTTCCTCAGCTTTAGATGCGGTGTTAGCAAGCTTATGTAATATCGTTTTGCTCTGTCGCGAATTGCTTTAAGATGTCTGGAGGACGGAAAAGCGTTTCCCACGATCTTGGATAAAGCTTCAAATAACTGCCCACTATGATTTTAAGCCACACGATGTTTAAGTGTCGTTACTCTGAAGCGTAGCTTATTTAGTGGCTCTATGGAGAACGTTTCAAAGCAGCGAGTGGAGTCACTGAGTATTCCCAGAGTACCAAATTTCATTTATTTCCTTTATTTCATTTACCGGAAATCAATCCCAGAAGAATCCAGTTCTGATTGGCTGGTTTAACCCATGTCGCAAATCATCAGTTGGCCATTTTGGAGCTAGACCCAAAACAGCAAGGTACGTATATTTATTGTATCCGCGTTACAATGGCTACGGCCGGTACGGACGGGTTGGAGTCCTGGGCATCGATGAGTTGTAACCGAACGGAAGGTGCGTTGATTTTCTCTAGTTTGTTTTCATATCAAGTAGCCGCTAACCTGGTTCACCAAAGAAGGTTACCAGCTCGTTTGGTCGCTCCGGTTGCGCTGGTGCCGCGTTTCAAACTCTACGCCTCAGACGCCGAGCCTAACACTCGACTTTGATGTGTTTCGAGGCGAGAGAAAGAAGAGACAGCGAGGAGCAAGTCACGCACCGCTCGGGACGAAGTAAACAACTTTAATAATAAAAAAAACAGTGTCGCCACTGGACAGGAACGTGGATTGAAGAGTTCGCACCAGAGCCGTATATGTAGAGAGTTTGGCCATTCGTTGGGAAGTATTGGAGACAAATGAGGAGGCACTATTGGCCGAAAGCGGGCTGGGCGTGTTCCAGGGCGTCTTCAGAAATTCGAATGTGACCAACCAGAAGCCGGAAATAATACCCTGGTGGTGGTCGCGAGAAACAAACCTGATAACTGCATTGGAGTAAATATCGATGGCTGAAAATGTGGTACACGTTATATTTCAATCACGCTCATCCAAAATGATGGTGGAAGAGTGCGACTAGCGGAACGATCGACATAATCCGTACGCCAAGCGCCGAGGGTCGGGAATCTGCCGTCGGAGCGGTCACACCCTGTCCGCGCAAAACAGAGTTAAGCGGCGCATTCGTTCCTCACGTCTTTCTGCATGATCATGATCAAAACAACACGTGCACCTTATTTTCAACCACGAAGAGTTACTACACTTCACTCTTGCATGCTTATTAAAACCAAATACTAATATAGACCTTTGATCAGAACTTCTTCTGGCTACCGCCGCTAGGGGATTCTTTTCGGCTTCTGGTTCGTCAAGAGAGCATGCCAAGCCCCCTTTCCAAGTCTGCCGCACGCCCTGGCTCTGCCCGCGCCTCCCATTGACCAAACTCTCTACATATACGGCTCTGGTTCACACGAGAATGCCACATTTTACGCGCTTCGCTTCGACCGCACAGGGCAGCGCCATGTTGGGGATTGCGACGGTTGCGCCGCGGCTCGGTTCTGAAGCGAAGCTTGGGAGTTTCGGCACTCTTGGAACATTCAGTGATTCTAGCAGCGGCCCGCAGTGCTCTCGTGCTGATGGCATTGGCTGCAGTCTCAGCTTAAGTGCAGCAGCCTAGAATGGGGTAGTGAGCTTACCGCCCTGTCGCTGATGCTTCGGGCTGAGGCGGTCTATGTCGGCTGTCTCGTAGGCCGACGGGGGCGCTGCTCTCGACTCCTCCTGTCACCGCTCAATTGAAAGGGAAGAGCCACCATCCATCCATCCATCCTAAGGCGTACTGCATCCCGGCTACGCCCGGCCGCGTGTGTTTGCGTTCGGCTTCAAGGCCACTGTACCTTAAGGGTTAAAGGAGTATAGTTCCGAGATCTTTGGCAATTATCGCAGCAGCACTGATAGTGATTGTTATCAAGAAATATGAGATGCTGGTCATTTTTACCTCGACCTGCTAGCGACCAGCTCGACCGACGACGACGAGATCCTCACGGACGAACTCGCCATCATCCACGCCGATCTCGCTCATAAAAGTACTCGGCCGTGAAATTGTCCGGATAAAAAACCATCGCATCGGACGTGGCCCCTCAATCGCGGGCGACATGACGTTTTGATGCGTTTCGTTACGTGAGATTTTTCGGAATCAGAGCAACGAAACCGGAAAATATCTCGAGTGTACATTCATAAATTCCACCTCACACCAAAATTTGCTCGTCTTTTGGAACTTATTTCGCGTTGGAAGCTACGCGAGCCTTCTGTCACCCAATGCATACGATCGAAAATGTGTCTGTGTGTGTAGAACGTTTATTGATTAAAAAAAAAAAGGCCGCACTCGCGCGTGATTTCTTTCACGGGACTTTCTCCTTAGAAAGTCTCCTTTCTAAATGTTCTGTCGGAAGTCGCCCGACGTCATGTTATCGAGCAGGGTCCGTAAGATTCGGATTCATCCTTCAGAGTCACCAGCAGGTCTGTTCCACTCCTCGTAGGAGCTAGGAGTGTATTGGCCCGGCTGGGCCCAAGCATCGCTCCTGTGTGTGGCAAGAACCCCACATTCCCAAATCAGATGGTAAAGTGTGTGGGGGACAGTGAGCAGCACTGCATGTAGAAGACGGTGCCGGGAGAGAGAAAGACGAAGGGGCGAGGCTCGTGGTGAGTGCGCGTGAACGGGCAGTTCCAAGGGCGGTTGACGAACGGAAGAGCCGGTGCCGGGACAGCCATCTCAACAGAAGACCTGAATCACAGGGCAGCCTTGGCCTTCCACAGCATCGCACGCACAACTTCAGTATTCATGAAGTGTTTCTCTATGATAGCGCTCCTTGTGTGACCTCCTCGGAGCGAGTAGAACTCTGTCTGATCGGGCGGTATTGATAGGCGACCACAAGTTTTGGGAGTGTATCGTCTCTTTCGCATATTCGACATCTTTGGTCAGGGGGGGGGGGGGGGGGGGGTCCGTAGTTAGGCTTCAGCTTCCTTTTCTTAATGGTCTCAAATTGTTTAGTCATGTACAGAGGTCGGCATTTTAGGTCGCCCTCACTCACCCTCACCCTCACAGCCACACTCACCTAAGCCACTCACTCACCCTCACTCTCACAGCCACACTCACCTAAGCCCCTCACTCACCCTCACCCTCACAGCTACACTCACCTTCAGCCCCTCACTCACCCTCACCCTCAAAGTCACACTCACCTTCAGCACTTCACTCACCCTCACTGAACCTCACGGCCCTCACGCACTCACCGCCCTCACGGCCCTCATGCCCCTCACGGCCTTCACGCCCCTCACGCCCCTCACCACCCTGACGGACCTCACGCCCCTCACTCACTCATGGCCCTCACGCCATTCACCGCCCTCACGCCACTCACCGCCCTCACGGCCCTCACCACCTTCACCGCCCTCACCGCCCTCACGGCCGTGACGCACTCTTAGCCCTCACCGTCCTCACCGCCCTCACCGCCCTCACGGCCCTCACGGCCCTCACGCACTCATAGCCCTCACGCCACTCACCGCCCTCACGGCCCTCACCGCCCTCACCGCCCTCACGGCCCTCACCGCCCTCACGGCCCTCACGCCACTCACGGCCCTCACGCCACTCACCGCCCTCACGCCACTCACCGCCCTCACGGCCCTCACCGCCCTCACCGCCCTCACGGCCCTCACCGCCCTCACGGCCCTCACGCCGCTCACGGCCCTCACGCCACTCACCGCCCTCACGCCACTCATGGCCCTCACGCCACTCAGGCCAGCTTCAGATGGGGCAATTTCGCCCAGAAACTTTACGTCGCAACACCAGCAACACGCGCCGCCCGCGATCATACGCAGCAACCAATTGCTGCAATTTGCCATCGTCATCATAAAATTTTATTTTCCTTGAACTATTTAGACACAATTATGCGTTATAAACGTGTTTTTATGCATTTAAATTTCGTTAAGAATACTAATGCACCTTTCTGCAACAGTTTATTTCCAAAAAAACGATCGATTTCAAACGAGAACCAAGTCTTTCGGTGTCATCATCACCGGCACGAGGTATCACGTGAAAATTTTGCGTCCCTGATTAGATGCAGCCGCTTCAAACGTATTCGAATTGCTTCGAGTTGCTTGCTTATTTCGAGCCGGACCCGATCTCAGCAATTCGTGTCGATCTAGGGAAAGCTAGAGAACATCCCGCCATTAACACCAAAATTGCTGAGAGAGATGCTCGATCTGAAGGGGGCCTCACGCACTCACCGCCCTCACGGCCTTCACACCACCTCATGCACTCACCGCCATCACGGCCCTCACGCTTCTCATGCCACTCACTGCCCTCACACACTCATGGCCCTCACACCCCTCACGCACTCACCGCCCTCACACCACTCACGCACTCATGGCCCTCACGCCACTCACCGCCCTCACGCCCCTCACGCACTCATGGCCCTCATTCCCCTCACCGCCCTCACCGCCCTCATGGCCCTCATGGCCCTAAAGACCCTCACGGCACTCACCGCCCTCACGGCCCTAACGGCCATCACCGCCCTCACGGCCCTCACCGCCCTCACAGCGCTCACGGCCCTCACCGCCCTCACAGCCCTCACGGCCCTCACGGCCCTCACGGCCCTCACTCACCCTGACACTCATGAATTTTCTTGGTTCAGAAACTCACTCACCCTCACTTCACCTGTGAAGATGAGGGTGAGGGAGGGTGAGTGAGGGCCCTCATGAGTGAGGTTTGCCGAGGTATGGTCATGTATGGCGTTGTTGCGCCACCCGTACGAATTCGTTGTAATATCACTATTTTCTCGCGTTTGCAGTGGTTCGCTGGAATGGGATTTGGCTCGGGGTTCCAAGATTTCTTTAGTCGGTGCTTCCATTCTTTATGTGTTCCCACAAAGCTTCAACCGGGTCCTACGTTGTATCGGCAGCTTCACTTTTAGTCGATGAAGGGTCGAATTCTCTGGTGCCACGCGAAGGGTGAGGACTGTTTAGCTCGCTTGCGGCATCGTCATGCGCCGCATTGTTGCCGTGGATGCCCGCGTGTCCCGGGATCAATCGGATGCAGACTTTTGTCTCGTGTGCATGAAATAGGTACAGAGCTATGTGGAAAATGCGTTTGATGGTTCTGTACGTCGTGGCTCCGTGTCTTTTGCATTCACGGATGACGTGCCGCGAACCCGTAAATATGTATAGTTGATTTGCGTCGTTCTGTCTCTATGTCACCTCCAGTCGTGTTAAGTGACTCTCTATCGGAAAGAGCACTGCCTTGGCCTCGGCGAGTTTAGAAGAGTAAGGATCGGCTTTCCGTGGTTGGGTTGTGGTCGATATCGATGTCCTCATTAGGTTGTCTCTAGAATGGAAGATGACGGCGGCTGCCGTGGCGGTCTTCGGGCCGTCGATTCGTCGCGTCTTTGTACGCTACCGTGATAAGCGAGTCCGCCAAAAACGTTCTGACTTTGACCGCGCGAAAAACCAATATTTTGACCTAATATCTGGGTGACTATTCCTGTGATGTTTGTTCGAGGGTATTGTGGATTTCCAGGCAAACGAAGAAAACACAGGAGTACCCCTTGAAGGGTGAATTGAGTATAGTAACAAGCGACGAAAGGTACTCTCGGGGTCAACTTTTTTAGAAATTTAGGAAGCGATGAGTGCACAACTTCGATCGACGCTCGAGTTGCGTGAGCACGCGGCCGCTTGCTTGTTGAAGTTTCCGAAATATTTTAGAAGAGTGAAATCACTGTGAAGCCGACTCACGTACGACGATGACGTGAAGTGCATCAACGTCGAAGTGCAGACCAGTTAACAAGGCCAGCACACGTTTCAATGAGTTCTGACGGCACAGTTGCTTCAGTGCACATTTGTGTGATCACAGTGTCAGTCCGTAACAGATGCATAAGTTACATTAAGTTTTCATCCACCTCCTTCGCTTTTTGGGGTCTTAATGAAAACGGAAGAATCAACCGGACTCTTTCTCATTGTGATGTTTACAAGCAGCAACGAAACACACCCACATTGCGAGCCCAAATAAACGAAGTTTGTGGTCACGAACCGGTATGTTACACCCAATATATTGTCTCCTAAAAAACTGAATAAAGGGCCTGACACTGCTTCGATATCATGTGCTGAGAAGATGCTTCCCTCGCCGCATTTCTAGCAGATCTCCGAATCTGTAATCTTTTCGTCAGATAACATCTCGTGCCGCGCACAAATGCAATTTATTTTTACAAACCTCATAAGTTCTCTTAGACCTGTCATGTTCGCAAAAAATACAGGATCAAAATCCTAGCATGATACAAACAATTCAAGCTGTTGCACACAGCACGCCTCACTTATTTCGTTAGCTTTCGCCGTCTGCAGAAGGCATCTCGAGTTGTCTCTGAGACCGGAAGTTGCCGCCGCAAATGTTTTAAAAGCAGCCGAATCTCAGCAAACTTGTGACGTGGAAAGCGCGCAATTTAGGCTTCCTCTGCCTATTCTCTTTAGGGCCGGTTGCACCAACGCCACTTAGCGCAAAGCGGAGCTTAGCCGGGAACCTAAGCTTAGTTTCGGTTTCGTTCGGTTGCACCAAACTCGCTTATCGCTAAACCTAGCACTAAACTACGCTTAACTTGAGCGCTCAACATTGGGCGCTTTGCTTTTGGTTGTTTCCAACGTTACTATACTTCATTCCAGCTTCGGTCCGAGCGCGGCCAATGTTATGAGCCAAAGGGCCAATCAAACAGCGAAAGAGGCACAACGTCATGACGTGCCCTCTCCAGTTGATAGGACCAGCCGGTATTCGCCTTCTCTCTGTGCGCGCTCCTTCGCCGGCTATCCGATCAAGCGCAGAGAGCACGCCATGACGGTGCGCTTTTTGCGCTGTTTGATTGGCCCTTTGGCTCATAACATCGGCCGCGCTCGGACAGAAGCTGAAACGAAGTATAAAACACTCAGTTGGGAAACTCCCATAGAGGCAGCTTTGAAAAAGTGGCCCCAATCTGTCTCCGAGCACCGAGCTAATGACGAACACTTCTCCCGCAGCGGCCACTCGAGGAACTGCACGTGACTTCTATTTTGGCTTTAAGAACAGATACAGCGGAAGAGGTAACAGGGGTGCCACCTCCGTCTCCCCGGCGGACGCGCCGCGTCGAACTACCTAAGTTAAAATGCACCTAGGTCGGGACGCGCTACCTGAAAGGACCGCTGATGCATGGTTTTATAAAAATATTAATTGTGCCGCAAAACCCTGCAAACTAAAGATTTTAAAAACATAACGCGCCCCTCTTTTTGTACTAAACTCCAATAAATTTCATACAAAAAGAGTCTTTTTCGTTTGTTTTTACGCAAAAACAGGCTTTCAAAGAGCTCGAGGTGACCACAGTACAGACAAACGATAGAGAGTAGCGCTCTTGTCGCATTTAGCTCGGTCTCGGTGGACGTCAGAGGCCCAGGTTTCAATGGCGAGTTTCCCAACTGGGTGTTCTAGTAACGTTGGTTGTTTCTTAATCCTGGATTAAAAACATGGCGGCTGGTTTGTCGCGGTCGACGCGGAAGAGGAAATTGTTTGTGCAAAGTGTTTTAGGCTACATCAGCGTGAAAGTCTCGACAAAATGACTTTCGATTGTGACAAGGATGCAAAATATTGTCGCGTGAAGTGTTTATCGACCCCTGTTTTCAAGTTGGCTCTCCACTCTCAGGGCGTGTTAGCCCTAACCGAGATACGTACGGAGCTGTGGGTCTGTGGGGCTCACGGGGCTCACGTCTGTCTTTCCGATGGTTCTTCTGTCAACGAGCTTATTCGTATGTACTTACTAATTTTCGCATAACCGTTTGTTATTTACCAACTTGTTTATTTACACTTGCAGCGCGTATCCTTCAATTCGATCAGCGCGTTGAATAGTGGCAGTACATGATCTCGGCGATCAGCTGATTGTCGACACCTCTGCCGTTCGCATTAGATTGCGGCGCTTTTAAGTAATAAAACAACGAAAATTCAATTTCTTTCGTTTTCTGAGTTTTGAGACAATCTTCAGCGAATTTTCCTAATCTCGCGAGTAGAATCTTGGCTTCAGAAAACTGTATCGTTCCATAACCGTAACTTTTTTGGTGATCGCGATTTTTTAGGAATATTTTGCTTTATATCTTTCATTCGTGGCGACGACAAATCGTAACGACTACTATGCTAGATTCGTTCATTGCTGTATCGGGGCAGGCTGGGGCAGGCGATGCGAAGAGACGACTGTTCTTATCGGCACGATGTGATGTACTAGTAAGAGTTTTTTTTTTTTTTTTTTTTTTTCTGAACTCGACAGTGTGAAACTAAAGTCCGTTTGAGGCTGCAGCGGATGTTCAACGACGGTACAGTGCAGTTCTGTCACCTTGCTGATAGCAACGAGTACCGTCGATGCAAGGTCTCGTGACCTGACCCCTCGACAACTTCTATTCGACGATTTCCGGGCATTTTCGCTGCTGCCGTGGCGAGTTCGTCATTGTTTTGAACTTCATCGGTCTCAGGCTTGACTTCATTTTAGTAGTCATCTTACCTGCCTACTTATATCGACGATGTTTTGTCTTTAGCGATGTAGCGAGTAGAGTCCCCGATGGCTCCTTCACCTCAAAATGTGAGCACGAAAACTACTACCACTGTCAAAATATCCTGTTATAACCCGATATTAAACACACAATCACAGATGTAAAGAGCATTCGTGTTTATTTGAAGCTTTGACTTCAGTTGTTGAAAGAAAACGAAAAAATGATTGAATTTGGAGACCTTTAATTTGTTACTCACCGAAGAAATACAGCGAAAAGCAGACGCCGACGACGACTACTACGGCAGTTTTTCTTTTTTTCTTTTTACATCACGTGATTCCTTTCCGCCAATCGCAATCGTTTCTCTGAGCGTTCCCTAGTTCGCTGTGTTTGTCCCTAGATTCCCTACGCAAATCCAGCGTTTAGCTAGGGGCGCGTCTGTAAAGCCGGCTTAACGTTGGTGCAACCGGAATTTAAACCCGTGCTTACCTGAGCTCGGTTTAGAGCGCTAAGCCGGCTTAGGAAAGTGCCGCTTTGGGTTAAGGTAAGCGGCGTTGGTGCAACCGGCCCTCAGACGTTTAAATTCAACATCCGATTTTTTCCCGATGGTTCTTTCAGTCTGAAATCCAGTCCCATGTATTTGTTTTCAGAGCAGTGACGTCACACGTACGGAGTCATTGATTGAAATTTCAGGTTAAGCGCACTTTGCCACGGTACATCAGACGTACACCGTGATCAGACGTAAGCGAGTTTGTGTTTCTCCTCAGGGCGTTCAGAAACTTGCAGACTAAAGGCAAAATGCGACGGGGTGAACAGAATGAACGGAACCCGCAGCCCGCTTTGGGCCTCCGTAACTTCAAATATATTCAACTAAAAGTGGCTGGTGGAAGCTTTAATACGCAACCCCAGCATTCCTGGACACGGTCTTCTTGCGCTCTCTCTTGGCTATTCTCAGCAAAACGCAGTAAAATGATAATTTCAGCCAAACTACTGCAGAGATTATTAACTTCCCTGGGATATCTATAGAGGGCACTAATACAATCTTATTTAATACCTACATGAACATCAGTATTGTATACTTTTTATTCCTGGGCCCGATATAATATTCTTGCATTGAGTCCTTGGGCCACTTTGACAAACTTTTTAATTTCTTCTCATCGAAAGTAAGAATCATGAAGTTCCCGAGGAACATAATAGCCGCGGACTCATAGCACACACCGCAGTTGAAATTTTGGTATTTTAATTAATACTTTTTATTCGTCGAGACTTTCAAATTCGCCCCGCTTTTTGCCCCTGTAAGGTTAGCACTCCGCCGTGCACCAACAACTTGCGGCCAAGCTACGTTTACATAGGCTTATCAAGAAAAAAAAAGTTGTACGATGCCTTTGTGACAGCATTTTGACTAAGAACGTGGCGGTTAGAATATGACTGTATAATAATTATATGTTTACAATCGAAATTTGTGCCCTCTGTTTCAGATATAAGGAATTGTTATGTAGGGTCAGAAACACTTGCATTGTATATATTTTGCTTTGAATTTGCCTGTGTACGTAAAGTTTTAGCTCGGTTACAGACACAAACTGAACAAAACTCTTTCAGGCGTGTATGACTAGAAATAACTAGAAATATAACTAGAACGGCGCGCCGATGGTCGTTCGATTGTGTGTCTTTTTATCAGTCTTTTTTTATTTATACATAGATACGCGTATAAATAAAGAACAGAATGACGACGACGTTGAGAAGATGAGACTCCAGGCGACGGCGGTGATCAATCTGAGCCCTGGTTCCTCGGAAGCGGCAGCTTCTACTTTGACTGGGCTACCTCCTTGGAGCCTGATGCTTCGACCCCAGTGGACCCCAGTGAGCAACTGCGCCATCATGTTCCTGTGGCTCCTTCATGCACCGATCGAACGGCGTGCCAGATCCCCATGGCTCGCTGCTTACCCGCCCAACCCACCTCCACGAAAGCTTGACTTCTGCGAATCGGAGTGCCATCCTCCCGAATACCAACAATCCATGTCGTCATCATCATGCATGTACATACTCATCACATTATTATGTTTACTAGACGTGGCCCCGCAGGCTTCCATGGTACGGGCTGCTGCCTTTCTGCGGTGCCGGGGCTCTCCAGAGCCAAATAAATAAGGACTAAAAACTAAGGATTAAAAATAAAATGCTTTGGTGACTAACAGCCGGTAGCGCATTAAAAGAAAGAACAATAGTGTTTTTTGTTTAGTGGATACGAATTCCGAAACTACACCATACTAGTGGCACACATCACTGAAATAACATACGCAATGCAGAAAAAAGCAGATTGTCTCTTGAACGCAAAACGGCAATATACACATAATTGGGAAGATTTTTTTGTTTCTACAAGAAAAATTCAGAAACCTAAACTAAACTAATGTTTGCTGAAACTCGAGGTATGTCGTGTGTATCGTTTTGAAAAAGTATCGAACGAAAATACCACGCAACACATTTGACGTTATTTCACACCTCGAGACACTGGCTTGGACTGGCGCACCGACCGCCGCCGTAGCGTAGCGCGTAGTCGTGAAAGGTCTGCGACGGATGATTATGATAGCTTATTTTCAAGAAAAAAAAAAAGAAGACGGCGCGGACCTCCCCTTCGTCAGGGCTGGATTCGGCGCTGTAGGCGTTCTGTCTAATGCAAATGAGCGGAGTGGAATGTATTCCCCTTAGTAAAGTATTTGGCCAAACGCAAACTGTAAAAAGGGTGGGAGGCCGGAGGGATGCACAGGAGAGGATGTTCAGATAGCGGTCGCGCGCTTCGAATTCTCCGTTTACTTTGGTCTAGGGTGCCTACATGACTGCCTGTTTGAGGGTGAAGACATCCATTGTTGTCATGAATGTGCCAGCGCGTGACGCTCTCGCGCACTCGGTGCGTGACTTGGGCGGTAAAATGGCGTCTATAAATTAGCCAAAACTACGCGCTCGAGCTGAGTGACACCAAACTGCGCGTGCTTCCAAATGCATAAAAAAACGATTGGGCGCAAAAATGGCTGAGATGTCACCACTCAAGCAAAAATGTGCGTGAGTATGAAGGCACTCTATATTGTTCAAGGTTGATACGCCACGTGTCGTGAGAATCGGGAACTAAAACAGTGCGTCTCAGAAAGCTGGCCACGTGGGGTGATGCTTTAGTTGTCTGTAATTATCGCCCTGTTTTGGTATTGCCCGGGTTTTGGAAGGTGTTTGAAAAGCTGATGAATAAACGTACTATGTTTTATTTTTGTCAGAAATTAACGGCCCTGCAGCGTGGGTACATGAAAGGTCGGTCGGTTGAGACCATCTTGTGTGTCTTTTCTAAATTACTCTACGCCTGTTGTTATGAACAAGCGGCAGGTAGATGCTATTTACTTCGACATGTCTAAACCATTTGATAAAGTTGACCATAGTGTTTGCATTTCTGGAACCTAGTCTAAAATGTTTCATTCAAGTTCAGGTGCCCCCCAGGAGTCGATCCTTGGGCCGCTTCTGTTCTTGATATTAATGCGAAAGCATTAACTACCCCATGGAGCAAGCGGACGTCATCAGACGCGCCAAACGGTAGATAAATTCTCGAAGCCGCGATCTGAGGCATCCCAGCTTTGAACCACGCAGAAAGCCACGCAAAACGGCAGTGATATGAAGCCGCCGCGCGTTCGTTTCAATTAGCGCCACCTTATGGCGCTGCGTGTCCGCGAAGCAGCGGCTCCACCGCTCCACGCCCAAGGTCCGCGTCAAGAGAAGAGTGCGCGCGCTCGTCCGTTGACGCAAATACGCCGTAGACGAAATAGGGGAGCGGAGGAACGGTATGTATGCTTTCGCATTTACAAGTCATAAGAAGTGCTTAGGTGTACCTCGAGATCTTTTTGCTGGCTGTATAACATCATATGTCAAAAAGGCTGAAATATTACTGTTCGCAGATGACATTAAGATTTATATGAGTGTCAATTCTCTTGTTGATAGCCACGCACTTCAAAACGACGTGACTAATATACTGTTCTGGTGTTCAGCAAATAGCGTGCTTCTAAATTCTCTTAGGACTAAGGCCCTTTCTTTGTGCCGACGTCATAATGCTATCCACCTTTTTCGTTTAGTCTCGCACCCAGCCACGTCCTCCCCCTATCCGGTATGCGTTTCGAAAAAAAAAAAAAAGGCAAGAGATTACAAACTTCAACAAGTAAAAAAGTATAGAAGGGTTATTAAAAGAACAACTGACGGTTGCAATTAAATGTTAACACGTTCTACTGTGGAGGCAAGAAGAAAGCGATGTTTTCACGCATACCGGAAGTTCCGGAATTAAAGATGGCGGCTCCCACGTAGAAAAGGTTATACCTTTCACCTACGTTTTAGAGGGAACGCAAATCGAACATGTGACTCTTGTTAAGGATCTCGGTGTGTATGTTGATAGCGCTCTTTCATTCATTGCTCATGTGTCTTTTATTGTCGGAAACGCAACGAAAATGCTGAACATCTTTTCCCGTATGAGTAAACAGTTCAGAAACCTTGCATGTTTGATTTGTTTGTTTTGTGCGTTAATACGATCTAGGCTTGAATTTGGTTCAGTTATTTGGAATTCGCTATCTCGCACGCAGTCGGTGAGCATTGAATCTGTGCAAAAAGGCTGATACGCCTTGTATATGATAGACACTTCCAACGTCGCGCTTATTATAATCATGAATTTCTTCTTAATAGAGTTTCACTCGTACCTTTTCAAGCAGAAAGCTGAAACGTTACCTAGTTTTCTTGTACAACGGTGTGAATGGGCTGTTCGACACTGACTTGCTTGTGGGCAGTGTTAATTTTCACGTTACTTGCCGTGCTACTAGACATTTTACTATTTTTTATGTTCCTATCATTTGTATTGTGTTGCCAATGTAACGTATGCAGACTTCGTTCAATAGAAGCGCGTTTTCTAGCCTGGATATATTCAGTGACACTTCAGTTTTCCGCAAAATGTTAAGGTACCACAAAGCAACCAGTTAGCGTGGGTACTTACCCTGCATCTTTTCCACTGGTCAATTTTATCTTATCTCGACCTTTGATTGGCTATGTTTGTTCACTTGGTTTTTCCTTTTTTATTGCGTGTACCAGAGTGAAGACCACTGTGGTTGTTTTTGGACAAATTATATAAATATATTATTATTATTATTATTATTTTATTATTATCATTATTATTATTATTATTAGCTGGATTCGGTCACCACCTCTACTGATATCGTTGAGCACCTGTGTTCACTCGATGTGGAAAACTTCAAGTGCCACCGACTGAAGACTCGCTACAGTACCTGCGCCTCCTTTCACGTCTCTGCAGCTGCTGAAGACTTCGAGAAACTCTCTGATTCTGCTTTAAGGCCGAAGGATTGTCTTTTCAAACCTTTCAGAGACGCACTTCGCCATGAACACCTTCACTCGTCTGAAGAAGCCCACAAGCGACCGACTGAACACTCGCTACAAAACCTACGCCTCGTTTCACGTCTCTGTAGCTGCCGAAGACTTCGAGAAACACTCTGACCCTGCTTTGTGGCCGAAGGATTGTCTTCTTAAACCTTTCAGAGGCCCACTTCGCCAAGAACTCCTTCACTCGCCTGAAGCAGCCCACGAGCCCATCACTAAGTACAAGGAAGATTAAGATAGATTTGTTTTACCAGAATGTCCGTGACCTGCGGACGAAAGAGTGAATGTTTCTTTACCAACATTACTCTCTCTAATTACTCAATTGTTTGCTTAACGGAAACTTGGTTATGTCCTAGTGCTAGTTCCTCCGACTACTTTCCGCGTGGTTTTGTGTATACCGCCACGATCGTGATTTCTCTCCCTGGGGCCGAGTAGATGGCGGCTTATTGATCGCAGTTAATAAACAATATAGTTCACGAAGACGTGAAGATTTGGAAAGATTTCCCGAGTCTCTGTGGATGGAAATTGAGTGTTCTAGGAGAAAACGTATTTTCATATGTCTGTTTTACCTTCCTCCTCACACCACACCAGATGATTTCCAAAGATGTCTAGCTGGCATTGAAACTACAATCAATGATCCACAGAGGAGCAATATCTTCTTGGGGGATTTCAACACTTCCGGAATTAACTGGACAAAAATTGGGTCGTGGGGATATCTATACAGCCTGTAGTTGGACAGCCCTTTAAAGTTGCTACGAGTCACTCGCTTAGATGAGCAATTTAGCCAGTGCAGTACAAACGCTAGCCTGGGGTCTTTAACGTGCACCACGCAGTAGTGATACACGACCGCACGCCGGTACGATGCTCATCCAGATCGAAACGGGCGGGGGGCGGGGATTGAACCCAGGATCCCTGGGTTCTGCAGCGCGAGCTTTCGCTCCACGTGCTCCAAGCTGGTGTGCGCTAGCCCACTCAGCCGCCGGTTCTCTAATTAACTAGACACAGTTCAATGTCCTTACTGACAACTTTTATTGTTAAAAAAGTGCAACTATGTCCTCAACTTTACTTCTTTTTTAGATCTTAGACAGCACAGTAACATTTTAAACGGCCAAGGTAATGCTTTACATTTATGCTTTTCAAACACGGACAGTATACGTGTGGCTCGAAGTGAACTTTCTATGGTTCCTGAGGATAAATATCACCCTGCTCTTGATGTAGTTCTTTCTGTTTTTGATCCTCCGGTCCGCAGTCCCTCTAATGGTCCTTCCCCGCACATCGTATAAATACGATGTGCAGGGAAGGACTCGTATAAATACGGGTGTTGACTGGGCTTCTATCTTGGAGTCGTCTGATGTCAACGACTAAGTATATCTCCTCACAGCTGTTCTTCAAGAGGCCATGGACATATATATCCCTCTTAAAACGTCTAAAAAATCACGCTTCTCTAACTGGTTCTCTTGTGAACTCAGAAAGATTTTAAACGGAAAGATTTTTTGCACATGAGGTTGAAGAAAAGTGGTCGTCCAAAGTGGAAAGTTGAATTTAAAATTTGCAGAAAACGATGTAAGAAAATTTGAAACCGTGATCGCCAGGCGCATTGTGACTCGGTAGAATGAGATCTTGTTAAAAATCCTAAGAAATTTTGGAGGTACGCTAAATTGCGCTTCGGGAAAAATATTCAGTCCCAAATCGTCTTGAATCAGCATAGCGACAGTGCGAAGGGCATATCTGAGTTGTTTGCGGATCACTTTACGTCAGTCTACAATAATAATAATAACTGCTCCTCAACTATATTGCATCACTCGGACGAGTTTGGTGAATCATAAGGTTCTGTAGTTGTCCATGAGGAATGTGTTAGGTTAGGTTAGGTTAGAGACTCACATTGTCTGCAGGTCATGACGGGATACCCACAGCAATTGTTAAGGGTTATCATGAATTACTTACACCTATACTGTGCACAATTTTCAATAACTCCTTGACGTAAGGAACTGGGAGTGGTTTTTCCGGTTCTGAAATCTGGAAATAGTGGTAATGTTCTTAATTACAGACCGATTTCTCTTTTCTCTTCTTTTTCCAAACTCTTTGAAATGGTAATTCATCAATTCCTCTCCTTCAAGTTACTTAGTATAGTCATTCCTAATCAGCATGGCTTCATGTCCGGCAGATCGACATCCGCCAATCTCCTATCTTTTACGTCTGCTGCCTCTGAAGTATTTTGTAACAGAGGTCAGCTTGACGTTTTTTATTTCGACCTCAGTAAGGCACTCGACGTAGTCAACCACAACATCCTCTTATACAAGCTTTCCTCGTACGGAGTGTGTGGTTTCTGTATATAATTTGTTAAAAAGCTATTTGTCTGATATGTAAGACTACGTCCCCGTCAACAATACTACCTCGTCCTTGTACAAGGCAAGCTCAGGAGTGCCTCAGGGATCTGTCTTGGGCCCCCTCCTTTTTATTATTTTTGTAAATGATGTCTCTCAAGTTATACCAACCTCTTCATTTCTGCAGTACACTTTACTTTACTTTACAAAAACTTTACAAAAAAATATCGACCTTAGAGGATTGAATCAGGCTTCGGAATGACGCACATTTCTTCGGTCATTGGTGTTTAGACAATGACCTCCGTTTGAATCATTCTAAAACAAAAGTTATGACATATTCTCGCAAGACCCACGATATACTTTTCCATATAGTTATCATGGCGAACTGCTGTTATGTGTAAGTGTACTGACGGACCTTGGTGTTGTTTTTGATTCAACCCTGAGATTTGACACTCACTTTACCAGAGTGGTTCAATCGGCCTTGGGCACGTTTGGTGCTGCCTCTCGCATAACGAAAGAATTCAAAAGCCCGTCAGCTTTTTTCACACTCTATTGCTCCTTAGTTAAATCCCAGCTAGCGTACGCGTCGGTTGTTTGGAACGGCATTTCCAAAACTTGCAGTTTATCTGTCGAGCGAGTCCAAAATAAATTTATTTCTAACTTTAAATATTGTTACCTTGAGAACGATGATCCTTGTTTGAACGTTGGGTGTAACTCGCAACTCGTCAATTTGTTGAGCCTGCAGCAGCGTTGTGGAAGCCAGATCTGTTGTTTTTGTTTAAGACCCTGTACGGCTCGATTAACTCTCCCAGTTTTCTGCCCGAAGTGAGCCTTAGAGTTCCACGTCTGCCTACACGGCTTCAATATAGCTCGATATTTAGCCACTTAAACCCGAACCAAAGATCGGCTGAGCGTTATAAGCGCTACTCTGGCACAATTGATATTTTTTAACTCATGCGGGAGCAAGTTCGAAAATTCTGTTTGAAACTTCCACATGCAAGAAAAGGGCTGATCAGTTAAACCGTTGATGTTTGTCAGTGCGACATCCAAGTATTTGCTTTTTGCTCTCACACCTGGTGGTGCCTCTGCTTTGTGCTTTTGGTTTCCCTTGCTGATTTGAGTGTCTTTCCTACTTGTTAATATTTTTATTCTCAGACTGGTGAACTACGTTCTCCTTCTGCACTCGTGTGTATGGGTGTTTGTATGCGTGTGTTTTTGCTAATTTTTTAGTGTGCCAGCATTAACACCAATTTGTTGTCCCTGGACACTTTAATAAACATTGATTGATTATTATTATTATCATTATTATTATTATTATCATTATTATTAATATTATTATTATATATTCATGCGAATATTTATTTATTTGAACATATTACTAACCTATCTTGGAACGTCTGCTAGGAATCGCTTTTTAAGCTACAAATCTGAAAGTAATAGAAGAACGTAACTGTAACGTGCAAAAGAAGTGGAGAATTGCGTCGTATAAAGCATTTGATTAATACATTTAATTTCTCATAAGTCAAAGCCAAGTGAACGCATCCAGGCAAAGAAAAAAGACACTTCCTAAACAAAATAGCAAAGGTTGATAAATAAAGAAACACAATCAAAGTACATATAGGCTCTCACATGTATGAGTTTAAAATCCAAACCAAGCATAATTTACACAGAAGTATAGCCCCTATATGATTATAATGAACAAAAGGTAAGGGCGCAAACGAGCTGGTGGTGCGACCTGTTGTAGTGTAGGGGTCTCTTGGGGACTAATGCAGTTTAGTCCTTCTACTTAGCTTTTGTTTTTGTATAAACTTCTCAGTTATATTGTAATGCTTGTTTTTTGTTGTACTGCTTGTGGCACGGGTTTTCCCAATTCTCCCTTTTTTCTTTCGTCTCTTTTGTTTTGTGTAGGATTTGACGCCTATATAAGCACCCTTCGTTGTCAAATAAAATTCAGCTGTGTTTGAGACTTTGTGTTTGTCCGTCCCTTTTTGTCCCAGTCTCGGGGTTTTTGTCGAAATGATTATAGTGTTACATTGACACAAGAGACTCGCTCCCCTAAAAAGTGTACAATGAAAAAAAAGAAATATATGCTGCGAAAGTGCGGATGAATGCGCTAAAAACCCGACTTCGGCTACAAAACGGAATACTTCATTATTTATGAAGAGGAAGCCCGCGTTCATAATAAAAGTAAAAAACGATTCTTTAAAAGATTGTGCTGAAGCATTTATAACGTCAAACGTCAATTCATTTTAATCTTGAACTGTTTCTGTAAAAGGTGAATATTTAATCCGGTTGTTATAGCATCCCCGTTCCGGAAGTGCTAACTGCTAAGGTACAATAGCTTCGTGTACTCGCGCATTGAAAAGTAGGATGGAGGGATTTATCGATTTTAAATAGTCCTTAGTCGTCGTATTTAATGATATGGAGTGTATTCCTTTGGAAAGTCCGGGTATCTGCAAGAGTGTACAAGCTATATACAGAATCTTGTCTTGTGTAGTTGTTGTACATCACATAAAGGGCTTTCTTTTGTATTATTCTTATTAGGTTTTAGATAAGGTCTGTGGACACCAGATAGTTTAGCAATATTGTGAGGTGACCTAATTAAAGATTTTAATGACATTATCGTTATTACAGATGTAGACTGCCTTCGTTTCGCTTCAGATACTGTGATTTTAACTTCATTTTCTGGAACAACAAATCCACGTGGTCATTCCAACTAAGATCGGAATCTATAGTGACATCAATATTATTTTAAGTATCTTAGTGACGCCATTTATTTCCAGGAGTGGGAGGGGGGAGGGGAGAAGGCCTGTCCTTCAGTTATAATAATAATAATAATAATAATAATGTTTATTTTTTGCATGTATCATACTTGGTAGAAATACGGGTCTCTCAAAGCCAGTTGGATGACTTGTGGGACAGCACCCTTCACTTCATGAGTACAAAATGTCCCCCTGATTCGTAGTTCCCGACTCAAGCAACTGTTACCACGCTATGGTACTGACGATGATGATTAAAGAAAGAAGAGAAAAGAATATTAATTTTAATAATATAATAATCTTTATTTTTATGTGCCAAAAAAACAACCCGGAGGTCTTCACTTTGGCGCACAAGTCAATGCTAAAATCGAACAGAAACAACACAATAAAAGCAAAGTAAAGCACAGGTCAAAGGTGTGTTGGAAGCACTTCCAACTGCTTGCGGTAAACAGATATATCACTGCATATATCAATATTTGTATCATCAAGGCGATTATATAACGATTGCATACGTGACAGGGGTGAGGATCTATACATGGTATTGATGTAAAAAGCAGTATGGTTTCTAGTTAACCGAGAAGGGACATGAATGTTAATTCTAGATAAAAGCATATCGCTATCCATCATCCCATTTACTACCTTATGTAGAAAAATCAAGTCCCGTTATGTCGACACTCACTATAGAGATGTTATATAAAAAGAAGTAAACGTCGAAATACATATATATCAAGTCTGTGTAGCATACCGCGTGGTTGAAAGGACATCATTAGAAACACGCGGGAATTCCTAAAACGCAGGATACGTCCTAAGATACGGTGCCACTTGTAATCCACAATATTAAAAAAGAAGGAGTGGGTGATTTCCTTTCTTTTTAGGTGAACGAGCTTCGACATATTTTAAAGCCTCAATAAGCATTGTTCGTTTTTAAAATCGAATAATTCATAATAAAATATATTACTAATACTATTAATTAAAAATATGAAAATATTTACAATTTACAAGTCAAGCAATTGTTTTTTTTTAAGTACAGTTTGATATTTCTGATTTAAAACAATAATGCAATTAAATGTTTGCCGAATTTATTTTGGGGAATTAAGTTTTAACCGAGAGATGTTAGTAGTTCAGCGTATGGAACAAATAAAAAGCGTATTAGGGGAGCCCTGTCGAAAAAGCCATTTGTATGAGAAATTTTTTGTGTCCAAGAAACACATATGAATCATACAAGATATATAAGAACATATAAGAACCACATAATGGTTGTCATAAGTTTCTTATTTGGTTCTGATATGTTCTTATGTGCTGTAAACAACTTAATTTTCGCGACTTTTGCGAAACGCCTACGATTCGCAAAAAATAGGTCCCGCGAACAATCCTGATAAAATGTAAGCACATTGAAATTTATACTGAGATCCCACCGCGTCGCGAAAGTTAGAACCCGCGATTTATTCCAAAACTTCAGCTTTGACCCAAATCGCGAAATATTGAGCCCGCGAAAGTTGTCGTTTACAGTATCTTATATAGTTTTTATATAATTATTATATGGTTCTTATATGTTCTTATATATCTTGTCTCATTTATATATGTTTATTGGACATAAACGTATCATACAAATGAGATCTGTTTAATAGGGTGGTTTTAATCGTGTCAAAATCTCAAGCATTTGTTCTTAAATTATCAGTTATATTCGGGATTGTCTTAGGTCATGTTTAGGTAAGGTTCCCCAATAAACAGTGATTTGGGGAATAACTTTGTGTTCTCTTCTATGTTCCGGTTTTACCCCATGACCTGGATTTCTAAACATTTGCTTTAGTTCTGCAATGAGCTCTCAGATGGCACCATGGGCCGACTAACCGAGAGCGGAGTCACACCGGCTGAGCTGCTGTCCACCGCGGGTGCTCTGGACATCCGTGTGGCTCGTTACGCTGGTCAGCTGCTCGAGTGGCCCAGCCGTCAAGCGCAGTAGCGCATTGCGTGAAAGGGGGCCTCTTCTGAGCGAGCAGTCTCTTTCTACTACCGGAGGAGCTTTTCACCCGCAGACCGTCTGGTGGAGAATATGAAAGATTATTTTATAAACTTGTCAACTTCAGAAAAAAAAAACTTACATTTTTTTTTAATAAGCGAAGACCAAGAGCATAAGAGAGTATAAAGCTCCAAACAGTGCCTAACAATATTGCTTTGGGAGTGTGTTGACAGCTCTGGATATCGCGATGCAGGAAAACATTTTTTTTTCGCCGAATGTCTCTGTATTTTGACAATTTTTACATACACCAGCTCGGCTGCGCCATTACTGTTCTATGATCACTATATATAGTTGTACTCGCTGGTGTGACTAATAAATATGTAATTTTTGTTAATGTTCCTTGTTACATATTAGACCCAAGGACAAAGTGTCCGGCTTCTCAACTTTTACAAGAGAGTGGCAAACTACCGCTTACTGTACTGTGCACTGGTAGACACTACCATATGTTAATATTCGCCCCAGCTCATAAAAAGACAAACGAAAGAATGTTGATGTATCTTATATTTCTTGGTGATGTGCACCAGAAATACAAAAATGTAAGCGTTATTCCCGAATACCTTTTCAACAAATTGTTTACCGAATAAATAACAAAACGTACTCGATTAACAAAACGCCGTACCTTATTTATAATTCATAATACATGCCTTAATTTTCTTGAACGCATAGTGAGGAACTGCTAAATGCTAAGCCCTGATCACTCAACCAGTCAATTACTCATAAAATATTATTTAAAAAAAACACATGATATACGTGTCAGATTTCATAGTGTTGAGCAGGGGTCTCAAACTCATTCAAGTGTGAAGGCTAGAGAGCCTACCCTCGAAACGTCGAAGGCCAGTGGTGGAGGGACAACATTGTGCTATTTCGGGATAAAAACAAACAAACAACAATGGTGCTCCACGTTGCAAAACAGCCGACTGTCCTATCGACACCCCAGAGGTTTCCTGGAGAATGAACCTTTTACGCTTTTTTGTAAGCTCATAGTTTTGCCATCTTTAGTTTTTATTTGCATATGAGACTTCATTGGGCCCACACCTGGTGTGGGCTCAAAGCAGCCACAAGACTTAAGCCTCCAACGTACTGGCAGTTTTCAATAAAATGAGGGTAAGCACATCGTCCTTACCCTGTCACACAATTCACTAAGCTCAACAGGCGTAGAAAAAAAAAGATATCTCTTCGTACGGCAGTTTTTGTTTTCCTCGCGACCTTTAAGGCAACATTGGAATGAGATATTAGTATTTTAATGGTATCTTTTGGAGCTAGAAGCCCGAACTCATATATGTTTGTCTTAAAGGGGCACTGACACATCAAAATCATATTTTTTTTTTTATTATCCGAAACGATTGAAAACGATGCCGGGACATTACCGTCAAAATTTGAAATTTGGGAATTCAGTATTTGTGAAGTAAAAAAACAATTTCCAAATGCCGAATTCGAAGTTCCCGCGCGATCGGCGCCGGTGCCTTGACGTCGAAAATTCCGGAGTCCTGAGAGTCCAGTTTTTTTCACCATTCCCTGCTGTTGCCATGGCGACCCAAAGCGAGGAGGAAAGGAGCGACCGCAGGCGTTGCGGCGGACCGGTTTTGAGCGGTGTCGCCTGTTTTCCGTTGGAGGATACAAATCCAGGAGACAGCACCACAACGAACTCCGGATTTTTGGTATTTCAAAAAGAAGGGCCGTAGTGCGTTCACAATTGCGTTAAAAAACATGTTTTAGGATTGCCGTAATTAAATGTTATAGAGATGTCGCCTACAAAGCTTCTAAATTTCATGATTCTTGACGTCACCGATCAAAAGAAGCGAGGAGGCGAGAGGCGGGAAAATCAAACGCCAAAAATAAAAAGGCGCGCGCGCGCGCGGGAAAATTTTTTTTCGCGATGCGGTTTTTTTTTTTTGCGTGTCTATGACTGCAACTTGCATCGTTTTAGACAATAAAAATAAATACGACCTTTGGGGTGTCAGTGCCCCTTTAAGCAGTGACTCCTGCGGGGCGAGAGTTCATGCAGCCGAGGTGCACCCTTGAGCAAAGAGTTCACATTTGTAGCCAGGACAGGAGAGTGAGCGTGACTCTAAAGGCCTGTTCACACATGCAGCGGAGCGCTACAAGCATAGCGCTAACCTCGCGCTAAGCGCGTGCTGACGGCAGCGTTCACCAGCTTTGTATCACACCGTCAAAACTGTTGCTCATGGCAGACAATAAGTAGCTGACGACACGTGAGGAGCGCTACATCAGCGCTTCGCTCCATGTGAGAACCGGCCTTTACTGGGCCAGTTCTGGATCGGCGGTTTTGGGTGGAAAGAAAACGAATTTCGACCAGCAAATTGGGTTCTGAGTAGTTGGGCTCTCCTATCACGTACAAATAAAAACATTGGCAAGCATAAAAACCCTGTCAGCGTCCCTTTAATGCCTGTGGCGTTCGAAACTGCATTCTGACGGCATTGCTCTTTCTGTGTTGTCGTGCGGGTACTCATTAAAAGTAATCAAATTACTTGTCATCAATCACTTTTTGAGAAATTTTAATAATTAAAATACATTTGTTAAAAAGTAATCACCGGTGCGATCTGATTATTTTTGGAAGTACTAAAAGTAGTCGCAGCCGTTACTATTTTTCCTCCCCTTTCAAATGGCGCCCTCTTTTCTACAAGTTTACTACCAAGGGATTCTCGAAGCAAGTCTCCAGTGAGATGATGATTTGCAAACAATAGTGCATTAAAAAAAATAGGCAGCTTATAGTTGGGTCATCTTATTCAAATAATGAACATTACAAAGTACTCGTTTTCAAACCTTCAGAAAAATCTGTCGTTTGACAATCCGAACTAATCGGAAAAGTAGCGGTATCCTTTTCAAGTAACGGGCAATTACCTTTTTTCTCAAGTAATTGAATACTTCAAAGCAAAGGTTACTTTGCTTGGATCGATTACTTTTTTTTTCTTTTTTTAGTCACGCGTCCATAACTGAGGGGAAATGATCCAGCGGAGCAAGCCGTTTCTACTCGAGGAACTATTAGAGAGCGACCGCAAAGGAATAAACAATGTTAATAGAAGCGGCAAGATTCAATATCAGTATCCGGAACATGAAGGTAGCGATATGGGGGCCACTGGATATGCTTAGAGCGTCTACACTTTTTCCCCCGCTGGCTTGTGGGCGCCGTCGTGTTGTTACCTAATGCATAGTGGACACAAATGACGAACGTTACGATTCAGAAATACAACCTGCTAAGCTTTTGGTACTGTGTCAAAATGCTCAGACAATATCCTATTGCTCTTTAATATACTTGGCGGACGAAAGAGCACTTCCTACCATTTCAGATAAATTTTTAGTCTTCAGATGACTGATAACAACTTTTTAAGCACCAAGATGCCTGTACTGTTATTACTTTGAAGCAATGATACTAAAACACTCAGTCGGGAAGCTCACCCTTGAAATCCGTAAACGAGACCGAACTAAATACGATAGCAACGCCACCCTTTATCGACGAGTCAAAACATGAAAGTTTAAAAATGTTGCTTCTGCCAAATGGCAGTGAGAGATGACGCCACCGGCCCTTCCACGACTCGACCTGAACAGATACGAACAGCCTTCGTGGCTTCGCGCGCGTCGGGATCTCGGAGGCCATGCGTGCAGACGTGCAGCTGCCGGAGTGGCCGCTGCGGGACAAATCGCGGCGTTGCAATCGCCTTTAGTTCGGTTCTCGAGTACGGATCGAAGCCACTTTGTTAAAACAGGCTCTATGGCAGTTTCTTGACTTAGTTGTTCTAATAGCTTCGCTCTGAAGCATGGAGGTAGGAAGAGGTGACATACCGGCTCAAGCCAGCCAAACAAGAAAATCCCAAATGAAGCCGGAAGTATAGAGGTCGTGGTCGGAGCAATCGCCCCAGGGCTTAAAGTCTGGGGGGTCTCAGGTGGTCTCAGACACCCCACTGATTTTAACGGATGGTCTCGGACCATTCACCACAGCCCCAGCATTAGTGAAATCAAAATCATATCTTGCAAAAAAATAGCTTGTTTTCAGGGATGTGACATTTGGGAATTAGCGATTTAAGGGTTGCAGGTATGCGTGGGTAGAGGCAGCAGTGGAGCTTACTTTATTTGCATCTATAGTACATCCCGTCAAACACCCCCCCCCCCCCCCCCCGTCTTATAGAGACCCCCCCCCCCCCTTATCTTACAGCAGACTTTAAGCACTGAACGCCCCCAATGCTGGCCCAAACAACTGTTGGCCCCGAATCAGCTGTCCTTCTGTCCTGCCTCTACGCGCCAAAGCGTCTTTTGGTTTCGTTCGTTCTTGGTCATCCTTGAGGGCGTGTCTCTCCAAAACCGGGAGCCTCCCCCCGTCTTCACTTCTGATGGCGTCATGTCGCCTCCGGAAGCTTCCTACCTCCATGCTTTGAAGCGTAGCTTGTTTGGAAAGGAGGCTCCAGACAACTTCCATTTTGGACGAAGCTGGCGCCGCCTGCATGCTGAGTGTTTCCGCCATGTTGGGATGGGTACATTTACCAGTCGCTTAGCAAGCCGGACGGTAGTGCTGCCCTTGACATTGATGTTTACTTTTAAAGCGATAGCTTTACGGGCGACACTTTGGAGAGACTTCGACCTTGTCCCTTTTCGTCGCTGCTGCTGAAAAACGCTCTCCGCCCTTGGCACGACGAAAGGACTCTTTCCTATCGTCTGGTTGAAATACTTGTTTTCAGACATTCCTTGTGTTATGCGAAGTCCCACTTTGGCAGTATCCAGGTGCTACGCGTAATGTTGGATGGTTTTAGAAACTTCCACCGAGCTTGCTCACTTCGCGGATCACCGAGCACTGACGGAGCCATCAGTGGCATCCACGACGCCAACCCCGATGGTTGTGAGAATTAACCACGTTGCACTTCCTTCCTCAGGTACGTGACGGAGCCATTCCACCGCCATTGCGTGACCGTGCTACGGCTATCCCTTTCGTTTTTTCGCACATTGTGGGCGAAAAATACATTTTAGAATGGTTCTATTATTCTTTAATTAAACTCTTGTCTGTTCTATGTGGCCCGTAGCTTTAATGTAATCGTCTTGAACATGACTGCGGCCACAGTCAACGCCTAGAAATTTTTAACAAACCTTATTCTTCAACGCGAGTCAAGAAGCACTTGTGTCTGCTCTTGCTTGGATCGCGAAATGGAACTATCCCACGCAAAAAAAAAAAAAAACCAGTACCGGTGTCGCACATTTGTGGCCAGTTGAGATATTCACAAGTGCGTTAGCCACGGTTGCGTCATTTTGGACTACGACCCCTCGCACTAGGTACACGCTCGACAAGCGCGGGAACTCTCAACATAAATGGCAGTGGGTCTCGCGAGTCGCTACAATAGTTTATCTGTCCTCGGCAGCTGTTTTCGCCGCGCATCTAAAGCGTGGACGCGTTGTAGTTTTCCGGCATATCACAATGATAGCAGTAAGCGGACAGGCGACTTTTAGTTAACAAAAACGTTAGTTATTTTTATTTTCAGGTATCAGAGTTGCAGGGCTGAATAGAGACAACATAGCGACGCGCCCTCCGGGACGACGTCGATATTAACGCGATCTTCCCACGAGTACAAGTCTCACCACATCCTTCCGCTGCAACGACAGAAGCGGATATCAGTCTCGCCGAGAGACAGCAGGAGAGCGATATGCTTTCGAGATCACACAGACCGACATTAACGTTCAGAAATGCTGGCCCTTACCCATTCGATGAAATGTAAGGAGGCAGTGAAAATTCACGCTCCACATAGATACCTACGCACTCTCTCATGCACAGGCACGCGAACACGCACGCACGCACGCACACGCAAGCATACACGCAACACACACGCACACGCGAGCACACGCAGACGCGCGCGAGCACACACATACAGACGAAGAGTACGTACCAGTAATACCTTGATGATGAGCGCGCATATATCTGGAAAATCCGCAACTTTCACGGCCTATAGGGAGCGCGTTTGTTCCTTTCAAAATGTCTGTTATCTAGACGATCACCGTAGGAGAGCAGTACGACATTGGGTCTGCGACGCGTAATTCCAAAAACAATAGTAGCTTGACGGGTGAGTTGTTAGTCAGCAGACGTGGTAACGCTCGTCCTGTGTTCTGCTTCTTCGTGTCCCGTCTTTTTTGCGTCACTCTTCTACCATGTAAGCAATTTCTAACCTTCGTAAAATACGAGTGATATAAGAACTCTACCTGATCTTTCTACCTCAGGGAGGGGTAACCAAGACCTTCATTCTTCAGCCGATCATTCGGCTAGAGAACGGAATTCTCACACCGCGCTCATCATCGCTGAAAGCTGCGAGTAAGAAACTTGCGACATTATCACAAGAATAGTTGAGGTAAAAAAACACGGATTGCAAACGTTTCTGCAGTCTTGAAGCCGCACTGTGACACAATATCGCCGCTCGAGCAGGTAAGTTTTTTCTTGGAACTCCTGATTCACCAACCCGACACGCGACTAGGGTGCGCAACAAAGAATCCCACCTCACATGAAACACAAACTCTCATCGAGAATACTGCGAAGACCACGCTCACGACAACATTTGACGCCGCGTCCGTCGGAGGATTTCACAATCGCGTGTAATGGCGAGCGGCATGCAATGCGCGCAGACAGGGAGCGGACGCGCTGGTCGGAGGGTGCACAAAGGCACAGCATGTTGGCGTGCCTTGGCCCTTTAAAGCTGTGTAATGGTGTCATCAGCTCGTAGTTTAAGGTGAAACAAATTAAAGTCGTCCAGGATGACCAGGATCAACCAAGCGACTAGCCTTTCGTTGTAGGAGGCAGGCAAAGTGAAATGACAGGTCTTTATATATGCACGAACGCTCCCTTGCCTAACAACATTTAAGAGACATCTTCAAAAAAAAAAAACACACAAACTAGTGATGTCTTGTTTGCGTTTACTCTTTCGCTTTGTGTGCCAAATTTATTTCAACAATAGAAGGGTGTGTACTTGGGCTAGTTGGTTATTCATGAATAGGAGGTAAAAGCGCTAAAAAACGACGGACAAGTTGAAGAATGACGAACACCACAGAGCGCTAACTTGCAACTGAAGTTTATTACTGAAAAACACGTACACATATATACACCGTGACATCAAAAAGACAAGTGGCAATAATGCCGCTTCACATAGATGAAGCGGCATTATTGCCACTTGTCTTTTTGATGTCACGGTGTATATATGTGTACGTGTTTTTCAGTAATAAACTTCAGTTGCAAGTTAGCACTCTGTGGTGTTCGTCATTCTTCAACTTGTCCGTCGTTTTTTAGCGCTTTTACCTCCTATTCATTTATTTCAACAAACAGAAAGGCACCTCGAATCAGAGTGTCGAACCGATATTTTTATCGGTTCGGTTCGGGTTCGGGTTCACGGCTTTCGGTTCAGTTCCGGTTCAGTTCCGGGCGCAAAAAATAACGATTCAAACCGGTTCGAACCGGTTTGAACCGGTTTGAACCGCTAAATTGAGAATATATTTTCCGCGTTGTTCTGTCAATAGGCACTATTTAGGCCGTGAAACTAACTGCTGTAAACGATCTGATTTTTGCGAGGACCTCTTGAGAATTTCGCGAATCGCCTACAATTCGCGAAAAATGGGTCCCGCGAACAATTTCGGTAAAATGTAAACACATTGAAATTTATATTGAGATTCCACCGCGGTCGAGAAAATTACAACCCGCGAATTATTCCAAAACTTCAGCTTTGACCTAAATCGCGAAATATTGAGCCCACGAAAAATAAGTCGTTTACAGTATATAGTTTTCTTCTTTTTTTTTTATCGTTTGTTCAATCCAGTTTTATTTTCAGGTACAAAAATTATAAAATTATGTTATTTATTCCTACACAACAAGAAAAGAAAATCTACATTAACATACAAAACGTCGAGTTTATACGACTCAACATCCCTTCGATTACCAGAGTCACATACATTGTACCTGAATCGAAATGTTTTCGCGAAGTGAAGTAGGTTGCCTAAAATACCCGTGATTGGTACAACTTTGTATCGCAGTATCAGATGTTGAATCGTGGTTTTGCCCTTGAACTAAGGAATTAATTACAGTGAATAAAATCATGAAATGGGCACCTCGTCGCCATATATACCATAAAATGTGTTTTACGGAATACGTTTTACTATATACATATATGATGACGAGACGACTGAGCTTAAGGCAATATAATTTTCAAACTGTCACGAAAGTCACGGGACAAGTCCTTCCAGTCTATATTTTATAGAAACACTAAGCGACAATCGCAATGCTTGTTTTTCTAACTAGCATTGTTTGCTCTCAGCACCATGATGCGGGCGACGAGTCATGCGAAAAGGAGTGGCTGAAATTGTTCACTCTAATCTATGAGCACCTTCGTACTGAGATCGAATCTGACCTAAAACAGTGCTTACCCATGTGTACATTTTCTTATACTGGGTAAACTGGCATAGCCTGGATGTTGTGGTTTGCTCTTGACAAAATGCCGGTCAATTTAATTTGCAAATGAGCATCACCCTCGCTAATTGATGATTTTTGTTAAATAGAACAGAGTGGTATTTCGTGCTCTACTCAATTCGGAAGCTACTTAATCGGACACTTTCTGAGAGTTTAAGTGTGCAATCGTCATAGTTCCACCATTCGTTCCAGTAAAAAAACGCGATAATAAATACATAAAAAAGGCGATAATAAACTTCTGTATATTTGAGAAGTTATATATGCGTGAGGAACATATAGGTATTTAAATTAGCTTCAAAATAAAAAAAAAAATATTTAAACCTTTTCCAAATCACCTATAACGTACGTGTCCATAGAGGATAAAAGCGCCGAAAAAGATTTGCAGAACATCTTTCAGATAATTTAAAGGTGCATTTACTTATATATCTTTGAGGTGAGGATCTTCTATTTATGCTGCCAAATATTCAGACAGGAATTAAGTATATTTTTATTATCATCGATTAATTTGTCTTTATGAAGTTCACATAACCGCCTGAGACCGACACGGAAGGACGATACTCGAAAATACGCCAGCTGTTGAGTCTTCGGCAACGTGCTTTTGTTAGCTGTTTTACAGTGTAAAATACTGGGTTGCAGGGTATGCCAAAAAACACTGTGGTCACATGATATATCGGATGGCAAATACACGAAATGGGCAGAAATAAGGAGATGACACGCAATTTTTTCTAAATAATCCCTTACACAACGCTTTACTGCAAAAAGAGATGCATAGAAATGCATAAAATGATATTCCTAATTAAACATAGATTTCGCGCAGGGCAAACGAAGATTTTATAAATCCTAATATAAATCACTTTTGAGCATCAGCTTACCTCAGCTCGAAACGCCGCGAGATACTACCTCGGGAGGCTAATGTTATCTTAGGTTTTACGTGCACTTGTTTTGGAACCTTACTTCACGACTCTGTTCTTTATCAGTCATGTGCTCCAACATCTCATTAGGCTGCCGTATATCATCGCGAGACTGCTATAAATACTACACAACTTTACACCTTGGACGTCTACTGCTGGTGTTGCGAACGTCGTACTTCACCAGAAAGCTGAAGTATTTAACATGGTTTGCACGTGACGTAATCGCACTAGATACTGGTTGTCATAGCGAGTTGTTCTTGCTGAGAATATCAAATTCGGTGGGGCAAAATGCACGCTGCAAAAGTTTCGCGCTCAGTGCAAGCTGTGTATTTGAGAGGCACACATTTTTCTTGTTGCTGCATCGGCGTTAGGCACGGCGCGAGTAACTCGCACGACGAAAACGTGCTTTCTGGCAAGAGTTTTTACAAATAAAAGTTTTACCAACTACCCATCTGTCACTACCGTTTCCATGCCACGCTTTGTAGTCTGCGCCGAAAATGCGGGGCAGAGGAATCTTTACGACACAGTATGCTTTAAAACTACCCCTTTCCACACTCCCTTTTTTTTTTTTTTTAGTTGCTCCTCAAGATACTTTTTGTTCCTCAGGGATTGCCTGCTCCGTATTGAGTGGTGTTCACTCGACAATTATATTTTTGTCACTTGTTAACAGTAATTCTTCCTTGCTTTTACTTTGCACCACACTGTGAAGTTTAAACAAAATACAGGGCGGTCGAAACTTGGAGAACTTGAGAACGACACTCCTGTGAGACTTAGAGCGGCTGCTATCCCCCTGAGGCCACTAGGATGTTTCTTTTCAGGTTTCCCTCCCGTACACACTAATAGTTTCATGTAACGTCGGACTAATACGTCACATTTAGACCCTTTAACACTTCTATTCTCGGGACAACTTTTTGAGGCAGTTCAGCAATAACGAAAACATGCTTGGAAGCCTCAAGGGTGTGCATACATGTAAAATGGGTCGTGCAGCATTTTTTTTTACCTTAAGTTCAATACATACCGCTAAAATGTAATCCCTGACGTTGATAACTTACAAAAGCATCCATTAGTTTGCCCCTCCGCGAAATGGCAGACAGTCGAAAGAAAGAAATGAAATTGCTTTCCCCTCCTCAACTCGCAATTAGAACTATCAGCCACGTGATCTGATCCTAATATACACAGCGTCAGTGTTTATCATAGTCATACGCAGGGTTGGCAAAGCAGAGAGCATGGGCTGATCTTCAGATATAGTTTTAGTTGGGCTACAATGCCCGAGCCCCATTAAAGCAACAAACAGAAACAAACGACAGCGGCTAGCCTTAAACCAGAGTATTTCGCGATTTGACAGGCTTCGTAGAATAAAGAAGGCTATGCTCAAACATGAGTATCATGCACACGATGGTACCATTTGCAGGCTTGTAAACGCTCGTGCTAACTTCTCGAGCACCGAACAACTCAAAGCCGTATAAAGGTACCATCGCGAACATGCTGCATGTGTCTGAGGCTTATCGCTGTCGTTTGTTTCTGTTTCTAGTTCTAGTGGGACTCGGGCCCATCATAATCTTTGAGTTGAACACGAGCCGTCACCCGAATGTTTGGCGATGCTGGTTGTCATGAACCAGAGCATTCGACTCGGGATCATGACAATCGGGTACATCATTGTGTCACGCGACTCTCAGTGCGAAGTTGTGATGTCGTGTGACGTCACGGTATCAACAACGTTAATAGATCTAGCGACGTCCTTAATTTGAATCTACGCGGTGAGTCACGTGGCGTCACGTGATGTGACATTACTTGACAGCATGTCTTGACATCATGACGTCACGTGACGATGTGACACATGGCTAATCACAGTGCCAATAAGAAAGCGCCGCAGAAAACCAGGATTTATTATACATCGCAATTCTGTATATGACGATTTGATCAATATAGGAACACAGCTGCCAGCTTTTTATTCCCAAATAATAAATTTGTAATACTAACAAAAAAAAATACCGCGAACCGTTTTGAACCGGTTACCGTTATATTTTTTTCCGGTTCAGTTCCGGTTCAGTTCCAAGATGGCGGCGAAGATTTCGGTTCGGTTCAGTTCCGGTTCGGCTAAAAATAACTTCACTTCACTTCACTTCACTTTATTTCCTTAAAGACCCCTTCGGGAGGGGTATTACATAAGGGGTGGGAGAATATAAAAAAACAATAACTTGAACAATAGGTTGTTACGTTGGATTGATGGTTGACACAGCTTCAGCAAACCTTAAAGGGGCACTCAAGTGGATTCTGAGATCGTCTATTTATTGTCATAACGCAATCCACGGACTCTAAGCATCCTAAAAATCCTAAAATTACATTCAATGGCGGCCGATTTCCCTATTAAAAATCCAATCAAAGATCGGTGTTCTGCGCCTAGGCGCACGCCGTCAGGGGCGCTGTCGGACGGGAAGGCAGCAGGGAAGGGCGTGCGCCAGCCAATCACGAGTCCCGGCGGACTGATTTTGAAATGCGCGCGTATTCGGCGGACTGATTTTGAAATGTGCGAGTATTCGGCGGACTGATTTGTTCGAACGTGCGCGTATTGGACGGACTCATTTTAAAACATTTATCGAATGTGGTGTCGTCGTATGGAAATTCTTCGGCGGACGGCAGATATCAGGTTCACCCCGTGCGACGCCGCTCCTACGCGCGACGCCGACGCCTCGAACGCGCCGCAAACGTAGACGACGGCATTCCACGGCGCTGCGAAGCCAGCGAAGCGTCTTCGGCATCGACACCGGACTCCGGACTCAAAAGAGAAGAACGCACTCGGCGACGGAACTCCGCGGCTCCGCAACACGGACTGATAGGTGATACGCTTTTTATTGTAAAACTCGCATGTATAATTGATGCCGGTTTTTTGTTTTAAGGTGCCAGTGCGGTTGCTGCATGCCGATGGAGATCGTCGTCAGGTTGTCTGCCGCCGGATGTACACTGCCGCCGTACGCAAGCAGCAGGGCCGGCGCGCTGCGTGACGAACCACTTGGATTTCGACTCGCTGTGCCCCAGCAGGGGTGTGCTATGACTAGCTTTTCATAATAGACGCCACTATGGGCAGAAGAAAATGCGAGGCGACAAGGAACAAGTGAGTACGACTTGCCGATCGTGAAACTTGCGATCGGCGTCGACAGCGTTCCAATCATCGGCGCCCGTTTTTCTTGCCCCACGTCCGCACGGGAAACCTTTCAATAGAAAACACTTAGCGATCAATTGCTTTTTTTAATGTTCGCTTCACGTGTCGGTTTATTGTTTTTTGTTTTGTTTGCCTTGCGTTTTCGTTTTCTTGCCCATGCCTCCCAAGCTGCGAGCCGCGGATGAGGACCCCTCCAGCGACACGGAGTCGGAGTTGGGCTCCGGTCCGTCTTCGGTTGAGATCCTGGCCCTCAATGACCCTGCAGTGACCGTATGTCTACCGCCCTCGAGTTGGTGATGGAGCATTTAGCAGCCGTCACGAGCGGGACCGGCGGCCAGCGGCAGTGCGAGCCAGAGGAGCTCGACGACCGCAAGTTCGTCGCCGACTTCGTGGCGGTGCTGGGCGTATACGCAAGAGCGTCGAGCGCCTCGGACGCGTAGCGCCTCGGATGCCTACGTGCTGAAGCGGATCTTCCCCTTGCCTTGCCGGCGAGCGCGAGACGATGGTGGGTGTTGCAGATTCTAATTGACTGCACCTCGACCGAAAAGGGCTATACGCACGACGCGAAACGTTTTGGTTCTCGTATAAAACTAACTGTCAAAACAAGATTTCCGAAGCTGTAAAGTAGCATAGAGAGGAGGCTATGCATAGGGGTAACGCGTCTGCCTCGTACGCAGCAGACCAGGTAAACCCAGAGCAGTATAAAAGGCTCTGGGTAAACCTTGTAGGTTTACCTTTTTTTTTTTTTTTTTCGAACATTGTTTTGTTGAGGCATTTAGCAATATTTACATTTTTATGATTAACAGTGAAAAGAATGAATGTTTTCGACGAAACTTCGCTCAACTAAATGGTATGGCCTTCCCTTTCCAGAGGTGCATGGGGAACAGCAGAGCTTTGGTTTTCGGCTGGACGACGCAAAGGGGGGGGAGGGGTTGGGCCAATTGGCTAATACTGTATTCACTCGAGTAATAGCCGCACTATATATGAACAAGGCCCTCCCGTCTACTTTCCCACAGAACACATATACAGCCAATCATTGCTTTGCGCATAAATAACATAGCGAATAACCAGATCGAGAACACGATTCTCCATACAAGTGCAATCTTCACAGATGGTACCTTCACACGAAAACATTATCTCTGTCCTGGAAACAGCTGTAATCATGCCTTCGATCGCCATGATTGGCAACCTGCCTGCTCCGCGGAAAAGCGAACCCTCAGGTTTTCTTCATAAACAGTACGGCTATTACTCGAGTAAATACGGTAGTTTCGTAATTAGCAGCCGCATACTGTCGCAGCGAAGCGACGTGAACGCAGGCGGGGGGTTAACGAGCTCCTAGTGATACACGCTCTGTCCAGCGTGAGCTCTCTGCGTCGTGCGTATAGCAACTTCCGGTCAAGGTGCACAATGTCATGCACATGGCCTTATACCCGTGCCACACGGGCAACTCGAATGCCATTTACAACGGATGACATTTGAACGATCGGCCAATCAGCATGCGACACTCCGAGCGTGGGGCATTCCACCCGCGACAGATTGCGAGCCGATTCATCAATCACACGAATGTCATTCGCTGTAAATGACAATCGAGTTGCCCGTGTGGCACGGGTATTAGTCATTCTATTTCCAACTTTTGAGGCGTTCCGCCGCAGCTTCCGAGAGGAGTTCCTGGCGCTGGGGTACGAGTCCCGAGTCCGGTGGGAAATCGAGTGTCGTACACAGAACCCAGAAGAAGGCCTTGTGGAGCATATTCGGGTCATGCAGGAACTGCTCAACCGAGCAGTGCAAGCTGCTCTCAAGTCGCAGAGGGTTACTGGCATTGTTCGTCAGCCACCCCTGTTACAACATGTGTCTTCATGGGTCCAAATATGACACCATTGAAGACCTCGTGTAGGAAACCATCGCGGCTTGCGTGGACTACAGGCCTCCAGCCCCCAGCTGCAGAAGCCTCCGAGCCGTCCTGTGCGTGGGTACCCCCCACATGCGTCAACCGAGAACGAGCAACTACGACTCGACACCTTCCTAAAAGGGTCTGTGCCAACCTCGCCTACTTGCCCCTCGACCTGAACCCCCTTGACTGTCGTCGGGAGGTCCAATGTTTTTACAACAAAATGGGTCGTCAAGAGCCTAAATTCCTAATCCAGGGAAGCCCCAGGCAGCTGGAATTGCTCCCCCTACCCCCGAAAGCCCGCACCAGAGCGAAATTTTGCCGCAGATGCTGCAGACCTTCTCAAGCGGCTGGCTGCAGTTTCCCTACGGCGAAGGCCGGCTGCCTAACCGTGTTCGAGATCATTGAACGGCCAACAAATGCCCAAGCTTGGGCCAAGGGGTGGCTGGCAATGAGGGAATGAACTAGTGGAGTTGAGAGGCAGCGGCCAGTGTTTGAGAGACTGGTATAACATGGGAAATAGAGCGGCAGAAGACCGTTGGCGGCCCAGTTCCTGCTAGAACTACGGACAGCGTGGCCATTCTCGCAGCCAATGCCTGCACTGGTGGTGCCGGGGCCAGAGGAACCAGGGAAACCAACAGGGCTTGCGACGCTGAACTTGGAGATCTCGCTGCCGCCGGCCCAAGCTGGCAGCAGCGAGTTCCAGCCTCAGGATGAGCGAGTCGCCAGCACTTCTCTCGTCTGTGTCGCATACGACCTACATATCAGTACATCGAGCCTTACATGCCACTTTGTCTACTTGCTGTTCCCTTTGCCGCCCTTCTTGATAATGGAGCAGAAAGTTTGTTTATTGGAGACTTTTTTGAGCTGTGCAAAACAAAAAAAGAATCGCTTTGTTCCTAAAATACACTTCTGCAGTGCGCTGCAATGCTCGGCATTCTGTTCGACGAAGAGGCACGCTAGCATTTTCTTTAACTGCCAGGATTGAACATGCCAATTACCTTTTGGTGTAGATTTTATTGCAGGCGAAAAACTTTTGCTCGACTTTGATGTTGGCGGCTATTAGCCGGATGGACGTTCAGCTGGATGTTACCCCTTTCACGAGGCGAGAGGATTGCATTACCGGCGCAGCTCTCCCGGCTCTCTGTACAACAAGGCTTGCTGCAGCCTTTCCTGCCGGTGTCTGAGACACCCTGTAGGTGGGTCCAGGAAACAAAAGTAGCAGCTAGAGAGTATGTTGCAGCCATTTCCACCAAAGTACTACACGGGAGTTGCGGGTAAGACTGATGTGCTGCTGCATCGAATCGAGACTGGCGACGCTCGACCAACTGCGGTGCAACCCAAAGCCCCTCATCGTCCATGTACGAGCTCTCCTGAATGCAGCACTACAGGAGTGGATCGACACCGGAGCTGTTTGCAACTCCCAGAGTCGTTGGGCTTCTCCCGTCGCAGCCCCAACTCTGTAACGGCGAGAGATTCATACCAGTTTCCCTTGATCGACTCAATCATGTACGCGATCGACAACGCAAAAATGTTCACAATGCTTGACTGCAGTCTAGGATAATCGAGATAGACCCAGAGGAGGTTTCGACAGCCGCTTTCACCTGTCACAGGGGAGTGTTCGAGCCTTTCAAATTTGCCGGATACCTTTCAACATCGAATGGACATTGGTGTCGATGATGCAAAGAGCAAGTTTGTGATGGCGTACATGAAGGGCGTCATTTTCCCCAATCTTTCAAGAAATACCGCGAACATTTTAGGATTGCCCGCGAGCAAATGCAATATGCCAACTTGACAGTTCACCCTGAAAAGAAAATGAACCTTCTTGGCTTTGCTGTTAACTCGGGTTTTTCACCCCAATCGGGACAAGATACGCGCGATAACCGATTGCCCGCAGCCGCAAGACGTCAAGAGCTTGCAATGCTTTCTAGAATTGATTGGATGTTATTGCCAACTTGTCCCACACAGCTCCAAGATAACTAAACCTTTGTATTTGCTTTTGTGCAAAAGAGAAGATTGGCATTGGAGACAAAAGCAACAAGACGCTTTCCCTCGGCTCTCGAGGGGAATCATTGACTTTGCTTCGTTAGTTTCCGGGTCTTTTTAACCCGTTCGTTGATCAAACTGCTGCCAGCGACTCTGGCCTTGGTGCTGTCCTGCTTCAGGAACACAACGGTGTTCTTTGGCCAGTTACCTTCACCAGCCGCATGCCGACAGCGGCCAAACACTACTATTATGCAATGGAAAAAAAGTGTCTCGCCATTATTTTTGCCCTAAAAAAATTTAACATGTATTTCAATGGCACATACTTTCAAATCCAGACCAATCAAGTGTTCTCCTGGCCGAATGATTTGCGGAATCCAGTCGGATGTCTTGCACAATGAGCTCCGACATTGCAGGCATACCACTAAGCCACTACATAAAAGAAGGGAGTTTTGTTGCGGCAGACGTAATCTCGTATGGTCCTTTGCAGGTCCTTCCCACTCAGGACGAAGATGCATTGGTGCGAATAACTGGCATTGTGGCCGACTGATGTTGGGGAGCTCCGTCTACAGGTGTGCGAGAAGCTTGCAGAACAAAGGGTAGGCCGCACCTAGAGCAACGATTGGTACGACTCATATTTGCTGAGAGAGAATGGACTTCTTCTCAGCTACATTTTTCAAGCAGACGATGCCGCCCATGGCTCACCTTTCAGGATTGTGAAACTTCGAACGCCGTTCATCAGTCACTTCCATGATTCAGCCTCATCAGGCCACAGCAGCAGCAGTATTACTTGCAATAAGTTACGTCATGTCGAGACTTGATCAGGAATCATTCAGGATATACGAAGTATGCCCACACTTGCCCAGGATGTCAGAAGTCAAAGCCACACGAAGGTCTCCTACCAGGATTTATGCAACCAATCGTAAACCACTCTCCTTGGCAGATTGTTTCCTGCGACTTGTAATGGGATTATTTCCTCATAATCCGTACAGTAATCAGTATCTTCCTGTCGTGACTGATCACTTCACGAAATTGGTTGAATTGTTCCCTTTACAGAAGCTTCTTTCGCAAAAAATCTGGTATCGCCTTCTTGCCGTCCTTACCAGATTACGCTTTCTTACAGAGCTCATGGTGGATCATATTTCCGGAGCAAGGTTGTCTCGACATTTGTGCTGTGCTTGGCATACAGTACAAGCTCACTTCTCTGCAGTGTTTATAGTTTGTTGTGAAGACTAGCTGTTCGTTGGCAGATGCATCACATGCACAGCGAAAGGGAACATAAAAGCAGCATAATATATTATTAATTTCCCAGGGAAACGAACACAAGACGTGTACACTTGAGAGTATAGAGTATTGCTTCTTATAATCTGATCTGATCAGTGTGGCCATTGCTTCAGTTTATGTGGTTAATTAAAGTGGTGTTTTTTTCTTACATTCAGTCAATGGATATTGTTTCAGGTGCTTCTGGTACGCTGCCTATAGGCAGTGGATGCTATGGTTGTGACTGCAACTGGGGCAGAGCAACAGGCGACCACTTGCCTCCTACATTGTGAAAACAATGGGGGACTGACCGCCAGCGACACATTTTCCGGGCTCCTGTGCCCTGATTGTGCGACTGAATAAAAGTGTTTTTCTTATACTGGGTATAGAACCATGTTTTTCTCACCACAAAAGTAAACATTGCATCGTCCAACGGTCGGTCTTCACACAAATGTATTGTTAGCCGTGAGAACCAAGTGACAACTTACTATTGCCCACTTCAAAGTTGTAATCGATTTGCATAACTTCTCACCAAGAACACTCGGGGTTTTGTTGGCTGCCATCTTCGTGGCGCTTCTGTGCAAATATTTCCATACTCCGTTTCACCTTACAACTGACTGCAGCAAACGCTATGAGCTATTGGAGCCAATGGGCAATAAGTAAAATAGCAGTGCCCCTAGCGGTTCAGGTGCACTCTGGGAGCAGGAGACTGTCAATAAGTAGTTTTGGTTTCACCGGGTTGTGAATCTGTCGTCTGCTATCATCTCCACAGTGCCATTATGTCGTCGTGGATTGCTCCACACTTGTGAACGAAGTACTAAGTGCCCTTTTCTTCTTGTTGCTACAAATCTGACACAGCAAATAATGAAACAATTTATTTTGCTGGCACGGGTTTTGAGCGAGAACATTCCAACGGCGAACTGAAGTGAACGTAGAGCGACATACACCGAATGCCGTGCCAGCTCGCTGCGTGCATTTGTTTGCCGCCTCGAAAACATCCACTGAGACATTTTATAGCACTTGCTTCGCCAATCGATATTTCCAATTGGGCTAACACAATACATGACGAAGCTAGCTGTATGAGAACGTTCAAGCACAAACTTTCGCCCTTTGCTATGTTGCTGTGTGAAAATTGGCCGCGGAAACAAGGGTGTTATAGAAACAAAGTACTAGTCTCAGTGGCTGTTCTCAAGGTTGCAAACCAATGCACGCGGTAAGCTGGCACGGCATTCGATCTGCATTCACTTAACTTCACCGTTATGGTGTTTTTGCTCGTCCCCCGTGTCAGAAAAAATCCTAATTGTTTCGTTATTCGCTGCGATTGATATGTAGCAACGAGAAAAAAAGGGTACTTACTGCATTGTGCGCAAGTGTGGAGCATCCACAACAACATGAGCAATTGTATAGGCGGCAATTACTGGCAATTTTACAGTAACTTTTTGCAGAAGTGGTGTGACACCAAGGTTGGGTAGTAGCGATCACAGCACTATGTAGCCCCTAAGAGCAGAACAACGCAACCCTTTGAATCCGGGTGTTTTACTGAAAACATAACCGACAGAGCAGCTCGCCGCAAGTCACGTGGTACTGTTTATTAAAACATAAACTCAGAGTTCACACTTTTCGATACTAGTCTGTTGTGAGGTTCGCAGAGCCACATTGGCTGGGAAGGCTCATACACTACGCTGTTTAGGAACAAGGTTTGTTTTTGCTCCTTCAAGGCACATACGAGTTACCCAGTAAATGAATAACTGACATTCCTTTCAGTGGTTGAAATCAAACCTTTTTGCCAAGGCACAAAAGAGAATGGTGGGGACATAGGCAAATGCTGAGTGCGCATGTCTTGGCATCTGCAACAGTTACTCTTGTAGATGCCGAGCGTAAATGCACTTCCAGCATGCTTCTTGGTGCTTGGCAAAAGTTCTACTCTCCGAACAAACCTCTGCATAATCATTCGGCTTTGGCTAAAACTATTTTCATTTGTTTCCTCAAAGGTTAGCAAGGCATGAACCACTGAATTATCGAGAGGAGACAATGTTGCAGATGGGAGGGGAAACCGTAGTGTAGACTGGAAAATATGTTTAGCTCTGTAAGTCTGAATGGCATCGAACTTGTGCTAAATGTTTGTGCTGTCATGCACAGTTGCCTGGGTTTGGTTTATACAGTTCCAGTCTACCTCCTCGATGAAAGCCCCATTTATTAAAGACCAACAGGAGAGCTGCTTTGCCAAGGTGTAGCCTCTTCAGGATGTCTGTGGCAGCACATGAAAAGAAAAGTCAATGCAGTATTACGTGCGAGGGACATAAAAAAATATGCGGAGAGCATGTATTTCAATACTCGTCTGTGGCGCATCGGAACACAAGGAGGGGCACACAAGCAACGGATAGCATAAAAGGCATGAGGAACACACGATGACGAAGCAAGCAAGCAAGCACTGTCACTGGGCAAAATTAAAGCGGGCACAAGCATGTGGACGCATGCGGAGGGAGGGTAAACAAATGCACAAGGCGTGCAAAGATCAGACAAACTTCTAAGTTCTAGGCGCACATACGCATAGCTTACCTCTCGAAACCTTTGGCAGGGTTGGATGGAGAGTATGTCGCCTCAGAGTCTGGCGTGCTGCTGGGAGCAGGAAATATGCAGTTGTATGGCACCTCGCTGCTGCAGTAGGGGACGGCAGAGTCGAAAGTATCCAACGGTACTGGCTCCTCCACGACCAGGGAGATTCATCTCGACAGTGCAGTCCCTCAGGATCCTTTCTGCCTTGCAGGATGCAGCAGTCCAGCTGCTGAGACTAGGACCTGCAAATAGCACGTTTATACTACAATGTTTTTCACAATGCCTGGTTTCTAACACTTAGAAGAATGGAGAGTCGGGCGATTTGGTGGGAATTCATCGTAGGGAACAGCAAAAACAGACGAGGACGTTAAAGAACCGCACGGGACGAGCGCTGCGCTCGTCCCGTGTGGCTCGCGCACTGGCCGTTCAATGCGCGAGCCACTCCTGGGAACTCGCACGACAAGCACAGGCACAGGCACATTCGCTCGTTTCGCCGCGCTTTGGCTGCGCATACAGGCTCTAAGCTCTCGAACGAAGCGTGTTCTCAGTTATGAAGCTCGAACCGGCAGGCCGGGATTGCTTACGAGATGTGGCAGCTGTTTGAGAAAACAGCCGTGCCATTCTGATCCAAGCAAATAAACTGCACCGCAGAAACGACAACAATGAGTGTGCAGGCGAGCTGGTAGATGCTGATCATGTTCAAAATTACCCGAGTCTGTGGTAAAAGGGAGAAAACCTAGGTCCTAGAAGAAAAAATAAAAATAAAAATCGTGGAGTTCTTAGGCTTAGGTGGACATCGGCTCCATTCCGGTATGGGCAGCATAGCCTTTTGTGACCCTGTACGCGTGTGTAATCCTCCCACACTGAGTAAAAATAAAGTATTAGTATACTTTTGATTCAGGTAACGTCATGCTCGCAAACTTTCGCATTCTGTCGCCATCACTAGTGTCTCAGCGATATTCAGCTTTCTACGATGCGTAGCTTATTTACGCGGATAGAAAAACACGGTTCTCTTCTACAAAACACCCTTCGAATACGTATGTCACGCAGACTGCTGCACAATGCGACGTTGAAACTCACAAAAATCACCAAACACTTACCAGGACTTTTTCGCGGGTCCCTCGCTCGGGCCCGTCGGCGACGGGAAGCAGAAGCGTCGGTACAGCAGACTACGGTCACCGCTGGCGAACGCCTCGAAGGTGTCCGCACGGAAACGAGGAATGTGGAGGAGGTCCTCGGCGGTCGTTTTCTTGCCCGGTGCAACGTAACCATTCGCGTCCTCGCGAACCTTGCTTCGAGAACGGGATGAAGTGGGAGCATAGGGAAGAAACCCGGCAGACGACGGAGCGACGCAGCCGCGTGGCCGCGTCGCCGCGCGGGCACATCACTCCCGCGTAACAAGGCAAGGAGAAAACATAGTTCGCTCGTTTTCAATCAATAATAGCTGCATTACGTCACCTACACCCTACGATTTGACGTGGTTGTCAAAAGATAATGTGCATGTGTCTAAAAAGAGCAATATTAGTAACTTTCGGAATCTCCACGAAATTGACAATTTTTATTGGTTGAATTTTATGGCGGTGGTGGGGACACAGGATGGACTCCCCAAGAGGAAATAGTGCCTGCGTATTTCTTTTGCTGCGAGTTTATTTCGGCGTCTTGCCGTCTATGACTGGTCATTTTCATTGACTGAAGCCCAACAAACAATATGCTTTCAAAAACAAACTTCTCCAAAAAGCACTTGAGTGCCCCTTTAATGGGCAGGTGATCGTAGCAACATCGCCGGGAAGGCCGTTCCAGTCTGTTGCAGTACGGGGGAAGAAGGAATTGAAAAAAGTGGCAGTTCGAGTGCGGTGACGGGTGACCTGCAATGGGTGACCTGTTCGGAGAGAGATGCGGGCGTGGGGTACAATGTAGGGCGCGTGATGGAGCGGAGAATAGAAAAACTTGTGAAATACACATAAGCTAGCAGTTTGGCGACGAGAGGAGAGGTCTAAAAGGCCCGATTCAGCTTTTAAGGATGAGATACTAACTTTGTACGAGTAAGATGAGTGGATGAATCTGGTGGCGCGGTTCTGAACCTGTTCGAGTGCATAACTGAGATAGGCTTGGTGCGGGCTCCAGATGGGGGATGCGAATTCCAGCTTTGACCTTACGAGTGATTTGTATGCTAGCAGTTTTATACTTTGAGGAGCGGTACGTAGATGGCGTTTTAGAAATCCTAAACTTTTATTTGCTGATGAGATAATGTTAGTGACATGTGCGCGCCATGATAGGTCGCTACCTAAGGTGACACCAAGATATTTATAGGACTGTACTAGTTCGACGGGAGTGTTAGCAATTGAATAGGGGAAAAGGAAAGGGTTGGTTCGGCGATGAAAGGACATGAGTTTGCATTTTTTAGGATTAAGTGACATGAGCCAGTGGTCGCACCATTCCTGGATGCGGTTGAGGTTTTCCTGTAGATTGATTTGGTCAGAAATGTTAGTAACTGGTTGGTAAATAACGTAGTCATCGGCAAACATACGGATTTGGCAAGTAACGTGTAAGGGTAAATCGTTAATATATATGAGGAATAGCAGTGGGCCCAAGACGGAGCCCTGGGGAACACCTGATGATACTGGAAGGCAGTTGGAGGACTGGTTATTAACGAGGACGGACTGAGAGCGATTAGTCAAAAATTCCTGTATCCATTTCAAGACGTCAGGGTCTAATCCTAGCCGAGAAAGTTTTAGTAACAAGCGTCTATGAGGTACTTTGTCGAAGGCTTTTGCAAAGTCCAGGAAGATAGCGTCAGTTTGGCAGTTAGAGTCGAGATAGGTATGCAAGTCGTGGAGAAAGAGAGCTAGTTGAGTTTCGCAGGAGAAGTTCCTGCGAAACCCGTGCTGAGAAGAGTGAAAGAATTGGTTAGAGTCCAGGAAGTTCATAACGTGGGTATAAATGACGTGTTCCATGATTTTGCAGGGTACGCTTGTTAAGGAAATGGGTCGATAATTTAATGGAGAGTCCTTGTTGCCTGCTTTGAAAACGGGAACGACCTTCCCCGCCTTCCAGTCATCTGGAATGCCGCCTGTGAAAAGTGACTGCGAGAACATAAGTGAGAAAAATTATGAACATACATGGTTACAATTCTTCAAAAATTTCGAGGTGATTTTGTCGACGCCCGCTGATGATGACAACTTGATGTTATCAATAATAGACGAAATACCGGCAGTGGAAAATGAGATGGGGTGCATTTCCGATTCAATAGTTTCGATTACGGGTGGGAGTGGTGCGTCGGGCTCTTGAGTAAACACTGATGAGAACGCGATATTAAACATGTTAGCGCACTCACTATCGCTAAGCACATTCCCCGATTCATCGGCAAGAGTTAAACCGGGAGTCTGCTGAGGGTTTATGACCTGCCAGAACTTTCTTGGGTTATTGGTTAATATGTTTGGTAAGTCAATAAGGAAAAATGAGCGCTTGGCTTCAATGATCGCGTTTAAATATGTTTCTTCGGCCTCGTAGTACCTTTCCCACGCACATGGGTTTGGTTTTGACTTCGCAGAGCGAAAAATACTTTTTTTTTTTTTTTTCCAGCCTCTTAAGGTTCTTTTCCGGTTTTCGGTTCGGTTCGGTTCCGGTTCGACACCCTGCCTCGAATATATCGACCGTTTGGTGCTTATGTTTTGTTATATTCTCCAGATTTTTCGTCCATGTACTGCACGGTCAATAAGGTAATAGACCACATGGTAGCGCAGTGCTTTTTACGTGTGAGAAGCCAACAGAATACAACAACCAAACGATGTGGAAATGACTTTCTTTTATGTTTCTACTTTTTCCCGCGTTTGCTCCACTTTTTGAAGAGACAATCCCGATAAAACTTTTTTTCACAAATATAAAATTTAACTTTTTCTTGCGCTATAATAACCAGCCTATACACTTTTTTATACTCCATTTTTTTATACTTGGTTTATTTTTCACGGAGAATTATAAAAACAAAAGAAACGCACGATATCCTGTTCTAAGGAAAAAAAATGCACCATTCGCTAAAGAGGAAGTATACGAATATGATATCCAAACATTTTCGGAAAAGGATAGAATGTACGTAAATATTCTAAAGATTGAAAGTAAAAAGGCATAACATCATTGCCAGGAAAGCACGCGACAGAAAAATATTCATTAGAGAATGCATTACAAGCGGGCAGAGTGTCGAACCGATATTTTTATTGGTTCGGTTCGGGTTCGGGCTCACGGCTTTCGGTTCAGTTCCGGGGCGCAAAAATAACGATTTCAACCGGTTCGAACCGGTTTGAACCGCCTTGAGAATATATTTTCCGCGTTGTTCTGTCAATAGGCACAATTTACGCCGTGAAACTAACTACTGTAAAAGAGTTAATTTTCGCGAGGACCTAATTCTTGCGATTTCCCGGATGGCCTACGATTCCCGAAAAATAGGTCCCGCGTACAATTTCGGTGAAATGTAAACACATTGGAGTTTATATTGAGATCCCAAAGCGTCGCAAAAATTAGAACCCTCGAATTATTCCAAAATTTCAGCTTTGACCTAAACCGGGAAATATTGAGCCCGCAAAAAATAAGTCGTTTACAGTATATGGTTGTTTTTTTTTGTTGTTTTTTTTCTATCGTTAGTTCAATTCATTTTTATTTTCAGGTACCAGAATAATAAAATCCTGTTATTTATTCCTACATAACAAGAAAGGAAAATCTACATTAACATACAAAACGACGTGTTCATACGACTCAACATCCCTTTGTTTACCAGAGTCACATATATTGTACATGAATCAAAATGTTTTCACGAAGTGAAGTAAGTCGCCAAAATACCCGTGATTGGTACAACCTTGCATCGCAGTATTAGAAGTTGAATCGTGGTTTTGCCCTTGAACTAAGGAATTAATTACAGCGCATAAAATCATTACATGGGCACCTCGTCGCCATATATATAATGAAATGTGCTTTACGAAATTCATTTCACAATATATATATATATGATGACGACACGACTGAGCTAAAAGAAATACAAATTTCAAAATGTCACGAAAGTTAGAGGACAAGCCCTTCCAGTCTATATTTTATAGAAACACTGAGCGACAATCACAATGCTTGTTTTTCAAACCAACATTGGGGTTTACACTCGGCGCCGTGATGCGAGCAACAAATTGCGCAGAAAGGAGTGACTGAAATTGTTTACTCCATCTATAAGCTCCTTCGCACTAAGATCGAATCGGGCCTGAAACAGTGCTTACCCAAGTGAACATTTTCTTATACTGGATAAACTGGCATAGCCTGGATGTTGATGTTTGTGCTTGACAAGGTGCCGGTCAATTTAATTTGCAAATAAGCATCACCCTCGCTAATTGATGATTTTTTGTTAAATAGAACAACGTGGTGTTTCTTGCTCTACTCGATTTGTAAGCTACTTAATCGAACTTTCTGGCAGTTTGCGTGTTCCACCACTCGTTCCACCACTCGTCCCAGTGTATTTGGTTTTTGTCCGACCCATAGACACGTAAACGTTCTGTTCAGCACACAAAAGAGACGATAATAAACTTCTATATATTTGAGAAGGTATATACGCCTGAGAAACACATAGTTATTTAAATTAGCTTTAAATTCAGATATTTATTTAAGACTTTCCCAAATCACTTATAACGTGACAATCGAGGACAAAAAAGCCCAAAAAGATTTGCAGAAAATATTTTCAAATAATTTGAAGGTGCATTTAGTTTTAATATATACCTTTAAAATGATGTATCTTCTATATATGTTGTCAAATTTTCAGAGAGGAATTAAATATATTTTTATTATCATTGATAAATTTGACTTTATGAAGTTCACATAACCGCTTGAGAACGACAAGGAAGGACGATACTCGAAAATACGCCAGCTGTTGAATCTCCGGAAACGTGTTTTCGTTCGCTGTTTTGCAATGTAAAATACTGGGTTGCAGGGTATGCCAAAAGAGACTGTGGTTACATGATATATCGGAAGGCTAATACACGAAATGTGCAGAAATAAGGAGATGACAGTTAGTTCTTTTTTTTCAATAATCTCTTATACAACGCTTTACTGCAAAAAGAGATGCATAGAAATGCATAAAATTACGTTACTAATTAAACATAAATTGCGCACAGTGCAAACGAAGATTCTTAGAATCCTAATATAAATCACATTTGGTCATCAGCTTGCCTCAGCTCGAAATGTCGCGAGATACTGCCTCGGGACGCTAATGATATATTAGGCTTTACGTGCACTTGTTTTGGGACCTCACTTCACAACTCTGTTCTTTATCAGTCATGTAACATTTCATTAGGCTGCCGTATATCATCGCGAGACTGCAGTCTCCTATAAATACTACACTACTTTACACTTTGGACGTCTATTGCTAGTGTTGCGAACGTCGCACTTCACCAGAAAGCTGGTGAGTTTAACATGGTTTGCAGGTGACGTAATCGCTTTATATGCTGGTGGTTCTTGCGAGTTGTTCTTGCTGATAAAATCAAATTCAATGGGGCAAAATGCACGCTGCAAAAGGTTCGCGCTCAGTGCAAGCTGTGTATTTGAGAGGCACAAATTCTTCTTCTTGGTGCATTGTCGTTAGGCACGGCGCGAATATCTGGCGCGACGAAAACGTGCTTTTTGGCAAGAGTGTTTTTGCAAAAAAAAGTTGTATCAACTACTCTTCTGCCACTATAGTTTCCGGGCCACGCTTTCTGGTCTGCGCCAAAAATGCGGGGCAGAGGAACCTTTACGGCACACAATGCTTTCAAAACTACCCCCTCCCCTCCCTACTCCCTTTTTTTAATTTTTGGTTGCTTCTTAAGGGAATACTTTTATTCCTGAGGGGTTGCCTGCACCGTATTGAGGGGTGATAAATAGAAGATTATATTTGTGTCACTTGTTAACAGTAATTCATCATTGTTTTTACTTTGCACAAAACTGTGAAGTTTAAACAAAATACAGAGGGGGTAGAAACTTGGAGAACTTGAGAACGAAACTCCTGTGAGACTTAGAGCGGCAGCCAACGTTCGGCTATCCCCCTGAGGCCACTAGGATCTTTCTTTTCAGGTATCCCTCCCGTACACACTTATAGTTTTATAGGTAACGTCGAACTAATACGTCACATTTAGACCTTTCAACTTCAACACTTCTATTCTCGGGGACAACTTTCTGAGGCAGTACAGCAACAACGAAAACATGTTTGGGTGCCTCAATGGTGTGTACATATGTAAAATGGGTCGTGCAGCATTTTTTTACCTTAAGTTTAGTTGATACCGCTAAGATGTAATCCCTGACGTTGATAACTTGCAAAACCATCCATTAGTTTTCCCCTCCGTGAAATGGCAGACGCAGACAAAAGAAAGAAAAGAAACAGCTTTCCCCTCCTCAACTTGCAATTAGAACAATCAGCCAAGTGACCTAATGCTAATATATACACTGTCAGTGTTCATCATAGTCATACGCAGGGTTGGCAAAGCATAGAGCATGGGCTGATCTTCAGATATTGTTTTAGCTGGGCTATAATGCAAAAGTCCCACTAGAGCGACAAACAAAAAAAAAACGACAGCAGCAAGCCCCAAACCAGAGTCTTCCGCGGTTTGACAGGCCTTGTAGAATAAAGGAGGCTATGCTCAAACACGAGCATCATGCACACGAGGGCACCATTTGCAGGCTTGCAATTACTCGTGCTTACTTCACGAGCACCGAACGACTAGACGCCTACCAAAGGTATCATTGCGAGCATGCTGCATATGTTGGCTTGTCGCTGTCGCTTGTTTCTGTTTGTCGCTGTAGTGGGACTCCGGCTTATTATAATCTTTAATTGAACACGAGCCGTTACCCGAATGTTTGGCGATGCTGGTTGTCATGAACCCGAGCATTCGACGACTCGGGGTCATAACAATCGGGCATATCATTGTGTCACGTGACTCTCAGCGCGAAATCGTGATGTCATGTGACGTCACGGTGTCAACAACGTTAAGAGATCTAGTGACGTACTCAATTTGAATCGGCTTAACGCGGTCACGTGACGTCACGGGGCCACGTGGCGTGACATTACTTCACAACATGTCTTTACATCATGACGTCACGTGACCACGTGACACATGGCTATAGCCATGTGTCACGTGGTCACGTTTTTGCGGCGATTTTGTATTGGCATTATGATTATGATCATAGTGCAAATACAAAAGCGCCGCAAAAACCTAGAATTTATTATACATTGCAATTCTGTATATGACGATTTGATAAATACGTAGGAATACAGGTGCCCAATTTTTTATTCCCAAATATTCAATTTGTAATACTAAAAAAATAAATAAAAAACACCGTGAACCGTTCTCAACCGGTTGCCGTTATATTTTTTTCTGGTTCAGTTCGGGTTCAGTTCCAAGATGGCGGCCAAGATTTTGGCTCGGTTCACTTCCGGTCGGCTTAAAATAACGGTTCGGTTCCGGTTTTCGGTTCGGTTCAGTTCCGGTTCGACACCCTGCAAGCGGGCACACATTTGCGCTGCGACGATAGATAGAAACATAACATATACCAATTACTGCAAATTCAGTGTTTAAAAGGCATGGCAGCGCCTTTTATCTCCAAAGTCGTGTTATTCGTGAAATACAGTATTTAAGGAAATATAGTTTCCACTTGTTTAGAAGACAATACACGCTGGTTTCGGGGACTGAAAAATATCATATTCTTTATTTGTTTCCCGCTAAAGTTAGCGAATAAACTAAATTTGCGTATAGGTAACAGGACGCCAATTTCTTCGATACATTTAACGGGGGCAACTGAATTGGCCAAATGACGTCAGCTTATGCGACACCAAATTCCCCGCAACATTTAGCGCGGGAAAGGGTAGTGGTACATAGATTCCGTGGCGTCACTTTTTTCCAACATATTTAACGGAGACTTTGAATTGGTGTATAGGTCATGTGACATCAGGTAACGTGACTTCAGCTACCTCGCTAAATGTAGCGGAAAAATTCACGGACGAGCAAACAAATCGGGAGTTTTAGTAGATAGTTCCGATGACTCCGATAACGATTCCCGATACTCCGTCAAAGCCTGCACATCGTATTCGGAAAGCAAGCCGTCTGCTTCTTGCGCGGGGGTTGCAGTGACGTCAGAACGGCTCCAAGTTCTGATTGGATTTGATTGGAAGGACAGTGGGTAGACCTCAATGCTAGATGCCTTGTGATCTACCCACTATTTTTTTAATCAGGCGATAGAGCTCGAGATTCTGACATCATCGCAACCGCTGTGCAAAAAGCAGACGAACATGCGCTCCTCATTGTTATCCTATAGGTATAGAACCGCCTACTAAAGCTCTCTATTGTCTGAAATTAGTAGGTTCTGTTAACCTCGCTTTAACCATGAACATGAAGCGTTCGAAGACCTGTGACGCCAAAAAAAGGGAAAAAATAAAGTTTTATCTAGTTGGCTGTCCAGAAGGTCAAACGAGGTACACGGAAACCGACCCCCTTCCGGAACCGTACCGAAAGTACCCGCTGTTTCCGGCGTCTCTCAGCTGCTCGCTTCGGCACCGGCGGAGACACCCCGCAGACAGCTGCCTCCTCCGGTTGAAGAGTGTGTTCGTGGCCGGCGGCGCGCCACCCCGACGGGGCAAGTCGGGCAGGGCGGCCGCGCAGAGGGGCCCGTATTCTTCCAGAGAAGGCGGCGGCGCTCTGCGCGAGGGACTGCTCCCACGCGCGCGGCGTCCCACGCGAACGGCCGTCCGTGGGCAGCAGCGGGGAGACGACGACGACACAGTCGTGACTAGCCGCCGACCGGCCGCACAAGCATGGCACCGGTCCCGCTCAAGCTGCCGCTCCTGCTGCTGCTGGCCTCGCTCGCCGGAGGGCCCGGGGTCAGCGCCAGGGGCCACAAGAAACGTGAGTGACGAACCGCCCGCACGAACTCTCATAGCTTCAGCTGAACGCTCGGTGCACGCTGGGCACCTGATGATACCTGCGAGTTTCGGTAACACATTCTAGATAACGCGGCTTTGTAGTGCCCGATTTTCTAGGTCAGATACGGGAGGCCAGCGCAGGCACAGAATGCTGTGCTATCGTTCGGCTGGGACGCTTGTCCAATGGCTGATGGCAGAAGTCCCAGCCAGACGGAGCACTCCCGTCAAATCTTTCCAGCGCGCTGGTATCGGATCGATGACGTAGCAAATTGAGCACTTTGTTATCTACGAGGTTCAGGATGGCCTGAGTGGCAGGCAAGAAAGGAGCAGCGGCAGAGCGGTTGTTTGGGCAACGGGAAGGTGGTCCGGTTTTCGTGCGCCAAATAAACAATTTGACGAGTGGCATTGCTGCAAAGATGGTAAGGTCTTGCGGAGCGTCACAGAGCTCTGATTCTACGCAACAACCTACAAAGTCCGTCTGCGTACGCGAATCGCCTTCGAAACAGCATTCGGTGTGTTTTCCCGTTCTCTAGAAAATCGCCCCTCGAGCAGAGGACGAATGAAACGAGACACCCCCGTTAATGGGAGGTAAAGAAGAGCGTTCGCCGGTACCCGGAGCTTTTTTTCATTCACCCCAAGCTGACATTACGATGGAAACTACGTGCTCGTTGGGCCGGTCATAGGCCTGCTTTTCACGACTTGATCGGGTCAGGTGCTGAACGGGAGGCGTTTGGTTGGACCGGCGAGCACGTAGCTCCCACCGTACTGCCACCTTGGGGATGAACAGAGCATAACCAGGAAGGCGGCGTTTCGAGACGCGTTTAACAGCCGCCCCCGGCGGGGTAGTGATTAGGAGGACGGAGGTGTTTACCTTTTCCCCCGATTTGGAGAACCGAGCTGCCCGGCCTCTTCAAAGGCGCCGGTTCTTTTCCCCACCTTCACCCGCTGCTGCTGACCCCGCTCCCCGTCTGTCCTTTCGCTAAACCGAAAGACGAAGCCTGGATTCGCTTTTTTCGTGGAACACTCGGCCGCCTTTGTACGAGGCAACAAGGGGCTTCTAGCGAATGACTCAGACGCGCTTTCGGGCAGAAATTCGCCCAGAATTTGTTTAGAGTTTCGACTGCACAAATGGAACACGAGTGCGGTGTCGGCATTTGGCTAAATTTCGCCTTGAATCGATGCTTCGATGGCCGCTCGGGGTCAGATTGGGGGCCCAATTGCTGAGTTGGTGTCATTCTAGTGTGGTAACGTTCAATAGAGGTAGAAGAGATTATTTACGGGCTTTACATATTCGAGGTATTGATCGATAGTATGCTCATAAAGTGTGATAACGTGGTGCAAATCCGACGGTCGACTGCTTCTACGAGCACGTAGCTTCCGACATCCTCAAAGCTTTTCGGTAAACGGAACATAGGAATGAAATCAGAGAGGTATGTTACTGCCGGACTCCAAATAGCATTTTTGTTTCTGGGTATCAAACCAACACCGGATCTGGATTTTTAGGATTCAGCTCGAGGCCTTGATGGGCTCCTGTCTGGGGGTCCGGGCCCTTAAGAGGGAGCGCTCCTCGAATTTCATCTCCGATAGGAACTTTTCAAGCATCCAGATGGCGCGCGCGTCGAAGGCGTGAAAAGGCGCTCTCCCTCCGAGGCGAATGAGTGCGTAACGTATCTGGGTCTAGCAGCGAAATGAGAGCTCGTGTCCCTTAAAACTCCTCGGGAAAGAACGTAAACCACATTTTGGTTCGTTACAGTTGCATTTCCTTCAGTGTAGTCGAAACGCAACCAAAACGCCGCTAGTGACAGCCTTCACAGTGCTTCCGTGCCCCGAGAAATTCGCGGACGGCGCTTCACGTCTCCTTCGGTAGGGTGACGTAAACGACACGTGATGACGTCGCATTCGATGCTCGCAGCGGATTGGCGGGTTTGTGAGGCTCGTGCCGAGTCGCTCACGGCGGCGGCGGCGGGCGGGCCGCGGTCGGCAGTCGCCCTGAGGGCCTGAGGGGCTAGAGGGGTGAGGAGTGCGGTCGGTGAATGTTCGCGGGGAGTGACTTCTCCGGAGGATTCGCAGAACTCTGAACGCCGATATGTTGTCCGTCCGGCGGTGACGGCTGTTCGCGCACGACCGCTTTGTTTTGGTCGTTATTGGTTGAGAAGGCCAAGACTTTTCAGTCGCGATATGTCAGTCGGCTAGCCTTCCCGAAGAGAAGCAAAATCAAGAGGTAAGAACTTTTTTTTATGACGTCTCCATTCAGTTATGATTTCTGTCGCAAGTGATGTACATTTTCACTTTATCAAAATCGTGCGATTGCCACGATCAACTGAGAGTCACTTTGTGTACTTCAGGTTGGTGCGAACCACACACTGAATAAACGTATAACATCTATTGTAAACAGATTGCTTCCAGATTCGGATGTGTTCGAGGGACGATGTACGTCGCTATCATTAGCTAGTTTGAAATTTTCATGAAAGCTCGCAATTGTTACTTGGTGTCCTGCATTGAACATAATTATTGACTCTGCTTTTAACCAATCTGCTATTTATACATTCTAGCGCAAGACTTGGTCGGCTCGGCAAACAGTCTTATCGACTCCAGTTTGTGACCGCCTCCAGTGCTTCAACTTGGGCGGTTTCGTGCCTGAAGACTGCGCTAATCTGCAATCAAGGGACATGATGTTATCATTCTATGCGCAGGCCTTTCAAACATCAACTCGTTATCGTCTTCACTGTGTTGGTGTTTTGGAGGAAGGACGAAGTCCCACTACAGTATTCTGAGTGAGGACAGGAAGAACATGCGTTCTTTCAATCGAGAACGTTTTCCACTTGCGTCTATTTTCCAAATTTAGATGAATTTCATAATTGCAATATTAAAATGCGACCGTGCAATGTGAATAAAATCTCCTGGGTGCTTGTTTTGCACTTGACTGACCACCAGTTTTCGTTTCTACATTTCTTGTCGTGTCTCTATAGTCGTTCCTAAGTTTGATTACTTCTCCTCGACTACTAAGATCCCTCTTTTGTACTCGAAAAAGTAAAGCTACTAAAATATGTTACGTGAAGGGTCCGATTTTCCTCTACCCACTAAAAGAACGCAATAAAATGTGATGGTGCATGCGTATTCTACATAAATAAAACGTACAGAGGCCACCTAGCTTACTGATATTTGTTTGTCAAATATACACGCAGTTGTGTTATGTTATGCCGCGGCAGTTTTCTCTAAGACGACTCCGTCTTCAGATAAGAACGGCCGACCGTGTCCGGTGACAGTTTTTAATTTCGACCAGAAAAATGCATCTTGCTGCCTCAATGCCCCGAAAAACGGAATCGGTCTTTGTTTTAGGAAAAAGCAAACTTGCCTTCAAGAAAAAAAGTCAGAAACACCTGCTCAATCTGAAGCGTTGTTTGTGGATTTCGCAAAATTGGCATTTCAGGCAGCTCTCCCCCAAAATGTGCTGTGGCTACTGGCCTCTATGGGGATGGTTGACCTAAATTATTTATCACAACGTATTGACGTCGTTATTTTGAAATAGAAAATCGCACAGACGACGGCACATTGAGCCGTACTGCCTAAGTTTTAACTTTTCTTTTTTCTCCGCATTTATTCAAGCCCGGATTTTCAAACTTTGCTAGCGTGTTGTCCTCTATCTGACTATAAATATTGTTGTCCTGATTAGCAAGAAAAGTTTACGAGAAACGCTTAAATGGAGGCATTTTACTAAATATGCATACTTTTGCAAATCAATTAAAAAAAATTGCTATCTTAGATATTTTAACTCTTCCAAATTAACGCCAATGATATCTATGAACATGATGAGCAAAAATATCATTGCATTGTTTGCGTGTATTATACATACCCGTAGTTGACAAGTTCATAATTTTTACAGCCCGTAAAAGTGCTCCGGGGTGGTCAGATGGACAGCGCTCGGGTGGGCGATAGTTTCTAAGTGATAATTTTGAGCAAGTCATGTTTTCTTTGTACAAGATTTAAAAAAAAAAAAAAAATCCGCATGACCCGGAGCAATCCAGAGACGCTAGCCTGTCGCACGCTTCGCAGGGTACGTTTCCAGTAGTCGGCGTGTACGCCAAGCAAAGGAATCAACCGAAGTGGCTCCGATAGCAGATGTTTATCTCAGCGTGTAAGAGAATGGGGCTGCCGAGAACAATGAGCTTGGGCACGTAATCACAAAAGATATATTGTGCAACAATAAACAGGACGTGGACGGGAAGGAATACACGAAGTTTCGGGTGGACGCCCATCTTCTTGTAAGAAACAAAAAATCGGTGAGTAAGAAGCATAGCCCCCTTTTCTTGTGACGTATACAACCCTTTCCTTGTTCCTCACCGTGTTTCGTAACTATCACTTGAAGGACGTTCGCCCGAAACGTCGTATTTTCCTTCCAGTCCACGTTTTAGGCAGTTTAGCTGCATCCTTCGCGTTCTTGATTAATTAGTCACCCAGAGGATCACGTCACAAGAAGGAGTGCGTCTATTGGTGAAAAAGGAGGGGAGGCGAAACCATTAGAGGGCACAAACTCTTCGGTTGCCATATATTATTAGAGAATATATTCACAAGCGACGTCATGCGTAGTGACAACCAAAAAAGGGGCTTGTAGCTGCGCTCCGATCAGTGGTGATACCAGCCACGATTCCTCCCGCACATGCTACGGCCTTGGGAAAATTCACGAGTGGCTGAGGACGTTGCTCCTTTCTACGCACATTTTATCTAGGTCAGTGACGGCGGAGCAAGCTACTTCAAGAATAGGTACGAACTTCATGAGCTCGCTAAGACCGAGTACCTGTCGGCCAAGTAACAAGTTTCCGCTACTGGGAGGTAAGAACGCCTGCGATGGGATTGGAGGCCTCGTCAAGCACCATGATGCAACTGTTTACAACCTTCGAGGGCCGGCTACATCAGATATCAAATGTGCGTCAGATATGGAGGACGTCCTCAGCACCAAATTACCCAATGTGGCATTGGTTCGCAAGGGCTGACTTTCAGGAGTTCAGTTGAAATGAAAACCACAGCCTGGGATTCCCTCCATCCCGTGCCTGGAATTCAATTCTGGCACTGCTGACAGTGTATACATGCATCAACCCACTGCGACACGAATTGCTGGTAGCAAGAACGATAGCGTCTGCAAACAAGCCACTCGGACAATAAAGGCACGATTCCACCCAGGCCTGCTGGCAGTCTAGTGCGAAGCGGCTACAGTGAGTCTAAGACAAAAATGTGATGAAAAGGGAGCATAAAAAGTCTCAAGCAAACGAAAGTCTTTCTTTTTTTTTTCTTTTTATTCTCTTCGCGGTGTGCGGTGTGCGGCCCACCACGAGGCCCTATTGCCGCGCGAAGGTGCCCCCATTGTACGGCGCCCTATCCTATCGGAGCCGCACCGATCGTTTCCCCTACGTGGCGTGCGCACAGAGGCTACACGCCCGCTGTAGAAAACGGGCACTGCGAAGCGTGCGACAGGCTAGCGTCTCGCGATTGCTCCAGCTTCTGCGCATTTTTGTGACTCTTGTACTAATAATAAGGACAAAAAACAACCGCATCTCCACGTAGTAAATGATGTTGATTGAGGCGAATATCTGGTGGTGCTTGTCTGCGTAGACGCTGAGCCGCAGCATGCCCAGCCTTTCGTTCGTTTTCATCCATCTCACGCTGCGATCAAATGCTCAAAGGCGTATATAACCACGTTCGATACCACACATTCTCTTTCTGACATGGCTCATTGTCTACGCCAGGTGGGGTAAAGGTGGGTGAGGAGGAGTGGCAAATCCCGCGCGCCTACATCAAGGGCCTGCATCCTGGGTCCCGAGTGAAAGATCACGAAAGAGAGCGACAGAACATGAGAGAAAGAAACCAATGTTGCCAGCTGAAGGACAGCAGTCGCAATGGTAATCGTGAAAACTGAAAACTCTCAGCAATATAAACAGTGATAATTTAACGTTGTAAACTAAATTCTGAGCTATTCTAACGCTTATAAAAAGCAGTATACTCATTACGCTGCATTAACTTCCCTTCTGTTGAAATCTAGGAAATCTTGTGTTTGCTTGGTTTCGTATTCCTGAGGCGCGCCCACTCGCGCCCCGCCTGGGAGGACGGTTATCTGGTTTAGTTTAGCGTTGATACGAGGCCGTACATCTCCGCGCTATGCAAAAAGAAAGCTTCGAAAGGAACGCGAATATCTTTCCACCGGTAAGTTCGTGGATTGTTGAAGTTCATGACACTGCTCTGATGATATAATTATATTCGCGAAATCGAAGGCAGTTGGTAACAATGTGTGGGACCCCGAGGGTCTGCCTGCATGCTCCGCCGCTTGCGGCAGCCAGAATGCATGGGAAAAGGGCGGACCTTTTCCTCTAGAGTTAGTATGTACGATCTCTATGGTCTACGCCACTGATCTCTATGACAATTGCTGGATCGCGCTTCCCCGCTTGTTCGCTGCAGCGCAAGTGAAGCCACCGGACTTCACTCGCTTGGGATACGATTTGCCGTTTTTGCTAGCCTTCGCTGCGGTTTTCCAGCGTGCTGTGGACACGTTTTCTACTCGTTCGTCGTCATTCGCCGAAGAAGTTTTTTGATGACTGTGTATTGTTGAGACTTGCCGTTGTGAACACGTGGAAAATTTTACGAAAGTGCAGTGTCGCAGGAAAAAGGTACAACGCGTCGAAAGGAAGGGCTGGCGGCGTGTTCAAAGCTTCCTTGGCACGCCGAAGTGCCGTGTCTCTGTGCCTTCGCACGCTTGGATACCGACCAAGAACCGACGCCGTGTGTGTGTCTAGCGAGTGCAATGTGCGTGAAGCTGTTCGTGCCTCTGAATCAGCGTCTTTTTCCCTCGCGGTTTAGGAACGAGCTCAATCCAGCGTCCACTAGCGACGGAAGATGGGGGGAAGGTACGTCTTTTTTTCGTCCTTAGACGATTTACACAATACCGTGCACAACAGCTCCTCATCACTGATCAGTGCTGGCTTATTATCAACCTACTTAATTGCACTTACGTTTGAGCGCGGCTCGCCTAATTGTAATTGGTCAGCAGATTGCACACGACCATATCGGCCGCGCTTCAAAGATTTTCATTCTCGCCGTCTTGTACTTTTGCTTTCGAAAACTCCCCTGGCTCCACAACGTTGCCCTATTCGTGCTCCCACGGAATCTATTAGAGTAGATTTGGGACATAGCCATGGATAATATATAGTACATAAGAACACGTACAGATCTCTCCCTTTTATTGATAGCAACTCACCGGAACAGCTGGACGATCCAGAACTCCGTGGCCGATATATATAAATGATCTAAAGGCTTCTACGCGCGACACACGTTCAGAACTTTGGCGCGGCGTCAATTCTTGACCGGTATCCAAGCGAGCGAAGGCACAAAGATGCATCACTCGGCGTGCCAAGGAAGCTTTGATCACGCCGCGACACCGGCGACACTTGTTTTCGACGAGTTGTACCTTTTGATACGGCTTCACGCACATTGCACTCGCAAAACACATCCACACGGCGTGGATTCTTAGTCGGTATCCAAGCGTGCGAAGGCACAGACACGGCACTTCGGCGTGCCAAGGACGTTTTGAACACGCCGCCAGCCCTACCTTTCGACGCGTTGTGCCTTTTTTCTGCGACACTGCACTTTCGTAAAATTTTCCACGTGTTCACGACGGCAAGTCTCAACAATACACAGAGTCTTCAAAAAACTTCTTCGGCGAATGACGACGAACGAGTAGAAAACGTGTCCACAGCACGCTGGAAAACCGCAGCAAAGGCTAGCAAAAACGGCAAATCGTATCCCAAGCGAGTGAGGCCCGGTGGCTTCACTTGCGGGAGCGGCAAGCGCGATCCAGCAATTGTCATTGATTTCAGTGGTCTACGCAGACTACCACCACCAGAGCTTCGCCCCCATCAACATCATTCACCACGTGGAGATGCGTTTTTTTTTTTTGCCCTACACGAGCACGTGCTCACGTGCTCGTGAGCGCGTGAGCTCAGGAGCAGGAGCACGTGCACCCGACGGCGGACGGACATACGGACATGGCTAGCCCCTAAGGAGGTTCGCCCCTAAAAAAGACGTATCACGAATTATCACTTCAAAAGTACCCTCCACCTCTGTGCTGTCAATCTGACCACCCGGGAGCAGTTTTACGCTGTGTAAAAATAATGAAATTGTCAACTAGGCGTATGCACAGGCCTCATTCATGGCAACCGCGGTAGCCTCCATTTAGTCAGTTTCTTGCTTTGTAACTTCAAAGCCACACAAATAATGCAACGTGTTTTTGCACATCCTGTTAGTGCATATCATTGGCGTTAACTTGGAAGAGTTTAAAAAAAATCGAAGATAGCCTTTTCTTTTTAAATTGATTTTCACAATTATGCACATTTAGGAAAATGCCTTTATTTGGGCGTTTTTCGGGAACTTTTGCCGCTAACCAGGACAAAAATATTTATCACGAAGATTAGCCAAATAGAGGACAACACGCTGACAAAGTTTGAAAATCCTGTCTTCAATAAATGCGGAGAAAAAAAGATGAAACTCATACCCGTGCCACACGGGCAACTCAAATGCCATTTACAACGAATGAAATTTGAGCGAACGGCCAATGAGCGGGCGACACTCCGGGCGTGGCGCATTCCACGCGCGACAGAGTGCGAGCTGATTCTCCGATCACACAAATCTCATTCGTTGTAAATGGCATTCAAGTTGCCCGTGTGGCACGGGTATTAGGCAGAATGGCTCAATGTGCAGTCGTCTGTGCGATTTCTTATTTCAAAATAACGACGTCGACACTTCGTGATAAATATTTTGGCTCAACCATTCTCATACTTACTTTGTCGGTAAATATTTGTGGGCCAGTAGCCACAACACATTTTGGGGGAAAGTTCCCTGAAATGCCAATGTTTTGAAATCCGCAAACAACGCTTCAGATTGAGCAGGTGTTTCTGACTTTTTTTTTTTTAAGGCAACTCCTCTCCCCCCCCCCCCCCCCCCACAGACACACACACACAAACAAAAAAAAAAGAAAAGAAACCAACAAAACAACGACCGGTTCCGTTTTCCTGGGCATTGAGACAGCAAGATGCATTTTTCTAGTCAAAATTAAAAATGGTCACCGGATATGGTCGGCCGTTCTTATCTGAGAACACCCTCTAGCATATGCCCCTTCCCCATTGTGCAAAGCATATAGAAGCGCGTAGATTAAATAAAATAAATATTGTCTTCGTTGTTTGCTATAATTGTTTTCGAGATCTAAATATATATATATATATATATATATATATATATTTTTTTTTTTTACCATGTAGCAATGTGTTGGAATAAAGGGTGATTTTGTTTTGGTTGGTGAATGTCATTTATGCTGACATACATGATGATAAGCTACAATATTGAACTGCGGAAATAAAAAAACAAACAAAAAAAAAACAATTCTTATTGCACAAACTCTCTTCGCGAGATTATGAATTTTCCGAACAAATTACACATGGGTAATTAAATCCCCATGTATCGATTTAGGTTACCTTTAAACAAACGAGTTTTTTTTTTTTTTTTAGCACGACATACTTTTATATCTTTTTCGGCATTTATACGTTAGGCATTTGTCGCTTGATCACTTGGCGTTTTGGAGTTCACGCCCCTGTATTGTTCCAAACTAACATCCGCAAGGTGGCTCGTAAAGTAAAAGAAAAAGTTGCAAAGCATACCTAAAATGCCTTCCGAAGTCATTATCTTGTGTAAGTACTAGGACGTTTTGGGAATTTCGGGGGTAAACCTAGGGAGATAAAGGTTATCACATTGACATAATGTCAGTGTTATCCGATTACCTCATCTTGCGAGACGTTTGCTTTTAGAATCTCAATAATCGGCATACTTTTCAAGCAACACAAGCAGCACACGCACACCTCAAAAAATCGGAAAGAAATGAAAAAAAAAAAAAAAAAAGGGCGCGGCACGGGGCAGTTAGCATTACCTGCGCTGCGTCGCCCATTGGCAATGACATGAAACGCCAACAGCCCAAATGGACAGAGATGTGCGCATTTCAACGTCGCTCTTACCTACGCGGATTACCGTTTTGTCGCGGAGGCATGCGGTTTAGAAGAGCTCCTTTTAGCGAACGCCGTTTTATCGATATCAGTTCATCCAATCGCAGTTTAGAGAAAATAGCGGCAGCCGGCGAGCCGTTTCCGATATCCCCCCGATTCATTAGCCTAGATTGCCGAACCCTTGGCGGTGAACTATTGGTAGTGCACGCTCAAGCTTGAGATTATATTAAATTTTCCCCCAGCGACAGTGAGGGGCGCGCGCGCCAAGCGCGGTCTGATTGGAAGCCTAGCTTGCCGCCGCTACAAACAACAGTTCTCAAACGGAGGCCTCGATAAAACGTACACCTCTCGCTAAACCGTGCTTCGATAAACCGTACCATTTTCGCTAAAATGAGCCTCGATATAAAGGCGTTCGATCAGCCGTAGTAAATGCGCTTTGTCGCTGTTAGTACAAAACCGACCGCTTTCGCGGAGCAAAATATTTTACTTTGTATATTTCACTTTTTTTTATCAACTGGTTAACTTGCTCGGTTCACTGGGTGTGAAGTCTTGCTATAAAGTTGGCAAGCCCATTCATTTGCGGGTGCAAATGCCGCGATCGGCAGGTTGCGCGAATTTGCTTTCGCCTTCCTCCCCTCCAACTTCGCGTGAACTCGCCCGTCCGGGGCCCGCTCTTCGACAGAGACGTCTGCGCTCAACTTCAACTTCAAAGTCTCCTGCCTCCTTTTTCTCGGTTGGAGACGCGCGCGTCTGTCTCCTTTTGTTTCCCTTCACTTTCAGTGCCCGCAAAGTCCGTCTGCAGGGAGCTGGCGGCACCGGGCAGCGTTGGGTCGCGTGCGCAAAGTAAAAACAGAAGGAAAGACCTCGCGCGGAGTTTGCACGGGTTTTGGCTCTTTTGTTTGTTTTGGGTTAGTTTTTGTTTGGTGTTAGTTTTCACGGTGTTCATTCCGCAGCATTGTTGAATGCTAGACATCAAAACAAGTAAAATACGTACAAATAACCGCTCCCCCACAATTTTCTTTTCCGGTGGAGACCATCTGCACGTTCCGTAAAACAGACTTGTGGTGTATTGCTTTCAAAAGACGTGCTCTAGCGTTCGACCCTGGCATACAGAGAAGTGAGGTTTAGAACATGTCATTGAGGTCCGGACGAATATGAAAGGCGCAATCTTCGGGAGCAGCCAAGTGAAATGGCTTTGCCGCGACCGTTTGTTTTTAGATGAGCGCATACAAGTGTGCACATTTAGCTTGTCGGGAGCGACGGTTCAGGCTCTCAAGGAGTACATCGACGGGTTGCCTCTCAAAAAGTTGGATTTTGCGGCACTCTACATAGGAGGAAACGGGAGGCACTCACTTGATCGAATGACGTTTTAGCGAACGCCCACGTTTCATCGAACGACACTTTAGCGAATAGTCGGACGCCGCGAAGCGGCGTTTTCGGTTGGGCTAAGTGAGTTAATATTTTTGTAATGAGTTTCCGCAGACTGTCGCCGCGTAGCGGCGTAAAGCGCAGCGCGACGGATGGGTTAACGCGCGCCCCCGTTATTCGCTAAAACGACCATTCGCTCAAATGTCGCCGTTCGCTAAAATGTCATTCGCTCTTATGATATGGACCCGTTGTAAACTATGGAGAAAAATATGCTGATTTTCGGAGAAGTGCGGTTTAGCGAAGCTGGTTTAGCGAACGCCGTTTTGGCGACAACAGTAAATCGGATCGCCGTTTAGAGAAAATGGCTATGCCGGTAGCTTGCCGAACCCTAACCAACCCTTGGCGATCCACGCTCCCGATCGACAGCGAGGGGTGACCGCACGAAGCGCGGTCTGTTTGGAAGCCTAGCTCGCCGCCGCCTACAAGCAGGATTTCTGGAACGGAGGCCTCGATAAAACGTATCCATTTTCGCTAAACCGTGCTTCGATAAACCGTACCCCTTTCGCTAAAATGAGCCTCGATAAAACGACGTTCGATCAACCGTAGTAAAGCCGTTTTTTTCTCTTTTTTTGTGGACACTATTAATAGTCGTCTGAAGCAAACAACAAAGTTCGTTGAGTAAAACGAAAGTCATGCAACTATCTCGAGGTCTTTTTATTTTAGTTTTATACTATACCCGTTTTCACCTCAAGGACCTTTTTTACGTAGTAAAAAAAGTCCGGCTCTTCGCGGAGCACTACTAATTGCCCCCTCCATGCTTATAATAAAAATATATATAGGTTAAATTTAGATTAGATATATGTTATCTCATCAAGACGTACGCGTTCTAAACGCCAAAAGCACCGCTTTTTCCTCCGACAACCGAATTCCGTAAGAACTACTTCGCGCCGCGTATGAACACTGCGCAAAACTTGCTTTTTTTCTTGAGGTGAAAATGGGTATAGTTCCGAAAGAAAAACATGACGTATCTACATATTTGGGCTAAATTTTATATTTTTGTGTCCTTTTTATCGAGAAATACTATTACAATTTTCCAATGATCCAATTAGTGTGCGCGTTTTTGCAAAGCGCTGCTAGCATCTGGACTTTGCTTTTCAGGAATTGCTCCTATGGCTCAGGCAAAGGGCAGATTTCGTGTTCTGCTACAAGCTGATACCGCAACTCCGAAAGAAGTCAGTTGACCCCGAAGTGCGGTTCTTCAACAAGGCGCTGCCACGTGCAATAAAGCGCGCGAAGGAGCGGAACTTGATCGCCTTGACTGTGGACGTAAGCTTGTATCTTTCCGAGTTGCCCTTTCTCATAAAATCGCTCGTCTCTTGTAAAGGCAAGGTCGTTAGATGTTCTAAGCAGCTAATTAGAAGCAAACGTAAACACTATTGAGAGGAGTTTACGCGTAATTTTGTTCAGTTTAACGAAATTACGCCTACTTTTTTAGACCCATTACATTCTAGCGAATAGCGGCATTTATTTTCGCAAATGGTAAAGTACATTTCCATGAGCCAGGAGAAGCAGGAAAAACATTTTGATAATCTTAGGGACTTATTTGAGTCTTCAACACTGTTATTGTTAGAGTGCTGAAAATAAAAGCCATGAACGCAAGAACTTTCGCTCTGTCTCGGTCAGCGCGCACCTCGATAGAAATTCAATGGGACCCGGAATAGGGGCAGCCACCCATCGTTCTCCCTTTCCATTTTTCCTTTATTAGACTTATTAAAAATGTTTTTAACAACAAACAAAAATGTTATTCCGGTCTACCTGCTGGCTACCATGAGCGTGTACATGCTGCACTGCCCTCTCCTAACTCGCTTATCCCCCAATTAATTACTGGCTTTTATTTCGCCTATTGTAGGGACAAAGGCGAGCACGTGCGCTAAAACCGGAGACCGTGACTAATTTGCTACCACGCGGTTTAAAGGGGCGTTGCAACGATTTTGAGTTCGAATTTCAGGCACTTTGTACAACTATACTAACACAAGTGTCACGCAAGCATACTCATGCGCAACGCCAATGAGCTACAAGTTTAATCGTCGTTGCGTAATTACGTGACCCCACGCAACAAGGTCACGTGATCATGCGACCACCATAGGCGCGCTATTCGCAATTTGGTTACGTGGCGCACAGGACCCCACGGGCAATGGCCCACCGATCACTTATTAGGGCACGACCGAACACTAATACGCAAGGTCTGTGGAGGGTTGCCACACGCTGTCCGCCGATAATGAACCTCAAGTACTTATTCGGAACAGTATTCGGTGAAAGTAGCAAAATCGTTGCATGGCCCCTCCAATGAAACAGCATTAACCATGATCATAATAAGCGGTTCAATCTTGCGGTACTATAGTGGAATAGGCCTGCTTTTGTCCAAAAACATCCTCTAAATCTCTGCTCGTTTTCAGCACAAATTCCTCGACCGAGAGAAAACGGTGAAAAAAGGCCTGCTAGCGGCCGACAACTATCACGTATCGGGTGGCCCCGGCACAGCGACCTTGGCTGGTATTCTGGTGGGCGCTCTGAGCGTCGCTTTTGGGCCATGGGTGAAGAAGCGGCCTTGCGTTGTTCGACGCCCACGGATTCAGAGTTGCGAAAGTTGTGGGGCTAAAGGCCACACGACAGGAGTTTGCCGGAGTTTCCTAATATAAAAATGCAGGCCCCACTGAAGTCTGCTGGCAGGTGGACTTTTTTATTTTAAGTATTGTTCAAGTATTTTTCAGTCTAAACATATTAATGGCTTCGTCATTCGCTGAGCATCCTCCGTAGCTTACAGGGACTGGCCCAATTGCTTTGGGAAAACACAGACGCACGAGAACTTTTTTTTTTTTTTTTTACCGCGGTACACATTTTGGACAGGTGTCACCCACTGTTTATTTTACCTTTATTTTTAAGATATTGAAAAGTGTCGACGAGCTAACGACGGCGGTAACGTTAATACAAAAAAGTGCGTTTCCTGAACAGTTGTGTACTAAGTTTCTATATATGTATATGCGCGTGTCAATAAAGATATCTGTAAATGTTTCGTAATTATTCTTATTTTATGGTATTTTGAACAAGAGGGCGGGTGACCACTTTTCTCCTGTGTCGCCAGCAATATGACGGCAGGAGGTTCGCCTGAAATAAGCAAATAGCACGAATCGCACGTATCTCAAATACTCAACTCAAAATACTGTAATTAAGATAATTTTGTCGGTATTTTGGTACCTTGAACATACATTTGAATGACGGTAATTAGTACTCTTTCTTAATTACATTTCTTGGTATCTTCTACTCAGTATATCAACTACTTCTTTCCGGCTTATGAAGAAGTTTGTCCCCAAGAGGAAGTACTAACTCTAAATGTTCGTTTTTCTTCTTTGCACGTGTCTGCACGTGTCTAGGGGGACAAATGAGGTGTACTCTAGGAAATCATCAAACGATATGCGTTTCAGCTAAGTTAAGATAATCAGGGTGCCCCATTTTTTTATTTAGTTCTTATAACTTCAGCTCGTCGCGCGCTTGTCAGGTATCTTCGAAAGTAATTCAAATATTTTTCAATGTATTTGCACTCAACTCAAGATAGCTGGGCGCAAAATTAACTTTAATACTACTCTAAATACTTTGTTACTTGGGTACTTAGTATCTTGTATTAAATACTTTTTGTCGAGTATCTTGTACAACACTGCAAATAGCTGATATCTATACCATATAAAGTATAGATAAAATCATCGGTTCCGATCGCCTTGAACCTGCAGACGAAAACCGCCTTGGTGTCGAAGCGCGAGGCAATTGATCGGATTTGGTCGGACACAGTGGGTCTAACAAATACTGGCAAGCGGGTTCCCAGTGGGTTCAGGCGTGTTGATAAAGTGAGGATTTCAGCCATCTGTTTCGTTTTGCGTTCTTTGGCGAAGTGCACACACAGACAACCTTTCGTGTCGGAGCCAGACTGAAGACTGACGTCTCGTTTATTAAATATAAAACGAAATAAAAGGAAGGCGCCTCTGGTACGGGGCGCTCAGGTTACGCGCGAAGCGGACCAACGGATGTTTATATCTCGGGCTCCGCGCGCGAACGCTTGTTCTCGGTCCCTTTGGACTTTGGAGCTCTCTAGCGTCGGCGCGTCGGCGACTCCATAACACAATCCACCAGCCGGGATTTTGGTGCCACACGAATCATGAGATGATGGTCAGCTCTATGTACGCAAAATCATTGAACCATCGACCAAGCAAAAAGTAGAGTACCCATCTCACTCATATCCTTCAGTTTTATCAACGAGAATAATTTATCACTATGATTTCGCCTCGTCCTGCGATGGCCGTCAGCCGACGCTACGGCCCACAGGTTCAATCAGGAGCCAGTCACGTAATACATTACTTCGACGCGCGTATAAGAAAACTACGCTAATGCACACGTGCGTATAACTGGTCTGTGATTGGACGTGGTGTACCCTAACCTAGGTTCAGATAGGCACTCTAATTTTCGGATAAATGCTATAAACTCTCTAAACACTCGCCGATGAAACTATCGTGAATTCGGATTTATCCGAACAACTCCGAATTCGACGGCTGTCAGTTTTAAAATCTTGAGCGGTCCTGACTAGGGTGCCTTCATGTGCGCTTTGCTTAGGGTGGTGGCATCTCGCCATTTTGTCACACACGTTTATTTTTATTTTTTGTTGAGAAACGCGTGAAAGAGCGTGTCCCTGCACGCGCTTGTGGCGCTGACTGTGCTATGGCGACATTTTGTTTTCGTCGGTTTATTTGTGTTTTGACCGTGAGCGCGTGCTGTCGGCATCGGGTACTACAAAGGGTGGCATCACCCTAAACAGAAGGACATTGAGGCACCCTAGTCCTGACCTTTTTCAGGGATCCTAGGACAGGTTTTGCAAACCGTGTTTTTTTTTTTTTTTTTTTGTAAGCGTCAAAAGGAACATCTTTCTCTGCACATATTTTTTTGTCATCCTCGCGGGCAACAGGAATTCGATAATCAGTCAGACTTTCAAAGTATCCGCAAGCAAAAGGCAGGACTGTGCAAAGGAATACAGATATTTTGAAGTAACTGACAGAGACATTTTATTGTCTTTATCATAGAACCTGAAAGTGTAATGAAAGAAAGAAAAAGAGAAAACGGAAGGAAGCGAAAAATGTGGACGGATTGTCTACCTTTATGCGCCTTTATATGCGCGCATGCAGACACTAGTATCCGTGCCACACGGACAACTCGAATGCCAGACGAATCGGCTCGCGACCTGTCGCGCGTGGAACGCCCCACGCCCGGGGTGTCGCCCGCTGATCGGCAGATCGTTCAAATGTCATTCGTTGTAAATGGCATTCGAGTTGCCCGTGTGGCACGGGTATTAGACTACCTTCGATCACGATGAACATCCACCAGCTCACTTTGACTTCTGAATCGGTTTACTTTATGGTTTGCGAGTCTTAGAGTGTTAATTAAAATGATAATTAAATATCTCTGTTAATTAGCTACCTAATTCCAGAAACAACCTTGTGCTTAGTGACCCCCAAGTCGGGTAAGCTGTAGGCAAAATTGAAAGCATCCTAATGCCATTCTTTTTTATTTTTCATGCAATACGTTTGGTGCAACTAAAAAAAAAAAAATGAAAAACACCCGGTATATAAATCAACTTCGGGAGGGAATATCGTATCAAGAGGCTAGTTCGTTTCACGTTATGTGCGAGCGAAGCTGACGCTACAAGCGCGAGCAGGGTGCTTGTAACAGCGCCTTTAGCGCACGAGCGCACGTGCGAAGCCGGAACGCTCAGAGCGTTGGGCTCGCGCTTCTAGCTTCGACTTCGCTCGCCATCCCTCTGCGGTGGCGCTGCCTTGAGCACGGCGCACATGCAGAGGCTTCTTCTCTGCAAAAACGAGATGCTGTGATTCCGCAGTGCCCACACCCGGTGTGGGCAAAGCAAGCGTGTTTGGAAACACAGCAGTCTTCGCGCGCTCGTCTTACAGATGCAAACAAACAAAAACACAAAATGGTCGGGCAGTGAAATCGCCGAGATGTCGCCACTTCGCACAAGCGGAGTGGTGTCAGAAAAAGAAAAAAACGCCTGCTCCCCGCAAAATCAAACCACGGTGTGAATCATCTCGTAGAAGAACTCTCGCTTGAATTTTGTCTCGACATCATCAACCTCGTCTTGGCACTCATAACAGAACTGGCGCTTTTTCCGCCGCAGTCGAGGGGCCGGTTTCGTCGCACTGTCAATACCCATGCTCTCGGGAAGACCGTTCGCAGTTGCCAGTTGCAGTACCCGACATCGCGATAATTGTCGATGCAATCGCTGCATGCTTTCATCAGCTGGGTGGTTGCTACGATGTCCTTCGTTTTGCATTGCATGTTCTCGCTTACAACATTAACTTGTAAAAAGAATGTCGTACCACACAACAATGTAAACGAGAAACTGAACTGCAAGAGTTAGAGCTTCATGTCGGACACCAGGTTTGCCTGCTGTGATGCGGCCATTCTTGCGCAACATTATAAATTTATATTTTTCGCGGTTTTCGGGATTTTTGTGGCGAGTTTCTGAATTTTGAGTTGGCAACACTGATCGGCATTGGAAGTCCGTAGTCGTCGCTGGTCGCTTACACACAAAAAAAGAAAGAGCTGCGGATCCAAAGTTCTTTACACATATTATTTTCAGTTAGGTTGAAGCCTCTGGGCACAGAGACTCACCGGATGCTGAGGGGGCATTGGTTCGTTCAGCTTACTGCTAGAGACTCCACAGCGAGCGTTGCCCAAAGCGCAGCTCGAATGTCGGGAGGAATCGGGTTCATTTTACCCCCGGTCAGACCTACTGAGCGAAGTCATTCTTCGGCTCAGAATAACTTGGCAAAGGGTGAAGCCTACGTTTTCTGCGAGCCAATCAGAGACTCTGAGCGAAGCACGTGATAACTAAGAGCAAAACTCCGTTCCAATACTATTTTGTCCCGTGACTCGCTCCGACACACTGATTTGCTCGCCGATGGGTTTGGCGCCACCGTTTAGTAAGTTGCGCTAAGAGTGCGGCATGCTGGCTCCATCGCTTTTTGCCAGTCAGGTTTTGCTCCGCTCGTAATTTGAGAGCTGTGCGGAGGTGACCGCTTGCCCAGTCGTTCATGACTCATTCAATGGCGCTTTGATTCTCATGGGGGAGAGGTTCTCTATAGTAAAACAACATTCGCAGGTGGCTGCGGGTTGATGGACGCCAATTATAACAAGAACTTAGTCGTTGGTTTTGCGGCCGAAATGCCAAACGGCGATGCGGTCGTTTTTTGTTTTTGATTTTATCCCCTCGAGGTTTGAGCCCTGCATGACCTGGCGGCCCTTTCCGCGCCCCTCTATGAATGGCGCCCGGTGCAACTGCATAGGTCGCCCACTCCAAATGCCGGCCCTGCCTCGACCGAGAGAAAAAAGACGAAAAAAGGCCTGCTGGCGGCGGACAAGTATCACGTATCGGGTGGCCCCGGTACAGCGACCTTGGCTACGCTGGTGGGCGCCGTGAACGTCGCTTTTGGGCTATGGATGACGAAGCGGCCTGGCGTTGATTGACGCCCACGGATTCACAGTTGCAAAAGTTATGGGGCTAAAGCCACACGACTGGAGTTTGTCGAAATTTCCGAAAATGAAAATGCAGGCCTCAGTGAAGTCTGCTGGCTGGTCGAGATTTTTAATTTTTTAAGTATTGTTCAGGTTCTTCTTATATTTTTCCGGCACACGCAATCACAAATATTCGGCACTCGCTACCTTTTTTCTTTCCTCGCACAACTTCCTGCGCGTCTACTTTTCCTAGAGTTGAGGATCAATCTCTGTAATCTGCGGGGGAAGCTCGGCGAATGGCGAATCCGAATTATTGTTTCGCTCTAAAAACGATGTCTTTATGACGGACAGACGACAGCCGTGTCATGCCTCTGAGTGTCCCCTCGGCGACTATTTTTCAGTCTAGACACATCAATGGCTTCGCCATTCGCCGAGCGTCCTCCGTAGCTTACAGAACTGGCTCTCGAATTGCTTTGGGGAAACACAGACACACGGGAACTTTTTTTTTACCGAGGTATACATTTTGGACTGGTGTCGCCCACTGTTTATTTGTTTTACCTTTATCTTTAAAATATTGAAAAGTGTCGACCAGTGCGTTTCCTCAGCAGTTGTGCACCAGCTTTCTGTATATGTACATACGCATGTCAGTAAAGATATATGTAAATATTTCGTAATTATACTGCGTATTTTATGGTATGTTGAACAAGAGGGCGGGTAAACCCCTTTTCTCCTGTGTCGCCAGCAATATGACGGCAGGAGGTTCGCTTGAAACAAGCAAATAGCAAGGCTTCTACGTATCTCAAATACTCTACTCAAGATACTGTAATTAAGATACTTTTGTCGGTATTTCGGTATCTTGAAGATACATTCGATTGAGAGTAATTAGCACTCTATCTTAACTACATTGCTTAGTATCTTCTACTCAGTATCTCAAATACCTTTTCCGGCGTACGAAGAAGTTTGTCCCCAAAGGGGAAGTACTAAGACTAAATGTTCTTTCTTTCTCCTTTGCACGTGTCTAGGGGGACAAATGAGGTGTACACTAGGAGGTCATCGAACGATATGCGTTTCAGCTAAGTTAATATAATCAAGATGCCCCCATTTTTTTATTTAGTTGTAATAACTTCAGCTCGTCGCGCGCTTATAAAGTATCTTCGAAAGTAATTCAATTATTTTTCAAAGTATTTGCACTTTACTCAAAATAGTTTGGCGCAAAAGTAACTTGAATACTACTCTAAATACTTTCTCACTTGGGTATTTAGTATCTTGTCTTAAATACTTTTGTTGAGTATCTTGAACAACACTGCAAATCGTTGACACCTGCACCATTTGAAGTATAGATAAAATAATCGGTTCAGATCGCCTAGACGCTGCAAACGAAAACCGCCTTGGTGTCGAAGCGCGAGGCAGTTGATCGGATTTGGTCGGACACAGTGGGTCTAACGAATACTGGCAAGTGGGTTCCTAGCGGGTTCCGGGAGGGTTGATGAGGTGATGATTTCAGCAATCCACCAGCCGGATTTCGGTGCCACACGAATCATGACATGATAGTCAGCTCTATGTACGCGAAATCATTAAAACATCCACCAAGCAAAAAGTACAGTACATTTCATTCACATCCTTCAGTCTTATCAACGAGAAGAATTTAGCACTATGATTTCGTCTCGTCCTGCGATGGTCGTCAGCCGACGCCACGGCCCGTTAGGTTCAATCGGGAGCCAGTCACGTAATGCATTACTTCGACGCGCGTATAAGAAAAGCACGCTAATGCACACGTGCCTATAACTGGTCTGTGATTGGACTTGTGGGCCCTAACCTAGGTTGTAGATAGGGACTTTAACTTTCGGACAAATGCTATAAACTCCGTGAAACACTCGCCGGTGAAACTATCGCGAATTCGGATTTATCCGAACAACTCCGAATTCGACGGCTGTCAGTTGTAAAATCTTGAGCGGTCTTGACCTTTTCCAGGGATCCGAGGACAAGTTTTGCAACCGTTTTTCTTTGTTTTTGTAAGCGTCAAAAGAAGCGTCTTTCTCTGCACATATTCCTTTGTTATCCTCGTGGGAAACAGGAATTCAATAATCAGTCAGACTTTCGAAGTATATATATATCCGCACGGAAAAGGCAGGACTCTGCCAAGGAATACAGATATTTTGAAGTAACTGACAGAGACATTGTATTGCCTTTGAGGCTTTATCATACAACTTGAAAGTTTAATGAAAGAAAGAAAAAAAAGAACACCCGGTTTATAAATTAACTTCTAGAGGGAATATGGTATCAAAAGGCTAGTTCGTTTCACCTTATGGGCGAGCGAAGCCAACGCTACAAGCGTGAGCATGCTGCTTGTAACAGCGCCTGTGGTGCACGTGCGCACGTGCGAAGCCGGCACGCTCGGAGCCTTGGGCTCGCGCTTCTAGCTTTGACTTCGCTCGCACATGACGTGAAACGAAGTTTTTTTTATATACACCGACACGCGGCTCCGACGCCGTCCCTCTGCGGTGGCGCTGCCTTGAGTACGGCGCACCACGCAGAGGCGGCTTCTCTTCAAAAACGAGACGCTGCGATTCCGCAGTGCCCACACCCGGTGTGGGCAAAGCAAAAACCGTGTTTGTAAACAGGGCGGTCTTCGCGCGCTCGTCTATAGCCAAAATTGCGGGCTCGCACCGAGAGATGCCAAAGCACGTATACTCTGCATAAACAAAAAAATAAAATAAATAAATAAAAAAAAAAGGTCGGGCAGTGAAATTGCCGAGATGTCGCCACTCCGCACAAGCGAATGTGTACGAAGGCACCCTATTAACGGTGGCGAGACAAAAAAGAAAAAGAAAAAACGCCTGCTCCCCGCAAAATCAACCCGCAAAAGCCTGCCGGGTGAACGCGGGCGCAGACAACTGCAGGTCTTCCACGCGCGCGGACGGGTCTCCTCACTCTCTCTCTCTCTCTCATTCTTTCTCTGCGTGTTTTTGTTTTTATTTATTTCCCCTTCGTTACCTCTCTTCGTCGACCCTCCTTATCCCCGGGTTCGTGGTATGTTCCGTTTCTCCTTACAATGGACCGCAGAGGACCGTACGAGCTATCGGAGCCAATCCAATGCCGCGTGAGCGTCACGTCAGCTTTAGGACAGACACAACGAAGCACGAGGCGCGTGGCACGTTCATATGCGCTGGATTGGCTGCTACGACTTGTAGCTCCAGTTCCGGTCCATCGTAAGGTGCGTGCAACGGCCAAGAAACTCGCTTCGCGAATGGGCACGTTGTTTGAAGCGAGGATCGGTCGGGCAACCACGCGCAGTACTCTCGGTTTGAAGATGCACTGCCGTTGTTCGTGGGAAAGAACGTCGTCCGTCGTCACGTACGGCGACGCGGGGCTTGCGTCCTCGCCGTCGCAATGTTTAATCTTCGTCTGGCTCTTGCAGAGCCCATCTGGCTCTTGCAGAGCATAACCAACGTGTATGCTCTCAAAATAAACACCCAACTGTGTGGACAACAATCTAGACAAAGCGGCCCCTATATTTCGATCCGCTCCCCAATAGTCCAATTCACGAGACGCTCTCACTGTTCAGTAATTATTTCTAAGCCAGTTCATTCATGCTCTAACGAGTCGTAAAAATCCATCAGCCTTGCTCTTCCAAACGATAAAACGAATTCCGAGTAGGATAAATTTAAACTCGTTTCAAAGTACACTGCCAAGATAAAGCCGCCCATAATAATTGTCTCTAAAACAGCAGTTGCAACATGACGAATCACGGAATTAACTCGAGATATTTAGCACATCTTAGTTCAGCGGTTCTCAAACTGTGGTCCGCGGCGACGGTTGAAGGGGTCCCGGCTGATTCGAGGATCACCCTGTATATGTGTTCATGTGAGTAAAAACAGCGGCGCACAGACACAACTAAAGGGAAGAAAATTAAAACAAATGCAAATTTAATAATTCGAGCAAAATAAGCGAAACTGCACTGAACGTACGGTTGAATGCACTGACCGTGGATTCAAATAAACACTTGTCAACTACAAACACATGGGACACGAGGCGACAAAGACAATCACAAGACATTACTTCAAAATCCGTCTTTACAAGTGGACCGGCGTGGAGAGTTCGCCAGTAGCACTGTCAATATATAATAAATATTTTTTTAATTACACAATATATTTCTCGCGATACTGTATTACATAAATGGCATTGATAAAACACTATCAAATGATCTGTGCCGCGAGAGGCGCTCCGGAATATTATTTCTCACTATAACCATTGTGTTTGCAATTAACACGCTATTTATTTTGTACGATGTGTTAGCGAGTGATTGCTTTATTCAACTATGCAGAAATAGCGGTACTGCGATTCCCGTGGCCAAACGAGCCAATTATGTTTTGGCCATAAAAAAACTGAAAACCTAGATACCTAAAATCCCTTTGGGTTTTAGCAATACGTCCAAATTTATTTACCGTCTAATGACTTTAAATATATAATTGCAACACGAGCTATAAACCCGCTCGTGGGAAACTTGATTAGCAGATTTTAGTTATTTACCCACCCAGCTTATCGCTACAATGATCTCCCATGTAGTGTTCGCCGAGCCCCCTAAAGGCACAGTGAATACGGCACCAAGGTAAATGCCTCCCCCTCTTCTAAAAGAAAAACACGTTCCAGTTAAGTAAAAACAACACTGTATATTAGGTACTTTAAAAATAAATACATAATCGAATACATATATCACAAACTACCGGCATATACCTTCGTTACTTCATCACAACTAGCCACCAGCACTGCACAACAAAGTATTTTTATACAATTTTTCACGACACTGATTGTTTCTTATAGCATTTCATAGACAATTTGTAATGATTGGCGACCGGGCAGTTTTTCATGACTTGAGAACATATCTTCCAATAGTCCTGATCCCCACACGTTCTGCTCCTCGGAAGACTTCGTAGAAGGTTGAGCACTTTCGTGTAGTTCGTTCCACACTGCAGCAGAATCGTTTAACCTAAAAAATAAAAACAGAGAAAAACACCATGAACGGTTATAGGGTCTAGTCACGTGCTGAGTCATCGCCCACAAACATGACCACCAAACGATAAAGCAAAACTGATTCGGGAGAGTTGTGAAAATTGAAAGACAAAGCAAACTCGCCAATGGGATAACTGCTTTTGCCTTCGGTGGCCATACTTCTGTGTTGTGACTCGGCATCAAAAGGCAGTCTGACGTCATATAAATACTTGTAACCTCCTTACCTACTAGCCCCGAGAACGAACGCAAGCGTCGCTGTTGTTCGAGGCGTTCGAGATCGTTTCATAGGTCACAAGGAAAGGGTACAGAGAGTTTAATCGCAAAAGATTACAATCGCACGAATAGAAATATAAAAAATGGCGCTAAACATAAAGCAAAAAGTTACGGTGAAGTTATCAGCGGCCAATCACCAACCGTCCGCAACGTGAATACTAAAGGTGTCGCGAACCAGCCGACGTTCGAGTTCGACCAGGTTCGAGCTTCTCGAACCTTTCCCGCAAGTCCGACAACGTGCGTACTTGGGCACACGTACGCCCAAGTATGCATGCGCCCACTCAAACCCGCACGAAAGGCACTCATACGCATGCGCGAACACAGATACGCGGATGCACGCGCAGGCACGGATGCAAATTCACGTACACACGCACAAGCACACCCGCGCACACGTACGCACGAATTACACACGCACGTGCACGCGCGCACTCGCACAGGCACGCGCACTTATGAGCAGGCAAACGCCCACGCGTGCAAACACGCACGCAGATGCACGTATAACACGCACACAGATACGCGGGTATATATACTCACGCGTAAACATGAAAACACGCATGTGCACGGGGGGCACGCACATAAGCATCCTCGCTCATGCAGGCGCACACGCAAGCAGACACGGACGCGCAATTACGTTCGCAAGCGCGAGCACGCACATAATAGAAAAACTAGACGAAACGTCACAAGGTGTATCGATGAAACGAACGCCGGCTATTTCCGATGGAACGATTTATCCTTGAAAAAGTGCAGCTTCGAAGAAACGAGCTGTCTAAAACGTCGTCTGACGAACTGACTGCATGGCACCGCGTATATTCGGAATGTATAGTACATAAAACAGCGGTCACTAAAACAGGCACACAAAAAGCATAACTGTTTCCAGTGCTTCGTGAGAAATCGTCACCCCAGTTGCCGAAACAAATCTTGCATTCACAGAAATACACATACAACAGAGAGGGATTCTAACCACGGTCATCTCACCATAAAAATAAACTACGCATTGCCAAATGCTCAGCGTCCGCCCAAATGTAGCCTAGCGACAGAGACTAATGTATTTTCGTGGCGAGAAAAACATGCTTCGGATTTCTTTCGAACGCACTCTAAAGAAATGTATATTATATCTACGATCAAAATTCGCGCCCCTTTTAGAGGAAGAAATGTAGTACTTACCGTACCAGAAGGAGCGTCGTTCTTGTGCCTGTACGATCGCTTTGACCACGCACAGTCTGCAACGACGGTAACAAGCGGATAGCCTTCGGCATCGATCTCGCCAGATTCCTTCGCGCGCCTCGCTTCTTCCACTCCGGCCTGTTGCATGGCTTCCCAAGCGGCATCTTCAACACCCCGAGTTAATTCGTTCTCGCAGCGCGACGACACAATGACTCAACCTCACCTCAAACCTCACCATCCGTAGTTTCAGCAGAGGGTCGCTTACGTGCAAACTCTTTTTGCGACTTCGAGACCTTTCGCTTGCCATATTTATACCTCTTTGGACCCATAGCTGCGAGGACGGCCTTTCTAGTTATGAAAACACGCACAGCTATCCGCCTGACATCCCACCCCGAGAAACAAAACCACTCTGTCTGGACGGGTCTTGCCGTCTCTGGACCACCACAAGCGCGTTACTGAAGAGCGCATGCGCGCGGAGTAATACAAAATCAGAGCAGCGTGCGTGGCGAAATGGTGGCGCCCTCACGCGGCGCTCGTCGAACTAGTCTTGACCGTCCAAACGAGGAAAACAAGCCACAACACCTTGGTTCAGTTTTTTCGATGTAGTTAAAGAACGGATGTACTTACAGCTATAATTTTAATATAATTGAATTCCGTGTTAAATTCCGCAGATATCCCACCAGACACATTTGTAGTTAAAAATTCACAGGTTTTTAAAAACGCGTTCTAACGTAAACATGTCAAAACAGCCAATTCCGACCGATTTCACGATTTAATATAAAATATAATAAATTTTTTTATGAAAAATATGCTCGGTGGGATAGTTGGACGAAGAATCAATCTTTTTATAGCAAAAAGTTTGAAAAAATCGGTGTAACGGTTATTAAATGAGAATTTTCGTAAAATGGCAGAAAATCGCGTGTATTCTCTATGGGGCTTGGAGGAGCGCTCCCTCTTAAACGGCACAGGTGCGTCCGCGCGCCAACCAGGCGAAGGGAGCGGCCCGTCGCCCACGCGGAAACGGGGCCGCCGACGCGCGCCCCGACCGCCGTCGCGCCGCGGAGGCCCCCCACACGCTCGTCGAATGAAACCCCTCTGTGGAATCTCAACGTACCGGTAGATTCGTCCAATACGTTTACGTACAAGGCCCGGCTGGTGGGGAAACAGAACTAACCAATACAACACTCCTTATCTCTCCGCGCTCAAACTCGAAGAGTTTGTCCGGAGGAAGCGCGTTCATTTACTATTCCATTGAGAACGTGTTTAGACAACTATTGCGGCTAACCGAACGAACGTAGAGAATGCGAGGCGTAGGAAACTACGGTCCCCTGAAAGAACGGTAGCTTCGCTGAATCCTGTATAAATTCTGTGTACGCTGTGCCGAAGCGTTGGTGGCATTTTTTGTTTGAAAAAAAGTGTTTATTCCTGCCTCATCATTCGCTGCAAAAGATGATCTGAATAAGCTGACGTCACACCAACAAAGATGGTTCGGTAGAAGTATTTATCCGCTCTGTGTCGTTTACGCTACAGCTTGCTATTAAATATCGTTCTGTTAATTCTCATCCGCCATGGTTCCTTTTTATTACGTACTTGCACCAATTGTTCAACGAATCATGGTGCTATCTTCAATTGGTTGGCTGTGGTTTCTCTTTTCCATCAACGTGTTTTCTTGCTATTTTGTGATACGCGCTTTGGTCACAATTTACCGTTACAATTAAGTTCACTTCCGAACGAAAGTAGGCCGAATTCGCATTAAAGCGGGAACAGAGAACTACCGGTCATTTGCATAAGAGTGGCTTATATTTACCGTCCTAAAGTAGAAGAAAAAATCAAACTGTTTGTTTAAAGACAATGCAGGCTTTGATTACACGCTGTGGAATAAGATTTATTATTTGGCATCCTAAGGTTAACACAAAGTCCTGGTGAAGAGTGGAGGTGACGAATATTTCCAGTGCTTTAGAGAAATCCCATGAGACATGCCCCAGTACAGCATCTCCCTGATGTTATCACTAATGTAAGGTTTTGTTCTAAATGACCTATGTAGTGTTTTGCTTCCATTAAAAAGCCGGTAACAAAATTAATACTTATAGTATACGTTCAGAGCGGATACACAAAATAGAAATATGGTCGTAAAAAAACTCTTAGGGTTCTTCGGCTTGTCCATATTTTGCACCCTAATAAGCTCTTCGTGAAAAACCTATAGGGGTACTTTGAAGCTCCTTTATTTTTGTGCGAAAAACTTCTTCATCGCCCAATTGCCTTTCTAGTGTGCCAGTAGGCATGGTGCTTGAGGGGAAGCCGTACACCACGAGCTGAAAGAGCTCTTGGGGCGTCAAAGAACCCTTTTAGGAGCTGATTCTTTTAAGTGTAGTGTTATGCCTGTTACCAAAAGCACGTTGCCGAAAATGTGTTAATTCATAAAAACAATTAACGCGTTACTGAGATTTATTGCCGCACGGCAAATGTAACAAAATGCCGTTGCCGTTGCATCCAAGACCTGAAGACCGCCACTTTTGAGTTATTTTGGATTTCAATATTTGGCAGCGGTAAGCCGCTGTTTCGAACTTCCACAGCAATTACACTTTTCCGGTGAGATTTATAAACTGTCTAGCCTTTGCATATTCAATTTGTAAAACTCATCGAGATCCCGATGGCGCGCGTTGACCCTTTAAAGGGTCAATGTGCCATCGGGACGGACATGCATAGAAAACAATACCTGAAAATGACGCTATCGTGAGTAAATCCCGAACCCTACCCGAGTGGCGAACACACTGAAGCTTGACAAAGTAGCCGCAAGCATACAAACGCACGCGTCTTGGCGTCGCCTCGTGCTAGCGCCGCGTTCGTTGTGAGACGCTGCAAGAGGCGCTGGTGGCGACGCGGACACGAGCTAGGCCGGGCTCCCTGGATCCACTGGTCATAACAAGAGCCGTGTATAGAAAGAGTTTGGTCAATGGGAGGCGCGGGCAGAATCAGGGCATGCACCAGACGCGGAAAGAGGTCTTGACATGCTCTCTTGGCCAACCAGAAGCCGAAAAGAATCCTCTAGCAGCGGTAGCTAGAAACAGTTTTAGTCATGGGTATATGATTTTAATAAGCGCGTAAGTAGTTTAATGTAGTAACCCTTCATGGTTGAAAATGGGTTCACGTGATGTTTCGATTGTGATCATGCAGAAAGATGTAAGAAACGAATGTGCCGCTCAACTCTGTTTTGCTCGGACAGACTGTGACCGCTCGGACGGCAGATTCCCTGCCCTCGGCGCCTGGAGTAAGGATTATGTCCACCCTTCCGCTGGTCGCACTTTTCCACCATGATTTTGGGAGATTGTGATGGAAACATCACGCACACCATATTTTCAATCACCGATAGAGGGGGAATCAAAAACGGAGTTCGTGTTCGCGGATAATGGGGAGAATACTCCCGCGCACTTATTAAGTTTGTTTCTCGCAACCACCGCTAGGGTATTATTTCCGGCTTCTGACTGGCCACATTCGAATTTGTGAAGACGCCCTGGAACACGCCCAGCACGCTTTCGGCCAATGGCGTCTCCTCATTTGCCTCCTATACTTCCCAATGAATGGCCGAACTCTCTACATACACGGCTCTGGTGATGGCACTCGGGGGAAAGGCGCAGGCCTTAACTTCATAATTCCATCAGCACTAAGTTATAAATACCTAGGTGTGCACCCCTCTAGTAACCTATCTTGCATGGGCACTACATGTTAAACATGTCATCTGAGTCTAACTGATCACTCGGTCAACTAAAACATCACCTCAAATTTGCAAAATTAAACTTAAGACTTGCCGCCTATAAAGCACTAATCCGTCCGAACCAAGAGTACGCTGTCGCTATATGGGACTCATTCTAAAATTACCTTATCATTAATTAGATGCAATTAAAAATCGTTCAGTCGGGTTCATTTTTTCTAGCTATTCATATGAAATAAGGAACGTGCTCAACTAGATAACCTATCACTTCGCCGAATATATTTTACACTAACGCTCTCTGAAAAATTCGATTACGATTTCCAGCCAAAATCACCGTACATCATGCCATCCGCACGAACTTCTTATCGTACCCGTCATTCACTCAACGTGATGAGCACCAAAACTAAAGCAGTGAGCTCGTGTACTTCATTTTTCCGACGCAGCGAAAGAATGGGATGACCTTCCCCACAGCATCGTTTCCATATCTTATCGTCTTCATTGCAAAGAGAAATTGAGCAAAGTCATTCTCACTGCTGCCTCATAGTTGATAAAGAGAAGGAAAAAAAAAAGGAAGTGCCTTTACAATGTTGTGCTTTTGACTGATTTCAGTTTAACCATGTATATTTTCTAGTGTCATTTTATTTCTATTGTTCTTGTTTTCTTTACTAATTTTACAAGCGCGAGTGTTAAAACCTTTTGTACTAACCCCCTCATGGGGTCTTGAAGGTCAATTGAAATAAATAAATATACCCTTTTTACTTCTGCTTAGGGTCGGTCACAACATTCTTTCGTCTATCACGACATGAAAATCGAACGGGCGTATACAAATGCAATTAAACGCGTGATAGCTGTATCTTGTTCAAACGACACAGACTCGACCATAATAGCAACTATGAAGTTCGCCTTTCACGGAGTCCAAATCATGTTTTCTCTGCAGAAAGGCAAAAAAAAGCACATTCTTCTGCGTGTCTTGGCTTTATTGGGTGAATAAATTCGGGCACGGAATATTTATCTTATGCAGGAAGATTAATCGCGTCGAAAACGTTTCAGGATCTTGATAATTTCCTTTCTATGCATGTTTCGAGGTACGTGAACTTGGTTTTCTGGCTTCTAGTGGCAAAAAAATGAGTGAGCGAACATAACTAGAATGATGCACTTGTTAAGTCGCAATCGGACATCAAAACTAAGGAGATTGGAGTTCCTGTCCTAGGTGGGCTATAGGAAGAGTGTGAAAAGCTGGATGGAGGTGCTTATATACACTGCTCTAAACCTTGCCCCTCATTCAAATCAAGGAGCGAATATTGCACTGCTTTTCGGCGTCAAGGCGGTTCCTGGGTGCAGTCCACTAACGAAGAGTTCTTTGAAAAAAAAATTGTGGTGCTGGGCGTCGATTAAACATTTTTACCACATTATTTGCTACCCTTTAGGTGACAAATTAATTATTATTCGTTTTCGTTAGACTTCAGGCATCTTATCTTTTAAAAAGTGTCAACACTATACTTTCTTTTTGCTCTTTCTTGCTATGTCATCAATGGCGGACTGTGCAGACTCGTGTGAAACGACACCGTGACGCAGAAGAAAAACACCTGCCAAATATTCAATGAAATATTCTGAATTATTTAAATCCCACATTCACTCTGGACGACAGTCATGGGGATGCTAAAAGGCTGCACCACAGAATGTAACCATGCTGCATCCTGGAATCGGTAAACATTCCGCAAGTAGCAATCTCACGTTCTCCTCGATATTTATAGTTCAGGACGGAACCGATCCTCCAGGTAAAAACGTGAACCGCATTAAAGGATTCATCGAATAGTCGATCAATTGCCCAGACCTAGCGAATTTAAGACACTTACTATACATGCCTTGCACTGACGTCACATAAGCAGCCATTGTTGGGGCGTTGCTGCTGAGCGTGTGCCTTCCGCAGAGTATACTATCGAGGACAATATGAGCTGAAACAGTCCTGGATTTTTTCGCTTGCATAGAGCTGTGGTCCAAACTAGGAAGGCAATGCGAAGTTCAGGTCCCATATTTTGCATTATTTGACAAGTTGAGAAATATTGGAGCCTGTGGGGACCGCACACGGAGAAGAGGGTCGGATAGGGTGTTTCCGCCCATAATATCCGCGGTGATACACTTTACTCCACTGAACTTGTTTTTCTCGGCGAGGACAAGTTGAAGCGACCACCAGCATGGTGCGCGATGACACCACGTGCAAACCATGTATGTGGGGTAGAAAAGGCTTGTTTTTTGTCTTCAAGCCCCCTGCCGGAGCACCATGCTGACTGGCTCAGCTGGTTCAACCCGGGCGCGGGGTGCGAAGCAGCAGCCCCTTTCGGCGCTTCCGGTGGGAATGTGAGGGGTCATTGTCGGCGCCTAGCTTCCGAGAAGCCCCTTCCTCCCCGCGGGGGCCGCCCTTCTCCGAGACGGCGGAATCCCCCCGAGGTGCGGGGGCGGGCAGTCGCCACCGCAGTCTGAGGTCAACGGGATCGAAGTCGAGATAACCGCAGGAAGTCGTTGCAAGTTTGCTAACGAGTCAGCGCGCAGAGGTGCGCGAACGGCTAATCCGCGACTTTCCTCGAGGGCTTAGACTTTGACCGGAGGCCCCGTAAGGGAATAGAAACAACGTGTACATTGGGTTTACCGTTTTATTTTTATACTTATCTGTCAGGTCTGTGCGGATACTGAAATATCAACTCGAATCAAATTGAAATCGAATAGTGTCGATTGCTGGCCAAAAAATGCCGTATGTGAATTCCAAAATGATTACCAAATGTTTATTCGCAAAATTCGCCGCCAGACTAAAAACAACCTTATAGATACCAAAACAGCCCTTCCTGTATATTATCCTGCCAGACACTCAAAAAAAGTTTGAAAAAAGAAAAGAAAACAAAGACGGTGTTAATGACTTCGTTTTAACGACAAAATAAAGATGGCTGACGGATGTTTCCAGATGCATGCGTCATGCTCAGTGCGCTCGGTGAATGGACGGATACGTGAACCGTTTGATTTGGCTGACGTTCCGTGCACCTCGCTCAACGCCCCGGGGCGCTACGGGTTAACGAAAGAAGCCTGTTTGATCATCGTTTGCTTTTGTATTCCGATACCCTCTGCCACGCGGCGAAATTCATGCGTCCCTCGCCGATCTTGACCGAGAGCGTAGCACGTGCACCGTACTGCACCAGTGGTGGTGCGCTCATTCGCCGATCAGACAATGCCAGTCGGTGGAACTAAAATTTGATTTCATCGTCATGCAGGAGCGTGAGAAACCGGAGAGCGCCCACTTTTCCGCAAACTACAGCTAATGGCTAGTATGAATATATGTTAAGAACTAAAAAAATGAAAGGCGGGGAGTTTGCAGGGAGTTGCGATATCTTGAACAATGTCGCAACTCCCCGTAAAAACCACACCAGTGTAGTTCTGCCCGTTCCTCGTGGTTTCTTCTTCCTCCTTTCTATCCCACAGTTTTCCCTTCCCCCTTATCACCATATTTTAGTTAGGATGTCGTTCAGGCTAAAATTTTCCTGCCCGAAATAAAGGTTGTTGCTAAATGAAAGAACGTGGTTGTCTGTGCTTGTCCTCCGTGTTTTATTCTTTCAGTTTTAAGTAAAATGAGAAACGTTTGCAATTCTCTGTAATGTGAAATTAGAGCGCAGCTCTTGAAGAGGAGGAGGGCAGGTACGGAGGGTAGGGTATGCCCCTCCTCTCCTCCTCTTCTGCTCGCCTCCCGTTTAGCGGTTAAATTTTGCCGCTAAACATAGCGGGGAATTAATTCCGCTCATTTTAGCGGGGAATTTGTTTCCGCTAGATTTAAAGGGAAAATTTTTCCGCTAAATTTAGCGAAAAAATTTTCTCGCTACATTGATCGGGTAATTTTTTCCGCTAAATTGAGCGGGGAATTTTTCCGCTAGCTGGAGAAAATTTTTCGTTACATTTGCGGGGAAATTTTCCCATAATGCAACCCGCGGTTACGCCCGCTTGCAGTATTCCCATAATGCAACACGCGCGGTTACACCGACGGCGACACCGCTCAAACCGGAAACGAGCGCCTAAAAGCTGCGCTCTAAAACAGGTCTGCGCTGTGGCACTGAGCATGGTGAATCGTTATAGTCCAGCGCCACTGCACCGAGTGTTTAGTTCGGTTCAAATATATTTTAGAGCGCAGCTCTCAGGCGCCCGTTTCCGGCTTGAGCGGCGTCGTCGTCGGCGGTACCGCGCGTTGCATTATGGGACGCTTTCCAAATTGACATCGCACGTGACCTAACGTGTGACGTCACCCTCGGGACGTCACACGCGCTAAATTTGGCAGAAATTAATTCTGCGAAATTTAGCGAAGAAATGTTCCAGCCAAATTTACCGGGGAATCGTCCCACAATTTTCCGGTAAATTCCCCTCCATACCCTTCCCTCCCCTAAGTACCCTTTCCTCCTCTTCCCCAAGAGCTGGGCTCTAGTTCGGCATTACAGAGAATTGTAAACGTCTTTCATTTTTTTTAGCGCCGTCATTCTCTGTGATCTCTCGGTAGATCCCCGCGATTGGCTTTCGCAAAAGGTTTGCGTGAAATCAGAAACTCCTAATTGCTCAGTGTGTGAAAGCCAGGGCTGGGCAGTATCGCTGGTATCCTGAGATACTTTCGAGTATCTTTATCTCTCTATCGAGATACATTTGAGAAATGTATGTACATCTCAGTAGTGACATACTTTTACGAAGGGTCGATTGTATCGCGATTCTACGCCAGGCATAAGTGTCTTGATGTATTTGGTGTCAAATTGACTGCTGCGAGGGATGAGACCACCACATGACATCCTTTAAGAAAAATTTAAAAAAAAGGGGGGGGGGGGGGAAGGGGGGGGGGGGACCGAGAGATTGCATAGCCAATTGCAGAAAAAAGTTACCAATATTGAAAAAGAAAAGTGGTTTGAAGAATGGCCAGTAGTCGTGTTTTTCTGGTCTCTAATTTCCTGTAGATTCCGTGGGTCCAACAGTTTGCGACGCACCTCGCATTTCAAGTTACCCGTCAAAACTGAAAATCGTAATGTTAAAAACATGGCATGAGGCAAAACAGGGCTCATTTTGAACAGACGACGTTCACGTCTTTTGAGGTCGAACATGGTGATTTCTGGTTTTAGCAAGATCAGGACAGGCCCATGTGAGGGCGAAGAACTTTCGCATCCTTGACGAACCCCAGGAAAGACGTCTCAATGCTCCATCCACTCTTCATGCACTAGTAGCCTCCTCTCTTTTCTTCTTTCCAGCGATCGCTCGCTAAAGTACAAAGAGTAGAAACCTTTGCGGGCTGGAATAAATTCTTTTATATTGGGATTTAGTAATCGCATTTCGTTTAGTGGGCCAAAACAAGTGGGGGGAATGTCAAGAGCCTGTTTTCGGTGAAAAAATTTGAAAGTATAGTGGTCTGTTTTGTATCTAATTTCCTTCGAGAACTCTCCGCCTTTTCACTGTCATGCATCTGCGGTACCCAAAGCACGTCAGCGGACCCGAACTCACACATTAGACACGGGCACTGCGTCACTCGGACGTATGCGCTCGTCAGTAGTCAATGCAGTCCATCCGACGACGCTTGTTTAGGTTAGCGTTCGTGGCCAGTGAGAAAACGTATTTATTAAAGGAATGGGATACATCACGATTTCTTGATAAAGTCATCCAGTCGTGACGGAGGAAGGGGATTATGGGAAGGGTAGGGGGAGGAGGCTAAATGTAACAGGCGATCCCCGATGAGCGGACGAAACTAATCAGGGAATTGAGTATGTGATGGGGTGCGGGTGCTCGAGCCTGGGGCGGGTCCAGTCCTCGTACGTAGCTGGTCTTGCCTCTTCAGGGAGTGAGTTTATGGCGTCGTTAGGATGCTCTGCGACCAGCTCGCAGTGAGTGCAGTGGCAGCACTTATCATCATTTGCGAATGACATGTTTTATGGTGTGCTAAAAAACACCGTGGAAGCTTGGTGTCATCGCATTTGGCGAAATATACGTCACGGCCACGTGATTTCTCATGTCGCTTTTGAGTTGGGGAGGAACGCATAGGAGAAAGGACTTTTCGTTTCGGCGGCGGTAGAGAGGCTTTTCTTGTTCGCTAGTCTGGTACTGCGATCAAATCATCGGTGCATCACTAATAAGTTAATTGAAACGTTATTCATGCTGAAGTATAGCTAAGTTATAAGCTCATATGAACGTTAGCATATTCGTTTCCTGATGGAATGAACATGTGCATTTCTTGATACTTCGAATGCTCCTATTTTGTTTCCCATTTGATACTTGCTCTGCAAAATGACGTTGTTTGAAAATCGCTGCATTCTTTTATCGTGTGTGTGCAGAGCATGGCCTCGTTTCGGAAAAAAAAAGGTATTTCAGTATGTGTCTGTATCTGTATTACGGGATGCTTTTTTTCATGATTTACAAGGGGAACAGCGCACCCGCAAACAGTCACTCGAGTCAACACACACGCACAAAAGAAAAAGACACTTACGCAGCGCTGACTGACAACTCTGGGGTATATTTACACTTTTTCCTCTTCTTCTATTTATATTGTGGCTAAGGCTATACTCTTTTTCACCTTATGATGTACCGCAGGAAAGGCTACAAGCGCGAGCTCATTGCTCTAGGCCCATCTCGGCGGCACAACCTCTCGTGCGTTAAGAGTAGCTCCCAACGCTACGAGCTCGCGCTTCTATCCTTGTTTGAGGTACAACATAAGGTGAAACGGAGTATAGTGAGAATAACTGGTCTTTTTTTCTTTTCTTTTGATATGAAGCTAAATTTAAAGCTAACTAAATTGAAATCAATGCAAGGCTAAGTAGTCTAATTCTTTTTGTGACAAGGTTAAGGACAGAGTACTAACACATCTGTCGTTATGTTTCGCGATATTCTCTGCCTCGATAATTTCTCTTGCGAGCTGGTTGTGGTGCTTGCCGAGCATGGCGCAGTTACTAAGCAGCACTGAGCAGCCACAGTCTCGACAGTGAATGTCAAAATGTCCGGAGTTTTTGTTGGTGAATGTGTTCTAATGCTCACCAAGGCGATCGTTAAGACACCTTACGGTCTGACCTACGTAGAGTTTCCCACAAGAGAGGGCAAATGAGTACACCACCATCTCTGTACAAGGGACAAAGGTGTTCTTATGCTTGTTTTGCAGCTGACAGTCGTAATTGGTGGGGTATTCACACTTTTGCACAAGCTGCGAAGTTTGTTAGCCAAGCGCCGTGCCTGGCAAGCACCACAACCAGCTCACAAGAGAAATTATCGAGGCAGGGAATATCGCAAACATAACGACAGATGTGTTAGTACTCCGTCTTTAACCTTATCACAAAAAACTTGGACTGCCTAGCCACACATTCATTTCAATTTAGTTGGCTTTAAATTAAGCTTCATATCGAAAGAAAAGAAAAAAGACCATTTATTTTCCCTGGTCCTAGCATATAATACAAATAGACGAAGAGAAAGAAAAAGTGTAAATATACCCGAGAATTGTCAGTCAGCGCTGCGTAAGTGTCTTTCTCTTTCGCGCGTGTGTGTTGACTCGAGTGACTGTTTTGCGGGTGCGCTGTTCCCCCTGTACATCACGAGCAACCAGCTCGCCCGAAACTCTGTGTTAACTTTTTTTTCGTTCTTGCAAAAGTATCTGAGGGATATCCTGTTACTTCAAAGACAAATGCATATCAGTATATGTATTTTGACCTTAAATACATGTATCTCAGTATTTTTTATTCTGGGGTACTTTACTTCGTATCTCTTCCCGGACCTGGTAAAAAGCAATTTTGTAAGGAAGGGATGCTAATATACTTTCAAAACGTTACAAATCTAAGGTAATTTGGCTTGCATCAACAAGCTTCAATTGAAAGATAAATATATAGGCTAAAACGTTATAAAAAAGCATAAATTAAGAGGACAATAGTCAACGTACCACTAAAAACAGTTTAGTAGGGGTAATGGACACAATTTAATTTTGTAGCTTTTAACACGTTCGTTCTGCATGATATATGTAAGTCGGAAAAACTCGTATAAAAAAACAGCGGCGATATCTTTCAAACGGTTTGCTTAGAGTAGCTATCGTAACGGAAATCCGAGAAGGTCTGTAGTCAGCTGAAACCTGCTGATGTACTGCGGTCGTCTGGTAGTGTCAGACGAAACACGCGATTCAGCAGCAGCTTAGAGAAAATCTTAAGTTAAAGCATGTGCTGTCCCAACTCATTAGAATTGGTCGATGCAGCTCTAAAAAAAAAAAGAAAGACGTTTACAGTTCCCTGTAATGCTGAACTAGAGCGCAGCTCTTGAGGAGGAGGAGGGGAGGGCACGGAGAGGACGGTATGCCCCTCCTCCCTTCCCCCTTCCCTCTTCTCCCCTTCCTTCCCTCTGCTCCCCTCCCTCCCTCCTCCTCCTTGACGTCACTCGTGAAAGTCGTGACCTTCACTGTGAAAGTCGTGACCTTCACTGTGAAAGTCGTGACCTTCACTTTGAAGGTCGTAACCTTCACGTGTAGGTTACTGTGAAGTAACCTTCGGGGGAAGGTTACTTCACGCGGAGGTTATTTTTACTGTGAAGTTAATGACCTTCGTCGTGACCTTAACAAGTGACTTTCGTGACGTCACTCGTGACGTCATTATGGGAAACGTCCTATAATGCAACTTGCGGTTACGCCGACGGCGACGGCATCGGCGATGCCGCTTAAGCCGGAAACGGGCGCCTAAGAGCTTCACTCTAAAATTACTATCATTCATTCAAGTCATTTTTGTAGGTTGAATAGAAAGAAGCATGCACCCTCGAAACCTAATATAAGAGAAGACCGGCATCTTTAAACCGCTCCAAAATACTTTTTCGATGAACTGAAGTCAGCCCACTCCAATAGTCAATTCTACATTCCTTTTATATTATAATACTGATATTTTATTCTGGCTCAGGGGAGCCGCGGTGCCGCAGAAAGTCACGTCGCCCATACCATGAAGGCCTGCGGCATTGCGTCTAATGATAATGCACTGGTATTTCACAGTGATGACTATGTTTAAATGGAGCTTTTGGGCGAGGGTGGCGGGATGACGTTACAGGTGGGGTGAAGAGCGTTAGGCCCAGCTGCGGTCTTCGCGACGGTGGTCTTCGCGCAGTCGCCATTAACTGCAAACTATTATACTATATCTTTATTTTTTTTTGTCACTTATGGAATGCTATAGAATAGTTTCCCTCCAGTTTTCTAGTTTTGTATATTTTTTTCCATGAAACTGCACAAGAACTGTTCTCCCATGTAAGAGAGCTCTTATCAAGCAAAGAATGTGTACCTTGAGCATCGAACAACCCTTGCACACCGTTAGTTGCGCAAACCACCACCCGGGGGTAAAGGGCAACAAAAGATTAGACCCGTGTATAGAGAGAGTCTGGTCAATAGGAGGACCCGTCGGGAGCCGGGGTGGAGAGGCGAAAGCGGCGGCGCCACCAGCGCCGTATATTCCCCTACTGATGATGTTGCAAATCAAGAATGTGCTGAAATGGCCTTGAAAAATTCGCGAAACACAACGCATGTTTCTTTTTTTCCATTTTTTTTTTTCGGGGGGGGGGGGGGGGGATGATACTTAAAGTACATTGATGAATAATTATCAGAGATTGGTGGAAAAGGGGAGTTTCAAGGTGCTGAGTCTGTTTACTGAGCCAGGAAACGTGACATTGCCCAGAAAATTTTTCTGAAACATGGGACGCAACTGCAAATGTGGGCTGCGCGTTCGGGGTTGGGTAAAACCTCCCACGGGGCCGAATCCTCTTTTTTTTTTTTTTTCGTCCACTCTGTCGTGCAGTCAAAAGAAAGATTGAGTGCGTTCTGAATCGTGCCGTGACGACAAGGGCACGTGCATTGCCCTTTCAGTTATAAAGAGTCGCAAATTTCAACTCTTGCGTGCTGTAATGAAATGCTTGAATACATCCTTACCGAGAAATTGTGATTGGAGGGTCTTTGTTTAGCTCATTGCCTCCGCTAGGGGAATATTTGTGGCTAGTCGTCGTTCACAATATCCGTCAATCATCGCGCCCAAGGTCATTGAATCAATTTCAGCCCATGAGGTTCTCTTATGTTTGCCCTATGCTTACCAATGTGGAGTCGTTTTCTTTTTACGCAGGGGTTGCGGTGACGTCAGAACAACGCCGAGCTCTAATTAGCTCTGAGTGAAGGATAGAGGGTAGACCTCAAAGCAAGGTGCCTTGGGGTCTACCCACTCTCCTTCAATCAGAGCCAATCAGACCTCTCGGCGTTCTGACGTCACCACAACCCCTTCAAAAGAAGCAGACATACTTGCGCGCCACATTAATGACCAAGGTCTCTACATTAACGGCTCTGCAAAAGACAGGTGTCACCACGCGCTCACCAGAACCTCCGATAAACTGTGCAATAGAAGGACTCTCAGTAGATAATGAATTCTCGCCCCGGAACTTATCTGTTGACTGTACGACTCATTCTTCAATCTCGCTTTCGTCAAACACTCATGCATGGCCCAATCCGTTTCCTTTCGCTCGCTTCCGGTGGGGGATGTAACAAGTCTAGCCCTGCGCTCTTGCTACCTATGCGAGTATAGCAATTGAGGGAGACAAAGAGACGAGAGCGCGGGGACGTTCGAACAATGCTGCTTGTTGGACGAGTTGGTGCTCAAACTTTGAGAACATGGCGTAGTCGGTGACAAGTTAAGAAGCTCCACTTTCCACATTAGCAGAGCGAACGCTTCAGAGGACGTCGCCTCCTCTCCGATGTTCGCTCTGCTAAAGTGGAAAGAGGTGGGAGGAGCTTCCACTTTAACCTGTATCTGTCACCGACTATAGCGCTTTTTGAGACGGTTGAGAGGGGAGAATAGGAAAACACAAAGCGCTAACTTTAACCGTTTATTATGCAGGAAAACATGGGTAAAAGGTAGATTACGCGAGCGCAACCAGAAAGTGAGTTCGTACCAGGATGGCCATTTGTCGATGCACTGTCACGATTGTAGATCCAAGCCTTAGTTCAAGTCATGCACGATCATGAGTAGGGACAAGGATAAAACGGTACGGGAAATCATAGAGGCAGACCTGATAAAAAGTTACGGGGATCGGCGCTTCAGCCCGGCTTCGACTGACCTTGCATACCGAGACCTCCAGTTCTTGCGAGCAGTGGCAGTGCAGGATATTGGTTGAGTGACGCGATAACAACAAGTACTTTTATTCATGTTTTTGTTTTTGCACCTAATAAACAGTTGAGGTTAGCGCATTGTGTTAGCCCGTTCTCCCCTGTCGTCCGTGTCAAAAAGCGCTACCATATGTTCTCAACGTTAGGACACCGAGATCTGTTTGGAATGTCCACTGGGAAGACGCAAAGCTAGCTGCCTTTGTTTCTACTCACTCTTCGAAAGCATCCTAACTCCGAACGCCCGGCACCGGCGTTGGATAGCGTTCGAAGAGTGACTAAAGACGGAGGCAGCTAGCTTTGCGTCTTCCCAATGGACATTCGAATCGGAGCTCGGTCTTCTGAAGTCCCCGCACGCTCACCTGTCCCCTCCACTCCCTCAGTCTCCACACCCGCGTACCTTGTTTCACTTTAGCCTACAATTTACGATGCACCAATCCAACACCGCAAAGGTGTCGTGGCTCTCTTCTTTGTGGGTTTATTGTGACCAGCTTATCCAATCGCCTGCAGAGAAAAGGACGGCGCATTGGCTGTACCAGTTTGGCTCAGCCGGAGAGAGCAAATGCACGAAGATGGCGAGCGCCATGGCGAAGCATGTTTAGAGCTACTTGATTTTCTCCGTCGAATCGTACCGGTCAGACCAAATGTGAAACGGAGTGTGATTCATTTTGTTTCCCACGTTTATTTTCTAGATCGAATCACACTGATAAGCGTTTTACAGGTACTTGGGAGCAAACGACACATGTTGTCATAAATGGCCGCATAATACCGGCAACTTGGTTTCTGATGTAGAAACAAATCTGTTTTTGCTCTCTAGATTTAGTCAGATGCAGTTTACATGAAATGATGGACCGATTCAGTTTTCGCTTTGCTCGAAGTTCAAAATTAACCAGCTGTCTGGTTCTTAACGTTATTTTAACAAAATGTCCCCTGTAAGGTCTGGCGTCATTGTTTATCTCTTTCTCGACGTGCTCTCGGTGATATGAGTTGCCGGGCGCCGCCACCTTCACATTCGTGACTAATGTATCCCCGTAAAGAGATTGCCCTTTGCGGGAAGCTGGCCGGTGTGTCATGTTTCCTCTCCGTGCTCCGATGGATGGACGAGCAGCATTGCATACCGGAGCGCCAAGGTTGTATGAGAGTTGCGCAAGACCTGACATCAGAACCGACGAATGAAAAAGCCCCTGAAGGATTGGTGTCAGTTTTGTCAAATAGCAAATCCTCTGAAGAAATGATGTCAGTTTTGACGAACGGCGCTGGAGAAAAGTGATGTCAGTGTTCGGAGCTTTTTTCTATGTTCTTTCATTTGGGGGGATTGTAAGCAGCGCGTATGGGCTGGTATTTAAGCGTGGTCTTGGCTGGAAAAGGGGTTCGTGTCTGGAGCTAGGTGGGCAGGCCTCACCTCGAGTAGCCACGGAGAGGGTCCGCGGGGCGGCCAGAAAGTTCCCTTCCTGCTTCGTGAAAGTTGCTGCAGTGTATCGTGATTCCCTGTATATAAAATATACCTACCCCATACCAAACCTCACCGAGCCTTCTCGCTGATGACATCGGGAGTCCGTGGCGCATCGAGAAGAACAAAGAACCATCTACTGTCCCCGAAAACAAAAAAGAAAAAGAGATGTGTTTTTTTCTTATATCATAAACTACGCATCCCCAAACGCTTAGAGGTATCGTCCAAACGTATCGCTAGCTCTCCGGACCAAATGTAAAAGAATCGGATTCTGCTTTTATTTGGTTCAAAAGTGTTAAGGGATGTGCTTAAATTTTCAATGCAAAAATTTTGGCTGACGAAAACCAGAGACGCACGAAGATGAATGGCGCCAACCACTGTGCACGGGTTCCGAATTCCCATCGAAGGTTTCATAAAATCACTGCTAAGTTATAACGCCTGCATCAGATACCGACAAGTACTCAAACTTTGACACTTGGTTCGGACCGCTAGACTGACTTTTAAGCACAAACCGAGTGTTCCGCGATGCGTAGTTTCTTTCTGCGGTGAAACAAAAACACAAAAGAAACACCGTAAATGTATTTTGGTAACCCGGTGTTGTTTAAAATAAATTTTAGCTGGATTTTTTTTTTAATGCCTTGCTAGGGACATTAAAGGAAAAAGATCACATTTCTAACTTGCACCTCTTCCATCTCGCCGTATCGTGGCTTAAGCTCGAATCAATATAAAATATAAAATTTTAACCTCCTGCGCAACTTGAATGGAACAACAGAACGCACGGGGGGGGGACCACATCTAGAAAACGAGATATTTAAAAAACTGAAAACGTGAATTAAGTGTGCGTGCACTGTCAAATTTACGCTATGGAGAAATTGCATTTTAAAGATTTTGTCGCAGGAAATTAACAAGAGATGCGATTCTATCGTGTATGAAACAAGCAGGTGTATGCGATTCTGCACCAGTCACGAAGGTGTATTGCAAAGTCGCGTTTATAAGTAACCAATTATTATCGACCTAATGGATTCAGTCCGGAGGTAGGTGGGCACACAAAGGTGACAGGTGTTGCCTACATACAACAAGCCACATTTTTTTTTTTTTTTACTTTTAATTTTATCGTTACTTTTAGTACTCTGGCAAGAGTCTTGATGATGAAAAATACAGCGCCATCTAGTGAAATGATACACAAATAGTTGACGCGAAAAATAAGTTTGGCGCGCAAATACCTGGCAACCCGTAATGGCGAAAAATCTGAATATGTGTTTTTCTCTTGCCACTAATATTTTACGATGGGTGACCGTTTTACTTGAGGCTATCGTAAGCGCAGATATTATTGACTTCTTTTATATTGATCCGTAGGTGTTAAGCAAGGAAGCCACCTTCAACTTTTGGCCTGTTGTGGCTCACATAGGCAACAAAGCTCTAACTTGCAAGTTTAGCTTACGATATTTTTTTTTATTTTAGTCGTGTTTCTTTATTTGATTTTGTTAAACGTTAATATCATAATAAACAAATGTTTTCATTAAATTTTGTATTTTTTGTCAATAAAGGGTTAAGCGACAAAACCAGGAGTTTCCCTAGGAATTGAAATTAGGATGGGCGTTTACATTTTTAGGCGGGGGGGGAGGGGAGTTAGGGGGGGGGGGGAGAGGGGGCATTGGGACTAATGGAGTCGTTGCTAATTAAAGGGGTGCCTTTAGAAAATCAAGGGTGACGTGTACACCCGCCTACCTAGTGGGTGTTAGGGAAATCACTGGACGAAACCAGAAAGATCTGTACGCCAGGATTCCTGAGGTCGATAGAGCGTGGGCTTTCCCGCCGACGCACGTGCCGGTGAAGCGCGCCTCTTCCTTCGGTGGCGAGATGGCGCCACGGAGCCTCTTTTCGCTTTGCGATGCTCAAGTGGCCTTCGCTCTCCTTCTGAATACACACAACTCACAGGCTGTGTTCCAAATCTTACGTAAATGAACCCGAGTTACTCCGGCGGGTCGTGTCACGTGACAACACAGATTGAAAAACGCTGGACGTGGGTAGGTTTTGGAATGCCAAGGTAATAATAATAATAATAATAATAATAGCTTTATTTACCATGTATAAGCATGGTGGGGGCTGTGGAAAAAAGCTGTCCAAGCAGCTTGACTGGTCCTCAGCCCCCCTCGGGTACACACAGTGGCGACAGAGACTTTTAAAAAGAGCACAAAAAATTACATAAAAATACAAGGTACTTTCATCATAACAATGGCCAACAAACAACTATCAGCAATGGATCAAGCAAGAGTAACACTTGCCTATAAAAGAAATCGGGAAGTTGTACACAAGAAAGGGAAAACTATCCAAAATATTCTAAGATGCTTCAACACAGTATATATATATATGTATATACATACACACATACATATATATATATACACCTATACACACACGTACACACATGCATACAAATACACAAACACACAAACGTATATTATACATACATACATACACACATATACATACATACTTACATATAGACATATATATGTGTGTGTTCTCATGTTTCGTACATTGCGCGTAGCTCACTATGTTTGGAAGTGTACAGATCAAAATTAACGTGATTATAGTTGTTTAAAAGGGATGGTTAAAGATAACGGAGACATTTTTTTCCGGAGTTCAGTCGAGTTGTATGGACTACCCAGCTCTCTTTGTGTCTTGTAGAGTAACTAGAGGTGTTTATTTGCAGTTGGGAAGGATTGCGTATATTACTTATATTTCTCTGTGGTTCTACTTTATAGCGAGCACTCAAACGATATCTGTATAGGTTGTGCGCCCTGATAACGCGAGAACGACGAAAGAAAATTGAACTTGGTGTTCCATAAGGGGCGTTATAGATGTGGCGAACATACTTCTTTTGTAATAAACGAATACGCTGTAGGTTTGAAGATGTAGTTGTCCCCCACACTAGTTGACAATAGTTTAAGTGTGAGTAAAACTGAATTATAAAGAAGCAACTTAACTTGTGCGGGAAAGAGGTATCGAATGCGTCAAATTATTCCAGTAATTTGCGCTATTTTTGTTAGCAAGTAGTTTACATGAACATCCCATAGCATGTCGGCGGAAAATATGATACCGAGACACCTGAAATTATCTACCTCTTCTATAGGACGCGAATTAAGGAAGATTTCTGGATATGTAGGAACGGGCTTGTTTTTGGGTCTGAATATAACCGCCTTTGTTTTTCTTTCATTTACCTGCATAGCATTAGCTGTCGACCAGTTCTCGAGTGTTTTCATTGTATTATTACATCGATCTATAAGTTCATGAATGTCATGGCCAGAGAAAAATATGCTAGTGTCATCCGCATATATACTATAAATTTGGCTGTGGGGCTAATATTTACAATATCGTTAAGATAAACGTTGAAGAGTAGTGGCCCTAACATGCTGCCTTGTGGTACACCACAAAGCATTGGTTGCGCCTCTGAGCGCATATTGTTAATCTGGACAACCTGTTTTCGATTATATAAATAAGATTTTAGAAGCAATAAAACCCGTCCTCGGATACCGTAGCAGTTCAGCTTTTCAAGCAAAATGTCATGATTTACTAAGTCAAAAACCTTTGAAAAATCCACTCTTACCCTGTAGTAAGATCGAGTAAATTTTGGAACACGGCCTTCGTCGGAGTGTTGCACCCTCACAAGTTAGCGGATGTCGCACACGTGTATAAGGCCATAAAATGATAACTTCCGAAACTAATGCGATAACATCTGTAATTCAAGTTGCTACTACCAAACAGAGTGTCCCCGAAAAAAAACCCACCAGATATACAGTGTTTGCACCTAAATAAACACACGCCTCATCGCCGAACGCTTATTCTGCGCCCAAATGTAGCGCAAGCGGTTCGGACCAGATGCCAAAAGTTCAGGGATACTGTCAAACATTAAGTCACAAACTAAGAAATCGAGTAATTAATAACTAAATATTTATTTAATCATGAAGCGTTATTCAAGTGCAGCAAGAGTCTCCAAGCTTTTCGGCTCAGGGGCCAGATTGAGGATCTTAAGATTTGTTGCATTCTCGATAGCGCAAGATAAATGAGGAAATGCTGGATAAATAAACGTAGATAAGCATTTAAAAACGGAAATTCAGGATGAATTATAGACGCACAAAAAGATAATTGAAGGTTTCTATTAATTTATATTTTGATTATATTTTGAAGATTCGTATCATGTTATATTTTGAATGTTTTTATTATATTACAATTTAAGACTGAATTATATCTTGAAATTTAATATTAAGCTAATTATGAGATACAACGATTGTGGCCCAGAAGATTCCCCGGGTATAAATCAAAGTGCATCTAGCAACTCTGGTGTATTCACACGGGGTAGAATGAGGATGGTAGAACTGGATGTTGACAATGTGCACTATTTCAAGTGCACTAACCACAATACGCAGACATGAAATAAGCAACCACGCGACAAATATGGCAGATAACTATTAGCGAAGTATGACTAATAACGTATACAGTACATGTGGTGCGCGTCGCGGCGTCGTTCCTTTCCGCGTTTTTTTTTTTTTTTTTTTTTTTTTTTTTTTGAGATGGTAGCATTGGGCGGCTTGCTGGAACGTTGCCGCTGGCCGGGCGTCACTGGAAAGACCGCGGCCAGGAAGGGCGGGTAAGAAGGCTCCCGCAGGCCGGAGTTTGGAAACGCCTGATATACAGTAACGCAAAAACTGCTACTTTCGCTTTAAACATTAACAATTATTATTATTATTATTATCATCATCATCATCATCATCATTATCGACCTCCGCAACTTAGCTATCTTGTTGCCCGATGACCTGAACTCAAGGGCGCGGTGTGCTGAATGATCGCAGTGCGTTCAATGCATAGCCTATGCTACTACCCCGACGATACTCCCGCTAGCACACGATGGCTTCTGCAACCCGACACTTAACCCAAACAGAGACGGAAGGGCAGGAAGTAGAGCAGCCGCTGTGGACTCTACGCTCTGCCTGGGAACAACGCCCTGACTGACGCCCAAGTAGCCACTGCACAAACGAAACGCGGAAGACAGACTGTAAGCGAAGGCAAAGTCCATTTGAATGAGCATTTCTTGTGTGAACGTTTAGACAGCGGGAAAGTTGTCGGCTTTGAAAGTGGAGTTGTGTGGGAACAGTTATCTTCCGTGAACATTTTTTTTCACGCGCAGAACGTATTAGCTTACAAAGAAGTGTTCAAAACGTTACGTAAGCTTTACTTTAGCTTGGGTGGTTTGATTAACGGTAGACGATCAGAGCTAATCAACGCTACAGATTTGTTTCTTAATAATTACCATAATTTCACTTGATTCTGTTCTGATACTTCTACAAGCTAAGAAAAAACCGTTCTTAAAGGGGTTCTTGAGACTTGGACACTTAGAACAGATCTTTGTGCTCTTTCGTGTAGTATTGCTTAAAATATGAGGCGTAACATTACCTGCGTCAAACACTATATATGCCATGAGGCTATTTAACAAAGCAGATAGCATGGTAATGCTGTTGAGCGGTCCCTGATGTGAATGGGTGTTTTAGCGCAGTTACGTAGAGCTATTTGTTGTTAAAAACTGTTTTGTTCAAAACGATTCTTTAGTTGCGGAAATAAAAAAAAAACGCCTGTCTGGGTACGTCATTACTGTTTGTTTTTGAATAAAGGTAGTGCACAAGTTGCAGGCTTCTACCATTGAAGAATCCGAAAAGGACTCGTAAAGCGAATTGCGTCGCTGGAGCTACGTCGTGATGGGTCAAAGCTGGAATCAAACGCCACAAGAAAATTTTTCAAACAAAAACAGCCTTCGTGCCGGTTTATTTTAAAAATAAAATAGAAATATTAGGAACTTTTGTGTCTTAATTTGCCGCTTTGTATCGAAATGGCTTTTGAATTCAGGTTAACTTGACGTCAAACGATTTTCGTTATTGTTTTTCCCGGAATCGTGGCCAATGAGCATTTTAATTTGTGAACAAATACACAACTGACAGACTACAACCTTCGTGAATAAAGGGGTGGGAGGGGGCGGGGGGGGGGGGGGGGGGGGGGGCAACATGCGTGCGTATAAATAGATGCTTTGCAGCAGCTATGCATGGGCGCCGCCATAACCGACCTTCAGTTTTTGTTCCCTCTTATTATCTTTATTTCATTTCATCACTACCATAGCGGGCCAGGCTTTTTTCCATGTTAGATTCGTGTCCTTCGCCCCAGCATTGGCCTCTGTGGAGGCTCGGCAATGCCCTTTTCAGCGGCTCGGTATCTCGGCGAGACAAGAGAAGGTCAGCCATGGCGGCTGTAATTGGCACGTGTGTAAAGCATCTAAATATAAAGTTGGCTGAATTTTGAGGAGGGGACGTGGTTGAGGGCTGAAGCCCCATAAGCTTCCCCCTGGCTGCGCCCCTGACTAGAATTCTAAATTCGTATCTATCGAGTTCAACTTACCGTAGGCTCTCGTCGTTTGAAGGGTAAGGTTCAGGCACGTAGCCAGGATTTTGTTTCGGGGGGGGGGGGGGGGGGGGCGGGGTTCCCGCCCATAACAAAATGTTGTATGAGGGGAAGGGGGGAGAGGAAGTCCCAGAAAAATGGAAGATTTTGGGGGGGGGGGGGGGGGGAGCCGGGCCCCATGGGCCGCCCCCCTGGCTACGTGCCTGGTAAGGTTTAAAGATAAGATAAAGGTTAATCATGAAATGCGTAGATAAATAGGAAGCCACTGGCCCGCTTTAGCATACTACCGGGATCCGGCAGTTCGCTCCGACGTTGCGCACCGCCAAAGCTTGTCAAGGCTTCCCTTCATGGGACACTGACAGGGCATTTATGCTCGCCAAGGATTTTATTTGTGCATGACATATGAGAGCCCAACCACCCAGAACACAATTTGCGGCTCGAAATTCGTTTTCTTTGCACCCGAAAACCGCCGATCGAGAACTGGCCGTTTTCATTCGCGCTCACTCTCTTCTCCGTCGTTGGGTGCCGTTTTCTAGGGTTTAGACAGAATCACCAAAGATAGTTAAAATCGTGGATCATCAAAGGCACACACTCGATACTAAAATTGGACGAAAAATATGACGCTTTTGTGGCTTTTAAAAAGTTGCAAATACGTTGAATGAAGGAAAAAAAAAGAAGTAGCACAGCCACGTGACTTCCGGTAACTTTTTCCTCCTCTATAGTTTTGCTTCCTCCCCAGTGCAGTTTCTGTTTCGGTCTTGAACAATTGTTGTTGTTTTTTCTTTATTAAAAATATACAGGACGCTGTATCAAAATACTGATAAGTTGCCTTCTGACGCCATAATAAATCGCCTAACGAAAAAAAATTTGAAAAAAAATTTAGGGGGCGTTAGTGTCCTTTTAACGGCAGCATTCGAAAACAGGACCCTTTAAATCCGGAAGGGCTTTAAAAAAACTCCCAATGTTCTTGAGGAAAGCGTGCGAACTATTTGTGCTGAGAAGGTGCGCTAAACAACTATGCAAAAAAGCGGCCTGAAAAGCCTAATTTCTGCGTGATTGGTTATTATCTGCGCGTCTCGTTTATGTGTTCTTTTGTAACGTAAATAGCACTGGATTCGTAAATCCCTTAGCCGACCAGTGTTTGGCAAAGTGACGCATACTTATTTGCTGCTGCAGGATCACAGATGCAGGTATGTAACTGGACAGATCTACAAAACGACCCCCAGCACGGTGGTATTTGTTCCAATTATTAATAGCAAAGCAAATTTGCTTGTTTTTATAGGCAGCATGGGCCGACAGAGCATGGTAATGACCAAAAAAATTTTTTGTTCTAGCTCCTATATTTTGTTTTTCTTTTTTCTGTGAATGAAGGCGAGGCGTGTGCGTGGAAATGAAACTGCGGTCTTAATCTAGGCTTACAGCAGTCTACCAAAAGTACGAGTAGAAATAATTTTTGTTTTGTAATCATTGTGACGCGTTATCAAAACGGAAAGAATATGCGTATTCCAATGTCCTAACCAGGTAATCAGGGAGTCGATCGGTGACCAGCCCGTCATCGTCATGCGCATTCTATTTACTCGCGTGCTTGTCACATTTCTTGAAAATCTCGTGTTTGAAGCTCGATGGCAGTGCTCAATATGTTGTCCTCAAGTTCAGAAAGAAAGTCATGAATCATAGGTAGTGAGAACGCGTCATACCTTTCCGGGTGTTTGTCAGTGTGGGACATGCTGCATCAAGATCCCTCTACACAACACACGTAATACATCCGTTTTTTGTGAGTGCTTTTTTTACAATTATAGTGACTTGTTGAATTGAGAACATGTCTCACACAAGTGAAGCTCCATTGCTGTACTAAAATTGCTCCTCTTGTATCGGTCAGGTTGTCGTTACCTGAGAAAAACATTAAAATGCTTCAGCTTGCCTAACTGTATAATTATTGCAAGCCAAGCTAGGACCATTTAAGATATTATCATTTACATATTTTAATTGCTTACACGACAAAGCACTGTGTGGAGAGCATTTTCTTAAATTTTAGTTTCTGAACAGAATGTGCGTTTTGAACAAGCTTAGAAGACACAATACCCAAAGTTATAGGGTTATATACAGGTTCTACTCCGTCATATGCCAGATAACAATGAATTTTGGTGACAAGATCACTAATCATAGCAACCAAGCTTTTTGCTTTATTGAGAATTTAGTAGCAATATATGTAGGTGGGCAATCCCGTACACATTGCAATTAAAATATGAATTTCATTTGTTCCTGATGGTATTGTTGTTGAAAAAACTTTATTTCAGGAAATGTTTTTTGCTGCCGTGTCCTTTTTCTTTTAGAATCGAGCAATATCGGCCTAAGTATGGGATGTTGTTTTGATAAACCTGCGAACGATACGTATTTGTTGTCATATTTACGACAAGTTGGGAAAAAAATTAAAAAGCAGTCAGCAATTTCAAAGTGCAGTAGGGAAATCCCAGAATACTTTTTGGATTGCGGAGGTCCAGCAATCGCTCCATTTGACAGCTGCGTATGACCTCTTCCGTTTTTAAGCTGATACTGCTTATAGGAAAAGCAATGACATGGTCGGCCCGGGGGGAGTAGCGCCTGATAATGCTAATGCCCCGCCTGAAATGCAGCCGACTAGCCTATATTCATATGCATAATGCCATAACGCACTCCTTACCCACTCTTCAAGTAATAATCACCACCCTCCCCTCAAAAAAAAAATCCTCGTTGAGTTTTTGCGAGGTTCCTAAGAGACTCACTAAACCGAAACGAAACCTTTCCAAGTATCACGCCAGACAAACAACTAACTCAGCACAAGCGTGGCAATAAATACTAGGGGCCTAACTTGGGCATAATACGGTTTGGCTCAAAGGCGTTAGTGCCAGAGTGTTTTTTTTTCTTTCTATGACTTTTTACGGGCCCTCGACCACAAAGTTGCCAAAGTACCAGACTTCAGCCAAAGATGCCACGTATGAACTGAAGAATCAGCACTGAAGCCTAAATCTGTCAATTGTTTGGAAATTTAGGCCCAATGTTTCCACATGAAAACCGAACAACTAGAAGTGAAGCCTAACTCCAACACTTGTGCCGCGATTTAGGCCCAAAGATACCGGATGACAGCCAATCTACCAGCAGTGATGCCTAACTTTGGCTCTTATTTGACGAAATAGGGCCAAGACATCCAGACTCGAGCCAAGTTTGTCAAGTGTTACTTTACCTTGGCTCTTTCGGTCTTTTTAAGGCCAAAAATTTCCACTTAAATGCCAAATTCTGGGTCAAACACTGTGCTACTTGGGTTGACAGTTACATTAGTCAATGGATTAATAGATTAAAGAGTGCAGAATTTGAAAAAAAAAAGAGCCACGGGTACGATGAAGACAACGGTGCTTACTTTAGCTGTTTAAATCTGAAAAGAAGGTGAGGCGTCGAGATTGTAGACTGTCATTAACAAGTCTCGTTCATATCGAGGACAGGGTCTGTTCCTGGCTCCAAAAGATATCACTCAAGTTCTGGCAAAAATGAATCGACTAAAATAAACCGCGACGTCATGAAGGAATTAACAAAACGAACGTTTAACCTCCTTGCCAGGGCCCTAGAAACAAATAATCAGCAAAATTTAAATGTCAGTTCAAATTACTCGGAGGAACTGCGATCAATGCCTATTAGCAACGCGATCGAATTCCGTGATTTCCATAATGCGTAACATGAGCACGGCAAAGTCAAAAGTAGTAAAAGAAACTGATATAGTTCCCTTACGTGCATGGCCTATATTCTCTCCGTACGCGCACGTAATATTGACGAAATTTATGAGTTTAGATTTATTCAGCACTTAGCTCATCGCATAGCGCGTCATCCTGCAAACTTCGTATAGTCTAGACTCTAGACCATGTGCACGATTCTCTTGAGTTATTGAAAAACTGCAAGAGAATATAATGAATACTTCTGAGACATTTCAGTGCTGGAACGGAACATCAGAAAAATTAAAGTGGAGAGGAAATTCAAGTTATCAAATATATGTATAACATTAGATCTGTATCAAACAGTGCAAAACACAACTAATCAAAACGCTATAACTTTTTTATACACTTTTTCTATTTAAATACGGTATCACTAGCCATAAGAACTCTGTAGTATTTTATTTTTAATCGGTAAGGAGCACTGAGCGCTTACATCATACTCATCACCGTTGCCCGAGTAAAATTAGGTGCATTCCCACCAGAGTAAAGCACGTGCCAGCGTTCATTCGTGCGGAAGCCAGTGCCTAGGGACATTTCCTAGGGGTCCCTAGGGAGACCTGGGGAAGGTTCCTGGAGGAGCCCGGAGGGAGCGCGGGCGCTGCGGGGGCGCGTCTCTGTTTCGATGTGGCGGCGGCCCGGGCGCTCACTCGAAGAGCAGCGGGCCCTGCGAGGGGGGCCATGGGCCGTGGGCTGCTTCTTCCGCTGCTCGCCGCCTCCTGCCTCCTCGCGCACGCGCACCCCTGGGAACCCTGCGGATACGACCAGGACTACGACGGTGAGCTGCGCCGAACACCGGCCCGGGACCGTTACTCCCGAAGAGTCTAAATCTCAAACCGCGAACCTTAAGAAAAAATTTCCGACTCCTAGGAGCACCGATGATCTTCCCAGCTCGCGTCTATAGCACCAGCTGTTCCGAAATGTTTTGGGCCCCCGGTTCGCGCTCGGGAAGCGTCCGGAGTCCGGATTCGGGGCGGTCGTTCCGTCAGCGTGCCGTCTCGTGGGGGGCTGCGAGACGCGGCGGGACGCCGGTTCAGGTTGCGGCGGCTGTGTTGGTCACGCAGGCCGGCGTCGGTACTCGCTTATCGGCACGGCGATAGCGGCGTCGACTAAGCGTGCGGTTTCACCTGGGCAACGGCATGCATGCCGCCGACGCTGACGTTTCTCGGCACACGCGGGCGGGGTAGGGCGAGCCTGACATGTGTGGACTTGAAGGGTACGCGCGAAGTCATCGGATTGTGTAAAATCATAAATCGTGTTTCGTTTATATATATTTTTTTTTAATATAGAACACCTGATATAGCTGCTTTTTAAGATAAGTTTGAATTTGCTCCTTGTAATCCTTACCCTTAGGTGTTTTTGTATTGTTTTTTTCATGGCAAACGCTAAAAAAAATATATGAATTGGTAAAACGAGTACTTTCAAACAAATTTTGCTCATCGTCCACAAAAATAGAACTGAATATAGAGTAAACTTAATGCAAGCAAAATTAAAAAAAAAAAAACGCTTTGAGCTAATGCGCTAAGCTACGTTCTCAGAATTTCATACCACGACATTTCAACGAACATATCTGTGAAGTAATCGTCCAATGTACATCAGTTTTTTAGGAACCTAATATAAAGCTTTATTGGGAATGATTTTACCTTCACCCGATCCGCATCCGCATAATTCGGAACCCTATACGACAAGCAGTTTGCGTGTTCATTTCGCATCATAACATCGAATGTAAATAGAAAAATAAGAAAAGCTCGTCGCATAAAAGCTTTTGCTTTTGCTGTAGAAAACAGCTCTTCGAGTTAGATTACGGTGGAAGTAATTTTATCATATTCTGTTATATCGAATTTATTTTATAAGCGACCATCCTTGCAGAGACACTTTGTGGAAGGATTATGGCATTCATGAGACCGCGCCTGGGTGTGTGCGACACATTGCCCAATAGATGCGCTCAAAAGGGCGTCATTTTATTTTTCCTTTTGTAATATTCATTTGCAACAGACGATTTCAATTAATAAGTGACGGACTAATAACACGGTGACATTTTATTTAGGACAAATGATAAAAAAAGGCAGAGGAAAAATGGTCACTCACCGAAGCGAAGACGCGAGTATATCACAAGGAAAATATCACAATATTCAATAATAGCAACACCTATCAGTTTTAGTTTTAAGCACGAAGTAGTAGTAACGTGCTCCGAACCATACACTTCAAAGCAACTTGCCATTAGTAAAAAAAAAGAATAATAATAATAACGCACAGATCAGCACGTTTTTTCGAGCTCGCTGTGTAGAAATAGAATATCGTCAACGATTGACTAATTCCCACTGGTTCGCCTCTCTTAAATTACAAGGCCCGCTAATTAGAACTCTCTATTTCTGCTGGTGCACCTGATGCTGTGATAGAATGTACGAACTGCGCTACAAGGATGAGGTGCGGAAATATGGGCTTTACTCTTGTAATAAGAGGTTTTTTTCTACTTTCATGCGGCTTACATGTTTGGGGTTTTCTATGCCCAAAGTACGTTTCCGCTCTTTCTCTGCCAAACAATAACACGCCTTCCTGGGACGATTGATGCCCCTGTATTCTTTATGTCTTTGGGGACATCTTTTTTTTTTTTTTTTTTAACAAGATAGAACGCTCTGAAAAGATATTTTGCAGGACTAGGTTTTTACTGGCGTAAATAACAATTTTTTCCCCCGATTGGTACGTTTCTTGTAAAAGAGTAATTTGCTTTCGCCAAAACATTCGATGATACACTTCATAGTACCATTCACCCTATACACTGCGCGGTCGCACACATTTATGGGTTGCTTCGGCAAAAATGTACACAACCGATCCGCCATATATGTCAAATATAATTCATTTTTATCCGCTTTTGCCAGTTTACTGTGAATGTCCACCAACGATCCGCGGGTCACCCGCGGAAATGCGAGAGAATATTCTGTGGTTCATCCGCGGATAAAAATATCCGTGGATATTATTTACGTTGCACAAATCGACTGACGTGCTAAAAAACCACGCACGAGCAGAAGATAAGCGTACACATCGAGTGCTGTCTCTTCTTGATAGCTTTTTTTTTTTTTTTTTTTAGTGCAATAGCTTTTTTTTCTTTTTTTTCCGGAAATGAAGTTGTAAGATTGTATGCGCCTGTCCGTCGCGGCCTCACAGGCAAATTTGACGCGAACACCAGACTTGGTGCATTTTATATACCGATTTCAGTTTAGGCAGAATTGGCGGGAAAACGGCACCGCGCGCTGAGACAGACTGAGAACGCCAAGGCCGACCGGCGCCCGGAAAGCTGTAATGAGCCCCAAAGGCTACTAACGCGTTATATATATATATACGTCAAAAATGCGTACTGACGGAGTTACTAATTCGAAGTTTATTACGACGTTTCGAGCGAGGACCCCTCTTCATCAGGTGAAGATGAAAAGCGGTTCCCGCTCGAAACGTCGTAATAAACTTCGAATTAGTAACTCCGACAGTACGCATTTTTGACTTATTAACGTTTCCCGGTCCATTGTTTTTATATTTACCTTGCTTCACTTTTATATATATATATATATATATATACATATATACCGTATTTACTCGCAGAATGAACGCACTTTTTTTTCCGAAAAATCAATTCAAAGTTAGGGGGGGCGATCATTACGCGAAGTAAAATTTTTGCGTCCGTATTTACTCGCACAATGAACGGACCTTTTATCCTGAAAAATCGAAGTAACTTCTTATCTCTTAGCGCGGCGCCCGACCCCGTACCGAAACTAAGCTGTGCAAAAAAAAAGAAAACTCCTGTTTTCTTTTTCTCTTAAATCCTTGTTCTTTGTTTGTTTTTTTTTTTTTTTTTTTTTGCCGTCTTTCGCAAGCTGTTTTGTTTGCTTAGCGAGGGCTCTCCGCTTATCTTTCTCATCTCCTTGCGCGCGGCGCTCGACCGCACGACCCCCCCTAACCAAACTACGCTGGGCAAAAAAAAAAAAAGCTCCTCTTTTTTTTTTTCTCAGTTCCGTGGTTTTTTTTTCTTTTTGCCGCCTTTCGCAAGCTGTTTCGTTTCCTTGGAGGGCTTCTCCGCTCCTCTTTCTCACCTCCTTGCGCGCGGCGCGCGACCCGCCGTAACCAAACTGCGCTGTGCGAAAAAAAAAAGTTTTTCTTTGTTTTCGTTTTCTCTTAATTCCGTGGCTTTTCTTTTTTTTTTTTTTGCCGCCTTTCGCAAGCTGTTTTGTTCGCTTAGAGCGCTTCTCCGCTTCTCTTTCTTGCCTCCTTGCGCGCGGCGGCGCGCAAACCCAAAGTCCAGACTAATCCAGACTGCGCTGTGCAAAAAAAAAAAAAAAGCTCCTCTCCATGTTTTTTTTCTTGCTTCCGTTGGATCTTTTCGCATTTTCTTAACGCCTTTTGCAAGGCGTTTTGTTCGCCCATTCTGCCCATGCATTCGCGACCTCGCTGCACCAGGATAAAAATAATGCGTTCATTTCGCGCGTGTGGGGGGAGGGGGTCAAAATTTTGACATCCGAGTTGGGGGTGCGTTTATTACGCGAGTGAAAAAAAAAGTCGAAATTTTGAGAGCCGACTTGGGGGTGCGTTCATTACGCGAGTGCGTTCATTGTGCGAGAAAATACGGTATATATATATATATATATATATATATGTGTGTGTGTGTGTGTGTGTGTGTGTGTGCGCGCGCGTGTGTGCGCGTGTGTGCGTGTGTGTGTGGGGGGGGAGGGGCGGTTTCATTTCGATTCAGGCAACGAGTGGCAATCGTATTTTTTATTTTGCTTGCAATTTTTATATTTTGTGGAGCATGTTCCAGGAAGAACAATCCTTTCTATTTTAAAGTCCTGACATGTTTAGTTTCTGAGAAAAAAAAATCTCAAAGAAGCGGGACGGAACGACGAGGTTTTGACGATTGTCGTGTGTGGCGTCTTTTAATCACTCTCTATCTCAAAGTATTCAAAAAAGAGCGTCTATATTTTTTAGTGTAATATATATGCAAGTAGGGAAAACGACATTATAACTACTATTTATTATTCGTCGCTCCAATCTTTGTAAAAATCCCCAAACATGCATCCGCAAACAACTGTGACCTAAATTGCGGATTTTTTAAATATTTTTTTAGTCGACTACGTTTAGTATTGCTTTTAAAATAATACCACGTGTAGAAACTTTCATTGCCTTCCAAATTAAACAAAGTTTGTGTTTTTATCATGTACGAGTACTGAGAAATAAAATATTGTATTTATGAGAAAGAGTGTAGGTGCACTGCGCTCACTTGTAGACTGTAAGCTGACATGGCACCGAAAGCAGCAACCACACCCGCCATGCCGCTAGTTTACGGCCTCCTTAAATGATCCCTAGAATTGTGCAGACGAAGCTAGCGGTGCGCATGCTCAATAGCACCCTCTACCTTCGCAGCGAGATTCCAAGCTAAAGAAGCGATCTACGAAAGCTTCCTTTTGATAGGGTGTCTCGCCTGTTATTCACAAGAAAAGAAAAACTTGATTGTAATGTTACAATGTATAGCCAATGCAGAGTGCAGGTGTCCCAGCTTACCATATTTCCGTAGATTAGAGTTCGTTGTTCTTGCTGATGACAATGTGTGTTTGTTTGTTTGTTTGTTTTTGGCAAGCAAAGTATGCACAGAAACTCTAGGTTTCCGTTCTCCTTACTGCCTTGATTTTTGAACATCTCATTAAGAGATGGCTATGGAGACGACGGACACTCCGTGACCGCAAACTCGACCAGTCAGAGAAAAAGTGGCGGTTACGGGTTATCGATCGTTCATCACTTCTCACTTTCATACCAGTATTCGTGGAGGCCAGGGGAGGGGAGGGCATAGAGAGCGAGAGAAGCGGAGGCCATCCGTCTCACAAAAAATAGAGGACCACACCACTTACGCGTTCTCTCTCTCTCTCACTGTCAACACTCCTTAGATGGCCTAACCTCCCCCCCCCCCCCTTTTTTTATGTTGACAGATGCCTGTAAAGTGAGGAGTGGACTCCACCACCATGCCCAGACAAGTAAACCAAAAGAAATATCGTCCGCATACCTCGAAGACAATGCTCTTAGCTTCCCGCCGGGCGCTTTTCAGCCGTGCCTCAAGAGCATGATAGAATACAGTAGCGCACATCTAAGAAAGCGAGAATTTGACTCCTCGCGGGAGGCAACATCGTCTGTTACGCGAGTTGTGAACCCGTGAATCGAGGGAGTACGAACCCGCGTTTGATGTCTGTGCAGGTGGCGGGAGACGTCGAAGAAGTTGGAAAGGTTGAAACTGTGTAAAAGACAAAAACAAATAAACACGAAGAGCTTTTTCCAGCCCGGGTAAAGAAGAAAAACACGATGGAAGGCGACAGAGAGCCTAATCGACGTTGCCTTACTTGATCTTTGACTTTCGTATATTTCTGCGTGCCTTGCCCGTTTTTCCAGGGGTTCTAGTGACCGGTCATACAAAAAATCGTGTTTTCTTTCCGGCTATTCTCCCCTCCCTGATGTTTTCTATTTTGTCAAGCTTAATTTTTATGCTGCTGAATGTTGTGCTCTCATTGCTCCAGTTAGTGTATTATGCTCATATTTATAAAAAAATGTAACGAGTAATTAAAGTAATCGTTACCAATATTTTCTAACGAAATTGCATTACAAATTACTTCGGAAAAAAATTAATGTGGCAATTACAAAATTACTTGAAAAAGTAACAGATTACTTCCCAAGTCCGGCAAAAAGCAATCACTCTTCTAATTTCCCAAAAAATATCCCCCAGCTTGTCTAATGCCAATCGCCTTTCGAAACATCTAATGTATACTTTGGAATTATGTCCACAAGAGGTGAAGCAAACTCCTTGATTAGATTATGTTCCAGATATTATATAGCTTTCACTTTAATTTTTAAGGAAGTCGCAAAAAAATTGTCTCTTACTATTTCAACTTTATAAGAAAATATTGATCAATGTGTGAGGTTCGATTGCTGAACGAATCTAAGTAAAAAAAAAACACTTCCCTTCAATAGCTGGAGCTCTAAGTAATGAACACTATACTAGTACATTCAGCCGTGCTGAATTATGGCTAATATAACTGCTTTCTTTAAAATCTACTAAATTCATTGAAAGCTTCAAAGCGCATGGCATGAATTCGGATGTTCCCACCTCTTGCTCTCTGATTGGTCCTTCAACGTCTGATGCTTGAATTTAGTTTGCTCCTGAGCGATGATAAGACGCCCCGGACACGCCGCGCCTCGCATTTCTCAAGTCGGTTACCATAGTTCCACAATCCTCAAAGACTCTGTCGCCACGAACAGGCAGCTATTCTTACCAAGAAGCGCCCAAATGCAAGCACCGAGTTACCTATATGTGCCTAATTGCAACCTTCGCGAATACTGTTGAATTTTTTTAAGACCGGAGCAGTTTTGTGGTTGCTGCATTATGGCAACCGGATAATGTTGCTTGTACCTGAAGTTTCCTTAACCATCATGCCCTCTCTATGTTACCAAGGTCAAGCTACGCACACTGAGATCCAGAGTGGACGCTGCTACATCCTTATCCCTTGTGTGATTGACACTTTAGAAGAAGTGTAGGAATTCATTTTTACTTCTGTTGGAAAATGAAGCGTTGCGCTCCAAGCGGAGCGGCACGTGCGCAGTAGGGGTGGGGTGACCCAAGCATGGGTGCCTTCATGCGGCAAAAACCTCTTCAAGAACGTTCTTGCCGTCTCTCGTCTAGGTCTGTGGCTGCAGATCTTTCTTAGTGTATTTGATCGTGTTACCTTCTTAATGGGACAGTTTAAGCACATCGTGTTTGCAAACAGCGGCATTTGCGACCGCGTTTTCACTCCGAAGCATGCTCCGAAGCGAAAGTCAGGGGCGTTAACGAGAATGCGATATCTTGAATCTTTCTATCCTAGAGCTTTAGGAAATCGCATTTGCTCAAAACGCTATCCGTATCAGACGCTACAACTTATTTGCCTAATTCAGGCTTTAGCGGTATCTTGACATTTCAAACCGTCCGCTAATTCTCCACAATCTCCTATCGCGGTCTCGGTGAAACTGACACAGACGGTATATATCAATAGGGTATGTGAGACTAAAACACCGGTGGGCTGCTGAGACCTCAACAAGATCCCATCAACTCTGGTACTGAGCTGATGTCATCTTACTCGACGGGGGTGATCGGTGATACGATTAGTTCAGGTCCGTTTATATTTCCCGTTTATACAGTGGGGCTTGATTCTACAGGCACGTTGACGGCGTACAGGTAGTTAAATGCGCTGTATCAAAATGGAAATGTTTGCTATAGAGTCAGTTCCGAGTCACTAAAAAGGCTAAACACTGCGGCAAAAGAAACTAAGACAGAGAATAAAAAGCTGAACAAGAAAAGCGCGTTTTTTTTGTTTTGTTATTTAAGCGCTGTTTCCCTAATTTAATATTTAAATGCCAATTTAAAAAAAAAACACGAAAGGTTAGCGATAGACTGCAATCGTAACAATATTTCAAACCCAAACCGGCGAAACATTGTCTCAGACGCAGTTTCGCACCTTAGTTTTTATTTTTTTTTTATTATGAAAATTATTAAAAGTGTGCCTTGTCATCCCAGCAGTGAGCACGGTGATGTTTTGCTCACGCGTGTTCTCTTGCACAATCTTAGATTTGTTGGAGAACGCCCCGGCGCCTAGAGCGTTGTCTAGGTGGTTCAGGTTGCCTGAACATGCTCCTGGATTTTAAAAATAATATTTTTCAAAAGAATTTCTGGGGAGCCGATCCGTAGAAGTGCCTCCTTTATCAAAGAACCAAGTCGACCTGAGCGCTCAACGTACGCTAAAATGCGACGATGGCTTGAAGAGCTCTATTCACGCATGATTTAATACCCTTAGGGCTCTTATCCTCTGCTTGTCTATACTTTTTTCTACATACTACGAGAAATCACGCGCAAGATCATCACGCAATACAATAGGTTTTAGATTTCCTAATCGAAAAGCTCGACGGTAAAAATAGTCCCCTCCCAGCAATGACGCAACGCATTCTGCATGCAAATTGACGTCCAGAGCGTTTTTTCCGGGTGATCAGCTTTACGAACTATTATAGGAGGATTATTCGTGTCTATTTTACTGATATTTACTTTCTTCAAAGATTTAGCGCTTTTTCTTTTCTTTATTATTTTTTTTTGTCACGTTTACCTTTGAGATATTTCATATACTTCCTGTGTTTTATGTACTGCCACATGCAATACCCTCCATTCGGAGGGCCTTTAGGGGTATTTTGAATAAATACATTAATAAAATATTTATTCAATCCTAGCACTGCCCCTTTCAAATACGCTCTAGGGCCAATAAAAGACTGATGCAGACGTTAGAATTAACCCGTTGCATGTCATGAATTACTGGTAATCTTCTACTTTTTAAAGTAATTTTGTAATTGCCAGGTTACTTTATTTGGCCAGTAATTTGTAATGTAATTTCTTTACAAAACGTTGGTAACGGATTACTTTAATTACTCTTTTTTTAAAATATGAACATAATGCAGAAATTGGAGCGATGTGAGCAGGCAATTCAGCACCATAAAGATAGCAAGTTCAACAAATTTGAATAGAACAGATCGTAAAGCAGAGCATAACAAAAAAAAAAAAAACACGATTTTTTTTTTTTTGACCGGTTACTAGAATTATTAGAAAAAAACGCAAGGCATCTAAAAACATGCGGGGGAAAAAGATAAAAAAAGACAACGCGGAGTAGGCTCCACCTCTTTCCATCGCCCCTTCCATGGTGTTTTTCTTCTTCTCCCGGGCAGGAGAAAGCCCTTCGTGTTCGTTTTCGACTCTTACATCGTTTAAAAGTCCCGGTTCAAAAGGCAACTCTCGTAGATCGCTTCCTTACCTCCGAATCTCCTAACGGAGGTAGATACTTCTACTGAGCATGCGCACCGCTAGCTTTGCCTGCACAATTCCAGGGCATTCCTGTCGCCGTAATTTAGCGGGATGGCGGGAGTGGTAGCAGGTTTCTCTGCCTCGTCATCTTACAAATGAACGGAGTGCTCCTACATTCTTTTTCTTAAATACACTTTTTTTTTTTTTTTTTTTACAAAATTACCATAATGGGGGCGTATGAGAAATGGAAAGTAGTGTTGCAGAACATTTTTGAAAACATCAAAATTGTTTCTATTGCTTCCTTGTTCGGTGTAGGGCAAACCTAACGTGAAAGTAATTTGCAACGCGTAACGAGTAAAGTAATCCGTTACTTTTCAGCCAAAGTAATTTATGACGGTAATTCATTACGTTTGAGGCTCGGCAATTTGTATCTGTAATCCATTACATTTTTCGAGTAACGGGCACAAGTCTGGATTAGTATAAGCTATCCCACAATCGTCTGGGATGAAAGGTGAGCTTCTGTCTATGGAAATCAAGCTGAGGACAAGTGACAGCCTTTTTCAGCTTCCCGGAGCGCACAGTGTTTTATGTTTCATTTTAATAATGCAATTGCGAACTTGACTCTTGGTCACTATTATGATAATATTTGTGGGCATTTTGTAAATAATATTGCATTCTGCCCGAGTTAGCACTGTACGCGGTAAAAAAAAAAAAAAAAAAAAAAACATTTCCAGAAATACACCCCTTTGCCTGCTGTTTTACATTTGTGAGTCATGTTATTGCAATAATTTTGTTTTTAAAGACATGAATGTATAGTTTCGTTTTCCTAATATGTTAAACCTAGGTGTGTCCATAAAATAGAAAAAAACGTCTTCACGATATAAATACTGTCGCAAACACATTTATTATAAAAAAATACAGAAATGCAAGATGGCGACAATATGAAAACATGTATAATATTTCTTTGCTGGACAAAACATTGTTTTGTAGTTGTTCTCTGTCTGTCTCATTGAGTAAAAAGTAGGGCTGGGCGTCGATTAAAAATTTTAACCCGATTAATCGCTACCCTTTAATCGATTAATTAATCGATTAATCGGTTGACTTTAGTAAAAAGCAAAAGTAGACATTTTGTCCTTACAATTTGTTTTATTGTATGATAAACGGCGCATATATACAAACTTAATTGAGAATAAACGTTGATGTAACGCAGTCACGGATCACAACCCCAGCTGCGGAGGCAAAGAAGTTTGTTGACATTTTCCGGCAGGAGCGAGTTTCTTTGTTTGTTGACGATCATCCCTGCTGCGCTGAACAGACGCTCGCAGGGCGTTGAGGTGACTGGGACACACATCACACTCTTCACAATTGGCACAATTTGAGGAAACAGGGAGCCCTGACCTCGCCACCACTGTAGTGGGTCCAGTTCATCGTCCGTCACCCCGTCCATCGATCGATAAAGCGACACTTGGCAGGAGATGGTGGGTTCTTCATTTTCCTCCGAGAAAACGTATTTTCTTTTTTTCTTGGGCGTTAGATCAGTAGAATCGTCCGAAGACGCATGTGTTAGCTGGGAAAGCCTTTCCCACACAAGTTCGCGGCGATCTTTTTCGATGCATGCGAGGCTCTTAAAACGAGGATCGAGACACGTTGCCAGTTCGTAGTCGTTGTATTGCGGCCACGCGCGAAGCCTCTCATCAATAGAGTCCACCAGCATGGCCTTGAAGCGGCAGATGAAGGCAGGGTCACAGTCATTTGTCTTCATTTTATTCTTTAGCAGTTTTAAGGCTGGAATAAGTACAGACCGAGTAACGTACTTGTCCCCTCCAAGGAGCTCAGTAATGTCGAGCAGGGGCTTCAGAACTTCCCGAAGCTGCTCCAACATGTCCCAATCGACGCCTGTGAGGTGGGGAATCGACGATTTAATGGTACTGCTGTCCTCCATGGAGCGGCGCAAAGGCTCCTTCAGTTCAAGCAGGCTGGTTATCATTATGTACGTGCTGTTCCACCGTGTTGCGATGTCCTGCTGAAGCTTCTTCTTAGGTGCTCCGAGTTCAGCGGCATGTTTTGAAAGGACGGCCTGGTTGTTCGAACTGTGCTTAAAGTGACCCACAGTACGACGACAGGCGGCTAGCAGTCGCTCCACACCCGTCACGCTGAGCGCCTTGTGGACGCACAGCTGAAGCGTGTGAGCTGCGCACTTCAGACTCTGAAAGTTTGCTCTCTCCACCCCAAGACAGATGTTGCGGGCGTTATCGGTACAGACAGCTTTTACCTTTTCAACGATTCCCCAATCTGTAGCAGTCTCCAATACCTCACTGGCACATTGTTCCGCTGTATGGCGCTCAGGTACGTTTCTCACCTGCAATGGTGCCGATCGAAGCATCCAGTCGTCGTCGATCCAATGCGCCGTTATCCCGAGGTAGGCGTCATTGGCGATGGAGGTCCAGAAGTCCGCTGTTAAGCTGATGAAGCTGGCTGCCGAGAGTTCTGCTTGAAGACGCTCCCGTCTCGAGGTATACAGGGCATCCACCTTGGCACTCAACGACGGGACGGCGGCTGGTAAGACGGAGAATCCAAGGCAATCTGAAGAACTTTCGCTAGTCCGTGATCTTCCACAATGTTGAGAGGCCGGCTAGAAGAAACAAGCCAAGATGTAAGGGCTTGTGCAATAGTTTCTTCTTTCTTGAGAGAAACCGGCCTCGAAGAGAAAACGTCGATAGTCGTCTGCTTTTTTGCAGATGATTCTTGTTGCAGCGAGATGCTTGGGTGCTTAGCTCTGAGATGGTATTGAAGCGAGCTTACACTTCCGCTATATGCGAAAGCTTTTTTGCAGATGAGGCAGTGAACTTTCTTTAAGTCAAAAACTTCGCCCGGGGAGTTTACTTTAAACCCGAATTTCCCTGAAAGGTTGCCCTTCATACTCCTGTATTCGTCCATGCCTGCGCAGGGTGTTGTGATGAGATACTTCTCAAACAAGTGACTGCGGCGCGACATGAAGGGAAGAGGAAAGACGGGGGCAAGGGAGACGGGGATAATTGGGGAGCGTCGATCCGTCGAGGACGTCCCTGAAGGTGTTATAGGAGTAGTACATGAAGGACAAAAACAGGATGAAACATCTTCGTCGTTCATGTAACTTTACCCGCACGCTCTAATTCCACGACGTCCTTGAAGCTTTCAACAAACAGAAAATCCCCGGCGAAGGAAAGGCCCCTTTTTACGGGGAAAAGGGAAACGAGCCCATCCGGCTGCGCGCGGCGCCATCTCGTCAAAGACGACGAGAGAACGGGGGAACATCTGGAAGCACTTTGCCACGGGCAGTGCAGGTCCGCCAAGGTCGTTGCGTCAAGAGGCAAAAGCGACGCAGAGAGAGAAATTCCAACCACACAAATAAAACACAGGGTCGAATACTGAAGCAAGCCACGACCACGGCCGGCTTTGCACCACGCTGAACGAGCGGAGAGACGAGCGAGGTCACGTTGTAGCGACCGCAAGGACGGAGCATAACCCACAATGGGGATCAAGGCAGCCTTCGGAAGAGCTCTAGCTTTGTCGCTGCAAACCCGTAAGCCAACATGCTTGCGTGCCTTCAAAAAAAAAAAAAAAAAAGCTGCTGCGTGTGCTCAAAAAGAGCGCGTAGCTATAACGTCCAAATTCATGACCGAGGTCACCGGACTTCCGTAAAGCCTGCTTTCATTCTGCTTCTGTTTTCGCTTTTTTCTTCCAATCCCGCGTGACTCACGACGAATGATTTGTTTGTTGGGTGTTACCTACGAGGTGAACAAGGAGCAAGTTTGTATGTTCGTTTTAGAGGGAACGGCAGCAGGAGAAAGGAAAAAAACGTATATTTATTTACTTTTGTTCGCCTCATTTTAACCGATTAACTGGTTAAAAAAATTGATCGCGATTAAAGCATTAATCGATTAATCGGAAGGTTAATCGATCAATTGCCCAGCCCTAGTAAAAAGTAATTTTCGCTGAAAGAAGAGCGTATAACTAACGCAAGGAACATAACAGAAGGAAGAGAAAACGTAGACACACAGAATAAGGGCCCTGAGTCACTTGACTCGCTTACTGCAAACGGAATCCGCAATAAATCTACCGGCCGGGACTGCCCGTCACGTATCTATGGCGCCTTGCCAGCGAAGCGCGTAGCAGAGTCAGGATTGAATTTTTGCATGTTCTGATATCGTGGTACCCGTACTTCCGCGTAACTGGACTCAGATATCCGCCACGCTGACTTTAGCATGGCTTCTGTAAACGCATACGTTATCGATTGATGGACCGAAAACCTCAAGCAAATATTACAACACATGTTCGAAGCCGATTTTTTTTTTCTGAAGTTTGTGTTGCTTAACGGGTTAAGCCTGTCGGGCCTAGACGACCTACTTCGTTTCACCTTAAAAAGAATCTAAAAGCTTTTCGAAGACAAACATGAGTTACTGTGTTTGATTCTGACGTGTTTGTGACTGCTGAGTCTAAATATTACGACCGTTTGAGACAAATAATCACTAAACGCGAAAAAAAAAAACAACGGAAGCGGTCGTTGAAGCGGCACGCCATTGGCTAGCCATGCACACGTGACGCGCAACTACGTCATTAAAGGACAATCTCGTGGATTGCGGAAGCAGTCGGGCGCCGATGCTTCTGCTCAGCCTCTTGTAAATACGTTTCGGCGTCTTATTCTTCGAAATCTTTCGGTGTGTCCTAAAGGCGGATCTGTCCAGAAGATCCTCGACGTGACAAGTAGGCGTTCCGACTGCTGGCAAAGCAGAAAGAGGACCCTTGTAGTAAAATGTGCAGACGTGAGGAACGGCTCGCGCCGAAGGTTAACGACACGGCATAGCCGACTTCATACGTGCAGTGTAAAAAGTTTACAATAGACGGAGTGCTATTGGCAGGACGCGTCAAGTCGGATTAACGTGACCCTCCCCAAAACGGTCGTCAGAAAACAAACATTAGAGCATAGGCACACATCGGCATTCATGATTGGACACGTGACGTGCAGGCTGCATTGTTCACCAAGGCCGAAGTGACTTGACGGGACCGGCTTCGGGCGACGGGAGAGCTTCCCCTGAGATGAAACGGTAAAGAAAAGCGGCCATGTGTGCCCGGTAGCACTCAGTTTGATATTGAATTCGTGAAGGCTTCCCTGGCCTCTGCGTTCCTATACTTCTCTCAAGTTTGTTGACTGCATTTGACCACCGCGCATTATCATCGTCATATCGTATTTCTACGGCACAATGAACCATTCTATGACCCAGGAGCTAATTATAAAAAATAACTGCGTAACGTGCAAAAAAGAACTCAATTCACACCAAAAAAAAAATGTTACATGCTTTGTATTTTTAAAATGGGTTCCTCAAATGAATGCATACCTATTGAAGACAAATATAACACAATATATGCTTACGTTTAAAAATTATGTCGCCTTAAATGGTATCAACAACTATAAAAAACATGCTTAAACAGGTTGCACCGTTAAAGATCGCATGATGAATCGCATGACCAGTTATGACAACGTAAGCCCTCCATTGTCAAGCAATAAATAACGGATCATGTTAAAAAAAAAAAAAAAAAAAAAAAACGTTTTTGGGATGGCGGAGTCGGCTACACGGGAGTGCGGCATCGTGCAACGGCTCGAGTCAGCTTCTTCGGTGCCACGAAAATTCCGCAAAAACGAAAACAAACAAGAAAACAACCAACACGTCAGGCGATTAACGCAAGCATGCGGCGAGCCTCTTTGCCGTCTGTGATCTGTCCAAAGCATAGTGTCGATCGTCATCTTCGACATCCCCCAGCCAGCTTAGCGGAGAGCAGGGTGATATGACCCCGCCGATGACGTCACCTTTGCTACTCTTTCTCTCCTCTCTCGCTCTCTTGGCACACCGCAACGGCCGTGGCTACTTCGAAATTTTCATTTGCGATTACGACGTTCCTACTGATAAGATTCAAAGAAAACTTAAGACACATAATTTTAAGGTGCCTACATTTAAACGTTAACATCTTCTGTTTTTTTCACTCAAGAACCTTTTCAGCTCTTTTGTTGTTGTTTTGTTTTTAAACGAAGGTTTCAGGCAAGCAGTGGTACTGCACTGGTTAAATTTCTCACCTACAGTAGACACCTGACGTACATTGAGGCTGACAAACTTGCCAGTGTCTAAAGGAACGCGCATCGCAATTATTCGCTTCCTTCCAAAAGTCATCGCTTCAGTGTTGGTGGAACGAGAGATCCAATCCACTGCAGAGGGTGGCGTCTGCGCGATCTCCCTATCGAGGGCGACGGCCGCCGCCGAGGGGGCACTGGCATGCGTCTGTCGACGAGGCGCAGCCGGTGGAAAGGCGACCCCGTCGCAGGTGCCCCGAAGTGCCCGCACAGTCTCGCCGCAGACGGGCCCGTTCCCCCTGCAGATCGGCACGTGGGCAGCCGCGCTCTTCGACGCCCGATGCGAGAGCTTGCCGAGGAACGGGCGGCTCTGTGTACACGCTGCTCGGCCCGACCAAGGGTCGACACGCCGGAAAGGACGACGCCCTAGAGGAAGCCGAAGACGCGGCCAGTTATGCAGTTAAAGAAAGCCAGAAAAAGCAGGGACGGATCGACGAACTGAAGCGTGCCTTCCCACGGCCGTAGTGCCTGGGACCTAGATATTAGCAAAAAAAGAAAGGGTAAAAACACAGGCGACCTGGTGAAGAACTTCCATAGGAACCGGAGGCACGGAGCGATAAAAGAACGGACAAAACAACGAGTCTCTGTTTTGTCAGTTCTTTTTTACCGTTCCGTGTCTCTGGCTGCTATGAGATATTAGCAAAGGAAATAAATATAACTATAGCTGATAAATCTTGAAGTTTATTTACAAACAAAGTTCGTTGGGGAATAAAACTTGCCAGCTATCTCGCTCTCCCCGAAAAAAAAGCATCCATAATAGAAGTTGTTCATAATAACGCCAAAAAATAATGTATTTACCCACTTTGTGCCTGGTATATAGTGGGGTGTCTATATTACCAAAGTCTGTATTAACGAGACATGACTGTATTTAGAAGGTTTTCCTCAAAGGTGAATGCACTTTTGACATCGGAACTCCAGCTTCTGCGATCCCTCAAGGAAAAATTATGATTTTTTGTCCGGAACTACCGGGTGTCCCAAGTAGCGGCCAGGCTCTTTAAATGAACCGCAAAATTCGGTTTCTTAACCTGTCGCGCTACGATTTTGTGCGGCGTTGCCCACAGATGGTGCATTTCTTTTTGTAAAATTTGCAAAGAGCGAACTTACCCGAGGAAAAAGTAAAAAAAGAAAAAGGCTTACATCCTATGGAAACGCAGCGAAGCCACCGTTCTTCAAACAATACGGCGCTGTTTCGCACGGGAGACAAGAGATGGCGCAAGCGGTCTCGACGCCAACTGCCGCCAACGAACAAGCATACGGCGCCGAGAGCTGGCGTCTTTAGCAGATGATATTTCGACTCAAAAGCGGCGCGCGTTCCAGTCGCAGAAACAAAAACCGGCGAGGTAACAAGGAACTGCAAAGCAGGCGACATAAGTAACACAAAAAGAAACAGTTAAAATAACCCGACAAACCATTTTTTTAATCGATTATGTGTCTATTCAATGTGTTTTATTCGTAAGGATGATAAAATAATGCATTGGCAACTGATATGCAGAAAGCTCGCGCCGCTTTTGAGTCGAAAATGTCGTCTGCTAAAGACGCCGGCTCTCGGCGCCGTGTGCTCGTTCGTTGGCGGCAGTTGGCGTCGCGACCGCTTGCGCCATCTCTTGTTTCCCGTGTGAAACGGCGTCGTATTGTTTGAATACCGTTGGCGTCGCTGCGTTTTCATAGGAGCTAAGCCTTTTTCTTTTTTTACATGTTCCTCAGGTAAGTTCGCTCTTTGCAAATTTTACAAAAAAATGCACCATCTGTGGGCAACGCTGCTCAAAATCGTAGCGCAATAGGTTAAGAAACCGAATTTTGCGGTCCATTTGAAGAGCCTGGACGCTACTTGGGACAGCCGGTATTTGCTTGCGGTACCTATGACATCTTCACTGAAAGAACACTGCTCGCCCTTCAGGTGTTTCTCAATGTTGGGAAACAAATGATAGTCGTTGGGTATCAAATCTGGTGAATAAGGTGAATGTTGCACAATCACAAAATTGATATGGGTCAGTTTCTGCATTATGAAAAAGTTCTTTCTGTGCGGAGGCATTGCCGTGCAAAAACACCGCTCCGTTCGACAACTTTCGTCCACGTTTCTTGACCAGCTCCTGTGCTTCGTCCAACGGTGATGTATGATAAGCCGCTGCGCCTGTAGCACCCACTCCTGGATAATTCTCTTTACTTTGTGAGTGAATCATCGCTAACAATTTATGTTAATGCTGAGATGAATTGTTTTTGTTCGTGGATAATTCACTATACCTTGATTGCAGATTAAGAAAAGCAGGACGAGCATATTCCCCAAAGGCCTTAACTCGTTTGCCTTTAGCAGAGGGAACACTGGAGAGGAGGCGAGTCCCTCCTCGCCTCCACTTTAGTGCTGACTCTGCTAAAGGAGTGGAGGGCTTTGTGGGATGAGCTTGTCCCGCATTTTCTTAACCTGCAGCAATTTATTGCACAGTTTCACATTGTCTAAAAACACGGTTGCCATCACCTTGCGTGCAGACATTTGAATTCGAAATTTTTTGGTCAGGGTTAAACTGAATGTCTTCACTTCTATGTCTCCTCTTGGTTTTCAAGGTTGTACAAAAATCAACATGTCTCATGTACAGCGTCCAGTCGACACAAAACGTTTGCTTCGTATGCTTCAAAATGTCGAAGACTGCCCTGAGAAGTTGTCACATGTTCAAGCTTCTGGTCAGCCTTGAGGAATTTTGGGGCCCACTGGACTGAAACCTTTCTCCTATCCAGTACATTCGTCAGTCCGTGGCCAACGCGCTCTCACATATGTTCAGTCTATCTGCTGTGCGTTTAACTGATATCCTCCTTTTTTCCAAAATTATTTCGTGAAAAGTATCCAGATTTTTTTAAAGAGGGTTCTTCCACAGTCCTCCTAGGATGCTCATCTTCGGTGCTGAAATGGCACGTCCGATATCAAACCACAAACCTTTTCACTGTTGCATATGAGGGGCATTAGCCTCCCCCCCCCCCTTTACTGTGGCTGATAAAGTATCAATAATATTATTTGTTCACTTCTCTTGCGCAAAGAAAAATGTCGTCCCAGCGTGACACTGCGTGAACTTCATAATAATCTGCGACTTTTTCACTTCAATAACAACAAAAAAAAAATAAAAGAAAAAGTTGGTTAGTGGGACCAAATTTGGAACACAATGTTCTAAGATAATATATTTTCTTACACAATGCCCTAAGCTATTATTAGACAAAAGAATCATGGTAAAGCTCAAGACTTATCAGTGCCTTCTTATGTGCGACTCCCATCTCAAGCCAGCTTTTATTATTAAACATATTTTGTTAAAAAAGTATTGTTTACTGAAGCGGAGAAACAAAAACAAACTGACGCTTCTCCCGGACGTCGGAGATTGCAAACGTGACCCCGTTAACTGTTAACTTGTTATCCCACAAATATAAAGCTGTTTTTGTAACACTCTCGATATAAATATTATAAAGTATAATGTATTCATACCGCTTATAAGGTTTTAAAATATTATGAAAAATCAGAACCTGTCGATTTCACAATATTTAGAAGTTCGGCAAGCTTCATATTACTCACTCAAGATTTCTTGCTCTCTTTATGTCATTGAAAGGTCAGAAAAAGCTCTTTGCTTTTCTGTCTCTCAACATGCACATTTTAGATGAGGAGCGCTACATATCATAGTACAATGAAATAATTTTGTTCATATTTCCGCAAGACAGCCATAGTCCGTTCCAACTCAAGAAGGTAGGGCGAAGGAAAAAAAGGCCGGGGAGGAGGAAGCAGACGGAACTCCTGAGAGGAGGAAACCTTCTCTCTCCAGCGTTCCGCCTGCTTCCTCCTCCCCGGCCTTGCTTTCCCTCCCCTACCTTCTTGGGTTGGAACAGACTATAGACACTAGTCCAATGAGCGAGTTGGACCAATAGTTACTCGTCAATGGCTGAAAAACTTTTCCAAACCAAAATAATGAGTATTTACTTTACTCAATGGGTGCTGTTCTAGTTATTTTAAGTATTAATGGATGACTTACAATGAACATATACACAGAGCCGCTTCGCTCCCTTGACTCCAAACAACATTCGCATACCTACTACAGAAACTGGCGCATTATACGTAGCAGCAATCTAAATGCACCACAGATATCTGAAACCCAGGGAAAATGATACTCAATAATGTTATTCCCTTTAAACAACTTACTGCATCTTGTTTTAGTAAACACACGTCAACAAATAGCCTGTAACATTATCTTCACGAAGTGTACCATTTCCTACTCAGATAAAAAAGAACCTTGGTTTTCAAACGGCAAAACTAAGCCATGCATATCTGGACGGTCAGCTTCTGCCCGGAAGGTTGCACTTGTAGACTGGATCAGATGCGAAAGGTTCAGAACGTTTTATTACCTAATTCGAAAGTTATGAACAGTTCTACGAAGTCCCATAAGAAAATGGCGGAAATGCGAAAGAATGACGCACGCACTAGGCTCAGCTTTAGTCAGCCAGAACCGTGGAGCCTCCGTGGCGTCGGGGACGCGTGCTCGTCTCGCACCCCGGAGGTCCGGGTTCGATATCCCACCCAGACCGAAATGTACATCATTTTCTTTTCAAAGCCATTAATTTACTTTGTTTTGACGTGTTTTTACTCTTTTGCGCTGCTCCGCCAGCGATTCGGCTGGCTCCTTAGCAACGATGACGCCGTTGCTATGGAGCCACGTGACGCGTCGCAGCCAATGGAAATTTAGGTGCCGTTTCGCTCAGTCAGAATTTAGGGGCCGTTTATCGCTGCTGCAGACAAACGATGATGCCGGCTTTAAGCTCAGTTAACGCCGGATCACTCCATGAGTCATTTAGTTCTTTCGCATTAATAACGCAAAAAGATAAATGGCATCCACGACCTCGCATGTGCCTTATTTTGTCGCTGAACATTTTGGAAAATCGCTTGTAAATATTATATGGGATGATGGCAAGTTCAGAAACTTTGGCATCTGGTGCAAATAATTAAGTCTACATTTGAGGGAATGTAAAAAGCTCGGCGTTGTGTAAATTTTTTTTTTTTTCTTGCAGAGGGAAAAAACGACTTTTTTTCTCTTTTAAATACCGGTTATTTCAGGCTGCATAAAGTAATTTGACTGTTCCTCCTTCCATTGAACCATTATTTAATCAAACACCCTACATTTCTATATTGCCACATAGTGCTATACAAACATGGGTCGTAGAGCTTCTGGCCCCTCTTCCGTTAAAATCACAATTTAATTTTTTCTTGGTTCTATGTGTCTCGTTTGTTTATTGCGCGTGGCAAAGTCGGTATACACCTGTGTTTTTTCTTACAGTCGATGGATTCAGCTTGTAATAATATATTGTTTCTTTTGGTGTTATAATCTGTGGCAACTTGTATTTTTCATAACTCACTGCACTAAAGGATGGTTCAACTTTCTCTGTATTTACCGCAAAATTCTAACCGCCCTTTAAGTATTTTTCTCGAATCACTTGTTTTTAATAAGACTGATGTTACCGGTCCATAGTTTTCTTACATAGAAGGGTTTCAAGTATATTTCATAATATTTGGCAAACCAACTGCAAAGCCTGTAAGCGGGCCAACAAAGTTGTTCCAATGAAGGAACTTTTTTATAACAACACTAAGAACTCTATTTGATGAACACCGAACCTGGCCCCATTTTTGTAGTGCCTCTGCTTTTTGCGACAGAAGGATTTGATAAATTGAGCTGAGTCCGAGATAACTCTCGTTTGAGATGAAATACAGAGATTTGCGTGATCTGTCAGGATCGTCTAAAAAGTTTTTTTTTTTTTTTTTACTTAAATGAAACAATGTCGATATGTGCGTATGTAACGTTGAAGTGAACGCGAGACTTTTTTCGACAGATCAGTCACGCGGCGACATCTTCAAGTGGTCTTGTATTGCCTACAGAAGGAGACCCAATTGACAAATGGCTTGCGAGCCTACGGCATCCTGTACGACGTGCACTCGCGGATATTCGGGCGTCTGCTAGTTTAAGGAGCGCCTTCTGAACTCGAACCTAAATATCTAGCTTTCTCATTGAATACTGAATCCATAAAGCTTGCCTTCAACGTCGTTGTAAGCGACGATAAAACCCTCAACAAAGTTTAGAGTGTGCCTGCTGGTTGCGTGCCGTCTGTTCAAGAAAAGGCAGTCCATGTAATCCACCACAAAAAGTGTCACTTCTCTAACTGGTCACTTTTTTTTTTTTTTTTTTTTTTTTTTAGAGCGCAGTTTTTAGGCGCTCGTTCCCGGCTTGAGCGGCGTCGCTGTCGCCGTCGGCGTAACCGCGCGGTGCATTATGGAACGTTTCCCATGATGACGTCACACATGACGTCACGTGTGACGTCACGATTGCCACCAGTGACGTCACTCGTGACGTCACCGCCCGTTACATTATGGGTAAATTTCCCCGCTAATTTTAGCGGAAAAACTTCCCTGCTGGATTTAGGGAAAAATTTTGCCCGCTAAATTTAGCAGAAAAATTTCCCCGCAAAATTTAGGGGGAATTTTTCACTTTATTTAGCTGAGAAATCTTCCCGCTATATTTAGCGGAGAATTTTTCCCGCTAAAGTTTGCGGGCAAATATTTCCGCTAAATTTAGCGCGAAATATTCTCCGCTATAATCAGCAAGGAATTTTTTCCGCTAAACTTAGGGCGAAATTCCCCGGCTAAATTTAGCAGAGAATCTTTCCCGCTATATTTAGCGGAAAACGTTTTCCGCTAAATTTAGCGGGAGAATTTTCCCACTAAATTTAGGAAACATTTTCCATCTAAATTTATAAATTTAGCGGGAAATTTTCCCCTAAATGGGAGGCGAGCAGGTGAGAAGAGGAAGGTGCGGATGAGGAGGAGGGGCATACCATCCTCTCCGTACCTTCCACTCCTCCGCCTCAAGAGGTGCGCTCTAATTCGGTGTTCAGGGGATTGTCAACGTCTTTCCATTTTTCTTTCTTTTTTTCAGACGAGGCACTGAACATCACGGTTCTACTAAACTGTAAGAGCCGTGATGTTCATAAATGTTCTCTTCTCTAAAATCCCCAAATTTTGTTCAAATATTTATACATAATATTTTATTGCAACCAGGTGGATTAACACCAGCAGTTGTAATGCTCGTTGTTTAGCAATATTACAGAAGTGCGTGACAGAGGCTGTGTTGTCAAACTGTCCTTTTTTTTTTCGAACTTTTTTTCACGTGCCGGAAATACGGGAAATTGTTTCCTCAGCGAAATATGACGACATAAATTTGCAGAATGTGTTAACACAAATAAAGCGATAAACCAGCACACCGTTTGAACTAAAAAAGCCCGAAACACACGGTATCCAAATTACGCCCTTATTGTGGTTATTATTCTGTGCACAGTGTGTGAGTCCACCCCCTTTGTGCCTTCGAAAGAGGACCCTCAAGAGAAGATTGTTAACAGGGAGAGCAAGTTGGTCCGCGGAACGGGCAGCGAAACGTCAACAAACAGCGTGGTTTCTGATCGAAGCACCATATGGCGCCACCATTTTCTTTGCTCGCTGGCACGCTCTCAAGCCCCGAAGCGATGGGAATGGTGTGCGGTCCCAGACGAACCGCTGCCATCGAACGCGCTGAAACAGCCGCCCTTGTACTCGCGTCTCTGCAGTGGAAGCTCGCCGGGCGTCGGCTGCTCCGGCCTATCACGGATTGTTTATGAAACCTATAAATACATCGGAAGGATTTCGCCATCAGCCGTGAGAGGGGGATACAAAAGCCGCGTCGCACAATGTTGTAAAGTCTACGCTCGTAGCGTTGAACCTCACCCGATGGCCAAGTGCAGAGTTCCCAATCAAAACAACCAAAAGCTCGCGTTCTTAATATGACAAGCGTCTCCAGGAATTACAAACAATACCGATATGTGGAGATTTTACGGTTAATACCACTTTAATGGTAGCGTCAAGATGGGTGGGGGTTGAGGGATGGGAGAAAAAAACGCTTGTGTAACCAACGACGGATCAAGAATGCAGGGCGCGGTGAGTGGGCTGCGCCTTATCATCGCCCCGCATTCAATAAGATTGCGACGTTAGTCGATAAGAATGCCGACAAAAGAGCACAAGGCACTTAGTTTACATTCCTGACTTATTCATTCATTCTTTATCGTTCTTATGGGTTAATGCCGTGATCGTATTTGTTACGGAGCAAGGCATGCACGAGACTCGCTAGGTTTTGCGTTTCTCAAAGATGTCAGTGGAGAGGCGAATGCGAGCCATTTTGGCTTTTACTGCTTTTTCAAGTCATGAAGTGGAACTAGCCAATCGGAGAATTTACGAGCGAAGTTGATGTACGGCCGGGCTATAGACAGCGGCATCCTTTGTGGCCTTTGCTTTCGATTTAGAAGCAAAGGAAAATTTTCCACCGCGTGGCTGCGCAACAACGCCACCCCTCGAGTACTGCCTGAACCACCCTGAACAACTGTTCCGACCACCCTGATTGAAATGTGTGCCAACGCACTCATATTAAACAACTCTAGCGCGCTGATTTAAATACTTTTGGGTTTACAATGAGTAAACGCTTGTTCATGAATTTTTTTTATAAGACGAAGAAGGGGTGTTCTTTGTATGTTGCATCCGTATACAATGGGGGCGGCGAAACTGACAAGCCTGCGTATGTGTATTGTTGTCACGACATTTCAGCAAGCGGGAGCCACATTCAGTTTCAATATGATCGCCCACAAATCAAACAAAAAATGTCGCCCCGCGGTAAACTTGAGTGGTTAAGGTCGCACTTATCGAAAACAAAAGCGCACATGAGTTGTAGAAAATGCAGCAACAGAAATATCGAAGGAAAACCCCGAATTATAGAGAATAAACTAGGGTAATCATGGCTTAACTACGAGTGCACTGCTAATATATGCAATTCCTCATATTTGCTGTAGACAATGATTCATTGGTAAGTAGCAGTAGAGGCTTCCCTGGAAGCATAGTATGACTAGTGGTGTACAAAGGGGGAACTGGAGGAACCAAAACATAGTCCCAATTGACCACTTTTTGTCTTGTGGATACTGTTGCCAGTCAACACTCATAGAATATCTCACAAACACTTATATTGGAGCCCTCAGATCAATTGATAGCTTTCACCTTGGAACTAACTAAAATTCTGGATTTGCATGGTACCAAAGCAAATGCTGAGGGAAAAGAAACCCCCACACCGCATCGCGTCTGCGAATTCAAAGTGCCGGATCAAAGGCTGGAAGATGTTGTGTATTACTCTGCTACGCCGAGTAGGTTTAGACTGGGCACATGGCCGCGGTTATCGGGCATAGCCGTAGCACTCGTGGTTTCTCGGGCGCCCTGAAGTCGGCCTCGTTCGGATCTCAAATTTCATTGCTTTCAGCCTCTGAACACTTCCTAAAACCGGAGCGGCTCGAGCGTTCCTCATACCGCCGTCTGTAGCTTACAAATATTTCATAAGGACAAGTGCGCACCGCGCTGTTTCCCAATTTCTCCGGATCCTGTCCTTTCTGTTTCCAGAAAGTATATAGCATAAAAGTCGTGAATTTGAATAAAACGCAGAAAGACATAAAACTGAAGGCGACAAATCATTGCTGAGTACAGTCCCTGTACTGAACCTGGTTTTCTAGTTGCGCGGCCTGCAAATTGCCCGCCCATTCGCTTCATTCCTGTCGCGTGTCTTTTCGAAAATAAAAAAATTTCCAGGAGATGTTTGTTACAGAGCGTAACTTGCCAGGCTGGGTGGTTTGGGGCAATACGCCCTTTTGCTGAAATACCCTTCGTTGGTCGTTATTGTTATTAATGAAGGTTTCCGTCACAAGAAGTTTTGCGATTACCCCTGTAACACGGGCTAATTATATGCATTTCAACCAAGTTCACTTCAGCTCAGCGAATGTCACTTCAAGGGCTTTTGTGCCACACGGGATAAATTAGTATCAATCGAAAATTATGAAAATAACGATGCATAAAGACTATTATACATCTAAAACGTTATAGCAAGGACATAAATTATCATCAGCACACAGTATACAATGATGGATCCGATTACTTTTGCTCCGCCTGGTATTGTTAACAAAATTGACTACATAAAACTCCTCCTCGACGGGTATTGACGACATTAATTCCAAGGTGTTGAAAAACACTCAAAGTATCTGCAGTGTTTCACTTGCAATGATATTTGTTCATTACCTCACTGTAGACCTTGTTCCACAGTATTGGAAAGTGGGGTGGGTCATTCCTATCGTTAAGAGGGGGCGCACCTCAGAGCCCCATAGAGAATACATGAGATTTTTCACCAAATTAAAAAAAATTCTCACATAATAACGGCTGCGCGGATCTTCTTGAAAATTTCGGCTTTAAAGACATTGAGTCATTATCGAGACACTAAACGCAACAGATGTTTCGTCATAAATTTAATTATATTCTTTAAAAAAATCATGAAAATGGTCAAAATCGGCTAATTCGGCACTCTTGCGTTCGGAGCGAATTTACAAAATTATCTAAATTCAAACATAAGAAGAATTGCATTTAATGTCTTCTAAATTTATTACGGAATCGAATAATATTCAAATTATTCATGTAAGTCCATTTGTTCCGTAACTACAGCAAATATAAAGAACCAAGGTGTCGGTGCTTGTTTTCGTCGTTTTTAAGGTACCTCTCTCTCCCGTGCGGTGGCGCTCGCTGTCCACGAAATGCGAAATCGTCCGTTCGGAGATCGGCCGGATCGGCACTGTGCGAGGTGTTCTTCCGCGGCCGTGTTCCGCGCCCGTATCCTGTTTCATTCTGCACGCCAAGGCGTCAGTGTGCGTGTCTTGCTTTCCTGGTTCTCGCTGGGTAGGTCTCCGTGTTTTCGCGAGTGGCAAATTCACCTTGGAGCTATGGGTCGAAGACAACCGTCCTGTGGCAAGCGGACCGCGAGGTGTTCCACAACCTCGCGGTCCGTCAACGCGTTGTGCTTGTTTCTACTTTTTTTTTTCTTTTAAAAACGGGCTTTTTTTTTTTTTTGACGCAAAGTTTTATTTTATCGTTATCCTTCACACAAACGTCCTTCGGCCTTGGGGTCGTGGAAATTGGGGATGAAGCGTGCACAGAGTAGATCGTTGTTTTCCTCCTTTTTGTTTTTCACGGACGTCCTGTGACCTCCGTACGGTTCGTGGTCACCACAATCTAACGCGGGTAAAAACGGGTCGCTTGCTCTGTAGTCAGGGTATTCCTAGGGGAGGGTGATAACTCGCTGTTCTTCTGGAAATTCACATATCACCCAAAAAGGTGACATGGGTAATGATTACGGTATGTTTTTTTCCGGTGTTTATTTTTGAGCGAAAATCGGTGCATGTTTTTCGGTGCTTATTTTTTAATCACCAGTGTATTATGGGTTGAACGTCTTGTGATGACGCTAAAAAGCGTTGATAACCAAAAAAAAATGCGATTGGACAAGAACATTTCAAATTTCCAATTCTATTCACATATCCATTACGCTCTTCTCGTGGGAGCATCTATCCTGACGAAAAATGCCAAAGTCATTGAGCTGTGAACGCATACTCAGTGTACAATCTTTCGGCCTAGAGAGGTATTGCGCACGCTCGAACGCGCTTCACAGCCCAGTAGACGAAGTTGGTGGCACCCAGAAGGCGAGTTCTTGAATGGTCTGTAGTAGGCAAAAGAAACAAATAACAATCAACGCATATCAGCTCTTCAAGCGAAGAAGCGCGTTTCTAAGGTCAATGGTTCCGGACGGCACTAATGTTGTTGGCGTTGTCGTAAGATGACGTCAGTTCATACGAACTGACGTCATCTTACGTGATGACGTGACACAAACACGTCATCTTTCATGATCTCGTTACACGAAATGACGTCATCTTACGTGATCACGCTGCACGAAATGACGCCATCTTACGTGACCACGTAACACGTCATCTTGTAAGTCAACCTCTCCACACAGCAGCGCTTTCCGGGCCCGTGCAGTGCTGTAGTCGAAAGCAAGCTCCCTATGGCAAGCGAAAGCTTCTGAAGTCTCACATTGAGAATACTCGCTAGCGACCGTCTGTGGAAGCTTCGCACGTTGAGGTTTTTGTCGAGATCGAGCCATCGTGTTCCATTAACTATAGTTGAAGTTATCGTTCAATAAAGCCCTAAAAAATATGAATGTAGTTGGTGTAGACATCAAGATCTAATCAAAAATGCGGTTTGACGTCAATTAACGTGCATATACAAGTGTAGAAAAAGAATGAGTTATTTGTGCATAGATGTTTAAAAAAGTGTTTATTATTCGACATAGGACTTTGGGAGAAGGATGTGTTCAGATTTTTCTTCATGAGCGCAAATATACCTGACGCAATAAATAGTGACGATTTCATCGTCCCAGTGGTGAGCAGGTGATTTCTTGCTCGAAACAATGATGCCATTTCATAAACCAAGTTCTGTGACATATGCTTTTCCAATGTCTGGTCACTATTTTGTAAACCTTTCAGTCCAAACGAGTATACTTCTGTTTGTTTTTGTTAGCTTAGGAGGGGGTCACAGAGCCTATCTCTTTGTCTTCCTCTAGGACAGACGTACAGAGTTATACCGCAACACGCATCTGTGGAACACACAGAGCTATCGCTCTCCTGTTGGCGGTACAGTAGCAGACGACACAACGCGGCTCCGTAGTCTATCGAGGGCACGGCTAGCCGCGGCCCGTAGCGCGACCGTTCAGACTTGGCAAATGGTTTTGAAGAACCGAGAAATGGTATCTTGTGTACAATAATCACATGTCGTTAGTATACTAGCATTCTACTTGCTAAGCCAAATAAATATTTGCAGCTTGTGAGAATATGTTTGCGTGACGATTTACCGTTCACACTCCTGACGGATGTTAGCGAGTCCTTCATGTTCGTGGCTCGCAGTTATCGCTACCCCCTCGGAGTGACTTCACCATATATATTTTTTTCTTGCTTGCAGGACATCATAAAAATCACAAACACGCGAGAAAAAAAAAATCTTATGAGTACGCGTGATTTTGAGCTTCGCAGCTCTAAAGATGCCCGGTAAATGTCGTCCAGTCTGTTTTGTCTATACTCCGTTTCACCGTAATTTGGCAACCCTCAGTCGCGGAGCAAAGCACGTGACAGCTACTTTTACGAGCAGTACTATGGCACCTGCAGCGCGTCTCCGACTGGTGTGGTTAGCGTCTTATGCTGGCCATACATCAAAAGTTGTCCCGAAGTGCAACAAATGACGTCACAGAAGACGGAGTGTCACGCTGTTGCATCTCGCGATCCTGGCAATTCATCGTAGAAATGCTGGCGAAAACCACGAGGGAACACGACTGTCGCTGTCGTCATGGCGTCCCAACGAAAAGCAATTATACAATTTCGACGTTTTTGTAATTCGGTAATTTAAATTACTGTATATAATTTTTAAGAAAGTAAAGACATCATAACCAAATAGGAACTTCCGTGCCAAAACATGCAGTGCGAAGTGAAGACAACTACTATCTTTTTTTTTTTTTCTTAATGTCCACAAAAAAAAAAAAAAAGGCTATGCAGCATCGATTTTACCGTTTTTTTGTTGTTTTTTTTGCACATTATGTGATGTCCTCTAACACGAAAGTACCGACGTAAAAGCGCTGTAGAGACGATATAAAAACAAAAATTTAAGGGAATCGAGCTTTGTAGTAAACGGAAAAAAATAAATAATTAACGACTTTTTACGGTAAACACTTCACCTCTAAGTAGAACTTCAAAAAAGTGACGGTTACGCGCTTTCATGCCCATTTCAACAAAGTTGGGAGAACGATGTATTGCATCTTGTGAATAGACATGTGGAGCAGCATGTTTATGTTAGAGGCATTGTGTGTAATCGCTGCGCAGTACCTGCCAAAAGAAGATATTATTTGGGCAGTCTCAACCGTTTCCGTCTGTGTGTGCTACGAATACAGCAACTCTTTTCGTAGAAGAAGTGATGAGGAAATGGCGTGCCCTTGATGATACGATTGTGATTATGAAATAAAATTTTTAATCAGCCAATAATTGCGACCTGTCCGGTCGCCTGGAACCCCGACAACAACTCTCGTTCTCTGGAACGTTCATTCTAATATTTACACGTTTTGTGGAGTTCATCGAGCGAATAAGAATGTTCCAACGATGAGCTAAACCTACACGAGTTCCCCAATCCAACTCGGCGCTTTTGAATTTTAGCGCCGTAGATAGTTCTGCGAACAGAGTATACTTCTGTGCAAATATTCGTCTAACAGTTTTGCAACGTTGGAAAGCATCGGAATGATTCAGAATCACTGCGGAGTTGATACTCGGGAAGATAAGACGGGCACTTGGGAGAAACGGACCGTGGCATTTGAGACAGGGGCACAACCGGGGACAAACGTGCTACAATCGCATACCCTTCCAAGGTCATCGCTTGGGCGACCGCGCGCGCGCCCAAGAAACCTTTCTTTTCTTCTTTTTAGGGGTGGTGGGGGGGGGGCGGGGAGTGGAGGGGAGTGGTGTAGGCGCTGATTGTCTTCCTCCTTTGTGGCTTTAGACAGACGCACAACGAGACTGGCAGAACAAGCGCATGATTCATTTCTTTCGATGGAGGCGTTCTGTCTGTGTATGCGAACATGATTTTTTTCCCCTTTTAGTAGTTAGTTGTTCTTGCCTTGACTCGGGTCCCAGTGGGTGCGTTGTCGTTGTATGCCCACTATTTTTTTTTTTAGTTTATGGTAGTTTTTGCGCTGATGGGGTATCAAGGTAGACAAAAAATAAAAAAAATGAAATAGCGCCTCGACAAAAAAAAAAAAAAAAAAAAAAAAAAAGTTGTTGCGATCAGGAACGTTTTCAAAGCCATTTTAGGAGCCTGCGGTGTTACCACAGGTGCAGGATTGAGAGCGTAACCCACGCACTTGAAGAGAAGGGGAAGCTCTCGTCTTATTGGAACTCTCTTTTATGGGTTTCCACGTCGCGATTGTCCTTCAAAATCAACTGTCATTTATTTCTCGCTCGTGGCTTTCAAGTACTGGAAGCCACGACTCGAGCCACAATAGTTTTGCGAAATCAAGGTTTCGCTGAAATGGATAACTCTCACGTACAGTTCGACGCGCAATACCTTTGCCGTATTGACTCGCGAGAGATGCCCCCAACACGGCTGAGTATGGCGGTGCTCCAGACCTAACATCTAAATTTTGTTGCCTTACCTGTTACTATTTCGCGCCCATTTTGAGCCATATCAAAATGAAAGCGCATGATGAAATAAAAGTCACACTCGTTTTCCGCTCGATGGAAATTTCACGCCAGCTCGCTGTCTTTGCTGGTACCTTGAGCGTTTCCCAGCAATGCGGAGAGTTAAAAAAACAAAAAAAGAAAAAAAAACGTACGATGGCATCCTTTGCGGGATGAGGACGATTCGTCACATGCGCATTCGTCACAGGACGATTGGTCACAGGATGATTCGTCACATAGGAACATTTGTCACAGGATGACTCGTCATGCGGGCAACTGGTCTCATTGATCGAGCAGGGGACGATAGTAAATTGTAAATTTCAACATCTGCCCACATACCCTGATGAGGAGTTTCACAATTTTCCAGTGTCACGTAAACCAATGGTTATATAAACTAATATTACAATACTCATCCGCTTTTCCTTTCATTATATTACGGGTCTTCAGCAGGTTGATCTCAGTTGCAGGCTTGAACGAGCAATAATCCGACTGGCAGCCAAATTAGTTTTTAGTTTTGCCTTGCATACACCTATTCGACAAAACCAACAAGTATCGGAATTCCTTCCGCCGAATGTGTACGAGTACCCCTCGTGCAGCATCATGGCTCTCTCTGTTGCGATCACCTCCATCCTTTTGAATGTAGTTCAAAAATAGTCGCTCTTCTATGGCCTCCGCATTCACCGTTCAGGACGGACCCAGATAGCTAGAACGTCTGTTACAAATTCTTTGACCTCGAGAAGCGAAAGACATGCTAAGATAAGAGGTGACCGACTTTCTGAGGCCCAACCAACATTCAATGTTCGGGACCGAATCAGAAGCTAAAACGTTCCTTACAAATTCTTCGCCTTTGTCCGCCCGAACCAAATTGAACAATACATTTTTGGGGGGACGAACTATTGTGAGACCGGTTGGCCGCGTGACGAGTCATCCTATGACGAATGTTCCTGTGTGACGAATCGTCCTGTGACCAATCGTCCTGTGACGAGTGTGCATGTGACGAATGGACCGTATCCCATCCTTTGCACACTCATTACTTCTATAACACTGAGCCACCTCGTATCCTTTTGTTTTTCTTTCATGGTACTAATTTCTTGTTGCGCATTACGGCTGTTACGACGCTAAGTCTGTCTGCCCTTCGAATTTAAACTTAGGCTCAGATCAGGGACGAACCAGTTTAAATCAGGAAAATATAATTAACACTGTAGCAAAGTAAATCTATCATATCGATCGGAAATACGATTTGGCACATTCCATCTGAACACATATTGTGCACAGCGAATGCAATAGCGAGTCAGCGTGCAAAACGCCGCCACACTGAGCTACCATAACATCTCAGCGATTTTTGCATAGCACCGAGCACGGAAAAGAGAAAACAGTTATTCATTCACATAAACGAAGCAAATTTATTTAAAGCCCGGACACTCCGTACGTCCAATCTAGCTAAGGTTATCAATAGACTCGACCATGTCATTTGTCGAAACAGATAAAAGACGTTGGCAAAAATGATTCGACTGAATAAGTCAATCTAACGCACGTATTTTACCAACCGACGGTCGCGCGCCTTCAATACCCTTTCCAATTGTCATTGCGCACCTTGGACACACTTTGGGAAGCAATGCATATTTACATCGCCGCCCGAGGTCTCCATTAAACGTGTAGTGCTGACCCAAATAAAATGCTAACCTGACTCTCAATCGCTCACCGCAAAGGACGATTTCGAACAGGCGGTACTGTAGGTCACTTGAGATAAAAAAAAAAAAAGAAAAACAAGCTATAGAAACGAGCGTCGTAAAAAAGGGGACCGGCATTTTTATTCCTACCTCCGAACAGAAACGAGCGCCACCCACTGCATCACACAGCGCAGAGGCCGGACTCGGTCACCGCGCGTACATACCAAGCGCGCGCGAGGGATGCAGAAACTTCCTCCGCCGGGAGAACACGGCAGATTTCGGGATCTATTTCACGCAGCGCATAACGCGGGCCTTTTCACACCTCGATACTGGCGCCATCTAGAAGTTGCGCGTTCAACCACGTTTCGAGCCGCGCGCCATCTGGTGGCTGAAACGGACGAATAAATAGAGGTACCGCGCCCTCTTAAGAAAGGGGACCGGTGCTCACCACCTAACTATCGTCACGTTTCACTAAATTGCGTATCGTCCATAATTATGGATGTTCCGCGTTTCCTTGAAACTAATGATTTTATTCGTTCATCGTAAAATGGATCCAGAAAAGGATTCTGATGCGAAACTCAACTTGCCACACTTGCCCATGATTTGCATATGAACCTCGATAGCAACATCCAACTCGACGTTATTTTCTTAGGTTTTGCTAAAGCATTTGACAAGGTTCCCCATCAACGAGTGATACTCAGACGTTTTCAACTTAACTTAGACCCGCAGATACTAATATAGGTTGGTAATTTCCTGCAGGATCGCAAAAAGAAAACGTAAACACCAATAACCATTTATCTAACTACGCATCCGTAACCTCCAGCGTCCCCCAGGGCACCATTTGGAGTCCCCTCCTTTTCCTGATTTACATTAATGACCTTTCCCTTCTGTTTCCTTCAACATCTGCCTCTTTGCCTACGATTGTGCTGTGTATCGCAATATTACTAACCAAAGTGACCAGGTGTCACTTAAAAAATATCTAAATAATGTTCAAATGTGGTGCGATTTGCGGCAAATGTCATTAAACATTAGTAAGTGTATATTGGTTTCCTTTCATGTGCGCTCTAACCCACTAGCCAACAACTACCCTATCAATGAGACCATAATTTCATCAGCACTAAGTTACAACTACCTAGGTGTGCACTTCTCTAGCAACCTATCTTGGGCACTACATGTTAACCGAGTCTCTTACGAGACATGGTTAACATATACATATATAAGGGACCCATCCCAAAATTACCTCAGTCCTAAATTAGAAGCAATTCAAAATTGTGCAGTAAGGTTCATTTTTTCTAGTTATTCATATGAAATAAGTGTCACCGGCCTAAAGGAATGTGTTCAACTAGATAACCTATGACTTCGGCGAAAATATTTTACATTAACACTATTTCACAAATTGTAATACAGTTTCCAGCCAAATTCACCGTACATCATGCCATCTGCTCAAACTCTTTATTGTACCGGTCATCCACTTAACGTGATGCGCACCAAAACTAAAACAGTGACTTCACCTGCTCCATTTTTCCCACTAGGAGCAAAATAATTAAATAACCTTCCCTACAGCATCTGTTCCATATCTAATTTTCTTTACTTCAAAGGAAATTGAGCGAAGCCATGTTCACCGCTGGCTCGTAGTTGAAAGAAGGGAAGAAAAAAAAAGTGTCTTCACTATGTTTTGTTCTTGATTGATTTCAGCTTTACCATGTATACTTTCTCGTGTCATCTTATTCCTATTGTTCTTGTTTTCTTTACTAATTGTAAAAACACGAGTGTTGAAACCCTCTGTAATACCCTCCCTGAGGGGTCTTGAAGGTCAGTTGAAATAAATAAATAAAATGTCTCAGCAGTGTCTAGTTCTTTAAATAATGACAATGTTACATTAATTGACGCTATTTACGTCAATTCGATGATTCTGATCGATCATTACAAGCCGAGGTAAAGAAGAAGCAGATCCAACCTTGGCGTTCCTCTTTGTCCCGTGGAGGCCTACGACGAGGACGTGACACATCCTTATTAGATTATAATTATCGTTTTGTCTTATACAGCTACATCCTGAAATCGGTGTAGGCTCTATCCTTTCATGCTAAGATAGCAATGAAATTATTGACATTGACGTCGTGTCTTATCGATTCGCCGCGGGACCAATTTTGGTACAGATCTACCTAAAATGGGGGGGGGGGGGGGGGGGGGGGGGGGGGATCGGTGGCCGGGTGGGCTTGCGCGCACCAGCTCGGGGCACGTGGAGCAAAAGCCCGCCCTGCAGAACCCCAGGGGCCCTGGGCTCAATCCCCACCCCTTCCCTTTCGATCTGGATGAGCACCGCACCGTCGTGCGGTCGTGTATCACTGCTGCGTGGTGCACGTTAAAGGCCCCAGTGTAGCGGTTGTACTTCACTGGCTAAATATCTCATCTACAAGTGAGACACCAGACGCCCACTGAGGTTGACTAATTTTACGCTGTACAAACATGCACGCAAGACTAATTAAATTAGCCGTCTCACGTTTGACATTTATGACATCGCGCCTTTAATTGAGGTGGAAAGTATAAACGGCAATGGAAGCCATGAAATCGACCATGGCCACGCTTGCAAGTGTAATGCAATGCACACAATTATTTTATTTTTTATTGGAAAAACGTCACAACGTGAAGTAAATTTAGATATACAGGCTCAGTTTTTTTTTTTTTTTTTATTTGAGAATTTGACATTTGCGCATGTCATGCTCCCCTGCGTGGCACTTATTTTTCTTACTTGCAAGCATGCGAGGTCTGATATTTATGTGCCTTTGTGAATAATGTAGTCATTACATGGCGGTGCCTTTTTTCACTGTGAAATATGTATTTTAATATTTGATTTCACGCCGAAATTTTTAGGCGTTACAACCTTCTTCAAAAAAATCGGAAATTCTTAAACTTTCTACTTACAAACATGGGTGCAGATGAGCGAGTGGAGCCGACAGTCAGGGCTGACGCGCTGTCGATGAATAAAGGCGATTGCGGACGACTAAATTAAAACTAACGATTGTACTCTAATTTCCCTTAACATTATTCACGCCCGGTGACGCTAAAGAACAATAAAAGAACGAAACTGCAACGCGCTTTTGGAAACTTTCATTAGCCGCATCCCTTGCCTATGACGCTTGTTACGCGTATTTTGATTCTAGATTTTGAGAGTGTTTACAACTGTTCAATCGGGGTCACGTGGTTTGTGGACCGCGTTTGCAATGCCAGACGCGAGGAAGTGATGAAAAGAAATACCAAGTACTACGTTACCAGGAGTATGCTTTGACCCCCTCATTTGCATTAGACAGAGACAAAGCCGCGCCAAGACAGCGGAGACGACCGTATCCGCTGCCTTTCCCCGATGATAGATAGCGGCAGGCAGCTCCCAAATTCAAAAAGGGAAACCTGGAGCAGGGCGCGTTCTGCCCTTCCAATTAGGGCAGGAGCTGACGGCACCAAGGTTGTTGAATTTTCGCGGAATAAGAAGCCTCGTAAAGCACTTGCAAATACGCTAAACAAAGCGTCAATCGTCTGCGAGGGACTCCTCACACCGCCCGCTATACTCTTCGTCACGAGAGAGCGCGCGCATGCGCAGGTGCGACCAATCTGCGCGGGAGGAAGCTGTGGTTGCCTGGAGCTTAGCTGGTTGGTTTAACGTGCTTCTGAATGTTTCAGCTGAACTTAGAGGGGAAAACGAAAGGGGGGGAGAGAGAAAAAAGAGACACACACTGCTGGACTATCAATCATTTATTGAAAATCTTTTTCATCGGCACGCACGAATTAAAACGTTGAGTTCCCAGGGGTAACTTTTTCTTCGGTGTGATCCCTGATGGATAGCTTTCAAATGCTCCCGACTTTGCTTCCCACATGGGGCGCTCTTTGCAGAAACAGCTTTTCTTTGGGAAATAGCATAATGGAGGCGGAGCTTACACAGTCTTCCCCGTTTACCTCAATCGCCAATGACTCCAGTATTTCCCCTGCAAGCAGGGAGCACATTGGCATAGTCGACATTGCGCTGAGGGTGGCCAGCTGACGTTAGTGCGCCCACGGAAGCTGCATGCTCCAAGGTGCGGTCATTAATACAGCTTCCAGTTTGCCCTGTGTAGCACATGTAGCATGCGTGCATGCATCTAGCATGAATGTAGCTATGTAGAATGTAGCCTTATGTAGCCACGATTCATCTTACGGCACATGGCATATGCCTTGTTGGGGGCTCAGCAGACGACTTGTACACCTTGTCGGCCAGCTATCTTTTCCAGGCGATGCGTTATCCTGTGGATGTGTGGCATCACCACGAGAGGTTTGAGGGGCTTCTTTTTCGTTTGTTGTTCATTTTCCTCGGGTTTTTTTGCTAAACTTTCTTGCAGAGGTTTTTGCATATTGGTATTAGGTGTGTGCTTGTATATTCAGAGTCCTGGAGTCTACATATTTGTTTTTTGAAAGCTGCGTCCAGCTGTGTGTGTCTCTTTTTCATCCCATCCTTCGTTTTTCCTTCTACGTTCAGCTGCAACCTTTAGAAGCGGGAGAAAGCGTTGATTCTACAATTGCAAAACGCTCGCCATTTTTTTATTTTGCTCCCTCTCTTATATACAGTCCCGTACCATCACTTCAAAGAAGTAATCGATTACAATTACAATTACTCTCGTTTAATAAACTATATAATTAGATTATTTGATTACTTGACAGCGAAAAGAACTGATCGTTACTTGAAAAGGAAACCTTTACTTTTCAGATTACTTCAGATTTTCAACACTTTTCTTGGCCGGTTTGAACACGGGTCTTTTCGTACTGTCTATTATTGCATTAAAATCACAAAATCACAGAACTTCTTATCTTCTCAATGCACTGATTTTGATGGCCATTTTCCCTTTGGAGATTTGATTCGAGAATTCCTCGGCAGGAAACTTGTAGGAACAAAGGGCGCCGTCAGGAAGAGGAGGGAAATATATTAACTGTTACGAATAATTTTAGTACTTCCAAAAATATCAGATGACTTTTGTGATCTCTTTTTAATAGAAGTAATCAAATTATGTAAAATTACTCCAAAAACTACTCGATTACAAGTAATTTGATTGCTTGTGATAAGTATTGTACAACTCTGCATATCTAGGATCTCTATCTGCTAGCAGTGACCTGTTGACTTCTAGACGAGCCAATAATCTTCCTGCTGGTTCGGTTAAGTCGTCTGCATCGGCGTCCTTCGCTTTGACTTTCGAAGATATCGTTCGCTTCTATTACGAAAAAGTCGCTACCCGTTGAACTGTCATAAGCTAAAACCCACGCTAAAATAGACCATTAATAAAACTTTCAACACGCCAAGCTGAAACGCAATTTTTTTTCCGACCCACTTTACAGTCAACCTCAGGATCGGTTCTACCCTATAGATTTGACATAGTAAAAACTTGTGTTTGTTTATTGGTTGTGCGCTTAGAAACGCCATTAGAAAGGATTTCTTTAGTAGCTTCCGTACGTACTGATGCAATCTATTTTCTGCGTGTATGCTGCAGATTTGACGCGGGGCCTGTTCCCGTCCGTCTTCAACTTGGCGAGCAACGCGGGCATCACCGTGAACGCCACCTGCGGCGAGACTGGACCCGAGACGTACTGCAAACTCGTCGAACACATCTACAACAGGTATCCACGTTCAGACACCGCTTTTAGGCGGAGGGTCAGACCGAATGGACATGAGCAACATTTCAGCTCCTTCGTGTGGACCGCATCCAATATCAATTGTTCGTTTTCTTTATTGGAAAAAAAACACGAAACTTGCCAACAAACCAGTTAAACGTTAAAGTATCTTTTTTTTTCAAGTTTGGCTTTAATTTGCTAGTAGCTCAAATGAAGGACACACAAACTTAAGGGGCGTTCGGTCTGTGTACGTGCAGTGGGATTGCTTGTGTCTGATTGGTGCACGTTCACTAGGATTGCGTGAAAATAATTTAAGGTGAGATCGGCATGCCACAGAGTGACGCGCACCCTGTAGTCCCCGACAGGGACACAGGTTGGGGCCAATCTTCATATTATTGTTCCACAGCCTATGATACATTAACGGATAAAAACGCCGAAGAAACAAACATCGAAGCGAAAAGATAATGATCCACGTTACGCCGTGGTTGCAATTCGCTATCTGGCCAAAGGCTCGCTATGACGTCTTTGTTTGGATTAATGTTTCTATCATGGACAGAAATCAGCGCTATGTCATAGTTTCAATTCGTAGCTCGCAACTGATGATCAGCAGTCAAGATTACAGCTCGGGACGTCACGGCGAGACAAATCTGATCGTGACGTCACGAACGGAAGTCATAAGAGGGTGCCACCGAAACATCTCGGCGCTAAAGGCACACAACAAGACAGCATAGCTATGAAACATCTCTTGTGTATAGGTGACACGGCGTTAACACTAACGTCCTTCAAACTGTATGTTTTATTCATCGCGGTAGATATGCGTTAATTGCAAGTCCAAAAATACGTGTCTATCTATTGTCTAAAAAGTTATTTTATCCTTTGTTAGGCCTCGCTATTTGTAGACTAAATCTTCTTTTATCTTTAATTTTGCATCAAAACCTACTGAAAGGACAATATAATTCAGTCATTTATTTGTAGCGATAAATTTTTTGGGTGTAAGTTTAGACAGCTGTTGTCCCCGTTGTAAGGGGTAACTGCGATTATTTGGCCCCTGTAGTTTGACTGCTAAGTTGGGGTGGTTCATACAAATCCCGCATCACTAATTACACCACTGCGCTCTGATCTTTGCTTGCTCATTTAGGGACCTGCAGGTGTGAAGATTGTGTCAATACCCTGATGAATTAACGGATGCATGGATGGATGGATACTAACGGAGCTACCCTTTATATCACGCGGTAGCTTGCGCCACCTAACCTAGAAAGTAAAAACCGAAAGTATGAATCTTCACTTCGCCCTTCTAAGACAACTTGCTTCCCCTCGGCAATTTTGTAACTGTCACCAGGCGCTGTGGGGTATCACCAGGATAACCTTTCCAAGATCGGGCAAAAATAATAACAAAAACAGCACCCCCTCCTTGTTCCCCCAGCGGAGTTGCCAATTTTCCTCTGGTCAAACCTAGTCGGCGTTGCCCCAGCACCGTGCCCACTGGGAGACAGGGTTAAGGCTTTGGTCGGAGACTCGCGGGCGGAAGTCCTAATTTTTCTCTGTCCCAACTGTCCCCCACTGTGTTAGCAAGTTGTACATCATTCAATTTTTCCTAGATGATTTCCAACAGTATTCTAATATCATCTTCGTTATTAAAATGCACTAATCCATTCTTCCGTTCTCATATGCAAACCCCAACGTCCCGGCTAAATCAGTCGCACCATTCGAGAAAGCGGGAGCAAGTCCTGCGCCCCTAAAGACCACATGTTCTATTGTCTTGTATTCCTCTTATCATACGGCACACCGCGCATTAATTTCCTCATACTTTGTCCTATATGCCCTAGTCGTCAACACTCCTGTTCTATCCTCAAATAAAAACCAGCCCCCCCCCCCCCCCCCCCCGTGAATTATCATACCAATGTTCCTTTTTTTATTTCCTGTTTCCGTTCCCTATACATATTAAAGGCTGATTTTTCCTGCATTATTTTTTCCCACATTTTTCTCAGGGCTTCTTTTACCTCCTTTCTAACAGAGGTAGTTTGCTCTGTTCTGCCCCAGCGCTTGACTGTTGGTATTTAAATTTTAGATTTCGGGCTGATTGTCCATTTAGTGTTAAGAATTGTAAATATACCTCTCTCGCCCATCGTGTATCCTCCATTGTGTCCAACGTTTGTTCTAATTTCAACTTACTGATCGCCTCTCTAGCCTCGAAAGATGCCCAGCCCATGTCTGCCTGCACTCCATCAGTTGGTGTATTCCCATGTGCCCCCAGTGTCAGTCTGCCGGATCTCTAAACTCGACTGGACCTCAGATATCATGCATAATACAACATTGCCAAAATACAATATCGGCATCATGACTTTTTTTTTTATAATCCGCTAACAACTTCATATCTATTTTAATTCCAGAGAGCCCTAAGCTTCATAATTACTGCAGTCCTTTTTCCTTTCTTCAGCATACTTTCTTCCTGTTCTTTCAAATATTGTTTTCCCTCATTCATCCAACTCCGAGATATTAATATTTCTCTACGCGTGCTATTAAAATATCTTGAATTTTCAGTGGGCCCCCTTTTCATCGTTATTAACCACTATTCCCAACTTGTCGCTGCTGAATTGCACGCCCAGAGAGTCTCCGTCCTCTCCACCTATCTCATGCCCGCGCCACACGGGCAACTCGAATGCCATTTACTCGAATGCCATTTACAACGAATGACATTCGTGTGATCAACGAATCGGCTCGCGATCTGTCGCGCGTGGAACGCCCCACGCTCGGAGTGTCGCGCGCTGTTCGGCCGATCGTTCAAATGTCATTCGTTGTAAATGATATTTGAGTTGCCCGTGTGGCACGGGTATTAATTAGCTCCTGTAACCTATCCTGGCTATCTCCTAACAGTACAATGTCATCTGCGTAAAACGTTCCTGGTATAAATTTATTTACATTTTTTTTCTCTCCATCAATGAAGTATCAATGCCTAAAATACACTCCTTTAATTTATTTTCTGTTCTACTCAGGCATATCATAAAAAAAGCAGAAGCGATAGGGGGCAATCATGCCTGAGTATTTTTTTTATTACTGCCGGTTGTTTTATCTCTGCTTCACATATTATAACAACCTTTTTATTTGTGTGTACCTGTTGTAAAAGCCTAATAAAATGGGCATCTAAATCATATTTTGTCAGCTGTTCCGAGTTTTTCCTAAATCACATTATCGCACGCCCTAGAAATGATATTCATAGCGTTTTTTTCTTCGCTTTTTACATTGAGTAATAAGTATTCTTACATTGAGTAAGAATAAGTGATAATCTAATATTCTACTTCTTCGTACCCCGTTCTGCAGCTCACCTAAAATGTTTTCTGTCCATCCTTTCATTCGTTCCACTACCTGCGTCGCTAGTCTGTAAAGGATCGAAGTTACTGTTATTGGTCGGTATGATGTTGTGAGGTCCTTATTTCCCTTTCCTTTGTATAGTAATCTCATTGTGTTTAAGTTCCAATCATTGAGTACCTCTTCCCCCATTATTATTTGATGAGTTGCCTGTCTTAACTTGAATTTTCTTTTTGTTCCTAGTGTATTGAGTAGTCTCATTCCTATGCCATCTGGGCCTGTCGCTATTCAAGCCGGTTTTATTTATTTATTTATTTATTGATACTGTTAGCCCTATCACAGTGCCATTACAGAAGTGGAAGGTACAAACGATAAAAATCAAAAAGATACAAGATGTAAATACACACAATTCTCGCATTTCGCTTGGTTTCATAAAAAATGCTGACACTTCATAGATAACTTCCCGTGCTGGCACGTAATCAAGACGATACACACGATACTCATTCAGTCACTCGCACATATCAAAACGTTTTCAATGCAGTGAAGGAAGGTCGTAATGGATGATGATGTCACCATTTCATTCGACAGTTTATTCCATTCCCTGACGGCTCTTGGGAAAAAACTAAATTTAAAGCAATCGTTTTTCACAGTATATTCTCTTATGTATAGACTATGCCGGTGCCTTGATTTTTCGTCTCTAAGAACTTGGAAATAATTATCTTTGTTTATCTTTACATATTCATTAATAATTAAAAAAATAAATTTTAATCTCTCAAAATGCGTCCTAGACTCGAGGGTTGGAATATTAGCCATTTGACAGAGCTCAGTAGGAGAATGATCGCGCCGATATTTGTTATAAATGACCCTAGCAGCTAAGCGCTGAACTTTTTCTAATTTGTATGCATTAGTGACAGTAAGTGGGTCCCATGCTATTTTGGAGTACTCTATGACTGGCCTGACAAGGGTCTTATAGGCGAGGATTTTTACTTCCGGTGAGGCATACGACAAGTTTCTTCTTAGGTACCATAGCGATCTATTGGCTTTTGCAGACACTATGTCTATATGAGCATTCCAACGTAAATCTGAAGTGAATGTTAAGCCTAAGTACTTGTGCTCAGTTACCCTTGCGAGTTCATGCTCGTTGATACAGTAGTCGTACCTCAGAAATTGTTTTTTCCTCGTAACGGTCATGAAGACTGATTTTCCTGGATTTAAAACCATTTGCCAATCTTGACACCATTTGTTAATATTTTGTAGATTTCTATTTAATTCGGCCTGATCATCGGGTGTTCTTATTTCATTATGTATCACGCAGTCATGTGCGAACAATCGTATTGGCAGGTTAATTACATTGTGGAGGTCATTTATAAAGATTAGAAATAACAGCGGACCCAAAACACTTCCCTGAGGCACCCCAGAAAGCACTGGAGCAAAACCTGATGTACGACCACCGGTTTCAACAAACTGCACTCGAGAAGATAGATAAGAATGAAACCATTGTGTTATGCTTGTGTTTCTAAACAAATTGTTCAGTTTTAGTAATAACTTCTGATGAGACACTTTATCAAAAGCCTTAGCGAAGTCCAAGAATACTATATCAGTCTGACCGCGATGATTAATTGTTTGGGCTAGCTCGTGAACGGTTTCGATCAGCTGGGTCGTAGTAGAAAGGCCCTTTCTGAACCCGTGCTGAGAATGATAAAAGAAATCATTGCTATCTAGATAACTGAGAAGATGTTTTGATACGATATGTTCGAGCAGTTTGGAGCATGTGCTGGTAAGAGATATGGGGCGATAATTTCTTACATCAGAAGTAGTACCACTTTTGCGTATAGGAATAATTTTAGCACATTTCCATGCAGTTGGTAACAAACCCTCCGAGAGTGATGATTGGAAAATAATGGTTAAATATCTGGCAAGCCATTTACAGTACTTTCTTAAAAATGCATTGGGGATTCCGTCAGGCCCGGGACTCTTCTTTATGTCTATATTAAGTAGTAGGTTTAGGACTCCTTGTTCATTTACTTCAATATTGTTCATCGGGGGGTAATTAGTTATGCCATCATTCCTCGGCACAACTCCGTTATCCAGAGTGAACACCGATGAAAAAAATGAGTTGAAGTCATCAGCTTGCCTGAGATCATTTTCACACCTGCAATCTTTTTTGGCGTTTACCAGAGGATTTACATAGCGCCAGAATTTACCCGGTGCCTCCCTAAGGAAGTTTTTCAACGTGACGTTATGAAACTTCGCCTTTAAAGACCTTATAAGCTGTTTTAAGTTCCTGCTCATGTTCTGGATATTTATCTTTTTACTAGCATCCACGTTCCGCGAATATGCCTTTCTGGCACGGCCTAGTCTTCTCTCGGCATGCACGACCTCCCTTGTAATCCAAGGTTGTTGTTTTTTTTTTTAGTATTTTTGGCATACTTGGGAATAAACTGCCGAATACAAAGTGCAGTCACATCCGAGAAGTAATTCCACAGCGCCTGAGTGCCAGCACGTGACCGATAAAGCATTTGAAAATCATCAAACGAACCTTCCAAACAATCCGAAATGCCCACGTCATCCGCGGCTTTAAAATTGAGAAACATTTTTCGTGACTGATTAGTATCAACGTCGGCTCTCATGTTCAAAGTCAGCATTACCATCTTGTGGTCAGATAAACCTTCGAATGTTTCACAGTTAGACATGTTTGAAATCATGTTGGTAGAAATAAAGATTAGATCCAGTACCGTCGACGTCGTTAAGGTTACTCTTGTATAGTCCGTTACAGCCTGCGTCAGACCATAGCAAAATGCAAGTTCCAGCAATTGGTCACAAATCGAAATGTCAACCTGTCCAGGAGTAAGTGTCTGCCAATCAATACCGGGTAAGTTAAAGTCTCCCAAGAATATGACATTCTTTTCCCGATGCAGTTTTAAGTCCACGTAGTTGCGCAACTCCAAGATAGTAGGGAATTGTAGTAGAGCGTTTCCGCAGCCCGCTAAGCACCCGGATAACGCTCCGTAATCCGCCACAAGACCTTGAACTATGCAGACAAGGCTGGGGGCGCGCCTGCGCAGCTGCGGCGTTTTCTTCGGGGATAACGTAGCGGAGGAGAAAAACGATCTACTACAAGTCCCTAGAGTCTATAGATGAATTAGGAGGTCTGTAAAAGGCTCCGATAACTACCGGACGACCATTCAGCTTAGTCTTCAACTATATCATTTCGAGTTCAGCAACAACTTCTAGTACCGTGAATACTATATCATTTTTAATGAGCAGTGCTACTCTCCCTCCACGCCCAGCTCTATTTTTCCGCACTATAGTGTAATTTGGAGGCGTAACTTCAGAGTCCAAAATATCTTTGTGCAGCTATGTCTCGGTAATCACGATAACGTCAGGCTCGTGTTCTAGCACAACACATTCAACCATAGTAGCTTTATTCAGAATACTCCTAGCGTTAACGTTTATTATCTTGAAGTCCATCCGTGCACTCTGGTGCAGTCAGTTACTATTAGCCTCACCGAGACTGGATGCTCCCGGCGACACAGGGTACCTTGCCTTCCTATTTTCGTCCCACGCATACATTGTATCGTTTACTTTTAATTTGTCATAGATCAATTTTACCTTTGACCCTTGTCTTTTTTCCTCGATAGCGGAACTCCATAAATTTTTCCTAATTTCATTAATCCGTTTGGAGAAATCTTCATTAATGCTGTATGCGGTACCTTTTAGTTTGACACGGTTTTTCAGAATTGTGACTTTGTCCCGAAAATCCGCAAGCTTAACAATAACCGGTCGATTTCCGCGCGGAAACTTTCTGCCTATTCTGTGTATTCTTTCAATGGAGTCATTTTTTACGTTTAGTTTAGCACCGAACACATGATCAACCACAATTTTCGCTCACGTATCCTCGCTCTCCAGTGGTTCTTCCTCGATTCCTCTGATGATAAGGTTATTTTTCCGCCCCCGAGTTTCTAGGTCGTCGACTTGTCTAGAGAGATTATACATTTCATCATCCCGACCGGTGAAAGCACTTTCCAACCTGGCAAGTCTGTTACTGGATTCGTCCACGCACTCCAGTTTTTTCTCAATCTCCGACAGCCTGTTCTGCACAATTAAGCAGTTGGCTTCTGAGGAATTTTGTTTTCCTTGGATTTCGGTAATTCTTTTTAGGATGTCATTTTGAGTCTGAAGTATTGGCGCCAGTATCTCATCTGTGACTGGACCGGGGTTTTCCTCGACATCTCCGGATAGCTTCAGCAACAGACTTGCCATTGACAGACAATCACTTGCACATTGTAGGAGTGTTTGTGGACACGGCAACACTAAAAAACATAGATGGTCACTACGAAAACCATATTTACGATCACCAACCTGCGTGATTGTAGGAAGTAGGTTAGGCATAGCCACGGCGTGGTTGCCGTGTCCACTGAAGTCTGCAGGCACGGGCGTTGCTTTTATATGCAGCAGCTGGCTGGAATCTTGATGGTTGTGTGACGTCACCGTGCTCCCAGCATATGCGTAGTAGATCTTGTCCACGTGTAGCGGTTGTGATGACTCGCCTTGATCGACCGGCGAGTGATCGCCAATCTTCCATAATCGGCCGGTCACTGATGTCGTCCGTACGTCCGATATGATGCAGAGGCAACCGAGTACCTGCGTGATTGTAGGAAGTAGGTTAGGCATAGCCACGGCGTGGTTGCCGTGTCCACTGACTGGTTCTTTACTTTCTGCTTTGTTCCATTCCCCCATGGTTGCCTCAGTTGTGTCGTTAGTGTTCCCGTCTTGTGCCGTCTTGCTGTCTGTGTTCTGTCTAATCTCCTTTGGTTAAAGTTCTGCGAATGTTGCTTCGGCTCTTCATCTAGTCAATTTCCTTGCCTCCTCGCCCTTTACACCTATCCTCTTGTGTGTCGTGAAGGAACAGTGAAATTCTTCTGTGTCCCTCCCCTGTGCATTAATGTAATAATCATATAAAATCATAATAATTGCCTTTATTTCCATCGAAGATGTTCCCCCAGAACCTCTTTGCTGCATTCCTATCATTTTTATTTGCCTCCATTATCACTGCACTCCAGCTCTTTCAATCTTGGCCTTGTCTAGAGGCAAGGTGTAAGCCCTGTCTAGAAGACTATGCTCACACCTTGCCTCTGTTCTTAACTATTAGTGGATCCGCGCAATCCATGCTAGCTTGCTTTCGCGTCGCTACGAGGGCGTCTGGAACGGCACATAAATCTGCCGCTTTGCTAAGCACTTACATTGCGGTTCAGCGTGTGTGCCACTTGGGGCGGGTCAGAGATCAATTAAGGATGACCTGGTCAACGATGACCTAGTCAGTGTTTTATTACGGGGTAATATTTGAGCCCAGAACCCAGAAGTTTACAGCGCGAGATCGCGATATACGTATTATGACTTTACCGATCCCTTCATTTTTATTAGATAGCTACAAAGTTGGAGCAGCTCAACTCTTTAGAGATTTTGTCCGCTTTATGGGTAGCATATATGTTTTTTATTATCTTTCTATGGTTGTCATTTTTTGTAGATGCTTTAAGATCCATACAAATAAAAAAAATTGTACTTAGCTACCTGTGGTCATAAATCTACAAATCTTCAAACATCGACGAAGGCCAAATAAAAAATCGCAAATGACAAGTTTCGTTTGTCTTTCACCGTTCTTTTACATCTCCTTCATATTTAATTTAAAAAGGAGGTCTAAAAGATGTCAGCGAGGAGCTATACGTCATAATGTTATAGTTAGAAAAGGCTTCTTTAACCGTGACTTGTAAATACAAAGGTAACATACCAAGTCAAGCTACCTTTAGGATATGCGGAGCGGAAGTTTGTCTGCTTCTCTTGGGGGGTTGTGCTGACGTCAGAATGACGCCGAGCTCTGATTGGTTCGATTGGAAGGATAATGGATAGAAATAAAGGTTGCTAGCAGCGAGGTCTACCCACTATCCTTCCAACCAGAACCAATCAGAACTCGGCGTTTCGACGTCACCGCTACCCTTGCGCAAGAAGCAGACGAACTTGTGCTCTGACATTGCCTGGCGTCCGCAGCACAAATAACGCTGAAAACATTTTCTTACGTTTAAATAATTTACGTAATGTACGCAATCATAACGTTTTAATCTTTCATTTAATACTGCTGGAACTCGCGGCTCTATTTTTGTTACGAAAAAAAATGTTTTTATTTGCTGCACCTGTATTATTGTACTTATGTACAATTTCATTTTGGGACCTTTTTTGCTATAGTCGCGAACAGGATCAGAAGCTTAAAGAGATGTTTCTGGTTGACCTGCCTCTATTATGAATCGGCTGACTTTTGCACTGCCCTGATTGCGCGCCGGCAGAGCAATATCGAGAGCAGAAAGCTCGCGCAGGACTCAGAAGAGCCGTGTTTTTTTTTTTTGTTTGCACAGAACATGTACGACGTTCGGCCACAGACCCGAGGCACGGCTAGGACACATCCCTACCGTTCTACAGACTGGAAATATAAAGCAAAAAGGGACAGACAAGTACATGAAGTAGACAAGGGAGGGCTACATTCTTTATTTTACTACACGTCTTTGTATCCTTCTTTGCGCTTCATGTGTTCTGTATGTTGAACCAACTAGACAACCTTAATAGTTTAGCACCTACCGTTCTAAAGAGGTTATTTCTAACAAAGTATGCATGGGATATGTTTGGACTAATAAGTAAGTTTTTTGTTTTTTGTTTTTTTTAAATGTTTGTGTACTGTTCAGGATGAAGCTAAAAAAGCTAAATATTGGCGAAATATTTTCTGCGAATACGAGGCTTCCAGGATAAACCCTTTGAGGAAAGCTGTTAACGACTATCGTCCTCGAGTGTCCCAGTCAAGTGCACTTGTACCAGGGCTCGTCGAGCTGCATAAAATGCGACTTTTGTCTTCGGTATCCCCCGTCGCTCATGATGGAAATAAACGATGTTTCGTTAAACACGTGTTTTGGGCTTATCCAAGGGGCCGTATAAGCCATGTGGCAAATATCTAGCTGTCAGTCAACGGGACGAAGCAGTACTGAAACATAGCATGTCGAAGAGTAGGGCGATGTGCAATCGGCTAGCAAATAAACAATCCTCTTTGATTAAAGGTATTCTTTATGTTATATTATATAGTAAGTCCATTCACCGTGGATGCAGCCTGCATATTTGTTTTTATAAATCATGCGCTCTAATGATATATATATATATATATATATATATATATATATATAGTTCATGTTCCGTTTATGTGCTCACTGGAGCATGCTTCGAGTTCTGACTTAATTTTTGAATGGGTTTGAAAGGACGCACAACTAGTCCTTTATTGTGAATTCTCTTCAATGTGTTTGTCTCTGTTTGCATTGTTTTACCACCCCCCCCCCCCCCCAAAAAAAAAAAAGTATAAAAAAAATTTTGCGTGTTGGAAGCTCTTTCCGCTTCAAGAGTTGGCGCGAAAGACTGGCATCTATGAAGTCTGACTTCGCACCCGTTACGCTTTCTGCGGTCTACTGGGAAACTCTGCTGATGAATGGGGAGTTGTAAACTTTCATGGATGACAGAAAACAGCCCGCAGCACTACCGAGAACGTGTTTGAGTCGACTTGAACGTCAACGAGTTTCTTTTCTTCCAGGGAGCCGCAGTGCGGAGAGTGCGATGCTTCAAGCCGGCACGCCGACAAAAGGCATCCGATCGAGTACGCCATCGACGGCAGCAACCGTTGGTGGCAGAGCCCGACGCTTCAGAACGGGCGCAAGTACCAGTGGGTCACCATCACGCTCGATCTCAAACAGGTCAGCGACCCAGGTCCCATTCGATTATGCACTTGTCGGGGAACACTATAGAAATAAAAAGTTCTGACTCGTTTCCCTTTCTATTAAAAAATTGAAGCCGCATTTAGATCTATTCCGTAGTGCACGCAAAAGTCCAGTTTGGGCCTTCTTAGCACGAACCGCCGTTTCTGCAAACCTTTGCCCCTTGCCTCTTTCCTACCTTTTTTTTTTTTTTTCTTGCTTTCTGAAAACTTTTGGCAGCTGTCGAAGTATTTTCGAAGCGTCGTGTCGCCGTGCCGTCAGCTGGTCTGTCTTGTGCTTTTCTTTGTTTTTTTCTGTTCATGTTTTAAAGTTTTGGCCAGCTCTATAGTGCCAACGCGCAATGAACGCTGGTGGGAATTCCCAGTTAGTTTCCGTAAGAACGCAATTTGGCATTAATAAATACATTTGCGTCTTATTGACATATAAAGTATTGATAGGCTTCCCGATACAATGACTGAAGCTCAGAAACATTAATTATCAGGTAGTATAACTGGGAACGCTATTGAAACTGAAAATTATACATCGTCGATCCTAGTATTGAATTTGTAAGACGTCCCGCGGATTCACGACAGGAAATAAACTGAATGCTTCATATTTCAATGAAATAAATACAATATACAAACCACGCCAAGCTTATACGGACCGCAAAAAGTAAGCTGGGCATGGCTGCGAGCGTATACCCAAAAACTGGTGTAGTGAAACAAAAATTCAACTTCTTTATAATAATGTTTATTTTCCACCATAAGATGGTGGCGATCAGGGAAAAAAGCTGTCAGGTACAGCTTGACGGGTCCCTGACCGCCTACAGAAAGCAGCAACAGAGCCGGAAAAAACGATATTCAAGAGGAGAAAAGAAAAAAAATTGTACAATGATTGTCGCTATCACACATTTTAAAAACATTTTAAAACAAATTTTAGATTTCTTTTCCCTTTTTTTACATTGAGGCAGGACAGACAGCAGAGATAAAATTATGCAAAACTAGTTACAAAGATCACAAAGAAAGAAAGGCAACTACCTTCAGCTGCTAGAGAAAAAAGATGATTTTACTTCTCTTAGGGATAACTTATTCCAATCTATACTTTTAGTCTTATACGAATTGAGTAAATTGGGGAGAGTGTATTTAAGCATTTGTTTGCCATAGTTTGTTCTTGGTGTAGCCACCTCCCAACATTCAGCACCTCGGGTAGGGTAATTATGAACATTTTTTGATAAATTTCCAAGATCTGTTAAAAAAGTTGAGTCTTTAAGTTGCTCTACTTTAAGGCTAGTGCTAAGCCTGTAATCATATAATGCATGCGCTTTTAATACGCGAAATTTTTGAAATAAGCCAGTTGTGTGAAAATCATACGAGACGGCAGCTATAGCCCTCAGTGCTTTTTTTTGCAATACATGTAACTTTTCTAGGTTTGTTAAAGTTGTTGTTCCCCAAACTAAATGGCAATAAATTAAGTGAGAATAAAATAGAGAATTATATATTAATAATTTAACGCTTGTTGGTAAAATGTAACGATGTCGATTTAACATGCCCACAGTTTGGGATAGCTTTGCAATAAGAGAGTTTATATGACTTTCCCACGACATATTTTCAGAAAACATGACACCTAAGAGTTTAAAACAATTCACAATCTCGATTTTGGTTGAATTCAAAACTATCTCCTTGGTAATGGTAACGAGTTTACTTTTAGGACGAAAAAGCACGGCTTTGGTTTTATTTACATTTATTTGTAATGCGTTGTTATGACTCCACGTTTGTAACCTAGACAGGGCCAGATTCGCCATATCGAATAATAGGTCAGGATCATCTGCAGAAAACAGTATGCTCGTGTCATCAGCATAGTTTACAAATTTTGCGCTTACATTAATATTGACTATATCATTCACGTACATGTTAAAGAGGAAGGGGCCCAATATACTACCCTGTGGTACACCAGAAGGAATAGGTTTTATAGTAGAAGAATTCCCATTGATATAAACATATTGTGCTCGATGCTTCAGATAAGATCTTATCAGCTGTAAAGCGTGCCCTCGAATGCCATAATTATCTAATTTAGATAGTAACATTTTATGATTGAGGCAGTCAAACGCCTTGGTGAAATCTATAAAGACTCCAAGAACCATATTTTTGTTTTCAAAGCTTTGTAAAATAAATTCTTTTAAAACAAGTAAGGCGGATTCTGTCGACTTGTGTTTTATAAATCCATACTGCGATGGAGTTATCAAGTTATACTTATTTGAAAATTTAGTCAAACGTGTATGAATAACCTTTTCGAGCGCCTTGGAAAACACTGGTAATATTGAAATTGGCCTGTAGTTTCCCATTTCATTTACATTTCCTTTTTTATGCAATACTGAAACTTTGGCAATCTGCATTCGCTTAGGAAAAATTCCAGTAGATAAAGAGATATTAAATATATGAGTTATTACAGGTGCTAACAGATGAATAACATGTTTTACCGGTCTTATCTGGATACCATCGACGTCACAACTAGAACTATTTTTAAGCTGAAGAAACACGCTTATAATTTCTGGTTCGACGACGGGATCTAAAAATATCGAATCACTGTTTCGTTTATCATTTAAAACCAAAGGAGTTTCGGTTTCAGTAGTACTCTGAATATTTACGAAATGTTCGTTAAAAGCATTTGCCAGTGAACATCCAGTAAGTTCAGTACCATTGCACAGAATTTTTTCAATTGAACTGAAGGGGCGATTACGATAAAGAAGATAATTTAGTTGCTTCCACATCATGTCAGTGCGTCCTTGTGTGGCCTTGAACAAATCAAAATGATAACGCGTTCTGGCGCGCTTTAGTTCTTTTGTCAGGTTGTTGCGATAGTTTTTAAATACTTTAAGGTCCTTCTGGTCCTTGGATTTTATGAATTTACCATATAAAGAGTTTTTTATCTTAATTTTACAGAGTAAATCTCTCGTTATCCAAGGCTTCTTTATGCGCTTGTTTGTTTTAGTAGAAGTGAAAGGAAAATATGTCTTATACAGTCCAAGAAATAACTCTATAAAAGTGTTATAAGCCCCGTCAGCACTATCCTCACACAGTACCCGGCTCCAATTTGTATTTGAAACAGCGGTCTGAAAAGCGTTGAGTCGATCTAAAGTTATTTTTTGTACTAATGTCCGCTCTGTCCTACAATTTTTTTTCGGGAAACTTTTGAGAGAAATGAATATTGGGAGGTGGTCACTCAGATCGCAAACAATGACGCCAGCTCGCATTAAAGGTCACTGAAAAGAAAAAAAAATATTTTTTAACAATTTATTAAGAACACGCGTGTAAAAAAAAATAAAAAATTTGCGTCAAAAAAAAAAAAAAAAAAAAAAAAAGTTTAGAGTTTGTTTTCTCTCGGCATTTCGGGTGCGTGGAGCAAAGGTGGATTGGCTTGGCCATCACGTTGATGTGGAGAGAGTGTATGACCATTTCGTTGAGGTGGAAAGAGTGTATGACCATTCCACAACGCCATGGACTTTCCGCACAAAATTTGAAATAAATATCGCACTGTCAATCTTACTCCAACTTTTTTTCGCGTAAAACTTATTTTTTGACACGGGTGTCTCAACCAGACCTAAAAAAATGTTTTCTTTTCGGTGGTTTTTTAACCCATCTTTTCTTTTAAATTTGAGTTTGTTATGAAAAAAAATTACGGGCCTGAAATTGAACTAATCAAAATAAATTTCATCATTCTTTCAATCCGAAGAGAAAGAATACGCGCAACATGCCTCAGTTTATAACCACATTGAAATCCCTTTACCTTCTCTAGTTTGTCTCCCCGGGTTTGTCCCGTGGACATATAGTATTTGTTTTCTATTTGAAGACTGCACACCCCGTCGCCCAAATAGTATGCGATTCGGAAAGATCTACACAGAACTAGTTTTGGTGGTAGCGCGTTACAATAACTGCGGTAGAGCGTAATGTATTCGTTGTATTTTCAAAACAGTAACCGGTAATGTAGTTGTGTTATACCCTAGTTACACGGGCGCTTTGAACTGTCGTTGAGTTCAATCACAGTTACCGGCCCCAACTGTGATTGAACTGAACTGAACTGAGATGGTGCTACACGGCTCTCTAGAACCCAGTTGAAGCTAAAACGCAACGAGGTAGAGGGGCTTAGAGTGATAAACCGGAAGTTCGGAAGTGGCACCCCCCCGGTTGCCGCCATATTTTACGCAAATGTGACCACTCGTCACGTGACCTCCCAAGAGCCGTGACGTCACAGGTAAGATGGCAGCGCCCAGAGCTGGCGGATGCGAGTTTGTTCGGTGCGCGGTCGCCGTGATGTGCAGCTGCTTTCCGACGACTTCGGGCTTCTTCGTGCTCGCTGACGCAGGTATAATGTGAAAATATGAAGGAATGAGACTTTATACCGTTTTTGCGCAAGATCGCTCTGGATCATCTGGATATTAACGCCTGTGAGACAGCATCAGCTCTGCATCGCCGTACCGGTGCTTGGATTCCGGGATGTGAACGAGGATCGATAGAACTTTGAGTGCTTTTAACATAAAATTTTCGCATTCTCTTAGCTTTGTTTGAACGTTGAAATATCTGAGAATCTACGCGAAATGTATACGTCGCGTTAGGGCCTAAGGGAAGTTGTTTCAGCCCTCCGTCACCTAACAACCATAGCAACTTTTAGCGAGGAAGCTCCTGCGATTTTAACCTTTTGTGCTAATCCACGATTCTACATTCGATCGCTTTTCTTCCTTTTTTGTGTGTGTGAGTGTGAAGTGCACCCTTATTTTTAGCTACGTGGTTGGCGTTTTCTTGAGTATGGGGAAGAATAAATCGTTGCAGGCACCTACTTCAAAGCTATTCGACTTGCTATAAGAACAACTGTCTTGGTGCATGCATAGGTTAACTGCGCATTTTTTCTGTTTTGTAGGATTTATTGCAGCTATACTCTTTTCCATCAAGAGTGCGTTGTATTAGTCGGTCAATTATTTAATTGTTCTAATTACCTGGATAAGATGATTCATATTTGTGTTCATCCCTTGCCTGGACAGCAGTCTTGTTGAAAAATGTTGACTACCATTCCTTTCGGTCTCTTCAATAGACTCTTTTTAAAAGTGTGGGCTGTCTATACTTCCCATCACCGTAACTTGGAAAAGGCCAACCGCCACAGCCCCCTCGAGCCAATCAGAGAGACGGAGCGAAGGCGTGTGACAAATCTGTGCAGACGAGCACTCTGGTGATATGCTGTCATGTGCCTCTCTCCAATGTGTGTATTGACTCACCGAGACCGTAGCCTTTGCCGTCTGCCAAATTCTGATGAAACAAATTACAGTAGCTACTACTGTAATTACCCCAGGCTTTCATACTTTGGGTATTTGTTCGACAAAAATGTTATGTCCGCCATCCCTGTGAATTCGGCTCAGCACCTATTGGACTCGAATGCTGCATTGGCGTTCGACGTGAACTGGGGCCCATTCGTGTGCTTAGCGCCGAAAAAAATGGTGACGGTTGTGTTGCTTGATAAGGTTCTGCAAAGGGTCTATTGTGTCATACATATAGGAAGTGTCATGCTATATAAAAATGCATCAACACATACTATTAAACTATATGCTCAGAGGTGTGTTTGTTTTTCCAATTAACAAGTTACAGCAGTGTGCTTTAATGCTATTATCATGTGTGTAGCTTTAAGTATCCTCTCTGCAATGCCTACGAAGGCCCCTGGAAGGAATAAATTAATAAATAACATTTTCACATCACTAGAGTTGGTTTTCGGATGCACCATATGTTCAGGAAAGGTTGAACAAGTGGAGCCCCTTGCAAGAAGTCTGCCAGTCTGGTATGACCCCTTAATTAATATTGAAGGGTCAGAGAAGAGAGCGTCCTCGTAAGGTCCAGAGCGTGCAATGGACACAATTCTCGGTGTGTAGACTCTCAAGGCATGAAGGCAAGCGGAAATATGTTTATCTGGTTAGTGTATCAAATATGTTTATTTCCACTTGATTACATAATTATTGATTCTTAGTAAATAGTTCCATAACAAGTTCTTTCTGCGACAGTCTCGTGTCAGGCGTTCAGTCGTAGTACCTGTGGACCTTGTTGTCGGATGACGCTCCTGGCACGTCGGTGTTCAGTTTGGTCGAGTGGCAACTTTGACCGACTGATGCTGTCTTGTAATCATACATTCATGTGCACTGAAGCTGCAGGGCTTGCTTCTAATCCGAAAACTTTCCTGGTAGTTTTCGGCATCAATGTCGCAAGCTCGGGCATGTATTGCTTACGTGACTGTGCCTTTTGCTGCACCGTTGACTTGAAAGCTGGCAACAATTTTTGTTTGCTATCCAAGTCTGGTGATGCTTGCAGTTCACTTTTAAAAGCAACCAACCATTCTATTCCTTCAAGTCACTCAGGGGCATTCTCCCTCAAAGTTGGAAATTGTGTGCTTCGTGGAGTGGACACAGACAATTGGTGTCAGCAAATTTTTAGGTATTGTCCTTGGACGACAACCGACACCAAATCCACTGTCACTGCATCGCCGCTCACCTGCTTTGTCGTGCTTACCTCTTGTTGAGGTGATGGACATGAGGAGCTTTGGGGTAATCAGGGATTCAGAATCTTCGATTCAGCACCTTCGGCATCAGGGACAAAGGTCGCCGAAGGTAATCCTTAATCTCCCGTGGTCGCTCCTCGAGACGTAATCGAAGGTCGTTTGGCACGAACCCTCGCCGACCAATTCATTGGTACGGGCTGCTTTGGTAGATATGGTCGGCTTCATGCAGTGGTAGCAAAGTGGTTTTCGGTCGCACATTCGCATCACCTACGTTTTCCTCGGTGTACTTTGTTGAGCACAGTCCTACACACGATGTCGGGAATGCTTCGGCGTTAGAGTGTCTCATTGAATTGGCATTGAATACTAAGGGGCAGCCGGTGGCGGTCGTCGTGCCATTGTGGCGTAAGTTGCCCTTGGTTTGTCAGATGCCGCTTCGCTCGCAGAAGTCTCGGTTGAAATACCTGTCGAACTTGTTCCGAAACAATCTCGGCAATCAAAATAAAAGCCGGGCAACTGATGGCAGGAAGTAGCTTCCTGATCTCCTCCCAGACAACGTCGTGGGTGATGTCGTGGATGCCTGGGAGGCTGGCGTCGAAGTAGTAGCTGGACAACTCGAGTGTCGAGACGCCGGGAAGTTGTTCATAGTGGCAGGCTCGGGCTTGCAGTGCACATCCCATGTTGGAAGCCTCAGTGATATGAACACTTCGACTGTTGTTGGGGGGTTGCGGACAAGGCTGCCGAAGGTGTTGTCCCTCACGTGAGGCGCATGGGATTCTTAGGTTCTTGTCTTCTGTAGCATCAAGGTCGGCGTGGGCGTGGGTGTGGGCGCTCGATCAAACGCAAAACATCCTCCATGAGTTCGGTGGCGCTCTCATTGGGGCAGTGTCCTGGGCAGAATCAAGAATGCGGCTCTCTTTCGTTGATGTTGGCTGACGGATGCGCGCTTCAGCTTGATCTTGCAAACTTCCCATGACGTTAAGGAGGATCCATGGTTCTCAGATCAGCGCCGGCAGTTGCTTCCATGAGAAGTATAGGTTCTGCAGGAGCTGGTTGTCTGTCCACCCAATGTGGCGGGCGACACTGTCATATTGTTCAATCCAGTCCTCGACGTCTTCATACAGCTTGCGTGAAAAAGCGTCGGAGTGTGATTTGCGACGGGCATGCAAACAATGGTGGGAGGGGACACGGTTTGCTGCTACAGGTTTGTCATTGTTGGCTTAGTCAGGTTCGGATTTTCTGACAGGAGACTGAATTCCGGTGGTTTTTCCTGGTAGCAGCAACTGGCTCGGATTTCAGGTGCTTCGTGGTGTATTTCCGAGGTTACTCCTTGTGGTACTCGGTCGTCTTGCGGTTGTTCTGCCAGGATCGGGTCAGGACTTTGCCTACGGCTCGACAGGGGTATAAGACGCGGAATAGTCCGCCAGCCGTGTCCCATTATCGGGTAACTCGGCTGAAGAGCCGCCGGGTTCACACAGAGTGAAGGGCTACGGGTAAAGTGCCCAGCACCTCCACCTGAACATACGATTACAGCTGAGCATGACCTGCAGTGCCCCAGAATAGTGAATATTGATAGAAGATAGGCTGGAACAAGGATCCGTGACAGTATAACAAAACTAGCAGAAGAGAATCTAACCTGACCACTGAAGAAGCTGCATTGCTTTAGTGGCATTCTGTCCGAATAAATCCTCTCCTTCGGGGTTTGGCGACTGCCGTGGACGAACTGAACTGAAATGGATGTGGGACCACTTTTCTGGTAATGAGCCACTGCAGACAGTTGCTACAAAGCGGCGTGAGCTGGGTACGTAACACGCTCGGTGAAATGTCCGGACAGCTTGCAATTCACGTAACGAGTGTGGATGAAAAGTTTGTGTTGACGGAACGTGCGACTGACCAGCGGGATCAATACCAACTGCAACACCTGTGCTCCGTGAAAGTGCACGTCTACGCCGGAACAATTTCGGAAGCAGCACAGTATCACCTAAAGCATGGCACAGGAACTACCAGCTTGAAGGCAGCTCTTCGGTGCGCCGCACACTTGTGCCCCGTGAAAGTGCACTTCTACGCCGGAACAATTTGTAAGCAGCACAGCATCATTCAGCACGGCACGGGAACTACCAGCTTCAAGGCAGCCTTCCGGTGCGCCGCACAACCGAAGTGAGCCCTCGGTCATTTGATCGAAGCTGCACCACGATTGCACACCGCCAAGCACGACTCACGCAATTTCCGTCGCTAAACTGTGTATCCAAATATATTGCACACGCTTCACTGCAAACCTCGAAGATTCCGATGGTCAACGAGAGCACAGAAACGTCGCCTTAAATTTTATCCTAGCGGTATCCGAATCAATCCGAGGTCCGAGCAACGTAGGTCAGATTGTCTCTTCCGTGGCAATATCCCGGTCGGTCACCAGCGAAATGCTCACAGTTTCTCCGTATTTTCACGTTATACCTACGTCAAACACCACGCTGAACTCTGAACTCGCTTTCGACCGGCCTCATATGACGGCTTCCGCGTCTGAAATCAACTCGCCGAGACGAACGACAACCAACAAAGCATCCGACAAGCTCCGGCCCAGCTGGGGCCAGCCGCTGCATGGGCGCTGCCATCTTTCCTGTGACGTCACGTATTTGGTTTGGTCATGTGACGTGTGGTCAAATTTGCGTACAATGGCAGCCTCCTTATGGGGGTCACTTTCGAGTGCAGACCGGAACCCCGGTTTATCGCTCTAAGCCCCTCTACCTCGTTGCTAAAACGAAACTAGTTCTTGTGTCACGTGACCAGTCTAATTGTTAAAGTAATCTACTTGGAGAAACATATTTTATTTGCTATAAGTATATCGTACACTATGTTCAATACTTTGTTCCTTTTTAGCGGCGTTTACATCAGTACCAAAGCAGATTCAGGGCTAAGTTGCGCATATTTTAGGCTAGGTGGAGCTAGCTACTACCCGCTACGATGGGTGCACCCATTACTATCTGTCCATTCACACAGCTGGTCCCGCCGCCATCTTCGCTCGTTTGGTGGCTTGCCGGCTAGCCGGGATCGTTTTAGCGGCAGCTCGGACGCATAAAGCTATTCCTTCCCGGATATTTTGCTGCTACGATTCTTTTTAGACGCCTCCCCCTGCATTCCGAAACAGTAAGTGCATCGGAAACGATGGTCGGCGGCAGCGGTTCCGCGGACAGGCGCCATTTTACCTCAGTTGGGGAAGTCCGTTCAGTTGAACTGAGGTAGGGGAGCTCAGTTGAACTCAACTGTCATTAGCGGCTCGATGACAGTTGGCGCCGCCGTGTAACTCCGGCCGATCGCGATTGAGTTAACTGTCGTTGACTCAATGGCAGTTGAAAGCTCCCGTGTAACTAGGGTATTACTCATTACAGTTTCTTGCCAAGACTTTAAAAAATTACATTTAATTTTTTTTTCGTGTGTTTGTAGGCTACAAGCAATGTGTTTTAGTTTTGTTGCGTATCTCTTTGCGTTTTTTCTTGTGAGCATTTACGTAAACCCGTGAAATAAGATAAGGTAATTACATGCAGTTTCTGCGTGTACATAATGTTTCTTGTAATATGGTGCTCATGCATATCTGTAACGTCTAGACACTAAAACGTGTTGATTCATAATTAAAAGAGTAACGCAAAAGTGACGTGCATTACTTTTTTTTCGTAACGGTAATGGTAGCGCGTTCCTTTTATTTTGAGGTAACGTAAGACGGTACCCCGTCCCTTTTATTTGCAAGTGACATGTAACATATTTCATTCCTTCTTTCTTTTTTCTTTCGTATTCCTACAACACTGCATAAAAATAACAATGCCGTTCAACATAAAAAATATATTGGCTGCGACCTTTACTTTAAAAGTCCTATAAGGCACGCAATTCATTTTGGGGGATTGGTGACGAAATTCACGTGGGGATTGGTGTGACGTGACGTATATTTTCCCGCTAAATTTAGGGGTGAAACTGAATGCTCGTATAGATCACATGACGTCGATTTCCCCCACTGAATTTAGCGGGGAAAGTGGATTTGTGTGGAAGTCACAAGACGCGAATTTTGTCGCTAAATTTAGCGAGTGACTGAATTGGTAGATAGGTCACACGACGTCAATTTCCCCCTATATTTAGCGGGAAAACTGAATTTAAATTTTGGACACAAGACGCGAATATTCCCGCTAAATTTAGCGGGGAAACCAAGTTGACGTCTAAGTCACGTGTGGTAACTTTTTCCAAGGTGTATAGGCCACGTAACGTCACGTGACGCCAGTTTCCCCGCTAAATTTAACGGAAAATACCCGGACGGATGGACCAAATTTTGGAATTGGGGGTAGCGTTAAAAAGCATTTCATGCTTTAAAAAGAGCATGTCCACGAGTGAAGAACAGTGTCTCCCTATGTTTCTTTGTTTTCCCTAACGCGATTTTCTGTCTATCTTATACTTATTCAAGGTGTTCCAAGTGGCGTACATTATTCTCAAGACGGCCAATTCTCCCCGGCCGGGCAACTGGATCCTGGAACGGTCAATCGACGGGGTCTTCTACCGGCCGTGGCAGTTTTATGCCATCACCGACGCCGAGTGCTGGGAGGCCTATGGCATCGCACCCACACCAGGAAAACCCGTCTACAAGACCGACGATGAAGTCATCTGCACTTCTTACTACTCGAGCCTCACACCTTTTGAAGACGGAGAGGCGAGTGCGGGGTTGCTCGGGATATTGGGTACCCCAGTGGAACTCTTTACTACCCTGCCTATCGACGGCACTTCTTTAGAGCAAACTTTTAAAAAATGTGTGCTCCTGTGCTGTCTTACGAAAAAATGCTCACGCATTTTGTCTCTTCGGTGGATAGGGATTAGTTGGGTCAATAGGAATGTGAACTTCTTTTTTTTTTTTTTTTTGTGGTCGAAAAATTTGGTTGTTTCGCGACGATGTCATGAGTAGAACTGCACTCGGTTTTACCCTAGCTTATAGAGCATAGCAGAGGCTACGGGCGTGTGGTCGAGGCCTTGGAAATAGATGATCCTATTTTGTAACTTGTGCGATAGATAAAAATTCAAAAACTAACAACTTGCCATTCTCCACTGTGGATGACTAGTCTTCATCTGCTAGTCACGTAGCTCACGAGAAATTAGATTGAACAAAACCACGCCTCCACATTAGGCGTTCAGAGCACGACGTTGTCCAAATAAGTAGAACGGTTTATTCAAAACCGTATAACACTTCGCAGCATCCGATGGCCATAGAGAATAAAGGTAATTTGTCCAATTAGCTATTTTCTTCACCTCTTGAACGTCTTTGAACCGTTTTTGTATCCTAGGTCCACACGTCTCTCGTGAATGGGAGGCCCGGTGCCGAAGAGTTCAGCGAAAAGTTGATGGTAAGCGCTTCGCTAGACGCCAAGAAGGAAGAGGGTAATCTACATGGATCACCGGAACGCAGGATTTCACGAAGGCGCGCTATGTACGACTGAGGCTCCAGCGGATCCGGACGCTGAACGCGGACCTCATGAGCTTCCAGGTCGGCGAGGCAGACAAGGTGGACAAGTCGGTTACGCGCAGGGTGCGTACTTGCCGGGCGCTTGAAAAGCTCTAGAAAACGATGGAACCTGATTTTTTTTTTTTTTTACAGTACTACTACTCCATCAAAGACATCTCGATTGGTGGACAATGCGTGTGCTCCGGACACGCCCAGGAGTGCCCGCCAAAGCCCAACGGGGAGGTAAGGCTTTTCAATCTTGTAGGGTGCGTTGTTGGTTTAGTTGGATCATTTTACTTAAACCTATAAAATAGCCCAAGAAAAAGACAAGGACAAAAAGTAAGCGGGACAAGCGCTATCTTGTTTAGCGCTTGTCCTGTTGCTTCTTGTGCTTGCCTTTTTTTTTTTTTTTTGCGGTATTTTAGATGTTTAACTCTTCAATCTCGGCTAACCACAAACTTGGTCTAAGCCTAATTCGGTTTGACGGCCCTTAAAAAAATACATAATTCCTTTTGAGGTGCCAGTCCTCAAACATTATAGCGTCTCTAACGAGCTTCGCGCGGGACTTGGCACGTTTTGCAGCTTCACTGCAAGTGCGAACACAACACCTGTGGCGCGAGCTGTGAGAGGTGCTGCCCCATGTTCAACCAGCAGCCATGGAGGATGGGCACTCATGGTGACGCGGCGGAATGTCAAGGTGATTTCGTGCGCCTTCTCCGAGTTTATATAAAGCTGACTCTGGACTCTTTGCAGAATGCCAGTGCTTTGGACATGCTACCTCGTGCATCTATGATTCCAACGTGGCGAAAAGCGGAACCAGCCTCAACATCCATGGCGAATACCATGGCGGCGGAGTCTGCCAAAACTGCTCCGTAAGCATTGAAGAATCATTTCTGCTAGCTGTTTACAGTGGAACTAAACGATTACCAACGACTTTTATCTCCTAAGTTATAGACAGGAATGCAATATTGAAAGACCGATAATTTAAATTTCTTTGGAACAAATTGTTTCGAGGGGCGAAAAAGAGAAAAAAAACATTGTTTATTAATTTCATCGCCAAACTTAGCGGGAAAATTAATACCACATTCCCTGTCGTAAAGTGGCGTCATGATATCACATGGCACCAGGACGACAGCGTGAACTCATTGCGTGACGTGGCCTGAGACACATGACATAGTCACGTGAAATCAATTTCCACGCTAAATTTATATGGCAAATCGACGTCACGGCGTCAAGTTTTGGTGTAGCGTGATATCCTGATATTACGTGACGTCAGTTGGTTCGCTAAATTGGGCGAGGAAATGCACAAACAGACGAACGACGGACGGGAAAATATCTGAGATTAGAGGAGGTTCCGCTAACAAGCATTCCATGCTTTAAAACAAAGGAAATGGGTTATTTCATAGCATCGCATACACGGTTACTCCGCCGGATGCATTTCTCAACCGATGTCCTTTTCGGCAGCACAACACGGCCGGCATCAACTGCCAACAGTGCCAGGAAGGCTACTTCCGGCCCCGCGGAGTGCCCAGGGACCACCGGAACCCGTGCCGCAAGTGCTCCTGTTCCGGCCCAGGAGCGACGGGGAATTGCGTTTCGGACGACTCACACATCCACGAGGGGCTCGTACGTCACCTGTGACGCAGTCTTCGAGTAAACCAGATCGCTTAGAAAGAATGAAAAAATGGACTGGAGGTCCGTCAGCAAAGAAACCTAGTAGCAAGAAGAAAAGCTAACCTTGCCTTTTCTACAGCACTGTTTCAGATGTCTTCCCCTTTTTGCGTTAGCGCTCATCATACCGTTCTAAAAAATATAAGTAATTTCATAGCAGTATCATAAAGCTAACTGTATAAGGGAACCTAGAAAAGGATGAGCTTGCGTTTTAATAAAATAAATCGGAATTATATAACTACTTTCAGGTGAGGTGGAAGAATATTAGATTCAACTAATGCTGTAAAAATATAAAAAGAAAATATGGCATAGCATGAGGAAAAATATATATAACAGAAATAACCAGATAGGTCTAGTATAGTGTTGATCACTCATTTGATACTGCATTTTGCGATAATAGCATAACAGAGACAATGTAAATTTAGGTGAGCACCTCCACTTAAAACGACTTACCTCAAAAAAGATAATGCGTGCGTTATGAGCCCCAAGTTTCAGGTTCTATCTATGGTCACTCACAGTTTCAGAACCGCAGGGCGTGGGTCCTTATGCTTCGTACTTCGCTATATGTTCTTCGGTTTTCCTATTGGCTCATGCTGCGGCGGGCAGAGGAGCGATATTGAAATGTTCTGGACTCATCAAGCAAGACGTTTCTAGACTATAGGCCTTCTAGACTTTTTTTGGATACGCAACCTTAGCGCACTAAGAGTGATTTCAGGTTCACCAGGAGCCTTTCCCAGATGCACTGAAGCAGAGCGCCCTCCTCTCTCTCCCCCTCCCAGTTCCCTGGCGACTGCCTGTGTCGCGAAGGGTTCACGGGCCCCAAGTGCGACCGGTGCCAGCGGGGCTACCGGAACTACCCGCGCTGCGACCGCTGCCCCTGCCACTACGCTGGCACCATCGACGCAGACCAGTGCGAGGGACCGTGCAAATGCAAGGTGTCGTGGACCCTTTCTCTTTTCCAGCCCTCTTTCACGAGAAAAGCTATGCGATCATCGGAAGGCATAATGGCCCTAAATGAAACATTCAAGCAACTAAAAGGAAGTATTTCTGTCCTCAGATTTTATATGTGATCGACCCCGGCCATGTGAAAAGCCCAGCACAGACTGGCCAGAATAAAAGCACGTATAACTGTTGTCACGCGACAGTGAAAACCTATTTGGAGTGCCGGCGAGCTGGTGGAAGTTTACCGCGAAGAGTAACATGTGAAAACGCTACTGCTACGCGATCATTCGCTGGATTTTTTTTTTATGAATTGCAAACATATTGCCAAGAATCGTGGCTGTAAATAAATAAATTACCTGGCCTTAAAACAAAATAGGTGAGGTTATATGGTATCAAAAGGCTTTTACTAAAATATTTAAAGTTGTACCTGTAAGCCTCGCTTCCCTTTAAGTCTGAGCACAGCCGAACAGCACAAGCACGTAAGGCGAATCAAGGAGCCCCAAGAGAGCAATGCCACGGCGTTTCTCACCTCTTTTTGCGTGTGTTATTATTGACTATTGACTAATCCAATCAAGCTCAGCAAATGCTCCTAAACCTTGCACTTTCAGGTCACATCTGTGTTGCTGTGTCCTCTAGTCTTTGACAGCGATCTGACTTATGGTGACACGAGGTGCTTTGCCCTGAGGATTTTTTTTTTCTTTTAGAAACACGTGGAAGGCGAGCAGTGCGACCAGTGCGCCCACGGCTACTACGACCTGTCCGAGACAAATCCCGAAGGCTGTTCCTCGTGCTACTGCTTCGGCGTCACCAGCGTTTGCCGCCCCAGCGACTGGGGCGTCGAGACCGTGAGCATGTCTCCTTAGTTTTATTTTGACACTGTTAGAGGTACCCTGTGCAGGTGTTTGAAATATGTCGAAAACTCTTTCTGCGGGATCTAAGCATCCTAGAAACCCATAAATCATAAGAATGCGCGGCCGATTTTCCTAAAAAAAAAGCAATCAAAGATCGTGAACACCGAGGTCATCTCCGGAGATGAGAGGAGCATTGTACCGGTAGCCAGGACAACGTGTGACCAATGAAAACGCTACATTTCATTTAGTTTGCAAACGATGTTAGCACGAAATGTGTACGTAATGGAATAAAACAGCGCCAAGTTACAAAAAGGAAGAGACAAACCAGACAGGACAGAGTGCTGCAGCCCACCTACTAGCCCAGCTACCACCAACTAGCCCAGCTATCAACCTTATTACAAAATGTGTATGCTTTTGTAGAAGATAAAAGCAAGTAAGAGTAGTCGAAAACAAATTTTTCGTGGAGAGGAAACATAATACTGCAATAATCATCTCAAAAACAACGCACAATGTTTTTTTGTTTTTGTTTTTTGTTTTTTTTGTGAGAGTGGTGTGTTCGGTTGTCAGCTCTCGAGCGCGCGCTCACTGGGTCAAATCGTAGTTCGGGCTGTGTGGGCAACGAGCCACACGCTTTCGAGATGTCACTCCGCGGTTCCACCGTTCAGAGGCGCGAGGGTTCTTCGCTTGCTCTTGGCTGACAACGGTCCTGGTTTCGGAACTTGCTCCTACCATCGCCTGAGATGAAATCGGTGTTCTGCGATATTTGATGGCTTCTTTAATATGGAAATCGACCGCGTATTCTCATGATTTAGGCATTTCTAGGATGCTTAGTAGCAGAGCGAGTTATCGCCACATTTAGGCTATCTCACAAACTTACTCAGGGCACCTCTAAGTCTCAAAAGGGGTTACAATGCCCAATCCACGTCGAATAGGTGAAAGAGCCTCAAGGCTGGATTGTAACGGATTTGGAAGGCCGCCGAGAGTTCAGGCCGACTCAGGAGCCGGGAAAGCTGACCATAGCCGACGATGACGTAGTCCTCAACATGTACTATTGGCAAGCACCCGAGAAGTACCTGGGCAACAGGGTATGTTCGTTCGGATTCCTTCTCGTCGTTTCATCAGGGCTCACTCCACGATAAGTGTGGAGTCAAGGTCTCTCTCTTTTCTTTCAGCTGTACTCCTACGGCGGGGACCTGAAATTCATGCTGAGTTTCGTGGTGGCTCGAGGAGACACGTCCGGAACATACGTGGAAGGTTCTGACGTCATTATCGAGGTAATCATCCCCCCTCCCCCACCAAAAAAAAAAATGTAGCGTAAAAAAAGTTAAAAGCGGTATGTCGAAGTGAACAATCTCCCCACAATAAGCCAGGAGCGGTTTGCTTATCAATGCGGCTATCTCCCCCGGTGGATAAAATAGCCGCAAGGGAGATTTTCTTGTCGCATGACCTGCTTCGTGGAGACAAGGTAGGTATAAAAAAGTCCTCGTCAACTATTTTCTGCTACGTTGTCAAGGCTAACGCGGCTTCCACAGTGCTGCAGCCCAACACTACTGCCGGAGCACGCGGCGTCACCCGGCGTCTCAAGCGCGCTCTCGTTAAGCTCTCGTAGGAAGGTGACGCCAAAACAAAGCGATGTGCTCACGCAAGTAGCTCTGAAAGTGTTAAGGCTGGTTCACACGTTTGCAACGGTTACGGTCACAACAACCAAAACGGCAGAAGTGACCAAAACGCCGGAAGAAACGTCACTCATGATTGCTTCGCAAAGCTACCTCTTGCGTTGCTCGACACGTTTTGTACGGCGAACAATTGTCCTGGTGGCTTTGTCGTTGCTCTCGTTTTAATTGCTAAGGAACACAACCGACACAAATGTATGAATCAGCCTTATGCAGAACAAAATTGTTGACACTGAGACTAGACAAATTGCTGCCGTAATTCTACCCTCGCTTAGATTATTCAAATATAATTCAACACGCAGAAATAGGATGAATGAGCTTGAAATGTAAGTGAAATAAACCGTATTTGTGTACTTCAGAAGCGGCGCGTAAAGTTATTTCTGGCAAGGTCTTTTTTGACAAGAATAGAAGAAAACGACAGGCAAGGCTTAGATCTTCTAAGCAAATTGGTTGGAACGCTAGGTACATTCTGCCCTCTGAGCCACTCAACGTGACTAGAAAATACCTCTTGTGAATATTTTAGCCGATATTTGAGATGCCACAAGTATCAGCAAACCGGCCCAGGAAGGGGTAAAATGGAGCTTAAAAGCAAGATGCTCCGAATTCTTTAGTCACTTTCCCCATCTCTCTTGCCTTACTACTTTGAAATGCCTGTCTTTGAATTCATCCACATCACAATGAATCTTAACAGTAGATAAAGAAGAAAAAAATTTCTTCGTACAAAGCAGAAAGTAGAGGCGCTTACGAAGGTGTGAGTTCACAACTCATCACCATAGTAAAACAAACAGTGCATAAAGCTGTGGCAAGATAAGATAAGGAACAAACCACAGCGCTGTTTTTTAACAGAAAATGTGTGATATGTTTAGCGCGCAGCAGTTTCCAGCGACCCATTTCCACCAGCGAAAGAGCGTCACGCAAAAATTGATTGGACAGGAGTGACGCGTCAACGTCCTGGTGGTCGAGCTTATGTCCTCACTGATTCAGCACGAGTCTCAATCAAAGGCTGGCGTGTTTCTCGTGTAGAATATGTCCCTCGGTGTCCTCCAGTAGATCACGTTGAAAATGCAGGAATACGGCGTTGTTAATTATATACTTCGTTTCAAACTTAGTCTTCACCGCACTTGAAGCCACCGACTCGAACGTCAAGCTAGTTCTAGCGCCTCATTTGCACGAGATCGTGTGCAAATAAAACGTTAAATGGAGACACGGGCTCTCGCAAGCAGCTTTCTCTGTGTTCTACGCTATCTATGACACGGACAGTGTTGGAAAACACTTTGTGCGTTGCACTTAACGAAATACTTCAAGAAGGTTTAGAATAGTTTTACCTTACTTTAAGTACATCATCTGAGTGTGTACTTGTACTTAGAGTATTTCTTATGGCACTTTTCGAGGAGTGTACAAATCGCCACTTCAAAGTACATTCCACAAATTTGCTCATGTTAAATATATATCACAAAATGATGCTGTGTCAACTCTGAAAACACTTGACTTCATCCAATACTCGCCACCATTTCCGAACATAACTGATGCACCACCAATTACCCCTGGGGCAACGCACATCCGTTAAAAAACACTGCACATGTGATTGAAAGGGCATCAAGAAAGATTGTATTAAAAAGTACTTGTACTTTATTTTGAAAGTGCATTGTATTTATAGTACTTCAAGGATATTGTACCCAGTGTGTTGACTACTTTAGTTGAAGTACATAACCTCTACTTTACTTTGTATTTTACTTCAAGTTATTTTTAGATATGCTTTACCCAACACTGGACACAAATTATAGAATATGCCGAGACACCACTCTCTCACGTGTGCTGGGAGAAGGTGCAGAAGGAGACAGGGAAAAGAACGAGCACATACTTAGAAGACAATAAGGAGACGTGAAATAGCAGGATAAAAACCAGGGTACGTGACCGCTAAAGCTAGCGTTAAAGCACTGGTTGGCAGGGCTTCCTTTCAGGGAATATACGCATTCAATTAATTTTATTTACTCCCACATCACAAATTGGTGATGGAGGCAAGGGAAAAACTCGCATAAGTGCAGCTTGACAAGGCCCCCTGCCCTACTGGCTGATCGACCGACAGAAAAAAAATAAAAACTTTTAATACAAGAACAACAATTAATGATATATATATATATATATATTGTTGTCTCACGCGATGGAAACCGTCTTGATTTTCTTAACAATTGGTGTCAGAAGTGGGATTATGGAAGATCCCAACACCTCTCAGCCTGACCTGGTGATGAGAGCGATCGGCGCGCTACAAGCTTCGTTGGCCAGCTTGCGAGAGGAGCAGAATCATCACCGAGACGAAGACCGGCGAGCTTTAGCAGAGCTACGTCGGGAGGTTTCCGCGCAACTCCAGCCTCATCCTGGGACCGGGTCATCACGCCAATCCACGGGACCTCGAGGAGCGCTGCACCCACCATCGCGGTCCGGCGAGACTACTGGAGGTACGAGCGAAGGCGGCACTGCTAGCGCGGCAGATCTCTCCTTGCAAGCCCCAGCAGAAACCGAAAATGATAACAGACAGCAGATACTACCTTTGGAGGATGCTAACGAACAGCTGGCTTTGGCTTCGCAGAAGATGATTGTCAAGCTCGACACCTATGCTGGACGCAGCCCCTGGAATGCCTTTCAAGTGCATTTTGATCTCGTCGCGGACTTAAACGATTGGACTACCGCTTCGCGAGGAGCGTTCCTGGCATCTACACTCCGAGGACCAGCTTAGGAGCTGCTTCAGAACCTTCCTCCTGGCAACCAGCGGGACTACAGGGCGCTTGAGGAAGCACTCGAAGGGCGCTTTGGTGAGAAGCACCTCGGGCGGCTCTACCACGCCACTCTCCGAACGCGGATACAAGGACGAAACGAATCGTTGTCAGAACTGGCCATTGACATCGAGAGGCTTGCACGACTCTCGTATCAAGGCTGCACAACTGCGACACTGGACTCTGTGGCTGTGGGACACTTTTTAGACGCAATCGGAGACACTGAAGTACAACAGTTTGTCCGCCTGTCGTCACCTGCCTGCATGCGTGACGCTGTTGCACGAGCTATGGAGGTGGAGGCAACGACGAAGGCAGTAAGAGCCACCCGGCGGGTCACAGTGCCAGGTGGGTATCAGCCAGGCACGTCGTCTGCTTTACATCCAGTGCCGCTTCTCAACACGGATCGGCAAACTTCTCACGAGGCAACAGGGATGCCACCTCATCAGAGGCCATCTCCAACATGCTGGCGCTGCGGCCAAAAGGGCTACATCCAGAGATATTGCAGCTGGCGTAGTAAAGGAGAAAAAGGCTATTCCACTCCGGAAAACTAATTCCAGCCGAGCTTACCGGCCAAATTTCGGCTGAGAAAGAAAAGAGAGAGCCGGTCCCAACGCTGCAAGTTCAAAAGTTACGAGCTGACAAAAACGGGCTTTTTGTTGATGGGGAAATACAAGGCGTACCATGTAAGATGCTTGTTGACACCGCAGCCAACGCCAGAATCGTAAGAACTGATGTATATGAACGAATAAAGACACCCGTAACATCATACAAACGCCTTTCTGGGTGCTCACTGCGCACTGTCACAGGAGAAACAGCGCCAATCACGGCGTCATGTGAACTTACATTTCTTTTTGGCACGCAAAAGTTTGCGCAAGTTGCCTTTGTGGCTGGAATATTTGAGGAATGCATCCTTGGACTCGATTTTCTACAGGCAAATGGTTGTTCACTGGATCTCAAGAGTCACACATTGGACGTAAGTGACGAACACGTCATCTTGTACAGCCAACGAGCAATTTTAGAAAACGGCGGGGGATTCCTTTTATGCTCCAAGTCCACTTTGATTTCTCCACAAAGCGAAAACGTTGTCTGGGTGACGGACGGCAATAGCTGCTCGGATGGTACTGCGGTCGCTGAAGGCGACGCCACGTGCGATACTGTTCCAGGAATCATTATAGCAAGAACGCTAATAGATTTCGGCAACGAAAAGGTTCCTATCCGCATTGCCAACCTAACGGATAAACCTATCCACCTAAAGAAGGGGTATCGCATTGCGAAGTGGTCCCGTGCTGTGAGCTTTACTCCCCCACGAAAGGATCTTGTTCATATGACACAAGAGGAATTGCCGGCTTCCTTGCTGGATCTAGCAGACCGCTCCAAATGCCACCTTGATCAAGCACAACAAGCACATCTCCTGAGTTTACTCAACGAATACAGAGATGTGTTTGCTTCTTCTTTGGAGACCGGACGGACAGGCGCTGCTCAACACCGCATCGATACAGGAAATGCAGCTCCGATTAAGCAACAGCCCCTGCGAATTCCGTTGGCAAAACGTAACGAAGTCGGCCAGATGATCCAAGATATGCAACAACAAGATGTTATTGAGCCTTCATCGAGCCCGTGGGTGTCGCCGGTCGTCTTGGTAAAGAAAAAAGATGGCAGCACGAGGTTCTGCGTTGACTACCGACGATTGAACGATGTTACCAAGAAGGACTTCTATCCACTCCCTAGGATTGATGACACATTCGACGCGATTGCGGGGTCTTCCTGGTTTTCCACACTAGACCTCAGGAGCGGATACTGGCAAGTTGAAATGGACCCAAGAGACCGCGAGAAGACGGCATTCTCTACTGGAGATGGTCTGTGGCAATTCAAAGTAATGCCATTTGGCCTTTGTAATGCCCCTGCAACGTTTGAGCCTTTCATGGACCAGGTCCTAAAGGGCCTGCCGCTCGATGTTTGCTTGGTTTATCTGGGTGATATACTTGTGCACGGCAAAACTTTCCAGGGAGCACTTTGTAATTTGTCATTCGTATTTGACCGTCTGAGAAAGGCAAACTTGAAGCTAAATGCCAAGAAATGCGTTCTATTTCAAAAGAGAGTGCATTATCTCGGTCACATCGACTCTGAAAAAGGAATGGAGACGGACCCTGAGAAGACAGAGTGCTTCAGAAACTGGCCTCGACCTCAAAATCAGCGCGACGTTAAAAGCTTCCTTAAACTGTGGACCTACTACCGGCGATTTGTAAAAGGTTTCGCCACAATTGCCAAACCGCTGTACGCTTTAGCAGAACAGAATACGGCGTTCGAATGGAGTGTACACGCACAAGATTCTTTCCTCACACTCAAGAATTCCCTTAGCGCCCCTCCAGTTCTTGGATTTCCTGGACCAGACTGCAAGTTCGTCCTCGATACCGACGCGAGTAACGTCGGTTTGGGTGCTGTGTTGTCCCAGATTCAGGAAGGCTCCGAAAAAGTGATTGCGTACTATGGCAAAGTTCTAAACAGGGCAGAACAGAACTACTGCGTTACGAGAAGGGAACTCTTGGCAGTTGTAAAAGCCGTGACCCATTTCCATCATTACTTGTACGGCACAAAGTTCCTCTTAAGGACTGATCATGCATCCCTCACTTGGCTTTTAAACTTCAGCCCAATTGGGAAGGCCCCTACGAAGTCGTCAAGCGACTAAACGACGTCGTGTACTGGGTTCGGCACCTGCTAAGCCGGAAAGTTCACGTAGTTCATTTTGATCGGCTGGTTCCCTATCAACCTGACGGAATATTTTTTTTTTTTGCACCACCTCTGGACGAGGTTCATGTGTTGTTGGGGGGCAGTGTTGCGGCGGTGCTGCGAATGAGAAGACGACGAAAAGGAAGACAGGAAGAAGGCGCGACAAAAAGGACGGATGGCGATGAACGTTGAACGCCGAACGCTGGGATTTTAAACCGTCTTGATTTTCTTAACAATATATATATATATCAAATTATTATCGGCCAGAGCAGAATATGTTGCGTATTGTTTTCTTATTTATCGCGTCAATACAAGCATTATCCTTTTTTTTTTAAAGAGTTGAGTACAGTTGGAAGCGTGTGCTGAATCATCTGAAGCCCGTAATTACTCGAGGACGCGGCATTCTCAAGGACTCGGTCCTACGTATTCCATTTATGATAATTTTTACACTTAGTTTAGAAATCCGTGGTACCATGGATGATCGGGAATACTAAGCGATGCCGTGTACATTGTCAGAAATTTAAACTTGAAGTACTATATAAGTTTCATCATCTTATGCTTAAAGCGTGGCAGTATGTGCGCAATACGATGCGTTTCCTATGACCTGAATTGCTTTCTTCTGTAAAACAATTTAATTAACTTGGTATTTGTCGTAGTTCCCCAAAATAGGTTACAATAAGATAAACGAGAATTGAATAATGCGTTATGAATTCTAGGTTTTACACTAGTTGGCAGGATATGGCGATGTTCGTATAGAACACCTGCAATATTCGCGAGTTTGAGTAATGTTTTGTTGATATAAGAGTCCCATAACATATCTTCATAAAAAACTAATCCTAACGTTTTGACAGTAGTTACAAATTCAACCTCAGAGGAGTTCAATATTAGCTTTGCGCTGGCATTGCGCAATCTACCTTTTGGTTTGAAAGCAACTCCTTTTGCTTTATTTTTTATATATTTTTAAAGAATTTAAGGCAGTCTATGCATTAATTTTATTAATACACTCCACGTCCACGTATTATCTAGGCAAATGTCTGCATCAGAAACTAGCTTATCAATATTATTCACCTGAAAAAAAAAAATACTAGCATCATTAGCATATGCTACGTATGAGGTACACGCATGCAATATTGACTTTATCATTATTATACAGGTTAAAAATCAATGACCATGAAAAACTACCTTGAGGTGCCCCTGTCCGAGTTGGTTTCCGCACTGAAGAATACCCGTTTCTTTAAGTTTGCTAACGACAGCTCAGGTAACGTTTAACTAGAACTAAGGAAATGCCCTCGAATTCCATACGAATATAATTTTTCTAGGATGATTTTATGTTCTAGGCGGTCGAAAGCTTTAGAGAAACCAATAAAAATTCACAGCATGACACGTCTGTTTTCAATATTATTTCATATCATTTATATATGCTGTAATACGACAAGTTCAGTGGAGCGACCTTTTCGAAAGCCATATTGAGAATCGGTAAGGATTATAATCGTTTCACAGAACTTGATAAGTCTGACATAAATCACTTCCTCGAAGCCATTAGAAAAAATGGCTAAGATTGAAATCAATATGACGATATTTGTGCCATCGAGGCTCAAAATGCGTGCGGAGTTCCTACCTGGAACATTGCTGGAAGAAACACACAATACTTTCTGCATTACCACTGCATTTCAACAGTTGTGAAGAAAAGTGACGAAACTTTTTAGCTTATGGACTAGACCGAACGTCAACACTAGCGGTTACTATTGAGGGCCAACATATGTCCCCACGTGGGCAGACAAATCTTAAGGAGGTCAGGACGGTTTGTAGACAACCAGAGGACCCCTCGGGGAATATCATGTATTCATGTTCACATCTGCTACTTACTCTACCCGCCGAAAAACGCCCCATGATGAATGTATGCGCGTTAGTGTGACAGGAACTCGCCGATCGTTTGGGCTGACAGTAAAGATTTTCATGTGGATTTCGGAGCACTTGACACGTGGCTGCCCCTCTGCAGGGTGACGGCAAGAAGTTGGGCTACAACTGGGGAGTGCGGCCTAGTGCAGACAACGTGAGCATAGCGCTGCCATTGCGTGAACACGGCTGGCACGTGCTGGACCGGGACGGCCGACCCCTCCGACCGGCGACCCGGTCAGAGTTCACCTTGGTCCTCAACGACGTCGAGCGTCTTCTGCTGCGTGCCAAGTACCACAGCGACCAGGTCGAAGGAGCGTGAGTCAACGCTATACTTTTTTTCTACCGTGAGAACGAGCGTAGTCAAAAGCTAGCAGATATACCAACATAAACACATACTAAATGTGCAAGGCTGCAGCGCATTCACTGCTTTGGAAGGATGTAGCCTATGACACCACCCTCAAAGAAAGATGATAAACGCTGTGACGTTGCGCTTTTAACGATACTTGATTTTACCCACCAGGTTGTCGTATCGGTTGCGCTATGATCTGAGATGAATGTCCAGGTGGTCTACGCATTAATTGTGGTGTGTATTCAGCCGGAAGTTAGTCAGCCCAAGGGGCGTCTAGTGTCTCAGCTGTAGATGAGAAATTTAGCCAGTGCAGTACAACCGCTAGCCGGGGGGCCTTTAGTGTGCAGCACGGAGTAGTGATACACGACCGCACGCCGGTACATATATGCTCATCCAGATCAAAACGAGCAGGGGTGGGGATCGAACCCAGGAACCCAGGTGCTCTGCGGACTTTCATGAACATTCAGCGCACGGTGATAGTTGTGTCAAGGTAGCTCCTGGCGGTCCCTGAGCTCGGCAGTACTTCGAAATTGGAAGTTATGCAGGGAAGATTGTGCCTCAACTAAAGGTTAATACTGAAACTTTTAGGTCACGGGCTATAGCTAAAAAATGTGAAAGAATGGTACCGTGGGTCATTCGATCAGGCATTAGTTGAAAGTAAACAAGGAAAGAGAATATATTGTCAAAACAATAGTTACTTGCTTCGTGTTTTAAGGACGCAAATTCCCAATAGCTTGCAGCAACGCGTTTTTTTTTTAGTTTGATATAACTGCTTAATTTTGTCAGTTTGTGCTGAAAGTGATTTTATATATAACTTATTGGTTCATGCTATGTCAAACATGAAAGTCAGATCTTTGTCCGGAAAGACGTGGAACCTAAATGTGCGGATACATAGTTTGAGATTGTGATTAGACGGCGACGTGGGGTAGTTGGTTCATACTGACAACAGGGCAAACAGCGCTTGTCCTGTGTGCGCTTCCTTTGTCCCTATTTTGGCGCGCTGTTTGCCTTTTTGTGAGATTGTGATGTGTGACTTTCTTGTTCAGGATGCATCACGTGGAGCTCCCATCGGCATCTAAGGACTCGGGAAGCCTGAGAAAGATGACCTCCGTGGAGATGTGCCAGTGTCCAACGGGTTACGCCGGTCTCTCGTGCGAGGTATCGTACCAACCTCTTGTGTGGGCTATGGCCACTAAATTCGCTTCACTTCAGTAACATTTCAAGAACCTTGTTGCTTAAAATCATTGTTTCCAGCTGGATAAATCCTTATCTGCAATCACAAAAAAAAAAAGATTTTTTTGCCCTCCAGGAATTTGCAGCCTGCGACAAAGCGAAACCATAAAGCCTGAGTTGTCTGACATTGTATTTAAAGCTCAGAAAGCAGCATTTTTTTAATCGAAACTATCGCCAATGGCACCCGCTTTGCGCTAAGCATCAAAATGGCGGCTCTCAGAAGGTGATGCGAGAATGAAGTGTCTATACTCTGAAGCGCGGCTGATTTAGTGGCTCTAGTCTGATCCTATGGAAGATGTTAGAGCTGTGACGGTTATGCCTACTTTTTGTCGTTCGTCGCAGCTTTGTGCTCCGGGCTACCGGCGCGTGAACGACACGCTCGTCGGTGGCCGCTGTGAGAAGTGCGACTGCAACAACCACGCCGACTCGTGCGACGCCTACACGGGACAATGCCACGTGAGTTTGCAACAACCGCACGCGCTCATCACGAGTACCGAGCAATTTTTAATTTGCTTAGAAGTTACGGTCAATTAAAATGGCTGAAAAAAAAAACCGGACACTATTTTTGTGTTAGCTGTTTCAAGAAAAAATTGGCCATAATATAAATATTAATGGGGCATCGACCCCAGTATAAAACTTGGTATTTCATACTAGTCTTCTTTCTAAACAGTAATATTATGGTGCCTGGAACGCGTCTCCGGCTGGTGTGTCTAATCACGTGCCCTCTTCCGCCCCATACATCAAAAGTCGTTCCGAACTGGCAACAAATGATGTCACAAAAGCCGGGGTGCCATGCTGTCGAATGTCGGGATCATGGAGATTGGTATGAGGGGAGGGAATACACCTCCTTCTCACCTCCTCATCCTCCCTGCTACTCCTCCTCCCCTCCTCCCTCCTCTTACTCCTCCTGCTCGTCTTCCTCCCCCATCCTCCTCCTCCTTCACCTCCTCCTCCCCTCATCCTTCAAGGTCCTCCTCTCCTCTCATTTTCCTCCCCTCCTCTCTTCTTCCTCATCCCTCCTTCTCCCCTCCTCCTCCTCCCTCCTCCCCCTCCCCACCCCCTCCTCCCCTTTCCCTCCTCCTCCCCCTCCCACTCCTACTTCCCTCCTCCCCTCCCCCTCGTCCTCCTACCCGCGCGTTGCATCAGGGAAAATGTCCCATAATGCACTGCACAATTACGCCGACGCCGCTCCAGCCGGAAACGGGTGCCTAAGAGCTGCGCTCTAAAAGATGAAGCTATGTGTCTGTTCTCTAGCCCTCACACGAGCTCTACTCGCAGGAATGTCTGCACAACACGACGGGTTCCAATTGCGGGGAGTGTCTGCCCGGCTTCTACGGCAACGCCGCTTTGGGATTCCCCGACGACTGCCGTCCCTGCGCCTGCCCTCTGAGCTCGGAGCCGAACCAGTTCTCGTCCGAGTGCCGGACCGTGATCACCCCGACTGGGGAGAGCGACTACGTGTGCACCGAGTGCCCACCCAACCACGCTGGAAACAAATGCGAGAGGCAAGGGATTGTTTTTGCCCAGACGTTGGCTCGTCTGCTGACGACGTCGAAGCGTCACAGGCTTCGTTGAGACGCATATGTCTATTATTTACTTCTATTACCCCCGAAGCCTACTGACCTAAGCTAACCTTAACGTAGCCCAACCTAACTCTAACCCAACCTCACTTCACTCCGTCTAATCCAATCTAGTCACCTAATCCTTACAAACCGGACTTTACCAAAGCTACGCCAAAACTAAGCCTAAACCTAACCGAGAGCTAGTCAAGACCGAACCTGAACATAACCTAAACAAAACGCTAGTCTAAAGTTGACCGGACCTAACATACATACTTTATAAATAAATTTAAGAGCACGAATCGGCGATGTATGGATGCTAGTTGACGACATAAAGTGGCCCAAATCAGCGTCAGGGGACGGGGGGCTTTTGGCACGCTAATTCACGCATCGATCTGTCATGATGGACAGCAAATAGTAACAGTTCGTTCCAACCTCCCTCCCAACGCCGCTACCGAATGGCATCTTCACAGCTGCGTTGAACCAGCTTCTACGATGTTCTTTTTACTTGGGAAACACTAAAGACGCTAATGTAGCTGATTGACATCCATGTTTCCTGTCATTATTAAAGGAATGATGAACTGAAATTTGAATTTCACAAAATAAAATTGCAGAAGCGTTGAACGGGACGCTACAAACTTTAGAACATCCCTTGTACATCGACGTCAAGGGATGCCTGTATTTTTGAAAAGAAAGGCGCGATCAATCGAGAAATGTGACGTCACGATTCTTTGGTAACAGTTGACAATAAGGGGAAGCGGCCTCACTTCTCTCTTTCTCGTTTCGTTTTACCTGGTCGAGGGGACGAGGCGAAGAGGAGAGGGAAGGAAGATCGTGACGTGAGGTGACTCGTTGGCCGTGTTCAATCGTACACTTTTCCAAAAATATGGCCATCCGTTAAGTCAGGGTCACACTGCTCATGCCATCATACAAAAGACAGTCTGCAAACATGAGTGACTGCAATATCCGTGGTTCGAGCGCCGGGTGATTAGTTTCTCCTTGAACGCATTTCCATGCGGCAATCAAAGCACGGATCTCGCGGTGACTAGAGTTCGAATCTGTACGCAGGCGGTCTTTTGTATGATGTATAAGGCAGTGTGACCACGGCTTTAGAGATATCGCTGTGTGAGTGATGCTTTGGAATTTTGGAGCATCATGCCTTTCGCTCCAGCCTTATTTTGTGAGCTCCGGATATCGGTTCATGATCCAATTCACGACTAAAAAAAATTCAGCAAAAAGTAAAAAAGCACACTGACTTTATGGATATCTATTTAGGGCAAAGTTGTGTGTAGTGCAGTGACATCAGTGTTTAGGATGTTGGAAGCACAAACCGAGACCTGATTGGGCGTATGGCTGAACCCCATAAAGTAAGCGGCGGCTACCTAGTATGCTTAATAACAGTTGACTCTACCCTTGCCTCCGCGCAGGTGCGCCGACGGCTTCTATGGCAATCCCAGCGTGCCCGGGGAACAGTGCCGGCCGTGCCGCTGCGGACCTAACGCCGATACCTCTGTGCCGGGCTTCTGCGACCACCGGACGGGGCGCTGCCTGCGCTGCCGCGGAAACACAGGCGGCTGGAACTGCCTGGAGTGCCTGGACGGATTCTTCGGAAACCCTGCCACGGGAGACTGCAGGCGTGAGATGTATTTTACTCATTGCCGAAGAGGAATCGGTCACAGTCGAGAAAACACAGGGCGTGACGATTCCCAAGCACATTATACACCGTGCAAGTCCGCCTGCTCTTTGCGCAATTCGTGCGCTTGTTTACGTTCCAGATGAGTCCATGTGCTCTTGTTTCCCTCTAACCTCAACTAATGACGGAGCGAGTTTGACCACCTCGTCATAGCGCGTATCCTGCAACGTTTTTTATGTTGTCCTTTAGAGCGCCCGTCCTTGCGTTCCAATATGTCCAAGCCGTATTTTGGAGCATATGCTCGCCGTATAATCGCTCCGCAGCAACTAAAGCTGCTGCAAGCTGAGGAGAAGGCGGAAGAACAAATTACAAAGCACAAGCCGCACGGATAGTAAGCTAATGTCCTGAGCTAGGTACTCAGAGGGGTTATGAAACGATATCGGGTTGGAATGTTATGCATGCCTTTGCAGAGACTTACTGGTCCCAGTCTGGCCCAAGTATACTCGCACAGACCGCACTGATTTAGAAGTTCCTTTGTTGCTGAGAAATCGCGAGGATAAAAGGGAACTATTTCTTTCAATCTTGCCTTCGTAAAGCTTGATGGCGTAATTGTGGGGTCGAAACCACTCACCTGACGACAGTCGAGCGTGGCTCATGGATTGGACACGAGAACTGCATGAGCACTCGATTTTGGCTCGTAACAATCAACGAATCGGCGAACACTTGGGTAGTGGCTCGTGTCCAACCACTGCAGTGATGAGAATAGCCGTAATTTAACGATGCCTGAAGCTCAGATGCGTTTTCTACTTTGCCAACCCCAGCGCGTGGGTATGATTAACGTTGAGGACATAGGATAGGCACCAGGCCACATGGCCGCTTGTTCTCGCTTTGAGTTAAGGAAACGAACGATATTCATATTTCTCGACTTTTTTTTTTTTTTTTACCAACTGCCAATACCTAAAAAGAAACGGCATGTTTATTTAGTTATTAACGTTAGAGAAAGATTCTAAGTAGTATTCAGCAAAAGTAGAGACATCATTTCATGACCCCTTTAAGCAATCAATGACTGTAGAAAACTTCCACCTTATTTGACTCACAGAGTGTGTCACAGCACAAATGTGTGATCGGTAGATTTGCCGCTTCCTTTCTTTCGGTTCAAAGACGCTCCAAACTACCGGTGTGGGGGAAAGTGTTAATTATGAGGCAACACAATATAGTGCTCGTCGATATCTTAATTACTGTAAGTAAATTGCGAAACGTCACGGATATCCTGTTTGAGCTAACAATGTTGTGCGGTGCCCGTGATAAGACTACTTGGTAACTTGATACGAAAATGATTGAGCGATTATACCGAAAGTAACCGAGACTTTTTTTTTTTTACTTTCTTCGTCTTCTTTATGTACGTACATGTTTTTTAAACGCGGCGCAAGAAGTTTCAACTGCTGACTTTCTGTCGTTGACACGCTGCTTCGATCCGTACCTCTTCTCGTTGATAAATGATTGAAGATACCGTTGCCGAGAATTTTTGCGGCTTCAGATGTGGCGAAAAGAGTGATTGAATTTTCTAGTAGAAACCCAAAATCGTTCGTAATAAAATTACCTAAACTAGGTGCCCGATCGATTGATATCAAATAAAAGAGCCGATAAATTAAAAAGTCTCGGTACACCTAAGCACTTCTTATGAATTGTGAATGCATTTCTTATGAGTTGTGAATGCGAAAGCATGCAAGCCGCTCGTCCACTCCCTTATTTCGTCTGCTGCGTACTTTTCGTCGCCGTTCAGCGCGCGCGCTCTCCTCTGCGCGATAACCTTGGACGGAGCGTCCAAGGTTATCGCGCAGAGGAGAGCGCGCGTGTTAACGGCGCGCTGACGGACACACAGCGCCTTGGGGTGGCAGTCGTTGAAACTGACGCGCAGCGGCCAATGGGACCGAAGCCGAAAATCCATCAGCTTTGCTCCGCTCCTTTGGGATTGGGGAATTTAGGTGCCGTTGGCTAGCTTTTCGCGTAGTTTCATAGCTTGGAGCTGGCTTCACTTGGAGAAAGGATTTAAGGTGCCGTTTGGCGCGGCTTCAAACCTGATGACGTCGGCTCGCTCCCTAAAACAGTTAATGCTTTCGCATTAAAACAAAATCGGTCAGAAAAATCTAACACCAAGTAACCAGATGACATGTGACGCATAGCGTAAAGGCTCCACGCAATCGCTGCATGCCTGAGCTTTCGCTGTTGCCTCCGCTCCTACAGAGCTGAGAACTAGCCTTTTTCGCAGCCTGTGACTGCAGCGTGGCGGGATCCCTGGGACCACAATGCAACAAGACCACTGGCCAATGCAACTGCCGACCCAGCTTCGCGGGTCGTACCTGCGACAGATGCCAGGTTGGTCTCACTCACGACGCCGGGTGGCTAGGTAGGCAGAAACCTCTGCGCCGTGTACACCCTTTCATGCCCTTCAGTCTTTCTTAAGAAAAACAAGGTAGAAGGAGTTCTGCGCACACATCATCCTCGCTCCGCAGCCAATGGGATAGTCGCATTAACCAATAAGAACGCCAAATCAAAAAGCAGAACGATTATAGGCTCCGTTCTGCATTTCTTAAAACGTCAGAGTTTATAGTTACACAGTCACATGACACTGTCACGAGGGCAGGGACAGTTAGCTGAATCGCAGTCGCCGAGAGTTACACTATAGTGCAGTGGTTCGAAAAGGGGGTCCGCTGGCTCTTTGGCGTCTGCGGAGGCATTCTAGGGATCCGCCAAGACCTGCCTCATCAGTCAAGCCCAACAATAAAAGTCGTCTATTTTTAGATTGAAAATAAACTTTACAATTTTAGGGTAATTTTTTCGTGTCTATGTCTATTGGAGAAATTCACTTCACACTAGCCATTAGTTTGTGGGCAACTTTGGGATCAGAAGCGTTGGACCAGGTTGCCTGCATGTTAAATCAGCCCTGGTCATTTCCACCGCGAGGGGCTAAGGGCAGTTGGCCACGCGAGCGGCGCTCCGCTGCTGATAAAAGGCCGTCGGAGCATATGTACCAGGAGCTGGGGATTCTGGCGCGGGCGATAACAGTCGATGAATGACTACGTGTTGTTGAACCAGTGCATTGTGTCATTCTCCGAGACAGGTAGCAGCAAGGGAAATTCCAGAAGTTATATCAATTTATAAATCATTATCGTAGTGAACCTATTCGCAACTCCAACACCCTATAGGTGGCGGGGCGGTAGTTTCAAGATGGCGGAAGAGACGGGGATAGATTCTCCAGGATTTCCCATGGGCCTGCTCGCTGACGCTGGTCAGCGCGCTATAAGTGATTTATTTGCCTACTAATGCGAGACAGGTAGGGCAGGGTCATATTGCAGGTGACGGAGACGTTGATGCGCTGTTAGGAAAACGAGCATGCTGATATTTAAAAGTAGCAGAAACAAAAACTTGCAAAGCTTTGTGGTGAGCAAGCGCGTTTTAGGCACCGGCCACGTCACTGTTTGTGGCAGAATATTTTTGAGGGTGATGAAGATATCGTGTCTGCGCTTTGCCTGGCCATTTGTGCTCTAAAAAGTGAGCCGCGCAAGGTGACTGTCAAGCTCCGGAAGAGCAGCGTTCACAGTATTGGTGTCTTCGCGTCACAGGCTCACAACTCGTTGCTCACCGCCTCGGTTTTAGTGTATTGCAACGTGTGATCAAACTGCTTTCTGGTTATTGATAGGAAGTTTGTTACCGCAGGCTACCGTGCGGTGTAGCATTACAACCGGAAGCTCGCGCTGCGCCTTTGAAGCACAATTTTTAGCGCGTGCCAGGAGCGTTGCCGTGCTCACGGTAGCCAACGGTAGCTTGCGGTAACGCTATGCTAAAACTGCCTATTAACACAATCGGCGTGTTTAGTGGTTTTATTTATTGCTCTATCGAAAATAAATATTTAATATACCGTACATGTTGTACCCTGCTATTTGCAACGTTGCGGCCCCTCTCGTTAAAGCTACCCGTTCTAAGCTCTCGTCACGAACGACTGGCTAAAACAGACACGCTTAAAATGCTTCGAGCATTTCTTTATTTGCTTTGTAATTACCTGAAAGCAAGTACGCGTAATCTGTTTTATGAAAGTGCTTGTAATAAATAGTCATGTTCCTTGTAACGGCCTTAAACCGCTAACCCATTGCCGATGTGTATTGCTCGACATACCGTTGCGTGACAAGTTTTCTCCTACTTAAGGCAAAGAACAGACTTTCCGTAGGTTATACGCTAGAGCTCTTCATTATTAGTGGAAGCGTTTGCCGTCACGTTGAACACAGATTGAGCTGGCGGCCATGCACAAGACCAGAAATCTGCAGTGTATGCGATATGCGAAAAGTCCCTAATGAAATTAGACATCCCGGTCCTTCGTGCAACGCTGTTGCAAGGCGGAGCACAGGAATTTCTATTTTTACGCGCACACCTTTTTCGTTAAAACGGCTTCCCGCATCAAGGCCGACAGTCCCTGTCACCGTCTCTGCGCCGCCGCCGCCGCTGCCGTCCCCGCTCCTCTGGTTCTCCGTTCGTCCCTTCCACTCACCACGAACGTGGTCCTTCATGAGCTCCGCCGATTCACTAGGGGTCCGCGAAAGACCACTGGTTGAGAACCAATGCGTTTGGGGCGTTTAGCGCGACGTAATCCGGGCTCGCAATCTCGTCGGATGACGTGCTGATGAGCTTACGCCGTATGTGTTTCTATGCGTAGAGGCAGCGTTTTTCAGCTCCCTAGAGTTATTTCGCGTTGTGACCAATTTCACCAGCCACAGTAGTTTAAAAAATTTCTCCAAACAAGGGGAGGGAAGGTGGTAGAAAAAAACAAAGAAAAAAGCTGCTATTTTAGCTTGACGAGGCCTCTACCTCCCTTTACACTACAGAGCAAAACAGGACATCTGCAAAGGCCCACATGCAGAACCAAACAAATTCATAATAATAAAGGGAAACTTACGAAATTTGAAATATACCCTTCGTGTTCAGAAATAGGCTGAATACATTGTCCGTAAATGACAATCGCACGTTTGTATTTTGAGCCTGGAGGCGGTGTTTTTTTTTTTTTTTTTTTTTTTTTTTTTTTTTTTTTTTTGTTTTTTTGTTATAAACGGTTTACCCTGGCATACGCTCGGAGAGCAGCCAGAAGAGAGCACGTGACATCCAGCGCAATCGCGATGTAGATTATCTCCGGACGAGCGAAGTTGCGGCGAGGCTCGTCCGCAAAGCCATTCCATTTAGCGCTCTCTAGTTGGCACCATTTCGTTCGACAGCAGCGCCCTCTCCATACATCTGGGAAATTCAGTGGGTTCGGCGCGGTAAAATGAGAGAGAGGGCACGCGCCCGACTCCGCTAGCAGATGACAAAACGGGAGGTTGCCATTCTCCACCTTTGGGCTGTATCGGCGGGCTGTACGGAACATTGAACTCTCGCTCGTGGCTGCCGTCGTGAGGTGGTTCGCGTTCTTAGAATAGTTATGGCTACTCCAAAATCAGCCTAGAGCTCTCTGTTGTTCTACTTCGGTAAATGATCAACTGACATATCTTTTTTCGGTTACTTAAATAGCAGTTGAGTCAGCCGGCAGCACTACGCTCAACTACTGCGAGTATTGCGGCAGGAGAGCACGTTTTTATTTATTATTTCAAACATTGATTCATGGTCGCTAAAGGCCTACACCAGTACGAACTCTGTATAGTAAAAAATGTACAGCCACCAAATTCACTTTTCGCCGGAGAGACCGGCCAGTCTGACACAGTTTTCCCTTTTTTTTTTTATTTGCACGCGGATAACAGCGCAATTGGACTCTGTTAGTCTTTTTTATCTAGCATAGTAATACACGATAACTGGCATACCAAAATCTGCGCATTTGCGCTTGAAATTTCCAAAATGACGCGATTTTAAACAGAGTATGTACGCTAGCCGGATGCTAGGTACTGCCCACTCGGCGGAGCAGACGACATACGAGTGAGAGGGGAAGGGCTTTTTTTTTTTTTTTTTTTCTTTTCACCATTTCTGCTGTGACCCTAATGGAACGGTCTATACTATGCACTATTAACCATGACTATGTTCCCAATCTGCTCTTATAGATCACATAACAGCACAAATGAGCAACGCTGTAGAGCAAGGCCCGTTTTCAAAGGCAAAATTACAAGACGGCGAGATTGAATGTAATTGAAGCGCGGCTTATATGGTCGTGTACAATCTGTTGACCAAGCTGAATTAGGCGAGCCGCGCTCAAACCAACGAGCTTGAGTCTTACCTTAGAGCGGTAAACCGGAACCCACTACCTGCAGCGGAAATGGCACTCCCCCGGTTGCCGCCATCTTGCCTGTTTGCCACATTAGTGATCACGTGACGTTAAGATGGCTGCGTCCAAAGGTGGGCCAGATCAGATTGGCCAGATCGCGGTCAGCACCTTGGTAGATGAGCACTCTGGGGCTGCGTTCGAATCTTACTCAAATGGCGCCGAGTTACTCCGGTGGATCAAGTCACGTGACAAGACGTTTCAGCAACGCTGGACGCGGGTAGGTTTTCGGACGCAACGGGTACAAGACTTCACTCACGAGTGAAATAGAATCTGCGTTCGATTTACTTGCACCTCCTGCACCGGTGCAGAAAAGTGTGGGGCGGTGTACTTCTGGTCGTATCTCAATACATATACCGGAAGTAGACTGCTCTACACTTTTCTGCACCGGCGCAGGAGGTGCAAGTAAATCGAACGTAGCTTTTATCTCACTCCTGCACTCCTGGGTGGAGTTCTTGCACTCGTTGCGTTCAAAAACCTACCCGCGTCCAGCGTTGATCTATCTGCCTTGTCACGTGACTTGATCCGCCGGAATAACTCGGCGCCTTTCGAGTAAGATTCGAACGCATCCCTAGAGTGCCCATCTGGCCCATCTGCTGACCGCGATCTGGCCAATCTGATCTGGCCCACCTCTGGGCGCAACCATTTTAACGTCACGTGATCACTAATGTGGCAAACAGGCAAGATAGCGGCAACCGAAGGGGTGCCATTTTTGACCGCTGGTTTACCGCTCTAAGTTTACTCAAGCTCGTTGGCTCAAACGTCAAGTGCAATTAAGTAGGTAGATAATGAACCAGCGCTGATCAGTAATGAGCAGCTGTTGTGCGCAGTATTCTGTAAACCCTGTACTGACGAAGAAAAGGCGTACCTTCCCCCCCCCCCCCCCCCCTCTTCCGTCACCGCTGGACGCTGGATCAAGCTCATTTCTGGACCGCGAGTGCCGCAAGTTACAAATACAGTCGTCAGAGTAAAGAAAAAAACGCTGCCTCAGAGGCACATGCGGCTTCACGCGCATTGCACTCGCAAAACACATACACACGGTGACGATTCTTGTTCGGTATTCAAGCGTGCGAAGGCACAGAGACGCAGCATTTCAACGTGCCAAGGAAGCTTTGATCTCGCCGCGAGACCGGCGAAACTTGCTTTTGACGTCTTGTGCGTTTTTCGTGCGGCACTGCGCTTCCTTACAAATTTCCACGTGTTCTCAACGGCAAGTCTCACGGCTTACACGGGGTTTTAAAAAAACGTCTTTGGCGAATGACGACGAACGAGTAGAAACCGTGTCTTCAGCACGCTCCCGCTAGCCTCTGCAACTCAAGCAAAAAGCACGATTTCGCCGCATGCAAGATGGCCGTCCGGTGGCCGTATTCGCCCTGCAGCGACCAAGTGGGGATGCGCGATCTAGCAATTGTCATAGATATCAGTGCTTAGAGATTAGTGGTGCTTGCACCAATAGACCGTTTGCTATTTACATCTGTATTTACCCAAGCATCAAGGAGAATGCAGCAATTGGTGTTCCACGCGCCACACGCGCACACCTCCCCGGTATAAAAGATTCGAAGTAAATAACCAAAGTAAAGCGTTGACGAACGCCCGTGCAATATGCCATTTGTTTCAGGTATTTGCTTTAGAAAAGTTACAACTGCTGAGGCCAGCACGTGCGGCGCGTGGAACACCAGTCCCTGCATTCTCCTTGATGCTTGGGTAATATAGCAATAGGCCTATATAGAGAGGAGCTCCGGCAGTTTTCTAAATACCCGAACTTAAACAAATCTTCAGAATACCCAGGCTTTCCTTTTCCCATCATGCTATTTATTATTTCTCAATTCAAAATAGCATTTTAGAAAATGGCAAATGAATGCTATGCCATAAGCAACTTTCAAATTATCACGCGCTTTCCAGCGGGGTGACGTCACATGTATAACTTTCTAGTCAAGCAGATAGTCTAAGAAACGCAATAATTTGCACGATTTCTTCTATTTTGTTTTGCGTGAGATACCATTAATTTTACAACCCCAAACTTCGTATCTCAACATTTGGCGTCATGTTTTCAGTGTTGAGAATAAAGCCTCTTAGCCACTGGAAGAAATTTTAAAAATTCAATAACTTCGCGAAAGAAACTATTGGGACTTGTAATTTCTGTTATTAGTTCAGATTTGTCTAATTAGCGCGTCAAACCAATTGTGAGACACATTTATCACAATTTCGCCGGGGCTCCCTTAAAATTGTTTTGACACGTTTTCATGCTCAAAAGGTGGACCTGGGCGTCTAATATCCGCTTAAAGCACTTATCGCAAATACCAAAGTGCTTCTAAGGCGGTCATCCAAGTTATTATTTATAATTATCTCGTGACACCAGACTTTATTTTGTTTGATTTTAATCGCGTGTTTCATTCGTAATTTAGTTTAATATTATGAATTTAGCGGTCACTGACTGCCCTGAGCTTAGCGACAGTTGAGAGCGCTCGTCATTCTATGATAATGGTGTCACAAGAAACAGTATAGGACAAAAATACAAGAACAAAGTATTAGCACGTCAGCTCCAATTTGATATCAAACTTTATGGTGATTATAAGAAAACAATTACACCATTAATAAAAGACGCAGACTAGAAATCGTTGCACGTGCATTAAATGCACACTTGTCATGGGATATGTTTTATATAGGGCAGGGGAATTGATCGATTACCCAACAGATTAATCGATGAGTGCGTTAACACTGTGCACTTCTTCCCTCCCACCTTCGTTGTTTTGCGCACGGTTTCATTTATTCGCAACTTTAACCGATGGTGGTACCGCGGTGTGAGAGTCGCGATCCCTAGCTCCTGGATGATAGGCTTCAGAATAAAGGTGCTTGCTATCCCCCCTCTGGCGTGAAGAAATAAAGTAAGGCTCTAATAGAGCTCATTTAGAGCAAAACAAGAACTACTTACACGTCGTAGACCCAGCCTCGTACCGCTGTTCTACGACGATCATCCAACAGCCATTTTGATGGGCACCAGTCCGCCCCCTATAGGTCGTGGAAGTTGCGAATTGCATAAACATTAAGCGGCTCGCCCACATCCCCGCTCTATTTTAATCGCGATTAATATTTTTATCTGATTAATCTGCAAAATTTAGATGACGAAAAGAAAGCAAAAATATAAGGCTTTCACCACACACACATGGATGAGTACATCTGTATAAAGGGCAATCTTTAGGTGAAATTTTAGTCTAAAGTGAACAGTAGGGGCAAGATTTGCAGCTCCAGATAAGGGCACAAGGTTACAAATGTACTGGCCACTAGAACGGCGTTCGATTGTCCGTTCAGCGCAACAGAGCGTATTGTTTGTGCTCGTGCAGCTAAAGTAATAACCTTTGACCGTGAGTGTCTTTGTACTGCTCTCCATTACATATCGATGTGGATTAACCATCGCAATTGTATATTGCGCCGTTTATCGTACATTCTGCAACGAAAAAATGTTTTGACTTATATACGATATATATATATATATATATATACGTATGTATGTATGTATATTAGGGCTGGGCAATTGATCGATTCTTTCATAGATTAAAGGGTGGCGATTTATCGGGATAAAATTTTAATGGACTCCTAAAACGTACACAACATTTAAAATTGCAAGAGCTAAGGGTAAAAATTTCCGACCACTTGCGCAAGCTTGTGGTTCTGACATGCATGAAAGAAAAACACTTCAATTATTCTGACAGTACAGCAAATTGTGCATTTTCATCTTTGACATGGAAAGCAGAGTCAGTCAGTCGAAATACTCTTTTACAGCCGAAAAATAATAATGGGTTCTAGATATTGATCGTAAAAAAGAAAACGTAAAACGAAGATAAAACCAGTCACTTCATATTCAATTTCATCAACGAAGGCAAGCTCCCCGCGGCTTCACACAGCACTCTAAGAAACGCCTGCGCGAATACTTACCCGCAAAACACTCTAACAGCCAATCTCTGCGATCTACGAAATCAGACCAGCAAATGATGAGGCGGAACATCCGTTTAGATCTAAAAATGAAGTCTGCGCTGTGGCATTACGCAATGCAAAGCGTCATGCTTGCGTTGTGTAATGCCACAGCACAGACTTCATTTTGAGGTCGAAACGGATGTTTCGCCTCATGATTCACCAAGCTGATTTCGTAGATCGAAAAAATTGGCATGGCTGTTGGAGTGTTTTGCGGGTAAGTAACGCGCAGGCATTTCTTAGAGTGAAGGAAGTATAACAACTTTATAAATAACACAAGTTAACATACCTTATAATAAGGCGACCTAATAGCTGGATCATTACGCACAATATGACATAGCCCCTAACGAACTATGCATATTGTCGCGTTAGTGTAACCTATGAGGGGTGTTTGCTGGGCAGCATACTTGAGGCCGCTATTTGCTGCGCAAGCCCAGAGCTCAATTCCATTTCATCATTTTCCATTAAAAACTACCCTGAATGGATGGAGTGCACGTCGTTGAACGTGGAGAAATGCGCGTCCGATCCAACCAAGGTTTTTTGTTATTGGTGTGCCACAAATTGGGGCGTGTTTTGAGAATCCGCCGCGCCCAACCACCTCAAATGTGGTGCCTCGTGAATATCCCTTATGGTCAATCTTACATTTTAGTCATACACAACATCTGTTTTCTGATGTTCGAAAAACAAAGTTCTTCACACACCGCGGCCTTAAGACGAAAAATATTGAGACAGGAAATAAGACGGACAAAGGAAAACATTCTTTTAAACGACATTACAGCGTTCGTGCAGCACGAGGTGGAAGAGTGTGCTTCTGAGAACCGTTCAGAACCGGTTCTAAGAACCGTTATTGAGGTATATATTGGAAGCGACAGATCAAAGCGACTCGGAAACAAGAAAATACTCTTCGCTCGAAGCCGCTGTACGTTCCTTAGTACATCGATCGTCTCCAATTCCACCCGTCAAGAGCATCACTGTCTCTTTTCTATTCTGTTCTATCGTGCTTAAAGCGGGGCGTCAATCGGGCCCTGGAGCTGAGATTCGTGCTTCGAAGACAGCGGAACATTGGAATTAATTTCCATCATATTTTTATTAAATGAACAAAGAGTGAAAAAGCTTGCAGGATTTAATACTTAAGATGGCACTATAGGACAAATAAAACTGTGGGCAACCACAAACAGCGTGTGCTGTGTTGTTTGGATTAAAAACGTTGTTCGAGGGTGCCTTTTTTTTTTTTTTTTTTTTTTACTACTTGTTCTAGTTTAGAGACAAACACATTTGTTTGTGATCTCATTTTACTGAACAGTAATACTGCATTTACCCTTACATAACTGAACGTTTAATTCTGCCCGTGTGCTGACTCAACGGCATTAATTTTTACTTTTAACTTGAGTATTGTGTGCCTTTTTGCGCACTTCCCGTATTCGTTGAGTCACAGCCGAGAAGGCTGATGACTTGTCAAGCTTCAAGTTGAAACTTTTCTCTTCTTGTTCTGCCATTTCGTCGAATTACAAGTAGTCATATTTAATGACCCGACATTCTATGAAGCAAAATATACGCAGAGGTGGACAATTAATTACACTCCAGAAAAATCTTAAGACTAACTAGATTACCTTTGCAAATTACCAAGAAATAAAAGTGCCGAAATCATAATTTTATTATTTTCAGAAATTATTTACATTATTTTATAAATATTCTGTCGTTACTTCCCTGTCATAAGATGACAGAACCCACCTTTTTTTAACACCATATACACAGTGTAACAGAGCTGAGTTGTCAAGCTTATCACCATCCTTTCTAGTTGGTACAAGACAACGCATCACTAAATTAATTTTTTTCATAAAATAAGGCGACGGGGAGGCCGCAACAAATGGGAACTGCAAGACAGCAAGACAGCCCCGGCTCCTTACAGCGGCACACAAACAGCGGTTCAAGGGGAAAGAAAAAAAACTTTGGATTTGCGAAATTGTACAATATGGTCAAAATTCAATCAAAATGAAAAATATACAAGCAAAAAGAATTTACATGGTTTGACACCATATACAATTCAATCAAATACATGTATTAACGATTTGGAAATAAATTTCGTCAATGATTAATGATTAGAGATTGCATAGACATTGCATGCTCAGATCGTGACCTCTAAACCTTAACACTTCTTTTCCGCAATTCGGTTGGTGAGGGACCATGTCCCATGCAGTGTTAAGCGTGACGGGTGGTGTGTGCTTGAATCCTTGTAGTCAGAAATGCAAGGCCGCTCAGAAATTGCGGGTTTGTAGTTTCCTCGACTTTCAAACAAGTGCTTAGCCTATAAGTGCATAAACTATATAAAATTATAATTGCAAATTGCTTGAACAGATCAGCATTGTAAAAGTTATATGAAGCGTTGCAAATAATTCTGATCCTATATATATATATATATATAGCAGTATCTTATTTCAATTTTAAAACATGGTCGACCCCCAGAGAATTAGACAAAGTGTCAATAGCTCAACTCTGAGTAAAAAAGGAAGTTGTAATGAGTAACTTCTCGCTTAAACGCAGTTGTTTCAATTTTCCTTGCCTCAAAAAGAAAATTATATTTGTCACTGTTTGCTTGAACGCTTGAAGAATAGAAAGCTAAAAAAAAATTAAATAATTTTGTCTAAATTACTGTTTTGAATTAACTCATTACATTCATAAATTAACGCCTGCGTAAAGTAATAAATTACAGCACATAATGAACATAAGTAATGTACTTACCAGATGCAGCATTTGCAGAAGCTCCCAGGTGGCCGATAGCGAAACCAGGGGATTTTCTTTCTCCCTCGCTCACCGTGCCTGCTGAATTACGCTGGTCGCAGGATGGTTTCGGGGGAGCCGCGGGTGGCTGCGTGCCGTGTCGCTGCAACCCCCGGGGCTCCTTGTCCGAGATATGCGACCCCATCACGGGCTCCTGTCCGTGCCGACCGGGCGTCTTCGGCACCCTGTGCGACTCCTGCCTCGAGGGACACTACGGCTTCACTGTGGACGGCTGCAAGTGTAAGTGTCTCTGCCGCACCAATCAACGTCAGCAGTGAGGCGAAGCTTTCCAATGGATCTTTTTTCTGATCGAGACAAAACAGCGATTTCCCTACCACCCCCTAGGGGGGTTGCACCCCCCCCCCCCCCCCCCCCCCAAAGTTTGTCTGAGGGCAACCCCTAAAAAATTGCTTCCGCCAGAAAAGAATAATATTGTGCGCGAAACCTTTGTTTAGACGCGCTGGCTCGAAAGTGGTTTCTATATGGAGCTAACGTCCCAGTGGCATCAAAGCACGAGCCGTTTCGTCGCCTCTCCTCCGCCCTGCTCGTTGGCTCCTTCTCTGATTGACGTGAAGAAGAACGGAGAGGTTTTCCCGGTGAATATATATTCGGTACTGACATTAAATGCGGTATTACAGTACTGACACAGTGACTGATGTTTTCTGACATTGCCTTTTGCTTTACTTTGTGCTTTCTGAAGGAAATTACGCATTCTTCATAAAATATGTAAACTGTTATGTTTAATGTGGGGTTTCTGAACCTCAGTCGGGCACCAAGTATCCACACGTAGAAAACAGCAAAAGAGAGTGAAGTAAATAGAGAAAAAAATTGCCCCCTTGTGCAACCCCCCCCCCCCCCCCCAAACACACACACAGACACAATTTTAATTCCTGGGGAAACGCTTGAGACGAAACCAAGCTGTGCAAGCTCCAACTACTGTTGGGGTCTGTTGGCGTCTGTTGGCGTCCGGAAGGGGAGTTGGGCTACCCCTTCCTCGAGTCACGGAAAAGAAAGGACAGCTAGATTAACTCTGCTTGGACGCCAATCGTAGCTTTCGCCGCTGCATGAGGAAGGACTCTGTATGTAAAAAAAACCCTCTTGAAACGTTTTAATTTCTCCAGCCGCCGGGTCTCCATCCGACCCCCTTTCTTGACTTCCTGTTTTGGCCGCCAGGCGCCGTAAGGTTTGATCTGGTCACGGATAAATGGGTGCATCCATTCACCTTGGCACTGCGGTGTCTTGCGACGGACTGTGAAAGTAGACAAAGCAGTGGTTTCTGTGTCACGAATGAAAATTATAGTATGTAGCAACACATTATTTTTTTTTTAACTGCGAGAAATGTTTTGCGGATGCTGCCAATATCTCGTTTCATCGATGTCAAAAAGGTTTCTGATAGACTCTTATGAATCGAATTTTCTTCATGTGCCCGAGTGATCTTGAAAAGGTCTAAATCATTCGCCCTCTCGCGTCTTTGTAAAAAGGCGACTAGTTGCTTCATATTACAGTTCCACTTTCTCAAAGTTATTTGCAATAAAGGCTCTCTCGGAAAACAAAAATCAGTGTTAGGTTGGCTTTGACGTATAAATTAATTTAAGCAGATATCTTCAGCGACCTCGCACTTCCTTCGAAGCCCTGCGAATTGCTCTTACCCACTGAAGGAAATCATGTGCCAACCACGCCAGGATGGAACGATTATTTGCAAACTTAACATTCGTACATAAGAGAGTTTTAGTAGATTGTATTCGAGGGCTACGCTTTTCTAGCGGGAGCTCGTTCCGTCCCTTCGAAGCACGGTTTGGGCTCACGCCCGTCGGGACCGCTATCCTCAGCGTACGATCTACTAAAACTCTCTATTGTCTCTCTCAAACCATACCGCTGTCTCTCCTGCAGATATTTATTTAGAAAAAAAGGCCAAGATGCGGTCAAGGCATCTATCTTTCAAAATGCCCAGAAGGGTGTGAGTGTATGTTTTTGTCTTACACGCACGCACTCTCGTATAAAGCAGACGCCAAACGAAGCTACGCACTCGTGCAAGTTGCTTCGACAGTGCCGTACACTATGCAGCTTTTTCTTGGGTCAACGGCGTCCGTACTAACCTTGAGAACTTATTGAATATCTCTAGAATTACGATAAAAAATCATTTTCATTGTCTCATTTCTTCAAAGTGAAACCAAAAACTAAGAATAATTAAAACGCAGATGCACGCCACTAAAACCGCTTCAGGTCAATGATGCACATTTTAAGCTCGCCTGGTTTATATGGAATGACGATACATAGAGGATGGCCCAGTACCGGACACTTCGGCGCTCTCTTCCGCGTGGCCTGGGTCGTCTCGCCATAGGCAATAGCATCGATGCGTTTCAATGAAGCAGCGGAGTGCCGCAATTTTTCGGTTCTCTCAGTCTTTACCTTGAAGATTAACTGCAAGAAGAACACAAAAGGCTCTTTCTGATAAAGTGCCGCTCACTGGCAACACGAAAGATTAATTACATTATGTCTACGGTGTTGGATATCATTGGCATTCCGAGGCAGGACTTGCCTCTCAAAGTGGCACTTAGTTCTCGCTCGCACCTTCGTCTGAAAAACTAGATCTACGGGTCGTTCAAATCCTCGTAAGGGAGTGCAGATTTCCGGCTTCCTTAAGATGCAAAGAAAAAAAAAATTTAAAGAGAAGCTTAGATGGGAAAAGGATATCACAAAACGATTTTATAACAAAAAAAAATTAAGAGCTATATTTACGGCGCTATACGAATTTGTAGTTGGCGCCCGCGAGAGCCGCCGCTGGTCACGTGGTAGGCCTGTCGACGCCGCTTCAACGCGTTTTTCCATGCCCCCGTCGCCGCCGCCGCACAAATTCGTCTGCTTCGGGGCGCCGCCGCCGTCGTCCAACCGGCGCACAGGTCGATCACGTCTGCTTGCGCTTTTTCGGGAGTTCCCTTTGGCCTCTAAAAGTTACTTATTCATCTATGTTTTTTGTGATACTTCAAACAAAAATAAATAAGTTATTTTTAGAGGCCATAGGAAGCTTCCGAAAGAGCGCCAGCACCACCTGACAAATATGGGTCCGTCACGTGATAAATAAGGGCCACTTTTCCGCGGCGCCCGCCGGCGCCAACTACAAATTCGTATAGCGCCAGAAATATAGCTCTAAAATTGTTTTTTCTTCGTTGTAAAATCGTTTTATGATATCCCCTTTCCATCTAAGCTGTTTAAAAAGAATGTTTGTTTCCCTTTGCATGTGTCCTTTAACAATAACCAAAAAAGTGAAAGCTGCTTACAACTCCCTGTAACGCCGAATTAGAGCGCAGCTCTTGAGGAGGAGGAGGGAAGGGCACTGGGGGGGGGGGTTAAACTAACCAGGGGGGGGGGTCACGTGACCTTGGGAGTCACGTGACCCCCAATGCCGATGATGTCGTTACTGACGTCACTGATGACGTCATCAGTGACGATGACGATGCGGGTACCGATGACGTCATTAGTGACGTCACTGATGACTTCACCAGTGATGATGACGATGACGATGCAAATGTCGGTGACGTCATCAGTGACGTCGCTGATGACGTCATCAGTGATGATTACGATGACGATGCGGATGTCGGTAACGTCATCAGTGATGATGACGATGACGATGCGGATGCCGGTGACGTCATCAGTGATGATGACGATGCGGATGCCGGTGACGTCATCAGTGATGATGACGTCATCAGTGATGATGACGATGACGATGTGGATGCCGGTGACGTCATCAGTGACGATGACATCATTGGGGGGTCACGTGACATCGGCGGGGGGTCACGTGACCTCAGGGGAGTCACGTGACTTCGGGGGGTCACGTGACCTCAAGGGGGGGTCACGTGCCCCCCACGAGGTCACGTGACCCCGGTGGGGGGCTCGCGCGGTGCATTATGGGACATTTCCCATGATGCACCGGGGTCACGTGACCTCGGGGGGGTCACGTGCCCCCCCACGAGGTCACGTGACCCCGGTGGGGGGCTCGCGCGGTGCATTATGGGACATTTCCCATGATGCACCGCGCGGTTACGCCGACGCCGACGCCGACGCCGACGCCAACGCCGACGCCGCTCAAGCCGGAAACGGGCCCCTAAGAGCTGCGCTCTAGAACTGCACGTGTGTGTGTGGGGGGGGGGGGGGGGGGGAGTGACGTATTTGTCGTTTTGGCTGTCTATTAATTTACACCGATAACTTCACAAATCAATAAGGAATAGTGACAAAACTTCTCGATCTATTTCACGTAAAAAATCTACGCATCGCAGAACGCTCAAACTCCGCCAGAATGTAACCCTAGCGGTCCAAGTAAAATGCCAAAGTTTCAGAACAATCCGATACCTTATTCAAATGTTATAAGTGATTTTCTGAAAAGTTCAATGGGAAAATGGCGGCCGACAGAGTTTTCAAATATATGGGGCTCTATGGCACCAGAAACCGAAAACGGGCAAAAATGGGCTCCATTTTCCCATTGAAATTTTCATAAAATCACTTATTACTTTTGAATAAGGTGTCCGTTCGGGCTGAAGCTTTGGCATCTGGTTGTGACCACTAGGGTTACATTCTGGAGGAGTTTGAGCGTTCTGCGATGCGTAGTTTTTTTTTATGCGGGCCGAAAAGTAGGGTTTACTTTTCTCGATCGGATCCTGTAGTTCTGGCGTAGATAATTCAAGCTAAAAAATACAGGGTATCCCGAAAAAAAAAAAGTGTTTTTTATTTGCAAAAAGTTAAACTACGCATCGTCGAACACTCACGTTCCGTTCAAATGTAGCGCTAGCAGTCTGACCAGCTGCTAAAGTTTCAGAACAAACCGTCACTATTCAAAAGCTATAAGCGATTTTTTTTCTTAATTTTCAATGCTGCAATGGTGGCCCACAAGCTCACAAATACATGGGCAGTTTTCACATGTTTCCGAGAACGGACCCCGCTCCACCAATAAAAGTTTAAGAAAAGCACTTATTTCTTTTGAATATTATAACGATTAGTTCTGAAAAAGTTGCATGTGATCCGCACCGCTAGCACTACATTTCGGGGGAAATAGCGTTCGCTAATGCGTAGTTTATTTTCGTAATAAAAAAAGAAACATTTTATGGACACTGTGCGGTTAAAGAGCGTTGCAGGGTCCCCCTAGCTTCTACACGTCATCGCTCTCTCTCATTAAACTATATTTCGTCTCCTGTGCTCTCCCTCAGGGTGCGGATGTGACCCCCACGGATCCCTGGACACCCACTGCGACGAGCGCACGGGGCAGTGTCCCTGCAAGCCCAACGTGGTGGGACGCGCTTGCGACCGGTGCAAGGTGAGCCTCTCTGCCTTTTACCTCCGATTCCTAGTGGTTTGGAACGTTTTGAATGAAGAGCCCTGCTGATCACTGAGTCTGAAGGGGATTCCTTGGGTTTGAAGCGTGACATTTGACTCCGAGATGGACCAGCCTCGTCTATAGATTTTGGCACTTTTAAATTAAAACTTCCGTGCGTTTTAGAGCGCAGCTCTTAGGGGCCCGTTCCCGGCTTGAGCGGCGTCGCCGTCGCCGTCGCCGTCGGCGTAACCGCGCGGTGCATTATGGGTAAATTTCCCTGCTAAATCTAGCGGAAAAAATTTCCCCGCTAAATCTAGCGGAAAAATTTCCCCGCTAAATCTAGCGGAAAAAATTTCCCCGCTAAATCTAGCGGAAAAAATTTCCCCGCTACATCTAGCGGAAAAAATTTCCCCGCTAAATCTAGCGGAAAAAATTTCCCCACTAAATCTAGCGGAAAAATTTCCCCGTAAAATGTAGCGGAAAAATTTTCCCGCTAGATTTAGCGGGGAAAGTTTTCCGCTAGATTTAGCGGGGAAATTTTTTACGCTAGATTTAGCGGGGAAAGTTTTCCGCTAGATTTAGCGGGAAAATTGTTTCCGCTAGATTTGACGGGGAAATTTTTCCGCTAGATTTAGCGGGGAAATTTTTTCCGCTAGATTTAGCGGGGAAATTTTTTCCGCTAGATTTAGCGGGGAAATTTTTTACGCTAGATTTAGCGGGGAAATTTTTTCCGCTACATTTAGCGGGGAAATTTTTTCCGCTAGGATTTAGCGGGGAAAGTTCGGTCACGTGACCCGGGGGGTCACGTGACCTGGGGAGTCACGTGACCCCCTCCCGAGGTCACGTGACCTCTGAGGGGGCACGTGTTTGCCCCCACGTGACCCCACCAAGGTCACGTGCCCTCGGGGGGGGGGTCACGTTACCCCCCCCCCCCCCGCCCCGAGAACACGTGGCCCTCAGTACCCTCCCCTCCTCCTCCTCAAGAGCTGCGCTCCAATTCGGCGTTACAGGGAGTGGTGAACGGCTTTCACTTTTTTTTTCTTTGTTTTTATATTGATAAGATTTGATACCCTATTTATAGTGAGACTGCATGTGAACATTCATTGTTGGAAGAGCCCAACAGATAAAACTGTTTTGCTCATGTCGTCAGAGAAAAAACGCTGACATTATTCAATTACGTCAGAAGCGAATACCATTATCCTTGAAAACAATATACTTAGAATTGCACTTTGGCGTTTGATATCCATTGGGTAAATGGTTTTGGGACAAATAGCCTGTAAGGAGTGGAAAGTGGCAGAGTGTGTTTGAACTAGAGAATGTCCTAAACCGATTGTAATTGAATAAGACTGTCGAGCAAGTGCCGCTGCATGAACAGTCGAGTTCATGCTGTTTCTTCTGCCACAGCCCGGCTTCTGGAACCTCGCTTCCCCGAAGGGCTGTGAGCCGTGCGCCTGCAACGTCACGGGCTCGCGCAACGTCCAGTGCGACGACCGCACGGGTCAATGTCCCTGCAAGCCGGGCGTCGGCGGACTGGCGTGCGACGTCTGCCTCCCGGGACACTACCGGTTCTCTCACCAGGGCTGTAAAGGTACGCAATAGACATATTGCTATATTACCCAAGCATCAAGGAGAATGCAGGGACTGGTGTTCCACGTGCCACACGCGCACGCTTTTTCCGTATAAAGAATTCGAAGTAAATAACCAAATAAAGAGTTGACGAACGCGTGGGCAAGGTGCCATTTGTTTTAGGAATTTGCTTTAGAAAAGTTACAACTGCTGACGCCAGCACGTGCAGCGCATGGAACACCATTCTCTGCATTCTCTTTGATGATTGGGTAATTTAGCAATAGGTCTATTATTATTTCTCCCGGGTTGTCTCGTAGAGAACACGTTTCGGGCAGAAAACTTTTAAGGGATGAAGACGAGGAGTGTGCTGGTATACTGTGGCAATTTGGGAAAAATATTAGAAAGGAATGAAAGATGATGACAAGGCTGCATTTCTATGAAATTTGTTGTGTCCCATAGTTGTCCATAACGTTTCTTTCTGATATGTTGTAACTTGTCACTTTGGGAAAATGCTACCAATGTTTACTGGACAATGTTCTTTCTTGTGCATATTGAACTTTCAGGGAAAAACTCAACCTTCAGATTATATAGGCGATTCTGGCCGAGTTAGAACTTCCAATAAATGCCGAAAGGTATTATGGGAAACGGCTATAAAATATCAGTGACCAGACGTGGGCAGGCGAGCAACCGAACTGCAACACCGTTTCTCCCCCGCGCTCTCTCTCTCTCTCTCTCTCTCGTGTTGCGTAGCATATGTCTAGGTAGATGCTGTGCAAGAAAATACGGGATGGGGAGCATACAGCGTGTACAACACGTTCTTACAATTCATTGCGCGCCTCACCTGTGGTCATTTGGAATTTTCGCAAATTATCCCTTGACGGTTATCGAGAGTCCTGGACCATGATTCCGGTTGAGACTTCGCGACCGAAGAAGAAAAAAAATGTTTTGACGTAGTAATCAATGCTCTCTCAAATGTAGTGGAATTCATCACAAAGTCACTTAATCTGAATCACATGTATATTACTTTGCGATTCTTGGCAGAATTGCCTAGAGTAGCAAGACAGGTGAGCGAGAGTGCTATACTCAGTCAGCTCATGCACCTTCATTGGCGGTTGTGTTGTTCTTTGAACGTGTGTGCCCTGGACGCGCAGAGTGTGAGCCGTGCGAGGCTCCAGGTCACGTGTGCGACGAGGAGACCGGGCGCTGCGTCTGCCCCAAGAACACGGGCGGACGTCGCTGCGACCGCTGCAACACGGGGGCCTGGGGCTACGACCCCATCGACGGATGCAAGGTGATCACACGTCAGACGTCGAAGATTGCACATGACCTACCACCAGCCACCATGCTGTATTTCTACATCAGATCGTGGTGGCTGAGAGGAACACGTTTGATAAACTTGTCATTTAAGCGGTTAGTCAAAACTGAAAGCATCACTGTCCTGTAGTCTGTTGCGGCATAAGATGTTCAGTAGAAGCTCCGCCTGTAGTAAAAGCTTTCTACCTTCGATAACAATTCTATTCACGCGCAGACGAAGCACTACGGAAAGTGATCAGTGCGTGGTGGAGGAGGAGCTTTTCCTGTGGATTTTACATTGCAACACACAATAGCTGGTACCGCCATGGTGTTGTATTCATTTCTTATGTGAAGCATACTGCATACCAAGGTGCACTTCTAGTAGGGGTGGCGATGCAATTATAAAAATCGGGCAATTAATTTCAACGCATATCCTTAAAGGCCGACGACCAGTTCGCGCTTTCAACATTTTATCCCCTTCCACCGCTCCCCTCTTCTACCCTCTCCACCTTTGCCTGTTTCCTCCTCCCCCATGGTGAAGAGGATCTTCTGCCTTGCAGAATATCGAGTCTGGTCGTCGGCCTTTAAAGGGGCCCTGCAAAACCTTCTTTACTGTTTTTTTTTGTTTTTTTTTAATTTGCATTGAACTTGAGCGCACTGAACGTAGTAGCTTAACGAAACTTTTCTTTTCTCGAATTTCGCTTTATTTTGAAAGTTATAGACAAACTAAAATGACCAAAACAAGCAAAAAATAACCTCCTTCATGACGTCAGAGATCGCTTGAGTGGCCGTGAACTAGAGGAGGGGTAGTGAGCTAGGCAAGCGCTCACGGCTGCCGCACTCCGTGTTGACGGCTCGAGAGGGCGCCACTAAAGCATGTTCTGGATAAACTGTATGGAGCGGGCAGCCAGGGCGGCTCACATTGCATTTGCTGCGCGATTAAACACTAATTCGGCATGACACTTCATTGGCCACAAACGACAGTAAACACGGGGTAAAGATCAGATCAGAACGGGAGCCACTTCGCGCTGCCATACCGCCAAACGGCCGAACCGCAAGCCAAACCTTCTCGCCGAAGGCCTTCGGAACGCTTGGAACCGGTCGGATCCTCGAGCCCGTAACAACCGCAGGGCCGCCGCGTACATCCGGGACCTTTCTACGCTCGCCGCTCATCGGTGCCTGATCCCACTGCGTATGCGCCCCCTTTTCCACCGCTTGGTGGCGGGTGTGTTGACGGATCATTTCTTGTTTCCGTACTTTATAAACTGCATTTGTTTCTTTTCTGATATAAAATACTGAACAAAAACTACTTTTATAAATAATTGAAACGGTTTGCGCCACTTATATTTTGTATTTCGACTAAAAAGTAGCTTTTAGTGGCTCTGACCAGTAGTAAGCTCAGGACCAAAGGCGTAACATTTTCCGCGCTTTCGGTACCGCGGGTCGCCCCGTAGGTGGAGGAGGTTTCCGCGTCCTCCGGTTAAAATATGACGGATTGATATTTAGTTGCTCACTCAGTGCCCGCTGGCTTGCCCGAGCCCCAAGAGACGGGGAAACCGCAAAAAAGGTAGACGCTTAAATATGATTGCAGGGTACCTTTAAGGCTCGCCTCCATGAAGCAGATACGTTGCTAAAAGGCGACGAATTTCGCTCGGAGGTGTATGCTCTGCGTGTAGCGTCCGAACAAAAGCTGTTGCGCTGGGCGCAAAGCGAACGTGCCGCCGGGAGAAATTTACACCTTCATGTGTTTTATTCTTTCTGTGTATTCGGGAGAAATGTGTCTCTTGTTAGCGGCATATTCGCTTTCGTGAAGCCTATTATTTACCGGACGAAAACTCAAACGTATAATTTCAGGCCGTGTCACGAATAAAGGACAATCCAATCAACGCAATCAGCAACCGCGGAAGCAAAAAGACGAAGCGTCAATAAGAGGTCACTCCAGACATGAACCCGAGAAATACAAAAATCAAGCGGGAGGGTTCTGTTTCTCGCAGTTGTGCGGCTGCAACAAGCTGGGCTCCCTGAGCCCCAACTGCGAGGAACTGACCGGCCAGTGCCAGTGCCTCGAGGGCTTCGAGGGCCAACGCTGCGATAGGTGCCGCGCGGGCTACTACAACTTCCCCAACTGCAAGCGCTGCGACTGCCACCCGGCGGGCACCGACCCCAAGGCATGCGTCGGTGGTGTTTGCCAGTGCGACGAGAGGGGACAGTGCCCCTGCAAGGTGAGCCTCCCGCGCACGCCCCTCCACTCTTCGTTGTGGACATGGATGGGCTGAAATACCGCATTAAACCTTGGGTTTTGTCTGGTTGGTTCATACTGATTCAAAGGTTAAAAATTGTAGAGCCCATCCACTTCACATGAAGATAGAGGACCAGCGAAATTTTTACCTTTACGATAACTTTACGACAACTATACAACATCTATACGATTTACATATGCCAGCGAAACTTTTATTTTTACAACTTTACAACTATACGACATCTATCCGATTTACATATGCCAGCGAAACTTTTACCTTTACGACAACTTTACGATAACTTTACGACAACTATACGACATCTATACGATTTACATATGCCAGCAAAACTTTGACCTTTACGACAACTTTACGACAACTATACGACATCTATACAATTTACATATGATTGCAATGAAAACACGTGTTTAAATGCCTTTATTTCCGCTTGAGCCCAAGTCTCTTTATCAGCATCGCGGAGGCGAAAGAAAAGAAGGTTAGATCGGCGCGTTCTGCCCTCAGCCTCGTCACAGCGCACTCTTACCTGAGATAGGTCGGTGACCGTAGATGATAAAAAGAGATCAAGACCTCACTATTTAATAATGCCAAAGAAGGCTGATTCACGTGGGTTGCTCCCTCTTTTTATTTATCCTTGCTACGACCAATCAGAACGAAGAAGCGCCGTCTAAGCTTGAGTCTTTTGCTACTATCCATGGACGCATTTTTTTTTTTTTTTTTTCAGATCCTAGTGCATAACAGTTTTGCTGTAAAGTGTTAACAAAACAAGGACAATGAAGACACAAAAAGCGCCTGTCCTGTCTTCTTTCTTGTCTTCATTGTGCATGTTTTGTACGCACGTTTCAATCTTATAAAATGCAGTTTTGAAGAACCAGGGTGTCCTGGATTTCAATGTGTGCTCCTGAATGACATTTTGGAGATTGTGATGTTTTCGAGCTTTAACCGAAATTGGTGTTTCCGTATTATTATAACGTGATTTACCACAGAAAGGTGACTTAAAACGTTACACTCTTAGTGGAGGTCAGCCATGATGCTATCTACAGCAATAATATATTAGATTCAATTTAAACAAGCGGCCTTTTAGCCGACCATGGACTCAGTAGTGAGCGTACATTGTCCCGTGCTCTCGTCTGCAGGTGAACGTGGTCGGGAGACAGTGCGACCGCTGTCGGGAAGGCGCCTTCTCGCTCGTGGAGAGCAACCCTCGAGGCTGCACCGAGTGCTTCATGTTCGGTCGCTCGGAACGTTGCAGTCAGGCCAACATGGTCTGGGGCCAGGTAAGTCTACATTTTCTATGCGAATTCGCTGGGCACTGAGAATAATGGTAGGAGCAAGAGGCGGCGAACAAAGAAACAAAGATACTTTTCTTCTAGACCACAGCTCAAACTGTGTGGGTCTTTTTTGTTACTGTTGTTGTTGTGAATCTCGTTGCTTTGTTTTTATGCAGTTTAATAGATGCATCGATTTAAAACGGACCATCGATTGTCCTTTTTTCCACCTACGTCCAGCGCATTAAGACTCAGTTTCAATTTACATCGTTTGCGGTGTATTAAATCCTACTTTTGTACTTTACTTTTGACTCGTATTGTGATAGCATGAATGCGTCACTCTGAATTTGTTTTTATATATGGTTTTGAAATGCATCGTGCTAACCATAAGAAAACCTTCACAAAAATAATTATGTTCAGTAAAAAAACACAGCTTAACAGTCAAGCAGTTAAAGTATGTGGTGGTAGTTTATCACGATGGGCGTACGTCATAGTAAACTCACTGCCAAGCGCACCATAGTCTGTACACCCCTCTTTTGCAGGGTGACCAGTTACTATATATAAATGTCACTCTGTGCAGGTAAAGCTGATCCTGACGTTATTTTTCGCAGAGTCCTCGTTTGTATTTAAGCGCGATATTACAGCCTGAACTCTATCACAAAACCGACATACCTACAAAAGATTTTTTTGGTGAGTGTTCGTGCGTGTGTGTGTTTGTGTAGGTAATAATTTAAGGTGTCTTTTCCAAGAGTACCCATTTTGTTTCTCCCCCAAAGATTAAACTTTTTTTTTTCAAACCAGATGGGAGAAGGTGACAGGTCAAATATATTCCCTATAAAAACAGAGCTGATTTGTATTTAAGCGTAACATCACACTGCACGAACTGTGTCACGGTACAAAACCCGCAACAAAAGTTGTTTTGTTTGTGTTTGTAAGTGTGTATGTGTGTGTCTCTGTGTGTAATAATTTAAGGTGGCCTTTCCAAAAATACCTGTTCTGCTTCTACCCAAAGAGAAACTTTTTTTACAAACCATATGGGACAAGGTGGCAAGTCACACATTGCCTAAAGAAAAAAAACTCGAGGTGACACTTTATATACGCACCCAATGTAAAAGACCTGGATTATCCCACGGCAGGTGTCAACACCTCGAAGGGACGTGACAATGACCGTGGGCGAAGCAGAGCTGGACAGAGTGCATCACTACAGAGTCATACCAGGGACGCGGCCAGGCTCAACTCTGCTGCCCGTGCCCTACGTTCTGGACCAGCCGCTCTACTGGTCTTTGCCAGACCAGTTCCTGGGTGACAAGGTGACCACAGTCTAGACTCTAGACAAACTTACTGGGCTGGAACAGGTGTTAGCTTCCTTGCGAGTTCTCAAAAGAAAATGTTATGATACTTAAGGATTTGGGGGCCTCCTAATTTTGAATCGCCTCCAAAAACTTCTAAACTGTTTTCAGAAATATATTCAATACGATCCACACGACGAAAAATGTAGAACCAGTATTCAAGGCTGCATTTGGGCATACTTCATTGTTGAAGTAGCATACATTTTGCCTTTATTAAGGGGCACAGAAACTGTAATGAAAAACTCTTGAACAAACTGAAATTTAATTTCAGTTGTGTACGTATGAACGAAAGAATAATGCCAGTTTGTGTAATGCCATTCGATATACGGAACAACGAGAAACCTAGTGTGTTTCGTTTTAAGGATTTAACAGAACTCAAACAAAAGTTCTGTCAGATTTCTACGTAAAATCGGAGTGCCCATTTAAGAGTTGGCCATGATCAGCAGCCATCTCCTTGTGCCCAGGTTCTATCGTATAATGGGAAGCTCCGCTTCCGGGTGGAGAGCCGTTCCCGGGACGTGTTCCCAGAGGCCCAGCTGCGCCAGTTCCCGCTGGTGTTCCTGCAAGGGAACCACCGCATATTGCTCGCCCACCGCCCCAAGGAACCCTCCGAGACGGGCTTCTACTCCGTGCCCCTCCACGAGGTGAGGGAGGTTCATGTGCCTCGTTGTTCTCTACACCTAAACTATGGTGTCTGGAAGCTGGAACTCGTTGGAAAGTGCTTAGCTTATCGCATACTCATCTATGGTCCTTCGATTTCCGCTTGGTAACGCCATAGAAGCGTCATATTGTTGCATGCTGCAATCCTAGCGAAGGCCCATCAGCGGAGGTAGACGCGGCAGACATCTGTTCTGGTGTATGTGGTTCTCGAGCTTGACAGACCACGGAAGCTCCAGCAGTCTAGAGCTGGAACGCTACAACGAAAGCGACACTTGCGTTCGCTCACTCTTGCTGCCGGAAGGTTTTCAAACAACTGCCAGTATCCTGACATACGACAGTGTGACACGCTGGCAGAGGATTTAAATTGTCGCAACTTCGGAATCACTTTTGATGCGTGACCAGTATAGGACGTTGAACATACCAGTGGGAAACGCCCTCTGGGCACTGTGTCTAAGTTTCTCCAAAGCCTAAACCCTCAGTCTCCTTATGTTTGCTGTAGTAATGAGAGAAGGACTGCGTAAACTAGGGACCAATACTATAATTGCTGGCATTTCAAAACCAGAATAAATAACATGTTTATGAACGCGTTCTTTATTTGTTTATAAACACGCTCTTAATTTGTAGCAGGCGTTCGAAGCTCAAGAATAAAGAAGGTTGCTTACGAAGTGTACTCGGCACCGCTGCCAGTGGTATCGGTGGAACTAGCTAGGTTATTGGAAATAGCCCAAAATGACAAAATGTATCTATGGTTTCGGAGCAGCGAACTGTGATGGCTACAGTAGATTCCTGTCCAAGCATCCAAAGGTAAAAAAAAGAAAGGCGTTCGCGAAAAGAAAGAAAAAAAAATCGTATCCTTAGATGTTTGCACCACCTAGTTGAATTCAGCGGTTGAGTTGAGAAAACCGCCATGACAGTCGTCAAAAGAACACGGGCCACTGGGAATCGGGAAAAAATACATTTCATTTATTTTCTCTCGGGGCACGTGGGCATTACAAAGAGGAGGGAGTTTCAACACAAACATATATGAGTATATCAACGAATAAGGCAAAAATAGTAACAATGACTAAGGAACAGCGAAAAGATTTGTAATCGCAATTTTAAAATCAGCGTCATCAGTTATTAGGACAATGAACTTTCAAGTGTACAAAAATGTTGCAGGTCTTATGTAAGCCTTATGTCCGATCGTGGTATATGTTAGAGCCTTCATTTGAAGGCATGTATTCAAAAAGGCACAAGCAACCAAAGAAACATTGCATATCGTTATTTTTTAACGTTTTGTCGCATCTATGCGTTAACATTTTCCTGCTTAAAGGGCAACTCCACTCAATTCCGAAAAATTTAGGCTTCCATGTGATTCACATTCACAAAGCACTACTAAACAACTCTACGTCTTCGGATTCGCGAAATGTGGAATATTTGTGTAATCCTAATTTAAACATCAGCAGATACCGAAACCGAAACTTCGGTTGCGTCAGGCAACATTGGTCTTGGGTCGTCAGAGTCGTGGCAGGTCACGTCGAACCACGTGGTCTTGTGACGCTCGGGAGAAAGCAAGAAACCGAGCGAGGTCTTTTTTTTTTTTTTTTTTTTTATTGGACGCGGGCAGGTCGCTCCGCATGGCGTGAACGGTGATGGCCCGGGGGCGAGGGGGAAGGGGAGAAGACAAAAGAGGAGAAAAGGAGCGGAGAAACAGACCGATAAAGCGCGATCCAAACCAACGCTTCTTTTTGCGCCTGTAGGTCGTGCGGCTGCGGATGTGACGCATTTCGTAGCGTTTTTGCTGTTTCCGGGCGCGCTTTCTGAGTCAGAACCGTGCGCTTTGGTTTGGACGGGCGAAACTTCGGCACGAGCGCACAAGCAAAGTGCAACTGCGCCAGACGGCGAGAGAAAGAGAGAGAGAGAGAGATCGCGTTGTCATGTTGGAAGAGAATAAAAAGGGGGGGGGGGGGGGGGCGGGGGAGGAGAGGGCAGCCAGACGGCGAGAAACGCGGAGCCGGAACTAGCTTGCCCTCCACCGATTGGCCGGGACACAGGAGCGCCCTATACGTCACCGCGCGTTTTTGTGCGCGTTGAGAAAGAAGTTGAAAACAACCAACTTTCTTGTGCGCGCCCGGAAGGAGCGAAGAAGCGGCGCGACGTCACGAAAATGCGTCACATCCGCAGCCGCACGACCTACAGGCGCAAAAAGAAGCGTTGGTTTGGATCGCGCTTAAGCGCGCAGGGCAGCGCATCCCAGGCGCATCCGTGTTACGGTGATCACGTGAACGCCCGGTCAGCCAACACCACGAGGAGAAACTCATGACGTCATCGTTCAATTGCGCTCTGAGAAGTAAAAACAAACAAAACGTGAGAATGACGTATGCATGCCTCTGACGTAGTGGCTCAACGTTGGCCGCTCCAACTCCGTGGCATTGACTGCGCTGGTGATTGCGCCTCGCGCCGCACGCTAGAGTTGGCAGATTTCGGCGACTTGGCACGCTTGAAGGTTTGCTGGCCAGTTTATTAAATATATAAACTGAATTAGATCGTAATATTTGACATGGGGTCTTCCTATATGATACTGAAGAGGGCTACATAGTTTTCTAAATATCAAAAATGAAGTGGAGTTGCCCTTTAAGGTAGTATTATTTATTTTATCCTAATAATCTTTATTTTGATGTTTCCACAAATATTATTAAACTTAAGACCTATTGATGCCCACATCCAGTGCGAACAGCGCCCCTTATCGAACCCAACAGTGGAGCATAAAAATGAATTGCATTGAGATGACTATCTGTTTTAATGCGAAAGCATTAACTGTCCCACGGAGCGAAGCCGCCGTTTTCTGTAGCAGCGAAACGGCACCTAAATTCCCACTGGCTGCGACGCGTTATGTGACCCCATAGCAACCGTGTCGTCGTTGTTAAAGAGCTGTGCAACAATTTCAGTGATTTACTTAAATAAGTTGGGAGTCGGTGCCTTGACCTTTCTGAAGTAAAGAACAAAAAAAACGATTTTGCCTGCATGTCCTAGTTTTCATTTTAAAAATGGACAAAGATTGAGGTTTTCGGCACCTCTCAACTCCTTCGCCATCTTCCGAGTCACGTGCGCTGTGACGTCAATCGGGGTCGCGCGGGGTTTCGGTGAAGCCCTATCTTTAAAAACAAATAACTCCGACTTGCATAACAACACCAACAATTTATCAGACGTTTCGTCTCCCATGCGGGAGACATCATCAGTGCAGCCTGGGAACGTACCCGACTAGCTACCAGCAATTTAACGCTTCTTCTCCCTTCTCTTCATCCGTAGCGCTGGTTCTGCCGACTTCTTCGTCCATGGCATACGGGAGACATTATCATCGTCTGCACTCGCTTCAACTTCTTTTACGTCCGTCGTCTTTTACGTAAAAGAAGTTAAAGCGAGTGCAGACGATGATAATGTCTCCCGTATGCCATGGACGAAGAAGTCGGCAGAACCAGCGCTACGGATGAAGAGAAAGGAGAAGAATCGGATTGCTGGTAGCTGGTCGGGTGTTCCCAAGCCGCACTGATGATGTCTTCCACATAGGAGACGAAACGTTTGATAAATTGTTGGTATTTATGCAAGTCGGAGGTATTTGTTTTTAATCATGAATCCCGGCTTTTGAAACATTTTTGCATTGAAGCTCTCTCTCTAGAGCCATCAGTGAGCAGCGAGAACTCATCCGCTCGCGACCGCATGACCACGTGCTGGCGCAGCGCGAACAATATGGTGAAAGGAGGAAGGTCTCATCCGGGTCCGGCCACACCTCCGGCACTGTCCCCGTCCCCCTCCGGCTTCTGGCGGCTGTTCGCGGTAGTAGATAGAGCAGACGGTTTTGTGGACCTAGGATTGATGGCGCATCTAAAACTTCGTATAATAAAAGTTTTGTAGATGACACCAGGTTTTTGACGCATTTATATTCGTGTTGAAACAAGATTTATACAAAAGTTACATTTTATCGAGCAGGTATTCGCACAACTTGCTATCTTTCTACAAGATTCCCCATTGACGTCATGCCGCGTAGTTCTCATGGCTGCCGCTCGCGGCCGCAGGTTGGGGAATATTCCAGTTTCAAGTTGCTTCGCAATTACGCGGCGGAATCGCAACATTTTGAAGGAAGGAGGTGTGTTGTCTGCCCTTGGTGACAAGACAAAAATTGTCAAAAGTAAAAGATGCCAATTCTTTCAACGTTAAAATCGTTGCACAGCTCCTTTAAGGAGCCAGCGGAACTGCTGGCGGTGCAGCGGGAAGGGGGTGGGGTGGGGGACGTTGGTATGCGCTGGCCTAACGTTAGGCCTAACGTTAGGCTTAACATTACGTTTTGAAGTCTAACGCCGTCCACCGGTACCCTCAGCTAGGCTGGCGATGACGATGAGATGACACGTGATTTCAGTACGCTCCGCGCCTAGCTTCGCACTCCCGCCGCTGCCTCACAGGGGGGCAGCAGTCAAGAGCAAGCCAGGTCGGTCGGCGCGGCGCACCGCCGCACTCCCTGCCGCTGCTGCGGCCGCCTCTGCCCCTCGTGTCGCCGAGAACGATTTCGCATTCACAACTCTTAACAAGTGCTTAGGTGTCCTCGAAATGGTTTTTACCCGCGGCCAGCTTCCAATGTAAAACGAAGCTCTCTGTCTGCAGGACGAGTGGTACCAAGTGGACAACCCGCATATCCCGGTGACCCGCGCCATCCTGATGGTGGCTCTCCAGAACCTCCAGAAGATTTTGATCAGGGCCACGGACGGTCCGGACGTCAAATTTGCCAGGTGCTCTTTCCTTTATTTTTGTTTCCTCCGCGATCCGAGCCACAGAAGGTGTATATATACATATGAGCCAGTATGGCAGTAGAGTGGGCGATAGGGAATTTCTACACCCCGCCTGCTGACTAATTTATAAACTTTAACTTGCATAAGTCGTGACATTTAGCTATCGAAATGCGTTTCACAGGGTACAATTCGTGTAACGTATAAACGTCAGCTTGTATTAGTAGTGGAAGTGATCAAGATGTGGCTTGATTTTAAAAGTTAGTCTCAGAGTGTTTGTCTCAAAAATAGAGTGAATGAGTCATCAACCATGTACGGCACAAAAAAAGGTACCTAGAACTCACACTTGACTCCTTATGCTTGGCCAGAAATCAAGGATTGCTCCCAGGTTACAGACGGTTGTCATACCTCGTGATCCCACGAGAAACAGGAGGGTCATTGACTCATTTTAGGATGTGGTGTCTTCGGCAGCCTAGAAGACGTCTCCCTGGAGACTGCGGAGCCTCTGTCTCCACACGAGCTGTCGCCGTACTTGGCTTATGGCATAGAACAGGGACGGTGCCCCTTCCAGTATACGGCCTCTTCCTGCCAGGTGAGCTTTCCTGCGACCATTGACGTCACATTAGAAGACGCCAAAGCATTATACATTCCAGCGGCACACATAATCGTAATATGAAGTGCGGCGAGACTTCAAGCACACAATTGTATAGTTACAGAGATAGTCTAGAAGTATCGTGCTTGCCTGCACTGCTCAGCACCCAACTTTTTAATTATACGAATATATGTATTGCTTTTTTTTCAGTTTACTCGTTCTCCATTTTCTTCTTGTCTCTCCCCCTGGAAGAGATAGAAAATCGGGACAAATAACTCAGCCTAACACTTCTGTCTTCCATACCTATATTGAGCCACCCTGCGACTGCATACGTTTAGTGATAGCACCTTTTTACGAGAAGTATGAAACCTTTCTTCGTAAGCGAGACAAACGGAACCAGAGGGGTCGTCCAGAAACCACTGCAGGAAGCAGGATGACAAAGGTTCCCCTCAGCTCGCTGGCGCTGTGAAACGGTTAGGATCGTCAGAATGTAAATGAACGCTATGCTAGCTTTTCTTTTTCCATTTCCACGCAAAGCTCGACTTAGGGCATCCCAGTTTCCCGGCGCTCGCTTGTCGTGCATCACCTGATCTGAGCTCTCCCTTCCCGTGGGCAGGATCCTGCGGAGGGCTACTACCGCAAGTTCAAGCCGAACTACCTGGACAGCCGGGACATCCTGGACCTCGTCGGCTTCGCCGAGCCCTGCAACTGCAACAATCGCACCCGCGAGTGTCACAGGGAGACCGGCGTCTGCATCGTACGTGGCACACCGCCGCTCTTCCAATACCCCATAGAAAGCGAGGACGTAGCGCCGGAGTTCCGACGCAATTCATCGGGGTCCAGCGCGGGGCACAGACTCCACACGAGTGCTGCGTCAGCGTTAGCTTAAGAATCTCACAAATTGAGCACGAATCAGAGCCAAATGTTGATGTAGCACTCGTGTACAGTCTGTGCTCAGTCGTAACAAATAAAAGATCATGAGCCATTCATTCCATTCTGTGAAGGTGGATGACCAGCGAAGCTGTTTAGCTCACAACACAAACGTGACACAGAATTTTGAACAAAGGTACGAACACATTTATGCACGATCTTCATCTGCTGTGTTTGCCGCCCGCCGCCGCCGCTGACACTCTCGTTGCCGTTCCCACCGTTGCTCTTCATAGGCACGTTGCTCTTCGGGAGTCCGGACTATACGCAGCCTCCCCATTATGACGAGAGAAGTGAAATTGAAAACGGAGAACGGCAACTTGACCTTCTGTTTCTTTTTTTATATAAATTCCCGTGGACGATTATCGCCGCCCCGAAAAGCCGAAGCAAACAAGACACGCGCGACGGCACTGTAATCCGGCGGAAAGTAGACACGCGCAACGGGACCGCCACCCCGGGAGATCGGAAAGAAACTAAGCACGCAAGCACTTGGAACGACGACAAAGAGAGGCCGCTGAGAGTTTTTGTTGACGCACATGAAAAATCCACGGAACCCTAGTCATATAAAGCATTACTGTAAAATTCACCACCACGTCTTCGTAGTATGAGAGGCTCATCGCCTCACTCTTGGCGCCCTCCAGTCCGCCATTCAGTGATGGAAGTGCCATTTGACCTTTTGGAGCAGGCCTTGTAGCAGGCAAAATGTTATTTTGGAGCAGGTAGTGGCCCTTTTGGAGCAGGGTCCGGCATATGTTGGCATATTACTTGAAAATGAAATAATGCTGGATTGCCATATAAAGCCCATCTCTATTATTGGAACACAGCGCCTGTCGCCTTTTTAAGACAGGGTATATCAAATTCAACAAAGTAAACACACACAAAAAAAACATTTTTTTAAATAAAGTGTATCTGCTCGTCAGATAAAAAATACAATTAAATATGTCACACTGAGTTCTGATGGTACAGGATATTTAGTTTTATCAGCCTGCACTTCTTTTAAGGTATCTGCAGCAGCATCTAACGACCCTCACTGTTGTGGAATGTTTTAGTTCAGATTAGAGTTGTCTTTCGGGCAGCAGCTTCAAATATTGCGATATCTGATATTCGCTTCAAAAATTCCGATTCATTTTCGATGTGCTGGCGAAGTCACGATCGGATTACGGCGAGTTAACCCGTTGAGTGCGCTCCTTGGCATGCACCGACGCGCTGCAGAGAAGCGACACCCGCGGAGCAGATACCGCAGTCGCGCGAGTCGCGCAGTGCTTTGTGCACCGAAAAGAACGGTGAGGCTTTACCAGAACTACATCCAGAGTTTGGTGCAACTCAACTATACTTCGTTTCAGCTTCGGTGTGAGCGCAGCCAAAGTTACAAGCGCGCCGCGCGCATGGAGCCCGTAACGGTGCCGACGCTGCACGAGCCCACGCGCGAGTCAGGAATGCACAGAGCATTGGGCTCGCGCTAGCTTTGACTTCGCTGGTAGCTAGCGCATGGGAACAGGGCGGGCCTACATTAAAAACATCCCCAAGCTCGGCCTTTTTTTTTTTTTTTTTTAAAAAAATAGGCTGCTTAGTGGGATGATTCTTCGCTTAGCCTCTGCGGCTTTGGTTTCAGATGTTGTTAACGTTGTTCCTTTCAATGATGATGATGATAATGCACCCTCGCAGTTTCGGTTTGCGTAGCAGTTGCGGCGCGGAAAATACCGCGGCACCGCCACGCGCTCTGATAAGACTTCAATTTTTATTTTTTATTGCAACATCTCATCTCGGCGCAGGCATGGCGCAATTCTTCGGTAAAATGACAATTTGGCGCTACATGTAGCAGGATTGCGTCCTTGGCGCAATTTGGCGCAATTGGCGCAGCACTTCCATCACTGGCCATTACAAGGTGACGCTTATTTTTACAGAACTGCGGCGGAAACACCGTGGGGGACCACTGCGAACGGTGCGAAGAGGGCTTCTTCGGGACGCCGTCGCGAGGCCCCTGTTTGCCGTGCGCGTGCCCACTTCCTACCAACAGGTCGGTCAAAAGGACTGCCTCGTAGTCCGGAGAACCCTTACTTTCTCCTAAGACTGGAGCCCGTTCGTCCGAGTGCTGATGGAACCTCTGGTTCATTAGTTTCAGCAGCACCTGCCAGACTCATGGACCGGACTATATCTGCACCGACTGTCAAGAAGGCTACACCGGAAGGCGCTGTGAAAGGTGCGCACTGCTTGTTCCCCTACCGGGGCGTCAGTCTCAAAGCCGGAATGTATTCTGCAACTCAGCATATACTTGTTTCAACAAAAGGGACAGAAAGCAAAGCAAATCCACAGATGTCCAGTTTAAAAATGTATTTATTTATTCAAATAATTGTACATAGACTTCCGAAAGAGCGGCAATTTTAAAAATCATTGAGACAGTCACAAAGCTGCAGAGAACCATTTGATATTAATGAACGAATCAACCTATTATTTTAGTGATTATATAATTCAATATTTTTATTAATTTGCTTAGAAACATTTATTTACCTTCAAGGAACATGCATAACGGAAGAGTAATCACATAAAAAAATGGCAGTCCAAAACATTATATGCCATGGGAAAAACAATAAAATAAATTGCTGTCATTGTTCTAATCTCAAGAGAATAAATAAAAAAAACATTGCCGGCTGTTTTTACAAAAAATGCAAGAGTGTAGTTCAAGTCAATGAGCAATGTATTTGAATATGCTTCCTACCTATATCAGCCTACTACGGAGGAAATGTAATTGATACTAGGTACATTGTTACTACTATAGAGGAAATTTATTTAATTTCTACGGAGGAGGTATACATTGTTAATACAAGGGAGAAAATGTACTTAATACAAAAATGATTATTTCCTTCGTTGCGGTTACTGCTACTGTTTGATGAAGCTTTGTAAATACAAAACCTGCTTAGCTTTTGCAGTCCTTCATAAATTGGGTTATCAAACGCTGGCATCAATTTTATGGATATTATACGTAGGCAAGTTAAGATAGTACTGAAGTTTTATGTAGCATCAACTTTGAGGATTGAGGTACCAGTGAAAATTAAACTTCAAATAGCATCAAATGCTATTTGCACTAATATTTATTACCCGACTTTTTGAAAGATTGAATGTAATGAACCCCTCAACAACTACAAAAAATAAATCCATGATTGAAACCCGTCGAAACTATTATTTTGTGCTGTCAGCTTACGCATGGACAGTTGCAGAAAATAACATATCGGCCCATTTAATACAAATGACCATGACCCAGGCCCATTAAAATCAAGGCGAATCTCATTTTTCACCAGGTTTGCACTGCGTGATGGCGTGATGCAAAGTCCTGCCCCAGAGCCCTTCACTACTCTTCTTTTTTTTTTGTTTCTTCTGCCCACATTTTATAGTTTATTGCTACTCACTCTGCGCCCACCATTTCACGTCGGCTGTCGCAAGTCTCTCAGGCTGTTACCCTTTTGGGAGACGTGTGTTGTTAGTGTTTGACCAACACCTCCTAAATAACAAGGCCGTAGTGATGGGGTTTCTGCGTCACTTACTAAAGGCCAGCATTAAATTACACCCAGGGTGGTTTGACCGATTGAACAAAGTTGCAGACGCGCTAGCCTGGAGTAAGTGACGTCAAAGCTTTAGCACTGCGGCTTTCTTTTCAAGGAGGTACATGTTTGTTCGGCCCGCCAAAACTGCACAAACTTCATTTGATTCTCAACGCTCAGGTGCGCGGACGGCTTCTTCGGGAACCCTCTGGTCGAAGGAGGGCGCTGCATGCGGTGTGAGTGCAATCCTTACGGAGCTCAGGGCCGCCGCTGTGACCCCATCACGGGCGAGTGCCACTGCCAGCCTGGCATCCAGGGGCGAGACTGTTCCATCTGCTCGGCTCGGCACATCCTCACCGAGTACGGTTGCAAGTGTGAGTCACCTGTCTTCGTTGGAGAGCGTTAACAGCTTCGTCAGTGACGAAGAAGAAAGTAACAGACGTGCATTACGCGTAACTGTTTAGTATCACACGCAAGCAGCAGCCGAAGGAAGCATCAATGCAGAATGCTGGGCTAGTTGGTATTGGGATGTCAAGGGCATGCTAGCGCTTTTAGACGAGGACGCAGAAGAAACTAGACAGACATGAGCGAAAAACACAGAGACACAGACGAAGGGAAATGTTTCCCTTCGTCTCTTTCCCTGTATTTTTTCGGCGCTGTGTGTCTAGTCTTTTCTTCGTCCTCGTCTAAAAGCACTACCACGCCCTTGACGAAGGAATCAGTCTTTTGACCTACTGGCGTGATCTTGCAGGCAGTGGCGTACCAACTTGTTTAAGAGTGGGGGAAAAACCCGACCCCCCAACGCCAGGGCCGCGGGCGGCGCCTTTGTTATCCCTTTGTCGCTGCCAGCCAGTGTAACCGGTATTTCCGAAGGGAAATACCGGTTACAGTGCGGTTTTCGGAACAGCCCGGCGACCGCGCCGACTGACCGACGCAGAGAGCACGCTTCCCTGCGCGACACTAGATAACGGCGCGAGCCGCAACACGCGGCACTCGCGGGGCAAGGAGGGTGCTCGAAGAAGCGGTGAGGAACAGAGAGAGAGGCTTCAGTTGCCATAGCGACGGAGGGAAGCACGCACGTGTCGTTCACGTGCGTGCGTCCCTCCGCAACCGCAACGATAGGCCAATCGTAGGTCGAGGAGAAGTGTTCGCGCGTGTTGCATGCCGGTCGCGGGCCGGCTACTTCTATGCGCAAACGTGGCGTCGGTTGTGATTGTCGACGTAGACGGCGTGGTTCGTTCCGCGTAAAATCGCTATCCTTGACTGAATTTTCGCTGTGTGTCGCTATGATAACCCAACACGTACTAGAAGGGAAGATCCACCTACTCGTGCGGCGATGTCGTGGCGGCACTCTCAAGACGGCAGAAACGCCCGTGTCATCGTGTTCGTTTACTTCGACTACAGTGGTGACTTCTGCATTTGTGTTTTCGAACATCGCCCGGATTTCTTATTTGGACCATTTCATGCCTGTGCTAAAGTTGAAGGTATTACTGCCGCATACCGTATAAAGGATGCGAATTTTCACGCGTTTTCATCACCGGAGAAAAGTGATTAGGGTTAGCAATCCTGAACGCTAGCCACGTCCGTCCGCAACCCGCGATGCTGTTAAAAGGCTGCGCCAGGCAAAATTCATTAATTTCTTTCAAAATGTGTGGCACGCTTAAGAGAGAAGTGTACTATTCTGGTGAAGTAAAGACCTTCCGCAAACTATGCTTTATTTTTCATCTAACATAAAATAAATCGTTTTACAAGGTAAGTTGTCTTATGGCATGTATTTTGGCCTGAAAAATTGATGTTTTGGTTATAACGCGGTACCGCTTATAGTGCGGATTTTCATGACTCCCGCGACATACGCTATATGCGGTCTACACTGTATTACGGACCCCTAGAAACCCAAAGACTCCTAATGCTATGGTCACACTACGGACGCACGCGTCGATCTTTCTTAACACACGGTAACCTAAGCGCAACGAGCGAAACGAGTTCGTTCAGACCACGATTGCTTGTAGTCAGAACGAAATCGTTCTGCTTCTTGCGCCTACGTTTGCGTGTGTTATGAAAAATTTGCGCGTTGCGTCCGCAGTGCGAACGCAGCATTATTTCAGCCTTTTTCACGCTGATTTCTGCACACCAGAGCGTCGTCGTCTCCCTTTAATGCAATAAAAAATTTGGCAGAGACACTTAAGACTGCTTCGTGTAGGAATGCCAGAGCATTCCTACATGCTGCGCATTCCTACAAACAGCGCGCTACGTCTTCCATTTTCCCACGGCGCTCCGGCGGTAATATCACGCTACCCCACTGCGCAGGCGCGGCGAACCCCGCCGGCTCCACGGCTTCCGTGACAATGCATCAGCGTTGCTGAGCTTTTCTTTGTGTTTTATTTCTGAGGCGCGTCCTTTTTGACCTTGAGTACCCTGCAGGCTTCCGTGACAAAGAATCTGCGTTGCTGTGCTTTTGGCAAATGGGAATTCAGGTGCCGTTTCGCTGCTACAGACGGTTACAGACAATTCCGGCTTCGCTCCATCGGACAGTCAATGCTTTCTCTTTAAAACACGTCATATTGATGTTATCGCACCCATACATTGGTACAAGAGAACCTTGCTTATGAGGCGCTCCTTTTCAGCTTGAGGCCAGTCGCAGCCAACGCTACGAGCTAATATAAGCAATCAAGCAACGTCAAAACAAACGTCACTGGGCCCTTTCTGTTTATGGCTGGTTTAGCGATGATAGAATACGCACAGAAACATGACGAATGCCAAGATTATGTGCTTTTCACGCTGTCGGACTGGTCAAATCAGCTCGTCGGGTGTGTCTGCACTTAAGGTGAAACGAAGTATAGCTTGAAATCATAGATCGGCGCAGTTTGTCCCTGCGTCGAGCAGTTTCGCAGAGAAACTATCTTCACGCGCTCTCGTTTACAGCCTTTACAGCGCTAAACAAATCATTCAAGTCGTCTTATCAAATAGTAAAGTCCAAAAAACGCTTAGACAAAAAAAAAGTGCCAGGCGGCACTTAGTGGAGCACAACGTAATTTTATGCTTTCCAATCACTTGTTAGAGTGTAGTATGTTTCATTATAAGTCGGAGTGTGAGCAAAAGCTAATTGAAAAACAGGCACAAAAGCACAGGTTAAAATCTCGGTGTCACGACACAATATTTTCCCATTATTGGATCAATTAGCTGTAACAGACGCTAGAAACATAAAGAATGCCGTGATCTCAAACTTTAAGCGGCACTGAAGTCGATTCTGAAATCGTCCTTTTGCGGTAATAACTCAATTTAGACGCTCTAAGCATCCCAACAAACCCGAAATTACAATCGTGCGTAGCTTATTTCCTCGTTAAAAGCGTGTTCAAAGATCGCGTCACGCGCTTTTTGGGAAGAATTTTCTTCCCAGTGAAGTGGACGACGGAGGGCGCTTGTCGGCGAGTTGCAAGCGATGGCTTCGCCCGCGGAGAAAAAGAGGAGTCTTATCCAAGTGTGTACCTAACAGACTCTCTTTGAAACGAGTTTTAATAAAATCATTCGGAATCTGCGCGTATTGTAGGGCTTTCATTGGTCCACACAATGTAGTCCGCGAGAAAAAAAAGAATCCACATGTTTTTCTATTGCCCTGAGATGAATACGCGGTTTTGTAATATAGGACTTGTTATATGCGGGAACTAACACATTTTAAACAATATAAGATCAAAAACGACGTTTTTCAAAAATGACGGCGGTGCCCCTTTAAGTGCCAAATGCCGTGATTTAAAGTTTAAGAGGGCCGCACGCTGCAGATTTTTTCAATGACATGGGAATTTGGGGCATTTCATAATATTCCTTTACTATAATGATATGAGAATTTTAACAACACACACGAATGACACTTAAAACTTGAGAATGTCTATTAGAGTGGTAGCTGAATATAGGCGTTTCCTGGTAGCGAAATAGCGTGGCAGTGTGAGGCTCAAAACAGAAACGGTCCACTTTCAGCCTGCGATGACGACTGCACGGGACGCCTGCTCGACGACGTGGAGGAAATGCTGGCCTTGCTCGACCGCCTCAATGCGACGGACATTGTTTCTGCACCCTGGATTCACCTCTTGGCAATCCAGGAAACCACCCGCCTCATGCGTGTAAGTGCAGTGTGAACGCTGCGTGGCGATATTATCTCATATGGAGCAGGATTCATCGTCGTTTATCTTGGATTGTTGTCTATAGACGCTTTACACACGCGCCAGATTGAGCCGCCATAGCTGCCCTTCTCTTGTCTTACCGAGATGCCGAGCCACTGAAGCGGGCGTTGACGGGTCTTCACAAGGGCCTATGCTGGGCACAAGAACACAGTAGCATCTAAAATGGCAATAACCTGTCCTACTGTGGTAATGATGAAGTGAAGCGAACGGAATAAGAGGGAGCAAAAACTGAAGGTCAGTTATGGCGGCGCCCATGCACAGCTGCTGTAAAGCGTCTATACTCCTCGACAACTTTTCTTGGCAATGGAGTAGAAGGTACGTCCCGCGTCCCCTCTCCCATTTTGCGTGTACGCAGGCTCTCCTCCTCTCCCCGGAAATGGGAGAAAAGGAAAGCCTGCGTACACTCAAAATGGGAGAGGGGACGCAGGCCTGTACCTTCCACTGCACTGCCAAGAAAAGTTGTCGCGGAGTATAGATATTATCGGCCTGGCGCACTGCAGATTACGTTGCATTGTGGTTGAACTCTTCTGTCGCAGATAACCTAAGAGGGTGTGGCAAGGATCTCTTTCCGTAAGCAATGAGATTGCCGGATTAGCCTATTAAAATGAATCACAAAGCGTAAATATCATCAGCCACGCCCTACAGCTGCCAGTGACGTTAAGCGATGCCTGCTACTGGGATTCTCAAGTCAAGACACAAAGTCACCCTGATCCTGCGCTTACTCGAAATCAAAGAAAGGCCACTGTTGGCGCTACTGAGCAAAAGTAGGCTGATGAAATGTTGTAATTCGTTACAATTGCTCGTAAAGTAACGAACTAAGTTATCACCGAGTCTCAAAAGAAAGGCGTGGCTTCACCTCAACAGTCGTGCGTTGCTCTTCCAATCGTTTTTTTTTTTTTTTTTTTTTTTTCATTTTAAAGTAGCTAGTGGTTAGCATGCTAAGCTCAATCTGGAAACTTCGGCACGAAAAGTAAACATGTAAATTGATGTCATGTTTGGACTACATTGTTCATACGGTACTTTCGAATTGAAACACAACTGCCAGTCACAGCAGAGGTCAAGGACTGGAAACGAACCCTTGATTAGCTGAATATTTATATGAGCTTCGAAATTTCGTTGTACCATCCCTTTAAAAGGATACCACAACGAAATTTCGGCGTTTATTCTTTGGTCTATATGTGTTCAAAGGAGCAGAATCACATCGGACACACCAATATCCTGTTAAAAGACACGAAAAGGATTTTTAAAACCATATAAACGATTAGCAAAGAGCACCTGGTGGATGTCGCTAACGCCTCGTTTGTAATGCCCGTCTATGAACCTTGACAGTTAGGACGGCAACTCTCTCTCCTCCGGCCGCCACGAGAGTAGAGTGGAAGAAGGAACTCCCCTCTACTCGATAATCTTTTTTGTGTGTCCCAGAAGTCGCTATAGTCAAGATTATAGAAGATTAACCCGTCACTCAAAATTCGTACAAAAGCATGCCGCTTCAGTGGCTGCAGCGACTACGACATCCTCTCGACGTCAGCCTCGCCGCAGCTTTGTTCGTCCCGAGACGAACTACGTCACGATTGCGGGGGATGTCACGTGCTCTCCGCTGGCTGCTCTCCGAGCGCTTGCCAGATTTGCCGTATATAACGAACACAGCCACCAGGCCCAAAATACGAACGTGCGATTGTCATTTACGGATATTGTGAATCATATTCAACCTCTTTTTGAACATGACGGATATATTTCAAATTTGTTGAAGTATCCCTCTAAAGTATTCGCAAAAACACCCGGTGTATAAGCGTCCTAGCTTCAACATGCTACATGTAAGTAGGCTAGATAATTAAGAGACCTGTTCCTTTTTTCTTCTCTCAGACGGATCTGGACCGTTATTTGAACTTGGTGGAGAGCGGAAACCAGGTGTTGTCCAACTTCTCTTTCCACTTCAACCTGGAGACCCAGGCGGACATCCTGCTGGAGAGGGTATACTGTCTTCCTCAAGCACTGCGCTTTCAGGATGGCTGACTTGGCTACTCTCGCAGGCCCGTGACACCAGGCGCAACATGCCCGATGTGGTCGACGGGGCCTACCAGGTGCTACTCAGGGCCAACGAGCTTCTGGAGCTGATCAACAAGTACTGGAAGGAGATCATTGGTAGGTCCTCAGAGTGCCGCGAGTCACGATCCTTAGAGTGTACTCTGGCAATGCCATGCAGATGCCGTCAACCACCTGAAGAGCCACGGCATCGGGCACGGGGGTGCGGCCATAAGCATCGGCCACATTGTTGAAGAAGCCAAGCGCATTCTTCGGGAGCTGCAGAAGACAAAGATGGAGAAGCCCCTGGACGAAGCCCAGAGAGAAAACAGGTCCGTCTCTTTCGCTCTCGTCGCTTACGACGGTAGCACGAGGTCGATCCTAGTCGTACTAAGAAGATACACTCAGATCATCATATTTCTTATTGTCTGCTGCCGCAACGATCGTTATTGATATCATTATAAAGTAGGCAGAGCAACAGCAACTCAAGTTGTTGCTAGCCCTTTATGGTGCTTATTGTTTTGAATCTAATCATATGTAGATTTTGATACATGTACATACACATAGCTGGCTCTTGATGGCCATAAAAACATATTTTGCGAATTCCATTAATATATTACATTAGAAGATAAATTTCAATGCTTCTTGATTTCTTATTATTTACTTTCTATATAAACTAAACCACAAAATCAAAAAGGATAAGGAAGGAATCCAGATAAAAAGGAGGCTGAGGCACAAATTCAACTGCCAAAACGTGTTTTCATTTCGTTGATTTTTTTTTTTTGCACGTTAAAGGCATTAAATTTCTAAAAACTATTTTGTGTGTGTGTGTGTGTGTGTGAAAAAGGGGGGGGGGGGTGGAGAAGATCCCTGCAAGTGTATTATTGCCCTACAGGGTCCTAGATACAAGTCCACCAGTCGACCGCTGATAGCGTGCATATTTGTCCCCCAGGAAAGCCCACCAGCTTCTGGAACGCGTAAGGAACCTGGTGCTGAACCTGCAAGAAGTCGGAGACCTGTCCGAGCGGTTGGACCGTGTGGAGCGACTGCTGAGCGAGATGATACGACGCATCGAAAACGAAGTGCAGAAGCCTACGGCCAGGGCTCTGAGTCTGCTGGAGGGACAACTGCGCTCCCTGAACGCCATCCAGGTACGACATTCGCGCGCCCCAAGCACTGTATAGCTCCTCACTTGGCAATGCGCCCGAGTGCTGATCAGCTGGTCTTCAACCACGGAGCCATGCTAGGAGTTTCTGCTCTAGAGTAACCGTATATGATCCACTTGCGAAGCAGAGTTCGCAGCGGTCTAAATTTTTTTACTTCATTTAATGCGGGAAAGCGACCGTTGCTCTCACAGGAGGCACCACGACAGGAGGCGGCGATTCACCGTCTCCCAAGCATACCTCGGCAAACCTCACTCATGAGGGCCCTGTGAGTGTGGCTGTGAGGGTGAGGGTGAGTGAGGGCGACTTAAAATGCCGACCTCTGCTCCCAAGTCCCACGAAAGCGCGCTCGCGCGCTCACTGCGTTGTGTTGTTGTTTGTTTGTACACGGCCGCCATCAAAAAGCGCTTGCGTTATAAGAAAAATGCGATTATACTTGTCTAGGAGGCATACACACACCATGTCCGAGGGCTCAAGAATCTTCCTTAACAGACTTCAGTGTAATGTCTGTATTGCGCGAACGCAGTGCGGAAAATATGTTCCCGAACCCGATGCTAGGCACAGCCGCTCCCCCCCCCCCCCCCCCCCCCTTCCCTCCCTCCCTCCCAAACGCTTTCATCAAATTTGGCGCATGTGCCCCCTTTTCTGCCAATGAAAAGTTGGCGGAGAAATCAAAGGGAAGGCGATACTCTCGCTCCCCCATTCAGTCACCCTAGTCCGCTTTAGGAGCTCCAGAGCAGGTCTTCCGGTCTTGTGTTGGTTGACCTGCACTGAAGTTATCGTTCCGAAGACGGCACTTAAAACAAACTATACGCTCGTCTCCACCTCAAAAAAAAGGAAGTTTTGCGCATTGTTCATAGACCGCGCAAAGTAGTTCTCACGAGCTTTGGTTATCGGAGGAAAGCGCGATGCTTTTGGCCTTGGAAGAGTGTACTTCTGGATAAGATAACCTATATGTAATCTCAAATGCACCTATATATATATATATATATATCCTAATTCTCCTCATAAAGGGAGAAATTCATATTAGTCATGCTCCGAAAGGAGCAGGCCTTTTTTTTTTGCCATGGTTCATGAGGGGAAAGTGAGTAGAGTTTGTGCATTGTATTGCCACTTGGTAGACACCGCACTTCCGCGCCCGTTTTTAAAAGAGGCCTACATATCTGCTTTCCCCCACACTACGCTGGAGCACTGTGCATTAGGAAAGAAAACCAAGTATACGGGAGAACAGATAAAATCTAGGTTACAAAATAGCGAGATGTGCTGAGCTGACAGAGAGAGAGAGAGAGAAAATGTAATAGAATAGAGGTATTAGCCTGGGCTTGGGGCTTTGGCAGGCTTATGTGAGAGCGAGTACCGATAGTTAAAGTTGATCAGTTGAAGATTAAAGATGAGAGAGTGACGCTTACAGTGTGCTTAGTAATCTCATAAAAAAAATGAAAGCCGTTTACCATTCCCTGCAACGCCGGATTAGAGCGCAGCTCTTGAGGAGGAGGATGGAAGCGTACTGAGGGATAGGTGACCCTTGCAGCCACGTGACCTCGGCGGAGGGTGGGGTCGTGTGAGGTCAGGGGGGTCACGTGACCTCGGGGGGGGGGGAGGGGGGGAGTCGCGTGACTTCATGGGGGTCACGTGACCTCAGGGGGTCACGTGACTTCAGGGGTGTCACGTGACCCTAGGGGGTCACGCGACCTCGGGGGAGTCACGGGACTTCGGTGGGGGGCACGTGACCTCCGGGGGCACGTGACCTCCGGGGGCGCGTGACCTCGGAGTCACGTGACCTCGGGGTCACGTGACCTTTGGTTGGTCGCGTGACCTCGCGGTTACGCTGACGCTGCTCAAGCCGGAAACGGGCCCCTAAGAGCTGCGCTCTAAAATAAAAGCTGTTTACAACTCCCTGTAACGCCGAATTAGAGCACAGCTCTTAAGGAGGAGTAGGGGAAGGTGCGAAGAGGGGCTACGCCTTTCCTCCTTTCATGCTCACCTCCCATTTAGGGAAAAATTTTCCTCTAAATTTGGCGGGGAGATTTTTCCACTAGATCTAGCGGGGAATTTTTTCCACTAAATTTAGCGGGGAAAATTTTGCACTAAATCTAGCGGGGAATTTTTTCCGCTAAATTTAGCGGGGAATTTTTTCCGCTAAATTTAGCGGGGAATTTTTTCCGCTAAATTTAGCGGGGAATTTTTTCTGCTAAACTTAGCGGGGAATTTTTTTTTTTTCTAAATTTAGCGGGGAAATTTTTCCGCTAAATTTAGCGGGAAATTTACCCATCACGCACCGCGCGGTTACACCGACGGCGACGCCGATGCTGCTGAAGCCGGAGATGGCCGCCTAAGAGCTGCGCTCTAAAAGCTTCGGAGTGCCGTACAATGTTTTGATAAAAGACCGCTCTTACACAGTGAAGCTAATTTCGTAGCAAAGTTTCGGCTGCCAATTTAACTCTGAAGCTGTCTGTAAAGCAGTCACTTAAAGGGGCTCTTACACGGTATTTATGCTCACCAAGGTTTTCATTTGTACATGACATACAAGAGCCCAACTACCCAGAACACAATTTGCGTCCTTGAATACCAGCTGAACGTAGAGGAAAAGCGAAGGAGAGGGGAAAACAAAGAACCAGGCCGTCACAATTTGCGGCTCGAAATTCGTTTTATTTCCACCCAAAAATTGCCGATCGAGAACTGGCCGGTTTGAGTCGCGCTCACTCTCTTCTCCGTGGTCAGGTGCTGTTCTCCATGGTTTAGAGTAGACACAACCACCAAAAGATAATCGAAGTCATGGGTCATCGAAGGCAGACACTCAATACTAAAAATAGACAAAAAATATGATTCCCATTTTTTTGTAACTTGTAAAAAGCTGCAAATATGTTGATTGAAAAAACCAAAGAGTGGCACAGTCACATCACTTTCTGTAACTTTCTCCTCTATATTTCTTCGTCCTCCCCACTATAGTTTCCGGTTTGGTTTAGAGCAGTTGCGTTTTTTTTCTTTTTACTTTATTAGAGATGTATCTGACACTGTAGCAAAATATTGTTTGGGTACATTCTTCTGACACAATAATAGATCGCCTGGGGATAATTGAAAAAAATGTGTGGGGGGGGGGGGGGGTCAATGTCCCTTTAAAGAGCCATCGACAGCGGGCCTGAGGCTGTTATATATAAGTTCCTTCTACTAAATGCTCTTGGTTTCGTGCCTTTTTTAGATATAGGGTAGCGTTGCGATATTGTGTCATTGGGCATGTGCATAGTGAAATCTCCTCGCTGGCATTCCTATTTAGACGCGAAATTCTAACCTTTTATATCTCTTTCAGAATCTGATAGACGGCAGCGTGGGCCAAGCGGAGAAAGCCAATGCCTCACTTGTGGAAGCACGAGAGTGGTTGAGGAAGGCCAAGGACGCCATCATCGATGCCTCCTTCAAATTTGACGTAAGCATTTTCTGTAGTAAATAAGGAACCACTCCTCGCATGAGGCGGACATTGGAGAAAACGTAAACGTTTTGCACACCAAATGCTTGTTACGATGGTAAGAAGAGCCATGAGTGTTAAGAATTTTTCCAGTATTTCTAAGAAAACCTTTTTTTTAATCTGAAGCATGCTTACACAAAACAAAATTCTAAATAAAAAAAAAAATACTTGCCTCGAGCTCCTCTTTCTCACTCATCGAGTTATTTTACACCGAACGCTTGACTCTAACCGTACAGTCAAGCTAATTTTCTTGAAAATTTCTGGGCAATGGATTGCGCGGATCCCCAAGAGTTTGGCCGTCTATACATATGGCCGATGCATTCTTAAAAGCCGCAGGTTGGTGCCTGTGTCTTCAAAAAAAAAAAAACCCGGCCAACCCTCCCAAGGGCGACTTCTTTAATAAAAGAAACGATATCGAGCAGCTTTTTCTTTAAGATGAACGGTTTATTTCTGGGTTTAATAACAACTGTTATGTCAACACAATATAACTGAACAATGCTTCGCCCATGAAGTCACGTTTCTCTGCAGACCCCCCCCCCCCCCCCCCCCCCCTTCCCCCTTGCCTGACCCATAAGTTTTCCCCCTGATTGACCCTGAGCTAACCTTTTCATCACCTTCAAACTTTGAAAGTGTTACTAAAGCGGTTCCCTTCAAGTTTTCATCCCTATGGATGGTGCGTCGCCACCAGTGTTCTTTCTATCACGCCCGCTTCACATCTTTCTGTGCGCAAAGAGGTACTCTCGTATGTATTACTGCGTTATTATTATTATTTATTAATACTGTTCACCCGGAATCGGGTTGTTACAGGAGTAATGGTTACAAAAACATACAAAATACCGGTATGACGAAATGCACGCTCTTCAATCAGACGCGTAAAAATGATCAAAACCAGTTACAGCACAGAAGTAATATGCAGAGCAAAAAAAACAGCAAGATTGATTGTTTAGGAAACATGAGTATAGAGTTAAATTACACAATTCTAGACTTCTATAGATGCCACTGTACAATACATCAAATCATGTATGACAATATAATCACAGATAAGGCAATACAGCACCAACTCAACAATATGATCTAAGTAACAGTTCGACATACAATTACGTTAAGGCTCGGTCGACAAAGTAAGCAGATTGTTCATAAAATCATCAATGCCATCACAATCAACTATGCTCTGTGAAAGGTTATTCCAATCTAGGATTGTTCTGGGAAAGAAAGGAGTACTGGAAAGTGTCATTTTTCGCCCTTTCCACCACAAGTTCCGCGGTGTGGCCTTTCCTAAGTGTTCTAGATTGGCGGGGTTGTAAGAACCTTGAAGTGTCAATGTTAAACAAATTATTTTTTAACATAAATAGAAATTTTAACCTTGCAGTTGTCCGCCGGCTAGGAAGAAGTGGCAGATTGAGATCTTTCAGCATACCTTTAACGGAGTCGGTTCTCTTATATTTAGCTAAAATGAACCTCGCTGCCATTCTTTGAACTTTTTCTAGATTATTAATTTGGTATTGTCTAAAGGGGTCCCATACAATTGAACAGCTCTAGAGGATGCCGCCAATTTGCTACATCTAATCAAAATTCAAGCTTCATTTCAGCGTCTTTTCAACGAAGATATATGTTGGACACTTGTGTTCAAATCTCTGCACACTGTCTATAGCAGTATTATTTGTACTTTATTGCTTAGTTCAGTGTCACGAAAATGTATTATTTTGCTATATTTGAAGGGTTGAGCACCCTGTCACCTTGAATAGGGTGTTTGCACATGACGTCAATCCGCCATTTTGTTGTTAGTTTGTTTTTCAAACTAATTCACTAATTTGAAGGATGACTGCATCGCAACCGGTTGAGATGTCAGCGTGGTAAGACATAAGCTTCTGAGCTCTACGCATTGGAGGGGTCATATAAATCCTTGGAATGCTCGAGTCTGGCTAGCGCCAGACAGCTTACAACAACAAAATGGTGGACAAATTACGTCACTGAAAACATGGGCGATCATATAGGCGAAGTTTTAAAGCAAAATTGAAACCAGGCACTTGATCGATTAACGATTTCGGAACATAATTAGTCAGTTATTTTGTTTCCATGCTCTCAAGGTTCTGAAGTAGAGCAAATGTAAGTGTGATGGAACGAATTAACATAGTTTGGCTTGGTTTTGTAGCACCTTAGTCCGCACATTTCTGGTAACCCTCCGATTCACGCCTGCTTTGCAGGAGCTCCCCAGGCTTCTTGCGGAGCTGCAAAACGACACCAACGCCTTGGAGGAGCGACGGGGCCTCCTGGACAGGATCAACCCCGAGTACCGCGAGAAATACGTCAAGACGTGCCAGCGTCACGCTGCTGAGATGATGGCCGAGGTCGGACGCCTGGCCGAGTGAGTTGAACTTGCTGCACCTTGTGGAGTTTTAAACTGCAGACATTTTCAAATAGGCCCCACTAGAGTCTATCTGGCAACCTGTCCACATTAGCACCCACGGGAGGGTCCGATTTCTCGCAGTTCACACCAGACTAATGAGAAGCCACACATACCACAAAGTGTACCGGGTTTCAACGGCGGTTACCGTTAGAACTAGCATACAAATTCCGCACGCGACACAGTGAGTACCAGTAATAAGGAGAGGCTCATCAACCGACATGTTCTTGAGAGCTTGCGGGCATTCAAACGCACTGTGGATATCTAAAGCACCAACGCGTACAGGAACCCCGGGAGACACCTGATTACTTGATGTCTCATGTGTGTGATTGGCCCATGTATTCTTTTTTGGCCATCCTACATGTCTCTCTATGATACATGTGCCCCAGAGTCCCGCTATCATGGGCAATGATCATTTCTGGAAAATTCCACAAGACCTCTCGTCAACCCCACATCGCGCCACACGGTGAATTGTGGGGACATACCGATGTACGGCCGGCGCGTATGCTACATCCTGGAAGTGACTCAATTCCTTCTCTCTTATCACAGCGAGTTCAGAACACAAAGAAAACAGAGCGAACAGATCACAAAGCCGATACATGCCCTCTTGCTATCGTCCTGCTTTTTGGTGGCCGAGTGGGAAGCGTACACCAGCTCGGAGCACGTGGAGCGAAAGCTTGCGCTGCAGAACCCAGGATCCTGGGCTCAATCGCCGCCTCTGCGCATTTCGATCTGTATGTGCATTGTACGGGTACGCGGTCGGCCATCACTACTGTGTGATGCACGCAGGCTAGCGGTTGTACTGAACTGGCTGAATTTCTCATCTACAGCGAGTGAGTCGTCGCAACTTTGAAATGGCTGACTGCTGTATAAATATCCCCACAACCCCAAATATTAATTATTATTTAAGTTCTTAAATCGTAAATTTGTAAGAAAAAATAGTTGCTCGTTTGGTCATTCTGATAAACGCGTTTAAATGCTTCATAGGTGGATTAAGCTCTTTGTTCGGGATATGCCTAGGGCAGGATGACCCTTAGTCCTTCAGTGCCTGGGGTGGATAGTGCTCTTAGCACAGGTGGTGCCTAGGGCAGGGATTTGTATGGAAACAGATTACATCACACCATTGTCTCTGTGAAGCTGTGCACGCTTCCATTCAGCACCACCCGGATAGAAAGCCTTTGCATTGAATTTTCTGGGTCACCAAGAGAGGGGAAGTGCGCTTTCCTGTCCTTTCCACTCCTCTTCGTTCTGTGCGCTTTTTCTGCGCCACCTGCTTCTGCTCCTCCCGTTCCTGCATGCTGGGTCCGTAGCTCAGTCAGCAGCGCACTCGGCTTCCACGCCGGCGACCGGGATTGATTGTCTGGCACCAGTTGCCATTTGTTTTTTTTGTTTTTAGAGTGCAGCTCTTAGGCGCCCGTTCCTGGCTTGAGCGGCGTCGCCGTCGCCGTTGGCGTTGCCGTCGCCGTCGGCGTAACTGCGAGTAACCCTCGTAACCCTCGTGAGGGTTACGGGGGTTACGAGGGTTACTTTCACGAGGGTTACACTCACGAGAATCACGAGGGCTACAAGGCCCTAGTAGCACCGAATGTTGCCACAATGTTACTGGAATGTGGTCCGCCAACGTTGTGTATACGTGGCTAATGTCCGCAAAATGTCATGTCGCTGGAACGTTATCTGAAAACATTCCCGTAACATCACAGTAAACATTTGTGCTATGTTATGCCCTCAACATTTGTGCTATGTTATGCCCTCAACATTTGTGCTATGTTATGCCCTCAACATTTGTGCTATGTTATGCCCTCAACATTTGTGCTATGTTATGCCCTCAACATTTGTGGTATGTTATGCCCTAACATTAGTGGAACATAATTTATTAACATTGTTTATATATTTCCAATGACCACACAGCAAACATTTGTGGTATGTTTTGTCCTCAACATTCGTGTAACATTAACTTGTTGTCTCAAGTAGCAGCCAGGCTCTTTAAATCAACCGCGAAATTTGGTTTCTTAACCGATTGCGCTAGGAGTTTTTGCAGCGTTGCCCACAGGCGGTGCATTTTTTTATTATAAAAATTGCAAAGAGCGAACTTACCTGAGGAAAAGTAAAGAAAGAAAAAGGGTTAACTCCTTTGGAAATTCAGCGAAGGCACCAGTCTTCAAACAATAGGGCGCCCTATTTTTGAAGACCGTTGGCTTCGCTGCATTTCCATAGCAGTTAAGCCTTTTTCTTTCTTTATTTTTTCCTCAATTAGTTCGCTCTTTGCAATTTTTATAGAAAAAAATACACCACCTGTGGGCAACGGTGCACAAAATCCTAGCGCGACAGGTTAAGAAACCGAATTTTGTGGTCGATTTAAAGAGACTGGCCACTATTTGAGACACCTAATATATTGCCAATTGACCACTACTTTTCTACATGAGCTACATTATAAAAAAATCAATTTACCCACAACAAGGACAGCTAAAAACGGACAAGCACATATACATAGCCGCAGTGTGCTAGCTTTGTTTCTATCTTTCCTCGTCTCGGGCAAATTAGTCGCAGACTAGCTCTCTCAGCGATTTCACCCCACCTTCGCCTGTGTGAAAGTCGTTCATCAAATAGCACTGCTGCTGAACCGCTCTAAGAAGTTATTCACTTCACTTGAGAAAACGTGAATACTCTTTTCTGTAATCTGCTTTCAATCATGTCGATCTATCCCAGTTTTATTTCGAGGTATAGCTTTTATAAAAAGCTCCACTTTTTTTTTTACTTTTTTCAGCCAATCAAAATGTTTAACTTTCAGATGTTTGTCACTCCAATGTTCTTGCACAAGAATTTTCTGAGCAGAGAAGTCACTAAAAAAGACATTTAGCCTAATTGTGAAGTAAACTTTGTGAGGGAAAAAAAAAAATCTTTCTTACGTGACAGAGAAATAAAGAACTTCTGATGATCTTAAAGGACAAACATTGATTTTAATTCCCAAAATAATTAGCTACCTAACCTAACCTAACCAACAAAGGCTAGACACATTTAGCTAATGAATGGGTATATTGAAGATAAAATGTCTGTCCCAAGTTGCCTTAATACCCAAGTTGACACCTTAGTAACTGTTGAGCACAGCACTTGTTGACAACATGTCGGTTACCAGAAATGTAGCCTGTAATATATATGCCTCGCGGAACTCCAAAGCCAAATTTAGCAGCTATACTCCGTTTCACCTTCAGTTGAAGCGCAGCATACACTACGAGCCATCCCAGTCAATTTAGCGTCAAGTCTGATGCGACTTTGAGCTCTGCCTCCCGTTCCACACAACTGGAAAGTCATGTGATACTCTTCCGGCGCTGGATCAGCTGGGATGGCCCATACCGTTCACTATGCTTTAACTTAAAGTGAAACGGAGCATAGTGGAGACAGCACTGTAACTATTCAGACTCAATATTTCGAAATTAATTAGTGTTGATTTTCATTTCTTTTATATTAAACTTTCACAACCCACAAAAGTAAAAGGTTTCATGGATTACCAGTATCCCCAACCATTGGGCAATTGATTTGCATGATAACTTCTACAATTTTTTCTCCAATTGCAAGATTCTGAATTATTTTGGAGTGGATTATCTACTCTCTACAGCAGAAGACTGACTAATAGAACATGCATATCACAAGAGGAATCCCCCCCCCCCCCCCCCCAGACTGTATAATTTCAGCAATATTTTCACTTTGTGACACAATTTAAAGCAGTCCTCCACTCTACTTTTCTCTCTCGCATCTCCTCGTGGCAAGCAGAGAAGGAAGCAGGGGTTGCTGGGAAAAGTATGCACATCCGTCTCCATCACTTCCTTCCAGCCAATAGGAAGTTACAAAAAGAAAGCTATCTCCTTGAAATAGCAACCACTTTTCAGGCAACCATGTAAAATCAGTCTTGCCAAAATGAGTCTTGCACCCTAAATAGTTATACTTTCTTTTTTTTTTCAAGGAAAATGCATTTTATGACATGGGTGTCCTATCCATGTCATTCTAACTTGTTCTAACTTTTTTAGTGGCCCTCTAAGAGGCACCTGTCACTGACCATAAAGTAGGACGCTTAGAGGAATCCAAAAGATTTGTTGAAATAGGGTTTATTTTCATAAATCTTCCAAGTTTTACATTGCACTCAGTAGAAGCTGTAAGCTCAGCCAACTTGATTAAAATAAACTGAGAAAACATCACGAAAAAGGTTGCAGCAACAGGACCAGACATATACTGCGGAAACATTTGCAGATTCACTAAGAAACATACTCAACTTCTCAAAAAGTATAATGAGTGGTAACAACCAAGCTTAAGTTAGCAGAAGAAACATGTAGTTTGAAAGTAACTTTGAGTTAAATAAAATTGACTAGATATATAAGCAAAGGTGTGTTACAAACGGATCATTCTTGCATCCGTAGGGCAACTGCAAGAGGAAAAAAAAAAGTAATTACACAGACGAAAATTATAACAAAAATGTTTACATCCTATTCATAGGCAGTATCGACGTTTACCAGGAATAAATGTGACAGCTACTCGCTTAGTTCTATATACACAGATATTAGATTGTGAAAATAGTGGTAAATAAGTTCAATAAAAAAAAAACACTAGAGTAACCTGCCACTGATGTTACCATATCTGTTGCTGCTCAAAGTTATCATAAAACAAACATATGTCATATTAATGAACAGAGAAGGAAGAGGAACAGTTACATAAAACTAGAGGGCACACAGTCCCTTATCGCCATCTTGAGCGCAGTGTCACCCTTTCTCTACACCAAGTGTCATTATTAGCTGTAGATTACTCCCAGAAGTCAAAAACTTATTTTCGGGAACCTCAATGAGACAGGCAAATGTCCTGCTTGTCCTCTGTCAATAACATAAACGTCATAATTATTGTGATCAATAAATTACATGGGTCCCCACCCCCTAACCTAAAAAAAGCTGTGCACATGGCAGGCTTCATGTTGCTTGGTAATGACATTAACGAGATAAACACTCACTTTTCTCAGTACTGTTTCTAAAGTGCAGTCAAAGTCAGCAAAACAAACTGACATATTAAGGAACATAATTTCCACATCAAAGGTCACTCAATGCCTGGAAAGTAGTTATAAAAGGGAAAGTCAGAGTGAAAGAAGCTGACTATAAACATAATAAGAGTAAAAAAAGTGCTTGCCTCTTTCTACAAAGTCACCTCTAGGCAAAAGCAGTGCCCTCCTACAAAAAGCATATTAAAGAGTAAAGCTATACAGGGCGTTTCTTTAATTCTTTACAAAATTGAAAAAAAAAAAAAAAAAAAAAAAAGCTGATAGCTACGTGGATTCGCCTTCAGTGTATGTTTGCGGGGCTTGGAGGGCATTCTATGAGGGGATAAATGTCACAGTATGTTGGCTAACAAAATTCTGTTAATTAACTTTTTCATAAACGGTTTAATGGGCCACGTTGCAATTGCAGTTTTAAAGGGAGCCATTAGTAAAGGCTAACCCAATTTATACAGTTTGCAAAAAAAACAAAAAACATTAAGATATTTATTGTTGAAATTTTGCCTTCCTTCGCTTGATTAAAAACCGCGTGCTGAAAACCGCGCCTGGTTAGGATTCGTAGAATAGTGAAGGATTTGTTTCTGGTTCATCGTCACTATCTCTACAGCGTGCCTTTCATAGACGCGCCGGCGTCACTCTTCTGAGATTGTGACAGATGGACAGAAGTGGCTATGTCACTCTTCTACCAAGCATAATCAGGTGCGCGTTTTGAATCAAGCGAAGAACGGCAAAATTTTAACGACGAGTATCGCAAAGCTCATTGTCTTTTCGCAAATTACCTCCATTGGGATGGGCTTTATTGATTGCTTCCTTTAAAACTGCAATTGCAACATGGCCAATTAAGCCATCAAATAAAAAGTTAATTATCAGTTTTTGTTAATTAGTGAACATACTTTGACATTTATCTCCTCACCTAATGTACGCCGAGCCCCAGAAACATACAGTGAAGCGGCATTCACGTAGCTATCAGCTCTTATTTTTAAAAGATTTTGTAAAAAATAAGAAAAAACATTCTGTATGCTCAAATCTTAAAAGCTTGCAAAAAAAAAAAAAAAAAATGGGTTGTGGATATTGATGTTGATCAGCCATTCAAATGATGCGCATACGTCTACGCTATAGATGCGATATTTAGCCAGTGCAGTACAACTGGTAGTCTGGGTCATTCAAGGAAATATCATCGTCTCCTTCGGAAGTAAATTCGGAGCCTCGTTGACTTTGGACTTCAATCAAACTTTCTGTTGCCTCGGCTTCTGCCGCCAGCGGAAGAGCGCAAACATCTTCATCTGTGCTAGAGTCCACAGGATCTATCAGGGAAACGTCATCGTCTTCGTTTGAAGTAACTTCGGAGCCTTGTTGACTTCTGACCTCAATCAAGCTCTCGGTTGCCTCACCTTCTGTCGTCACCGGAGGAGCGCAAACGTCTTCATCGGTGCTGGAGTCCACGGGATCTTCTTTGCGGTACCTTTCTAGTTCCCTCTGAGCGTTTTGCGCGATTCTTCTTTTCTGGCGATCGGACAACTCCGACAGCGAACGCTTAACGTGCTCCATTCTCCACAATAACAAGTAACAAAGTACCACGTACCTTGTTTTGTGTTATTTGCAGGGAGAACGGCGATTGAACGATAGGGCGATGGTGACGATGGTGCGGATAGCGCTTTCAAAAGCCTCGGCCTTGCGCGGGAACACTAACGGCTGCGCAAACAAAAGAAAAGTGCTACTTCTGGCTATGGCTACAGACGAAAGGCCTAGAGCCCGATAGAGTCCAGAATGGCCCCGCTTTCGATCATTTTATTAATGAACAAAATAAATAATTTTATTGTATATAGTACCAAATAACACGTATAATTTTTTTAATTATAAAATCGTTTTTAATCACTTTAGCACTTTAGTCGATAATAAAGTTTGGTTGTGTTGGTGAACATTGGTCGACGTCGCTAGATGACGCAAGCTACCGCTCGTTACTACTCGTTACAAAGCGTATTTATCAGAGCCTCTGGTATTTATCTATCCATCCAGGCAGCGTACTCAAAATGGCAGCCGTGTCGGCCGTGTTTTCCCGTTCTTCCTAAGCATTTTTCCAAGCGTTTTTCCGATGACACCGATTGAGAGCAGACGAAGTGATCCGCGTACAAGCTTTTCATCATCAGAAGTTTAAAAACTCAGGTTTACGAGTGCTACATCTGTGCATACTCTTTGATAGGCGCTTCAGATGTGTGAGTTCATATCGCGGGTGACGAAACTGTAGAACGGAAGCTCTGCGAGCGCTCTACACGGCCCTCGTACTTCCCATTTTGGACTGGAGTATTGCTCGGCGACCTGGTCCCCGCCCCAGCAGCACCTCTGGGAACGGCTCGAAAGTGTGCAGCGCCGTGCGACACGGATCATCTGTGGCACAGCGGACGGCTCGTACGATGCACGCCTGGTGTGGGTGCCCTTGGTCGGCGACCCCCCACGAGAGGCGACGGGCCTCACGGATGCGCGCACTGTGCCGGATGCTTGGTGGACCGCTTTCCGGGATCTCGTTGTACTCCGCAGTGCGGACAAGCAAAAGAACTGGGTAGCCTGAGCCTCTCCGTGGGAGGACCACCTGCCACTGCTAGCTCTTCTCTCGCCAACTGGCTTTGAGCTCGTGACGACCAGTGACTTGCACCATTATTATTTTTTTTGTTGCTGTGTGTGCTTGTTTTGTTTTACCCTACTGAGTCCCCTTTCTCCTGTCTCCTGTACTGTAGGGGGCGGCCTGCTAGTAGGCGCATATGCATAAGGGTTATCACCTTCTTGTCTAGCCTTGCACGTCGTCGCATACACGTCAAATCCGTGTGCAAATTAATTACAATCGCAGTTACAATTACAGAAACAAAAACAATGGTGACAAATATTCCTGCAGAACTATACACTGCATTGACCCTTAAATAAGGTGCAGCGAAGGCTACAGCCACTAGACCGCAGCTTTGCAGCGTGAGACGGCCCTTTGGACATAAGTGAGCGAAAGGGCACGTGGTGCATGCATCCTGCTTCGTGGGCGCTTGCTCACTGGGGCCATTCGAAAGCTTTTGAGCTTGCTCGTGCTGCATGCAGGTGTAGCTCTACCAAAACTGAAGTGGCAATGGACTTCTTCCAAAACCGACGCGCCCCAACGCGGCGAAATACCACGCAGTGCACTCTGGGAACTAGTTGGCCACTCAGTTTCGGTTTCGACTGAGCAGCTTCATCTCATGCTATCACGCCACGACCGAACGCGCTGCTTGCGTTTTCGATTAATCTGACTTTTCACGAACGTACAATACACTCATTCTCGAGCGATACAAAACGAAGACCGGGGCACTTTCCTTGGTCCCCGAAACACCGGATATTGTGCATGCGTATGCAAACGTAGTAAGTCGTTTCTTAGTCACCTCACCCCACGAGTGCATGTCCGAGCTCAATTTCAATAATCCCGTCTAGTACCAGTCAACTAGAACTGAAATTTGTTCATCTGGAGCGTTACACGTATTTTTTTTTGCCAAACGTCCGCTTCTTACTTCATTGGGCGAAAAGCAAGCAGCATCCTTACAGGGTATCAAAGTTGAGCCCAGCGTTTACGCATGAACTTTTAAGGAAACGCAATAAATTCGACCTCACTACTGAAAAAAGTTACTATGATGTCTTCCTCGTGTCATCACATAACTCACACTCAAATTTTATGCTGATAGAAGATTAACTTTTCGCAAACGCTGAGATCGGCTAGCTACGATAGAGGCCCTAACAAACGTCCCCTACTCCTCGCTAAGCCTCTCTGGACGAGCTTTTACTGACGCCCAAGATCTGTGCCTGAACGGTGTGTCTGAAATTATCTCGGCATACTCAGGCAGGAAGAAAGCAAACACATAACAAATATTATGGCCATTAGCAACCGTCAAATGCGCTTTGAATTCTTTCGTTTGGCGCACTGCATAGGGGTTCATGCCCGTCCGGCGCACTTCCGGTGAACGGTGCGACATTCTTCACACAAGTGCTCGACTTTTGCTTTCTTAAAACGGTCTGTATGTGCGAATTTGCCTTTATGATTGCAGGATAACTTTATGCGCATACGCGATGTTGAATATAAGTGGAATGGAAGCGGGTGGGGACCACTTTGTACAGTGCTGCGGGTCACTACAGATAAGAGATAAGAAGTGTGTTAAAATTGAGCTTTTCAATGGCGCCTCCGAGTTTTACCTCGCATACTCAGGCATATAAAGAAAACCAGTAATTGCAAAAAGTAATATTTCGTCTATGGGCGCACGAAAAAAAAAACAAAAAAACTTCCTGATAAACAACACTAATGTAAAGGCGCGAGCTCGATGTATGCATACTTATTGGTTGCCACAGCTTGTTCATTCGCGCACAAGCAAGATCCCCGAGCTTCGCAGCGTCGAGACTCCCAGCACTGGCTCGTCCACATACCTCGATTGGAACGCTAACAGGAAGGCTCAAGTACAAAAATACAACAAGCATCTGTTAAGACAAGCTATACGTCTCAGGCTTGTGCTAAAGCTTCGAGGTCTGGCCATTTAGGTTAGTTTAGAGACCAAAAATGACGCGCTCGGGACCAGAAAACATGAGAACACGCTGTGTGTATAATCTATTGTCGACGTGTCGATCGAAACCGAAACCGTGCCACCCTCCTCCCTGGCCAACTAGTTCCCAGAGTGCAACGCGCGCCGTGTTGCATGCAGGGCTTTATGGAAGTAGTCTATTGGGGAGACTGTGCATTCCGTTTACTATTTCTGATTACTGGGAGGCCATGCTCCGTCCATTTTAATTAAATATTCATTAGTTAATTCAGAAATTACTTCAGTAAAACCAAACTGCTACATCCATTCAATGGAGCCCTCTACATACAAAAGTACAATAGTTCCCAGACCATAGTCTGCAGACTATACATGCCTAAAAGTTAATATTTCGCTCTGCAGACTATCTGCAGGTGCAGAGGATACAATACATTTTGTGTCTTTCGTTCTAGATATTTTACAATACAATATTTACAATATGTTTTGCTTTGCTGAAGTGAGAAACAGGTCATACTGTCAGTGTGTCGTCCAGGCCTTTGATGTCTTGGGGTTGACTGGCTGTTAGCTTAAGTGCCTCCAGGCAATCTTTGTTTGTCAAGCTTAATCCTCATGAGCTCTGTGATTCACCACGACAAGCGGGCTCAAAAGGACCTCTCCCCATAATGTGGACCGTCTAAGGAAACAGATATTCAGTTTGAATTTGCCCCTGTGGACTGTACACCGAGTGGGGACTGTATAAGAAAAACACTTTTTTCGAGCCAAAATTAACCCTTGTGGGCTTCACGCTGGGTGCGGACGAAGAAATATTGTAGCGGTTTATTTCCTTAGGGCATTGAGACATTACAGAGTGGAGTGGACAGAAATATCTAATTGCAAACAAACAGATTAAAAACTAAATCAAAATATTGTTAACAAGACCCCGAATTCATTATCACACTGCATCTTTAAATTCGGTGCAATCAGCTATGCCAGCGATAAGTAGGGGGGATGATTCTTGCCTAGTGATGACATAGCCGGGAATGACTGACAATAGGTGGAGGTGTGACAAAGGGGGATGTCATTGTGGTGGTGGATCTTATGAAATAAATACAGGCGAGATATGTTTCCGCAGACAGAAAGGTGTGTTGTCCTCTCAAGTTGCGGGATGTTTTTGTAACATTTTATAAGTTATCACAGATGCATCTCCTTAATGTTACCTTTGAAACATAGGCTCTTTGTTTCTGGATTATATTGCCCTAACATTTCTGCAGCAACATTTCAGTAACATACGTAAAAGTAGTGTAACGTTGCATCTCATTTGTGTAACATTGTGTTGATATTTCGAAATAATGTTTTTGCAATATGGTTTTAGTAATATTGTCGTTACATTGTTACACGTTGCATAACGTTGCACAACATTAGCCACGTTGCAGTAACGTTCCTGCAACATCTCGTGCTACTAGGGGGGTTACTAACCCTCGTAACCCCCACGAGGGTTACAAGGGTTAGTTACCCTCAAAAGGGTTACCCTCACGAGGGTCATGAGAGTTACCCTCACGAGGGTCACGAGAGTTACCCTCACAAGGGTTACTAGGGTTACCCTCACGAGGGTCACGATGGTTACCCAGGTCACGTGACCCCCCCTCCTGAGGTCACGTGACCCGCTCCCCGAAGTCACGTGACTCTCGTTGACGTCATTGCCATTGATGACGTCATCAGTGACGTCACTGATGACGTCATCAGCATCCGCATCGGCATCGTCATCATCACTTATGACCTCACCAGCATCTGCATCGTCATCATCACTGATGACGTCATCAGTGACGTCACAGATGACGTCATCAGTGACGTCACAGATGACGTCACCGGCATCCGCATCGTCATCATCACTGATGACATCATCAGTGACGTCACTCATGACGTCATCGGTATCCACATCGTCATCGTCACTGATGACGTCATCAGTGACGTCATTGGCATCGTCACGTGACCCCCAGGTCACGTAACCCCCCCCCCCTGACGTCACGTGACACCCCAAGGTCACGTGACCCCCACCACCCGAGGTCACTTGAACCACCCCCAGCACCCTTCCCTCCTCCTCCTCCTCAAGAGCTGCGCTCTAATTCGACGTTACAGGGAGTTGTAAACGGCTTTAATTTTTTTCTCAATATTAGCGAGTTTTAGTAGAGCGTGTTTCCCCCTCCGCTAACCCTCCGCTACGAAGAAACCGCCACTGCGCCTGCGCGCCGATGGCCTTGGCTGTAGAGTTCCAAATAGCGGAGGGGCTTAGCGGAGGGGGAAACACGGTGTACTAAAACTCGCTATTGTTTAGCGGTTGCGAACTAACCCACCTACACATTTCGTGCTTACGCAGCTGCTGAGGTTTGTTGCCCTATAAAGCTACCACATTGCCATAAACGATTTCCTTTTATTTATGGGTACTCCTCGACGCATCGCGTATCGGATTGCCGTAATGTATCGAAAAGACAATTGGAGGCGCTGCGTATTTGAGGGATGGTCTATTCTGCCCCTTTTAGAAAATTTGACGACAGCCAGCTCTTAAGATGGCGCTGCCACTCTAGCTGCCGACATAGTTGTGCGACTGTGGCAAGATGTTGTGCGACTGTGGCAAGATATTTAGGTGGCTAGCTCCGCGGCCATCTCAGGATAAAAATAAAATTGCTGGATTCTCACCACTTTCAGAAAAGAACCCGCATTATACATACTATACTCACCCGTTGACGTCTTTCAAGTCTTGGAAGGCGTTACAACTTTGAAGGTTTTACTGAGAATCACAAGCCTAAAAAGAAATGGTGCCTAGTAACGTGCCGTGTACTTTTCCACATTGTATTGAGACAGCTACTATAAAAACAGCCTAGTATCTATATTACACAAGAAGCACTGCAACATACATACTAATTGTGCAAATAACATTAGGAATTAACCGAGCAAGTTATTTTATGATTTAGAAAGTACAGAATACCGACATTATCTAAAAATTTGATAAAACTGTTTCTAGGAATTTCAACGAAGTTTAGAGAAATAGAATAGTTCAGATTTTCCTGAAGTTATCAACAATCAGTATACCTTCATGAAAAAAAGATCAAAGCCCCGCTCCGCCACGAATGAGTTCATTAGAAATTTGACCCAGTCACTTAACTTGTTTTTAATAAGCCTCGCGTGACTCGCTTACCCCAGAGCAAGCCGATTTAAGGGCTGCAACGAATACTTTCACATAGATTATGGAATATTATCAGAACTCTTCTTCCGAAACCCTCCATACTCTCTAGCTGAAATCAGGAGGGCCTTCGGGTCATTCCACTTTAACCAGAAATCGATGTCCCTTATAAAACGAATTGAGAAACTCAGCTAATTATCTGATTTCTAAAGGCGCTTCATTAAAGAAAATACATTTGCCCTGCGCCGGTCTCATTTACCTCACGGCCCAGATGCCCGTTCAGAGTGTAACATTTTTTTTTTATCGCAACCGTATTTATTTCTTTGTCTGCAGCCAATTCAAGAAAACTCAGGAAGTTTCTGAGTACCCGCTAAGGGCTGCCAAGGTTTACCAGAACATCGAGGACGCTCTCAAGGATGCCGAAGAAGCTGCGCGCAAAGCATCAGAAGCCGCTGACCGAGCCTTCGATGAGGTATCGAATCCAGTCCTGTCCGCTTCCTACAAGAAACGTAAACCTTTGTTGCTTCCCTTTTCCCACTGGGCAGGCGTACCCCAGAAACGGAGAGTCACTGAGGCATAAGGCGGCCGCAGCTAGAGAGCGCAGCGAAGATCTTCTTCAGCAAGCCAAGCAGCTCCGAGATGACGACATCCCAGGTGAGATGCGATGACAACTCTGATGCGGGTTCCTTTTGTCTAGATGGAAGTAGGAGAAAGCTACACTCCAAGGGTCTACTCGCTTGCAGAGTTGCAGTATTCCATGCGAGCCAAGAAGAACATGCTGAAAGCCCTGGAAAACGACATTGGGGACGGGGTCCGTGCTGTGGCCGCCATCAACAGGGAACTAGACAAGCTGCCCCATGACCTGTCGGGTCCTCTTGAAGAGGCACTGCAGCAAGCCAGGGGCGCCTACGGCAAGCAGGAGACGGCCAACGTTCGCATTGACGGCGTCCTAGGCCTACTGGCCGGAATGCACGCCCAGATCGGCACTCTGCAGACGGGCTCGGCAGAAGGGCTGGATAACCTGACACGCCTCAGTGAGTCGATCAACTGTCATACTCGATACCGAAGCTCTCACTGACGGTGATTTCAAAAGAAAACTAGAATAAATGAATTCCACACCCCCCTTCATACTGAAATCATCAATCCCACCCATCTCTTGTCCTTTTGGTTCTCGAATTTTTGTTGTTATAATACCTTTGTCTCCCACGCTCGAGTTTCACTGGATATGATATCATTTGACTACTGAAGCACTTTGAATATTTTGACTATTACCTGGCTAGATGGGTAATTCTTGTTTCAAAGAAAATGCAATGTGTCTGCAAACACTGTGCTGTGCTTTTAATTGCCGTATTTTCTGGACTATAGTCCGCGGACTATACATGTTTAAAAGGATAAATTTTACCCGATGCGCACTATTTACCTGTGTTGACTATACGAGGATGATTTTTTTTTCCTAGGTCGTTCACTGTGACAAGACGTGAAAGATTTTATGAATAACGAAGTATATTAACATTGATTTATGTAGGATACAAGTTTTTCTCAAAGCTAAAATGGGAGGCACTTGTCCAGGCGTGCTGTGAATGATAATGTTTACGTTTTGACAAGGCACTAAGTGCGGACTATGTACCGGGAACAGACTATCCAAGCAAATACTTTTTTTTGCCCCATATTTGCCCCTGCGGACTATATAGTCTGGAAAATCGGTACTGCAAAATCAACGACGCATTGGCGAACGCTCAGTCTTCGCCAAAATGTAGTGCTAGCGGTTCGGAATGCATTCTAAAGCTTGAAACTTTACTGTTAAATATTTGACTGAAAATCTAAAGGGAATCTCAGAAAAATTTCAGAGAAAAAATGGGGCCCGTTCCCGCTATTTGACGCCATTTATCTCCATGCATTCGTGGGCTTCACCAACCATCATCTCTCCGTTTAATATTTCAGAAAATAGTCATACCTCTTGAACCAGATATCGGCAAGCCCTGAAACACTGACCTCTGGTACCAACCGCTAAAGCTACATTTGGGCGGAGACAGCTATCCACGATGGGTAGTTTATTATAGCGACGAAAGGAAAGAAAACACTATTTTCTTGCAGATAGACTACCTTCTGAAGCTGATTAGCTACTCATGTAAGGGTCTGCAGAAAGATACTAAGAGCGGGCGTCATCTCTTTCTAGTTGACGACGCTCAACGGGGCATAAAGCGAGCAGACCAGTTGGCCACTCGCTCGGAGCAATCAGCTGCAAGAGCACGCAAGACTCACAACCAGCTGCAGTTGAACCTGGAGGAACTGCGTGACAAAGTCCTGCTGGCCAGGCAACGGGCTTCCAGCGTGAGCATATTTTGTCCGAACTTCATTTGGAAACTTTCTGGGCAACAAGGGCCCAAGTTTAGGACGAAGGAGTTTGTAGATCGGAGATACCTCCAATACATATGCCGCTAAAATACTACTACTCTGTCTCTATACTTTGAACAACCCTTCGACTGCGCGCGATTTAAGTGTTTCATTATTTTTAGAGCGCAGCTCTTAGGGGCCCGTTTCCGGCTTGAGCGGCGTCGGCGTAACCGCGAGGTCACGTGACCCCCAAATCACGTGACCCCCTGAGGCCACGTGACCTCCCCCCCCTCCCCCGAGGTCACGTGACTCCCCTGATGTCACACGACCCCCCCCCCCCTGAGGTCACGTGACCTCAAGGAGTCGCCTATCCCTCAGTACGCTTCCATCCTCCTCCTCAAGAGCTGCGCTCCAATTCGGCGTTACAGAAAGTTGTAAACAGCTTTTTTTTTTTTTTTTTTTCAGATAAGGGTGTCTCTTAGCGCCGACCAAGAGGGCGAGTGTTCCCGCTCTTTCCGACCCGAGATTGAATCAACCACAACAAACAGCATTGTCCTCAACTATGCCATCAAGGAAGAAGATCAAAACAGCCTACTTTTCTTTATTGCCAACTCTAAAGGAAAGGCAAGTGTTGTTCCCACATAGCAGATCCGGTTTTAAGTGCCGCTATCAAAGCACTTGTATGGTACCGCAGGATGACTTTATGGCCATTGAGATGGTCAATAGGAAAATCAAGTTTTCTTGGAACGCCGGCGGAGGCACCCACAGCATCACCCACAATATGGTCATTGAAACCAACGAGAGGCAGCTGGAGCGAGACTCTCGCTGGTACAAGGTGGAAGTGTTCAGGCAAGTTCTGCGTCAGTTATCGATCGATGGAATGTTGGTTTTGCGAGACCGGTAATTGAGTTGCCAGGTGCGACTGTTACACCTAGTGACGTCTGGCACCTTCTCTTAGGGTGGGGAACGTAGCGACGCTTAGCGTCAAGCGCAAGCCCGACGGTGCACGTGACGACCCCGAGGAGATCACAGGTGCCGCTCCAGCTGGCTTTGGAAAGATGGACCTTGATGCCAGTTCGCACCTGTACGTCGGGCGCATCCCGGATGACATTCCGGTAAGTACGATCGAAGCTTCCTAGGACTTTTCAAACTACGCATTGCTTTCTGACGGAACCCCCAAATTTCATTAACTTCGTCCGTCCGTCCACCCGTGTATTTAACCGCTGAGAAAATTAACATCACGTGAGCTTTAGGGAGCGTGCGGCAGCTGAAGATGGCGCACATATCCAACTGAGGTGCACGCGAAATGACTCTCTTCGGAACCGCGCGCTTCTCATTATCACTCAGCAGCCAATCAAATCGCAGAGTTACTCATTATGAACGCCGAAGAAGGAATCAGACAGCGCATGGGACATAATAAGCCCTGCCTGCCGTTCTTTCTTAGTCGCGGGGCTCATTATCTTCATGCGCTGCCTGATTCCTTCTTTGGCCTTCATAACGGAACGTCACTGTCTCATTGGCTGTGAAGTGATAATGGGAAGCGACAGACAAGAAAGTGGTGTCCTTCAAAACAAATTTAAACGGTAGCTCCATAAGTGCTACATTCCATGCATGACGGAACTTCAAAGCGCTGCCATTTTATTATTATTATTATTTTTTTTTTGTCTTCGATAATGATAGAGATTTGCATTTCAGGCTGCCCGCGAACTGACGGCCACGACGTTTGTGGGATGTCTGCACGAGGTAATTCTGGACGGAAAACAAGTCGGTCTCTGGAACTTCCTCACGAACGATGGTTGTGATGGCTGCAAGTCTGGGTAGGTACCTGCTGCAGTCTACGGAATACAAAGAAAACGACAAACATGACAAACGCGCAATCCTATACAGCCCTACCGAAGACGTGGATCCAAGTTCATACAACTTCAAGGGTGAGGGCTATTCCATATTGCCCCAGATCCGCAGGTACGACAAGCACAACTACGACGTGTCCATGCTCATCAAGACCTTCGATGAAGATGCACTTCTCTTCCTGTGTCCTAACCATGTGACCGTAAGTAGCTGTGTTTTATCGCCTCCTCCAAGTACATTGAGCCACAACGTACCTTCTTCCCATTTTAGGGTGACTTCATGTCGCTGGGACTGCGCGGCGGCTACGTCGTGTTTCAGTTTAAGCTTGGATCCAATGCCCCAATGGAGCTCCGAAGCAAGCGCAAGTACAACACGGGCAACTGGACGAGGCTGTCTGCCCACCGCAACAAACTCGAAGGTGTGTTAGCCGCTTGTGCATATTCAACCGCTCTGCGAACTATGACAAGTGCACTTCGCCGTTGCGAAGTCAAATTAGGAGGTTTTACGTACCAAACCAACAAAAGGGCATCAGGCACGCCTCAGCGGAATACTGAGGAATAATTGTCACCAGACATCTACCCAAGGCGTTACTAGTAACGAGTTCTCATTAGGGATGTCGCGAACCACCTTAAGTTCGATTTCGAAAGGTTTCGATATTTGCGAAGCGAACTAAGGTTCGATTTCGAAAAATTTCGATATTTTCGTACCGACCGAGGTTCGAATTCGAAAAATTCGCAACCTTCGATCACAGTGGAGTTTCGAAATCGAAAATTTCGAAGCTTTCACGGTTTCTAAAATTTCGAATTCGAATATTTCGAATATGTTTTTACTTTAGGTTCGATAAATTCGAAGATTTCGAAATTCTTTGGAAATAAAATTCGAAAACTTCGAACACTTCGAATTTTTATAGACATGAAGTTCGAACAAACCGAAGGTTTCGAATTTCTTTCTGCATAAAGTTCGAAAAGTTCGAAAGTTTCTATTCTCTTTTAACGCTAAATTCGACAAAAAAAAAACTTTGAAGATTTTGAATTCCTTTCTTTCTAGTCCAAGTTTTCAAAGTTCGAAGTCCGGTTTTCAAGTTCCGCCACAGTTTCCGTTTCAAATAACGTTTTCACGACTCACTGGTTTTCACAAATCAAGTTTAGAAAAGTTAGGGTGTGATATCTAGATTCTGCGAAGTTGGTCAGGCAATTAAATGAGACGACGAGTGTCCCGGATGTGCTGGAATATTTGCCAGTGCAGAGTGACGTGTGACCATAGATCAGTAATTCTAACCACCAGCACGGGGGGGGGGGGGGGGGGGGGGGGGCGGGGGCGGGGGGGGGGGGGGTTTAACCTGCATCACGCAGTAGTGATCACACGAACACGCTGTTTTACGAGACTCATCCAGTTCGAAACGGCCAGGGGCGAGCAGGAGGTTGAGGCTCAGAAAAACCTTGAAGCGACCTAGCAAACTACCTCGGCACCTCTTGCACGCTGGTAGTAATCCGATCGAACGCCGCCCGAGTGACGCTGGCATATAGTAAGAGAAGTTTGTAATTGTCCTGGAGGTTTATTTTCTGGGACGGAGGAATCGCCTCGCAAAAAGCCGACGCAACTCGAGGTCGAGGAGGGTTATACCATACAAGTGGCGTCGCAAGAGGAAAAATGGGGGAAAGAGGGTAGCGGGGGGGGGGGGGGGGGGGGGGGGAGCTTCAGCTTCCTTCTCCCCCTGCCAGATATTTTGGACTGTTAAAGAAAACAATACGGAGAAAGAGGGCGTGGTCGAGCTTATTTTAATCTGAAATTTTTTATGCATATGTCTAGCTACTGTCGCTCTTCACTGCATAAAAGATTGCGTAGATGGTCATTGTTAGAAACTCATCGTCAGAAGGCACTACTCGTCCCATGCTTAGTGGTTCGGAAGTTCAAAGCTATGTCTTTTCGACCTAAATAACTGTGCCAATAAAAAAAAAAAAAAAAAAAAAAAAAAAGAACAGAATAAATGCGGGGATAAAAAGCTGGAGAAAAAAAAATATCAAGAATTCGCCAGAAGTGTTGTATTCTTGCATATTCAGAGGTTCAGAACTTCGAAACGAGTTTCTTTTTCCGAAATGTGTACAGGCTAAAAGAAACACGTCCCAGGAACGTGAAGCGAAAAAAAAAATGTTTTCTTTTAATGACGTGCTAAACTTGAACACTATTAGAAATCTTATCCCATGAGTTAATTTATTCCTTAACGTGAAAAAAAAAAATAAATACATTATTTTGTATTCTGCAGATGGAAATGATATGTACTGTCTGTGGTGTTAGTTTAAATGCGATACCTCAAACAACTTAGACGAAAATAAATACCAAGTTTAGGGCATAATTGCATGTAGATACATGTTTGGACATTTCTTCGAAACTCGCGTTGAATAACAATAATCACATCTTAAGACGGCAGTTACCTAGGCTATACATAGATCATTCTTAACAAGTATAACATCTCTACCATAAATAGCTTCGGCTACAGCGCGCTTCAAATCTGGCGCAAACGATAATCGCCAAAAACCCGTCATCCTTCCTCGCCCCTTTGGGAATTTATTTCTTTAAAACTAAGCATGCCAGAACATTGAAACAAACGGCATTGTCTTTCGTAAAGAACGCAGCACCGCGTGTAAAAGTTCGAAAACAAAAATTACGAATGTATCTCACTACTTGATGAATTCAAATGAAAGCGTCCGCCGGTCTTTCGAAGTTCGACGAACGTCGAACTTTTACCTTGAAAGTTCGAAGTTCGTCGAACTTCTGACTTTTCAGGATTCGAAAGTTCGAAACTTTTCGAATTCTCTTGATAAATAAGTTCGAAAGTTCGAAATTCATCGGATTTTTTGGTCAGTCAAGTTCGGAAGTTCGACAAGCATCGAACTTTGCAGCGCAATAAGTTCGAAAGTTCGAAAAAGATCGAATATTTTAGCGTAATAAGTTCGACGGTTCGAAAAGCGTCGAACTTCTAAGCTTAACAAGTTCGAAAATTCGTAAGTTCGAAAATTCGAATTGTCTATATCGTAAAATTCGACTACCGTCGAATTTTATGATATAGACAATTCGAAAAATCGATATCTTTCGAACCTTTCGAACCGCTTGATTCGATCATCGAAACTTCGATTCGAAAAAAGTTCGCGGCATCCCTAGTTCTTATGCCTCAGCAGAATACAGAAGATTTATTGTGACCAGATGTGTACGTAAGGCGTTAGTAGTAACGAGTACTTCTACCCACGTAAAGTTCCGAAATAACACCCAACCAAAATGAAAAGATAAATGGTGAAAAATATAGTGTGGGCTATCTTTGGAGATACCACAGCAAAACTTTACCAAAAATAATGATAAACACCTTGGCACCAGCTACAAAGAATGTGAAACGGAAAATGATACCGCAGATCGCGGACACCGCAAATTCGCGTTTCACGATGCGATAAACACCCGGTAATTCGCTACAAACACCCGTGCCCTGGGAAAGAATACCGCATGTTGCGGATGCAGAAGATTTGCGTTTCAAGGTGCGAAGGACCCGCTGAAACTCGCCGAGAACTCGCATCTCACGGAAACGAATACCGCAAATCGCGGACGCAGCAGATTCGCATTTCACGGTGCAACATGGAAACAACTCGAGTGATACGGAATCCGATAACGCGCACGCAAATCGCGGATAAAAACCATGAACTGACTCGCTTGTCAGACGAGCTGGTACAGCAAATTGCGCGGTTGGTGCGTTTGCTGTTGAATATCGTGTGACGTTCGACGCCACACGATATTCAACGCCACATAATAAGGTCGGAGCTCTAGCTGGGAAACTATGCAGGCCAATGCGGAAAAAAAGTGTAATATTGTCTCCAAAAACCTTTCGTAAAATTCTTAGAGCACATCTGCAGTGTGTTGTGTTTGGCCTTTCTGCTACTTGTTTTTAAATAAGCTCGACGCGTGTTGATGTTTGTAATTTTATAGTTCTCAGAACGAATATTTCTCTCTTCTCGCCTAGGGGTACTATATGTCGAAGATGAGCAGGTGCAAGGAGAGCTCCCGCGGCGCACTGTGGGTGAACTTCAGCTGAAGGACAGCAAGCTCTACTTCGGCGCCGTGCCCCCCGATTTTGATGGGTCAAGGTATCAAAGTTTGAGATCCAACAGCGACTTTGAGCGATTCGAAAATGTACTCACTAAAGTAATGCTTCAATGCAGGTTCAGTACTGTGGGCTTCCAGAGTTTCATTGGCTGCATGAAGGATCTACAAGTTGAGACTACACCGCTGGACTTACTCAAATATGAAGCGTACGGTGTTGATCCTGGCTGCTCGGACAGGGCAAGTTTCTTTTCAGTCTGGTTTCGATTGCATTCTCCCGGATCTCCTTCTTGGTTACTAATACATATATAATTTCTACTTGGTAACAGAAAGTGAAGCTGGTGAGCTTCAAAGGGACAGGCTACTTGGAACTGAAGGGGAAAACCCTGGCCGCTGAGGGCAATTACGGGTTCACCTTCCAATCAACTCAAACTGAAGGTCTTCTTATGATCTCTACGTTTTCTTCAGTCCAAGGTGCCGACGCGAAGCGGGATGTAAGTCTTGTTTGTGATGAACTTACGGGGTTTTTTGCTCCCTTCACTATTTTTCGTCAACTCTACTTCGTTTCACCTCACAATGAACCACGGAGGAAGCCAAGCCCTCGAAACCATTCCCATTCTGTGCGAGTCCCGCCTGACCTACGGAAAGAGCACAGCACGTAGTCATGCCATAAGTTCACAGCGCAAAGTTGGCTGCGATGGCTTGTAGCGCCATCGCTGCGATCCATCCTAAGGTGAAACGGAGTGAACTATACTCTCAAGCTCTTCACAATTTGGCTTTCCCTTCCGATTCTTGCCAGCATTATTACTCGGTGGCCCTGAAGGACGGTCACCTTGAGCTTCGTCTGAACGGAGGATCTGGCGAGGTGGCACTGCGCTCGGAGCAGCGGTACAATGACAACAAGTTCCACACGCTTACAGTTCTGAAGAGGCACCGAAAGTGAGTGGCTTTGTTTGACGCGTGGCCTCGAGGCTGGAATTTCTGGGATAAAAAAAAAAAAAAACTATTAACCAATAGACCTTACTCATACATAAAAGAGGGAAGTATACAGCTTTGTAATGTTTACACGTTGAAGCTATATTTCTACATATTACCTCCCGGCTTTCTTTTGAATAATCCTGCATTCCTTGGTCTTTTTAAGTAAACCAAAGCCGCAAATTAAAATGTGATTCAGAGTTACGCGCTTAATTACAGCTTCACTTGTTCACTTGCACTCTCCATTGACAGGTACGAATTTTTGTAAAAAAACCTGCTACTTGCCACGCCCAGCTCTTTATGCCAAACGTTCGGATCTTGGCTGATGCCAAAGTCTCGTTGTGCCCTTACGATACATTTCCAAATTTTCGTTAAAGCGTTCTATAAAACGAATAGTTCCATAAAATATTTTTCAAAAATGTGCAAGTATCGCTACAATGGTCTGATCCAACAAAGGTGTAATTTCTGAAGAGACAAATAAAGGTCACAATAGCTTTTGGCCAAACAGAGTAGACTATAACTTCTGGTAACCCTTCAAGATCTAACGAAGTGTCAGCAGCCTTCACCGTAAAGTAGAAATCTATATATTTGGTTTTATAAATTTGGAGATCGGTGATTGAGGGTGTTAACGCACCACGGCTTGGAGCACGTGGGCCAAAAGCTCTTACTGCACAACCCAGTGATCATGGGCTCAATCTTTACCTCTTCCCTTATCGATCTGGGTGAGCATCGTACCAGCGTGTGATAGTGTATCGCTACTGCGATGCACACTAAAGGCTGTGTTTGTGTCTTTCTTCATCAAGTCCCTTGTCCTTTGCAGCCAGGATTTTGTTTCGGGGGGGGGGGGGGGGGGGGGGAAGGGGGGAGGGGAGAGGGAGGGAAGGGAAGGGAAGGGAAAGGAAGGGGGGAAGTGGGGGGTCTTACCCATGACAAAATGCTGTATGAGGGTAGGGGGAAAGGAGGGTCCCAGCAAAATGAAAGATTTTGGGGGAGGGGCGAGGCCCCATGCCCCGCCCTGCCCCGCCCCCCCGCCTACATGCCTGGGCCCAAGGCTAGCAATGGTACTGCATCGACTACCATTTCTCATTTAACTTTCCTCTGCCTAGACATATGTACAAGACAATTACTTTTCCTAGTAATTATAGTGTCATAAGGACAGTGTGGTACAGACAGGGGTGACAGGTCCTTGGCACCTGCAGGGTCCAGGTGAACGTGGACGACACGGAGATCGGAACTTTGCGCCTTCCCAAAGGGACCCTGGAGGTGGAGGGTCCCCCCCAAGGGGGCCTCTTCTTCGGAGGCATCCGGAGCGGCATTGCTATTGGTGCCCAGGCCGCCACCCGGGAGAGCTTTGTGGGCACCATTAAGGATGCCGTCTTCAATGACGTGTGAGTGGACAAAGCCATGTTGAATTAGAGCATGTGGGCCGATTCAGCAACATGCTGTGCAGTTTTCGATGTGAAAGCACACAGAACCGATGTGACTAAAATGGGGGGTACCGGCAATACGAAAGGACTTAGCACTATTGTATAGGATCATAAATACAAGCAAAAGCTGTAGCACACGCTCGTTATACGAAAATACCTAAAAAGCATTTTACGAAGAAATATAAAATATCTTATATATTCTCGAGTAATAGACACAGTCTATACAAACAAGGCCCACGCGTCCGCTTTCTCGAAGAGCACACATTGAGCCAATCTCCAAGTCTTGAATAAGGAAGGTTACAAATAACAAAGTAAAAACAATGGTTCTCCACGAAAATGTGATCTGCAGATAGCATTTTCACGTGAGGGCGTTACATCTGTGCTGTAGGTAGCCGGCTCCTTGTCAATCTGCAGTGGTTGGCTATCCCAGTAGTCTGCAAGAAAGCCAGTGCACGGTGCATCCATTATTAGAAAAAACGCGGTATTAGGTGAGCTATGCACTCAATGTGGTACGATCACTTTAGTTCACGATGTCGCCAAGACGATTATTCCAACAGACCATTTATGAAAATTCAAAGGTTTGCACGCGAATCAAGATACAAATTTCGAGAACGCCCTGTATAAACTTTTTCCTGCGGCATTTACCATCTGACACTAAAGAACTTAAAGGGATACTTTAACGAAATTTGAAATATAACTGTCGTATTCAAAAATAGGTTGAATATCCGTAAATGACAATCGCACGTTTGTATTTTGAGCCTGGTGGCTGTATTTTTCGTTATAAATGACCCACTCTGGCAAGCGCTCGGAGAGCAGTCAGCGGAGACCACGTGACATTAAACGCAATCGTGACATACTTCGTCTCGGGACGAGCAAAGCTACGGCGAGGCTGACGTCGAGAGGATGGCCTAGTCGTTCCAGCCACCGAACCGGCTGCTTTTGTACAAATTTTGAGTGGCGGGTTAATCTTCTATAATCTTGTAGAGGGACAATAGCGACTTCTGGGTCACGCAAAAGGGATTCTCGGGAAGAGGGGAGTTCCTCCTTCCCCTCTTTTCTCGTCGTAACCGGAGGCGAGACAGTTACCGTCACTACCTCTCAAGGTTCTAGACAGGTATTACAAACGAGGCGTTAGTGACATCCACCAGGTGCTCTTTGCTAATCGTATAATTTGTTTTAAAATTCCTTTTCGTGACTTTTTTAACAAGATATTGGTGTGTTCGATGTGATACTGCTCCTTTGAACACATATAGACCAAAAAATAAGCGCCGAAATTTCGTTGTGGTATTTCTTTAAGGCAGGGTAACGCACTTGCTCGCCTGCCCTCTCTTGTGTTGGAGAATTCCTTTTGACGCCACAGAGGGTGCTGCACATTTCGCAAAAGCTCTATTATGAACTGTTAACCTCGATGGAAGGATGCTAACAGCTGTACCCTTTATATTGGGTGGTAGCTCGCACCACCTATCCTAGTTGTACGCCATTCGATTCTCCCTAGATAACTTCCACCAGTCTTCCGATGTCTTCTTTGTTATTAAAATGCACTTCGTAGGCAAAGAACCAAGTGTTGGCCTCCGTTTTATGCAAACCACCGGTGGGTACAGATACTTGTTTACGCCCACACAGGTTGCTGGGCTTCAACTCGCCCGTGTCCCACGAGGGGGCGGGCATTGGCCGACCCCTGCGACGTCCCCGGCCGGCCCCGGTAGAGCACGACCGCATGGAGGTGCTCACGGAGCAGGAGCAGGACCAGTGCGCGGATGCTCCGAGCCACGACGTCCAGGAGGGCGCCGTCAAGTTTGGCGACAGCGTGCACAGCTACGTCCGGCTCCACGACGTTGTCCACTTCAAGGCAGAGTGAGTGGAACCTCTTTGGGTTATGCCCCGCGATCCTGGTCGGTGACAGACAACCGGAGTCAACGTTTTAAACTTGGCTACAACTGCGAGCAATTCAACGTCATTAACGCAAACGTGTCACTTTCGTTTGTTTTCTTCACATTAGAAAGGGGGTGTAGTAAAATGTCCGGCGAAATAAACCTTGTAGCTGATTTTGAGAGGTTGTCAATTCTCCCCTTTTTATGCCTTCCGCTGTGTGTTTTCCTTTATTCAACTTCCGTGTCAGGTCTTACCATCATTAGGATATTACTACAAAGACCGCATCTCCACGTGGTGAATGATGTTAATTGGGGCGAAGCTCTTGTGGTGCTGACGATACTGATTGTATTGTTCGTAGGTAGTGCTGATGGTGCTGAATCTTTTTTTATTGCTCATGGTACAGTAAAACCTCGTTATAACAAAACGGGATATAACAAACTAATGGATATAACAAAGCAATCATAATTCCCCTTGCTTGCTAATAGTGGGAAGAAATGGACATTGGCTATAACAAACTAATGGTTATAACGAAATAATTACGACCACTCCTTCAACTTTGTTATAACGAGGTTTTACTGTAGTGCTGAGTTCCGGGTTGCATTTCGACTTCACTATTACTGCTTTCTGGTCGGTGAAATGCAGAGCCAGTGGTTCTAGCGGATCCAAGCTGATCCGCTAGAAGCCGTGGGAACAGTCCATGTCACAAAGAGAATGTGTGGTATGGAACGTGGTTATATACGCATTTGAGCATTTGCCCACAGCGCCCTCTCGTCTATAAATATTGAGCCAATGCATGCAAAGTTTAACGCGATTATGTACGCATTTGACCGCAGCGCCCTCTCCTGTATATACGTTGAGTGGCTACATGCAATGTTTCATCCATGACATCAGAGCCCCCTACTCGTCCCACAGTCGTGGCCGAGTGGTTAAAGCGATAAACTAGAAATCTATTGGGGTCTCCCCGCACAGGTTCAAATCCTGTTGACTGCGCAAACATTTTTTCTTTTTATGTGAGCATGGACGCCAGCCGGACGGACAGACGGACAAGGCTAGACCCTAAGGAGCTTTGCCCCTAAAAATATTTTAATCCGTGTCATACGTTACGCTCATCTTGGCCTATGTCCTCTTCTCTATGTTGCACTTCTCATTTGAAAACAAACTGACAAGCTTCGCATAAGCACGGTGACTCGGTTTTTAGCAATTAAATAGCCTCTATTCATACGCAGCTTCAACCTGAGCCTGGACATCCGCACCTACTACCCGAACGGCATCCTAGTCCTGGCACAGAACCCAGGCCACAACCGGCACCTGGCGCTCTTGCTTTCGGGGGGCAGGGTGAAGCTCGAGGTGGCTGAGAGGTCTCCCAAAAAGCTAGTCAGCCACGGAAATCTCAACAACGGCCAATGGCACCACGTAAGCCACTATAGGTTCATCCAGCAACGAAACTTTATACATAGAGCCAACAGTATTACGACCTTATCAGTACAAGGGCCTGTTATGAATATTTAGCACCATAAAATACTTCAAGTTGTACTGAAAGTATGCTTTCCAGTGTTTGTATTCTACTCCAAATACATACATTCCAGAAGTACATATGTTTATATCGGAGCGGGTTTCAATGTACCTAAACTACCGGCGCAATGGCCTAGCTAATCATAAGAAGCATAATTTTTTCTCAAACCAAATTATCAGTTGCTGATGCCAAGTTTTAACTAATTTATCCCTTACTTGGTTATGCAGTCTATTAATCCTTAAAATAATTTGCAAGAATGCGACAGCAGCCAAAAGAAAAACGTCGAACCTGTATAGGTTATTTACATAGAATGGATTTCTGCACCTATGCTTGGAGTCCAGCTATCACTTAGATGCACACGCCCTTCCCCCAATGCCCACCCGCTGCAAATCGTGTAGCACCCTCCGCCACAGTGCCGAAAGGATTTCTGGGAAGTGGCTGTACGGAACTGGATGGAACAGACAATGGAAGTGGCCGAGGCAACCCGGGCGAGCAGGCGAGGGCAGGCATTCGACCGGTTCGAAATCTTTTTGCGCACTTAGCCCGCTGCCTTTTGGTTTTTTTTCCAACTGATCTATCAGGTTTTCCCAAAGGAAAAAAAAAACTTCAAATCAACAATGCCGTCGGAGAGATCCCGTCCTCAGCACCTCTTTCCTTCCAGGTGCATCTGAGCAAGGAGGGTTCCAAAATAAGCCTCGAGGTGGACGACAAGCCGACCCTGAAGCTGCAGGTGCACAAGAGGCTGCCCTTCCGAGGTCCTCTGCACGTCGGAGGCATCGCCAAGGGCGTGTCCGTCCCTGAAGAACTGGTGAGTGCCAGGGCCTGCTCTGTTCTCGGCGTTCCAGTGCGCGCTCCTTCCCCGAACTGAGCGCTCACGAGTCACCCCTTTCGCCCGAACAGAAGAGAGAGAGCTTCAAGGGCTGCATCCGCAACTTCAACCTCAACGGCCAGATGGTGGATCTCGCAAAGGGCGAGTCTCGCGGCATCGGCGTCTGCTTCGCCACCATCGAGCCTGGGGCGCTCTTCGAGGGAGACGCATACGCTGTCTACGGTAAGTCCGAAGCGTTTTCTGTGCTTTCAAAGACGTCAGTTTCTTTAATTCTGCGATTCTGGGCAGTTGAGGCGAGTTTCTGATTTTTTCTATGTCTACTGCTTTGTACTACTTGCAGTTGTGTATACTCCAGTTCACCATTATTTTTTCGTTTAATGCAATAGGAGAGCAAATAATTTTTGAGTATATCCGACACTTCTCTGATGCCATAGCACGTGCACACATGATTCAATGACAGCTTCAGGAAGGCATTTTCTCTATCGGGAATCTAGAACATACCTCTAAAAGAAAAATGACTCAGAAGATTGCGGATTTGTCACCGAGCCCCGAATAGCATAATGTTGAGGTTAATTGGAACAATGGATAAGCAGCTTATCTAATATCAAGTTGATAGCACTTTTTTATTTATTTTTTACCACGAGTGGCAATCAGAATCTTGGATGCTGCGATCGGCGAGCAGTAGTTTACGTGCCATTCCAAATACAAACTTTTAAACATGGTGTAATAGTACGCCAAAACAACAAGGACGAAAACGAAGAGAGAACTTGACAGGACGCAGTGTAGCTTTCAATTCTGAATGGTTTATTTTGATGACACAGTTTTAAAACATGAAATCAGGCACACTTGGCAGAGCACAAAGATATGGTCTAGAAACACCCCCCCCCCCCCCCCCCCCTCTCAAATTCCAGCGTCACTGGTTCTTCAATAAGTAGTATTCTTGATCAGACAAGGAGAAAGAGGGTGCACTTACACAAGAATTGTCATGGTAGGACTCAAATGTCTTGATCTTCAAGGTTATGATGCAGGTGAGATGAAATCCTTCTGTCGATTTTACGATCCACCAAATCAGCTTGCACCAACAGTTTTGCAAAACACTATGACTGAACTGCTCCAGGCTTTACACCGATTTGTCCTCAAAACAATTCACAAAATAATTGCCAAAAATATTTTAATACACTCAATATCGTGATGTCATAATAACACTCAGTGCCTACTTTTCTGCAGTCGTCACAAATACAAAAAAGTGGACACTGATAAACCACTAGTTGCGCAAGATTGCACCAAAATACAATGCCGAAAAACTGGAATTTAAGAAGTACTTTTCTCAATGCAAGTGGAGGCAGATCAATTAAAGGGCGAAAATCTGGAGGAGAGAAGCATGGGCACTACCGTTTAACCAAGTGTGTAGCAATAAGCCGGCGCAGCCTGGTAGCTGAAATGTGAAACGGACGAAAGAGGATTAAATGCCTGCCGAGTGAGTTGCGACTATACAGCAAATCGCTGGATACGCCTCGGATTGCATCGGTGGCTCTTTTCTTTGGAACGTGGCACGGTACTACAGTAGACGGGCGCGTCTCGCAGGCGAACGCTTCAACGTAAACGACAAACTGGATGTGCGGCTCGAGTTCCGCACCTGGCGCCTGAACGGGGTCCTCCTCAGTCTGTCCAAGCAGCCGCACGGCACCCCGGCCCTGGCCGTGGAGCTGCACGAGGGCGAGGTCATCGTCTCGGTGGACCTGGGCCACAACGGCACGGGGCCCTTCCGGGCGCGCAAGAAGTTCTCCTCTAAGCAGGCTATGTGCGACGGCCAATGGCACACGCTGGTGGTGCACGTCTCGCGCAGCGAGGTCTCCCTCCGGGTGGACCGGCACCAGGCCGCCTACGGCCTGGCTCCGGCAACGCCGCCAGAGCCACACACGGAGAGTCCACTCTACGTCGGAGGACTGCCCGGTAAGAACTGCCGGGTCATGGGGATCTTTGGTAGACTGCAAGCATTGGCCATTAGCTGGCGATGGTCTTTTGGCCAATGGCCAAGGAGTGGCCATTCATCGGCCAATGGCAGTCCGATGGCCAGAGAAAGCTAATTCATTGGCTTATGGCAGGCCATTATCTGGCCATTGACCATTGCCAGCTGATTGGCCAAAGCTGTGCTGCACAGATGTGTTTCTTGCTGCTCTACTATGCTTTCGCGCCGCTATACTTCGTTCCACTTTAAATCCGCTCGCAGCCGGTGCTACCACCCCATTGAGGAATGCCAAAAGTGCATTATCACGGTGCTTGTTGTTTTCGTAAGTTTACTATTATTGACTCAACCGATAACGTGCAGAAAAGGTTGAGCAGACGATCGCGTGACGTGATAAGAACGAACAGCGGCAGCTGGAGCCTACACGTCGGCATTCTTTCTTGCGGGCGTGTTTGCGCCATAGAGCAGCCTCTGCTTGTTCCGGCGTAGGTTTCAGCTGCCCCATCCTTGCGCGAAAGAGTCTAGAGCGCCAAGTGGGCATCGAACGGCCGCCAATCTAAGGCAGAATCTCCAGCACGGGCGAGATTCGAGTCTTGCCAGTACGAACGATGGATTAGGGCCTGAAGGCTGCCTCAGAAAAGCTTGCGTACGCATTGCGAGAGAGCGCGCGAGAAAAATTCTGATACGCAGAGTATGAAGAGCACTAATCTAATGCATATGGTTATCTGTTATGATAGTGCGCTATTTTATATTGAAGTAAATGTAGTGGTATTTAGATTCAAAACATTCTTGCCATACTTTGTAACGATGTCAACTGTTTGGAGAAGTTGGACTGCATGAAGGCAACACTGACATAAAGTCGTTTTGCCTTAGCCATAACAATCCAATCCAATCCAACTTTTGTGTCCCGGACCCGCATTTCCCTTTTACATGCAGTCCGCACATACGCCTCCGTGTCGAACACTCTATCCGACTCATCTTCATTTCTTAAAGGGGCCCTGCAACAACTTTCAGACTGCAATTTAATTTGCACCGAACCTGGGAGCACTGAATGTAGTAACTTAATGAAACTTTTTTTTCCTCGTATTTTGCTTTATTTTAAAGGCCCATTCACACTCTTGTGACCTCTTAAACCTGGGTTCCTTAAAACTTCTTAAACCAGAGAACACACTGGCGCCATCTATTGGGAAGCAGTGTAAACTCAATGGTCCGACATATTTTTTTATTTCTCGTGCATTATCCTTTCTTTCTTGGCTCGAAAAACTTTTGTCAATGTTATAACCGAGCCTTTCTATGGGTATACGCACATTTGATCTCGGAAATCCCGCAAAACCTTCACTCTTGTGAAATGCAGTTCCAGGGTCACCGCATAGATGGCGCCACAATTCCAGTGTGTTGCCTCATTTAAGAGATCTCGTCTCTCTCAGTCGTGCTCGGTCGCAAAAGTGTGAACGGGCCTTAAGTTATAGGCCAATTAAAATTATAAAAACATGCAAAAAATAACCTCCTTCATGACGTCCTTGGTCCTGGCTTGAGTGGCCGCAAACCAGAGGAGGGGTGGTGAGCTCAGCGAGCGGCCATGGCTGCCGCACTTCGTGTCGGCGGCTCGGTAGGGCGCCACGAAAGCATATGTGTTGGATAGAATGTGTGAAGCGGGCGGCCAGGGCGGCTCGCATTCCATTTGCTGCGTGAATAAACACTAATTCGGCATGACACTTCATTTACCACAAACGACAGCAAAAACAGGGTAAAGATCAGTTCAGAACGGGAGCCACTTTGCGCTGCCATACTGCCCAATGGCCAAATTGCTTGCCAAAGGCATTCGGAACGCTCGGATCCTCGAGCCTGTATACGACTGCAGCGCCGCCGCATACATCCGGTACCTTTCTACACTCGCCGCTCGTCGGTGCCTGATCCCACCACCCCTTTCTGGTATGTGGCGCCTTTTCCACCGCTTGGTGGCAGATATGTCGACAGGTCATTTGTTTCCGAACTTTATAAACTGCAATTGTTTTTTTTTTTTTTCTGATCTAAAGTATTGAACAAAACTCCTTTCAAAAATAAATAAAACGGTTTGCACCCCTTATATTTTGTGTTTCGACTAAAAAAAGCTTTTAGCGGCTCTGACCAGTAGTAAGGCCAGGACCAAACACTTCACAAATCGCATGCTTTCGGCACCACGGGTCGCCCCCATAGGTAGAGGAGGTTTTCGCGTCATCCGGTTAAAATATGACTCACTGATATTTAGTTACTCTCTCTGTGCCCGCTGGCTTGCCCGAACCCCAAGAGACGTGGAAACCGCAAAAAAGTTAAACGTTTATTATGATTGCAGGGTCCCCAATGGCTAAAGTCCCTTGATAAAATTCCCGCTTACAAGTATTGCCAACCATTGTTGTGGAAACGTGCAAGACACGTGGCACGAGCAAGTGCTCCGCCGCCATTTGCTTCCAAGGGCCGCTCGAGACACGGGCCTCGTGTACTGGCGCATTTGATGCTACTTGAAAGACTAACGCAAACACATCGAGGTGCTTTACTAATGGCCACTAATTCTGATCCCGGGCTCTCTTCGCCCCATTGCTTCCAAACGGTATCTAATCCATTTAGTAGTCTTTAGTAGTAACAAGCAGACGGAGCCGACGCGTCTTGGCGCACTAATACATACGACGGAGCAAATGTTCCACATGGCTTGCTATAGGCACGTGATTAGACCTGGCTGCCTGTAGCATTGGGCTTTAGTCTATCGCAGGATGAGACGGTGTATGGGTACGCATTGAACACAGCCTGAAGGCACTCGGCCGGCTGTCCGGGTACGATTGAAGGACCTAGTGACAAGCCGCCGGCAAAGACGCCGGGTCTCCCGTAAACCACAATCGATGACACGCAGAATGGCCATTGCGTTCCGTCCCAACGGTCATGGTGAGACCGAGCGAATGGGCGACCAAAAGCGAGGAAGAGTGGGTGGCGCCCTCTCCCGGCGCAAAAGCCAACTGCGATGAGTGCTCGCATGCTCCATTCGTTTTCAGCGACACGAGGCTTGTTGGGTACGACAAGCTGAATAAAGCCGACGCTGTAAAAAGCGCGGATCGTGACGCATTCACTGTGCGTGATTGTTTTAGTCAAAGGTAGCAGATGCACAAAGAAGATGAGCGCCGTGACGGTGCTCTTTTATCATGGCTTGACTGGCTCCGTCGGAGCGTAGCGTCTGCTTCGGTCGGATTCAGACTGCAACGGAGTAAATCCTTGTCCGCAAAGTTTTTCCAAGCCTTTCACTGCTTAAAAAAAAAAAAATCCAGCTGAACACAAGAAGGCCCAAGCTTGCACTTGTCCATTTGTCTGCATTCAGATGGCAAGTAAATGACGCATTTGAAATAAAAACAAACTTATAGAGATGTCCAGGTATGAGTAATCGAGGGAATTTAGAAACTTCCTCGTTACATGCAAACAGTCGTTTTTCAATCTGGAAGTTTGAGAAGATAAGTAGCTTGTAATTCGGTGACTGTAGTCCAGTATTGAGCAGTAACAAGGCCCAATTTCGAACCGGCCAAAAAAATCTGTGTTCTGAAAACGCGAGATAATCGAAAACGAAAAGTTTCCTTTCTCAAGTAACGAAGAGGAATTGTAATTGTAATTGATTACATTTTTCAAGTAACAGGTAAAAGGCTAGTGCTGCTTCAGTACTTCCACGGGTGATGCTGTGGTACTAGCATTGGTACCAGGATAGTAGTACTGGTAGTGGTGACCGGTGCCAGACTGGTGGACTATATCCAGCAGCAGGTGCATTGTAGACTACATTGTGAAGTCGGTTTCTTCTGTGATTAGAGCTTGCAATGAGCATCCTCAATAAAGTTCCTTTAGCATCACCCTTTCCTACTGTGTTAAAAACAAACATTTTTTTTTTGTTCTGATAACTACGATTAAATAGACCTTAATACATTACTGAGGTTGAACTTTACGCTCTTTACACAAGCATACTGACACAAGTGCGACACATGCAGATACTCACGCACGACGCTACCGAGACGGAAGCCCATCTATTGCGATATAACCCCAAAGATAGGTTCAGATTTTTTCATCTTCTAGCAGGCTATTTCGATATGTGGGCGCTTGTTAATTCATCGCCTCCCGGCAATACCTGTTGCAGATGAACCAATCGTCGCCCGACTCACGCTATTGATGGCTGTGACGGTGGTAACCTTTTCAAGAGCAATAGTTTATTTAAGATGTCACTCGATACAGTACAAAACATGAGGCTAAGCACCCGCACATCTCATTATAAACTATAAAATAAAGAGAAGAACTATAAAATCTGATTTAATGTCCCGCCTCGCATAGCCTGCTCCGATAGCTCAAAGATGTATTCCGCACACTATAATGTGTGATGGCAAGCTTTCTCATAGCCGACTCCTTGATTTACTTGTGTTTGACATCTTTCCCGCGACTGAATGATGAGAGACGAGCTGCCTCCACCTCTACCCTAAAAGCAAAGTGGGTGCATAGATTCTCTTTAGTCACCGACAAGGGGCAGGGAGGAGCGTCTCCTGCCCCGCCTCCAGCCAAAGCTTCCTATTTCTTTCAGGAACGCTTCGAAGTCTCGTACACCTCGACGCACGCACGTAATCAAGCACGGCAAAAGGCGTAGCGCATGCCAGGCGTTCAAAATACACGCCCTGCCGTTGTCATTCTGTCCGTGACTGTAGCCTCTATTTGAAACTTTGATTTTCGGTCGTACTCATCAAGTGCCACCTTCTTTCTGTAAACCTTAAAGCAGTGCTACGCCAAGACTCGCCAAACGTATGCGGAGCGCAAGTTGGTCTGCTTCTTTCGCAGGGGCTGTGGTGACGTCGGAACGTCGAGCTGTGATTGGCTCTGAGCTGTGATTGGCTCTGATTGTAGGATAGTGGGTAGGCCTCAAGGCAGCTTGCTTTGAAGTCTACCCACTATCCTTCCATCGGGGCCAATCAGGCCTCGGCCTTCCGACGTCACCACAACCCCTGCAAAGGAAGCAGACGAACCTGCGCTCCGCATTAAGTGTAGCGTCGCGACCCCCTCAGCTTTTCCTGTTGCCACAAACTTTTCAGTTTTAGTGCATTCACAGTGATACACCAAATTGATGCCAGAGTTTTGTTTTACGGTTATAGTAGTCCAAGTAAATCAGCTGGGCTGCTAACCATCGCAAAAATAAGAGGCATGTCGGCGCAACAACTGATCCTAATGGCTAAAGTAGTAAAGTGGGCTTGCTTGTTAGAGCAGTTTCTCGAAACGAGGAACGAGCTTGAAGGTCGCAACTTTCAGTCCAGGCTCGAAGTAAAGTTGCAGCCTGTTTTTTTTTTTTTTTTTTTAATAGTCGTTATTGCAGAGAATTTTACTCCGCATTTTTTTAAGTTCCCAAGTTCCCAAACCGCTTTGGCAACCCGACGCTGAATCTGTCGCGACTTCCCCCAGTTTCGCCACCCATGGGGGAGTGGCGCGATTTAACCCGGTTGATTGGATTCCCCTTTGCAGAGGGCAGCACCAACGGGGCCTTGTTTGGACGAGACAACTTCGTGGGCTGCCTGCGCAACGTCGCCGTCAACGACAAGCGCGTCGAGTGGATCGACATGGCTTCGCTCCACAACGTCCTCCCCAACTCTTGCCCAGCCGCTTGAGCAAACTGGGCCATTTGTCAAACCAAAAGGCCTTGAAGCGCCTATTGTTTAACTTACAACTGACCACGCACAGTGTACGCGCCCCGCGCAAATCTTGGGAAGAACATGGTGACGGAGTTTATAACAAAGGAATTGAAGCATCATGGTGCCAAGTTCTACCAAGAACCTCTGTGAGACAAGCTACTTGTGCTTTTGAGTAACAGCAATTTTCAGTCCATCTTCGAAGTTCAAAGCATATGTGTAGGTGCTTAACGTGGAACGAACTACAGTTTACAAATCACTGCCTCCTAATAAGGAACTTCAACCTACCATTTGTCATGCCAGCATATTAATAGAATAATACAACGTTGCCAATTCAACCTGAAAGGTCAACGTGTTCATGCCTTGAGCTCATGAAGCATTGCTTCGTACAATAAATGCATTATAAAGTCGAAAGTTTGCATAAACTTAAACTGGAGCGTTTGTTTTGGTGCAAAATCTGAACACGAACAAAGACATGCAGTAAATTTCAGTGTCCCTGGGCACGTTACTGCCCGATTGTATAAAATGTCAATAATACGAGCAAAAAAGAACAAGAGCACCAACGTCATGGTGTTGCACTTTACCACTGCTTGACAGGTGATGTCACGTAGCGTTGAACTATATCTTCAAAGCATTTTATAATGCTTCAAAAATATCCTACTTCAATGAAGCTCTGTTCTTTGGATATGTCAATGTGGGCTCGCATAACACTTGCCAAATCGTTCATGATGTAAACTCGAAAGCTACGAAACCGTAATTATATTTGCAAAATATTCCGCGGTTTAACTGCACTGGCTAGATTCTAGTTACCTTTAATGTACCATCACGGCCAATATGAGCTGAAAGGCCCCTCCGTGTGGTTCCAGGTATAATCAGAGCCACCTATCGCATTTGTCTGCAAACTGTGATGCACGCTGGGACCAAAATAACTCCTCTCCAACGCTCACGGTGCCACACTGCACTTCCATGTCATCAGCTAGTAAGCAAGTGGAGGTGGCATGACTTCGTCTAATCGGGCTGTAAAACCTAGGCACATCGCAGCATATACCTATCGTCAACTTTCTCAAAACATTTTTTGCAGAGCCCCGACCTAATATCACGCAAACATCAGACCACAGTTGAGTTTAATCGAAACTGCATATATATGTATTCGCACCAAAAAAGAACAAAAAACATATTCTAGCAATTTGCGTGCTAATAGCATGCAAAAAAAATCTGAGCATTAAAACGTACGTATTGTCAAAAGAAAATAGCATATGTAATGTCGTTAGCAAAGGTGAATCGCAAAGTTCATGCCCACGGACATATGAAGGTCGACCTGGGAATGCACCACACGAAAGCATTGCGGAGTTACGAGGGACGAAGAGAACCACTAGGTCATTAGAACTGTATCGGTAAACCCTGTCCAATTGGAGCGGGAGTTTGCGACAGTCCTGCCACAGTCGAGAACTGCCGTCTCGGTAGCAGACAACAAGGAAGCGCAGCGTGGTGCCAAAAGTGCCGGAGGGGAGTTTGTCGTCAAAGTGCATCAGTCTGCAGAAAAATGCGACAGGGGGCTCTGGTAGCGCCACGCGCCCCGATAAGCGGCGTTTTAGCTCGTATTGCCCGCAATAGTATATGCTTATGTTTGTTTTTTTCAACATCTTTTGATCTGGCTATAAAAAACAAGAATGACAAAAATATTTTAATATACTAAGAATGCAGATACATATCCTAGCTACTTCTTTAAGTAATCACCAAAGAGATTAAAGGAGCAGTTGCGATGTGCAAGAATTTTTTGATTGCACCCCCTAAACCAGATTGCTGCCGGGGTTCTCAGTCCTTTCATCATGCGCCAGAAAGTCCGTCACCTGCCAAAGACGTGGGTGTATGAAGAAAGCCGCATAAAGCTTTGGTGAGCACAAACAGACGTCCTTGATGATGGTGGGGTCACGAAAGAAGGTCAGTCTTGTTGAGCTCATTACAGAACTACTGAGAACTCGTGCGGCAACCTTCTTTGGGGAGAGTATCAAAGAGTTTGTGCTTAGTCATGACTGCTCAAATCTGCACTGATTACATGGAGAACTAGCTAAACTATGCATTATGTGTTAATATTTAAATATTAACACATTATTTTGCGTGTCATCTGAAATCAATTGTTTCAATATGGGCCAACTAATCGTGTCCTCCATTTTTTTCATATCAAGTCTCCACTATCCCATATAGCTGTATACAGTGCTTAAAAAAAATGTGGTGACCTCCGCTACACTTTTTTACGGAGTTTTAGTAGATCGTTCCGATACCTCCAATAACGACACGATGCACACGCAGAGGTGCCGGCGGAGTATCGCGTATTGTTATAGGAGTTATTGGAACGGTCGACGAAAACTGCCTTTATCTAGCCGCGGTACGGCATTGACTTCCCAGTAAGGTATACCTGTACCTTGTGCAAGCATAAAGCCACATTTTATTTTTTTCAAAATGAGAGTGCATGTATCTAGAATGTACAAGATAGCTAGTGCAAAGCCACCACCGCGGGTGTTGCTTCTCTGCAGTGAACGTGTGTTGCTGAGGAAGCACACTCAAAAGAGCCGACGTCCCAGTTAAAAAATTGCGGAGCACTCCGACCTTTCCTAATATCAGCAATGAGGTACGACTTTTTGTCGCGAACCGAATGAACTAATATTCTAATTCACATTCAGAATTGTCGCATATATTCGTATTTATATCGTTGCAATTCTGTCCCGTTTTAAAATTGTTTTGTTGCAAAAAACAGGGTTAGAAAATCAAGACCCCCACCTACCACCATTTTTTTCTTCTTTTATAAATTATGGTGTAATTTTACCATGCCTAGCAGTGGCACTTGGGTCAACGAGTCCCCAGGTTGTGTCCAGAAAGAACCCACAAACCTTGCTGGCGTGCATTGTGCCTCGACTTTGAGCTGCCGCAGCGGTCAACCAGTTGAATATGAGGTCAGAAAACCTCACAGTGCCGTCGAAAGTGTTACAATCGTGAGGGTGGGGTCGGTGAGGGCCTGTTCAGATCCCAGAACCGGCCCACGTTTTTCGGCTCATCTCACTGGTTCAACAAGATACTGTTTATTCATTTGTGCACTTCAAATACATTTTGTAATAAACTCTATAAATTCACGACTTAAGCTATAAGAAGAAATTTGAAAACTGAGTGGAATATTAACAATATTATGAGAGGACAAGAATATAATAACGCGTTGCTTTCACGACAGCGAAAGAAAACACGAGAAAAAAACAGTCGTCAGTAATGTGCATCCTTACGCTGACTGTTAAACACCAGATTAGGTCAGAACCTTGTAACACATTCGATCGAAGCTGTCTCCAATCGATGCAAAGAGACAATAGAAAGTTCTATTGGCTGACAGGGATGTCTCTCTGAATCGTGAGAAGAGCCAGTCCCAAAAGGCAATCTTGGGACGAGGACGCTCTTATGCAAGTCTTCAGCCTTCGCAGAGTTGAAATCGAGCGCTCCGGCTCGGCGGTGCTAACAGGCAAGGTGGCCAGAATTTCAAATAGATTGTAGATGTTTGGGTGCAGGGCGTTCGGGCAAAGGGACGTCACCTGCACGGCAGAAACGTGCAGAGCATCGTAGTCCTTCCACTTCCAAGACCAAAGAAGGACTTCTCCAGGCAGCTCATTTAAGGAAATGAAGTCGACGTAGAGGTTCCCGAATTTGTCTTAATTAGGCTCTTTCTCCTCTATGGAGGAGTTTTCTGGGGGGTGGGGCAAATGGGAGTTTAAGGATTTTCTGGTGATTCTTGAATCCATCTTTGAGCTGTACTAAGAGAAAGTGGTCAATGAAGAGAAGAAATACAGCGAGTCTGAACTACTCATCCACAAAAGTCACAGGGACGTTGCTGCGGTGCTTCTGGCGAGATGTAACTGCTGGCATTTCGGGAGTCATGTGAACCTTTTCACAAAGTTCCCTCGCCGTTTTTAAGACTCTCACATCACCCGATTCTCGCAGCACAGCAACAGCGGCCTCAACTTCCTCAATGTGTGAGATGACTTGCACCAAATCAGCTGAAGCGAACTGGAGTTCTCTCAACAGCTGAAGGGTCAGTGACTCTTTAGTTGTTGAGACAATTAAAGACTATTATGGAGACTAAGTACACAGTAATAATAATAAAAGAAACCACTTTTGACAATTTTCATCAATAAAAATAACTTTCAGAATATAAATCTATGAATAGGGCTGTTTTCTAACATGACTGATCTTCATATTTGAACCTTAAAAAAATAAAACTCAATGCTTTTCTGTACTTTCTGAATTGGCGAGATCAGAGTATAGATGAAATACTAGATACAGACTAAATAACCAACAACACCTACTTTTGTAAAAAGAATATCTTCGTAAAGTTTGAGAAAAAAATGACGACATTATGTTGGCAGGACAGTGATGAACTTCACATGCCAAATTACCACTGCCAGACTGCGCCATTGACGGTGGTTGCCTAGACTCGTCACCATAGAAGTTTTATACATACCCTAGTTCGTAAGCTGCAATGTTTATTGGGTGTTTGCAAGGGAACCACATTTTTGCCACCGCAAAAATAAGCTAAGCACCATCGAATGCTCAGTCTCAGCACAAATGTAGTGCTAGCAGTTGGTGTCAGAGTTCCAGAACTTATGGTCACATGATCAGAGTTATAAGGGATTTCTGGAAACTTTCAATAAGTAGATGTCGACCAACAGAGTCTCTGAATACATGGAGATGATTGCCACTTGCTACTACTAACTGGCCACTTATCCTCATAAAAAATTGTGGAAATGGCTTACAACTTTTTTATTAGATTATGGTAAGTTTAGAAACTTTGGCAACTGGTCCAAACCACTAGTGCTACATTTGGACAAAGAATGTGCTTTCAGCAATGCATATAGTCCATTTTTGCGGCAAAAAAAAAACACAGTTCTTTCTTCCAAGCACTTAGTAATCCTTACAGGATATAAAGGTATTTGCAAAAAGCAAAGCTTTTTTCTATTGAAATATATTTTGATAATCTACAAAAAACCTTATCTCAAATATGTATATCTTAAATTTATGACAGGAAATTAGTAATGCTCTAATACGAGTCACACTTTCTTTTACTAGTTTTATTGGTATGGTGGCATCAGTCTACAGCATGCGATACACTGCGTATAGGTATTTGTAAGATGTAGGCCTCAAGTTTCATCTCAGCAACAGTGCAGGGCTAAACTATCTAGATCTAGTAATTCGATCAAGCACATTGAAAACCCTAAATGCCTCGCTATAAAACATGAACGACAAGATCTTGACCTTTAACCACCCATGAAGAGTTGGGACATCGAAAGGCTAATTCACAACTTTGCATTTGACTGTGACTGACTGCGCTTGCGACTGCTTACGAGGTGTCAAACTCGTGCCGTGGCACAAGTGTGCAAGTAGCCCTTGAATGCTTCCCTCCTTGAAGACTGAAGGCTTTGCAGTATTTAGGAGATTGAATCTAATGAGAAATTGTTGCTTATAACTAGAGATCCGTGACTTCAGAGTATTTTGAGTGAAATTCACTCTGCTTATTTTTCGCTAGAGTTTCGGGGTTAATCGGAGATCATTTTAGCTGTATTCTGAATTCTCCGATATTCTGAGTTCAATTTCACTGTGTTCCCAATTTTTTAAAGTTTAAAATAAAAATAATTGATATCTGGATGCAAACATGCCCTAGATCCATAAGAATTCAAATGTATTGTATTCCTTCAGTGGAGTTATCCTTGGTGCCCTTAATATTGACAATGCTGACTGCCCACGAAAAAATTTGCGAACAAGTGTTGCCCGGATAAAGGTTGAGACTTTTAAATAACTGAACACTTGGACGTAGTCGCTGGGAAGGATGGCAGCTTCAGTTCACCTTTCCTCCTATACAATCTATGGGCTCATATCTTTCACTGTAATAAGAACATTACCCCTTTTTTCCTATAAACACAAACAGTAGAGTTCAAATTGGGAATGGGAACATTGTTTTTTGTCGTGTCAAAGAAATACAATGACCCGTTGTCCTGACTGAGCCTTGACAAAATGAATGGTAAACCCCCTTTGGACAACGGTCTGAGATTTGAGAAGAAACTCAAATGGCCTATGCTCAGAACCACTGACCCTGTGCTGTAACCCCACTTCTTTTAAAGTACAATTGTTTTTTACCCATGTGAGAATTATATTAAGTCCATAGTGAAAGACGGATGCATAAAGTATTAAGAAATATGTGTACCTATGCAGAACACATCTGGGCCAGAGCTATCCCAGAGATGATGCCAGTGTTATTTCATTGTAAGCTGTCATAAGCACATGCAATGCAGTCAGCCACAATCAAACACAAATATCTGAACCAGCATTAGCATGTCAGCTGGTATTCTCAGTGCTCGCTGCTCCGATAATTGCCTTCTTACAAATTATGTAGTTTGTTAACATAACCATTATATCAGTCGTCCCATACAGAGCGGTTTCATGAAATGCCTCTTCACTCCCAGTAGGCAGTAAGTGGGTATGCCGGTTAATGCTTTCCTCCATTTTTTCCCTATATATTTGCATGTCAGCGATTCTTCATTAGCATCGTGCTTGACGTTAGTAACAAGCAGGAGCAGGGCGAGTGGCTCCGCCGATGACAGAACTCAAGCAGCACGATCAGGGAGATACTTGGGTGGCATAAATCTATGTTCGCTTACTTTGTCTTTTTCTTCATAACTGCCACGGCGGCATGTGCTCATGATCTCGGAGATTTTCGGCATGCAAGGCTCCCCTCCGGCCCTTGCAAGTGCTCGCTTGACCAGCAGAAGCATATGGCACGGCTCCTCTTGAGTTCAGCAAGGTGGTGTTGATACACAGCCGGCATGAGCATCTCAAACGGTAAATGTCTGCACGCGGTATAGAGCTTGTATATTCATTAACACTATGAAGGCTGAGGCGTGCAAGCCCATTGACATGCGCGAGCACGTTGAGATGCGAGTAAAGTGCCGCTCAGCTCGAGCGCTGACAGTGCTTTCTTTTCCCAGCCTTTGCTAAGGCACCACTTCTAGCACGCCGGCCCTGGTCGTCAGTAAACATTAGGAGAGTTTGTAGCAGAATACCCCGCAGCGGTGAAGGTACCGAAGCTGTCAAAGCCCTGCCTCCATCAGGTAATGGCGAGAGGACGTCCAAGGAACACTCGAGAAATGTGAAAAATGACCGAACGGAAGCACTGGGTAAAATTAAAGAAAGATATCACGAAAAAAACAATGTAATCTGAAGTCCGAAGCAAATGACAAAACCCAAAGCACCCTTCTTCTCTCCTATTCAGTAACGCAATCTACAGGGGAATATTGAGCATGACAATTTACTTACTCAGGCCCACAAAAAAAAAGAAAAAAAAGAAAAAGCTATTTTTGGCTACAAAAGTGTATTAAGACTCGTTTTACTATTCTTAACAAAATTATAGGATGTTTGTTTAAAAACAATCGGGCATACATTTATTCTACATCTTTCTTGGTTTTAAAAGAGCAACACCCAATTTTAGATTTACCACTTCCTCAAAAAAGTAATTCTGTTGTGGTGAGAACCAATCAGTTTAATTTGCGCAAACGAGCGCACAAAGCTGTCCTCCAGCATTTTTATTTTTGCATAAAAAGGCTGACATAAAGAAAAAAAAAAAATCAGATTGCATTTTTGCTACAGTATATTGTGTTCCACGGCAATGGCAGCTCAGTGCTTGCGTAATTTTTTGCTATCTGTCATTTCTGCGCCTGCACCTGAGCTCATTCTCCAGGATTTTCAGGTTATTTTCGCTTCCACTTGTGATTCCGCAACCATGCATTATCCGTACTTGGTCTACGACAAGCCTCCTCGGCCAGAGGCATGAATACCCCCGCCACACAAAAATCTCAACAGAAAGGACGCAGTCGCTTGGCACCAGCTCCAGACAGGAGCGTTCTGCAGCCTAGTGCTCTTGCACAAATTCTATCCTACAAGCTACAAAGCCGAATGTCCGCACTGCGGGCAATATGCTTCCTTATCGCACACCGCGTGGCTTTGCACTGCTCACCCTAACATCCCCCGCTCCCACCTTGATCCCACTCCTGAGAACTGGGAAGCCGCACTGCTCAGCTCGTCTGCTGCCGACCAACTAAAGTTGATCGGGCGAACGAGGCTGACAGCCGACAGCGTTGGGGCCCTGGACTAAGGGAACCACCCAGAGACCAATATACAGGCATAATAAAGTTTATTCCTCCTCCTCGGCCAATACCACCTATAGTCGATGACGGGCCACTTCTTTCCCCTTCAGCAAAGCAAACGCTGGTAAGGAGGTGGCCTCCTCTCCAGCATTCACTCTGCCAAAGGGGAGAGAGGTGGGAGAGCTTCCACTTTACTCTTAACCTGTCAGCGATTATAGAAAACAAGACATGCTCCTGACGTCATTGGCAGATCCTCGACCCGCCCCAAGTGGCAAACATGCCAAAGCTCAACGAGAGTCGCCGGAAACCGGCAGACGCGTCCGTCTCGGCGTCACCGCCTGCTAAGGTCGCACTCGCTGCGAGACGCTACGACACTCGCCGGCAGCGATGCTGACATAGCCCAAGTGGTGCTACATGGACCTGATAGGGATGATGATTGTAGAGGGGAGGGAGGGGAGTGGGATCACAAGCCTCCTCTTCTAGACGATATTGCCTCAGCGTGCCATATTCAAATTCGCGTTCTTCAAACTCGCTGCAGACCTTCTGAGGTCTGGCTTTATGGCATGCAAGTTCGTCCAATCGGAGGGTCGTGCGCGTGCGCCAGCACGGTGGGATGTCGACCACAGCCAACTCCTATACGTGTAGAAACTGACGGAGAGGAGATGAGGGTGTGCGGAGGAGACGACGGGACACCAAGCGCCGGTTAGAGTGACTAGTGGGTAGATGAAAAACTTGCTTCCTCTGTCTCTACTCGCTGCTCAAACGCGTTTGAATGCTGGCATTCGGCGCTTGGCGTTTACTTTAGGAAAGCGAGTAGGGACAAAGGCAGCTAGTCCTTCGTCCACCCGCTAATCTTTCTAACGAGCACTCTATGCTGCGACGTACTGGCGCACTTGTCTACACTCCTTTCTCAGCTTCTACCCGCACAATCACAGACGAAGAAAGAAAGTAGGGGCGTCTCGTTCGAACGTCCCTCCTCAAACACACGCTCGTCGCCTTTTACCGTCCTCCGGTGTCGCGCACGCTGGCATGCTCGAGGCTTACAAGACGCCGAGGCGTCGATAGAAAGAAATAGAATCTATACCGTCTTTAATTCGTCAAAATTTATTTCGTCCATAGATCAGTTGGCAGAGGCATCCATAGTTCAGTTGGCAGAGGTTTATTCTAAAAGAGAACGCTTGTCTCTCGCAGGTCGCCGGTTCGAATCCGGCTCGATGGGGGTAAAATCTCTCTTTCCTGAAAAACTGGGCAGTGGCGGCAACAGCTGGGAGCAAGCATGAAATTTATTACGTAACCGGGACTTTTTGCAAAGGATGACCATTCGATTTCCCTAGGAGGTTCCCACAAACAGCCGTCGCTGTAAAATGACTCGAGGCTCTTTCTGCCGCGTAGTGGTGCTAGGTACAAGGCTACAAATCATCATCATCAGGCTTGCTTGGTTAGTTGCCCAGATACTGTTGAGACCGGTTATAACGAAATAGGGGCTACAGCAAAGCAATCACGATTTCCCATTCCCGTTTGCATTTTTTTTATGCATTTGTTTGTTTCTAGCAAAGGAAATTAAGCAGCTCCAGCGGATATAGCGAAGAGAAATTTTGTGATAATTTAAAAAAAGAATAAAATTCGGAAAGTTCAATAAGTCTCGGACCACCGCACTTTGCTGCCACACCCAAGAAGCCACCCAGAACGGGCTGCAGAAGACGCTGGAAAGGCCACTGGCGGTAGTCTCTGCAACGTCGTCTGCTCCACACTCACCTGGGAAGCGGCTTTACTGCATCGCACGCGAAGAAGCCGTTGTGGCATGCTGATAGGGACTTTCAGAACACTAGCGACAACGTACCGGCGGAGATGACGGAGAGAGACTAAATTTATTAAAGGGAGCAGTAAGTATGCCTGCATTTGATTGTCGCGTGGCCAGTGTGACGAGGAAGCTTGGAGGAGAGGTGGACACGTTTGTAGAAGGTAAACACTTTTGAGTTTTGACTCCTTGCATGCTGCAGCTCGTTTTGCAAATGCGGCTCACAAACCACGTGACCCCGATGGAGCAGTTGCCCCATCTCTTCAATCTAGGTTCTCTATACCCCCGTCAAACAAGCTTGAGCGCTAACTCGGTGCCGTGCGCGCTTCTTTGTTTGCTTTGTGTCGGCGTCTAATCGGTGAGGTTGCTCTTGTGCAAAAGTCTACTTCGCTCAAGCACCGATTCGGCGAATCATCGCCACTTAACAACGGAGTCCCGGCCCCACCGGCACCTCGACGGGGAAGACGAAGGAAATCTTCTTGAATCTAAAGCGTGCCATCCTCAACAGAGTGAGCATAAACGTAAAGAACGCCGTCTATCCCCGGCATCCTCCGCTTGGCCATCGCAGCTGTCAACACAGTCTGTATGCAGCAGGATCTTTTTTTGATTGGAGCTTTTCACAGTTGGAGCGAAGCAGCTCCGATCTAGCAGAGGATGCATGCAGGGAAGCCTCGACCGCTTTCTGCAGGCTCTATAAATAATGGTCCCGTGACAACTCGTGTTATCTTGTTGTTTTTTTTTTCATGTTATTTGAGTTGATATATAACAAAGAAGCGGATATAGCAAAGTGATTTCCGATTCCCGTTGACTTCGTTATAACCAGTCTCGACAGTAGTAAAGATGCGCTCATTTGCACAAGTTGTACAACTTGCCGCTTCTCACCATAGCACGCACTACTTTTTCGAGGAAGCAGTAGGCTGAAAAACGAGTGTTGCTCATTCTAGACCAGAAAGATGCAAGATAAATGCGTGTCCGATTGTTTCAAGATGCACTGTGCACCCAATCATTTTGGTAAAAAAAAAATAGAGGCGAGTCAATAAGGAGCCTGAATAAAATTTCTGGCCCAGAAATACCTTTCTTTTTTTTTTTTTTGCAAGACTCGGCAGGTGAAACATCCTGCTCCCGATTCCCTCACAGATCATATCACTGAATAAGAGGTAAGAGGGGTTCTTTGGTCTCCTCCTTTGCTGGGATCATAAATTATATAGTTTTTTCTTGCAATATCTTTGTTAATTTTACCCATTATTTCGGTTCTGTTGTTTTTCACGTCACTCTCGAGCGTTCCTCAGACGCCGTCTTGCCCTACCTTTGCTATTGGCAGAGCTTTGACGACATCGGCCCTTTCACCGCGACAGAATCTTCTGCGACTGTCTTTCCCGCTGTTTACTGATGATCAGGGGTGGCTCATCTTAGCAAAGGCTGGGTGAAAGAAAGCACTGTCAGAGCCAGCGCAAGAGCTGAGCACCACTTGAATCCCGTTTCAATGTGCTCGCACGTTTCGGCCTTTACAGTGGTAACGAAGATATGAGCTCTACACTGTGTGCACGTGTTTAACTTTTGAGTTGCTGATGCTGGATCTGCATCAGCACTGATATTGGCTCCATATCACCTGCACGTGTTGAGCATAGCTGCTCAACACGTGCAGGTGGAGAGATTCTACACTACTTTCACAATATGCATTCCACACCATCAAGATTGCTGGTCTTGGGAACCGTTAACGCTGGGCCCTCATCACCTGCAACATCATCCCGCCACCCGCGCCCATAATCTCCATTTCAACATCGTCCACACTCCTCTGTCTACTGTCTCACAATATCATCACTAGGTGTGGCGCCGCAGGTCTCCGTGGTATGAAACACTTGCCTTTCTGCGGCACAGTGGCACTCTTGAACCAAAATAAATAAATATTATTATTATTACAGTCTAAGCTCGTTATAACTAGGGTTCAGAGTTTTCAATTTAAACCGATAAAAAACAATAAAAGTATGCTGAATCCACTTTCTGAAATTCGGTTTTAACCGAAAAGGGTCAGTTTTGAGGTTCGCCGTTTTCGATTGAAACCGATAAAAAGCGATAAAAGTATGCCGAATCCATTTTCTAAAATTCTGTTTTAGGTAACCGAAAATGGTCAGTTTTTTAGGGCTGCATCGAGATGGGCGGGAGAGGGTGGGGAAGGGGAGAGAGGGCATTGCAAGGTTTGGCATTGTGTGACCTTTTCGTGATTGCCCTCTTCCAAGGTTCAACACGCAACAAAGAGGTCCATGGTTGTCCTTTGCAGGACATCTGTGTCCTTTCTGTGATTCGGCTTAGTGTGTCAAGTTCCTGGTCCTAAAAAAAAAAAAGAAGTTTGGGTGTGGTCTAGTATTTGGTTTTTCGCTTCATGCAAGATCTGCAGCCAGAGTTTAGTGAGTACACGAAATATGTTGTGCTTCAAAACGTCGCACAGTGTCTCTATTGGTAGTCGCATTTGGTTGATTGGCCGATTTTGGTTGAGGCAGCGCTTCATCTCCTCAGCCTGCCAGTGTCCAGTGTTAACGTTTAGAGGGCATTCTCGAAGCCCAAGGTCATTAATAGGAAAGAATGAGCGTGGAACAACGAGGAGAACCTGGGAAAGTATATGTGCATTTACAATACTAAGGTCACGTAATCCTGATGTAGAGAAGGTGAAGTTCCATGTTTTTTGGGCACTGACTTGTTTGTACTTTTGCGTTGTTTTTTTACAGTCGCACACATTTGCCAAATGAAGTTTAAATGTGTTTTTCTTTTTTTTTTTTTTCAATGTATCTGTGTTGTTATTTTTTGGGCGCAAATATCAGAGCTACAAGGATTATCTGATCCGGTGTCCGATGGTGTTTCTTTCACATTCAGCGAAAAAAAAAAATGGTAAACTTCTGTGGACATAAATATACACCGAAAAAAAAAACCCCACGAAAATTGAGTATTAAAATAAACACCAAAAGAAGTATGCCGAATTTTTAAAAAATAAAAACCACCAATGCGGAGCCCTAGTGATAACAGACATTGATTTTGACCAAGATTTTGGTCTGTTGTTGAGGATGTTGTATGCAGATATGAAGTTAAGTCAATGGTATGTAGAGGAAAACCAACCGAACTTCACAAATCGGTGTGCTATATCCAAAAGTCTGTTGTAATGAGCTTAGACTGTATAAGCTCATTCTGAGCATGCCCAGTACACAGTGAAATCAAATATGGTGTCCAGTGAATAGTCCCCATACGCTCCTTCTGCTGGGCAAGCGAGCATTTGGAAAGGACAGAGGAGAGCTTTGCGCGCCGAGAATCTCGGAGGCCATGCCGCTGACACGCCGACTTCTCTCTTCTCGACTCTCTTAACTTCGAATAAAGAGTGACGTATAAAAAAATTCAGCACCAGCCAATGCACCTTTATGTTGCCAACTACTTCTTAAGGTGCGGTCAATCGCGATGCAAGAGAACTCGAATGAGTGGGAAAACACTGCCCTCACATGGAGAAACGTCTAGGTTGAAGTGTCCCAGTACAAATTCCAAAAGTTTGAGCCAGAAATATGCTGTCTGAAATCACCCTAGAGATTTTATTATTATAGTACTACTCTTTCGCTTTTCTGCTCTTTCTGTAACAGCACAAAATATAAGCTATTTGATAACAATCAGGGCTCGAAACACACTTCAGGTTGTGGAAAAATCTACCGTAGAATGCCGAGCCTGCACCCGTGTCGCGATAAGTGCGCACCTCCTACTTTTGAAATATTCGAGACAGAGGAGAGAACATATCAAGCATCCACCCCAGGAAACTTTTTTTAGCCCACCGAGCTGGCCGAGGTGATTCTTGTGGCACCTGCTTCTGAGGAGCCGGTGCAAAGCGATGAAGCTTTAAGCGCGAAACACATGTACGACGAAACCGTCCGATCCGACGTCCGACTGCGCAATACGACGGTCGGAGGCGAGGGTTTTCAACGCTCTCCGATGCTACGAAAACCCTCTCCCCCCAAGGTCATTCCGGCAGTCCGCACGTCGGATCGGACGGTTTCGTCGTGCATGTGTTTCGCGCTTTATGCGGGTGCGTAGAAGTAAAGCTTGACGCAACAGCGCCGGTGCAAACCAGGCTTTCCGAGTGGTACGGCTGCTTTGAAAACTAGGGGTTCCGCCAGACCCCGCCACTGCTGCTACACCGTTCTGTCGGATCAAACGGGGGCCTACCCTACAATGTACCACCTCTGCATTTTTTGCTTTCAAACCTAACAAGCACCCATCCCTGCTTTTTAGTGATTATCCCAAACTTTTGCCTCGCTGCTAGCTCAGTATTTTCATTTAATGCTCCAAAATGTTTCCCTCCAAATTAAATGTAAAAACCACACTTACTAACACATAAAAAAAAAAAATATATATATATTTTTTCCAGTCGATTTATTATGGTTTCCGAAAAATGCCCAATCAATATTTTGCTACAGCGTCACATATATTTTTAATAGAGTCAAAATATGCAACTGCCCAGTACCAAAACTGGACTGGGGAGGAAGAAGAAATATAGAAGAAAAAGTTACCGGAACTCATGTGGTTGTGCAACTTTTTTTTCAATCGACGTATTTGCAGCTTTTTAGAAACTACAAAAAATGGGTATTATATTTTTTGTCTATTTTTAATATTGAACGTGTGCTTTCGATGACCCATGACTTTGATTATCTTTGGTGGTTGTGTCTAAACCATAGAAAACGGCACGTGACCATGGAGAGGGTGAGCGTGACTCAAACCGGCCAGTTCTCAATCGGCGGTTGTCAGGTGGGAAAAAAATTAATTTAAAGCCACAAACTGTGTTTATATAGTTGGGCTCTCATATGTCATGTACAAATAAAAACCTTGGCCACCATAAATACCCCGTCAATGTCCCTTTAAAGGGGCCCTGCAAGGACTTTTCTACTCGTTTTAATTTGCACCGAAACTGAGTGCACTGAACGTAGTAATTTAATGAAACTTTTCCTTCTCAAATTTTGCTTTATTTTAAAAGTTATAGGCCAACCAAGATTACAAAAACAAGCAAAAAATAACTGCCTTCATAACGTACTTAGTCGCTTGAGTGGCCATGAACTAGAGGAGGGGTAGTGAGCTCAGCAAGCACTCAAGGCTGCCGCACTCCATGTCAACGACTCGAAAGGGCGCCATTAAAGCATGTTATGAATAGGCTGTATGAAGTGGGCAGCCAGGGGGGCTCGCGTTGCATTTGATGCGCGATTATACACTAATTCGGCATGACACTTCATTGGCCACAAACGAAAGCAAACACGGCGTAAAGGTCAATTCAGAACATGAGCCACTTCGCGCTGCTATACCGCCAAACAGCCAAACCGCAAGCCAAACCTTCTCGCCGAAGGCCTTCGGAATGCTCGGAACCGGTCCTATCCTTGAGTCTGTATATGACCGCAGAGCCGCCGCAAACATCCGGGAACGTTCAACTCTCGCCACTCGTTGGTGCCTGATCCCACCGCCTCTTCCTAGTATGCACCACCTTTTCCACCGCTTGGTGGCGGGTATGTCGACGAGTCATTTCTTGTTTACATACTTTATAAACTGCATTTGTTTCTTTTCCAATCTAAAATACTGAACAAAAACTACTTTTATAAATAACTGAAACGGTTTGCACCACTTATAGTTTGTATTGCGACTAAAAAGAAGCTTTTAGCGGCTCTGACAAGTAGTAAGCCCAGGACCAATGACTTGACATTTAGCGCGCTTTCGGCACCGCGGGTCGCCCCCGTAGGTGGAGGAGGTTTCCGCGTCGTCCGATTAAAATATGATGCACCGATATTAAGTTGCTTTCTCCGTGCCCGCTGGCTTGCCCGAACCCCAAAAGACGTGGAAACCGCAAAAAAGGTTGATGCATAAATATTACAAAGCCCCTTTGACATGGACAAAGAAAAAAAGCGATTAACAAGGATTTACTTTTACCGTGACATTGTGATGGGATGGCAAGGTAGAGCAAATAAAGAACAATAGTCAAGTAAACGGGAAAATATGTATTTGGAACTTGATATTTCTGAAACCGGAAACACTTGCACACGTCACTTTTCTTGTTCAAGTTCATGCCGCTTGAGGGGGGGGGGGAACACACAGCTCTGCCTGAGGCACCAACACAGTTGTCTTTCCACCACAACAAATGGCCTTGCAGCTGTATCTAACTGAACAGTATCGTTAGCATGAAATGGAAAGAATCAACGTACAGAGGAGCTACTGCCACCTGCTGCTCCTCCAGGTGTGGGGGGGTGCATCTGCAATTGAAATCAGAATGAAAGTAAACACTAGGCACCAGCACAGACGATGGCTTAGACAAGAGAACCCCAACACTTTGAGATCTGTTCAATTCCTTCCCATGTGAATGTGGTTTGAGTGTATCCCACTTGCACACAAATATCATCAGGCATATGAAAGTGGAACATCTGATGGTATCTGACAGAGCTTGGCAACTGCCAGCCCACAGGCCGGACCTAGTCTGCCAGGTAATATTATGCGGCACCCTGCACGTCACCAGAGAAGACTCCCCCACCCATCCCTCCCAACAATACTAACAGCGTATTAAATACCATGGTTGGCTGCAAACCTGGTGCAATCAGCTGTACTATTAACTCAGAAATTGCAAAAGACAAACATTACAAACTCTAATGAGAAAACGTTTCAGGACCAGTTTACTCCCTAGCTAGCCTTTAATTAGCAGGTGAGTCTTTAATTAGAGCTCACCTATGAAAAAGATCACACTCGCTCACACACAAGAAAACAAACTAGCCCCGAAAAGTTGGGAAGCTGATCATTAATTTTGTCTTTTACGTCACTTCCTAACCAAGCGCAGTGTTTTCGAACCTTCATGTAAACTCTGAAATGGCACACCCTGGGAGTTATAGTTTCCTCCTCATATTATCTATCAGCAATTGTTGCATATCAATATGATGAATTGGGTATGAATAATTAAAGTCATCATATCTAGTATGAATTTTATTTGGAATCACATTGTTAAGTTAAACAATTTTTATTGTGCATGGAAGCTTAGCATGGGGAAGACCAGCACCCCACAGAGGTTTGATGGATAAGGAATGCAAGATCCATTGTTTTTTTTTCTCAGCTCCTTGAAGAGATAGCAATTCTAGGAGATCCTTGAAGAGATAGCAAGGAGATCCTGCAAGATCTTTGGATCTTGCAGGATCTCCTTTACTCTGAATATGCGTGTGACTTAGAATTACAGGGACATTTTGACACCTAATGACCTGAACGTTACATTACAAAGCGAAGAGAAACTCATGGCAGGGACGCTGTCCGATGTAAATGTTTTTGAGCTGAAGCTCGAGCTGCTCTCAAATTTCTACCAACAAGAAATATCTTGAATTTGAAGAATTTCTGTTGGAAATATGATCTCATTTTTCCACGAAGAAAGTTTTGCAAGACATTACATGATCTGGCCAGGGAGTTGGAAGTCAATTGTTTGCTGATTTCCAGAAATACTTGATCGACGTCCATATTTTCATTAATCTATTTAAGGCCAACCTCGGTCAAGTTCTCAAGTTCTAGAGATTTACCAGACAGTTTGCTGATCAGCTGATCACCATGCACACAATAAGTCCAACTATGCATTCACACCAAACAACTTCATCAAGTTTTATGCTCGTTCCCCTGAATCAAAGTTTTCAAATCTAGGAAAGCTTGCAGCAGCCTTAATTGCAGTGGTCGTTATAGAATGTATAACGATATCCACCTCTACACTCACAAAGCCTGGCAGTTAGACGACAGAGCCATAGAGTGCCCGGTCGCAGATTTGAAGCGCGAAAATCTGGTAGCAGACAGCATTTGTCGGAAAACCTGGTATTCAACGCACGGCTTTTGCAGCGTCGAGGAACCGAAACATGACTTTCAAACATGATCAGTGATGTGATTGGCCTAAGCCGTTTCGGAGCACCTTTTGGAGCACCCAAAACAGTGTTTTGTAGCAGCAAAAGTGGCCTTTGGAGCAGCCAAAACAGTGTTTTGGAGCAGCAAAAGTGGCTTTTGGAGCAGCTAAAACAGTGTTTCGCAGCAGCAGAAGTGGCCTTGGAAGCAGATATTCCTAGAAAAAAAAATTAAAATATTTGTTTCAAGTGCTGGACAAACCATGGACACTTTGCTTGCCGCAATAAACATATTATAGTCAAGTTAGACCATCTGGGAGTCTTTCAAAATATAACTAAAGTGCCAAAGGCATGACACATCTTGCAATGCTTCAGTTAAATGATACGTATATATGTATCCAAAAAATCAAAGTGCACATATTGAAATTTATTTGAAAATGACCAGCTTAGAATAGATAGCACAGCATTAAGTTGACTAGTGATAAAACAAATAAAAGCAGTCTCCAACTGATGAAACAAGTAATTACTGCAGTGCAATGCGAAATCATCGCGCGAGCGGAGATGGCTGTTCGATCGAAACCATGCCACTCCGCTCCGTCGCCAACTGGTTCCCAAAATTGTATGCAAAGTGTAACTGTCCAGCATACGACAAAAAACAGTCCAGCGGCACGTGCTTATCAGTCCGGCAGCCGAGGTACAAGCTAAGCACACACACACACACACACACAAAAAAAAAAAAAAAGAACCTGAGCACATTGATGCAAGACATCGCGAGGCAGGGTCAAAAAGTTTCCTGAGCGCTTCGTGCAACGACTGAATTCGAGACAAACAAGCGCGCTGTGTGGGTTCAGCGTGCAGATTTGCCTTCTTTGCTTTAGCTCACTTTTTTTCACCAACTTTTTTTCGCGGCAGATGATTTTTCACGTACCGGGGTACCTCCCGAAAGAAAGCACACCGAGAGAAACATAGTTAATCAATACTTCGACAGAAAAGTCTTTGAGTTAAGAACGGATTTTTGTAGTAACCTATGATTTACACAAGAACAGGAATGTTGATGAACTTGCGGCGGTACTTAGTTTCATTTTAGAAAGCGCCATATCTGCAGCGACGCGGGGACGGCAACACCCGACGTCGCGCGACCACGGTGACTGACAGGCAGGGACCAAATGTAGTTTTCCCACGGCCATTGCTTTCAAGAAAGAGTGCTTCAGCTCACAAACTAACTCCCGCCGCGCAAAAACGTGGTTTTGTTTCATAGCATGACGACATGGCTGGTACCCCGGGACGTTTTAGCGTCGGAGCGTCCGCACATGCCCGCGTCTATCGTTGAAAAAAAAAAAAAAAAAGAAAGAAACGCGAGACGACGAGGGCGCGGAACGAGAAATGGCAAGAAAAACCATGCAAGACTGGATGAACGATTGGTGCAGGGTACTTTGTGTCGGGCGGCCGCTTGCGCCACCTAGCTGAGGCGTGCTCAATTACGGTACTCAGTTCAGTTTCGGTTTAGAAAGGCGACCAAAAATTGGTCCTTTGGCGCAGGCTTGGCGCAGATTACCCATATTTTGGCAAAATGTAGCAGGATGTAGCAGGGTTAGCTCCTTGGCGCAGTTTGGCGCAATTGGCGCAGCAATCACATCGCTGCATGATGAGAGAAGAAGCGGTAGTGCAAGGAACGCGAGGGGCATGAGTGGACATTCCATTGCTCGGGAGAAGTGTGTTTCGGCTCCTCGCCGCAGCGGGGCACCCGTTACATGACTGTCCTCTGATCCGTTGTCTGCCGCTCTACCTTTCCACTATCGGCAGCCACGTTTCGAGGCAATCTGCCTGGCTTCGTCAGTATAGAGGAGGTTATGGTATAACTGTGAACATACTTTTCGAAAATGAAAACTGTAAAATCTAACGTCCATTTAAAAATGAGGACGAGCACTGCCAAAAAGTTTTACGACTCGATTCGTTACTTTAATTTCAATGTTAATATCTTGGATACTATATTGAACACCAAAAATCTTATTGAGACAGTTTGAGCAATCCCACATGTGCCTAAATCCCGAAAACATCTGTGCATCACTTTGAGCTTGTGGCAGTTTCTTTACCTTTCATTTCTATTGGCCGATACCCCTTCAGCATAGTTTTCCAGCCGGCCCCCCACACCTCCAGTTTGCAACAATTCATTTTTTTTTTTTTTTTTTTTAATTTGGTATTTTCTGTGTATAACATTACGGCATTTGATGTGTGTGCATGTTTCTTTTTTCGTCTGCATTGCGATGCACCACTAAGAAGACACATTGCTGTTGATGGGCATCAAGAAATAAACATAAAACAAACAACCCCTGGTGTATTTCATGGTATGGTGTATGACAGTGGTTCTGAACTACTGAAGTTTCAGGGACCCCTTCAGGAGCCAAAGAAGTGATGGGAAACCCCATCCACTTTGGGTGGGAAGAGGGGGGAAGGGGGGATTGAACGATTACCATAACAAAGGAGTAAATTAAGGAAACTAAATTTACGCAAACCAACTTTGAAGCTCCGAAAAGGAAAATAATCAACCCCCCCACTCATCACTACTGGTTTAGTCTATTTGGCTTTGTGGTACAACCAGCACCAATAAAAAAAGTTTTTTTTGCTCCGCTTGACATGGTCAAGGGCTTAGGGGACCCCAAAAAGGCCTTCATTGACCCCAAAGGATCCGTTGACCCCATTTGAGAGCCACTGGGATATGGCATGCCAGTCAAGTGACATCATGTCAGTGTCATATCAGGTATATGGCGTGACAGTCAAGTGGCGTCCTGTCATTCAGATAGATAGCACCTGGGCAAAGCTCTGGATGAGCAGAATGCATTGCTAGTCTAACACTGCATTAAAAATTTCAAGGAAAAATACATCCAACTTCTCCAATGCCTGTTTTCCACATTATGCCGCAATAAAACCAATTGGGTCTTTCCCATAAAGTTTGCATTTTTCCTTGAAGCTTCAAGGCCTTTTTAAATGGATGGCATGGATAGTTTATTCAAAAAACAGAACTTTATGTTGTGATTATTTTCTTCCTTCAAATGTGAAATCTTATTTAGGAAACGAGTATATCGATTCTCTTAAATGCTTTCATATGAACGCTCGATCAGCTCAAAATAAAACAGACGAGCTTGAATTATTTTTTTATCAGTTCGAATTTTCGTCTGATATAATTATACTTTCAGAGACGTGGTTTATGGATAATACTAGCGTTTTAAACTTACCAATGTACAAGTTACTTTTTAAACCGCACAGAATGTCGTGGCGGGAGCGTTGCCCTAATAGTAAAGGCTGACATTTCCTGCGAGATGCTGCGTTCACAAAGACTACGGGATGCTGTCTCTAGTGATAGGAAAGAGCGTTATAGCTGACTGTTATCGCCCGCCAAATGGGAACTTCTCTTCCTTTTTTGCTTACTTCGAGTCTTTTCTCGAGTTGCCGAATGAAAATAAATACAACGTAATCTTTGGAGGCAATTTTAATGTTAATATGCTACTTGATACGACATGTAAATTACAATTTGATGCATTAATTAGATTGAACAAATGTGAAAATATGATAAATACTGCTACAAGAATTACAACGGAATCGTCGATTTATTGGATTTATTTATTACAAGCTACGATACATCAGATATCAAATCTGGCGTAGTGATAGCTAATATAAGCTATCACTTGGGTATATTTTTGTGTATAAAGAAAAAGCAAACTATAAACATAAAATATAATGATCAGTTAGTTATACAGTTTCAGAATATAACGCCTGACAACATGAATGAATTCAGACCAAAACTATCTTGTCTGGATGGGGACAATGTCCTTCATGAAATGAACGCAGATAAAGGATATGATTTGTTCTTGAACAGATTTAAAAAATATATATATGAAAGCTGCTTACCGTATAAAAAATGAAACACACATAGAAAAAGTCGTAAACCATGGATTACAAAACAATTGCTCACAAAAATTCATACTAAAATGGGTTATATCAAAAGTTTGTAAAAACAAAATCAATTGAACAACTAACAGTATTTAAATGTTATCGAAGCCAATTAAACAAAGAACTCCAAAATGCTATGAAAATTATTTTTGTGACTTTTTTCTTTTGTGTAGTAACAGAGTCGACGTTGTGTAGAAAAAACGACTCTGTTTTGGGTCGTTCATGCGCCACGAAACAAGTTTTAAAGATCAGCCACAATGGTCAAGAGCTGTCAGGACAAGCATTTTTAAATGTGTTTAATGACTATTATGCAAATCTAGTTAAAGAACAACCCGAGTTCGATGTTTGCGAACATATCAATGCTCGAAATAATCAATCCATGTTTCTTATGCCTGTTATGGCTTCAGAGGTAATATCTGTCTTTAATGTACTAAAAAATAGCAAAAGTTGCGACTCCGATGGATTGCAGATCAAACCAGTTAAATATGCGATTGATCTTATTTCTCTTCATATTCAATCTCTGTTTCATAAATGGTGTATTTCCTCGTCAAATGCAACTAGCGAAGGTAACCGTTTTATATAAAAAAAGGAAATAAAAACAAACTGGGCAATTATCGACCTGTTTCAATTCTTTCTGTTTTCTCTAAGGGTTTAGAAAAAGTTATACTACTTTGAATGACAACATTTCCTGATAATCATGACTTAATTAGCCTGTCGCAGTTTGGTTTTCGAAAACATTAATCCACAAAACTGGCTCTCCTTGCGCAAAAAAGAAAATATACTTAGAAATTTTGAAAAAAAGAAACTCACTCTCGGCTTATTTGTAGACTTTACTAAAGCGTTTGACTATCTAGATCAGGGGTGACCAAGCTGCGCCTTGCGAGCCGCATGCGGCTCTTCGCGTGTTAAAGTGCGGCTCGTGGCTCCCTCCCCTCCCTCCTCCCCCCCCTCCCCACACACACACAGCGCCGCCTACCTTCCGCTCACACGAGCACTTCTCCAAACAGAAAAACGAAGCGCGTTTTAAATCAAAACACAGGTTGTGGTTTGGTAGTCTTGTGCCTTACGTACAGTTGGACTGCTTTTGACTAGAATAGATTGAAAGTAATCCGAGTTTCATGCATTGCTCTCAAATCTAAACAAAAGTTTGCACCCCCCCCCCGGCTCTTAGAAGTTTTGTGGTTTTGTTTGCGGCTCTTAGGACTGGCCAGCCTGGCCACCCCTGATCTAGATCATAATTTGCTACTTATGGATTTCATGGTCATGTATCAAAAGTTCTACGTTCATATTTATCTTTCCGCAGACAGTACCCATCTGAAATAAAACCGATTGAATCAAGAATTCCCCACGGAAGCATTCTCGGGCCATTCTTATTTAATGTATATATATAAATGATATCGTAAATATTAATCATTCAAACTCAATTTTTTATTTATGCAGAGGATGCGAGCTTATTGTTTGATGGTGATGACACGTCGGAGCTTATTGATAATGCGAACGAAGCACTAGAAAAGTACACAATTCATTAAAATAGATGCAGTTAAAACCTCCCCCCCCCCCCAAAGGCAGTTATATTCCAACCTAAGAACAAACATATTAATATTACCAAGAATAGGTATTTTTATAAATTCTTCTCAAATAGAAATTGTTCCCACGTTTAAAAGGGGAAATTGGGGAAATTGCCCCATGAGAAGAAAATTTGTCATGGGGCGATCGTATTAATCATATCATATCAAAATTAGCTAGCATTGTCGGTATGCTATATCATCATAAACACATTCTACCACTCAGAACAAAATTAATATTATATAATTCATTATTTTTTTCACATTTAAATTATGGTCAACTCATATGGGGCACTACTACCTATACCAAGCTCCAAAAAATCTTTATGTTACAAAAGAAGATATTAAGAAGTATCTCTAATGTGCCACTAGAACATCCAACTGATGATCTTTTTAGTAAAATTGGTGTGATGAAAATTTTAGATTTAAATAAATATGGTTTATGTGCAAGGTATAAAATAGAAAAAAATTTATCCCAATATCACCTTAAAAACGTAGCGAAGCTAACAGATAAAATTCATAGATACCCAACACGAATTAAAGAACCTTGGGAAGTACCCTTTTTTAGAACAAACTACAGCCACCAAAGTTTAAAATATACTTTGCCGACTACCCTTAACCAGCTTAGTAGGCAAGGAATTGAACTGAGCAATATATCAGTGCGCGTCTTACGGGAAATGTTTATTTCAAATGTTTATTTCAAATGTTTATTTCGAGCCAAATTGTCCACAATAAGCGCTAAAATCTCTTGAATCAATGTTTTCTTCGGCATTTATTTCAGTGATGCTCTAACTTTCTGTGTATGTTTTCACTATTGTGTAAATTGTATCAATATGCTACTTATCTTGTATAGCGTTAGTTATTTTTTGTAAAGTTTCTCAAACATGTAGTACACATGTCATGTTTTATTTTTGTATAATTTCTTTGGTGCCTGCATCGCGACTGTTGGTTTAAGTGGCTCGTCAAGCTGTTTTTACAGCTTTTTTCCCATGTCACTTTTTAAACATTGTTTTTGTTGAAGGTACCATTATTATTATTATTAATTAAGTCCATCTTAATGTTTGCCCACTAAGTTCAGAGTACTGGTCAAGCGCAAAGTATGAACTCTGGCACAGGTCAGTCCAGGCGTGACCGGATACTCCCATTTATTGCAACGGCAAAAACTTACCGTATTTATTTGAATATAAGGCGAGGTTTTTTTTCCAAATCCTTAGTCTCAAAGTCATACCCCGCCTTATATTCGAAGCTCAGTATAGCAATAGGACGATTTTTTTTCTTTTTCTTGGGTCCTTCAACTGCCCCCTCGCCTTATAATCGTGACCGCCTTATATTCGAATAAATACGGTAGTCTGTGCTTATGCTGAACATATGCACTGGAGCAACCAAGTAAGCTGCACTTCAAGGTGTAACAACACTTCAGCCATCTTGATCATGGTCGAAAGCTATCTGAAGCTTTATCTCAATTGTAGGAAGCACGTTTCCATCCTCCAGAAATGTCATAACAGACTGACAGAGTGGAACAATATCGTCCGAGCTTTCCGACATTGTATCGAAAGCTCCGAATCACATTTTCAAATCATAATATTTGCTAACTGCACCCACTCTGCACCAAGCACCCAGACATGGTACAGTGGAATCTCATTAATTCAAACTCTCTTCATTCAAACTCGCAGATAATTCAAACTAACATGTAGGTCAGCCCATGTTTCTAGGAAGGAAACCCCGATAATTCACACTTTGCATTATTCAAACAAAGTTTTGGGTCCCCTTAGGTTCAAATTAACAAAATTCCACTGTAGTGGCTTTTACGAGACCACTTAGGAATGAAGAGCCAATGCTCAGAGATTAGCTTATACAATGGCTGTGGTACACGCATTCCACTATACCCTTCTAACCTCTGAACTGGCTTGAATGGGAAAAGGAAAAGAATTATGCACTTCACCTCTGATGTAGTCGTCGTGGGACTTGCCTTCCTCCGCAGCATTTGAATCCCTACAAAGAGAGCACTGCTTGAGAAAACCAGCCTTGCCAACTCTGCCATAATTCCCCTAGCATTTGACTATCTCTGGGAATATCGACGACCTGCGAGAACTTCTATCGACACCAAAGGTGGCGCCGCTCCCGGTAGAGTCGCCGTCGTCGTTTCTGTCGCTATTTTGCAACCTGCAAGAGCTTAGTGTTATTAGATCAGCCCCAACTGGACCCAGCCTTCTTCAGCAAAATCAGCACACTCGTGCGGGTTTTTCACAGTAGCTTCTGGGTGCTAGCTTGAAATTCGCAGGTGTCGGTGTTGCGCAGAGCAAGCCCAGCAAGATAAGGTGGGCAATCGGCCGTCAGTCAATGAGGCATGTGTTACTAATCACACCAATACCATCTCATGGGCAACTTGGAAACAAGCAACTCCTATCCCTAGTAGCCCAAACCCCGAGACAGATTTCTTCCCTGTCCGGCCTGGTCCTATCTAGGACACAAAACTATGTCCCAAGGTTTGGTTATGGCAGACTTGCTTGCCACCGCTACAATTGTTAATTGCAGAACTGTAAACCCAATTACACTAATTTTATGTTTGAAGTTACATATAGGCGAAGTACGCAAGCAAATAAGTAAGCGGGAAAAAAAGCATGCACTCAATTAATTTTAGCGTCAATTGAAGAATCACCTGGTTTTTGCTTGAGATAAGACATTACAGCTAAGGATTTTGAAAAGAAGCTCATATAAGAGTAAATCACAAGTTCTCGCAGAAAGTATGTAAACCGTATACACATTGAATACATTCTCTAAAATCATTGAGAAACAACATTAAAAGGGCTTTTTTGCTTTTTACAAATGTGAGAAGCAATATTAAACAATAAAACACCTATAAAAAAACAGTCCTAATATTATGGTTCAGGACGTATTGGCCCTTTGAGACTGAGTCAGAAAAATAAGCAAGCCCCATGCAAGTCAGATAAATAACATTATTGTCACTTGACAAACATTCATATTTAAACACACCAGTCTGAAACAGCAGAGATCTTTACACAAGAGACTACCATCCCAGGTCACAGCTGATCACAGGCTCTTCCTTCCTGGGTGACAGGTACCTGAGAAACTAATTTATTTATTTATTCATGTCAAAACACCCGTCCTCTATGGGACTATGGCAGAGGAGGGCAAAAATAATATCTCTCTGCATAAGCCCAGTGAAAGTGCTGGTGGCAAGGACACCAGGAACGCGCTTTAGGAGTCGTGAAAAGCCTCGGAGCTTACCGATGGCTCTTTCAGAAGAGTTCACTTTCAGACATTTGAAATATAAATGAAGCCTGTCAGATCCTTTGGTAGACATCAGACTGCTGTGGTACATCATCCATCATCATCCTTGGTTGCATCACTTCCTTCATCCAGGAAATCCTGGACCTTGGCTGGCCAAGCCCACATCCAACTGTAGCTCATCTTCAGACTTCTGAAGGAGTTCATGTCAGTCTGCCTTAAAAAGCATGTGACATTGATGAGACTGTGGTAAAAAAATATTAAATAATGTGCAATCCATAATTCTTGAGTATGGCTTCCAGATGTTTTGCTCCTTTGATTGAATATTGCTAAGATGCCTTGGTGCCAACCACAAAATTAATACATGGTTGCCAATTTTGACGTCCACCTTCTCTCGTCAGCTTTGCTGAAGGTCTTGCCCAGAGAATGTGGCAGGCCTGCTTGCCACAAAAGAGTCGTAAGGTACAATTGTTTCTTTCAGGTTTGGCACCTCATTTTCCATGGACCCCAACCCAAATGAGTGAAGACAATCTGTTTTCAAACAGATGGGCAGCACAGCTGAGTATTGTGAATATCCCTATATCGTTGACATGGTTGGTACCTCAATTCGTCATGAAAGTTTCTTGAAGGATGCTATCAAGACAACACTTTATGGACCTTTGTTAAAATTCCTTCCACTTTTCTCCTTTTAATAAAAAAAATCAGTGGTGAATAGAACCCTACTCTAGATGTGTCAATTCTTATCCATATGATATACTTTGAGAATTTCCCTTTGATCCTCTGTCCACGCATCAATGATCTATGCACATCTGTGGCGTCTTCAGCGTCCGTTGGACTTTTTACTTTACTGAATCTTGTACGCTCTCCCCGATCTCCGACACGTCAAAGTTGAGTCAAGAATAATATTTGTTGCATCATCCTTTCCATAATTGGCACTGGTTTTTTAATCAATGCCCAACATACTTTTCAAAATCCTCTTCCACAGTGTCAAAAGGATGCTTATTTCTGGAGCACCTGCCATTATATGCCATAGCTATTTCGCTTCTGCATTTCAAGGTTAACTGAGCTGCTTTTACCTCGACGAACGACACAATGGTAGCTGTAGGTTGGCCTTGCTTGCAGTCATAAAGATTCAAGCGAAGTCTTCCGGTCTTGCTACTACTGTATACCAATAGCGCTAGCACCATATTGCATAAAATAAATCCAAGTCATTCATGTGTAAGAATGTTTTCGTATTGCCACGTGCGTGGCAGAGTTGGCAACGCATGCAGCTGCCACGCAGAGGAACGGAGATTGAACCCCGCTCAGTGAAAACTGGGTTAACCTAGATACAGGCATTTGCCCGGTCGAACCGGACGTTTAATGTATAATTTGCAGAATTTCCAAGTTTGAGAATTGCTAATAGTGGCCGCTTGAACGAAATGGGTGCATCCGCGGTATATTACAGTAAGCTCATTTTCAGCATAGCTAGGCAAAAAGTACAAGTGATGACCCCAGTTAGGACAACTGTGTGGCTAAAACTGCCAAATTAATGCCACGGTTTCCTGCGCCACAATTAGTCCAAAATAATCACCATAGAGACAGTTTCAGCTGAAGCAATTTTCATGACAAGCGACCGGCACGCTCATGTGGGATTCGGACGCCGTCGGCCCCTCCTGCCTCCAATGCAAAGAGTTTGCCATGGACGTGGTCATTGAACATCTCCACCTAGGTTCAATAATCCATGCCTGTATTCTAGAGGTGTGCGAATATTCTACACTTTGAATATTCGAAAATTGCAAATAAACTCTACAGAATTCCCCAGCTTCTTGCACTAAGCTTCACTGCTCCGCAGCAGTGCAAAACAGCGAAGCTTCACTACTCTGCACAGGCATCAAGCTTCACTGCTTTGCACCGGCGTTCAGGAAGAAACGGCCGACAAGTCTGAGCATTTTCATAGACCAATCTCACAAAGCGTTCCACACACGTGATGCTGGCACACCCCCAAATTTGCAGAAAAATAGCCATGTGCAAATAGTGAATTTTGAGTTCGAAGCAAATTCGAAGTCAATAATGGTTTCTTGAGACCTTTCACTACCGTGCACCACGCTTAAACGAAAATTCAGCTGAACTCGTGAAGGCTATTCCCAACCCTCCACTTGTCCATGCATAGAAATGAGAAAATTGCTGCAGCTTTTCTAATTGAGGGAATTAATAAGTCTGCTTGCTATATGCACATATTCTATCTTCAATTTCAAATTTGTCACAAAAAAAAAGCATGGATGATGACCCCGAGCTGTCAAGACATCGCTGCCTATTCTCCATTTGACCTTGTGTCTAAACGCAGTGGACGCTACAAGCTATCCTAGCCAATCCCGTTCTGTGGACGCCGCTCGTGATACGCTTTCTGTGCATCGCTGAGCCCCCCTCCAAGGTCACGTGACATTCACACGGCCTAGGATTGGCTCCGGAGGCTCCTAACATCCACTGCGCTTGGACGTAAGGTGGAACAGAGTGTAACGCACACTCTGGCATAATCGTGGTGGGTTAACCCCGTTAAGCGCACCTCTCACCGAGCACCTGCGCACTGCGGAAAAGCAATACCCGCGGAGCCTGCAAGCTCCGTGGATGTTGCTTCCGAGCACTGCACAGGTCCTCGGTGAGAAGCATGCTCAACGGGGCTAACTTCCCGAAATCAACACTTCAAAAAGTATAAATATCGCAGCTCATCTTGAAGCGAACATTGAATAGCACATTATTCGAATCTACTATTTGAAAATTTGAATATTCGCACAACACAACAGAAAAACAAACCCTCGAAACACGGATCCCTAATTATGAATTGTCCAGCACGTCTTATCGAGGCCTCTCTTTGTTAATTACAAATACGGAAATGTCTCTTCCGTAACTATCTATCCCTTTTCATAGGTGTGCTTCCTAGAGAAGATTTCCATCTATGATCTTTTAAAGCATCTATGCTTCGTTCAAACGAAATGTAAAATGCTCGTATTCGACAATGCGAATTAGACGCATGCACTCAAACTTTTATATTCATATTCAACTCGCAGGAAAATGTATTATTCGCACATCTCAACCGTATCCACACCACCATAAGTACCAGGTGAAAATGTTGGAATGACTGAATCAATCACTCACAAGACAGCAACAAGTGCCACTATACTATGTTTCAGCACAAGTCAATAGGAAACGAAAGCCATAGGCCTGGCAAAAGACCCAGCACGTGACCTTCCCACCTCCCGCAGGAGGGTCACATGCTTTGCCCCTTTGCTCCGATCGGCTCATCTGAGCCTTAGCTTTTGCTCCTAGCTAAGTTGTGCCGAAACGAAGTATGGCCGTCCTGATTCCAGGGTGGTTTTCGAGACAAAATGGAGATTTCCTTTACTGCTTCTGGTGTTGTGTATGTGTACTTTGTTTCATCGGAAGTCAGAGCTACCCAGCCAATGGGGCCAATCAAGCAGTGCAAAAAGCGCAACATTAAGGTGTTTGTTGTCTACCAGTACGTACACTAACACTGACCAAACAAATCGTGCACTGCTATGTGCTGTGACCTTGCATTTTCGGTCTGAATATTGGAGCTTTTCTCTTCTAGCCCTTGACTACGCTACGACTAAGGGTGAAAAAAAGTATAGGTAGTACTTTGGCATCTTGTCATTACTTCGGCAGCTAAGGCCGACGTATACTGAGGATTTAGCCTCTGTGAGACAATAAAAGTATTGGGGCTGAAAGAGGGAGCATGAACAGTGCTTCACAGCAATGCATTGCAGAAGCATCGTTGCAACTGGAATATAATGGTTTTATAGTTTAAGGAAGTGGTTTTCAAATGGGGGTCCGCGAAGCCCTGTCTCATCAGTAACTTCCCCGCAATAAAAGTTGTATTTTCTTCAGATCGAGAAATCTTTCAGTTTACGGGCGAGTTTTCTCGTGTATAGGTATGCTAATAAGAAAACTCTACTTCACACTAGCCCTTAATCATATTAATTTTTTAAATCATTATTGTATTTAACCTATACCTTCCCCCTCCTTCACCATGAACAGGGTCCTCCATCATCTCCACCGATACACAAGGGGTCCGCGAAACGAACGGTTGAAAACCGCTGGTATAAGGTGTTGCCATTGTAGAGTGCTATACTACCGGGTGATTCAAGGAGACGGCAGGCTCTTTAAATCGACCGGAAAATTCGGTTTCCTAACCTATCACGCTACGACTTTGCAAAGCGTTGCCCACAGATGGTGCATTTTTTTTTTGTGAAATTCGCAAAGAGCGAACTTACCTGAGGAAAAAGTAAAGAAAGAAAAAGGCTTAGCTCCTATGGAAACACAGCGACGCCACTGGTCTTCAAACAACACGGCGCCGTTCGCACGGGAGACAAGAGATGGTGCAACGAACGCCGCCAACGAGCATACGGCGCCGAGAGCCAGCGTCCTTAGCAGACAATCTTTTCGACTCAAAAGCGGCACGCGTTCCGCAGGCGGCGACAGTCGCAGAAACAAAAACAGGCGCGGTAACAACAAGGAACTGCAGTTCCTTGTTTGCTAAATATGCCGGCTCTCAACGTCGTCTGCTCGTTCGTTGGCGGCAGTTGGCGTCGCGACCGCTTGCACCATCTCTTATCTCCCGTGCGAAACGGCGCCGTGTTGTTTGCAGATCGGTGACGTCGCTGCGTTTCCATAGGAGCTAAGCCTTTTTCTTTTTTTACTTTTTCCTCAGGTAAGTTCGCTCTTTGCAAATTTTACAAAAAAAATGCACCATCTGTGGGCAACGCTGCACAAAGTCGTAGCGCGATAGGTTAAGAAACCGAATTTTCTGGTCGATTTAAAGAGCCTGCAGTCTCCTTGAATCACCCGGTACATTCTACTGCACGAGTCATATGAATTGCTGGGCACTTGGAAGGAACTGCATAAATTAACGCCTTAATGCATCCTGCAAAGATTTTATACAGAGGTGGCCGAAAATGGTGTATATTATGCCTCAAAATTTCAACAAATTAACTTACCTGAGTAACAATTAAAAATTAGGAGATCAAATTTGTTGCCTACGGCATCCGTCTGTTATCAAAAGACTCTGGTTTGTAGAAGGATAGCGAGCTGGGCTAGCTGGTAAGCATTACACTGCATCTATCCTGTGTCCTGTATTCTTCTAGTTTCCTCACATTGCTCGCCGACTTTAACCATGTACATCTTGTTTGCGTCACAGCTACTGACAGACAGAGGCAGGCAAAAGGAAAGGCACTTTATCTTCAACAGCAGACAATGCCTTTAAGTAAAATGTGGTGCAGGTTTTTTCAGCATAGAGCATCATTTTGTTATTTTCGCTCATTGAAGGCGCTGAGCGAACACAAAACCAACAAGAAAGAGCCTTTGTTGGACTATTCTGGCTATACTACATCAACAGCTGTCACCATCTGTTGGCTCTCACCCAGGCAACATTAATTTGCAGACGGCTGCCATAGGTACCTAATTCCCGCTCCTTACTTCTTCATTCTTTACCCGGTAAGCTTGTTTTGTTTTTGTGTTTTTGGTAGACACAATGGATTACCTCCAAACATATCTGCACAAATGCTTTGCTCAGTACATTAAGAAAGCCATTTAGTATGTGGTTCCCTTCAAAGAGCCAACAATCTATTCGACTCATGCAGTATAATTACGAGCTTAATCGAGACCATCACCATCGTAAACTATAAAAATATAAGCGTATCATGTGCATTTCTCCAACACTTTGTTGGCTCAATAGATTCATAGTCTGCATCTTTAGAGAAGATATGCTGAAACTGTATTCATTGTTTTGTTTACTCAAAGTGCAGTCGTAAATGACATGAATCAAGTGAAAAAACTGTGAGTGCACATGTGAGCTGGTGGATGTTGATCATAATGTAGAAAACCCGAGACTGTGGTTGGTAAAAGCAAGGAAACGGCGTCGAAGAAGAGAGACAGGGGAAAAGAATGTGACCTTGTGACGTCGGTGGTCGATGGTTAGATTGTGGGTATATAGGACTTTGAGGAAATAAACGCAGTAGCTGAGTTTGAGATGTTCTTTTCCCCTGTCTCTCTTTTTCGACTCCGTTTCCTTGCTTTTACCAACCACAGTCTCGAGTTTTCTACATTATGATGAATCTAGTGCAACTTGCAGTACAGCCGGTGTACCCTAAGGCACAGTCCTTGGCCCTTTTCTCTTCTAGTAATTATTATTAAGCTTCCCAACTCAATTTTCTTCGAAAATATTGTTGTTTGTAGACTGCAATAAACTTTAACACGAAATAACTTACCTTGATGACCAAACACACCTTCGAGATCACACAGTCCATGTTTCTCAATGCAACTTGCTCAAGTCATTAAATAAATCAAAATGTACACTAATCCACCACCCTGAGGGTCCTAAAAATTATATTCTTTTGTATTTTGCCAGTAGCTGGTTTCTCTCCACTTCAATTAGGAGTACCAATGCTGGACTGTCATACTTCAGTCTTGTTGTTGCTATCATTACACTGTATTGTTTTTGCTCGTCTTTCCTTTTTTAATGCACTCTACAAAGAGTTCTTGCAGACCAGACATTACATAAAATTAGTGCTGAAATTGATGTTCAATAAAAATCTCTTACTGTAAAATACCGGCCATGCACCTAAGTCGCATTAAGTGCTTCCTTCCTATTTTTGAAACATTTCAAATATTGAAGCAAGGCACATATCACCTATCCACCCTGGCTAATCTTAGAGCCCATCAAGCTATCCAGAGGGCTACTTCCCGTCTGCTGCTTCTCCAAGAAGTCGATGCAAAGCGGTAGAGCTTTTTGTGTGAGCACCGGAGTAAGGCAATGAAGCTCGACACAAGAGCGACAGCGCAAAGCAGGCTTGACAAGATTGGCACGGCTGTTTCAGGAATTTGGTGGTCCACCAGACCCCTACACTGTTCCCCTACCGCACCGTGGGATAAAAACTAACATACTGTGTACCTCTACCATACCTCTCGGACCTAAAAAAATGCCCAAAGAAGTGCCCTTGCGATGGGCGCTCGTCGGCCGATCGCAAGCTGCCTCTAGAGGCGGCTTGTTATTGGCCGACAAGCACCCATCATCACCGCGTTGACACTGCAGCTGGGGTGTGCCCGCCTTTCCCGAGTGAAAAAACCTGCTTAGAAAGGGGTGGGTCCCGACCTTTCAACACGCTTTTATTAAAGCAAGTGGCGTCGCGCGTGTGTAATTTTTTTTAATTTTTAGTATGCTAAGGGCTCGTAGAATCAGTTGTGACAAAGAACAGATGATCACAGAATCCTCTCTGCGCCCCTTTCAGTAGGCACTTATCTGGTATTTTAGGGCAGTTTCATTTGGAAATACTGATTGGTGTGTCCCTTTGATACACTACCATAAAACAACTATCACCCGCCAGTCTTGGGTAGTATCGCGATATTGTAACACATTACAATTTTTTGTAAATTTTAACTGTAACTCTATACATTATTTCTAAGTAACTGTAACAATAACTTAAATTGTTTTTGAATAAGTAACTGAAAAGTATCTGCAAAGATAGATACTTTTCGTGAAAAAATTACCTTCTTTTGTGAACACTACAGCGAGTTCGATCATGTGCGGAGGTTGAGTCCCACCATTATACACAACAAAATAAAAAAAAGAACTCAAAACTTGTTTTGTCCGAGCAAAATGGCGCAATGAGGGTAGACGTCTTTCAACTTTTTTTTTTTAGCTTTTCATGATTGGAAAAGCGCATTTAGCATTTGCTTTATTTCATCCTTTATGTGCGTGACTCTCTCGCCTTGTCTTCGCCCTTTCTGGCCTCCATCGAACAGCCCCACCTCTTCAGACAAGAGACAGAGCCACCATGGGGAAACACACGACGCATAGACACCTGAAGGCTCTATTATGCTCCAAACGATAGCCTCTGTCGATAGTACCGCAGAAGTCCTGGCAATAGCCTTTTTTGAGAAAGCGAGTCGCGGCCGGTAAACACTGTCTGACCCGGGCCACAGACGACATTTCTACTGGCCGACTTGCCCTTTCCCAGAGGCCGTGAGCCCGTGATCAACAGTCAAATTTTTTGTTCTGCGTTGCATATATATACATAAAAGAAATTAAAAACAAAAGCGGAACACCTTCCGAAAAAACCTTGTGTTGTCTTTGTTCACTCCTTCTTTATCTTCTTTAATACTAACGGTCTTTTCCACTTTATTTAGTTCCAAATGGTTTAGCATTCTGCTCCCCTCCCTAATATTGTAATGGACCCATCTGTTTACCACTATCTCTCTCCTGTCAGCTCAGAAAGGGGAATAATAGAGCTCTTGAAGAAGGGGAAGGTGATATATATAAATCATAGTCATTGTATGTTGTCATCAATGTCTCTATAGTTAAATTTAAAAAAAAAGTATCTTGAAAGTAACTAAGTTACCATGACAAAGTAACTGTAACTGTAACACATTACTTTTATTTTTGAGTAACTGTAACTTAAATACATTTTTGCGTACTGCCCGTAACTGTAACCAATTACTTTTTAAAATTAACTTACCCAAGACTGCCCCTAGCACACTAAAATTTCAATATAGTGCTTTACAGAACTATAGTTTGTATGGCATGTAGCATGAGAGTTCAACCTGCTTGACCTATGTGGATGTGATCCATCGCAGTGATCCGTGTGGCTGTCGGCACTTTCCAAACATGGCTATGCTTGCCTGCAGTATGTTGCCCACTTGGTAGACTGCAACCATGACCATGCTTGCCTGCAATGCATTCCTCGCTCCATGGATAGCCTCAGGTGCCAGCACACATCCTCCCTGTGTGGGTGTGGAGCACATCGAGAGAGAATTATGCATGAAACAGCTGCTATGTCATCTGTAGACACTCCATTCAATGTAATCTTGCACCAGTGGAGGCAACACACATGGGGGTTTTCATAAGCTTCAATCCTTGCCAGAATTTCCCAGAAAGTGGTGGTTGTTGAGGCATAACTTCAGCAACAGACAGCGTATAAGACACTGCCCCATTGTCAATAAAAACAGACGTTTCAGTCCATACCAGCCTGTGGCAGCGGGAGTTCATCATTCCTTGAGAAATGGTCAAAGCAGGAATCCAGCAGGAAACGTCGTCCTGGGCCTGCCATTCCAGCAGGGGCCGCCTGCAATGCATTGTTTCAGAGTGGCGACAGGTCTTGGAAGGATGGAAGCAACCAAATTCTGGACACTCCAGACACTGCTTATTACGCCGTTGTACAGAACCTAGCCTGCAGTAAGTGTTTCGAAGTAGTGGATGCACGAACAGTCATCTGATGCTTGTGGTGGCAAACTTGAGTTTGTTGTTGTTGAAAACGTTTTATTTAGGCATAGGAGGGTACGACGCGGCTGGTTGTATGCCTTGTCACGAAGGGGAAGGGGAGAGGGATATAGGGGGGGAGGGAGGAGGATGAAGAATTATTTGAGGCCGGCTACATCAGTTGTTCTGATGTAAGCCAACAGTGAGTCGAAGACAAGCTTCCTTGCTTCATTGGGGTCTGTTGGTGCCGTCCAAGCCTCAAGCGTCTGAAGTCGACTCGCTGGGCTGAGCTTGGCTAGTGCAGCCTCCCTCTCCTGTCGTCTTGCTGAGCACTCCCACAGCAGGTGATGCAGGGTGGCAAGAGGCGCTGAAGGATGGTCGTTAAAGGCTGTATCGGGGGTGAGGCCTACGGTCTGCTCAACCTGAGGTGAAGTGGGGCTAATACAGCAAGGGTCACAACCGGCATTCTTGCCAATACGCCTGACAGTGCAGCTCCATGAAGGTGCTTCCCAGATGAACGCTTCTGTGACGCCTTCTTGCAGGTTTTTGGACCAAAAGGACAGGACATGCACCCCAGATGGCAATCCTTGAAGTGAAGGGACCTTCTTCATTAGCAGTTTTGTTGCAACCATTCACATGTTAATCTTTCCTGGACAAGCAACAGAAATCTTTGAATTTGGGGTCAGCTGTTTATGAAACATCTAAGCAAAGTCCTAGACAAACGTCTAGTGACCTCTTCCTGTCCAAGCAGTCAGCAACAGTCATTTGGTTTGCCCCTTGCATCACAAGCTACCATAAAAAGCTTCTTGGATCCAAGAGACTGCTGCTGCCCTGTCAGAGTAGCATACAAGACGATGCTTTGCAATGGTGTAGTATTTGTGAAATGAAGGAACCCCGAATGCTGTTTGTTCTGAAAAGGCACAAAGTCGAACTCTGCTGGGTCCCTAATGACTGCTGCCATTGGGCATATTTTTTTGCTTTCCATGAGCACTCCAGGAACGAAGTAGAATAATACTGGTTGCACTAGCCACACTCCCTTGTCTTAAAGACTACTGAGGATTTTTCTGCCAATGGTGCGTCATTCCACAAAGTGAATATCACATGTGCCCGGCATTTAGTTCTTCGGTCTCAAGACATAAGTGCCCATTACCTACCCCAGATACCTTTAAATACATGAAACGACAGATTCTTCTACGAGAAAATGTAAAATTTATGAAAATAAAAGTAGTGAAAGATAAAGGAAACTGGGGGTGCTGTCAGGAGCAAAGATAATCCGTGATATAGTTAGCCTTTGGACCAAAAGACTGAGCCAAGGCAATATAACAAAAAGCACCAAATTCAGTTTCGGAGACTTCCATTTCATCACGGGAAAGTTCATCGACAACTTTTCCCTCAATATTCCCCTAAGAAGTAACCCCTTCATGGCTTTTCCTTTTTTACGAAGAGTTTCACAAAGGGTGACATCCAACCTATACACCATTTTTTTCAAGACTTCACAAATATAACAATTTGCTGTTAAATTTGCCAGCAATAAAGTTACTTTTACAAACATTGGTCAACGACTCGAGTTTATCCTAGAACTTTTCGTAAAATTCCATCCCCTCTTTCACATAATCTATTGTGCAAGGTATTGTGCACACCAAAAGGCCTACAATAGACCGTTTTCAAAAGTCCATGCCAACGCCTGTCCGCCATTGCTTGATCACAAACTCTGAAAATGTTTTGGACACGAGGGCTGTGTCAGAGTTCGGCGTGAACTCTGCTTAGCTCGTATTGAAAACGAGCGTTGCATTGGCGTTCGGTTAGGACTCAGGATCATGCGCGTCGTGTCCATGGATGGATGGATGGATGTTAATGGCTATACCCTTTGTAACGTGCGGTAGCTTGCGCCACCTAGCCCAAGTCTAAAACGACAAAACATGTGCCTCCTGCCCTTCTAAGGCCAATTTTCTCCCCCTGTCACCAGGCAGTGTGGGATATCACCGAGATGAACCTTGGGGGTATCAGACAAAAAAATGGTAATCCTCAAATCCAAGTAAAGGCGACTGTCAATGTTGCTTGATGGACTTTTGAAAAGGGTCTATATTACATACTCTGACGGGACAAGATGTACACAAGGCAGGTCAACACAGCATGTGAGCACAGCAACTGGGGCGATTAGTTTTCCTCAATATGCCAATAGACTATTTCTCAAATCAGTGCAGTCCAGGTGAGTGTCTGTTCATGACTTAACTGGTTAGAGTAACTTTGGGAGTACCTACTGAAGATTACCATTTTTCTGTCCTTTACCTTACCCTCCATTCGTAAGCCATGGAGGCGGTGTTAGTGAAGAAGATTATGGCTACAAGTGATGCTCCGTTCCATGTCTGGCATAATGCACACAGGTAAAAGGGAGGCTGCATCAGAGATCACCCTCATGAACACCACAAGGAGACCATGGCTATGCTTACATGAATGACACCTTAGCTCGACAAATACAGTTGACCCATTGAGTCTACTCTAACCACAGTGTTTAGATGTATCCGCATTAACACATGATGTCGAACAATCCCAACGCAACCTCCGTGACCCGTCAATCGTTTCCGGTTTGCTCAGCATGACGGAAGTGACAAGCTTTCTAACTCTGAATCTATTTAAAGCAGCAAAAATGGCAATCAATGCTGCTGCACTTGCTCTCTGTTTAACCTTCCGGTAACTTTACTTGAAGTTGAAAAAAATGTGGCCAGCTGCTGCCTTGGTTGCCGGCCTGTTGACTGTTTGGTATCCCCTCTTGACTTAATGCAACATTTCTGTCATTCCTCGTGCGAACACTCAAATTGAGTTACTTGCACTTACATGGAGACCTTCATCTGGTTTGAAAATCTCAAGTCACCAAAATTTTAGTGGACAGCATTGGGTGAGATTTAACACACTTGGCTTGCAAATGAAGGCATTTACATAGGCTAATTTAATATGCTAACTAGATTCAACTCGACAGTGTCTCATCCATGTTAACATAACACGTGTCAGTTGTAGAAAAGTCGCTTCATCTTACACTACTTCGTACCAAGAAATACTAGGGATGCAGCCCTAAAATCTCAGGGAATCTTGTCATTGGAGGGAAGAACAAATGCTAAGGCAGAGAGGTCATTAAATTCTTCATGATAATTGCCAGCCTAAACATAGCTACAATAACCTTTGTTTTGTGAAAAAGATAGCTTGCATTTAGGAGACCAAAGAATGTAGTTTGAAGCAAGTTTGAGTATGAATAACCCCCACTCTGGACCCCAAGCTTTTGTTTGTCTTCTTGTAGTGAAGCAATCTGTCTGCATTTAGTTTTTACTTTCTGCTTTATAACTACGATTTTCCTGTTTTCGTTAAATTGGAAGGGTATTTCTCAAAGTTTATTTTTAGCCAAACATTCTGAGCTTATCTAAGTTTATTTTTGTTAGATTCCCGATTCCCTGAAATTTAGAGTTTCATTTTGCAGTATTTTCTATTTTTCAAGAATAAAAATATCTAATATCCCTGCGTAAACATGCCAGACACAAAAAAATGCACTTGCATCAATATTTCTCCACTTGAACTTGGCCCTGCCTCTCATGCAGGTAGTGATACTAATCTGTCCCACGACAAAAATTAAAAAGAAGTGTTGCTTCGATAAACGTTGAATCGTACGCGTTCATATTCAACTTGAAGTACGCATTTAGCGCTTGACATTTGCGCGAGCGATGTCTTCAGCCACGAGAGGAAGGCGACGGCTTGGCGATGTCTTCGTGCAAATCAGCTTGGTGGTCAGGAGTGTCGTACGGGATGAATACCATTTCTTTTGATCGGTCCAAAATTTCTCTATCAAAGGTAGACAGAATTCGCCGGTACCGCAAACGACAGTTTACAAGTCCCACGCCGTCGTCCGCTGCCATTGCCGTCCTCGCGAGTCCCACAATACGCGAAACAACGTCACGTTGAGAATTATGCAGCGAATGCACAGAATGCTCTGCGTAGCTTTTTTTTTTTTTTTTTTTTCAATCAACCTATTTGCAGCTTTTTAGAAGCCACAAAAAATGCGCTTAAAATTTTTCTCTATTTTCAATACTGAGTGTGTGCCTTCAACGACCCACGACCTTGATCAAATTCGGTGGTTGTGTCTAAACCTTCGAAAACGGCCTGTGACCACAGAAAAGAGTGAGCGCAACTCAAAATGGCCAGTTCTTGATTGCCGGTTTTCGGGCGGAAAGAAACCAAATTTCGGGCCGCAAATTGTGTTCTGGGTATTTGGGCTCTCATATTTCAGGTACAACTAAAAACCTTGGCAAGCGTAAATACCCCGTCAGTGTCCCTTTAAGATGGGACGATATCAAGGACTAACTTTTAGGCAACCGATCTTTCGCCGTGTACTTTTTTTTGCCTTGTTAACGCGGAAACCCGCAGTCTGGAATATAAACAGCTAGTTTGGGGATGGATCGGGCCACTGATCTCTATGTCTATTTGCTGGATCGCGTTTGACCAGCTCCTCCTATGGACCGGAATGCGGTCACTGGCGGCCATCTTTAGGTAGAGTTATATCATCTCTAGCCATCATAGTAATATGGCGGACAGCGCAATGGCGGCAGGCTGCCATAAAAATAGCCGTAGATCTAGTACACTGTACCGTGGGTGACATTTCGTGCTTGATTGAAGTTGTTCGACGAAGCAGATTCTTGAAACCCGGCGTGAACAGTAGCCTCACCTTTGAGGACCCGGAAAAAGTTCTACGAAAGCGCAGCACCGGGGGAAAGCAGCGCAGCTCGCATCAAAAGCAGACTCCGTACCGTCGTCTGCTTTCGATGCTTCTTTCGATGCGACTTTCGATACGTGCTGTGTTTCTTTTCTCCCAGTGCTTCGATTTCGTGAAACTTTTACCAGGTCCTCAGAAACCAGACTACTGTTCACGCCGGGTTTCAAAAACATGTTTCGTCAAATAATTTTAATCAAGCACGCAATATCACCCACGCTATTTTGACCGCAGCCTGCCAACCCACCTGCCAAAACGCTATCTGCCATGGATGGATGATAGCGGCTGCAGCAGCTTACATTGGCTAGAGGTGATATAACTCTACCTAAAGATGGCCGCCAGTGACCGCATTCGCGGAGCGGGCAAACGCGATCCAGCAATTGTCATAGAGATCAGTGGATCGGGCGAATACAAGCATTTTTGTCTCATTGTCACAAATACCATTACCCCGGTCTGAAAAAAAAAAATCCCAAAACTTTCTAGGATATTGGTGAACCCAAGAGGTCACAGTGTGCACCCGGATGTCGCGGGTCTTGCAACAAAAGTTGTGCACCAAGAAATAATCTTTTTTGTACGTAAAATGGGTCATTATTGTTTGCAGTCTATTGTTTGAGATTGTGTAAGACCTACAACCGGGAACAAAGAATAAACCCTAAAGCAGCTAGGTCACCTCACTCTAGGCTTTGTCATTGTTTGAAGAATAAGAGAGAAGCACTGGACCCACAAAGCTAATTCTTTCTACAGTGCAACCCATTTACAATTATACCACATATAACAATGTACAGCTTATAACAATCATTTTCTAGACTGGAAATTTTCAGTTTCTAGTCCAGATACAACAATATTCGGTTATAACAATTGCAATTTTGGGTTTCCTTATTATCGTTATAAGTAGATTGCACTGTACACTCCGTTTCGCTGTTGGCATACGGCAAAGGCTACGGTCCAAGTGAACAAATTGGCACGTCAAGACACCAGTCTCACTAGCGTGCACAGTGCTGTCGAAGACACGGCCAGGAGAGAGAATGACAATTTTGTACAAATCTTGAGTGACAGGCTCTGGGGGACGTCTGTGACACACAAAAGATGGTGCCGAGTTCCTCCTTTCCCTCTTCTCCAACTGCTTGGGTTATGCGAAAACCACCTACAGTCTAGCCCCTGCCTGTCACATGCTTTGCCTCCATCACTCCGATAAGCTCGAGGGATCAGTGGCATTCGCTCTTTGCCAAATTGCGGTGAAACGGAGTATAGATAAGGCTACGACGGGGGAGGGAATTCTCGTTCTCGAAGTGGTTCACGGCGAAAGCCCCCTTAAGTCATAAGCCTGTCGTTGGCATAAAAGGCAAGGCCAGACGCTACTCTAGTCATTTGGAAGGCAGAGACAATGTCAGGTGAGAAGCGGAAGAGGTCAGAGACTGTGTCGGGCGTCGAACGCACACGAACATAGCCTTCCACTCAACTGGAAACGAGAAGTTTGCAAATTCAAAAGAGAGACAACTTCCCACATCTGTGCAGTATGCGAGTGCAGCTTAATAAACCGTGTATTTCTGGTTGTTGCTGCGCTTGTTGATGAGTGTTTTGAGCCCGATTCGTTATTATGGACGTGTCACACCACGGATGATTTCCAGGGGAACGGAGGCGTTCACATTAACGAGACACAACTGTATGCGATTCCACACAACAGAACGCAGCAGGCGCAAGAAACCATCGGAGTCAATATAATAATAATAATAATAATGAGAATGCCACACCAGTGTCATATAACCTTTAGGCTGGGTACAGCAATGTGTGGGGCACGCGGTATATCGACAGTACTGGGTCGGCCGGGACGACTCGTAGCATCTGCCATGGTCCATTATGAGGTGAAACGAAGCGTGCCAGACGCCCTAAAAGAGGCGAAGAACGCGTGGCCGAGATGTTGGCTACTCACTGAAGACACCACTGTCGGCCGTTCTCGTTGATGTTGGAGGTCCACTGGAGTGACCGGAAAAAATAACTAACACCAACGAGCAGCAAGCATGCGCAGAAAGCACGCTAAAGTTTCTTTGGCAGGCTCGCAGTCTCTCGTGCTAACACCAGGAGCGTCGAGAGACTGCAAGCCTATGGAAGATACAGTCGGCAGCAAAAGTTTGCGGCGGACGGAAGCGCCAGCCGAAATGACTGGCTGTACCTTCCGACAGCAAGTGGCGGCTCTCGAGATTAATGCTTCGTGAATGCGCTTCCTTTTGCGTTCGCTCACTTCCGCCCGGCGCGCACGAAATAACCGTGACTATTGTTTCTGTATGTCACTCTAGTGGGACTCTGGCACTAGAGCTGTCGTGCTCACATGTAGAATCAAAGCTCTGCCTCAGTCACTCCGCCCCCCCAAACATATGAAGCTACACCTGCACACAACATCCATTACCATTTCAACGGATGTCCTGTACAGATGCCTCTCTCCTTAATGACAATCTTTGCTTCGCTTACAGTGAGCAACGAGGAGGATCAATCCCTGCTGTGTGGACAGTCGTCCGAGCGGTGTCACGTGCAAATCGTACGTTGCCTCGTCATGCGAGCAACGGCCTACAGAGCCCTCTGCTCCCCCCCCCGTAGGCCGGTAGCCAACAACAGCTGCTCACGTGCGTGGGGGGTCTTTGTCAAGCTCCGGGTTGAAGGGAGGCTCGCTGGTTGGCGACTCGGGCCGGTAGGGGCTACTCCCGTGCGACGACGGTGGCGAGAACTCCGCAGGTGCCTGTTGCGCCTCCTCGTCGTCAATGGCGGGCAGTGGCGGCGGGGGCGGCTGGATCGCAGCCATGGAGGCCGCCAACATCCAGGGTTGCGCAGCCTGGAGCACATGAAGCGCCGCCTGCAGGTCGCTCTCGGTCGGCTCCGGGCAGCTCGCAGAGAGAGCGGCCACCCTCTCCAGGTGCAGCGCGCCCGCCGCGTGGGCCTCCCATTGGAACACGAGCGTGCCGCAGATCGGGCACAGGCTGCCGACCTCGGCCTCCGAGTAGACAGCCCTGGGCTCGTTCGGGTGGCGATCCTGGAGCGTGCGCCCTCGGAACAGCTCGTCCAGGGTGTCCGGTGCGGCGCCGCGCACGCAGCGGGGCTGGTCCCGCCAGCGGGTATGCGACACGAAGGACACGGGCTCTCCGTTCTCCTGCACCGTCCAGGTGGCCGCGGACACCTTGCGGGGCCCGGACAGCCTGCGGTGGACCGGGAGTTGTCTCCGACGACGGCGGACGGGCGGGGGACGCACACGGGGCCGTCCGACCAGCCTTTCGGCGTCGCCGAGAGCAGTCATAAGCCGCCTCTTGGCAGTACGGATCAGGGCCGCTGTGTTCTTGTCCCCATCGGCGCCGTAATTGCCGCCTTGTTTTTGGGACCGATCTTGTCTTCGTGGCATTTGGCTGTCGACGGCTTCCGCCGTCCGATCTCTGCCCAGAACCCGCTCTGCCACCCACGGTAGGACGTCTCTCGACGTTTAACGAGGCTCGAGCTCGACTCTCGCCTTCGCCCGCTCCGGGAAAGAGGAAGGAAACAAATCTTTCGGAGTCGTGCGTGGACCCGGGCTCACCGCTGCAGTTGACCTCACGCGAGGTTCGGGAGCGCTCGGCAAGTCGTGCGCTCAGCGGCGACCGGGACCGGCTATGACCACGAAGATGTGCTGTCACAGAACGTCACGGCATCAGAGAGCTGTGAAACAAATTTGAATTGATGGATGGTTTTGTTGCCAATCGGACATCGTTCTGGACGACGGGCGAAACGAATGGCTCTCTCGAGTTCAAAAACATTTATCTCTCACGTCTCGTAGCTGAAGCTTTCTCACGTCTCAGGCCAAGGCCGGGTCGCCGCCAGTTTCTGAAGAAACCTCTGGAAGGCGGTCGTCTCTTGAATCGTTGGCGTTTGCGTGAAATTACACCAACGCATCAAAATATTCATTCGGAAGAGAACACGACAAAAGGCCGGAAGTACTGTAGGTAAATAGGTAGATAAATAAAGAGTAATATTTTAATTTTTGTATTGGGCGGTAGCTTGCGCAACCTAGTGTCTATACTAGGAAAACAGAATATAAACCAAGGCATTGTTCGAAAGTTGTGCCGGTTATGCCGTCTGGCCCAATGCTGGTCTGGCCTAGCAGAGCAGAGTAGCGCAGATAAACGGCTCTGGAGTAGCGCAGAGCCGTGTATTGGAGTAGCGCAATCTAGAACGCCGCCTCTCGGCGACTAGCGGCGAACGCCCGGAGGTTCCAACTGCGGTCAGAAATGCATGGAGAACGTGAGAAAATCGTTGTTTCTTCAGTATTGTTTGAATATTCGGAATGGAAATTGTTTTGACATAATAATGGAACATTTTAGAATAATTTGCGCTAAGTTTTGTGCCCCGCAAGGACCTGACTTTTTTAAAAAAATTGCTTGAGCGGCATCATGCAGCAGACGACACGGCGACGTCACTCCATTCACGTGACCCGTTCCGGCCAATCCAAAACGCCCATCTCCGCTGCGAGCAAAACTCGTCTGCTTCAAACGCCATTGCCTTAGAAATTGCCTTCTCAAAATTTGCACACGCATCCGATATTATTAAAACTTTGATAAAGTGTTTAGTGCTTTACTAACTTCACGGCAGACTAGTTTTGAAAAGTGTTAACTCGCCGTTAATTTTTTAATCAGCCGTGTTGTATCGATCTCAACCCTGAGTACCACGTGACTCGCGCCGAGCCGCTCTGTCGGCCATGTTGTCGGCAAAACACGGGGTTCAAAGGATTGCGCTACTCTGCTCCGTAGGAGCTATATAGTGCTCTAGTCTGGCCGTCCTTCCGACCTTGCTTGCGCTTCCCCGCTTGGTCGCTGCTAGGGGTGTCGCGAACCGGCCGAGGTTCGAGTTCGACCAGGTTCGACTTTTTCGAACTTTTAGTAAAAAATTCGGCGAACCTTGTATTGAGGTTCGACTCGTGTGCGCATGCGCGACAGGCTGGCCAGTTGGCTTCGGATTGGATAGTGATGGCTAAGGAATGAATTAAGGGCAGCGCTGATTGGTTATTTCAGTTAATACAGTACAAAAAATTAAGTTATTAACTTCTTCAGTGATTAGAATTAGTTTCTTTTAATTGCAACTGTTTATAAAATAAAAAAAAAACTTTTCATATAAATTTTTTTTTCCAAACCTAGACATGCTTGTATCAAGGTCTGGCCACACTGTCCACAAAGTCGAACCGGTCGAATTTGGTCAAAAGTTCGAAGGTTCGTCGAACCGGTTCGACCCAGTCGAACCCCGAAAGTTCGACCTAAAAATCTGGTTCGACAAAAGTTCGCGACACCCCTAGTCGCTGCAGCGCGAGCGCGGCCACCGAGAGTTCGGGAAGTTCCATATCGGCCATCATGTGTCCCTTGATGTGCCCACAGAAAGTTAAAGGCTGGACAAGGGCTGGATGGCAAAGTCCTGAAAGACACGTTTCCTGCTCGTTCGCCGTGATTCGCCAAATTTTTTTTTTTTTTATTTAATTTTGTGCAAACCATAGAGTTATTACAATAAACGCTAGAGGCTCAGCTGGCGCTAGTGTCTAGGGGAATACCGGGAATTATGGTGCCTGGATCGCGTCTTTGACTGGTGTGTTTAGCGTCCTATCCCGCCCATACATCAAAAGTGGTCCCGATGTGGCAACAAATGACGCGAGTGTCATGCTGTTGCCTGTCGCGATCCTGGCGGTTGGCCGTAGAAATGCTGGCGAAAAGCACGAGCTAACGCAAGTGTCGCTGTCGTAACGGCGTCCCTTTAGACGTCCCAAATCCGGCTGCTAAAGCTACCGTGAACTGTCACAGTGAAAAGCGACCTGCAGCAGAACAGGCATCTGCTACATACACCACAGCTGTTGGGACGCCGCCAGGGTCGCGACCGGCGACAGCATGACACTTTTATGACGTCATCAGGCGGAAATCGAGGGACCACTTTTTTGGCCGCGGTAAACACACCAGTCGGAGACGCGTTCCAGGCACCATACCGAGAATACATCAAGCCACTGATCTCTATGACAATTAGAGATCAGTGATCAAGCAGTGAACTTTTGTCGAACCTGGTCGAACCGGATTTTCGGGTCAAACTTTTGTGTTCGACCTTCGAATCTTTTTACTAAGGAGAATTTATTTTTACGCAAAGGGTTATTTTATTTTATGAACGCTTGCAATTAAAAGAAACCAATTCTAATCACTGAAGAAGTTAATAACCTAATTTTTTTTTGTACTGTATTAACTGAAATAACCACTGATCTCTATGACAATTGCTGGATCGCATTTGCCCGCTCCGCGAATGCGGTCACTGGCGGCCATCTTTAGGTTGAGTTGTATCACCTCTAGCCAATGTAAGCTGCTGCAGCCGCTATCATCCATCCATGGCAGATAGCGTTTTGGCAGGTGGGTTGGCAGGCTGCGGTCAAAATAGCGTGGGTGATATTGCGTGCTTGATTAAAATTATTTGACGAAACATGTTTTTGAAACCCGGCGTGAACAGTAGTCCGGTTTTTGAGGACCTGGTAAAAGTTTCACGAAATCGCAGCACCGGAAGAAAAGCAGCGCAGCACGTATCGAAAGTCGCATCGAAAGAAGCATCGAAAGCAGACGACGCTACGGAGTCTGCTTTTGATGCGAGCTGTGCTGCTTTCCCCCGGTGCTGCGCTTTCTTAGAACTTTTGCCGGGTCCTCAAAGATGAGGCTACCGTTCACGCCGGGTTTCAAGAATCTGCTTCGTCGAACAACTTCAATCAAGCACGAAATGTCACCCACGGTACAGTGTACTAGATCTACGGCTATTTTTATGGCAGCCTGCCGCCATTGCGCTGTCCGCCATATTACTATGATGGCTAGAGATGATATAACTCTACCTAAAGATGGCCGCCAGTGCCCGCATTCCGGCCCATAGGAGGAGCTGGTCAAACGCGATCCAGCAAATAGACATAGAGATCAGTGGAAATAACCAATCAGCGGTGCCCTTAATTCCTGCCTTAGCTATCACCATCCAATCCGAAGCCAACTGGCCAGCCTGTCGCGCATGCGCACACGAGTCGAACTTCAATACAAGGTTCGTCGAAATTTTTACTAGAAGGCCGAAAAAGTCGAACCTGGTCGAACTCGAACCTCGGCCGGTCCGCGACACCCTCTTCGCCAGTTTCTCTACTCGTAACAAATAGACCAGTGCCCGCGCCAATTGACTCCGTCATGGGTCCCAACAAACCATTGCTAGGGTCGTTGTTATGGAGAAATACAAGGTGAAACAAGGAGATGGCACGCTCTTTAAATCGACCGCAAAATTCGGTTTCTTAAAGGGGCCCTGCAATGACTTTTTGACTGGTTTTTATTTTGCACTGAACCTGAGCGTACTGAACGTAGTAACTTAATCAAACTTTTCTTTTCTCAAATTTCGCTTTATTTTAAAAGTTATAGGCAAATTAGAATTACAAAAACAAGCAAAAAATAACCTCCTTCATGACGTCGTAGGTCCTGCCTTGAGTGGCCTTGAACTAGAGGAGGTTTAGTAAGCTCATCGAGCGCACACGGCTGCCGCACTCCGTGTCGACGGCTCCAGAGGGCGCCACTAAAGCGCGTATTGGATAGGCTGTATGAAGCGGGCGGCCAGGGCAGCTCGTATTGCATTTGCAGCGCGACTAAACACTAATTCGGCATAACATTTCATTGGCCACAAACGACAGCAAACACGGGGTAAAGATCAGTTCAGAACGGGAGCCACTTCGCGCTGACGCACCGCCAAATGGCCAAATCGCCATCAGGGCCCGCGCCGAAGGCCTTGGGAACGCTCGGAACCGGTCGGCTCTTGAGCCGGTATACGACCACAGCGCCGCCGCGTACATCCGGGACCTTTCTACGCTCCTCGTTTGTCGTAGCCTCATCCCACTACTGTTTTCTAGTATGCGCCGTTTTTTTCCTCCGCTTGGTGGCGGGTATGTCGACGGGTCATTTCTCGTTTCCGTACTTTCTAAACTGCATTTGTTTCTTTTCTGATCTAAAATAGTGAACAAAAACTACTTTCTTACATAATTGAAACGGTTCGCGACACTTATATCTTGTATCTCGACTAAAAAAAAACTCTTAGCGGCTCTGACCAGTGGCAAGCCCAGGACCAAAGACGTCACATTTTGCGCGCTTTCGGTACCGCGGGTCGCCCTCGTCGGTGGAGGAGGTTTCCGCGTCGTCCGGTTAAAATATGACGCACTGATATTTAGTTACTCTCTCAGTGTTCGCTGGCTTGCCCCAACCCCAAGAGACGTGGAAACCGCAAAAAAGGTAGACGCTTAAATATGATTGCAGGGCCCCTTTAACCTATCAGGCTACGACTTTGTGCAGCATTGCCGACAGATGGTGCATTTTTTTCGTAAAATTTGCAAAGCGCGAACTTACCTGAGGAAAAAGTAAAAAAAGAAAAAGGCTTAGCTCCTAGGGAAACGCAGCGACGCCACCGGTCTGCAAACAATACGGCGCCGTTTCGCACGGGAGACAAGAGATGGCGCTCTGCGCCAACGAACGAGCATACGGCGCCGAGAGCCAGCGTCTTTAGCAGACAATCTTTTCGACTCAAAAGCGGCGAGCGTTCCGCAGGCGGCGACAGTCGCAGAAACAAAAACAGGCGCGATAACAAGGAACTGCAGTTCCTTGTCTGCTAAATACGCCGGCTCTCGCCGTTATCCAGTGTTGCGGAGTTGCCACTCCGGAGTTGGAATGATTCCGGAATCATTCCGAATTTTCGCGACCCTGGAATGGAATGGGAATGGAATGGCGGCCACGTTGAGGGGAATGGAATGGGAATGGAATTAGATGTCTTTTGCCCGGAATGGAATGGGAATGGAATGAACTCGGTTCTTCTATTTTTTTTTTTTTTTGTTTATGGTTAGCGAATTTGAGCCAATCAGTGAGTCAGTTGCTCAGAAAGAAAATGAGCGGGCGGGAAACAGCGTACCCGCGTGGAGCTCTAACAGAGTTGTACGCAAAAAATGCAATACAAAAAAGTGTCAAAGCAAAGAGCAGAGGGGGGAGGGAAGGGAAGGGGGGGTGGCGGTGGCGCCTTTCGTGCAGGCGACGGGCTTTACTGGCGTTACAGTTCGAGGAGCGTTGTTTAGCAGGCGGCCAAACCTGCTGCCTTCCACGTTCATTCGCGCGCACTCCTTTGAAGTGAGAACTGTGGGGTTGCTTCGGCAATAAAACAAAGCAAGATTCACTTCTCTCTTCTCCTTGCGTTTTTTTTTTTTGCTCCGACACTTGTTTTATTATTCAGCATTTTTACGTTCAAGTCCGCCTGTTACTTTGTATTTGTTCCGATGCTTGTTTTCTGTGTTACATGTTTTACATTCAAGTGGGTTAGGGTTGCAGCCAAGCTAGCGGGTTCCCGCTCATTTCCTTCGTTTTAGACTGCCTACTTTGTTGCAACTTGTGATGGACCTCTGCGGACGCTACGAGTCACCCCAGGCGATCCAGCACCGTGAGTGGGAGTACACGCACGGCGCGTTGCTGCGCCCCAGGGTCACGCGACACTCAGAAGGCACTGGATTGGTTTCGATGGCTCTCGTGCTGTCTGTTGCGGTTCATCGTAAAGTGAAGTAGATTGTTGCCACAGCTCTTGTCGCGTGACCTAACTGACTAGACCTGCAGAAAGACTGTTTCGTGACATGGTCTCTCGTGCTGCGCCGTAGAGGTTGCACTTTGTCAGAGGATGTGTTCCTGCCACTGTGCCTGGAGTCGCTTCCAGCAGCGTACTAGCCGTATTGCTGTGCAGGTATTTAAAGAATACAGAACTTAATATAGCTTATTTCTGCGCCACGCACGAACTGGATATTTTTATGGTCTTATCAAACAAACACGCAGGCCGCGTACGTATGTCCTAGAAGTCAAATGCAAAAAAAGTTTGCCCCAAAAAATTAGTGGATTTACGTTTTGGTGATTGTTGCGAGCCACGTCGTCGAAAGACCGATGTTTTGAACAAGCATCGACATTTCAAGGGGCCTTCTCGATGTTTGCAGTATTATGTAAACAAACACTTTGTGCCACCAGCGCTCCGCGTAGTAAAATCAGTGCTTTTATTAGGCATTTTGTATTTTGTTGCAATTGTCTATGCGTTTGATAATGTCAGCTTTATGGTGCTTATGCCGGCAACACAATGTAGCTGTCAAGAGCCAATTTTTATGTTTAGGAATTAGAGGAATGGAATGGAACGATTGAGCCATCCCAGGAGTGGGAATGGGCCCAGTGTCCCCATTCCTAGGAGTTGAAAGGAATGGAATTATCGAAAACTGTAATTCACCGGAATGGAATTGAAATGGAATGGGGGTGCCCATTCCGCAACACTGCCGTCATCTATCTGCTCATTCGTTGGCGGCAGTTGGCGTCGCCACCGCGTGCGCCATCTCTTGTCTCCCGTGCGAAACGGCGCCGTGTTGTTTGCAGACCGGTGGCTCCGCTGCGTTTCCATAGGAGCTAAGCCTTTTTCTTTCTTTACTTTTTCCTCAGGTAAGTTCGCTCTTTGCAAGTTTTACGAAAAAAATGCACCAACCGTGGGCAACGCTGCACAGAGTCGTAGCGTGATAGGTTAAGAAACCGAATTTTGCGGTCGATTTAAAGAGCCTGCCGTCTCCTTGTTTCACCGTGTACATGTGGCCAACCTTACACTGTATAAACACTAAACGTCCAATTTGACTTTGACTTCGCTACGAAAACCCGACCGTACAAAAATCGGGAGTAGGATTTAAACTTCCAAAAATCACAGATATAGAAAGCTTGAATGTCATATGGGTTGCGACAGAAGTGTGTCGGTAATCGCTTGTTTCTGAAATATTTACAACTGCAGCTTCTGGTCCTCAAGACGCCTGCAGCAGACGACGAATGCAAGAAGAATGCCGTCTGCCATACGCCCGCCGGCCAAGCTGGCGCCGGCGTCTGAA